>NW_026870903.1:2410960-3613940 GCF_033118175.1 Dama dama
GGGACCAGCAAGGGGCTGGATGCCCAAGACCTCTTTGGCCCAGCAGCCTCAGGGCAGCAGGGAGAGCAAGAGGCCCAACTTGCCCCTAGGTCGGCTCTGCCCCTTCCCACACAGGCCGCCAGCCCAGCAACTGCCTGGCAGACTCTGGCTCCCCCGAGCTGTCTGCCGGTGCAGGGGGCAGGAAGAGACGTGTGCATGTGGTTCTGCCTTGGCCTGGGAGTGTGTTCCCCTTGCATTGCCCCCAGGCTCAGGGGCAAGGGCCCGGTGAGAGCACCACCCCGAAGCGCTTTTCTCCCGGGCTTGGGAGCATTGTGCGTGCCTGGCGGGAACAGCGGGTGGGAGTGTTGGCAAACCGGCCTTTGGAGGCAGCCGGGGAGGTCTTCCAGTGGGCGATGGCCGGTTGTGCTCAGAGGCCCCACAGGCCAGGGGCAGAACCCAGCAGGGCCCCTGCCCCTGGCCAGCCTTGCCCACACCTTCCTGGCCTCCGGGGGTACTGCCCCACCAAGGGGCACGCTGCGGGGACTGGGTCTAGACATGCCCGGGCGCCTCCACTGGCTCATCCCCGCTGGTGCCTTTCCCCTGGGCCTAGGCCTCGGTTGAGGCCTCCTTGGAGAGGAGGTTGCTGGCAGGGGCTGTCTCCACACTGCAAGGTGCTGGAGCTCAGAGGGCCTCGTTAGAGGGAAGGGACCAGCAAGGGGCTGGATGCCCAAGACCTCTTTGGCCCAGCAGCCTCAGGGCAGCAGGGAGAGCAAGAGGCCCAACTTTCCCCTAGGTCGGCCCTGCCCCTTCCCACACAGGCGGCCAGCCCAGCACCTGCCTAACAGACTTTGGCTCCCCCCAGCTCTGTGCCGGTGGAGGGGGCAGGAACAGACGTGTGCATGTGGTTCTGCCTTGGCCTGGGAGTGTGGATCCCCTGCCTTGCCCCCAGGCTCAGGGGCAAGGGCCCGGAGAGAGCACCACCCCGAAGCGCTTTTCTCCCAGGCTTGGGAGCATTGTGTGCGGCTGGCGGAACAGCGGAAGGGAGTTCTTGCAAACCGGACTTTGGAGGCAGCCGGGGAAGTCTTTCCAGGGCCCGGAGTGAGCACCACCCCAAAATGCTTTTCTGCTGGGCTTGGGAGCATTGTACGCGGGTGGCGGGAACAGCGGACATGAGTGCTTGCAAACCGGCCTTTTGAGGCAGCCGGGGTGGTCTTCCAAGGGCCCGGAGAGAGCACCACCCCAAAATGCTTTTCTCCCGGGCTTGGGAGCATTGTGGGCAGCTGGCGGCAACAGCGGGAATGAGTACTTGCAAACAGGCCTTTGGAGGTCGCCGGGGAGGTCTTCCAAGGGCCCGGAGAGAACACCATCCCGAGGCACTTTTCTCCCGGGATTGGGAGCATTGTGCGTGGCTGGCGGGAACAGCAGGAAGGAGTCCTTGCAAACCGGCCTTTGGAGGCAGCCGGGGAGGTCTTCCAAAGGCCCGGAGAGAGCACCACCCCGAAGCGCTTTTCTCCCTGGCTTGGGTGCATTGTGCGCGTGTGGCGGGAACAGCAGGCAGGAGTGCTTGCAAACCGGCCTTTGGAGGCAGCCAGGGAGGTCTTCCAAGGGCCCGGAGAGAGCACCACCTCGAAGCACTTTTCTCACGGGTTTTGGAGCATTGTGTGCGGCTGGTGGGACAGCGGGAGGGAATTCTTGCAAACCGGCCTTTGGAGGCAGCCAGAGAAGTCTTCCGGGGCCCGGAGAGAGCACCACCCCGAAGTACTTTTCTCCGGGGTTTTGGAACATTGTGCGTGGCTGGCGGGAACAGCGAGTGGGAGTGCTTGCAAACCGGCCTTTGGGGGCAGCCGGGGAGGTCCTCCATGGGCACGGAGAGAACACCACCCCGAAGCGCATTTCTCCCGGTCTTGGGAGCATTGTGCATGGCTGGCGGGAACAGCGGACATGAGTGCTTGCAAACCGGCCTTTGGAGGCAGCCAGAGAAGTCTTCCAAGGGCCCGGAGAGAGCACCACCCCGAAGTGCTTTTCTCCGGCGTTTTATAACATTGTGCGTGGCTGGCAGGAACAGCGGGCATGAGTGCTTGCTAACCAGCCTTTGGGGGCAGCCGGGGAGGTCTTCCAAGGGCCCGGAGAGAGCACCACCCCGAAGTGCTTTTCTCCGGGGTTTTGGAACATTGTGCGTGGCTGGCGGGAACAGCGGGCATGAGTTCTTGCAAACCGGACTTTGCAGGCAGCCGGGGAGGTCTTTCAAGGGCCCGGAGTGAGCACCACCCCAAAATGCTTTTCTGCCGGGCTTGGGAGCATTGTACGCGGCTGGCGGGAACAGCGGGCATGAGTGCTTGCAAACCGTCTTTTGAGGCAGCCGGGGTGGTCTTCCAAGGGCCCGGAGAGAGCACCACCCCAAAATGCTTTTCTCCGGGGCTTGGGAGCATTGTGCGCAGCTGGCGGGAACAGCGGGAATGAGTACTTGCAAACCGGCCTTTGGAGGTAGCCGGGGAGGTCTTCCAAGGGCCCGGAGAGAACACCATCCCGAAGCACTTTTCTCCCGGGATTGGGAGCATTGTGCGTGGCTGGCGGGAACAGCAGGAAGGAGTCCTTGCAAACCGGCCTTTGGAGGCAGCCGGGGAGGTCTTCCAAAGGCCCGGAGAGAGCACCACCCCGAAGCGCTTTTCTCCCGGGCTTGGGTGCATTGTGTGCGTGTGGCGGGAACAGCAGGCAGGAGTGCTTGCAAACCGGCCTTTGGAGGCAGCCGGGGAGGTCTTCCAAGGGCCCGGAGAGAGCACCACCTTGAAGCACTTTTCTCACGGGTTTTGGAGCATTGTGTGCGGCTGGTGGGACAGCGGGAGGGAATTCTTGCAAACCGGCCTTTGGAGGCAGCCAGAGAAGTCTTCCAAGGGCCCGGAGAGAGCACCACCCCGAAGTGCTTTTGTCCGGGGTTTTGGAACACTGTGCGTGGCTGGCGGGAACAGCGAATGGGAGTGCTTGCAAACCGGCCTTTGGGGGCAGCCGGGGAGGTCCTGCATGGTCCCAGAGAGAACACCACCCCGAAGCGCTTTTCTCATGGTCTTGGGAGCATTGTGCATGGCTGGCGGGAACAGCGGACATGAGTGCTTGCAAACCGGCCTTTGGAGGCAGCCGGGGAGGTTTCCAGCGGGAGAGGGCCGCTTGTGCTCAGAGGCCCCACAGGCCAGGGGCAGGACCCAGCAGGGCCCCTGCCCCTGGCCAGCCTTGCCCAGACCTTCCTGGCCTCCGGGGGTGCTGCCCCACCATGGGGCAGGCTGCGGGGACTGGGTCCAGACATGCCCGGGCGCCTCCCCTGGCTCATCCCCGCTGGTGCCTTTCCCCTGGGCCTAGGCCTCGGTTGAGGCCTCCTTGGAGAGGAGGTTGCTGGCAGGGGCTGTCTCCACACTGCAAGGTGCTGGAGCTCAGAGGGCCTCGTCAGCGGGAAGGGACCAGCAAGGGGCTGGATGCCCAAGACCTCTTTGGCCCAGCAGCCTCAGGGCAGCAGGGAGAGCAAGAGGCCCAACTTGCCCCTAGGTCGGCTCTGCCCCTTCCCACACAGGCAGCCAACCCAGCAGCTGCCTGACAGACTCTGGCTCCCCCGAGCTCTCTGCCGGTGCAGGGGTCAGGAACAGACGTGTGCATGTGGTTCTGCCTTGGTCTGGGAGTGTGGACCCACTGCCTGGACCCCAGGCTCAGGGGCAAGGGCCCGGAGATAGCAACACCCCGAAGCGCTTTTCTCCTGGCCTTGGGAGCGTTGTGCGTGCCTGGCGGGAACAGCGGGCGGGAGTGTTGGCAAACCCGCCTTTGGAGGCAGCCGGGGAGGTCTTCCAGTGGGAGAGGGCCGGTTGTGCTCAGAGGCCCCACAGGCCAGGGGCAGGACCCAGCAGGGACCCTGCCCCTGGCCAGCCTTGCCCAGACCTTCCTGGCCTCCGGGGGTACTGCCCCACCAAGGGGCAGGCTGCAGGGACTGGGTCCTGATATGCCCGTGCGCCTCCACTGGCTCATCCCCGCTGGTGCCTTTCCCCTGTGCCTAGGCCTCGGTTGAGGCCTCCTTGGAGAGGAGGTTGCTGGCAGGGGCTGTCTCCACACTGCAAGGTGCTGGAGCTCAGAAGGCCTCGTCAGAGGGAAGGGACCAGCAAGGGGCTGGATGCCCAAGAACTCTTTGGCCCAGCAGCCTCAGGGCAGCAGGGAGAGCAAGAGGCCCAACTTGCCCCTAGGTCGGCTCTGCCCCTTCCCACACAGGCGGCCAGCCCAGCAGCTGCCTGACAGACTCTGGCTCCCCCCAGCTCTCTGCCGGTGGAGGGGGCAGGAACAGACGTGTGCATGTTGTTGTGCCTTGGCCTGGGACTGTGGATCCCCTGCCTGGCCCCCAGGCTCAGGGGCAAGGGCCCGGAGAGACCACCACCCCGAAGCGCTTTTCTCCCGGGCTTGGGAGCATTGTGCGCGCCTGGCGGGAACAGTGGGCGGGAGTGCTTGCAAACAGGACTTTGGAGGCAGCCGGGGAGGTCTTCCAGTGGGAGAGGGCCGGTTGTGCTCAGAGGCCCCACAGGCCAGGGGCAGGACCCAGCAGGGCCCCTGACCCTGGCCAGCCTTGCCCAGACCTTCCTGGCCTCCGGGGGAACTGCCCCACCAAGGGGCAGGCTGCGGGGACTGGGTCCAGACATCCCCGGGCGCCTCCCCAGGCTCATCCCCGCTGGTGCCTTTCCCCTGGGCCTAGGCCTCGGTTGAGGCCTCCTTGGAGAGGAGGTTGCTGGCAGGGGCTGTCTCCACACTGCAAGGTGCTGGAGCTCAGAGGGCCTCGTCAGAGGGAAGGGACCAGTAAGGGGCTGGATGCCCAAGACGTCTTTGGCCCAGCAGCCTCAGGGCAGCAGGGAGAGCAAGAGGCCCAACTTGCCCCTAGGGCGGCTCTGCCCCTTCCCACACAGGCGGCCAACCCAGCAGCTGCCTGACAGACTCTGGCTCCCCCAAGCTCTCTGCCGGTGCAGGGGACAGGAACAGACGTGGGCATGTGGTTCTGCCTTGGCCTGGGAGTGTGTTCCCCATGCCTTGCCCCCAGGCTCAGGGGCAAGGGCCCGGAGAGAGCACCACCCCGAAGCGCTTTTCTCCCGGGCTTGGGAGCATTGTGCGAGCCTGGCGTGAACAGCGGGCGGGAGTGTTTGCAAACAGGACTTTGGAGGCAGCTGGGGAGGTCTTCCAGTGGGAGAGGGCCGGTTGTGCTCAGAGGCCTCACAGGCCAGGGGCAGGACCCAGAAGGGACCCTGCCCCTGGCCAGCCTTGCCCAGACCTTCCTGGCCTCCGGGGGTACTGCCCCACCAAGGGGCAGGCTGCGGGGACTGGGTCCAGACATGTCCGTGCGCCTCCCCAGGATCATCCCTGCTGGTGCTTTTCCCCTGGGCGTAGGCCTCGGTTGAGGCCTCTTTGGAGAGGAGGTTGCTGGCAGGGGCTGTCTCCACACTGCAAGGTGCTGGGGCTCAGAGGGCCTCGTCAGAGGGAAGGGACCAGCAAAGGGCTGGATACCCAAGACCTCTTTGACCCAGCAGCCTCAGGGCAGCAGGGAGAGCAAGAGGCCCAACTTGCCCCTAGGTCGGCTCTGCCCCGACCCACACAGGCAGACAGCCCAGCAGCAGCCTGGCAGTCTCTGGCTCCCCCGAGCTCTCTGCCGGTGTAGGGGGCAGGAACAGACGTGTGCATGTCGTTCTGCATTGGCCTGGGAGTGTGTTCCAACTGCCTGGCCCCCAGGCTCAGGGGCAAGGGCCCGGAGAGAGCACCACCCCGAAGCGCTTTTCTCCCGGGCTTGGGAGCATTGTGCGTGCCTGGCGGGAACAGCGGGCGGGAGTGCTTGCAAACCGGCCTTTGGAGGCAGACGGGGAGGTCTTCCAGCGGGAGAGTGCCGGTTGTGCTCAGACGCCCCACAGGCCAGGGGCACGACCCAGCAGGGCCCCTGCCCCTCGCAGCCTTGCCCAGACCTTCCTGGCCTCCGGGGGTACTGCCCCACCAAGGGGCAGGCTGCGGGGACTGGGTCCAGACATGCCCGGGCGCCTCCACTGGCTCATCTCCGCTGGTGCCTTTCCCCTGGGCCTAGGCCTCGGTTGAGGCCTCCTTGGAGAGGAGGTTGCTGGCAGGGGCTGTCTCCACACTGCAAGGTGCTGGAGCTCAGAGGGCCTCGTCAGAGGGAAGGGACCAGCAAGGGGCTGGATGCCCAAGACCTCTTTGGCCCAGCAGCCTCAGGGCAGCAGGGAGAGCAAGAGGCCCAACTTGCCCCTAGGTCGGCTCTGCCCCTTCCCACACAGGTGGCCAGCCCAGCAGCTGCCTGACAGACTCTGGCTCCCCCCAGCTCTCTGCCGGTGGAGGGGGCAGGAACAGACGTGTGCATGTGGTTCTGCCTTGGCCTGGGACTGTGGATCCCCTGCCTGGCCCCCAGGCTCAGGGGCAGGGGCCCGGAGAGACCACCACCCCGAAGCGCCTTTCTCCGGGGTTTTGGAACATTGTGTGTGCCTGGCGGGAACAGCGAGTGGGTATGCTTGCAAACCGGCCTTTGGGGGCAGCCGGGGAGGTCCTCTATGGTCCCTGAGAGAACACCACCCCGAAGCGCTTTTCTCACGGTCTTGGGAGCATTGTGCGCGGCTGGCGGGAACAGCGGGCATGAGTGCTTGCAAACTGTCCTTTGGAGGCAGCCGGGGAGGTCTTCCAAGGGCCGGACTGATCACCACCCCAAAATGCTTTTCTCTCGGGCTTGGGAGCATTGTGCGCGGCTGTCGGGAACAACGGACATGAATGCTTGCAAACCGGCCTTTGGAGGCAGCCCGGGAGGTCTTCCAAGGGCCCGGAGACAGCACCACCCCAAAATGCTTTTCTCCCGGGCTTGGGAGCATTGTGCGTGGCTGGTGGAAGCAGCGGGAATGAGTACTTACAAACCGGCCTTTGGAGGCAGCCGGGGAGGTCTTGAAAGTGCCCGGAGAGAGCACCACCCCGAAGCGCTTTTCTCCCGGGCTTGGGAACATTGTGCGCGGCTGGCGGGAACAGCAGGCAGGAGTGCTTGCAAACTGGCCTTTGGAGGCAGCCGGGGAGGTCTTCCAAGGGCCCGGAGTGAGCACCACCCCAAAATGCTTTTCTCCCGGGCTTGGGAGCATTGTGCGCGGCTGGTGGGAACAACGGGCATGAGTGCTTGCAAACCGGCCTTTGGAGGCAGCCGGGGACGTCTTCCAAGGGCCCGGAGAGAGCACCACCCCGAAGCGCTTTTCTCCCGGGCTTGGGAGCATTGTGCGCGGCTGGCGGGAACAGCAGGCAGGACTGCTTGCAAACTGGCCTTTGGAGGCAGCCGGGGAGGTCTTCCAAGGGCCCGGAGTGAGCACCACCCCAAAATGCTTTTCTCCCGGGCTTGGGAGCATTGTGCGCGGCTGGTGGGAACAACGGGCATGAGTGCTTGCAAACCGGCCTTTGGAGGCAGCCGGGGACGACTTCCAAGGGCCCGGAGAGATCACCACCCCGAAGCACTTTTCTCCCGGGCTTGGGAGCATTGTGCGTGGCTGGCGGGAACAGCAGGAAGGAGTCCTTGCAAACCGGCCTTTGGAGGCAGCGGGGGAGGTCTTCCAAGGGCCTGTAGAGAGCACCACCCCGAAGCGCTTTTCTCCCGGGCTTGGGAGTATTGTGCGCGGGTGGCAGGAACAGCAGGCAGAGGTGCTTGAAAACCGGCCTTTGCAGGCAGCCGGGGAGGTCTTCCAGGGCCCGGTGTGAACACCACCCCAAAAAGCTTTTCTCCCGGGCTTGGGAGCATTGTGCGCGGCTGGTGGGAACAGCGGGCATGAGTGCTTGCAAACTGGCCACTGGAGGCAGCCGGGGAGGTCTTCCAAGGGCCTGTAGAGAGCACCACCCCAAAATGCTTCTCTCCCGGGCTTGGGAGCATTGTGCGTGGCTGGCGGGAACAGCAGGAAGGAGTCCTTGCAAACCGGCCTTTGGAGGCAGCCGGGGAGGTCTTCCAAGGGCCTGTAGAGAGCACCACCCCGAAGCGCTTTTCTCCCGGGCTTGGGAGCATTGTGCGCAGGTGGCGGGAACAGCAGGCAGGAGTGCTTGAAAACTGGCCTTTGGAGGCAGCCGGGGAGGTCTTCCAGGGCCCGGTGTGAGCACCACCCCAAAAAGCTTTTCTCCCGGGCTTGGGAGCATTGTGCGCGGCTGGTGGGAACAGCGGACATGAGTGCTTGCAAACTGGCCATTGGAGGCAGCCGGGGAGGTCTTCCAAGGGCCCGGAGTGAGCACCACCCCAAAATGCTTTTCTCCCGGGCTTGGGAGCATTGTGCGTGGCTGGCGGGAACAGCAGGAAGGAGTCCTTGCAAACCGGCCTTTGGAGGCAGCCGGGGAGGTCTTCCAAGGGCCTGTAGAGAGCACCACCCCGAAGCGCTTTTCTCCCGCGCTTGGGAGCATTCTGCGCGGGTGGCGGGAACAGCAGGCAGGAGTGCTTGAAAACCGTCCTTTGGAGGCAGCCGGGGAGGTCTTCCAGGGCCCGGTGTGAGCACCACCCCAAAATGCTTTTCTCCCGGGCTTGGGAGCATTGTGCGTGGCTGGCGGGAACAGCAGGAAGGAGTCCTTGCAAACCGGCCTTTGGAGGCAGCCGGGGAGGTCTTCCAAGGGCCTGTAGAGAGCACCACCCCGAAGCGCTTTTCTCCCGGGCTTGGGAGCATTGTGCGCGGGTGGCGGGAACAGCAGGCAGGAGTGCTTGAAAACCGTCCTTTGGAGGCAGCCGGGGAGGTCTTCCAGGGCCCGGTGTGAGCACCACCCCAAAATGCTTTTCTCCCGGGCTTGGGAGCATTGTGCGCGGATGGCGGGAACAGCGAGTCGGAGTGCTTCCAAACCGGCCTTTGGGGGCACCCCGGGAGGTCTTCCATGGGCACGGAGAGAACACCACCCCGAAGCGCTTTTCTCCGGGGTTTTGGAGGATTGTGCGTGGCTGGCGGGAACAGCGAGTGGGAGTGCTTGCAAACCGGCCTTTGGGGGCAGCCAGGGAGGTCCTCCATTGGCACGGAGAGAACACCACCCCGAAGCGCTTTTCTCCCGGTCTTGGGAGCATTGTGCGAGGCTGGCGGGAACAGCGGGCGGGAGTGCTTGCAAACCGGCCTTTGGAGGCAGCTTGGGAGGTCTTCCAAGGGCCCGGAGAGAGCACCATCCCGAAGCACTTTTCTCACGGAATTGGGAGCATTGTTCGCGGCTGTCGGGAACAGAGGACATGAGTGCTTGCAAACCGGCCTTTAGAGGCAGCCGGGGAGTCTTCCAAGGGCCCGGAGAGAGACCACCTCAAAATGCTTTTCTCCCGGGCTTGGGAGCATTGTGTGCGGCTGGCGGGTCAGCGGGAGGGAGTTCTTGAAAACCAGCCTTTGGAGGCAGCCGGGGAGGTCTTCCAAGGGCCGGGAGAGAGCACCACCCCGAAGCGCTTTTCTCCTAGGCTTGGGAGCATTGTGCGCGGCTGGCGGGAACAGCGGGCATGAGTGCTTGCAAACCGGCCTTTGGAGACAAACGGGGAGGTCTTCCAAGGGCCCGTAGAGAGCACCACCCCGAAGGGCTTTTCTCCCGTGATTGGGAGCATTGTGTGCGGCTGGCGGGACAGCGGGAGGGAGTACTTGAAATCCAGCCTTTGGAGGCAGCCGGGGAGGTCTTCCAAGGGCCGGGAGAGAGCACCACCCTGAAGGGCTTTTCTCCTGGGCTTGGAGCATTTGCACGGATGGCGGGAACAGTGAGTGGGAGTGCTTGCAAACCGGCATTTGGGGGCAGCCCGGGAGGTCTTTCTTGGGTCCAGAGAGAACACCACCCCGAAACGCTTTTCTCCCGGGCTTGGGAGCATTGTGCGCGGGTGGCGGGAACAGCAGGCAGAAGTGCTTGCAAACCGGCCTTGGAGGCAGCCGGGGAGGTCTTCCAAAGCCCGGAGTGAGCACCACCCCAAAATGCTTTTCTCCCGGGCTTGGGAGCATTGTGCGCAGCTGGCGTGAACAGCGGGATTGAGTGCTTGCAAACCAGCCTTTGGAGGCAGCCGGGGAGGTCTTCCAGCGGGAGAGTGCCAGTTGTTCTCAGAGGTCCCACAGGCCAGGGGCAGGACCCAGCAGTGTCCCTGCCCCTGGCAGCCTTGCCCAGACCTTCCTGGCCTCCGGGGGTACTGCCCCACCAAGGGGCAGGCTGCGGGGACAGGGTCCAGACATGCCCGGGCGCCTCCCCTGGCTCAACCCCGCTGGTGCCTTTTCCCTGGGCCTAGGCCTCGGTTGAGGCCTCCTTGGAGAGGAGATTGCTGGCAGGGGCTGTCTCCACACTGCAAGGTGCTGGAGATCAGAGGGCCTCGTCAGAGGGAAGGGATAAGCAAGGGGCTGGATGCCCAAGACCTCTTTGGCCCAGCAGCCTCAGGGCAGCAGGGAGAGGAAGAGGCCCAACTTGCCCCTAGGTCGGCTCTGCCCCTTCCCACACAGGCGGCCAGCCCAGCAGCTGCCTGACAGACTCTGGCTCCCCCCAGCTCTCTGCCGGTGCAGGGGTCAGGAACAGACGTGTGCATGTGGTTCTGCCTTGGTCTGGGAGTGTGGACCAACTGCCTGGCCCCCAGGCTCAGGGGCAAGGGCCCGAGGATAGCACCACCCCGAAGTGCTTTTCTCCCGGGCTTGGGAGCATTGTGCGTGCCTGGCGGGAACAGCGGGCGGGAGTGTTGGCAAACTGGCCTTTGGAGGCAGCTGGGGAGTTCTTCCAGTGGGAGAGGGCCGGTTGTGCTCAGAGGCCCCACAGGCCAGGGGCAGGACCCAGCAGGGCCCTTGCCCCTGGCCAGCCTTGCCCAGACCTTCCTGGCCTCCGGGGGTACTGCCCCACCAAGGGGCAGGCTGCGGGGACTGGGTCCAGACATGCCCGGGCGCCTCCCCAGGCTCATCCCCGCTGGTGCCTTTCCCCTGGGCCTAGGCCTCGGTTGAGGCCTCCTTGGAGAGGAGGTTGCTGGCAGGGGCTGTCTCCACACTGCAAGGTGCTGGAGCTCAGAGGGCCTCGTCAGAGGGAAGGGACCAGCAAGGGGCTGGATGCCCAAGACCTCTTTGGCCCAGCAGCCTCAGGGCAGCAGGGAGAGCAAGAGGCCCAACTTGCCCCTAGGTCGGCTCTGCCACTTCCCACACAGGCGGCCAGCCCAGCAGCTGCCTGACAGACTCTGGCTCCCCCGAGCTCTCTGCCGGTGCAGGGGGCAGGTCAGACGTGTGCATGTGGTTCTGCCTTGGCCTGGGAGTGTGGACACCCTGCCTTGCCCCCAGGCTCAGGGGCAAGGGCCCAGAGAGAGCACCACCCTGAAGCGCTTTTCTTCCGGGCTTAGGAGCATTGTGCCCGCCTGCTGGTAACAGTGGACGGGAGCGCTTGCAAACCGGCCTTTGGAGGCAGCCGGGGAGGTCTTCCAGTGGGAGAGGGCCGGTTGTGCTCAGAGGCCCCACAGGCCAGGGGCAGGACCCAGCAGGGCCCCTGCCCCTGGCCAGTCTTACCCAGACCTTCCTGGCCTCCGGGGGTACTGCCCCACCAAGGGGCAGGCTGCGGGGACTGGGTCCAGACATGCTCGGGCGCCTCCCCTGGCTCATCCCCGCTGGTGCCTTTCCCCTGGGCCTAGGCCTCGGTTGAGGCCTCCTTGGAGAGGAGGTTGCTGGCAGGGGCTGTCTCCACACTGCAAGGTGCTGGAGCTCAGAGGGCCTCGTCAGAGGGAAGGGACCAGTAAGGGGCTGGATGCCCAAGACGTCTTTGGCCCAGCAGCCTCAGGGCAGCAGGGAGAGCAAGAGGCCCAACTTGCCCCTAGGGCGCCTCTGCCCCTTCCCACAAAGGCGGCCAACCCAGCAGCTGCCTGACAGACTCTGGCTCCCCCAAGCTCTCTGCCGGTGCAGGAGACAGGAACAGACGTGGGCATGTGGTTCTGCATTGGCCTGGGAGTGTGTTCCCCATGCCTTGCCCCCAGGCTCAGGGGCAAGGGCCCGGAGAGAGCACCACACCGAAGCGCTTTTCTCCCGGGCTTGGGAGCATTGTGCAAGTCTGGCGTGAACAGCGGGTGGGAGTGTTGGCAAACAGGACTTTGGAGGCAGCCGGGGAGGTCTTCCAGTGGGAGAGGGCCGGTTGTGCTCAGAGGCCCCACAGGCCAGGGGCAGGACCCAGCAGGGACCCTGCCCCTGGCCAGCCTTTCCCAGACCTTCCTGGCCTCCGGGGGTACTGCCCCACCAAGGGGCAGGCTGCGGGGACTGGGTCCAGACATGCCTGGGCGCCTCCCCAGGCTCATCCCCGCTGGTGCCTTTCCCCTGGGCCTAGGTCTCGGTTGAGGCCTCCTTGGAGAGGAGGTTGCTGGCAGGGGCTGTCTCCACACTGCAAGGTGCTGGAGCTCAGAGGGCCTCGTCAGAGGGAAGGGACAAGCAAAGGGCTGGATGCCCAAGACCTCTTTGGCCCAGCAGCCTCAGGGCAGCAGGGAGAGCAAGAGGCCCAACTTGCCGCTAGGTCGGCTCTGCCCCTTCCCACAAAGGCGGCCAGCCCAGCAGCTGCCTGACAGACTCTGGCTCCCCCGAGCTCTCTGCCGGTGCAGGGGTCAGGAACAGACGTGTGCATGTGGTTCTGTCTTGGTTGGGAGTGTGTTCCCCCTGCCTGGCCCGCAGGCTTAGGGGCAAGGGCCCGGAGAGAGCACCACCCCGAAGCGCTTTTCTACCGGGCTTGGGAGCATTGTGCGTGCCTGGCGGGAACAGCGGGCGGGAGTGCTTGCAAACCGGCCTTTGGAGGCAGCCGGGGAGGTCTTCCAGCGGGAGAGTGCCGGTTGTGCTCAGACGTCCCACAGGCCAGGGGCAGGACCCAGCGCTGTCCCTGCCCCTGGCAGCCTTGCACAGACCTTCCTGGCCTCCGGGGGTACTGCCCCACCAAGGGGCAGGCTGCGGGGACTGGGTCCAGACATGCCCGGGCGCCTCCCCAGGCTCATCCCCGCTGGTGCCTTTCCCCTGGGCCTAGGCCTCGGTTGAGGCCTCCTTGGAGAGGAGGTTGCTGGCAGGGGCTGTCTCCACACTGCAAGGTGCTGGAGCTCAGAGGGCCTCGTCAGAGGGAAGGGACCAGCAAGGGGCTGGATGCCCAAGACCTCTTTGGCCCAGCAGCCTCAGGGCAGCAGGGAGAGCAAGAGGCCCAACTTGCCCCTAGGTCGGCTCTGCCCCTTCCCACACAGGCGGCCAGCCCAGCAGCTGCCTGACAGACTCTGGCTCCCCCGAGCTCTCTGCCGGTGCAGGGGTCAGGAACAGACGTGTGCATGTGGTTCTGCCTTGGTCTGGGAGTGTGGACCAACTGCCTGGCCCCCAGGCTCAGGGGCAAGGGCCCGAGGAGAGCACCACCCCGAAGTGCTTTTCTCCCGGGCTTGGGAGCATTGTGCGTGCCTGGCGGGAACAGCGGGCGGGAGTGTTGGCAAACTGGCCTTTGGAGGCAGCCGGGGAGTTCTTCCAGTGGGAGAGGGCCGGTTGTGCTCAGAGGCCCCACAGGCCAGGGGCAGGACCCAGCAGGGCCCCTGCCCCTGGCCAGCCTTGCCCAGACCTTCCTGGCCTCCGGGGGTACTGCCCCACCAAGGGGCAGGCTGCGGGGACTGGGTCCAGACATGCCCGGTCGCCTCCCCAGGCTCATCCCCGCTGGTGCCTTTCCCCTGGGCCTAGGCCTCGGTTGAGGCCTCCTTGGAGAGGAGGTTGCTGGCAGGGGCTGTCTCCACACTGCAAGGTGCTGGAGCTCAGAGGGCCTCGTCAGAGGGAAGGGACAAGCAAGGGGCTGGATGCCCAAGACCTCTTTGGCCCAGCAGCCTCAGGGCAGCAGGGAGAGCAAGAGGCCCAACTTGCCCCTAGGTCGGCTCTGCCCCTTCCCACACAGGCGGCCAGCCCAGCAGCTGCCTGACAGACTCTGGCTCCCCCGAGCTCTCTGCCGGTGCAGGGGGCAGGTCAGACGTGTGCATGTGGTTCTGCCTTGGCCTGGGAGTGTGGACACCCTGCCTTGCCCCCAGGCTCAGGGGCAAGGGCCCAGAGAGAGCACCACCCTGAAGCGCTTTTCTTCCGGGCTTAGGAGCATTGTGCCCGCCTGCTGGTAACAGTGCCCGGGAGCGCTTGCAAACCGGCCTTTGGAGGCAGCCGGGGAGGTCTTCCAGTGGGAGAGGGCCGGTTGTGCTCAGAGGCCCCACAGGCCAGGGGCAGGACCCAGCAGGTCCCCTGCCCCTGGCCAGCCTTTCCCAGACCTTCCTGGCCTCCGGGGGTACTGCCCCACCAAGGGGCAGGCTGCGGGGACTGGGTCCAGACATGCCCGGGCGCCTCCCCAGGCTCATCCCCGCTGGTGCCTTTCCCCTGGGCCTAGGCCTCGGTTGAGGCCTCCTTGGAGAGGAGATTGCTGGCAGGTGCTGTCTCCACACTGCAAGGTGCTGGAGCTCAGAGGGCCTCGTCAGAGGGAAGGGACCAGCAAAGGGCTGGATGCCCAAGACGTCTTTGGCCCAGCAACCTCAGGGCAGCAGGGAGAGCAAGAGGCCCAACTTGCCCCTAGGTCGGCTCTGCCCCTTCCCACACAGGCGGCCAGCCCAGCACCTGCCTGAGAGACTCTGGCTCCCCCGAGCTCTCTGCCGGTGTAGGGGGCAGGAACAGACGTGTTCATGTCGTTCTGTCTTGGCCTGGGAGTGTGTTCCCCCTGTCTGGCCCGCAGGCTTAGGGGCAAGGGCCCGGAGAGAGCACCACCCCGAAGCGCTTTTCTACCGGGCTTGGGAGCATTGTGCGTGCCTGGCGGGAACAGCGGGCGGGAGTGCTTGCAAACCGGCCTTTCGAGGCAGACGGGGAGGTCTTCCAGCGGGAGAGTGCCGGCTGTGCTCAGACGTCCCACAGGCCAGGGGCAGGACCCAGCGCTGTCCCTGCCCCTGGCAGCTTTGCCCAGACCTTCCTGGCCTCCGGGGGTACTGCCCCACCAAGGGGCAGGCTGCGGGGACTGGGTCCAGACATGCCCGGGCGCCTCCCCAGGCTCATCCCCGCTGGTGCCTTTCCCCTGGGCCTAGGCCTCGGTTGAGGCCTCATTGGAGAGGAGGTTGCTGGCAGGGGCTGTCTCCACACTGCAAGGTGCTGGAGCTCAGAGGGCCTCGTCATAGGGAAGGGACCAGCAAGGGGCTGGATGTCCAAGACCTCTTTGGCCCAGCAGCCTCAGGGCAGCAGGGAGAGCAAGAGGCCCAACTTGCCCCTAGGTCGGCTCTGCCCCTTCCCACACAGGCGGCCAGCCCAGCACCTGCCTGACAGACTCTGGCTCCCCCGAGCTCTCTGCCGGTGCAGGGGTCAGGAACAGACGTTTGCATGTGGTTCTGCCTTGATCTGGGAGTGTGGACCCACTGCCTGGCCCCCAGGCTCAGGGGCAAGGGCCCGGAGAGAGCACCACCCCGAAGCGCTTTTCTCCCGGGCTTGGGAGCATTGTGCGAGCCTGGCGTGAACAGCGGGCGGGAGTGTTTGCAAAGAGGACTTTGGAGGCAACCGGGGAGGTCTTCCAGTGGGAGAGGGCCGGTTGTGCTCAGAGGCCTCACAGGCCAGGGGCAGGACCCAGCAGGGCCCCTGCCCCTGGCCAGCCTTGCCCAGACCTTCCTGGCCTCCGGGGGTACTGCCCCACCAAGGGGCAGGCTGCGGGGACTGGGTCCATACATGTCCGTGCGCCTCCCCAGGATCATCCCCGCTGGTGCTTTTCCCCTGGGCGTAGGCCTCGGTTGAGGCCTCTTTGGAGAGGAGGTTGCTGGCAGGGGCTGTCTCCACACTGCAAGGTGCTGGAGCTCAGAGGGCCTCGTCAGAGGGAAGGGACCAGCAAAGGGCTGTATGCCCAAGACCTCTTTGACCCAGCAGCCTCAGGGCAGCAGGGAGAGCAAGAGGCCCAACTTGCCGCTAGGTCGGCTCTGCCCCGTCCCACACAGGCAGCCAGCCCAGCAGCAGCCTGGCAGTCTCTGGCTCCCCCGAGCTCTCTGCCGGTGTAGGGGGCAGGAACAGACGTGTGCATGTCGTTCTGCCTTGGCCTGGGAGTGTGTTCCAACTGCCTGGCCCCCAGGCTCAGGGGCAAGGGCCCGAGGAGAGCACCACCCCGAAGCGCTTTTCTCCCGGGCTTGGGAGCATTGTGCCTGCCTGGCGGGAACAGCGGGCGGGAGTGCTTGCAAACCGGCCTTTGGAGGCAGACGGGGAGGTCTTCCAGCGGGAGAGTGCCGGTTGTGCTCAGACGCCCTACAGGCCAGGGGCACGACCCAGCAGGGCCCCTGCCCCTGGCAGCCTTGCCCAGACCTTCCTGGCCTCCGGGGGTACTGCCCCACCAAGGGGCAGGCTGCGGGGACTGGGTCCAGACATGCCCTTGCGCCTCCACTGGCTCATCCCCGCTGGTGCCTTTCCCCTGGGCCTAGGCCTCGGTTGAGGCCTCCTTGGAGAGGAGGTTGCTGGCAGGGGCTGTCTCCACACTGCAAGGTGCTGGAGCTCAGAGGGCCTCGTCAGAGGGAAGGGACCAGTAAGGGGCTGGATGCCCAAGACGTCTTTGGCCCAGCAGCCTCAGGGCAGCAGGGAGAGGAAGAGGCCCAACTTGCCCCTAGGTCGGCTCTGCCCCTTCCCACACAGGCAGCCAACCCAGCAGCTGCCTGACAGACTCTGGCTCCCCCGAGCTCTCTGTCGGTGCAGGGGTCAGGAACAGACGAGTGCATGTGGTTCTGCCTTGGTCTGGGAGTGTGGACCCACTGCCTGGACCCCAGGCTCAGGGGCAAGGGTCCGGAGAGGGCAACACCCCGAAGCGCTTTTCTCCCGGGCTTGGGAGCATTGTGCGTGCCTGGCGGGAACAGCGGGCGGGAGTGTTGGCAAACCGGTTTTGGAGGCAGCCGGGGAGGTCTTCCAGTGGGAGAGGGCCGGTTGTGCTCAGAGGCCCCACAGCCCAGGGGCAGGACCCAGCAGGGCCCCTGCCGCTGGCCAGCCTTGCCCAGACCTTCCTGGCCTCCGGGGGTACTGCCCCACCAAGGGGCAGGCTGCGGGGACTGGGTCCAGACATGCCCGTGCGCCTCCACTGGCTCATCCCCGCTGGTGCCTTTCCCCTGGGCCTAGGCCTCGGTTGAGGCCTCCTTGGAGAGGAGGTTGCTGGCAGGGGCTGTCTCCACACTGCAAGGTGCTGGAGCTCAGAGGGCCTCGTCAGAGGGAAGGGACCAGCAAGGGGCTGGATGCCCAAGACCTCTTTGGCCCAGCAGCCTCAGGGCAGCAGGGAGAGCAAGAGGCCCAACTTGCCCCTAGGTCGGCTCTGCCCCTTCCCACACAGGCGGCCAGCCCAGCAGCTGCCTGACAGACTCTGGCTCCCCCCAGCTCTCTGCCGGTGGAGGGGGCAGGAACAGACGTGTGCATGTGGTTCTGCCTTGGCCTGGGACTGTGGATCCCCTGCCTGGCCCCCAGGCTCAGGGGCAGGGGCCCGGAGAGACCACCACCCCGAAGCGCTTTTCTCCCGGGCTTGGGAGCATTGTGCGCGCCTGGCGGGAACAGTGGGCGGGAGGGCTTGCAAACCGGCCTTTGGAGGCAGCCGGGGAGGTCTTCCAGTGGGCAAGGGCCGGTTGTGCTCAAAGGCCCCACAGGCCAGGGGCAGGACCCAGCAGGGCCCCTGCCCCTGGCCAGCCTTGCCCAGACCTTCCTGGCCTCCGGGGGTACTGCCCCACCAAGGGGCAGGCTGCGGGGACAGGGTCCAGACATGCCCGGGCGCCTCCCCTGGCTCAACCCCGCTGGTGCCTTTTCCCTGGGCCTAGGCCTCGGTTGAGGCCTCCTTGGAGAGGAGATTGCTGGCAGGTGCTGTCTCCACACTGCAAGGTGCTGGAGCTCAGAGGGCCTCGTCATAGGGAAGGGACAAGCAAGGGGCTGGATGCCCAAGACCTCTTTGGCCCAGCAGCCTCAGGGCAGCAGGGAGAGCAAGAGGCCCAACTTGCCCCTAGGTCGGCTCTGCCCCTTCCCACACAGGCGGCCAGCCCAGCAGCTGCCTGACAGACTCTGGCTCCCCCGAGCTCTCTGCCGGTGCAGGGCGCAGATCAGACGTGTGCATGTGGTTCTGCCTTGGCCTGGGACTGTGGATACCCTGCCTTGCCCCCAGGCTCAGGGGCAAGGGCCCGGAGAGAGCACCACCCCGAAGCGCTTTTCTCCCAGGCTTGGGAGCATTGTGCACGCCTGCTGGGAACAGTGGGGGGGAGCGCTTGTTAACCGGCCTTTGGAGGCAGCCGGGCAGGTCTTCCAGCGGGAGAGTGCCGGTTGTGCTCAGACGCCCCACAGGCCAGGGGCAGGACCCAGCAGTGTCCCTGCCCCTGGCAGCCTTGCCCAGACCTTCCTGGCCTCCGGGGGTACTGCCCCACCAAGGGGCAGGCTGCGGGGACTGGGTCCAGACATGCTATTGCGCCTCCACTGGCTCATCCCCGCTGGTGCCTTTCCCCTGGGCCTAGGCCTCGGTTGAGGCCTCCTTGGAGAGGAGGTTGCTGGCAGGGGCTGTCTCCACACTGCAAGGTGCTGGAGCTCAGAGGGCCTCGTCAGAGGGAAGGGACCAGCAAGGGGCTGGATGCCCAAGACCTCTTTGGCCCAGCAGCCTCAGGGCAGCAGGGAGAGGAAGAGGCCCAACTTGCCCCTAGGTCGGCTCTGCCCCTTCCCACACAGGCGGCCAGCCCAGCAGCTGCCTGACAGACTCTGGCTCCCCCGGCTCTCTGCCGGTGCAGGGGTCAGGAACAGACGTGTGCATGTGGTTCTGCCTTGGTCTGGGAGTGTGGAACCACTGCCTGGCCCCCACACTCAGGGGCAAGGGCCCGGAGAGAGCAACACACCGAAGCGCTTTTCTCCCGGGATTGGGAGAATTGTGCGTGCCTGGCGAGAACAGCGGGCGGGAGTGTTCGCAAACCGGCCTTTGGAGGCAGCCGGGGAGGTCTTCCAGTGGGAGAGGGCCGGTTGTGCTCAGAGGCCCCACAGGCCAGGGGCAGGACCCAGCAGGGCCCCTGCCCCTGGCCAGCCTTGCCCAGACCTTCCTGGCCTCCGGGGGTACTGCCCCACCAAGGGGCAGGCTGCGGGCCTGGGTCCAGTCATGCCCGGGCGCCTCCCCAGGCTCATCCCCGCTGGTGCCTTTCCCCTGGGCCTAGGCCTCGGTTGAGGCCTCCTTGGAGAGGAGGTTGCTGGCAGGGGCTGTCTCCACACTGCAAGGTGCTGGAGCTCAGAGGGCCTCGTCAGAGGGAAGGGACCAGCAAGGGGCTGGATGGCCAAGACCTCTTTGGCCCAGCAGCCTCAGGGCAGCAGGGAGAGCAAGAGGCCCAACTTGCCCCTAGGTCGGCTCTGCCCCTTCCCACACAGGCGGCCAGCCCAGCAGCTGCCTGACAGACTCTGGCTCCCCCGAGCTCTCTGCCGGTGCAGGGCGCAGATCAGACGTGTGCATGTGGTTCTGCCTTGGCCTGGGAGTGTGGACACCCTGCCTTGCCCCCAGGCTCAGGGGCAAGGGCCCAGAGAGAGCACCACCCTGAAGCGCTTTTCTCCCGGGCTTGGGAGCATTGTCCACGCCTGCTGGGAACAGTGGGCGGGAGCGCTTGCAAACCGGCCTTTGGAGGCAGCCGGGGAGGTCTTCCAGTGGGAGAGGGCCGGTTGGGCTCAGAGGCCCCACAGGCCAGGGGCAGGACCCAGCAGGGCCCCTGCCCCTGGCCAGCCTTGCCCAGACCTTCCTGGCCTCCGGGGGTACTGCCCCACCAAGGGGCAGGCTGCGGTGACTGGGTCCAGACATGTCCGTGCGCCTCCCCAGGATCATCCCCGCTGGTGCCTTTCCCCTGGGCGTAGGCCTCGGTTGAGGCCTCTTTGGAGAGGAGGTTGCTGGCAGGGGCTGTCTCCACACTGCAAGGTGCTGGAGCTCAGAGGGCCTCGTCAGAGGGAAGGGACCAGCAAAGGGCTGGATGCCCAAGACCTCTTTGACCCAGCAGCCTCAGGGCAGCAGGGAGAGCAAGAGGCCCAACTTGCCCCTAGGTCGGCTCTGCCCCGTCCCAGACAGGCAGCCAGCCCAGCAGCAGCCTGGCAGTCTCTGGCTCCCCCGATTTCTCTGCCGGTGTAGGGGGCAGGAACAGACGTGTGCATGTCGTTCTGCCTTGGCCTGGGAGTGTGTTCCACCTGCCTGGCCCCCAGGCTCAGGGGCAAGGGCCCGAGGAGAGCACCACCCTGAAGCGCTTTTCTCCCGGGCTTGGGAGCATTGTGCATGCCTGGCGGGAACAGCGGGTGGGAGTGCTTGCAAACAGGCCTTTGGAGGCAGACGGGGAGGTCTTCCAGCGGGAGGGTGCTGGTTGTGCTCAGACGCCCCACAGGCCAGGGGCAGGACCCAGCAGTGTCCCTGCCCCTGGCAGCCTTGCCCAGACCTTCCTGGCCTCCGGGGGTACTGCCCCACCAAGGGGCAGGCTGCGGGGACTGGGTCCAGACATGCCCGGGCGCCTCCCCAGGCTCATCCCCGCTGGTGCCTTTCCCCTGGGCCTAGGCCTCGGTTGAGGCCGCCTTGGAGAGGAGGTTGCTGGCAGGGGCTGTCTCCACACTGCAAGGTGCTGGAGCTCAGAGGGCCTCGTCAGAGGGAAGGGACCAGCAAGGGGCTGGATGCCCAAGACCTCTTTGGCCCAGCAGCCTCAGGGCAGCAGGGAGAGCAAGAGGCCCAACTTGCCCCTAGGTCGGCTCTACCCCGTCCCACACAGGCAGCCAGCCCAGCAGCAGCCTGGCAGTCTCTGGCTCCCCCGAACTCTCTGCCGGTGTAGGGGGCAGGAACAGACGTGTGCATGTCGTTCTGCCTTGGCCTGGGAGTGTGTTCCCCCTGCCTGTCCCCCAGGCTCAGGGGCAAGGGCCCGGAGAGAGCACCACCCCGAAGCGCTTTTCTCCCGGGCTTGGGAGCATTGTGCGTGCCTGGCGGGAACAGCGGGCGGGAGTGCTTGCAAACCGGCCTTTGGGGGCAGCCAGGGAGGTCCTCCATTGGCACGGAGAGAACACCACCCCGAAGCGCTTTTCTCCCGGTCTTGGGAGCATTGTGCGAGGCTGGCGGGAACAGCGGGCGGGAGTGCTTGCAAACCGGCCTTTGGAGGCAGCTTGGGAGGTCTTCCAAGGGCCCGGAGAGAGCACCATCCCGAAGCACTTTTCTCACGGAATTGGGAGCATTGTTCGCGGCTGTCGGGAACAGAGGACATGAGTGCTTGCAAACCGGCCTTTAGAGGCAGCCGGGGAGTCTTCCAAGGGCCCGGAGAGAGACCACCTCAAAATGCTTTTCTCCCGGGCTTGGGAGCATTGTGTGCGGCTGGCGGGTCAGCGGGAGGGAGTTCTTGAAAACCAGCCTTTGGAGGCAGCCGGGGAGGTCTTCCAAGGGCCGGGAGAGAGCACCACCCCGAAGCGCTTTTCTCCCGGGCTTGGGAGCATTGTGCGCGGCTGGCGGGAACAGCGGGATTGAGTGCTTGCAAACCGGCCTTTGGAGGCAGCCGGGGAGGTCTTCCAAGGGCCGGGAGAGAGCACCACCCCGAAGCGCTTTTCTCCTAGGCTTGGGAGCATTGTGCGCGGCTGGCGGGAACAGCGGGCATGAGTGCTTGCAAACCGGCCTTTGGAGACAAACGGGGAGGTCTTCCAAGGGCCCGTAGAGAGCACCACCCCGAAGGGCTTTTCTCCCGTGATTGGGAGCATTGTGTGCGGCTGGCGGGACAGCGGGAGGGAGTACTTGAAATCCAGCCTTTGGAGGCAGCCGGGGAGGTCTTCCAAGGGCCGGGAGAGAGCACCACCCTGAAGGGCTTTTCTCCTGGGCTTGGAGCATTTGCACGGATGGCGGGAACAGTGAGTGGGAGTGCTTGCAAACCGGCATTTGGGGGCAGCCCGGGAGGTCTTTCTTGGGTCCAGAGAGAACACCACCCCGAAACGCTTTTCTCCCGGGCTTGGGAGCATTGTGCGCGGGTGGCGGGAACAGCAGGCAGAAGTGCTTGCAAACCGGCCTTGGAGGCAGCCGGGGAGGTCTTCCAAAGCCCGGAGTGAGCACCACCCCAAAATGCTTTTCTCCCGGGCTTGGGAGCATTGTGCGCAGCTGGCGTGAACAGCGGGATTGAGTGCTTGCAAACCAGCCTTTGGAGGCAGCCGGGGAGGTCTTCCAGCGGGAGAGTGCCAGTTGTTCTCAGAGGTCCCACAGGCCAGGGGCAGGACCCAGCAGTGTCCCTGCCCCTGGCAGCCTTGCCCAGACCTTCCTGGCCTCCGGGGGTACTGCCCCACCAAGGGGCAGGCTGCGGGGACAGGGTCCAGACATGCCCGGGCGCCTCCCCTGGCTCAACCCCGCTGGTGCCTTTTCCCTGGGCCTAGGCCTCGGTTGAGGCCTCCTTGGAGAGGAGATTGCTGGCAGGGGCTGTCTCCACACTGCAAGGTGCTGGAGATCAGAGGGCCTCGTCAGAGGGAAGGGATAAGCAAGGGGCTGGATGCCCAAGACCTCTTTGGCCCAGCAGCCTCAGGGCAGCAGGGAGAGGAAGAGGCCCAACTTGCCCCTAGGTCGGCTCTGCCCCTTCCCACACAGGCGGCCAGCCCAGCAGCTGCCTGACAGACTCTGGCTCCCCCCAGCTCTCTGCCGGTGCAGGGGTCAGGAACAGACGTGTGCATGTGGTTCTGCCTTGGTCTGGGAGTGTGGACCAACTGCCTGGCCCCCAGGCTCAGGGGCAAGGGCCCGAGGATAGCACCACCCCGAAGTGCTTTTCTCCCGGGCTTGGGAGCATTGTGCGTGCCTGGCGGGAACAGCGGGCGGGAGTGTTGGCAAACTGGCCTTTGGAGGCAGCTGGGGAGTTCTTCCAGTGGGAGAGGGCCGGTTGTGCTCAGAGGCCCCACAGGCCAGGGGCAGGACCCAGCAGGGCCCTTGCCCCTGGCCAGCCTTGCCCAGACCTTCCTGGCCTCCGGGGGTACTGCCCCACCAAGGGGCAGGCTGCGGGGACTGGGTCCAGACATGCCCGGGCGCCTCCCCAGGCTCATCCCCGCTGGTGCCTTTCCCCTGGGCCTAGGCCTCGGTTGAGGCCTCCTTGGAGAGGAGGTTGCTGGCAGGGGCTGTCTCCACACTGCAAGGTGCTGGAGCTCAGAGGGCCTCGTCAGAGGGAAGGGACCAGCAAGGGGCTGGATGCCCAAGACCTCTTTGGCCCAGCAGCCTCAGGGCAGCAGGGAGAGCAAGAGGCCCAACTTGCCCCTAGGTCGGCTCTGCCACTTCCCACACAGGCGGCCAGCCCAGCAGCTGCCTGACAGACTCTGGCTCCCCCGAGCTCTCTGCCGGTGCAGGGGGCAGGTCAGACGTGTGCATGTGGTTCTGCCTTGGCCTGGGAGTGTGGACACCCTGCCTTGCCCCCAGGCTCAGGGGCAAGGGCCCAGAGAGAGCACCACCCTGAAGCGCTTTTCTTCCGGGCTTAGGAGCATTGTGCCCGCCTGCTGGTAACAGTGGACGGGAGCGCTTGCAAACCGGCCTTTGGAGGCAGCCGGGGAGGTCTTCCAGTGGGAGAGGGCCGGTTGTGCTCAGAGGCCCCACAGGCCAGGGGCAGGACCCAGCAGGGCCCCTGCCCCTGGCCAGTCTTACCCAGACCTTCCTGGCCTCCGGGGGTACTGCCCCACCAAGGGGCAGGCTGCGGGGACTGGGTCCAGACATGCTCGGGCGCCTCCCCTGGCTCATCCCCGCTGGTGCCTTTCCCCTGGGCCTAGGCCTCGGTTGAGGCCTCCTTGGAGAGGAGGTTGCTGGCAGGGGCTGTCTCCACACTGCAAGGTGCTGGAGCTCAGAGGGCCTCGTCAGAGGGAAGGGACCAGTAAGGGGCTGGATGCCCAAGACGTCTTTGGCCCAGCAGCCTCAGGGCAGCAGGGAGAGCAAGAGGCCCAACTTGCCCCTAGGGCGCCTCTGCCCCTTCCCACAAAGGCGGCCAACCCAGCAGCTGCCTGACAGACTCTGGCTCCCCCAAGCTCTCTGCCGGTGCAGGAGACAGGAACAGACGTGGGCATGTGGTTCTGCATTGGCCTGGGAGTGTGTTCCCCATGCCTTGCCCCCAGGCTCAGGGGCAAGGGCCCGGAGAGAGCACCACACCGAAGCGCTTTTCTCCCGGGCTTGGGAGCATTGTGCAAGTCTGGCGTGAACAGCGGGTGGGAGTGTTGGCAAACAGGACTTTGGAGGCAGCCGGGGAGGTCTTCCAGTGGGAGAGGGCCGGTTGTGCTCAGAGGCCCCACAGGCCAGGGGCAGGACCCAGCAGGGACCCTGCCCCTGGCCAGCCTTTCCCAGACCTTCCTGGCCTCCGGGGGTACTGCCCCACCAAGGGGCAGGCTGCGGGGACTGGGTCCAGACATGCCTGGGCGCCTCCCCAGGCTCATCCCCGCTGGTGCCTTTCCCCTGGGCCTAGGTCTCGGTTGAGGCCTCCTTGGAGAGGAGGTTGCTGGCAGGGGCTGTCTCCACACTGCAAGGTGCTGGAGCTCAGAGGGCCTCGTCAGAGGGAAGGGACAAGCAAAGGGCTGGATGCCCAAGACCTCTTTGGCCCAGCAGCCTCAGGGCAGCAGGGAGAGCAAGAGGCCCAACTTGCCGCTAGGTCGGCTCTGCCCCTTCCCACAAAGGCGGCCAGCCCAGCAGCTGCCTGACAGACTCTGGCTCCCCCGAGCTCTCTGCCGGTGCAGGGGTCAGGAACAGACGTGTGCATGTGGTTCTGTCTTGGTTGGGAGTGTGTTCCCCCTGCCTGGCCCGCAGGCTTAGGGGCAAGGGCCCGGAGAGAGCACCACCCCGAAGCGCTTTTCTACCGGGCTTGGGAGCATTGTGCGTGCCTGGCGGGAACAGCGGGCGGGAGTGCTTGCAAACCGGCCTTTGGAGGCAGCCGGGGAGGTCTTCCAGCGGGAGAGTGCCGGTTGTGCTCAGACGTCCCACAGGCCAGGGGCAGGACCCAGCGCTGTCCCTGCCCCTGGCAGCCTTGCACAGACCTTCCTGGCCTCCGGGGGTACTGCCCCACCAAGGGGCAGGCTGCGGGGACTGGGTCCAGACATGCCCGGGCGCCTCCCCAGGCTCATCCCCGCTGGTGCCTTTCCCCTGGGCCTAGGCCTCGGTTGAGGCCTCCTTGGAGAGGAGGTTGCTGGCAGGGGCTGTCTCCACACTGCAAGGTGCTGGAGCTCAGAGGGCCTCGTCAGAGGGAAGGGACCAGCAAGGGGCTGGATGCCCAAGACCTCTTTGGCCCAGCAGCCTCAGGGCAGCAGGGAGAGCAAGAGGCCCAACTTGCCCCTAGGTCGGCTCTGCCCCTTCCCACACAGGCGGCCAGCCCAGCAGCTGCCTGACAGACTCTGGCTCCCCCGAGCTCTCTGCCGGTGCAGGGGTCAGGAACAGACGTGTGCATGTGGTTCTGCCTTGGTCTGGGAGTGTGGACCAACTGCCTGGCCCCCAGGCTCAGGGGCAAGGGCCCGAGGAGAGCACCACCCCGAAGTGCTTTTCTCCCGGGCTTGGGAGCATTGTGCGTGCCTGGCGGGAACAGCGGGCGGGAGTGTTGGCAAACTGGCCTTTGGAGGCAGCCGGGGAGTTCTTCCAGTGGGAGAGGGCCGGTTGTGCTCAGAGGCCCCACAGGCCAGGGGCAGGACCCAGCAGGGCCCCTGCCCCTGGCCAGCCTTGCCCAGACCTTCCTGGCCTCCGGGGGTACTGCCCCACCAAGGGGCAGGCTGCGGGGACTGGGTCCAGACATGCCCGGTCGCCTCCCCAGGCTCATCCCCGCTGGTGCCTTTCCCCTGGGCCTAGGCCTCGGTTGAGGCCTCCTTGGAGAGGAGGTTGCTGGCAGGGGCTGTCTCCACACTGCAAGGTGCTGGAGCTCAGAGGGCCTCGTCAGAGGGAAGGGACAAGCAAGGGGCTGGATGCCCAAGACCTCTTTGGCCCAGCAGCCTCAGGGCAGCAGGGAGAGCAAGAGGCCCAACTTGCCCCTAGGTCGGCTCTGCCCCTTCCCACACAGGCGGCCAGCCCAGCAGCTGCCTGACAGACTCTGGCTCCCCCGAGCTCTCTGCCGGTGCAGGGGGCAGGTCAGACGTGTGCATGTGGTTCTGCCTTGGCCTGGGAGTGTGGACACCCTGCCTTGCCCCCAGGCTCAGGGGCAAGGGCCCAGAGAGAGCACCACCCTGAAGCGCTTTTCTTCCGGGCTTAGGAGCATTGTGCCCGCCTGCTGGTAACAGTGCCCGGGAGCGCTTGCAAACCGGCCTTTGGAGGCAGCCGGGGAGGTCTTCCAGTGGGAGAGGGCCGGTTGTGCTCAGAGGCCCCACAGGCCAGGGGCAGGACCCAGCAGGTCCCCTGCCCCTGGCCAGCCTTTCCCAGACCTTCCTGGCCTCCGGGGGTACTGCCCCACCAAGGGGCAGGCTGCGGGGACTGGGTCCAGACATGCCCGGGCGCCTCCCCAGGCTCATCCCCGCTGGTGCCTTTCCCCTGGGCCTAGGCCTCGGTTGAGGCCTCCTTGGAGAGGAGATTGCTGGCAGGTGCTGTCTCCACACTGCAAGGTGCTGGAGCTCAGAGGGCCTCGTCAGAGGGAAGGGACCAGCAAAGGGCTGGATGCCCAAGACGTCTTTGGCCCAGCAACCTCAGGGCAGCAGGGAGAGCAAGAGGCCCAACTTGCCCCTAGGTCGGCTCTGCCCCTTCCCACACAGGCGGCCAGCCCAGCACCTGCCTGAGAGACTCTGGCTCCCCCGAGCTCTCTGCCGGTGTAGGGGGCAGGAACAGACGTGTTCATGTCGTTCTGTCTTGGCCTGGGAGTGTGTTCCCCCTGTCTGGCCCGCAGGCTTAGGGGCAAGGGCCCGGAGAGAGCACCACCCCGAAGCGCTTTTCTACCGGGCTTGGGAGCATTGTGCGTGCCTGGCGGGAACAGCGGGCGGGAGTGCTTGCAAACCGGCCTTTCGAGGCAGACGGGGAGGTCTTCCAGCGGGAGAGTGCCGGCTGTGCTCAGACGTCCCACAGGCCAGGGGCAGGACCCAGCGCTGTCCCTGCCCCTGGCAGCTTTGCCCAGACCTTCCTGGCCTCCGGGGGTACTGCCCCACCAAGGGGCAGGCTGCGGGGACTGGGTCCAGACATGCCCGGGCGCCTCCCCAGGCTCATCCCCGCTGGTGCCTTTCCCCTGGGCCTAGGCCTCGGTTGAGGCCTCATTGGAGAGGAGGTTGCTGGCAGGGGCTGTCTCCACACTGCAAGGTGCTGGAGCTCAGAGGGCCTCGTCATAGGGAAGGGACCAGCAAGGGGCTGGATGTCCAAGACCTCTTTGGCCCAGCAGCCTCAGGGCAGCAGGGAGAGCAAGAGGCCCAACTTGCCCCTAGGTCGGCTCTGCCCCTTCCCACACAGGCGGCCAGCCCAGCACCTGCCTGACAGACTCTGGCTCCCCCGAGCTCTCTGCCGGTGCAGGGGTCAGGAACAGACGTTTGCATGTGGTTCTGCCTTGATCTGGGAGTGTGGACCCACTGCCTGGCCCCCAGGCTCAGGGGCAAGGGCCCGGAGAGAGCACCACCCCGAAGCGCTTTTCTCCCGGGCTTGGGAGCATTGTGCGAGCCTGGCGTGAACAGCGGGCGGGAGTGTTTGCAAAGAGGACTTTGGAGGCAACCGGGGAGGTCTTCCAGTGGGAGAGGGCCGGTTGTGCTCAGAGGCCTCACAGGCCAGGGGCAGGACCCAGCAGGGCCCCTGCCCCTGGCCAGCCTTGCCCAGACCTTCCTGGCCTCCGGGGGTACTGCCCCACCAAGGGGCAGGCTGCGGGGACTGGGTCCATACATGTCCGTGCGCCTCCCCAGGATCATCCCCGCTGGTGCTTTTCCCCTGGGCGTAGGCCTCGGTTGAGGCCTCTTTGGAGAGGAGGTTGCTGGCAGGGGCTGTCTCCACACTGCAAGGTGCTGGAGCTCAGAGGGCCTCGTCAGAGGGAAGGGACCAGCAAAGGGCTGTATGCCCAAGACCTCTTTGACCCAGCAGCCTCAGGGCAGCAGGGAGAGCAAGAGGCCCAACTTGCCGCTAGGTCGGCTCTGCCCCGTCCCACACAGGCAGCCAGCCCAGCAGCAGCCTGGCAGTCTCTGGCTCCCCCGAGCTCTCTGCCGGTGTAGGGGGCAGGAACAGACGTGTGCATGTCGTTCTGCCTTGGCCTGGGAGTGTGTTCCAACTGCCTGGCCCCCAGGCTCAGGGGCAAGGGCCCGAGGAGAGCACCACCCCGAAGCGCTTTTCTCCCGGGCTTGGGAGCATTGTGCCTGCCTGGCGGGAACAGCGGGCGGGAGTGCTTGCAAACCGGCCTTTGGAGGCAGACGGGGAGGTCTTCCAGCGGGAGAGTGCCGGTTGTGCTCAGACGCCCTACAGGCCAGGGGCACGACCCAGCAGGGCCCCTGCCCCTGGCAGCCTTGCCCAGACCTTCCTGGCCTCCGGGGGTACTGCCCCACCAAGGGGCAGGCTGCGGGGACTGGGTCCAGACATGCCCTTGCGCCTCCACTGGCTCATCCCCGCTGGTGCCTTTCCCCTGGGCCTAGGCCTCGGTTGAGGCCTCCTTGGAGAGGAGGTTGCTGGCAGGGGCTGTCTCCACACTGCAAGGTGCTGGAGCTCAGAGGGCCTCGTCAGAGGGAAGGGACCAGTAAGGGGCTGGATGCCCAAGACGTCTTTGGCCCAGCAGCCTCAGGGCAGCAGGGAGAGGAAGAGGCCCAACTTGCCCCTAGGTCGGCTCTGCCCCTTCCCACACAGGCAGCCAACCCAGCAGCTGCCTGACAGACTCTGGCTCCCCCGAGCTCTCTGTCGGTGCAGGGGTCAGGAACAGACGAGTGCATGTGGTTCTGCCTTGGTCTGGGAGTGTGGACCCACTGCCTGGACCCCAGGCTCAGGGGCAAGGGTCCGGAGAGGGCAACACCCCGAAGCGCTTTTCTCCCGGGCTTGGGAGCATTGTGCGTGCCTGGCGGGAACAGCGGGCGGGAGTGTTGGCAAACCGGTTTTGGAGGCAGCCGGGGAGGTCTTCCAGTGGGAGAGGGCCGGTTGTGCTCAGAGGCCCCACAGCCCAGGGGCAGGACCCAGCAGGGCCCCTGCCGCTGGCCAGCCTTGCCCAGACCTTCCTGGCCTCCGGGGGTACTGCCCCACCAAGGGGCAGGCTGCGGGGACTGGGTCCAGACATGCCCGTGCGCCTCCACTGGCTCATCCCCGCTGGTGCCTTTCCCCTGGGCCTAGGCCTCGGTTGAGGCCTCCTTGGAGAGGAGGTTGCTGGCAGGGGCTGTCTCCACACTGCAAGGTGCTGGAGCTCAGAGGGCCTCGTCAGAGGGAAGGGACCAGCAAGGGGCTGGATGCCCAAGACCTCTTTGGCCCAGCAGCCTCAGGGCAGCAGGGAGAGCAAGAGGCCCAACTTGCCCCTAGGTCGGCTCTGCCCCTTCCCACACAGGCGGCCAGCCCAGCAGCTGCCTGACAGACTCTGGCTCCCCCCAGCTCTCTGCCGGTGGAGGGGGCAGGAACAGACGTGTGCATGTGGTTCTGCCTTGGCCTGGGACTGTGGATCCCCTGCCTGGCCCCCAGGCTCAGGGGCAGGGGCCCGGAGAGACCACCACCCCGAAGCGCTTTTCTCCCGGGCTTGGGAGCATTGTGCGCGCCTGGCGGGAACAGTGGGCGGGAGGGCTTGCAAACCGGCCTTTGGAGGCAGCCGGGGAGGTCTTCCAGTGGGCAAGGGCCGGTTGTGCTCAAAGGCCCCACAGGCCAGGGGCAGGACCCAGCAGGGCCCCTGCCCCTGGCCAGCCTTGCCCAGACCTTCCTGGCCTCCGGGGGTACTGCCCCACCAAGGGGCAGGCTGCGGGGACAGGGTCCAGACATGCCCGGGCGCCTCCCCTGGCTCAACCCCGCTGGTGCCTTTTCCCTGGGCCTAGGCCTCGGTTGAGGCCTCCTTGGAGAGGAGATTGCTGGCAGGTGCTGTCTCCACACTGCAAGGTGCTGGAGCTCAGAGGGCCTCGTCATAGGGAAGGGACAAGCAAGGGGCTGGATGCCCAAGACCTCTTTGGCCCAGCAGCCTCAGGGCAGCAGGGAGAGCAAGAGGCCCAACTTGCCCCTAGGTCGGCTCTGCCCCTTCCCACACAGGCGGCCAGCCCAGCAGCTGCCTGACAGACTCTGGCTCCCCCGAGCTCTCTGCCGGTGCAGGGCGCAGATCAGACGTGTGCATGTGGTTCTGCCTTGGCCTGGGACTGTGGATACCCTGCCTTGCCCCCAGGCTCAGGGGCAAGGGCCCGGAGAGAGCACCACCCCGAAGCGCTTTTCTCCCAGGCTTGGGAGCATTGTGCACGCCTGCTGGGAACAGTGGGGGGGAGCGCTTGTTAACCGGCCTTTGGAGGCAGCCGGGCAGGTCTTCCAGCGGGAGAGTGCCGGTTGTGCTCAGACGCCCCACAGGCCAGGGGCAGGACCCAGCAGTGTCCCTGCCCCTGGCAGCCTTGCCCAGACCTTCCTGGCCTCCGGGGGTACTGCCCCACCAAGGGGCAGGCTGCGGGGACTGGGTCCAGACATGCTATTGCGCCTCCACTGGCTCATCCCCGCTGGTGCCTTTCCCCTGGGCCTAGGCCTCGGTTGAGGCCTCCTTGGAGAGGAGGTTGCTGGCAGGGGCTGTCTCCACACTGCAAGGTGCTGGAGCTCAGAGGGCCTCGTCAGAGGGAAGGGACCAGCAAGGGGCTGGATGCCCAAGACCTCTTTGGCCCAGCAGCCTCAGGGCAGCAGGGAGAGGAAGAGGCCCAACTTGCCCCTAGGTCGGCTCTGCCCCTTCCCACACAGGCGGCCAGCCCAGCAGCTGCCTGACAGACTCTGGCTCCCCCGGCTCTCTGCCGGTGCAGGGGTCAGGAACAGACGTGTGCATGTGGTTCTGCCTTGGTCTGGGAGTGTGGAACCACTGCCTGGCCCCCACACTCAGGGGCAAGGGCCCGGAGAGAGCAACACACCGAAGCGCTTTTCTCCCGGGATTGGGAGAATTGTGCGTGCCTGGCGAGAACAGCGGGCGGGAGTGTTCGCAAACCGGCCTTTGGAGGCAGCCGGGGAGGTCTTCCAGTGGGAGAGGGCCGGTTGTGCTCAGAGGCCCCACAGGCCAGGGGCAGGACCCAGCAGGGCCCCTGCCCCTGGCCAGCCTTGCCCAGACCTTCCTGGCCTCCGGGGGTACTGCCCCACCAAGGGGCAGGCTGCGGGCCTGGGTCCAGTCATGCCCGGGCGCCTCCCCAGGCTCATCCCCGCTGGTGCCTTTCCCCTGGGCCTAGGCCTCGGTTGAGGCCTCCTTGGAGAGGAGGTTGCTGGCAGGGGCTGTCTCCACACTGCAAGGTGCTGGAGCTCAGAGGGCCTCGTCAGAGGGAAGGGACCAGCAAGGGGCTGGATGGCCAAGACCTCTTTGGCCCAGCAGCCTCAGGGCAGCAGGGAGAGCAAGAGGCCCAACTTGCCCCTAGGTCGGCTCTGCCCCTTCCCACACAGGCGGCCAGCCCAGCAGCTGCCTGACAGACTCTGGCTCCCCCGAGCTCTCTGCCGGTGCAGGGCGCAGATCAGACGTGTGCATGTGGTTCTGCCTTGGCCTGGGAGTGTGGACACCCTGCCTTGCCCCCAGGCTCAGGGGCAAGGGCCCAGAGAGAGCACCACCCTGAAGCGCTTTTCTCCCGGGCTTGGGAGCATTGTCCACGCCTGCTGGGAACAGTGGGCGGGAGCGCTTGCAAACCGGCCTTTGGAGGCAGCCGGGGAGGTCTTCCAGTGGGAGAGGGCCGGTTGGGCTCAGAGGCCCCACAGGCCAGGGGCAGGACCCAGCAGGGCCCCTGCCCCTGGCCAGCCTTGCCCAGACCTTCCTGGCCTCCGGGGGTACTGCCCCACCAAGGGGCAGGCTGCGGTGACTGGGTCCAGACATGTCCGTGCGCCTCCCCAGGATCATCCCCGCTGGTGCCTTTCCCCTGGGCGTAGGCCTCGGTTGAGGCCTCTTTGGAGAGGAGGTTGCTGGCAGGGGCTGTCTCCACACTGCAAGGTGCTGGAGCTCAGAGGGCCTCGTCAGAGGGAAGGGACCAGCAAAGGGCTGGATGCCCAAGACCTCTTTGACCCAGCAGCCTCAGGGCAGCAGGGAGAGCAAGAGGCCCAACTTGCCCCTAGGTCGGCTCTGCCCCGTCCCAGACAGGCAGCCAGCCCAGCAGCAGCCTGGCAGTCTCTGGCTCCCCCGATTTCTCTGCCGGTGTAGGGGGCAGGAACAGACGTGTGCATGTCGTTCTGCCTTGGCCTGGGAGTGTGTTCCACCTGCCTGGCCCCCAGGCTCAGGGGCAAGGGCCCGAGGAGAGCACCACCCTGAAGCGCTTTTCTCCCGGGCTTGGGAGCATTGTGCATGCCTGGCGGGAACAGCGGGTGGGAGTGCTTGCAAACAGGCCTTTGGAGGCAGACGGGGAGGTCTTCCAGCGGGAGGGTGCTGGTTGTGCTCAGACGCCCCACAGGCCAGGGGCAGGACCCAGCAGTGTCCCTGCCCCTGGCAGCCTTGCCCAGACCTTCCTGGCCTCCGGGGGTACTGCCCCACCAAGGGGCAGGCTGCGGGGACTGGGTCCAGACATGCCCGGGCGCCTCCCCAGGCTCATCCCCGCTGGTGCCTTTCCCCTGGGCCTAGGCCTCGGTTGAGGCCGCCTTGGAGAGGAGGTTGCTGGCAGGGGCTGTCTCCACACTGCAAGGTGCTGGAGCTCAGAGGGCCTCGTCAGAGGGAAGGGACCAGCAAGGGGCTGGATGCCCAAGACCTCTTTGGCCCAGCAGCCTCAGGGCAGCAGGGAGAGCAAGAGGCCCAACTTGCCCCTAGGTCGGCTCTACCCCGTCCCACACAGGCAGCCAGCCCAGCAGCAGCCTGGCAGTCTCTGGCTCCCCCGAACTCTCTGCCGGTGTAGGGGGCAGGAACAGACGTGTGCATGTCGTTCTGCCTTGGCCTGGGAGTGTGTTCCCCCTGCCTGTCCCCCAGGCTCAGGGGCAAGGGCCCGGAGAGAGCACCACCCCGAAGCGCTTTTCTCCCGGGCTTGGGAGCATTGTGCGTGCCTGGCGGGAACAGCGGGCGGGAGTGCTTGCAAACCGGCCTTTGGAGGCAGCCGGGGAGGTCTTCCAGCGGGAGAGTGCCGGTTGTGCTCAGACGCCCCACAGGCCAGGGGCAGGACCCAGCAGTGTCCCTGCCCCTGGCAGCCTTGCCCAGACCCTCCTGGCCTCCGGGGGTACTGCCCCACCAAGGGGCAGGCTGCGGGGACTGGGTCCAGACATGGCCGGGCGCCTCCCCAGGCTCATCCCCGCTGGTGCCTTTCCCCTGGGCCTAGGCCTCGGTTGAGGCCTCCTTGGAGAGGAGGTTGCTGGCAGGGGCTGTCTCCACACTGCAAGGTGCTGGAGCTCAGAGGGCCTCGTCAGAGGGAAGGGACCAGCAAGGGGCTGGATGCCCAAGACCTCTTTGGCCCAGCAGCCTCAGGGCAGCAGGGAGAGGAAGAGGCCCAACTTGCCCCTAGGTCGGCTCTGCCCCTTCCCACACAGGCGGCCAGCCCAGCAGCTGCCTGACAGACTCTGGCTCCCCCGAGCTCTCTGCCGGTGCAGGGGTCAGGAACAGACGTGTGCATGTGGTTCTGCGTTGGTCTGGGAGTGTGGACCCACTGCCTCGCCCCCAGGCTCAGGGGCAAGGGCCCGGAGAGAGCACCACCCCGAAGCGCTTTTCTCCCGGGCTTGGGAGCATTGTGCGTGCCTGCCGGGAACAGCGGGCGGGAGTGTTGGCAAACTGGCCTTTGGAGGCAGCCGGGGAAGTCTTCCAGTGGGAGAGGGCCGGTTGTGCTCAGAGGCCCCACAGGCCAGGGGCAGGACCTAGCAGGGCCCCTGCCCGTGGCCAGCCTTGCCCAGACCTTCCTGGCTTCCGGGGGTACTGCCCCACCAAGGGGCAGGCTGCGGGGACTGGGTCCAGACATGCCCGGGCGCCTCCCCAGGCTCATCCCCGCTGGTGCCTTTCCCCTGGGCCTAGGCCTCGGTTGAGGCCTCCTTGGAGAGGAGGTTGCTGGCAGGGGCTGTCTCCACACTGCAAGGTGCTGGAGCTCAGAGGGCCTCGTCAGAGGGAAGGGACAAGCAAGGGGCTGGATGCCCAAGATCTCTTTGGCCCAGCAGCCTCATGGCAGCAGGAAGAGCAAGAGGCCCAACTTGCCCCTAGGTCGGCTCTGCCCCTTCCCACACAGGCGGCCAGCCCAGCAGCTGCCTGACAGACTTTGGCTCCCCCGAGCTCTCTGCCGGTGCATGGGGCAGGAACAGACGTGTGCATGTCGTTCTGCCTTGGCCTGGGAGTGTGGACACCCTGCCTGGCCCCCAGGCTCAGGGGAAAGGGCCCGGAGAGAGCACCACCCCGAGGCGATTTTCTCCCGGGCTTGGGAGCGTTGTGCGCCCTTGGTTGGAACAGTGGGCGGGAGTGCTTGCAAACCGGCCTTTGGAGGCAGCCGGGGACGTCTTCCAGTGGGAGAGGGCCGGTTGTGCTCAGAGGCCCCACAGGCCAGGGGAGGACCCAGCAGGGCCCCTGCCCATGGCCAGCCTTTCCCAGACCTTCCTCGCCTCCGGGGGTACTGCCCCACCAAGGGGCAGGCTGCGGGGACTGGGTCCATACATGCCCGGGCGCCTCCCCAGGCTCATCCCCGCTGGTGCCTTTCCCCTGGGCCTAGGCCTCGGTTTAGGCCTCCTTGGAGAGGAGGTTGCTGGCAGGGGCTGTCTCCACACTGCAAGGTGCTGGAGCTCAGAGGGCCTCGTCAGAGGGAAGGGACCAGCAAGGGGTTGGATGCCCAAGACCTCTTTGGCCCAGCAGCCTCAGGGCAGCAGGGAGGGCAAGAGGCCCAACTTGCCCCTAGGTCGGCTCGGCCACTTCCCACACAGGCGGCCAGCCCAGCAGCTGCCTGACAGACTTTGGCTCCCCCGAGCTCTCTGCCGGTGCAGGGGGCAGGAACAGACGTGTGCATGTGGTTCTGCCTTGGCCTGGGAGTGTGGACCCCCTGCCTTGCCCCCAGGCTCAGGGGCAAGGGCCCGGAGAGAGCACCACCCTGAAGCGCTTTTCTCCCGGGCTTGGGAGCATTGTGCACGCCTGCTGGGAACAGTGGGCGGGAGCGCTTGCAAACCGGCCTTTGGAGGCAGCCGGGGAGGTCTTCCAGTGGGAGAGGGCCGGTTGTGCTCAGAGGCCCCACAGGCCAGGGGCAGGACGCAGCAGGGCCCCTGCCCCTGGCCAGCTTTGCCCAGACCTTCCTGGCCTCCGGGGGTACTGCCCCAGCAAGGGGCAGGCTGCGGGGACTGGGTCCAGACATGCTCGGGCGCCTCCCCTGGCTCATCCCCGCTGGTGCCTTTCCCCTGGGCCTAGGCCTCGGTTGAGGCCTCCTTGGAGAGGAGGTTGCTGGCAGGGGCTGTCTCCACACTGCAAGGTGCTGGAGCTCAGAGGGCCTCGTCAGAGGGAAGGGACCAGTAAGGGGCTGGATGCCCAAGACGTCTTTGGCCCAGCAGCCTCAGGGCAGCAGGGAGAGCAAGAGGCCCAACTTGCCCCTCGGTCGGCTCTGCCCCTTCCCACACAGGCGGCCAACCCAGCAGCTGCCTGCCAGACTCTGGCTCCCCCAAGCTCTCTGCCGGTGCAGGGGACAGGAACAGACGTGGGCATGTGGTTCTGCCTTGGCCAGGGAGTGTGTTCCCCGTGCCTTGCCCGCAGGCTCAGGGGCAAGGGCCCGGAGAGAGAACCACCCCAATGCGCTTTTCTCCCGGGCTTGGGAGCATTGTGCGAGCCTGGCGTGAACAGCGGGCGGGAGTGTTAGCAAACAGGACTTTGGAGGCAGCCGGGGAGGTCTTCCAGTGGGAGAGGGCTGGTTGTGCTCAGAGGCCCCACAGGCCAGGGGCAGGACCCAGCAGGGACCCTGACCCTGGCCAGCCTTGCCCAGACCTACCTGGCCTCCGGGGGTACTGCCCCACCAAGGGGCAGGCTGCGGGGACTGGGTCCAGACATCCCCGGGCGCCTCCCCAGGCTCATCCCCGCTGGTGCCTTTCCCCTGGGCCTAGGCCTCGGTTGAGGCCTCCTTGGAGAGGAGGTTGCTGGCAGGGGCTGTCTCCACACTGCAAGGTGCTGGAGATCAGAGGGCCTCGTCAGAGGGAAGGGACCAGCAAAGGGCTGGATGCCCAAGACCTCTTTGACCCAGCAGCCTCAGGGCAGCAGGGAGAGCAAGAGGCCCAACTTGCCCCTAGGTCGGCTCTGCCCCGTCCCACACAGGCGGCCAGCCCAGCAGCAGCCTGGCAGTCTCTGGCTCCCCCGAGCTCTCTGCCGGTGTAGGGGGCAGGAACAGACGTGTGCATGTCGTTCTGCCTTGGCCTGGGAGTGTGTTCCCCCTGCCTGGCCCCCAGGCTCAGGGGCAAGGGCCCGGTGAGAGCACCACCCCGAAGCGCTTTTCTCCCGGGCTTGGGAGCATTGTGCGTGCCTGGCGGGAACAGCGGGCGGGAGTGCTTGCAAACCGGCCTTTCGAGGCAGACGGGGAGGTCTTCCAGCGGGAGAGTGCCGGTTGTGCTCAGACGCCCCACAGGCCAGGGGCAGGACCCAGCAGTGTCCCTGCCCCAGGCAGCATTGCCCAGACCTTCCTGGCCTCCGGGGGTACTGCCCCACCAAGGGGCAGGCTGCGGGGACTGGGTCCAGACATGCCCGGGCGCCTCCCCAGGCTCATCCCCGCTGGTGCCTTTCCCCTGGGCCTAGGCCTCGGTTGAGGACTCCCTGGAGAGGAGGTTGCTGGCAGGGGCTGTCTCCACACTGCAAGGTGCTGGAGCTCAGAGGGCCTCGTCCGAGGGAAGGGACCAGCAAGGGGCTGGATGCCCAGACCTCTTTGGCCCAGCAGCCTCAGGGCAGCAGGGAGAGCAAGAGGCCCAACTTGCCCCTAGGTCGGCTCTGCCCCTTCCCACACAGGCGGCCAGCCCAGCAGCTGCCTGACAGACTCTGGCTCCCCCGAGCTCTCTGCCGGTGCAGGGGACAGATCAGACGTGTGCATGTGGTTCTGCCTTGTCCTGGGAGTGTGGACACCCTGCCTTGCCCCCAGGCTCAGGGGCAAGGGCCCGGAGAGAGCACCACCCTGAAGCGCTTTTCTCCCGGGCTTGGGAGCATTGTGCACGCCTGCTGGGAACAGTGGGCGGGAGCGCTTGCAAACCGGCCTTTGGAGGCAGCCGGGGAGGTCTTCCAGTGGGAGAGGGCCGGTTGTGCTCAGAGGCCCCACAGGCCAGGGGCAGGACGCAGCAGGGCCCCTGCCCCTGGCCAGCCTTGCCCAGACCTTCCTGGCCTCCGGGGGTACTGCCCCACCAAGGGGCAGGCTGCGGGGACTGGGTCCAGACATGCCCGGGCGCCTCCCCAGGCTCATCCCCGCTGGTGCCTTTCCCCTGGGCCTAGGCCTCGGTTGAGGCCTCCTTGGAGAGGAGGTTGCTGGCAGGGGCTGTCTCCACACTGCAAGGTGCTGGAGCTCAGAGGGCCTCGTCAGAGGGAAGGGACCAGTAAGGGGCTGGATGCCCAAGACCTCTTTGGCCCAGCAGCCTCAGGGCAGCAGGGAGAGCAAGAGGCCCAACTTGCCCCTAGGGCGGCTCTGCCCCTTCCCACACAGGCGGCCAACTCAGCAGCTGCCTGACAGACTCTGGCTCCCCCAAGCTCTCTGCCGGTGCAGGGGACAGGAACAGACGTGGGCATGTGGTTCTGCCTTGGCCTGGGAGTGTGTTCCCCCTGCCTTGCCCCCAGGCTCAGGGGCAAGGGCCCGGAGAGAGCACCACCCTGAAGCGCTTTTCTCCCGGGCTTGGGAGCAGTGTGCGAGCCTGGCGTGAACAGCGGGCGGGAGTGTTTGCAAACAGGACTTTGGAGGCAGCCGTGGAGGTCTTCCAGTGGGAGAGGGCCGGTTGTGCTCAGAGGCCTCACAGGCCAGGGGCAGGACCCAGCAGGTCCCCTGCCCCTGGCCAGCCTTGCCCAGACCTTCCTGGCCTCCGGGGGTACTGCCCCACCAAGGGGCAGGCTGCGGGGACTGGGTCCAGACATGCCTGGGCGCCTCCCCAGGCTCATCCCCGCTGGTGCCTTTCCCCTGGGCATAGGCCTCGGTTGATGCCTCCTTGGAGAGGAGGTTGCTGGCAGGGGCTGTCTCCACACTGCAAGGTGCTGGAGCTCAGAGGGCCTCGTCAGCGGGAAGGGACCAGCAAGGGGCTGGATGCCCAAGACCTCTTTGGCCCAGCAGCCTCAGGGCAGCAGGGAGAGCAAGAGGCCCAACTTGCCCCTAGGTCGGCTCTGCCCCTTCCCACACAGGCAGCCAACCCAGCAGCTGCCTGATAGACTCTGGCACCCCCGAGCTCTCTGCCGGTTCAGGGGTCAGGAACAGACGTGTGCATGTGGTTCTGCCTTGGTCTGGGAGTGTGGACCCACTGCCTGGACCCCAGGCTCAGGGGCAAGGGCCCGGAGAGAGCAACACCCCGAAGCGCTTTTCTCCTGGCCTTGGGAGCGTTGTGCGTGCCTGGCGGGAACAGCGGGCGGGAGTGTTGGCAAACCCGCCTTTGAAGGCAGCCGGGGAGGTCTTCCAGTGGGAGAGGGCCGGTTGTGCTCAGAGGCCCCACAGGCCAGGGGCAGGACCCAGCAGGGACCCTGCCCCTGGCCAGCCTTGCCCAGACCTTCCTGGCCTCCGGGGGTACTGCCCCACCAAGGGGCAGGCTGTGGGGACTGGGTCCAGACATGCCCGGGCCCCTCCACTGGCTCATCCCCGCTGGTGCCTTTCCCCTGGGCCTAGGCCTCGGTTGAGGCCTCCTTGGAGAGAAGGTTACTGGCAGGGTCTGTCTCCACACTGCAAGGTGCTGGAGCTCAGAGGGCCTCGTCAGAGGGAAGGGACCAGCAAGGGGCTGGATGCCCAAGACCTCTTTGGCCCAGCAGCCTCAGGGCAGCAGGGAGAGCAAGAGGCCCAACTTGCCCCTAGGTCGGCTCTGCCCCTTCCCACACAGGCGGCCAGCCCAGCAGCTGCCTGACAGACTCTGGCTCCCCCCAGCTCTCTGCCGGTGGAGGGGGCAGGAACAGACGTGTGCATGTTGTTGTGCCTTGGCCTGGGACTGTGGATCCCCTGCCTGGCCCCCAGGCTCAGGGGCAAGGGCCCGGAGAGAGCACCACCCCGAAGCGCTTTTCTCCCGGGCTTGGGAGCATTGTGCGTGCCTGGCGGGAACAGCGGGCGGGAGTGCTTGCAAACCGGCCTTTGGAGGCAGACGGGGAGGTCTTCCAGCGGGAGAGTGCCGGTTGTGCTCAGACGCCCCACAGGCCAGGGGCACGACCCAGCAGGGCCCCTGCCCCTCGCAGCCTTGCCCAGACCTTCCTGGCCTCCGGGGGTACTGCCCCACCAAGGGGCAGGCTGCGGGGACTGGGTCCAGACATGCCCGTGCGCCTCCACTGGCTCATCTCCGCTGGTGCCTTTCCCCTGGCCTAGGCCTCGGTTGAGGCCTCCTTGGAGAGGAGGTTGCTGGCAGGGGCTGTCTCCACACTGCAAGGTGCTGGAGCTCAGAGGGCCTCGTCAGAGGGAAGGGACCAGCAAGGGGCTGGATGCCCAAGACCTCTTTCGCCCAGCAGCCTCAGGGCAGCAGGGAGAGCAAGAGGCCCAACTTGCCCCTAGGTCGGCTCTGCCCCTTCCCACACAGGCGGGCAGCCCAGCAGCTGCCTGACAGACTCTGGCTCCCCCCAGCTCTCTGCCGGTGGAGGGGGCAGGAACAGACGTGTGCATGTGGTTCTGCCTTGGCCTGGGACTGTGGATCCCCTGCCTGGCCCCCAGGCTCAGGGGCAGGGGCCCGGAGAGACCACCACCCCGAAGCGCTTTTCTCCGAGGTTTTGGAACATTGTGTGTGCCTGGCGGGAACAGCGAGTGGGAATGCTTGCAAACCGGCCTTTGGGGGCAGCCGGGGAGGTCCTCCATGGTCCCTGAGAGAACACCACCCCGAAGCGCTTTTCTCACGGTCTTGGGAGCATTGTGCGCGGCTGGCGGGAACAGCGGGCATGAGTGCTTGCAAACTGTCCTTTGGAGGCAGCCGGGGAGGTCTTCCAAGGGCCGGACTGATCACCACCCCAAAATGCTTTTCTCTCGGTGCTTGGGAGCATTGTGCGCGGCTGTCGGGAACAACGGACATGAATGCTTGCAAACCGGCCTTTGGAGGCAGCCCGGGAGGTCTTCCAAGGGCCCGGAGAGAGCACCACCCCAAAATGCTTTTCTCCCGGGCTTGGGAGCATTGTGCGCGGATGGCGGGAACAGCAGGAAGGAGTCCTTGCAAACCGGCCTTTGGAGGCAGCCGGGGAGGTCTTGAAAGTGCCCGGAGAGAGCACCACCCCGAAGCGCTTTTCTCCCGGGCTTGGGAACATTGTGCGCGGCTGGCGGGAACAGCAGGCAGGACTGCTTGCAAACTGGCATTTGGAGGCAGCCGGGGAGGTCTTCCAAGGGCCCGGAGTGAGCACCACCCCAAAATGCTTTTCTCCCGGGCTTGGGAGCATTGTGCGCGGATGGCGGGAACAGCGAGTGGGAGTGCTTGCAAACCGGCCTTTGGGGGCACCCCGGGAGGTCTTCCATGGGCACGGAGAGAACACCACCCCGAAGCGCTTTTCTCCGGGGTTTTGGAGGATTGTGCGTGGCTGGCGGGAACAGCGAGTGGGAGTGCTTGCAAACCGGCCTTTGGGGGCAGCCAGGGAGGTCCTCCATTGGCACGGAGAGAACACCACCCCGAAGCGCTTTTCTCCCGGTCTTGGGAGCATTGTGCGAGGCTGGCGGGAACAGCGGGCGGGAGTGCTTGCAAACCGGCCTTTGGAGGCAGCTTGGGAGGTCTTCCAAGGGCCCGGAGAGAGCACCATCCCGAAGCACTTTTCTCACGGAATTGGGAGCATTGTTCGCGGCTGTCGGGAACAGAGGACATGAGTGCTTGCAAACCGGCCTTTAGAGGCAGCCGGGGAGTCTTCCAAGGGCCCGGAGAGAGACCACCCCAAAATGCTTTTCTCCCGGGCTTGGGAGCATTGTGTGCGGCTGGCGGGTCAGCGGGAGGGAGTTCTCGAAAACCAGCCTTTGGAGGCAGCCGGGGAGGTCTTCCAAGGGCCAGGAGAGAGCACCACCCCGAAGCGCTTTTCTCCCGGGCTTGGGAGCATTGTGCGCGGCTGGCGGGAACAGCGGGATTGAGTGCTTGCAAACTGGCCTTTGGAGGCAGCCGGGGAGGTCTTCCAAGGGCCGGGAGAGAGCACCACCCCGAAGCGCTTTTCTCCTAGGCTTGGGAGCATTGTGCGCGGCTGGCGGGAACAGCGGGCATGAGTGCTTGCAAACCGGCCTTTGGAGACAAACGGGGAGGTCTTCCAAGGGCCCGTAGAGAGCACCACCCCGAAGCGCTTTTCTCCCGTGATTGGGAGCATTGTGTGCGGCTGGCGGGACAGCGGGAGGGAGTACTTGAAATCCAGCCTTTGGAGGCAGCCGGGGAGGTCTTCCAAGGGCCGGGAGAGAGCACCACCCTGAAGGGCTTTTCTCCTGGGCTTGGAGCATTTGCACGGATGGCGGGAACAGCGAGTGGGAGTGCTTGCAAACCGGCATTTGGGGGCAGCCCGGGAGGTCTTTCTTGGGCCCAGAGAGAACACCACCCCGAAACGCTTTTCTCCCGGGCTTGGGAGCATTGTGCGCGGGTGGCGGGAACAGCAGGCAGAAGTGCTTGCAAACCGGCCTTGGAGGCAGCCGGGGAGGTCTTCCAAAGCCCGGAGTGAGCACCACCCCAAAATGCTTTTCTCCCGGGCTTGGGAGCATTGTGCGCAGCTGGCGTGAACAGCGGGATTGAGTGCTTGCAATCCAGCCTTTGGAGGCAGCCGGGGAGGTCTTCCAGCGGGAGAGTGCCAGTTGTTCTCAGAGGCCCCACAGGCCAGGGGCAGGACCCAGCAGTGTCCCTGCATCTGGCAGCCTTGCCCAGACCTTCCTGGCCTCCGGGGGTACTGCCCCACCAAGGGGCAGGCTGCGGGGACTGGGTCCAGACATGCCTGGGCGCCTCCCCAGGCTCATCCCCGCTGGTGCCTTTCCCCTGGGCATAGGCCTCGGTTGATGCCTGCTTGGAGAGGAGGTTGCTGGCAGGGGCTGTCTCCACACTGCAAGGTGCTGGAGCTCAGAGGGCCTCGTCAGCGGGAAGGGACCAGCAAGGGGCTGGATGCCCAAGACCTCTTTGGCCCAGCAGCCTCAGGGCAGCAGGGAGAGGAAGAGGCCCAACTTGCCCCTAGGTCGGCTCTGCCCCTTCCCACACAGGCGGCCAGCCCAGCAGCTGCCTGACAGACTCTGGCTCCCCCGAGCTCTCTGCCGGTGCAGGGGTCAGGAACAGACGTGTGCATGTGGTTCTGCGTTGGTCTGGGAGTGTGGACCCACTGCCTCGCCCCCAGGCTCAGGGGCAAGGGCCCGGAGAGAGCACCACCCCGAAGCGCTTTTCTCCCGGGCTTGGGAGCATTGTGCGTGCCTGCCGGGAACAGCGGGCGGGAGTGTTGGCAAACTGGCCTTTGGAGGCAGCCGGGGAAGTCTTCCAGTGGGAGAGGGCCGGTTGTGCTCAGAGGCCCCACAGGCCAGGGGCAGGACCTAGCAGGGCCCCTGCCCGTGGCCAGCCTTGCCCAGACCTTCCTGGCTTCCGGGGGTACTGCCCCACCAAGGGGCAGGCTGCGGGGACTGGGTCCAGACATGCCCGGGCGCCTCCCCAGGCTCATCCCCGCTGGTGCCTTTCCCCTGGGCCTAGGCCTCGGTTGAGGCCTCCTTGGAGAGGAGGTTGCTGGCAGGGGCTGTCTCCACACTGCAAGGTGCTGGAGCTCAGAGGGCCTCGTCAGAGGGAAGGGACAAGCAAGGGGCTGGATGCCCAAGATCTCTTTGGCCCAGCAGCCTCATGGCAGCAGGAAGAGCAAGAGGCCCAACTTGCCCCTAGGTCGGCTCTGCCCCTTCCCACACAGGCGGCCAGCCCAGCAGCTGCCTGACAGACTTTGGCTCCCCCGAGCTCTCTGCCGGTGCATGGGGCAGGAACAGACGTGTGCATGTCGTTCTGCCTTGGCCTGGGAGTGTGGACACCCTGCCTGGCCCCCAGGCTCAGGGGAAAGGGCCCGGAGAGAGCACCACCCCGAGGCGATTTTCTCCCGGGCTTGGGAGCGTTGTGCGCCCTTGGTTGGAACAGTGGGCGGGAGTGCTTGCAAACCGGCCTTTGGAGGCAGCCGGGGACGTCTTCCAGTGGGAGAGGGCCGGTTGTGCTCAGAGGCCCCACAGGCCAGGGGAGGACCCAGCAGGGCCCCTGCCCATGGCCAGCCTTTCCCAGACCTTCCTCGCCTCCGGGGGTACTGCCCCACCAAGGGGCAGGCTGCGGGGACTGGGTCCATACATGCCCGGGCGCCTCCCCAGGCTCATCCCCGCTGGTGCTTTTCCCCTGTGCCTAGGCCTCGGTTTAGGCCTCCTTGGAGAGGAGGTTGCTGGCAGGGGCTGTCTCCACACTGCAAGGTGCTGGAGCTCAGAGGGCCTCGTCAGAGGGAAGGGACCAGCAAGGGGTTGGATGCCCAAGACCTCTTTGGCCCAGCAGCCTCAGGGCAGCAGGGAGGGCAAGAGGCCCAACTTGCCCCTAGGTCGGCTCGGCCACTTCCCACACAGGCGGCCAGCCCAGCAGCTGCCTGACAGACTCTGGCTCCCCCGAGCTCTCTGCCGGTGCAGGGGGCAGGAACAGACGTGTGCATGTGGTTCTGCCTTGGCCTGGGAGTGTGGACCCCCTGCCTTGCCCCCAGGCTCAGGGGCAAGGGCCCGGAGAGAGCACCACCCTGAAGCGCTTTTCTCCCGGGCTTGGGAGCATTGTGCACGCCTGCTGGGAACAGTGGGCGGGAGCGCTTGCAAACCGGCCTTTGGAGGCAGCCGGGGAGGTCTTCCAGTGGGAGAGGGCCGGTTGTGCTCAGAGGCCCCACAGGCCAGGGGCAGGACGCAGCAGGGCCCCTGCCCCTGGCCAGCTTTGCCCAGACCTTCCTGGCCTCCGGGGGTACTGCCCCAGCAAGGGGCAGGCTGCGGGGACTGGGTCCAGACATGCTCGGGCGCCTCCCCTGGCTCATCCCCGCTGGTGCCTTTCCCCTGGGCCTAGGCCTCGGTTGAGGCCTCCTTGGAGAGGAGGTTGCTGGCAGGGGCTGTCTCCACACTGCAAGGTGCTGGAGCTCAGAGGGCCTCGTCAGAGGGAAGGGACCAGTAAGGGGCTGGATGCCCAAGACGTCTTTGGCCCAGCAGCCTCAGGGCAGCAGGGAGAGCAAGAGGCCCAACTTGCCCCTCGGTCGGCTCTGCCCCTTCCCACACAGGCGGCCAACCCAGCAGCTGCCTGCCAGACTCTGGCTCCCCCAAGCTCTCTGCCGGTGCAGGGGACAGGAACAGACGTGGGCATGTGGTTCTGCCTTGGCCAGGGAGTGTGTTCCCCGTGCCTTGCCCGCAGGCTCAGGGGCAAGGGCCCGGAGAGAGAACCACCCCAATGCGCTTTTCTCCCGGGCTTGGGAGCATTGTGCGAGCCTGGCGTGAACAGCGGGCGGGAGTGTTAGCAAACAGGACTTTGGAGGCAGCCGGGGAGGTCTTCCAGTGGGAGAGGGCTGGTTGTGCTCAGAGGCCCCACAGGCCAGGGGCAGGACCCAGCAGGGACCCTGACCCTGGCCAGCCTTGCCCAGACCTACCTGGCCTCCGGGGGTACTGCCCCACCAAGGGGCAGGCTGCGGGGACTGGGTCCAGACATCCCCGGGCGCCTCCCCAGGCTCATCCCCGCTGGTGCCTTTCCCCTGGGCCTAGGCCTCGGTTGAGGCCTCCTTGGAGAGGAGGTTGCTGGCAGGGGCTGTCTCCACACTGCAAGGTGCTGGAGATCAGAGGGCCTCGTCAGAGGGAAGGGACCAGCAAAGGGCTGGATGCCCAAGACCTCTTTGACCCAGCAGCCTCAGGGCAGCAGGGAGAGCAAGAGGCCCAACTTGCCCCTAGGTCGGCTCTGCCCCGTCCCACACAGGCGGCCAGCCCAGCAGCATCCTGGCAGTCTCTGGCTCCCCCGAGCTCTCTGCCGGTGTAGGGGGCAGGAACAGACGTGTGCATGTCGTTCTGCCTTGGCCTGGGAGTGTGTTCCCCCTGCCTGGCCCCCAGACTCAGGGGCAAGGGCCCGGTGAGAGCACCACCCCGAAGCGCTTTTCTCCCGGGCTTGGGAGCATTGTGCGTGCCTGGCGGGAACAGCGGGCGGGAGTGCTTGCAAACCGGCCTTTCGAGGCAGACGGGGAGGTCTTCCAGCGGGAGAGTGCCGGTTGTGCTCAGACGCCCCACAGGCCAGGGGCAGGACCCAGCAGTGTCCCTGCCCCAGGCAGCATTGCCCAGACCTTCCTGGCCTCCGGGGGTACTGCCCCACCAAGGGGCAGGCTGCGGGGACTGGGTCCAGACATGCCCGGGCGCCTCCCCAGGCTCATCCCCGCTGGTGCCTTTCCCCTGGGCCTAGGCCTCGGTTGAGGACTCCCTGGAGAGGAGGTTGCTGGCAGGGGCTGTCTCCACACTGCAAGGTGCTGGAGCTCAGAGGGCCTCGTCCGAGGGAAGGGACCAGCAAGGGGCTGGATGCCCAGACCTCTTTGGCCCAGCAGCCTCAGGGCAGCAGGGAGAGCAAGAGGCCCAACTTGCCCCTAGGTCGGCTCTGCCCCTTCCCACACAGGCGGCCAGCCCAGCAGCTGCCTGACAGACTCTGGCTCCCCCGAGCTCTCTGCCGGTGCAGGGGACAGATCAGACGTGTGCATGTGGTTCTGCCTTGTCCTGGGAGTGTGGACACCCTGCCTTGCCCCCAGGCTCAGGGGCAAGGGCCCGGAGAGAGCACCACCCTGAAGCGCTTTTCTCCCGGGCTTGGGAGCATTGTGCACGCCTGCTGGGAACAGTGGGCGGGAGCGCTTGCAAACCGGCCTTTGGAGGCAGCCGGGGAGGTCTTCCAGTGGGAGAGGGCCGGTTGTGCTCAGAGGCCCCACAGGCCAGGGGCAGGACGCAGCAGGGCCCCTGCCCCTGGCCAGCCTTGCCCAGACCTTCCTGGCCTCCGGGGGTACTGCCCCACCAAGGGGCAGGCTGCGGGGACTGGGTCCAGACATGCCCGGGCGCCTCCCCAGGCTCATCCCCGCTGGTGCCTTTCCCCTGGGCCTAGGCCTCGGTTGAGGCCTCCTTGGAGAGGAGGTTGCTGGCAGGGGCTGTCTCCACACTGCAAGGTGCTGGAGCTCAGAGGGCCTCGTCAGAGGGAAGGGACCAGTAAGGGGCTGGATGCCCAAGACCTCTTTGGCCCAGCAGCCTCAGGGCAGCAGGGAGAGCAAGAGGCCCAACTTGCCCCTAGGGCGGCTCTGCCCCTTCCCACACAGGCGGCCAACTCAGCAGCTGCCTGACAGACTCTGGCTCCCCCAAGCTCTCTGCCGGTGCAGGGGACAGGAACAGACGTGGGCATGTGGTTCTGCCTTGGCCTGGGAGTGTGTTCCCCCTGCCTTGCCCCCAGGCTCAGGGGCAAGGGCCCGGAGAGAGCACCACCCTGAAGCGCTTTTCTCCCGGGCTTGGGAGCAGTGTGCGAGCCTGGCGTGAACAGCGGGCGGGAGTGTTTGCAAACAGGACTTTGGAGGCAGCCGTGGAGGTCTTCCAGTGGGAGAGGGCCGGTTGTGCTCAGAGGCCTCACAGGCCAGGGGCAGGACCCAGCAGGTCCCCTGCCCCTGGCCAGCCTTGCCCAGACCTTCCTGGCCTCCGGGGGTACTGCCCCACCAAGGGGCAGGCTGCGGGGACTGGGTCCAGACATGCCTGGGCGCCTCCCCAGGCTCATCCCCGCTGGTGCCTTTCCCCTGGGCATAGGCCTCGGTTGATGCCTCCTTGGAGAGGAGGTTGCTGGCAGGGGCTGTCTCCACACTGCAAGGTGCTGGAGCTCAGAGGGCCTCGTCAGCGGGAAGGGACCAGCAAGGGGCTGGATGCCCAAGACCTCTTTGGCCCAGCAGCCTCAGGGCAGCAGGGAGAGCAAGAGGCCCAACTTGCCCCTAGGTCGGCTCTGCCCCTTCCCACACAGGCAGCCAACCCAGCAGCTGCCTGATAGACTCTGGCACCCCCGAGCTCTCTGCCGGTTCAGGGGTCAGGAACAGACGTGTGCATGTGGTTCTGCCTTGGTCTGGGAGTGTGGACCCACTGCCTGGACCCCAGGCTCAGGGGCAAGGGCCCGGAGAGAGCAACACCCCGAAGCGCTTTTCTCCTGGCCTTGGGAGCGTTGTGCGTGCCTGGCGGGAACAGCGGGCGGGAGTGTTGGCAAACCCGCCTTTGAAGGCAGCCGGGGAGGTCTTCCAGTGGGAGAGGGCCGGTTGTGCTCAGAGGCCCCACAGGCCAGGGGCAGGACCCAGCAGGGACCCTGCCCCTGGCCAGCCTTGCCCAGACCTTCCTGGCCTCCGGGGGTACTGCCCCACCAAGGGGCAGGCTGTGGGGACTGGGTCCAGACATGCCCGGGCCCCTCCACTGGCTCATCCCCGCTGGTGCCTTTCCCCTGGGCCTAGGCCTCGGTTGAGGCCTCCTTGGAGAGAAGGTTACTGGCAGGGTCTGTCTCCACACTGCAAGGTGCTGGAGCTCAGAGGGCCTCGTCAGAGGGAAGGGACCAGCAAGGGGCTGGATGCCCAAGACCTCTTTGGCCCAGCAGCCTCAGGGCAGCAGGGAGAGCAAGAGGCCCAACTTGCCCCTAGGTCGGCTCTGCCCCTTCCCACACAGGCGGCCAGCCCAGCAGCTGCCTGACAGACTCTGGCTCCCCCCAGCTCTCTGCCGGTGGAGGGGGCAGGAACAGACGTGTGCATGTTGTTGTGCCTTGGCCTGGGACTGTGGATCCCCTGCCTGGCCCCCAGGCTCAGGGGCAAGGGCCCGGAGAGAGCACCACCCCGAAGCGCTTTTCTCCCGGGCTTGGGAGCATTGTGCGTGCCTGGCGGGAACAGCGGGCGGGAGTGCTTGCAAACCGGCCTTTGGAGGCAGACGGGGAGGTCTTCCAGCGGGAGAGTGCCGGTTGTGCTCAGACGCCCCACAGGCCAGGGGCACGACCCAGCAGGGCCCCTGCCCCTCGCAGCCTTGCCCAGACCTTCCTGGCCTCCGGGGGTACTGCCCCACCAAGGGGCAGGCTGCGGGGACTGGGTCCAGACATGCCCGTGCGCCTCCACTGGCTCATCTCCGCTGGTGCCTTTCCCCTGGCCTAGGCCTCGGTTGAGGCCTCCTTGGAGAGGAGGTTGCTGGCAGGGGCTGTCTCCACACTGCAAGGTGCTGGAGCTCAGAGGGCCTCGTCAGAGGGAAGGGACCAGCAAGGGGCTGGATGCCCAAGACCTCTTTCGCCCAGCAGCCTCAGGGCAGCAGGGAGAGCAAGAGGCCCAACTTGCCCCTAGGTCGGCTCTGCCCCTTCCCACACAGGCGGGCAGCCCAGCAGCTGCCTGACAGACTCTGGCTCCCCCCAGCTCTCTGCCGGTGGAGGGGGCAGGAACAGACGTGTGCATGTGGTTCTGCCTTGGCCTGGGACTGTGGATCCCCTGCCTGGCCCCCAGGCTCAGGGGCAGGGGCCCGGAGAGACCACCACCCCGAAGCGCTTTTCTCCGAGGTTTTGGAACATTGTGTGTGCCTGGCGGGAACAGCGAGTGGGAATGCTTGCAAACCGGCCTTTGGGGGCAGCCGGGGAGGTCCTCCATGGTCCCTGAGAGAACACCACCCCGAAGCGCTTTTCTCACGGTCTTGGGAGCATTGTGCGCGGCTGGCGGGAACAGCGGGCATGAGTGCTTGCAAACTGTCCTTTGGAGGCAGCCGGGGAGGTCTTCCAAGGGCCGGACTGATCACCACCCCAAAATGCTTTTCTCTCGGGCTTGGGAGCATTGTGCGCGGCTGTCGGGAACAACGGACATGAATGCTTGCAAACCGGCCTTTGGAGGCAGCCCGGGAGGTCTTCCAAGGGCCCGGAGAGAGCACCACCCCAAAATGCTTTTCTCCCGGGCTTGGGAGCATTGTGCGCGGATGGCGGGAACAGCAGGAAGGAGTCCTTGCAAACCGGCCTTTGGAGGCAGCCGGGGAGGTCTTGAAAGTGCCCGGAGAGAGCACCACCCCGAAGCGCTTTTCTCCCGGGCTTGGGAACATTGTGCGCGGCTGGCGGGAACAGCAGGCAGGACTGCTTGCAAACTGGCATTTGGAGGCAGCCGGGGAGGTCTTCCAAGGGCCCGGAGTGAGCACCACCCCAAAATGCTTTTCTCCCGGGCTTGGGAGCATTGTGCGCGGATGGCGGGAACAGCGAGTGGGAGTGCTTGCAAACCGGCCTTTGGGGGCACCCCGGGAGGTCTTCCATGGGCACGGAGAGAACACCACCCCGAAGCGCTTTTCTCCGGGGTTTTGGAGGATTGTGCGTGGCTGGCGGGAACAGCGAGTGGGAGTGCTTGCAAACCGGCCTTTGGGGGCAGCCAGGGAGGTCCTCCATTGGCACGGAGAGAACACCACCCCGAAGCGCTTTTCTCCCGGTCTTGGGAGCATTGTGCGAGGCTGGCGGGAACAGCGGGCGGGAGTGCTTGCAAACCGGCCTTTGGAGGCAGCTTGGGAGGTCTTCCAAGGGCCCGGAGAGAGCACCATCCCGAAGCACTTTTCTCACGGAATTGGGAGCATTGTTCGCGGCTGTCGGGAACAGAGGACATGAGTGCTTGCAAACCGGCCTTTAGAGGCAGCCGGGGAGTCTTCCAAGGGCCCGGAGAGAGACCACCCCAAAATGCTTTTCTCCCGGGCTTGGGAGCATTGTGTGCGGCTGGCGGGTCAGCGGGAGGGAGTTCTCGAAAACCAGCCTTTGGAGGCAGCCGGGGAGGTCTTCCAAGGGCCAGGAGAGAGCACCACCCCGAAGCGCTTTTCTCCCGGGCTTGGGAGCATTGTGCGCGGCTGGCGGGAACAGCGGGATTGAGTGCTTGCAAACTGGCCTTTGGAGGCAGCCGGGGAGGTCTTCCAAGGGCCGGGAGAGAGCACCACCCCGAAGCGCTTTTCTCCTAGGCTTGGGAGCATTGTGCGCGGCTGGCGGGAACAGCGGGCATGAGTGCTTGCAAACCGGCCTTTGGAGACAAACGGGGAGGTCTTCCAAGGGCCCGTAGAGAGCACCACCCTGAAGCGCTTTTCTCCCGTGATTGGGAGCATTGTGTGCAGCTGGCGGGACAGCGGGAGGGAGTACTTGAAATCCAGCCTTTGGAGGCATCCGGGGAGGTCTTCCAAGGGCCGGGAGAGAGCACCACCCTGAAGGGCTTTTCTCCTGGGCTTGGAGCATTTGCACGGATGGCGGGAACAGCGAGTGGGAGTGCTTGCAAACCGGCATTTGGGGGCAGCCCGGGAGGTCTTTCTTGGGCCCAGAGAGAACACCACCCCGAAACGCTTTTCTCCCGGGCTTGGGAGCATTGTGCGCGGGTGGCGGGAACAGCAGGCAGAAGTGCTTGCAAACCGGCCTTGGAGGCAGCCGGGGAGGTCTTCCAAAGCCCGGAGTGAGCACCACCCCAAAATGCTTTTCTCCCGGGCTTGGGAGCATTGTGCGCAGCTGGCGTGAACAGCGGGATTGAGTGCTTGCAATCCAGCCTTTGGAGGCAGCCGGGGAGGTCTTCCAGCGGGAGAGTGCCAGTTGTTCTCAGAGGCCCCACAGGCCAGGGGCAGGACCCAGCAGTGTCCCTGCATCTGGCAGCCTTGCCCAGACCTTCCTGGCCTCCGGGGGTACTGCCCCACCAAGGGGCAGGCTGCGGGGACTGGGTCCAGACATGCCTGGGCGCCTCCCCAGGCTCATCCCCGCTGGTGCCTTTCCCCTGGGCATAGGCCTCGGTTGATGCCTGCTTGGAGAGGAGGTTGCTGGCAGGGGCTGTCTCCACACTGCAAGGTGCTGGAGCTCAGAGGGCCTCGTCAGCGGGAAGGGACCAGCAAGGGGCTGGATGCCCAAGACCTCTTTGGCCCAGCAGCCTCAGGGCAGCAGGGAGAGGAAGAGGCCCAACTTGCCCCTAGGTCGGCTCTGCCCCTTCCCACACAGGCGGCCAGCCCAGCAGCTGCCTGACAGACTCTGGCTCCCCCGAGCTCTCTGCCGGTGCAGGGGTCAGGAACAGACGTGTGCATGTGGTTCTGCGTTGGTCTGGGAGTGTGGACCCACTGCCTCGCCCCCAGGCTCAGGGGCAAGGGCCCGGAGAGAGCACCACCCCGAAGCGCTTTTCTCCCGGGCTTGGGAGCATTGTGCGTGCCTGCCGGGAACAGCGGGCGGGAGTGTTGGCAAACTGGCCTTTGGAGGCAGCCGGGGAAGTCTTCCAGTGGGAGAGGGCCGGTTGTGCTCAGAGGCCCCACAGGCCAGGGGCAGGACCTAGCAGGGCCCCTGCCCGTGGCCAGCCTTGCCCAGACCTTCCTGGCTTCCGGGGGTACTGCCCCACCAAGGGGCAGGCTGCGGGGACTGGGTCCAGACATGCCCGGGCGCCTCCCCAGGCTCATCCCCGCTGGTGCCTTTCCCCTGGGCCTAGGCCTCGGTTGAGGCCTCCTTGGAGAGGAGGTTGCTGGCAGGGGCTGTCTCCACACTGCAAGGTGCTGGAGCTCAGAGGGCCTCGTCAGAGGGAAGGGACAAGCAAGGGGCTGGATGCCCAAGATCTCTTTGGCCCAGCAGCCTCATGGCAGCAGGAAGAGCAAGAGGCCCAACTTGCCCCTAGGTCGGCTCTGCCCCTTCCCACACAGGCGGCCAGCCCAGCAGCTGCCTGACAGACTTTGGCTCCCCCGAGCTCTCTGCCGGTGCATGGGGCAGGAACAGACGTGTGCATGTCGTTCTGCCTTGGCCTGGGAGTGTGGACACCCTGCCTGGCCCCCAGGCTCAGGGGAAAGGGCCCGGAGAGAGCACCACCCCGAGGCGATTTTCTCCCGGGCTTGGGAGCGTTGTGCGCCCTTGGTTGGAACAGTGGGCGGGAGTGCTTGCAAACCGGCCTTTGGAGGCAGCCGGGGACGTCTTCCAGTGGGAGAGGGCCGGTTGTGCTCAGAGGCCCCACAGGCCAGGGGAGGACCCAGCAGGGCCCCTGCCCATGGCCAGCCTTTCCCAGACCTTCCTCGCCTCCGGGGGTACTGCCCCACCAAGGGGCAGGCTGCGGGGACTGGGTCCATACATGCCCGGGCGCCTCCCCAGGCTCATCCCCGCTGGTGCTTTTCCCCTGTGCCTAGGCCTCGGTTTAGGCCTCCTTGGAGAGGAGGTTGCTGGCAGGGGCTGTCTCCACACTGCAAGGTGCTGGAGCTCAGAGGGCCTCGTCAGAGGGAAGGGACCAGCAAGGGGTTGGATGCCCAAGACCTCTTTGGCCCAGCAGCCTCAGGGCAGCAGGGAGGGCAAGAGGCCCAACTTGCCCCTAGGTCGGCTCGGCCACTTCCCACACAGGCGGCCAGCCCAGCAGCTGCCTGACAGACTCTGGCTCCCCCGAGCTCTCTGCCGGTGCAGGGGGCAGGAACAGACGTGTGCATGTGGTTCTGCCTTGGCCTGGGAGTGTGGACCCCCTGCCTTGCCCCCAGGCTCAGGGGCAAGGGCCCGGAGAGAGCACCACCCTGAAGCGCTTTTCTCCCGGGCTTGGGAGCATTGTGCACGCCTGCTGGGAACAGTGGGCGGGAGCGCTTGCAAACCGGCCTTTGGAGGCAGCCGGGGAGGTCTTCCAGTGGGAGAGGGCCGGTTGTGCTCAGAGGCCCCACAGGCCAGGGGCAGGACGCAGCAGGGCCCCTGCCCCTGGCCAGCTTTGCCCAGACCTTCCTGGCCTCCGGGGGTACTGCCCCAGCAAGGGGCAGGCTGCGGGGACTGGGTCCAGACATGCTCGGGCGCCTCCCCTGGCTCATCCCCGCTGGTGCCTTTCCCCTGGGCCTAGGCCTCGGTTGAGGCCTCCTTGGAGAGGAGGTTGCTGGCAGGGGCTGTCTCCACACTGCAAGGTGCTGGAGCTCAGAGGGCCTCGTCAGAGGGAAGGGACCAGTAAGGGGCTGGATGCCCAAGACGTCTTTGGCCCAGCAGCCTCAGGGCAGCAGGGAGAGCAAGAGGCCCAACTTGCCCCTCGGTCGGCTCTGCCCCTTCCCACACAGGCGGCCAACCCAGCAGCTGCCTGCCAGACTCTGGCTCCCCCAAGCTCTCTGCCGGTGCAGGGGACAGGAACAGACGTGGGCATGTGGTTCTGCCTTGGCCAGGGAGTGTGTTCCCCGTGCCTTGCCCGCAGGCTCAGGGGCAAGGGCCCGGAGAGAGAACCACCCCAATGCGCTTTTCTCCCGGGCTTGGGAGCATTGTGCGAGCCTGGCGTGAACAGCGGGCGGGAGTGTTAGCAAACAGGACTTTGGAGGCAGCCGGGGAGGTCTTCCAGTGGGAGAGGGCTGGTTGTGCTCAGAGGCCCCACAGGCCAGGGGCAGGACCCAGCAGGGACCCTGACCCTGGCCAGCCTTGCCCAGACCTACCTGGCCTCCGGGGGTACTGCCCCACCAAGGGGCAGGCTGCGGGGACTGGGTCCAGACATCCCCGGGCGCCTCCCCAGGCTCATCCCCGCTGGTGCCTTTCCCCTGGGCCTAGGCCTCGGTTGAGGCCTCCTTGGAGAGGAGGTTGCTGGCAGGGGCTGTCTCCACACTGCAAGGTGCTGGAGATCAGAGGGCCTCGTCAGAGGGAAGGGACCAGCAAAGGGCTGGATGCCCAAGACCTCTTTGACCCAGCAGCCTCAGGGCAGCAGGGAGAGCAAGAGGCCCAACTTGCCCCTAGGTCGGCTCTGCCCCGTCCCACACAGGCGGCCAGCCCAGCAGCATCCTGGCAGTCTCTGGCTCCCCCGAGCTCTCTGCCGGTGTAGGGGGCAGGAACAGACGTGTGCATGTCGTTCTGCCTTGGCCTGGGAGTGTGTTCCCCCTGCCTGGCCCCCAGACTCAGGGGCAAGGGCCCGGTGAGAGCACCACCCCGAAGCGCTTTTCTCCCGGGCTTGGGAGCATTGTGCGTGCCTGGCGGGAACAGCGGGCGGGAGTGCTTGCAAACCGGCCTTTCGAGGCAGACGGGGAGGTCTTCCAGCGGGAGAGTGCCGGTTGTGCTCAGACGCCCCACAGGCCAGGGGCAGGACCCAGCAGTGTCCCTGCCCCAGGCAGCATTGCCCAGACCTTCCTGGCCTCCGGGGGTACTGCCCCACCAAGGGGCAGGCTGCGGGGACTGGGTCCAGACATGCCCGGGCGCCTCCCCAGGCTCATCCCCGCTGGTGCCTTTCCCCTGGGCCTAGGCCTCGGTTGAGGACTCCCTGGAGAGGAGGTTGCTGGCAGGGGCTGTCTCCACACTGCAAGGTGCTGGAGCTCAGAGGGCCTCGTCCGAGGGAAGGGACCAGCAAGGGGCTGGATGCCCAGACCTCTTTGGCCCAGCAGCCTCAGGGCAGCAGGGAGAGCAAGAGGCCCAACTTGCCCCTAGGTCGGCTCTGCCCCTTCCCACACAGGCGGCCAGCCCAGCAGCTGCCTGACAGACTCTGGCTCCCCCGAGCTCTCTGCCGGTGCAGGGGACAGATCAGACGTGTGCATGTGGTTCTGCCTTGTCCTGGGAGTGTGGACACCCTGCCTTGCCCCCAGGCTCAGGGGCAAGGGCCCGGAGAGAGCACCACCCTGAAGCGCTTTTCTCCCGGGCTTGGGAGCATTGTGCACGCCTGCTGGGAACAGTGGGCGGGAGCGCTTGCAAACCGGCCTTTGGAGGCAGCCGGGGAGGTCTTCCAGTGGGAGAGGGCCGGTTGTGCTCAGAGGCCCCACAGGCCAGGGGCAGGACGCAGCAGGGCCCCTGCCCCTGGCCAGCCTTGCCCAGACCTTCCTGGCCTCCGGGGGTACTGCCCCACCAAGGGGCAGGCTGCGGGGACTGGGTCCAGACATGCCCGGGCGCCTCCCCAGGCTCATCCCCGCTGGTGCCTTTCCCCTGGGCCTAGGCCTCGGTTGAGGCCTCCTTGGAGAGGAGGTTGCTGGCAGGGGCTGTCTCCACACTGCAAGGTGCTGGAGCTCAGAGGGCCTCGTCAGAGGGAAGGGACCAGTAAGGGGCTGGATGCCCAAGACCTCTTTGGCCCAGCAGCCTCAGGGCAGCAGGGAGAGCAAGAGGCCCAACTTGCCCCTAGGGCGGCTCTGCCCCTTCCCACACAGGCGGCCAACTCAGCAGCTGCCTGACAGACTCTGGCTCCCCCAAGCTCTCTGCCGGTGCAGGGGACAGGAACAGACGTGGGCATGTGGTTCTGCCTTGGCCTGGGAGTGTGTTCCCCCTGCCTTGCCCCCAGGCTCAGGGGCAAGGGCCCGGAGAGAGCACCACCCTGAAGCGCTTTTCTCCCGGGCTTGGGAGCAGTGTGCGAGCCTGGCGTGAACAGCGGGCGGGAGTGTTTGCAAACAGGACTTTGGAGGCAGCCGTGGAGGTCTTCCAGTGGGAGAGGGCCGGTTGTGCTCAGAGGCCTCACAGGCCAGGGGCAGGACCCAGCAGGTCCCCTGCCCCTGGCCAGCCTTGCCCAGACCTTCCTGGCCTCCGGGGGTACTGCCCCACCAAGGGGCAGGCTGCGGGGACTGGGTCCAGACATGCCTGGGCGCCTCCCCAGGCTCATCCCCGCTGGTGCCTTTCCCCTGGGCATAGGCCTCGGTTGATGCCTCCTTGGAGAGGAGGTTGCTGGCAGGGGCTGTCTCCACACTGCAAGGTGCTGGAGCTCAGAGGGCCTCGTCAGCGGGAAGGGACCAGCAAGGGGCTGGATGCCCAAGACCTCTTTGGCCCAGCAGCCTCAGGGCAGCAGGGAGAGCAAGAGGCCCAACTTGCCCCTAGGTCGGCTCTGCCCCTTCCCACACAGGCAGCCAACCCAGCAGCTGCCTGATAGACTCTGGCACCCCCGAGCTCTCTGCCGGTTCAGGGGTCAGGAACAGACGTGTGCATGTGGTTCTGCCTTGGTCTGGGAGTGTGGACCCACTGCCTGGACCCCAGGCTCAGGGGCAAGGGCCCGGAGAGAGCAACACCCCGAAGCGCTTTTCTCCTGGCCTTGGGAGCGTTGTGCGTGCCTGGCGGGAACAGCGGGCGGGAGTGTTGGCAAACCCGCCTTTGAAGGCAGCCGGGGAGGTCTTCCAGTGGGAGAGGGCCGGTTGTGCTCAGAGGCCCCACAGGCCAGGGGCAGGACCCAGCAGGGACCCTGCCCCTGGCCAGCCTTGCCCAGACCTTCCTGGCCTCCGGGGGTACTGCCCCACCAAGGGGCAGGCTGTGGGGACTGGGTCCAGACATGCCCGGGCCCCTCCACTGGCTCATCCCCGCTGGTGCCTTTCCCCTGGGCCTAGGCCTCGGTTGAGGCCTCCTTGGAGAGAAGGTTACTGGCAGGGTCTGTCTCCACACTGCAAGGTGCTGGAGCTCAGAGGGCCTCGTCAGAGGGAAGGGACCAGCAAGGGGCTGGATGCCCAAGACCTCTTTGGCCCAGCAGCCTCAGGGCAGCAGGGAGAGCAAGAGGCCCAACTTGCCCCTAGGTCGGCTCTGCCCCTTCCCACACAGGCGGCCAGCCCAGCAGCTGCCTGACAGACTCTGGCTCCCCCCAGCTCTCTGCCGGTGGAGGGGGCAGGAACAGACGTGTGCATGTTGTTGTGCCTTGGCCTGGGACTGTGGATCCCCTGCCTGGCCCCCAGGCTCAGGGGCAAGGGCCCGGAGAGAGCACCACCCCGAAGCGCTTTTCTCCCGGGCTTGGGAGCATTGTGCGTGCCTGGCGGGAACAGCGGGCGGGAGTGCTTGCAAACCGGCCTTTGGAGGCAGACGGGGAGGTCTTCCAGCGGGAGAGTGCCGGTTGTGCTCAGACGCCCCACAGGCCAGGGGCACGACCCAGCAGGGCCCCTGCCCCTCGCAGCCTTGCCCAGACCTTCCTGGCCTCCGGGGGTACTGCCCCACCAAGGGGCAGGCTGCGGGGACTGGGTCCAGACATGCCCGTGCGCCTCCACTGGCTCATCTCCGCTGGTGCCTTTCCCCTGGCCTAGGCCTCGGTTGAGGCCTCCTTGGAGAGGAGGTTGCTGGCAGGGGCTGTCTCCACACTGCAAGGTGCTGGAGCTCAGAGGGCCTCGTCAGAGGGAAGGGACCAGCAAGGGGCTGGATGCCCAAGACCTCTTTCGCCCAGCAGCCTCAGGGCAGCAGGGAGAGCAAGAGGCCCAACTTGCCCCTAGGTCGGCTCTGCCCCTTCCCACACAGGCGGGCAGCCCAGCAGCTGCCTGACAGACTCTGGCTCCCCCCAGCTCTCTGCCGGTGGAGGGGGCAGGAACAGACGTGTGCATGTGGTTCTGCCTTGGCCTGGGACTGTGGATCCCCTGCCTGGCCCCCAGGCTCAGGGGCAGGGGCCCGGAGAGACCACCACCCCGAAGCGCTTTTCTCCGAGGTTTTGGAACATTGTGTGTGCCTGGCGGGAACAGCGAGTGGGAATGCTTGCAAACCGGCCTTTGGGGGCAGCCGGGGAGGTCCTCCATGGTCCCTGAGAGAACACCACCCCGAAGCGCTTTTCTCACGGTCTTGGGAGCATTGTGCGCGGCTGGCGGGAACAGCGGGCATGAGTGCTTGCAAACTGTCCTTTGGAGGCAGCCGGGGAGGTCTTCCAAGGGCCGGACTGATCACCACCCCAAAATGCTTTTCTCTCGGGCTTGGGAGCATTGTGCGCGGCTGTCGGGAACAACGGACATGAATGCTTGCAAACCGGCCTTTGGAGGCAGCCCGGGAGGTCTTCCAAGGGCCCGGAGAGAGCACCACCCCAAAAAGCTTTTCTCCCGGGCTTGGGAGCATTGTGCGCGGCTGGTGGGAACAGCGGGCATGAGTGCTTGCAAACTGGCCACTGGAGGCAGCCGGGGAGGTCTTCCAAGGGCCTGTAGAGAGCACCACCCCAAAATGCTTCTCTCCCGGGCTTGGGAGCATTGTGCGTGGCTGTCGGGAACAGCAGGAAGGAGTCCTTGCAAACCGGCCTTTGGAGGCAGCCGGGGAGGTCTTCCAAGGGCCTGTAGAGAGCACCACCCCGAAGCGCTTTTCTCCCGGGCTTAGGAGCATTGTGCGCAGGTGGCGGGAACAGCAGGCAGGAGTGCTTGAAAACTGGCCTTTGGAGGCAGCCGGGGAGGTCTTCCAGGGCCCGGTGTGAGCACCACCCCAAAAAGCTTTTCTCCCGGGCTTGGGAGCATTGTGCGCGGCTGGTGGGAACAGCGGACATGAGTGCTTGCAAACTGGCCATTGGAGGCTGCCGGGGAGGTCTTCCAAGGGCCCGGAGTGAGCACCAACCCAAAATGCTTTTCTCCCGGGCTTGGGAGCATTGTGCGTGGCTGGCGGGAACAGCAGGAAGGAGTCCTTGCAAACCGGCCTTTGGAGGCAGCCGGGGAGGTCTTCCAAGGGCCTGTAGAGAGCACCACCCCGAAGCGCTTTTCTCCCGCGCTTGGGAGCATTCTGCGCGGGTGGCGGGAACAGCAGGCAGGAGTGCTTGAAAACCGTCCTTTGGAGGCAGCCGGGGAGGTCTTCCAGGGCCCGGTGTGAGCACCACCCCAAAATGCTTTTCTCCCGGGCTTGGGAGCATTGTGCGCGGATGGCGGGAACAGCAGGAAGGAGTCCTTGCAAACCGGCCTTTGGAGGCAGCCGGGGAGGTCTTCCAAGGGCCTGTAGAGAGCACCACCCCGAAGCGCTTTTCTCCCGGGCTTGGGAGCATTGTGTGCGGGTGGCGGGAACAGCAGGCAGGAGTGCTTGAAAACCGTCCTTTGGAGGCAGCCGGGGAGGTCTTCCAGGGCCCGGTGTGAGCACCACCCCAAAATGCTTTTCTCCCGGGCTTGGGAGCATTGTGCGCGGATGGCGGGAACAGCGAGTGGGAGTGCTTGCAAACCGGCCTTTGGGGGCACCCCGGGAGGTCTTCCATGGGCACGGAGAGAACACCACCCCGAAGCGCTTTTCTCCGGGGTTTTGGAGGATTGTGCGTGGCTGGCGGGAACAGCGAGTGGGAGTGCTTGCAAACCGGCCTTTGGGGGCAGCCAGGGAGGTCCTCCATTGGCACGGAGAGAACACCACCCCGAAGCGCTTTTCTCCCGGTCTTGGGAGCATTGTGCGAGGCTGGCGGGAACAGCGGGCGGGAGTGCTTGCAAACCGGCCTTTGGAGGCAGCTTGGGAGGTCTTCCAAGGGCCCGGAGAGAGCACCATCCCGAAGCACTTTTCTCACGGAATTGGGAGCATTGTTCGCGGCTGTCGGGAACAGAGGACATGAGTGCTTGCAAACCGGCCTTTAGAGGCAGCCGGGGAGTCTTCCAAGGGCCCGGAGAGAGACCACCCCAAAATGCTTTTCTCCCGGGCTTGGGAGCATTGTGTGCGGCTGGCGGGTCAGCGGGAGGGAGTTCTCGAAAACCAGCCTTTGGAGGCAGCCGGGGAGGTCTTCCAAGGGCCAGGAGAGAGCACCACCCCGAAGCGCTTTTCTCCCGGGCTTGGGAGCATTGTGCGCGGCTGGCGGGAACAGCGGGATTGAGTGCTTGCAAACTGGCCTTTGGAGGCAGCCGGGGAGGTCTTCCAAGGGCCGGGAGAGAGCACCACCCCGAAGCGCTTTTCTCCTAGGCTTGGGAGCATTGTGCGCGGCTGGCGGGAACAGCGGGCATGAGTGCTTGCAAACCGGCCTTTGGAGACAAACGGGGAGGTCTTCCAAGGGCCCGTAGAGAGCACCACCCCGAAGCGCTTTTCTCCCGTGATTGGGAGCATTGTGTGCGGCTGGCGGGACAGCGGGAGGGAGTACTTGAAATCCAGCCTTTGGAGGCAGCCGGGGAGGTCTTCCAAGGGCCGGGAGAGAGCACCACCCTGAAGGGCTTTTCTCCTGGGCTTGGAGCATTTGCACGGATGGCGGGAACAGCGAGTGGGAGTGCTTGCAAACCGGCATTTGGGGGCAGCCCGGGAGGTCTTTCTTGGGCCCAGAGAGAACACCACCCCGAAACGCTTTTCTCCCGGGCTTGGGAGCATTGTGCGCGGGTGGCGGGAACAGCAGGCAGAAGTGCTTGCAAACCGGCCTTGGAGGCAGCCGGGGAGGTCTTCCAAAGCCCGGAGTGAGCACCACCCCAAAATGCTTTTCTCCCGGGCTTGGGAGCATTGTGCGCAGCTGGCGTGAACAGCGGGATTGAGTGCTTGCAATCCAGCCTTTGGAGGCAGCCGGGGAGGTCTTCCAGCGGGAGAGTGCCAGTTGTTCTCAGAGGCCCCACAGGCCAGGGGCAGGACCCAGCAGTGTCCCTGCATCTGGCAGCCTTGCCCAGACCTTCCTGGCCTCCGGGGGTACTGCCCCACCAAGGGGCAGGCTGCGGGGCCTGGGTCCAGACATGCCCGGGCGCCTCCCCAGGCTCATCCCCGCTGGTGCCTTTCCCCTGGGCCTAGGCCTCGGTTGAGGCCTCCTTGGAGAGGAGGTTGCCGGCAGGGGCTGTCTGCACACTGCAAGGTGCTGGAGCTCAGAGGGCCTCGTCAGAGGGAAAGGACCAGCAAAGGGCTGGATGCCCAAGACCTCTTTGACCCAGCAGCCTCAGGGCAGCAGGGAGAGCAAGAGGCCCAACTTGCCCCTAGGTCGGCTCTACCCCGTCCCACACAGGCAGCCAGCCCAGCAGCAGCCTGGCAGTCTCTGGCTCCCCCGAACTCTCTGCCGGTGTAGGGGGCAGGAACAGACGTGTGCATGTCGTTCTGCCTTGGCCTGGGAGTGTGTTCCCCCTGCCTGTCCCCCAGGCTCAGGGGCAAGAGCCCGGAGAGAGCACCACCCCGAAGCGCTTTTCTCCCGGGCTTGGGAGCATTGTGCGTGCCTGGCGGGAACAGCGGGCGGGAGTGCTTGCAAACCGGCCTTTGGAGGCAGCCGGGGAGGTCTTCCAGCGGGAGAGTGCCGGTTGTGCTCAGACGCCCCACAGGCCAGGGGCAGGACCCAGCAGTGTCCCTGCCCCTGGCAGCCTTGCCCAGACCCTCCTGGCCTCCGGGGGTACTGCCCCACCAAGGGGCAGGCTGCGGGGACTGGGTCCAGACATGGCCGGGCGCCTCCCCAGGCTCATCCCCGCTGGTGCCTTTCCCCTGGGCCTAGGCCTCGGTTGAGGCCTCCTTGGAGAGGAGGTTGCTGGCAGGGGCTGTCTCCACACTGCAAGGTGCTGGAGCTCAGAGGGCCTCGTCAGAGGGAAGGGACCAGCAAGGGGCTGGATGCCCAAGACCTCTTTGGCCCAGCAGCCTCAGGGCAGCAGGGAGAGGAAGAGGCCCAACTTGCCCCTAGGTCGGCTCTGCCCCTTCCCACACAGGCGGCCAGCCCAGCAGCTGCCTGACAGACTCTGGCTCCCCCGAGCTCTCTGCCGGTGCAGGGGTCAGGAACAGACGTGGGCATGTGGTTCTGCGTTGGTCTGGGAGTGTGGACACCCTGCCTGGCCCCCAGGCTCAGGGGAAAGGGCCCGGAGAGAGCTCCACCCCGAGGCGATTTTCTCCCGGGCTTGGGAGCGTTGTGCGCCCTTGGTTGGAACAGTGGGCGGGAGTGCTTGCAAACCGGCCTTTGGAGGCAGCCGGGGACGTCTTCCAGTGGGAGAGGGCCGGTTGTGCTCAGAGGCCCCACAGGCCAGGGGCAGGACCCAGCAGGGCCCCTGCCCATGGCCAGCCTTTCCCAGACCTTCCTCGCCTCCGGGGGTACTGCCCCACCAAGGGGCAGGCTGCGGGGACTGGGTCCATACTTGCCCGGGCGCCTCCCCAGGCTCATCCCCGCTGGTGCTTTTCCCCTGTGCCTAGGCCTCGGTTTAGGCCTCCTTGGAGAGGAGGTTGCTGGCAGGGGCTGTCTCCACACTGCAAGGTGCTGGAGCTCAGAGGGCCTCGTCAGAGGGAAGGGACCAGCAAGGGGTTGGATGCCCAAGACCTCTTTGGCCCAGCAGCCTCAGGGCAGCAGGGAGGGCAAGAGGCCCAACTTGCCCCTAGGTCGGCTCTGCCACTTCCCACACAGGCGGCCAGCCCAGCAGCTGCCTGACAGACTCTGGCTCCCCCGAGCTCTCTGCCGGTGCAGGGGGCAGGAACAGACGTGTGCATGTGGTTCTGCCTTGGCCTGGGAGTGTGGACCCCCTGCCTTGCCCCCAGGCTCAGGGGCAAAGGCCCGGAGAGAGCACCACCCTGAAGCGCTTTTCTCCCGGGCTTGGGAGCATTGTGCACGCCTGCTGGGAACAGTGGGCGGGAGCGCTTGCAAACCGGCCTTTGGAGGCAGCCGGGGAGGTCTTCCAGTGGGAGAGGGCCGGTTGTGCTCAGAGGCCCCACAGGCCAGGGGCAGGACGCAGCAGGGCCCCTGCCCCTGGCCAGCCTTGCCCAGACCTTCCTGGCCTCCGGGGGTACTGCCCCACCAAGGGGCAGGCTGCGGGGCCTGGGTCCAGACATGCTCGGGCGCCTCCCCTGGCTCATCCCCGCTGGTGCCTTTCCCCTGGGCCTAGGCCTCGGTTGAGGCCTCCTTGGAGAGGAGGTTGCTGCAGGGGCTGTCTCCACACTGCAAGGTGCTGGAGCTCAGAGGGCCTCGTCAGAGGGAAGGGACCAGTAAGGGGCTGGATGCCCAAGACGTCTTTGGCCCAGCAGCCTCAGGGCAGCAGGGAGAGCAAGAGGCCCAACTTGCCCCTCGGTCGGCTCTGCCCCTTCCCACACAGGCGGCCAGCCCAGCAGCTGCCTGCCAGACTCTGGCTCCCCCAAGCTCTCTGCCGGTGCAGGGGACAGGAACAGACGTGGGCATGTGGTTCTGCCTTGGCCAGGGAGTGTGTTCCCCGTGCCTTGCCCCCAGGCTCAGGGGCAAGGGCCCGGAGAGAGAACCACCCCAATGCGCTTTTCTCCCGGGCTTGGGAGCATTGTGCGAGCCTGGCGTGAACAGCGGGCGGGAGTGTTAGCAAACAGGACTTTGGAGGCAGCCGGGGAGGTCTTCCAGTGGGAGAGGGCTGGTTGTGCTCAGAGGCCCCACAGGCCAGGGGCAGGACCCAGCTGTGCCCCTGACCCTGGCCAGCCTTGCCCAGACCTTCCTGGCCTCCGGGGGTACTGCCCCACCAAGGGGCAGGCTGCGGGGACTGGGTCCAGACATCCCCGGGCGCCTCCCCAGGCTCATCCCCGCTGGTGCCTTTCCCCTGGGCCTAGGCCTCGGTTGAGGCCTCCTTGGAGAGGAGGTTGCTGGCAGGGGCTCTCTCCACACTGCAAGGTGCTGGAGATCAGAGGGCCTCGTCAGAGGGAAGGGACCAGCAAAGGGCTGGATGCCCAAGACCTCTTTGACCCAGCAGCCTCAGGGCAGCAGGGAGAGCAAGAGGCCCAACTTGCCCCTAGGTCGGCTCTGCCCCGTCCCACACAGGCGGCCAGCCCAGCAGCAGCCTGGCAGTCTCTGGCTCCCCCGAGCTCTCTGCCGGTGTAGGGGGCAGGAACAGACGTGTGCATGTCGTTCTGCCTTGGCCTGGGAGTGTGTTCCCCCTGCCTGGCCCCCAGGCTCAGGGGCAAGGGCCCGGAGAGAGCACCACCCCGAAGCGCTTTTCTCCCGGGCTTGGGAGCATTGTGCGTGCCTGGCGGGAACAGCGGGCGGGAGTGCTTGCAAACCGGCCTTTCGAGGCAGACGGGGAGGTCTTCCAGCGGGAGAGTGCCGGTTGTGCTCAGACGCCCCACAGGCCAGGGGCAGGACCCAGCAGTGTCCCTGCCCCTGGCAGCATTACCCAGACCTTCCTGGCCTCCGGGGGTACTGCCCCACCAAGGGGCAGGCTGCGGGGACTGGGTCCAGACATGCCCGGGCGCCTCCCCAGGCTCATCCCCGCTGGTGCCTTTCCCCTGGCCCTAGGCCTCGGTTGAGGACTCCTTGGAGAGGAGGTTGCTGGCAGGGGCTGTCTCCACACTGCAAGGTGCTGGAGCTCAGAGGGCCTCGTCCGAGGGAAGGGACCAGCAAGGGGCTGGATGCCCAGACCTCTTTGGCCCAGCAGCCTCAGGGCAGCAGGGAGAGCAAGAGGCCCAACTTGTCCCTAGGTCGGCTCTGCCCCTTCCCACACAGGCGGCCAGCCCAGCAGCTGCCTGACAGACTCTGGCTCCCCCGAGCTCTCTGCCGGTGCAGGGGGCAGATCAGACGTGTGCATGTGGTTCTGCCTTGTCCTGGGAGTGTGGACACCCTGCCTTGCCCCCAGGCTCAGGGGCAAGGGCCCGGAGAGAGCACCACCCTGAAGCGCTTTTCTCCCGGTCTTGGGAGCATTGTGCACGCCTGCTGGGAACAGTGGGCGGGAGCGCTTGCAAACCGGCCTTTGGAGGCAGCCGGGGAGGTCTTCCAGTGGGAGAGGGCCGGTTGTGCTCAGAGGCCCCACAGGCCAGGGGCAGGACGCAGCAGGGCCTCTGCCCCTGGCCAGCCTTGCCCAGACCTTCCTGGCCTCCGGGGGTACTGCCCCACCAAGGGGCAGGCTGCGGGGACTGGGTCCAGACATGCCCGGGCGCCTCCCCAGGCTCATCCCCGCTGGTGCCTTTCCCCTGGGCCTAGGCCTCGGTTGAGGCCTCCTTGGAGAGGAGGTTGCTGGCAGGGGCTGTCTCCACACTGCAAGGTGCTGGAGCTCAGAGGGCCTCGTCAGAGGGAAGGGACCAGTAAGGGGCTGGATGCCCAAGACGTCTTTGGCCCAGCAGCCTCAGGGCAGCAGGGAGAGCAAGAGGCCCAACTTGCCCCTAGGGCGGCTCTGCCCCTTCCCACACAGGCGGCCAACTCAGCAGCTGCCTGACAGACTCTGGCTCCCCCAAGCTCTCTGCCGGTGCAGGGGACAGGAACAGACGTGGGCATGTGGTTCTGCCTTGGCCTGGGAGTGTGTTCCCCCTTCCTTGCCCCCAGGCTCAGGGGCAAGGGCCCGGAGAGAGCACCACCCCGAAGCACTTTTCTCCCGGGCTTGGGAGCATTGTGTGAGCCTGGCGTGAACAGCGGGCGGGAGTGTTTGCAAACAGGACTTTGGAGGCAGCCGTGGAGGTCTTCCAGTGGGAGAGGGCCGGTTGTGCTCAGAGGCCTCACAGGCCAGGGGCAGGACCCAGCAGGTCCCCTGCCCCTGGCCAGCCTTGCCCAGACCTTCCTGGCCTCCGGGGGTACTGCCCCACCAAGGGGCAGGCTGCGGGGACTGGGTCCAGACATGCCTGGGCGCCTCCCCATGCTCATCCCCGCTGGTGCCTTTCCCCTGGGCATAGGCCTCGGTTGATGCCTCCTTGGAGAGGAGGTTGCTGGCAGGGGCTGTCTCCACACTGCAAGGTGCTGGAGCTCAGAGGGCCTCGTCAGCGGGAAGGGACCAGCAAGGGGCTGGATGCCCAAGACCTCTTTGGCCCAGCAGCCTCAGGGCAGCAGGGAGAGCAAGAGGCCCAACTTGCCCCTAGGTCGGCTCTGCCCCTTCCCACACAGGCAGCCAACCCAGCAGCTGCCTGATAGACTCTGGCTCCCCCGAGCTCTCTGCCGGTTCAGGGGTCAGGAACAGACGTGTGCATGTGGTTCTGCCTTGGTCTGGGAGTGTGGACCCACTGCCTGGACCCCAGGCTCAGGGGCAAGGGCCCGGAGAGAGGAACACCCCGAAGCGCTTTTCTCCTGGCCTTGGGAGCGTTGTGCGTGCCTGGCGGGAACAGCGGGCGGGAGTGTTGGCAAACCCGCCTTTGAAGGCAGCCGGGGAGGTCTTCCAGTGGGAGAGGGCCGGTTGTGCTCAGAGGCCCCACAGGCCAGGGGCAGGACCCAGCAGGTCCCCTGCCCCTGGCCAGCCTTGCCCAGACCTTCCTGGCCTCCGGGGGTACTGCCCCACCAAGGGGCAGGCTGCGGGGACTGGGTCCAGACATGCCTGGGCGCCTCCCCAGGCTCATCCCCGCTGGTGCCTTTCCCCTGGGCATAGGCCTCGGTTGATGCCTCCTTGGAGAGGAGGTTGCTGGCAGGGGCTGTCTCCACACTGCAAGGTGCTGGAGCTCAAAGGGCCTCGTCAGCGGGAAGGGACCAGCAAGGGGCTGGATGCCCAAGACCTCTTTGGCCCAGCAGCCTCAGGGCAGCAGGGAGAGCAAGAGGCCCAACTTGCCCCTAGGTCGGCTCTGCCCCTTCCCACACAGGCAGCCAACCCAGCAGCTGCCTGATAGACTCTGGCTCCCCCCAGCTCTCTGCCGGTGGAGGGGGCAGGAACAGACGTGTGCATGTTGTTGTGCCTTGGCCTGGGACTGTGGATCCCCTGCCTGGCCCCCAGGCTCAGGGGCAAGGGCCCGGAGAGACCACCACCCCGAAGCGCTTTTCTCCCGGGCTTGGGAGCATTGTGCGCGCCTGGCGGGAACAGTGGGCGGGAGTGCTTGCAAACCGGCCTTTGGAGGCAGCCGGGGAGGTCTTCCAGTGGGAGAGGGCCGGTTGTGCTCAGAGGCCCCACAGGCCAGGGGCAGGACCCAGCAGGGCCCCTGCCCCTGTCCAGCCTTGCCCAGACCTTCCTGGCCTCCGGGGGTACTGCCCCACCAAGGGGCAGGCTGCGGGGACTGGGTCCAGACATGCCCGGGCGCCTCCCCAGGCTCATCCCCGCTGGTGCCTTTCCCCTGGGCCTAGGCCTCGGTTGAGGCCTCCTTGGAGAGGAGGTTGCCGGCAGGGGCTGTCTGCACACTGCAAGGTGCTGGAGCTCAGAGGGCCTCGTCAGAGGGAAAGGACCAGCAAAGGGCTGGATGCCCAAGACCTCTTTGACCCAGCAGCCTCAGGGCAGCAGGGAGAGCAAGAGGCCCAACTTGCCCCTAGGTCGGCTCTACCCCGTCCCACACAGGCAGCCAGCCCAGCAGCAGCCTGGCAGTCTCTGGCTCCCCCGAACTCTCTGCCGGTGTAGGAGGCAGGAACAGACGTGTGCATGTCGTTCTGCCTTGGCCTGGGAGTGTGTTCCCCCTGCCTGTCCCCCAGGCTCAGGGGCAGGGGCCCGGAGAGAGCACCACCCCGAAGCGCTTTTCTCCCGGGCTTGGGAGCATTGTGCGTGCCTGGCGGGAACAGCGGGCGGGAGTGCTTGCAAACCGGCCTTTGGAGGCAGCCGGGGAGGTCTTCCAGCGGGAGAGTGCCGGTGGTGCTCAGACGCCCCACAGGCCAGGGGCAGGACCCAGCAGTGTCCCTGCCCCTGGCAGCCTTGCCCAGACCCTCCTGGCCTCCGGGGGTACTGCCCCACCAAGGGGCAGGCTGCGGGGACTGGGTCCAGACATGGCCGGGCGCCTCCCCAGGCTCATCCCCGCTGGTGCCTTTCCCCTGGGCCTAGGCCTCGGTTGAGGCCTCCTTGGAGAGGAGGTTGCTGGCAGGGGCTGTCTCCACACTGCAAGGTGCTGGAGCTCAGAGGGCCTCGTCAGAGGGAAGGGACCAGCAAGGGGCTGGATGCCCAAGACCTCTTTGGCCCAGCAGCCTCAGGGCAGCAGGGAGAGCAAGAGGCCCAACTTGCCCCTAGGTCGGCTCTGCCCCTTCCCACACAGGCGGCCAGCCCAGCAGCTGCCTGACAGACTCTGGCTCCCCCGAGCTCTCTGCCGGTGCAGGGGGCAGATCAGACGTGTGCATGTGGTTCTGCCTTGTCCTGGGAGTGTGGACACCCTGCCTTGCCCCCAGGCTCAGGGGCAAGGGCCCGGAAAGAGCACCACCCTGAAGCGCTTTTCTCCCGGGCTTGGGAGCATTGTGCACGCCTGCTGGGAACAGTGGGCGGGAGCGCTTGCAAACCGGCCTTTGGAGGCAGCCGGGGAGGTCTTCCAGTGGGAGAGGGCCGGTTGTGCTCAGAGGCCCCACAGGCCAGGGGCAGGACGCAGCAGGGCCCCTGCCCCTGGCCAGCCTTGCCCAGACCTTCCTGGCCTCCGGGGGTACTGCCCCACCAAGGGGCAGGCTGCGGGGCCTGGGTCCAGACATGCCCGGGCGCCTCCCCAGGCTCATCCCTGCTGGTGCCTTTCCCCTGGGCCTAGGCCTCGGTTGAGGCCTCCTTGGAGAGGAGGTTGCTGGCAGGGGCTGTCTCCACACTGCAAGGTGCTGGAGCTCAGAGGGCCTCGTCAGAGGGAAGGGACCAGCAAGGGGCTGGATGCCCAAGACCTCTTTGGCCCAGCAGCCTCAGGGCAGCAGGGAGAGCAAGAGGCCCAACTTGCCCCTAGGGCGGCTCTGCCCCTTCCCACACAGGCAGCCAACCCAGCAGCTGCCTGATAGACTCTGGCTCCCCCGAGCTCTCTGCCGGTTCAGGGGTCAGGAACAGACGTGTGCATGTGGTTCTGCCTTGGTCTGGGAGTGTGGAGCCACTGCCTGGACCCCAGGCTCAAGGGCAAAGGCCCGGAGAGAGCAACACCCCGAAGCGCTTTTCTCCTGGCCTTGGGAGCGTTGTGCGTGCCTGGCGGGAACAGCGGGCGGGAGTGTTGGCAAACCCGCCTTTGAAGGCAGCCGGGGAGGTCTTCCAGTGGGAGTGGGCCGGTTGTGCTCAGAGGCCCCACAGGCCAGGGGCAGGACCCAGCAGGGACCCTGCCCCTGGCCAGCCTTGCCCAGACCTTCCTGGCCTCCGGGGGTACTGCCCCACCAAGGGGCAGGCTGCGGGGACTGGGTCCTGATATGCCCGTGCGCCTCCACTGGCTCATCCCCGCTGGTGCCTTTCCCCTGGGCCTAGGCCTCGGTTGAGGCCTCCTTGGAGAGGAGGTTGCTGGCAGGGTCTGTCTCCACACTGCAAGCTGCTGGAGCTCAGAGGGCCTCGTCAGAGGGAAGGGACCAGCAAGGGGCTGGATGCCCAAGACCTCTTTGGCACAGCAGCCTCAGGGCAGCAGGGAGAGCAAGAGGCCCAACTTGCCCCTAGGGCGGCTCTGCCCCTTCCCACACAGGCGGCCAGCCCAGCAGCTGCCTGACAGACTCTGGCTCCCCCCAGCTCTCTGCCGGTAGAGGGGGCAGGAACAGACGTGTGCATGTGGTTCTGCCTTGGCCTGGGACTGTGGATCCCCTGCCTGGCCCCCAGGCTCAGGGGCAGGGGCCCGGAGAGACCACCACCCCGAAGCGCTTTTCTCCTGGGCTTGGGAGCATTGTGCGTGCCTGGCGGGAACAGCGGGCAGGAGTGTTGGCAAACTGGCCTTTGGAGGCAGCCGGGGAGGTCTTCCAGCGGGAGAGGGCCGGTTGTGCTCAGAGGCCCTACAGGCCAGGGGCAGGACCCAGCAGGGCCCCTGCCCCTGGCCAGCCTTGCCCAGACCTTCCTGGCCTCCGGGGGTACTGCCCCACCAAGGGGCAGGCTGCGGGGACTGGGTCCAGACATGCCCGGGCGCCTCCCCAGGCTCATCCCCGCTGGTGCCTTTCCCCTGGGCCTAGGCCTCGGTTGAGGCCTCCTTGGAGAGGAGGTTGCTGGCAGGGGCTGTCTCCACACTGCAAGGTGCTGGAGCTCAGAGGGCCTCGTCAGAGGGAAGGGACCAGCAAGGGGCTGGATGCCCAAGACCTCTTTGGCCCAGCAGCCTCAGGGCAGCAGGGAGAGCAAGAGGCCCAACTTGCCCCTAGGTCGGCTCTGCCCCTTCCCACACAGGCGGCCAGCCCAGCAGCTGCCTGACAGACTCTGGCTCCCCCGAGCTCTCTGCCGGTGCAGGGGGCAGATCAGACGTGTGCATGTGGTTCTGCCTTGTCCTGGGAGTGTGGACACCCTGCCTTGCCCCCAGGCTCAGGGGCAAGGGCCCGGAAAGAGCACCACCCTGAAGCGCTTTTCTCCCGGGCTTGGGAGCATTGTGCACGCCTGCTGGGAACAGTGGGCGGGAGCGCTTGCAAACCGGCCTTTGGAGGCAGCCGGGGAGGTCTTCCAGTGGGAGAGGGCCGGTTGTGCTCAGAGGCCCCACAGGCCAGGGGCAGGACGCAGCAGGGCCCCTGCCCCTGGCCAGCCTTGCCCAGACCTTCCTGGCCTCCGGGGGTACTGCCCCACCAAGGGGCAGGCTGCGGGGCCTGGGTCCAGACATGCCCGGGCGCCTCCCCAGGCTCATCCCTGCTGGTGCCTTTCCCCTGGGCCTAGGCCTCGGTTGAGGCCTCCTTGGAGAGGAGGTTGCTGGCAGGGGCTGTCTCCACACTGCAAGGTGCTGGAGCTCAGAGGGCCTCGTCAGAGGGAAGGGACCAGCAAGGGGCTGGATGCCCAAGACCTCTTTGGCCCAGCAGCCTCAGGGCAGCAGGGAGAGCAAGAGGCCCAACTTGCCCCTAGGGCGGCTCTGCCCCTTCCCACACAGGCAGCCAACCCAGCAGCTGCCTGATAGACTCTGGCTCCCCCGAGCTCTCTGCCGGTTCAGGGGTCAGGAACAGACGTGTGCATGTGGTTCTGCCTTGGTCTGGGAGTGTGGAGCCACTGCCTGGACCCCAGGCTCAAGGGCAAAGGCCCGGAGAGAGCAACACCCCGAAGCGCTTTTCTCCTGGCCTTGGGAGCGTTGTGCGTGCCTGGCGGGAACAGCGGGCGGGAGTGTTGGCAAACCCGCCTTTGAAGGCAGCCGGGGAGGTCTTCCAGTGGGAGTGGGCCGGTTGTGCTCAGAGGCCCCACAGGCCAGGGGCAGGACCCAGCAGGGACCCTGCCCCTGGCCAGCCTTGCCCAGACCTTCCTGGCCTCCGGGGGTACTGCCCCACCAAGGGGCAGGCTGCGGGGACTGGGTCCTGATATGCCCGTGCACCTCCACTGGCTCATCCCCGCTGGTGCCTTTCCCCTGGGCCTAGGCCTCGGTTGAGGCCTCCTTGGAGAGGAGGTTGCTGGCAGGGTCTGTCTCCACACTGCAAGCTGCTGGAGCTCAGAGGGCCTCGTCAGAGGGAAGGGACCAGCAAGGGGCTGGATGCCCAAGACCTCTTTGGCACAGCAGCCTCAGGGCAGCAGGGAGAGCAAGAGGCCCAACTTGCCCCTAGGGCGGCTCTGCCCCTTCCCACACAGGCGGCCAGCCCAGCAGCTGCCTGACAGACTCTGGCTCCCCCCAGCTCTCTGCCGGTAGAGGGGGCAGGAACAGACGTGTGCATGTGGTTCTGCCTTGGCCTGGGACTGTGGATCCCCTGCCTGGCCCCCAGGCTCAGGGGCAGGGGCCCGGAGAGACCACCACCCCGAAGCGCTTTTCTCCTGGGCTTGGGAGCATTGTGCGTGCCTGGCGGGAACAGCGGGCAGGAGTGTTGGCAAACTGGCCTTTGGAGGCAGCCGGGGAGGTCTTCCAGCGGGAGAGGGCCGGTTGTGCTCAGAGGCCCTACAGGCCAGGGGCAGGACCCAGCAGGGCCCCTGCCCCTGGCCAGCCTTGCCCAGACCTTCCTGGCCTCCGGGGGTACTGCCCCACCAAGGGGCAGGCTGCGGGGACTGGGTCCAGACATGCCCGGGCGCCTCCCCAGGCTCATCCCCGCTGGTGCCTTTCCCCTGGGCCTAGGCCTCGGTTGAGGCCTCCTTGGAGAGGAGGTTGCTGGCAGGGGCTGTCTCCACACTGCAAGGTGCTGGAGCTCAGAGGGCCTCATCAGAGGGAAGGGACCAGCAAGGGGCTGGATGCCCAAGACCTCTTTGGCCCAGCAGCCTCAGGGCAGCAGGGAGAGCAAGAGGCCCAACTTGCCCCTAGGTCGGCTCTGCCCCTTCCCACACAGGCGGCCAGCCCAGCAGCTGCCTGACAGACTCTGGCTCCCCCGAGCTCTCTGCCGGTGCAGGGGGCAGATCAGTCGTGTGCATGTGGTTCTGCCTTGGCCTGGGAGTGTGGACACCCTGCCCTGCCCCCACGCTCAGGGGCAAGGGCCCGGAGAGAGCACCACCCCGAAGCGCTTTTCTCCCGGGCTTGGGAGCATTGTGCACGCCTGCTGGGAACAGTGGGCGGGAGCGCTTGCAAACCGGCCTTTGGAGGCAGCCGGGGAGGTCTTCCAGTGGGAGAGGGCCGGTTGTGCTCAGAGGCCCCACAGGCCAAGGGCAGGACGCAGCAGGGCCCCTGCCCCTGGCCAGCCTTGCCCAGACCTTCCTGGCCTCCGGGGGTACTGCGCCACCAAGGGGCAGGCTGCGGGGACTGGGTCCAGACATGCTCGGGCGCCTCCCCTGGCTCATCCCCGCTGGTGCCTTTCCCCTGGGCCTAGGCCTCGGTTGAGGCCTCCTTGGAGAGGAGGTTGCTGGCAGGGGCTGTCTCCACACTGCAAGGTGCTGCAGCTCAGAGAGCCTCGTCAGAGAGAAGGGACAGGAAAGGGCTGGATGCCCAAGACATCTTTGGCCCAGCAGCCTCAGGGCAGCAGTGAGAGCAAGAGGCCCAACTTGCCCCTAGGTCGGCTCTGCCCCTTCCCACACAGGCGGCTAACCCAGCAGCTGCCTGACAGACTCTGGCTCCCCCAAGCTCTCTGCCGGTACAGGGGACAGGAACAGATGTGCGCATGTGGTTCTGCCTTGGCCTGGGAGTGTGTTCTCCCTGCCTTGCCCCCAGGCTCATGGGCAAGGGCCCGGAGAGAGCACCACACCGAAGCGCTTTTCTCCCCGGCTTGGGAGCTTTGTGCATTCCTGACGTGAACAGCGGGCGGGAGTGTTGCAAACAGGACTTTGGAGGCAGCCGGGGAGGTCTTCCAGGGCCCGGTGTGAGCACCACCCCAAAATGCTTTTCTCCCGGGCTTGGGAGCATTGTGCGCGGATGGCGGGAACAGCAGGAAGGAGTCCTTGCAAACCGGCCTTTGGAGGCAGCCCGGGAGGTCTTCCCAGGGCCTGTAGAGAGCACCACCCCGAAGCGCTTTTCTCCCGGGCTTGGGATTATTGTGCGCGGGTGGCGGGAACAGCAGGCAGGAGTGCTTGAAAACCGTCCTTTGGAGGCAGCCGGGGAGGTCTTCCAGGGCCCGGTGTGAGCACCACCCCAAAATGCTTTTCTCCCGGGCTTGGGAGCATTGTGCGCGGATGGTGGGAACAGCGAGTGGGAGTGCTTGCAAACCGGCCTTTGGGGGCACCCCGGGAGGTCTTCCATGGGCACGGAGAGAACACCACCCCGAAGCGCTTTTCTCCGGGGTTTTGGAGGATTGTGCGTGGCTGGCGGGAACAGCGAGTGGGAGTGCTTGCAAACCGGCCTTTGGGGGCAGCCAGGGAGGTCCTCCATTGGCACGGAGAGAACACCAACCCGAAGCGCTTTTCTCCCGGTCTTGGGAGCATTGTGCGAGGCTGGCGGGAACAGCGGGCGGGAGTGCTTGCAAACCGGCCTTTGGAGGCAGCTTGGGAGGTCTTCCAAGGGCCCGGAGAGAGCACCATCCCGAAGCACTTTTCTCACGGAATTGGGAGCATTGTTCGCGGCTGTCGGGAACAGAGGACATGAGTGCTTGCAAACCGACCTTTAGAGGCAGCCGGGGAGTCTTCCAAGGGCCCGGAGAGAGACCACCTCAAAATGCTTTTCTCCCGGGCTTGGGAGCATTGTGTGCGGCTGGCGGGTCAGCGGGAGGGAGTTCTTGAAAACCAGCCTTTGGAGGCAGCCGGGGAGGTCTTCCAAGGGCCGGGAGAGAGCACCACCCCGAAGCGCTTTTCTCCCGGGCTTGGGAGCATTGTGCGCGGCTGGCGGGAACAGCGGGATTGAGTGCTTGCAAACCGGCCTTTGGAGGCAGCCGGGGAGGTCTTCCAAGGGCCGGGAGAGAGCACCACCCCGAAGCGCTTTTCTCCCGGGCTTGGGAGCATTGTGCGCAGGTGGCGGGAACAGCAGGCAGGAGTGCTTGAAAACTGGCCTTTGGAGGCAGCCGGGGAGGTCTTCCAGGGCCCGAGGTGAGCACCACCCCAAAAAGCTTTTCTCCCGGGCTTGGGAGCATTGTGCGCGGCTGGTGGGAACAGCGGACATGAGTGCTTGCAAACTGGCCATTGGAGGCAGCCGGGGAGGTCTTCCAAGGGCCCGGAGTGAGCACCACCCCAAAATGCTTTTCTCGCGGGCTTGGGAGCATTGTGCGTGGCTGGCGGGAACAGCAGGAAGGAGTCCTTGCAAACCGGCCTTTGGAGGCAGCCGGGGAGGTCTTCCAAGGGCCTGTAGAGAGCACCACCCCGAAGCGCTTTTCTCCCGCGCTTGGGAGCATTCTGCGCGGGTGGCGGGAACAGCAGGCAGGAGTGCTTGAAAACCGTCCTTTGGAGGCAGCCGGGGAGGTCTTCCAGGGCCCGGTGTGAGCACCACCCCAAAATGCTTTTCTCCCGGGCTTGGGAGCATTGTGCGTGGCTGGCGGGAACAGCAGGAAGGAGTCCTTGCAAACCGGCCTTTGGAGGCATCCGGGGAGGTCTTCCAAGGGCCTGTAGAGAGCACCACCCCGAAGCGCTTTTCTCCCGGGCTTGGGAGCATTTTGCGCGGGTGGCGGGAACAGCAGGCAGGAGTGCTTGAAAACCGTCCTTTGGAGGCAGCCGGGGAGGTCTTCCAGGGCCCGGTGTGAGCACCACCCCAAAATGCTTTTCTCCCGGGCTTGGGAGCATTGTGCGCGGATGGCGGGAACAGCAGGAAGGAGTCCTTGCAAACCGGCCTTTGGAGGCAGCCCGGGAGGTCTTCCAAGGGCCTGTAGAGAGCACCACCCCGAAGCGCTTTTCTCCCGGGCTTGGGATTATTGTGCGCGGGTGGCGGGAACAGCAGGCAGGAGTGCTTGAAAACCGTCCTTTGGAGGCAGCCGGGGAGGTCTTCCAGGGCCCGGTGTGAGCACCACCCCAAAATGCTTTTCTCCCGGGCTTGGGAGCATTGTGCGCGGATGGCGGGAACAGCGAGTGGGAGTGCTTGCAAACCGGCCTTTGGGGGCACCCCGGGAGGTCTTCCATGGGCACGGAGAGAACACCACCCCGAAGCGCTTTTCTCCGGGGTTTTGGAGGATTGTGCGTGGCTGGCGGGAACAGCGAGTTGGAGTGCTTGCAAACCGGCCTTTGGGGGCAGCCAGGGAGGTCCTCCATTGGCACGGAGAGAACACCACCCCGAAGCGCGTTTCTCCCGGTCTTGGGAGCATTGTGCGAGGCTGGCGGGAACAGTGGGCGGGAGTGCTTGCAAACCGGCCTTTGGAGGCAGCTTGGGAGGTCTTCCAAGGGCCCGGAGAGAGCACCATCCCGAAGCACTTTTCTCACGGAATTGGGAGCACTGTTCGCGGCTGTCGGGAACAGAGGACATGAGTGCTTGCAAACCGGCCTTTAGAGGCAGCCTGGGAGTCTTCCAAGGGCCCGGAGAGAGACCACCCCAAAATGCTTTTCTCCCGGGCTTGGGAGCATTGTGTGCGGCTGGCGGGTCAGCGGGAGGGAGTTCTTGAAAACCAGCCTTTGGAGGCAGCCGGGGAGGTCTTCCAAGGGCCGGGAGAGAGCACCACCCCGAAGCGCTTTTCTCCCAGGCTTGGGAGCATTGTGCGCGGCTGGCGGGAACAGCGGGATTGAGTGCTTGCAAACCGGCCTTTGGAGGCAGCCGGGGAGGTCTTCCAAGGGCCCGAAGAGAGCACCACCCCGAAGCGCTTTTCTCCCGTGATTGGGAGCATTGTGTGCGGCTGGCGGGACAGCGGGAGGGAGTACTTGAAATCCAGCCTTTGGAGGCAGCCGGGGAGGTCTTCCAAGGGCTGGGAGAGAGCACCACCCTGAAGGGCTTTTCTCCTGGGCTTGGAGCATTTGCACGGATGGCGGGAACAGCGAGTGGGAGTGCTTGCAAACCGGCATTTGGGGGCAGCCCGGGAGGTCTTTCTTGGGCCCAGAGAGAACACCACCCCGAAACGCTTTTCTCCCGGGCTTGGGAGCATTGTGCGCGGGTGGCGGGAACAGCAGGCAGAAGTGCTTGCAAACCGGCCTTGGAGGCAGCCGGGGAGGTCTTCCAAAGCCCGGAGTGAGCACCACCCCAAAATGCTTTTCTCCCGGGCTTGGGAGCATTGTGCGCAGCTGGCGTGAACAGCGGGATTGAGTGCTTGCAAACCAGCCTTTGGAGGCAGCCGGGGAGGTCTTCCAGCGGGAGAGTGCCAGTTGTTCTCAGAGGCCCCACAGGCCAGGGGCAGGACCCAGCAGTGTCCCTGCCTCTGGCAGCCTTGCCCAGACCTTCCTGGCCTCCGGGGGTACTACCCCACCAAGGGGCAGGCTGCGGGGCCTGGGTCCAGACATGCCCGGGCGCCTCCCCAGGCTCATCCCCGCTGGTGCCTTTCCCCTGGGCCTAGGCCTCGGTTGAGGCCTCCTTGGAGAGGAGGTTGCCGGCAGGGGCTGTCTGCACACTGCAAGGTGCTGGAGCTCAGAGGGCCTCGTCAGAGGGAAAGGACCAGCAAAGGGCTGGATGCCCAAGACCTCTTTGACCCAGCAGCCTCAGGGCAGCAGGGAGAGCAAGAGGCCCAACTTGCCCCTAGGTCGGCTCTACCCCGTCCCACACAGGCAGCCAGCCCAGCAGCAGCCTGGCAGTCTCTGGCTCCCCCGAACTCTCTGCCGGTGTAGGGGGCAGGAACAGACGTGTGCATGTCGTTCTGCCTTGGCCTGGGAGTGTGTTCCCCCTGCCTGTCCCCCAGGCTCAGGGGCAAGGGCCCGGAGAGAGCACCACCCCGAAGCGCTTTTCTCCCGGGCTTGGGAGCATTGTGCGTGCCTGCTGGGAACTGTGGGCGGGAGCGCTTGCAAACCGGCCTTTGGAGGCAGCCGGGGAGGTCTTCCAGTGGGAGAGGGCCGGTTGTGCTCAGAGGCCCCACAGGCCATGGGGAGGACCCAGCAGGGCCCCTGCCCCTGGCCAGCCTTACCCAGATCTTCCTGGCCTCCGGGGGTACTGCCCCACCAAGGGGCAGGCTGCGGGGACTGGGTCCAGACATGCACGGGCGCCTCCCCAGGCTCATCCCCGCTGGTGCCTTTCCCCTGGGCCTAGGCCTCGGTTGAGGCCTCCTTGGAGAGGATGTTGCTGGCAGGGGCTGTCTCCACACTGCAAGGTGCTGGAGCTCAGAGGGCCTCGTCAGAGGGAAGGGACCAGCAAGGGGCTGGATGCCCAAGACCTCTTTGGCCCAGCAGCCTCAGGGCAGCAGGGAGAGGAAGAGGCCCAACTTGCCCCTAGGTCGGCTCTGCCCCTTCCCACACAGGCGGCCAGCCCAGCAGCTGCCTGACAGACTCTGGCTCCCCCGAGCTCTCTGCCGGTGCAGGGGTCAGGAACAGACGTGTGCATGTGGTTCTGCCTTGGTCTGGGAGTGTGGACCAACTGCCTGGCCCCCAGGCTCAGGGGCAAGGGCCCGAGGAGAGCACCACCCCGAAGCGCTTTTCTCCCGGGCTTGGGAGCATTGTGCTTGCCTGGCGGGAACAGCGGGCGGGAGTGTTGGCAAACTGGCCTTTGGAGGCAGCCGGGGAGGTCTTCCAGTGGGAGAGGGCCGGTTGTGCTCAGAGGCCCCACAGGCCAGGGGCAGGACCCAGCAGGGCCCCTGCCCCTGGCCAGCCTTGCCCAGACCTTCCTGGCCTCCGGGGGTACTGCCCCACCAAGGGGCAGGCTGCGGGGACTGGGTCCAGACATGCCCGGGCGCCTCCCCAGGCTCATCCCCGCTGGTGCCTTTCCCCTGGGCCTAGGCCTCGGTTGAGGCCTCCTTGGAGAGGAGGTTGCTGGCAGGGGCTGTCTCCACACTGCAAGGTGCTGGAGCTCAGAGGGCCTCGTCAGAGGGAAGGGACCAGCAAGGGGCTGGATGCCCAAGACCTCTTTGGCCCAGCAGCCTCAGGGCAGCAGGGAGAGCAAGAGGCCCAACTTGCCCCTAGGTCGGCTCTGCCACTTCCCACACAGGCGGCCAGCCCAGCAGCTGCCTGACAGACTCTGGCTCCCCCGAGCTCTCTGCCGGTGCAGGGGGCAGATCAGACGTGTGCATGTGGTTCTGCCTTGGCCTGGGAGTGTGGACACCCTGCCTTGCCCCCAGGCTCAGGGGCAAGGGCCCAGAGAGAGCACCACCCTGAAGCGCTTTTCTTCCTGGCTTAGGAGCATTGTGCCCGCCTGCTGGTAACAGTGGCTGGGAACGCTTGCAAACCGGCCTTTGGAGGCAGCCGGGGAGGTCTTCCAGTGGGAGAGGGCCGGTTGTGCTCAGAGGCCCCACCGGCCAGGGGCAGGACCCAGCAGGGCCCCTGCCCCTGGCCAGCCTTACCCAGACCTTCCTGGCCTCCGGGGGTACTGCCCCACCAAGGGGCAGGCTGCGGGGACTGGGTCCAGACATGCTCGGGCGCCTCCCCTGGCTCATCCCCGCTGGTGCCTTTCCCCTGGGCCTAGGCCTCGGTTGAGGCCTCCTTGGAGAGGAGGTTGCTGGCAGGGGCTGTCTCCACACTGCAAGGTGCTGGAGCTCAGAGGGCCTCGTCAGAGGGAAGGGACCAGCAAGGGGCTGGATGCCCAAGACGTCTTTGGCCCAGCAGCTTCAGGGCAGCAGGGAGAGCAAGAGGCCCAACTTGCCCCTAGGGCGGCTCTGCCCCTTCCCACACAGGCGGCCAACCCAGCAGCTGCCTGACAGACTCTGGCTCCCCCAAGCTCTCTGCCGGTGCAGGGGACAGGAACAGACGTGGGCATGTGGTTCTGCCTTGGCCTGGGAGTGTGTTCCCCATGCCTTGCCCCCAGGCTCAGGGGCAAGGGCCCGGAGAGAGCACCACCCCGAAGCGCTTTTCTCCCGGGCTTGGGAACATTGTGCAAGTCTGGCGTGAACAGCGGGTGGGAGTGTTGGCAAACAGGACTTTGGAGGCAGCCGGGGAGGTCTTCCAGTGGGAGAGGGCCGGTTGTGCTCAGAGGCCCCACAGGCCAGGGGCAGGACCCAGCAGGTCCCCTGCCCCTGGCCAGCCTTTCCCAGACCTTCCTGGCCTCCGGGGGTACTGCCCCACCAAGGGGCAGGCTGCGGGGACTGGGTCCAGACATGCCCGGGCGCCTCCCCAGGCTCATCCCCGCTGGTGCCTTTCCCCTGGTCCTAGGTCTCGGTTGAGGCCTCCTTGGAGAGGAGGTTGCTGGCAGGGGCTGTCTCCACACTGCAAGGTGCTGGAGCTCAGAGGGCCTCGTCAGAGGGAAGGGACAAGCAAAGGGCTGGATGCCCAAGACGTCTTTGGCCCAGCAGCCTCAGGGCAGCAGGGAGAGCAAGAGGCCCAACTTGCCCCTAGGTCGGCTCTGCCCCTTCCCACACAGGCGGCCAGCCCAGCAGCTGCCTGACAGACTCTGGCTCCCCCGAGCCTTCTGCCGGTGCAGGGGTCAGGAACAGACGTGTGCATGTGGTTCTGCCTTGGCCTGGGAGTGTGGACCCCCTACCTGGACCCCAGGCTCAGGGGCAAGGGCCCGGAGAGAGCACCACCCCGAAGCGCTTTTCTCCCGGGCTTGGGAGCATTGTGCGCGCTTGGTGGGAACAGTGGGCGGGAGTGCGTGCAAAACGGCCTTTGGAGGCAGCCGGGGAGGTCTTCCAGTGGGAGAGGGCCGGTTGTGCTCAGAGGCCCCACAGGCCATGGGCAGGACGCAGCAGGTCCCCTGCCCCTGGTCAGCCTTGCCCAGACCTTCCTGGCCTCCAGAGGTACTGCCCCACCAGGTGGCAGGCTGCGGGGACTGGGTCCAGACATGCCTGGGCGCCTCCCCAGGCTCATCCCCGCTGGTGCCTTTCCCCTGGGCATAGGCCTCGGTTGATGCCTCCTTGGAGAGGAGATTGCTGGCAGGTGCTGTCTCCACACTGCAAGGTGCTGGAGCTCAGAGGGCCTCGTCAGAGGGAAGGGACCAGCAAAGGGCTGGATGCCCAAGACGTCTTTGGCCCAGCAGCCTCAGGGCAGCAGGGAGAGCAAGAGGCCCAACTTGCCCCTAGGTCGGCTCTGCCCCTTCCCACACAGGCGGCCAGCCCAGCACCTGCCTGAGAGACTCTGTCTCCCCCGAGCTCTCTGCCGGTGTAGGTGGCAGGAACAGACGTGTTCATGTCGTTCTGTCTTGGCCTGGGAGTGTGTTCCCCCTGCCTGGCGCGCAGGCTTAGGGGCAAGGGCCCGGAGAGAGCACCACCCCGAAGCGCTTTTCTCCCGGGCTTGGGAGCATTGTGCGTGCCTGGCGGGAACAGCGGGCGGGAGTGCTTGCAAACCGGCCTTTCGAGGCAGACGGGGAGGTCTTCCAGCGGGAGAGTGCCGGTTGTGCTCAGACGTCCCACAGGCCAGGGGCAGGACCCAGCGCTGTCCCTGCCCCTGGCAGCCTTGCACAGACCTTCCTGGCCTCCGGGGGTACTGCCCCACCAAGGGGCAGGCTGCGGGGACTGGGTCCAGACATGCCCGGGCGCCTCCCCAGGCTCAGCCCCGCTGGTGCCTTTCCCCTGGGCCTAGGCCTCGGTTGAGGCCTCATTGGAGAGGAGGTTGCTGGCAGGGGCTGTCTCCACACTGCAAGGTGCTGGAGCTCAGAGGGCCTCGTCAGAGGGAAGGGACCAGCAAGGGGCTGGATGCCCAAGACGTCTTTGGCCCAGCAGCCTCAGGGCAGCAGGGAGAGGAAGAGGCCCAACTTGCCCCTAGGTCGGCTCTGCTTCTTCCCACACAGGCGGCCAGCCCAGCACCTGCCTGACAGACTCTGGCTCCCCCGAGCTCTCTGCCGGTGCAGGGGTCAGGAACAGACGTGTGCATGTGGTTCTGCCTTGGTCTGGGAGTGTGGACCCACTGCCTGGCCCCCAGGCTCAGGGGCAAGGGCCCGGAGAGAGCACCACCCCGTAGCGCTTTTCTCCCGGGCTTGGGAACATTGTGCTTGCCTGGCGGGAACAGCGGGCGGGAGTGTTGGCAAACTGGCCTTTGGAGGCAGCCGGGGAGTTCTTCCAGTGGGAGAGGGCCGGTTGTGCTCAGAGGCCCCACAGGCCAGGGGCAGGACCCAGCAGGGCCCCTGCCCCTGGCCAGCCTTGCCCAGACCTTCCTGGCCTCCGGGGGTACTGCCCCACCAAGGGGCAGGCTGCGGGAACTGGGTCCAGACATGCCCGGGCGCCTCCCCAGGCTCATCCCCGCTGGTGCCTTTCCCCTGGGCCTAGGCCTCGGTTGAGGCCTCCTTGGAGAGGAGGTTGCTGGCAGGGGCTGTCTCCACACTGCAAGGTGCTGGAGCTCAGAGGGCCTCGTCAGAGGGAAGGGACCAGCAAGGGGCTGGATGCCCAAGACCTCTTTGGCCCAGCAGCCTCAGGGCAGCAGGGAGAGCAAGAGGCCCAACTTGCCCCTAGGCCGGCTCTGCCACTTCCCACACAGGCGGCCAGCCCAGCAGCTGCCTGACAGACTCTGGCTCCCCCGAGCTCTCTGCCGGTGCAGGGGGCAGATCAGACGTGTGCATGTGGTTCTGCCTTGGCCTGGGAGTGTGGACACCCTGCCTTGCCCCCAGGCTCAGGGGCAAGGGCCCAGAGAGAGCACCACCCTGAAGCGCTTTTCTTCCGGGCTTAGGAGCATTGTGCCCGCCTGCTGGTAACAGTGGCCGGGAACGCTTGCAAACCGGCCTTTGGAGGCAGCCGGGGAGGTCTTCCAGTGGGAGAGGGCCGGTTGTGCTCAGAGGCCCCACCGGCCAGGGGCAGGACCCAGCAGGGCCCCTGCCCCTGGCCAGCCTTACCCAGACCTTCCTGGCCTCCGGGGGTACTGCCCCACCAAGGGGCAGGCTGCGGGGACTGGGTCCAGACATGCCCGGGCGCCTCCCCAGGCTCATCCCCGCTGGTGCCTTTCCCCTGGGCCTAGGCCTCGGTTGAGGCGTTCATGGAGAGGAGGTTGCTGGCAGGGGCTGTCTCCACACTGCAAGGTACTGGAGCTTAGAGGGCCTCGTCAGATGGAAGGGACCAGCAAGGGGCTGGATGCCCAAGCCGTCTTTGGCCCTGCAGCCTCAGGGCAGCAGGGAGAGCAAGAGGCCCAACTTGCCCCTAGGTCGGCTCTGCCCCTTCCCACACAGGCGGCCAGCCCAGCAGCTGCCTGACAGACTCTGGCTCCCCCGAGATCTCTGCCGGTGCAGGGGGCAGATCAGACGTGTGCATGTGGTTCTGCCTTGTCCTGGGAGTGTGGACACCCTGCCTTGCCCCCAGGCTCAGGGGCAAGGGCCCGGAGAGAGCACCACCCTGAAGCGCTTTTCTCCCGGGCTTGGGAGCATTGTGCACGCCTGCTGGGAACAGTGGGCGGGAGCGCTTGCAAAGCGGCCTTTGGAGGCAGCCGGGGAGGTCTTCCAGTGGGAGAGGGCCGGTTGTGCTCAGAGGCCCCACAGGCCAGGGGCAGGACGCAGCAGGGCCCCTGCCCCTGGCCAGCCTTGACCAGACCTTCCTGGCCTCCGGGGGTACTGCCCCACCAAGGGGCAGGCTGCGGGGCCTGGGTCCAGACATGCCCGGGCGCCTCCCCAGGCTCATCCCCGCTGGTGCCTTTCCCCTGGGCCTAGGCCTCGGTTGAGGCCTCCTTGGAGAGGAGGTTGCTGGCAGGGGCTGTCTCCACACTGCAAGGTGCTGGAGCTCAGAGGGCCTCGTCAGAGGGAAGGGACCAGTAAGGGGCTGGATGCCCAAGACGTCTTTGGCCCAGCAGCCTCAGGGCAGCAGGGAGAGCAAGAGGCCCAACTTGCCCCTAGGGCGGCTCTGCCCCTTCCCACACAGGCGGCCAACCCAGCAGCTGCCTGACAGACTCTGGCTCCCCCAAGCTCTCTGCCGGTGCAGGGGACAGGAACAGACGTGGGCATGTGGTTCTGCCTTGGCCTGGGAGTGTGTTCCCCCTGCCTTGCCCCCAGGCTCAGGGGCAAGGGCCCGGAGAGAGCAACACCCCGAAGCGCTTTTCTCCTGGCCTTGGGAGCGTTGTGCGTGCCTGGCGGGAACAGCGGGCGGGAGTGTTGGCAAACCCGCCTTTGGAGGCAGCCGGGGAGGTCTTCCAGTGGGAGAGGGCCGGTTGTGCTCAGAGGCCCCACAGGCCAGGGGCAGGACCCAGCAGGGACCCTGCCCCTGGTCAGCCTTGCCCAGACCTTCCTGGCCTCCGGGGGTACTGCCCCACCAAGGGGCAGGCTGCGGGGACTGGGTCCTGATATGCCCGTGCGCCTCCACTGGCTCATCCCCGCTGGTGCCTTTCCCCTGGGCCTAGGCCTCGGTTGAGGCCTCCTTGGAGAGGAGGTTGCTGGCAGGGGCTGTCTCCACACTGCAAGGTGCTGGAGCTCAGAGGGCCTCGTCAGAGGGAAGGGACCAGCAAGGGGCTGGATGCCCAAGACCTCTTTGGCCCAGCAGCCTCAGGGCAGCAAGGAGAGCAAGAGGCCCAACTTGCCCCTAGGTCGGCTCTGCCCCTTCCCACACAGGCGGCCAGCCCAGCAGCTGCCTGACAGACTCTGGCTCCCCCCAGCTCTCTGCCGGTGGAGGGGGCAGGAACAGACGTGTGCATGTTGTTGTGCCTTGGCCTGGGACTGTGGATCCCCTGCCTGACCCTCAGGCTCAGGGGCAAGGGCCCGGAGAGACCACCACCCCGAAGCGCTTTTCTCCCGGGCTTGGGAGCATTGTGCGCGCCTGGCGGGAACAGTGGGCGGGAGTGCTTGCAAACCGGCCTTTGGAGGCAGCCGGGGAGTTCTTCCAGTGGGAGAGGGCCGGTTGTGCTCAGAGGCCCCACAGGCCAGGGGCAGGACCCAGCAGGGCCCCTGCCCCTGGCCAGCCTTGCCCAGACATTCCTGGCCTCCGGGGGTACTGCCCCACCAAGGGGCAGGCTGCGGGGACAGGGTCCAGACATGCCCGGGCGCCTCCCCTGGCTCAACCCCGCTGGTGCCTTTCCCCTGGGCCTAGGCCTCGGTTGAGGCCTCCTTGGAGAGGAGATTGCTGGCAGGGGCTGTCTCCACACTGCAAGGTGCTGGAGCTCAGAGGGCCTCGTCAGAGGGAAGGGACCAGTAAGGGGCTGGATGCCCAAGACGTCTTTGGCCCTGCAGCCTCAGGGCAGCAGGGAGAGCAAGAGGCCCAACTTGCCCCTAGGTCGGCTCTGCCCCTTCCCACACAGGCGGCCAGCCCAGCACCTGCCTGAGAGACTCTGGCTCCCCCGAGCACTCTGCCGGTGCCGGGGACAGGACCAGACGTGTGCATGTGTTTCTGCCTTGGTCTGGGAGTGTGTTCCCCCTGCCTTGCCCACAGGCTCAGGGGCAAGGGCCCGGAGAGACCACCACCCCGAAGCGCTTTTCTCCTGGGCTTGGGAGCATTGTGCGTGCCTGGCGGGAACAGCGGGCAGGAGTGTTGGCAAACTGGCCTTTGGAGGCAGCCGGGGAGGTCTTCCAGCGGGAGAGGGCCGGTTGTGCTCAGAGGCCCTACAGGCCAGGGGCAGGACCCAGCAGGGCCCCTGCCCCTGGCCAGCCTTGCCCAGACCTTCCTGGCCTCCGGGGGTACTGCCCCACCAAGGGGCAGGCTGCGGGGACTGGGTCCAGACATGCCCGGGCGCCTCCCCAGGCTCATCCCCGCTGGTGCCTTTCCCCTGGGCCTAGGCCTCGGTTGAGGCCTCCTTGGAGAGGAGGTTGCTGGCAGGGGCTGTCTCCACACTGCAAGGTGCTGGAGCTCAGAGGGCCTCGTCAGAGGGAAGGGACCAGCAAGGGGCTGGATGCCCAAGACCTCTTTGGCCCAGCAGCCTCAGGGCAGCAGGGAGAGCAAGAGGCCCAACTTGCCCCTAGGTCGGCTCTGCCCCTTCCCACACAGGCGGCCAGCCCAGCAGCTGCCTGACAGACTCTGGCTCGCCCGAGCTCTCTGCCGGTGCAGGGGGCAGATCAGTCGTGTGCATGTGGTTCTGCCTTGGCCTGGGAGTGTGGACACCCTGCCTGTCCCCCAGGCTCAGGGGCAAGGGCCCGGAGAGAGCACCACCCCGAAGCGCTTTTCTCCCGGGCTTAGGAGCATTGTGCACGCCTGCTGGGAACAGTGGGCGGGAGCGCTTGCAAACCGGCCTTTGGAGGCAGCCGGGGAGGTCTTCCAGTGGGAGAGGGCCGGTTGTGCTCAGAGGCCCCACAGGCCAGGGTCAGGACCCAGCAGGGCCCCTGCCCCTGGCCAGACTTGCCCAGACCTTCCTGGCCTCCGGGGGTACTGCCCCACCAAGGGGCAGGCTGAGGAGACTGGGTCCAGACATGTCTGTGCGCCTCCCCAGGATCATCCCCGCTGGTGCCTTTCCCCTGGTTGTAGGCCTCGGTTGAGGACTCTTTGGAGAGGAGGTTGCTGAAAGGGGCTGTCTCCACACTGCAAGGTGCTGGAGCTCAGAGGGCCTCGTCAGAGGGAAGGCACCAGCAAAGCGCTGGATGCCCAAGACCTCTTTGACCCAGCAGCCTCAGGGCAGCAGGGAGAGCAAGAGGCCCAACTTGCCCCTAGGTCGGCTCTGCCCCTTCCCACACAGGCGGCCAGCCCAGCACCTGCCTGAGAGACTCTGGCTCCCCCGAGCTCTCTGCCGGTGCAGGGGACAGGACCAGACGTGTGCATGTGTTTCTGCCTTGGTCTGGGAGTGTGTTCCCCTTGCCTTGCCCACAGGCTCAGGGGCAAGGGCCCGGAGAGAGCAACACCCCGAAGCGCTTTTCTCCCGGGCTTGGGAGCATTGTGCGTGCCTGGCGGGAAGAGCGGGCAGGAGTGTTGACAAACTGGCCTTTGGAGGCAGCCGGGGAGGTCTTCCAGTGGGAGAGGGCCGGTTGTGCTCAGAGGCCCCACAGGCCATGGGGAGGACCCAGCAGGGCCCCTGCCCCTGGCCAGCCTTGCCCAGATCTTCCTGGCCTCCGGGGGTACTGCCCCACCAAGGGGCAGGCTGCGGGGACTGGGTCCAGACATGCCCGGGCGCCTCCCCAGGCTCATCCCCGCTGGTGCCTTTCCCCTGGGCCTAGGCCTCGGTTGAGGCCTCCTTGGAGAGGATGTTGCTGGCAGGGGCTGTCTCCACACTGCAAGGTGCTGGAGCTCAGAGGGCCTCGTCAGAGGGAAGGGACCAGCAAGGGGCTGGATGCCCAAGAACTCTTTGGCCCAGCAGCCTCAGGGCAGCAGGGAGAGGAAGAGGCCCAACTTGCCCCTAGGTCGGCTCTGCCCCTTCCCACACAGGCGGCCAGCCCAGCAGCTGCCTGACAGACTCTGGCTCCCCCGAGCTCTCTGCCGGTGCAGGGGGCAGCAACAGACGTGTGCATGTGGTTCTGCCTTGGTCTGGGAGTGTGGACCAACTGCCTGGCCCCCAGGCTCAGGGGCAAGGGCCCGAGGAGAGCACCACCCCGAAGCGCTTTTCTCCCGGGCTTGGGAGCATTGTGCTTGCCTGGTGGGAACAGCGGGCGGGAGTGTTGGCAAACTGGTCTTTGGAGGCAGCCGGGGAGTTCTTCCAGTGGGAGAGGGCCGGTTGTGCTCAGAGGCCCCACAGGCCAGGGGCAGGACCCAGCAGGGCCCCTGCCCCTGGCCAGCCTTGCCCAGACCTTCCTGGCCTCCGGGGGTACTGCCCCACCAAGGGGCAGGCTGCGGGGACTGGGTCCAGACATGCCCGGGCGCCTCCCCAGGCTCATCCCCGCTGGTGCCTTTCCCCTGGGCCTAGGCCTCGGTTGAGGCCTCCTTGGAGAGGAGGTTGCTGGCAGGGGCTGTCTCCACACTGCAAGGTGCTGGAGCTCAGAGGGCCTCGTCAGAGGGAAGGGACCAGCAAGGGGCTGGATGCCCAAGACCTCTTTGGCCCAGCAGCCTCAGGGCAGCAGGGAGAGCAAGAGGCCCAACTTGCCCCTAGGTCGGCTCTCCCACTTCCCACACAGGCGGCCAGCCCAGCAGCTGCCTGACAGACTCTGGCTCCCCCGAGCTCTCTGCCGGTGCAGGGGGCAGATCAGACGTGTGCATGTGGTTCTGCCTTGGCCTGGGAGTGTGGACACCCTGCATTGCCCCCAGGCTCAGGGGCAAGGGCCCAGAGAGAGCACCACCCTGAAGCGCTTTTCTTCCGGGCTTAGGAGCATTGTGCCGGCCTGCTGGTAACAGTGGCCGGGAGCGCTTGCAAACCGGCCTTTGGAGGCAGCCGGGGAGGTCTTCCAGTGGGAGAGGGCCGGTTGTGCTCAGAGGCCCCACAGGCCAGGGGCAGGACCCAGCAGGGCCCCTGCCCCTGGCCAGCCTTACCCAGACCTTCCTGGCCTCCGGGGGTACTGCCCCACCAAGGGGCAGGCTGCGGGGACTGGGTCCAGACATGCTCGGGCGCCTCCCCTGGCTCATCCCCGCTGGTGCCTTTCCCCTGGGCCTAGGCCTCGGTTGAGGCCTCCTTGGAGAGGAGGTTGCTGGCAGGGGCTGTCTCCACACTGCAAGGTGCTGGAGCTCAGAGGGCCTCGTCAGAGGGAAGGGACCAGTAAGGGGCTGGATGCCCAAGACGTCTTTGGACCAGCAGCCTCAGGGCAGCAGGGAGAGCAAGAGGCCCAACTTGCCGCTAGGGCGGCTCTACCCCTTCCCACACAGGCGGCCAACCCAGCAGGTGCCTGACAGACTCTGGCTCCCCCAAGCTCTCTGCCGGTGCAGGGGACAGGAACAGACGTGGGCATGTGGTTCTGCCTTGGCCTGGGAGTGTGTTCCCCATGCCTTGCCCCCAGGCTCAGGGGCAAGGGCCCGGAGAGAGCACCACCCTGAAGCGCTTTTCTCCCGGGCTTGGGAGCATTGTGCAAGTCTGGCGTGAACAGCGGTGGGAGTGTTGGCAAACAGGACTTTAGAGGCAGCCGGGGAGGTCTTCCAGTGGGAGAGGGCCGGTTGTGCTCAGAGGCCCCACAGGCCAAGGGCAGGACCCAGCAGGTCCCCTGCCCCTGGCCAGCCTTTCCCATAGCTTCCTGGCCTCCGGGGGTACTGCCCCACCAAGGGGCAGGCTGCGGGGACTGGGTCCAGACATGCCCGGGCGCCTCCCCAGGCTCATCCCCGCTGGTGCCTTTCCCCTGGTCATAGGTCTCGGTTGAGGCCTCCTTGGAGAGGAGGTTGCTGGCAGGGGCTGTCTCCACACTGCAAGGTGCTGGAGCTCAGAGGGCCTCGTCAGAGGGAAGGGACAAGCAAAGGGCTGGATGCCCAAGACCTCTTTGGCCCAGCAGCCTCAGGGCAGCAGGGAGAGCAAGAGGCCCAACTTGCCCCTAGGTCGGCTCTGCCCCTTCCCACAAAGGCGGCCAGCCCAGCAGCTGCCTGACAGACTCTGGCTCCCCCGAGCTCTCTGCCGGTGCAGGGGTCAGGAACAGACGTGTGCATGTGGTTCTGCCTTGGCCTGGGAGTGTGGACCCCCTGCCTGGCCCCCAGGCTCAGGGGCAAGGGCCCGGAGAGAGCACCACCCCGAAGCGCTTTTCTCCCGGGCTTGGGAGCATTGTGCGTGCCTGGCGGGAACAGCGGGCGGGAGTGCTTGCAAACCGGCCTTTGGAGGCAGACGGGGAGGTCTTCCAGCGGGAGAGTGCCGGTTGTGCTCAGACGCCCCACAGGCCAGGGGCACGACCCAGCAGGGCCCCTGCCCCTCGCAGCCTTGCCCAGACCTTCCTGGCCTCGGGGGGTACTGCCCCACCAAGGGGCAGGCTGCGGGGACTGGGTCCAGACATGCCCGTGCGCCTCCCCTGGCTCATCCCCGCTGGTGCCTTTCCCCTGGGCCTAGGCCTCGGTTGAGGCCTCCTTGGATAGGAGGTTGCTGGCAGGGGCTGTCTCCACACTGCAAGGTGCTGGAGCTCAGAGGGCCTCGTCAGAGGGAAGGGACCAGTAAGGGGCTGGATGCCCTAGACGTCTTTGGCCCAGCAGCCTCAGGGCAGCAGGGAGAGGAAGAGGCCCAACTTGCCCCTAGGTCGGCTCTGCCCCTTCCCACACAGGCGGCCAGCCCAGCAGCTGCCTGACAGACTCTGGCTCCCCCGAGCTCTCTGCCGGTGCAGGGGGCAGGAACAGACGTGTGCATGTGGTTCTGCCTTGGTCTGGGAGTGTGGAACCACTGCCTGGCCCCCACACTCAGGGGCAAGGGCCCGGAGAGAGCAACACACCGAAGCGCTTTTCTCCCGGGCTGGGGAGAATTGTGCGTGCCTGGCGAGAACAGCGGGCGGGAGTGTTGGCAAACCGGCCTTTGGAGGCAGCCGGGGAGGTCTTCCAGTGGGAGAGGGCCGGTTGTGCTCAGAGGCCCCACAGGCCAGGGGCAGGACCCAGTAGGGCCCCTGCCCCTGGCCAGCCTTGCCCAGACCTTCCTGGCCTCCGGGGGTACTGCCCCACCAAGGGGCAGGCTGCGGGGACTGGGTCCAGTCATGCCCGGGCGCCTCCCCAGGCTCATCCCCGCTGGTGCCTTTCCCCTGGGGCTAGGCCTCGGTTGAGGCCTCCTTGGAGAGGAGGTTGCTGGCAGGGGCTGTCTCCACACTGCAAGGTGCTGGAGCTCAGAGGGCCTCGTCAGAGGGAAGGGACCAGCAAGGGGCTGGATGGCCAAGACCTCTTTGGCCCAGCAGCCTCATGGCAGCAGGGAGAGCAAGAGGCCCATCTTGCCCCTAGGTCGGCTCTGCCCCTTCCCACACAGGCGGCCAGCCCAGCAGCTGCCTGACAGACTCTGGCTCCCCCGAGCTCTCTTCCGGTGCAGGGGGCAGATCAGACGTGTGCATGTGGTTCTGCCTTGGCCTGGGAGTGTGGACACCCTGCCTTGCCCCCAGGCTCAGGGGCAAGGGCCCAGAGAGAGCACCACCCTGAAGCGCTTTTCTCCCGCGCTTGGGAGCATTGTGCACGCCTGCTGGGAACAGTGGGCGGGAGCGCTTGCAAACCGGCCTTTGGAGGCAGCCGGGGAGGTCTTCCAGTGGGAGAGGGCCGGTTGGGCTCAGAGGCCCCAAAGGCCAGGGGCAGGACCCAGCAGGGCCCCTGCCCCTGGCCAGCCTTGCCCAGACCTTCCTGGCCTCCGGGGGTACTGCCCCACCAAGGGGCAGGCTGCGGGGACTGGGTCCAGACATGCCCGGGCGCCTCCCCAGGCTCATCCCCGCTGGTGCCTTTCCCCTGGGCCTAGGCCTCGGTTGAGGCCTCCTTGGAGAGGAGGTTGCTGGCAGGGGCTGTCTCCACACTGCAAGGTGCTGGAGCTCAGAGGGCCTCGTCAGAGGGAAGGGACCAGCAAGGGGCTGGATGCCCAAGACCTCTTTGGCCCAGCAGCCTCAGGGCAGCAGGGAGAGCAAGAGGCCCAACTTGCCCCTAGGTCGGCTCTGCCCCTTCCCACACAGGCGGCCAGCCCAGCAGCTGCCTGACAGACTCTGGCTCCCCCCAGCTCTCTGCCGGTAGAGGGGGCAGGAACAGACGTGTGCATGTGGTTCTGCCTTGGCCTGGGACTGTGGATCCCCTGCCTGGCCCCCAGGCTCAGGGGCAGGGGCCCGGAGAGACCACCACCCCGAAGCGCTTTTCTCCTGGGCTTGGGAGCATTGTGCACGCCTGCTGGGAACAGTGGGCGGGAGCGCTTGCAAACCGGCCTTTGGAGGCAGCCGGGGAGGTCTTCCAGTGGGAGAGGGCCAGTTGTGCTCAGAGGCCCCACAGGCCAAGGGCAGGACGCAGCAGGGCCCCTGCCCCTGGCCAGCCTTGCCCAGACCTTCCTGGCCTCCGGGGGTACTGCCCCACCAAGGGGCAGGCTGCGGGGACTGGGTCCAGACATGCTCGGGCGCCTCCCCTGGCTCATCCCCGCTGGTGCCTTTCCCCTGGGCCTAGGCCTCGGTTGAGGCCTCCTTGGAGAGGAGGTTGCTGGCAGGGGCTGTCTCCACACTGCAAGGTGCTGCAGTTCAGACAGCCTCGTCAGAGAGAAGGGACCAGTAAAGGGCTGGATGCCCAAGACATCTTTGGCCCAGCAGCCTCAGGGCAGCAGGGAGAGCAAGAGGCCCAACTTGCCCCTAGGGCGGCTCTGCCCCTTCCCACACAGGCGGCCAACCCAGCAGCTGCCTGACAGACTCTGGCTCCCCCAAGCTCTCTGCCGGTGCAGGGGACAGGAACAGATGTGGGCATGTGGTTCTGCCTTGGCCTGGGAGTGTGTTCTCCCTGCCTTGCCCCCAGGCTCATGGGCAAGGGCCCGGAGAGAGCACCACACCGAAGCGCTTTTCTCCCCGGCTTGGGAGCTTTGTGCATTCCTGACGTGAACAGCGGGCGGGAGTGTTGCAAACAGGACTTTGGAGGCAGCCGGGGAGGTCTTCCAGTGGGAGAGGGCCGGTTGTGCTCAGAGGCCCCACAGGCCAGGGTCAGGACCCAGCAGGGCCCCTGCCCCTGGCCAGACTTGCCCAGACCTTCCTGGCCTCCGGGGGTACTGCCCCACCAAGGGGCAGGCTGAGGAGACTGGGTCCAGACATGTCTGTGCGCCTCCCCAGGATCATCCCCGCTGGTGCCTTTCCCCTGGTTGTAGGCCTCGGTTGAGGACTCTTTGGAGAGGAGGTTGCTGACAGGGGCTGTCTCCACACTGCAAGGTGCTGGAGCTCAGAGGGCCTCGTCAGAGGGAAGGCACCAGCAAAGCGCTGGATGCCCAAGACCTCTTTGACCCAGCAGCCTCAGGGCAGCAGGGAGAGCAAGAGGCCCAACATGCCCCTAGGTCGGCTCTGCCCCGTACCACACAGGCAGCCAGCCCAGCAGCAGCCTGGCAGTCTCTGGCTCCCCCGAGCTCTCTGCCGGTGTAGGGGGCAGGAACACACGTGTGCATGTGGTTCTGCCTTGGTCTGGGAGTGTGGACCCACTGCCTGGACCCCAGGCTCAGGGGCAAGGGCCCGGAGAGAGCACCACCCCGAAGCGCTTTTCTCCCGGGCTTGGGAGCATTGTGCGTGCTTTGTGGGAACAGTGGGCGGGAGTGCTTGCAAACCGGCCTTTGGAGGCAGCCGGGGAGGTCTTCCATTGGGAGAGGGCCGGTTGTGCTCAGAGGCCCCACAGGCCAGGGGCAGGACCCAGCAGGTCCCCTGCCCCTGGCCAGCCTTTCCCAGACCTTCCTGGCCTCAGGGGTACTGCCCCACCAAGGGGCAGGCTGCGGGGACTGGGTCCAGACATGCCCGGGCGCTTCCCCAGGCTCATCCCCACTGGTGCCTTTCCCCTGGGCCTAGGCCTCGGTTTAGGCCTCTTGGAGAGGAGGTTGCTGGCAGGGGCTGTCTCCACACTGCAAGGTGCTGGAGCTCAGAGGGCCTCGTCAGAGGGAAGGGACCAGCAAGGGGCTGGACGCCCAAGACCTCTTTGGCCCAGCAGCCTCAGGGCAGCAGGGAGAGCAAGAGGCACAACTTGCCCCTAGGTCGGCTCTGCCCCTTCCCACACAGGCGGCTAGCCCAGCAGCTGCCTGACATACTCTGGCTCCCCCGAGCTCTTTGCCGGTGCAGGGGGCAGATCAGAGGTGTGCATGTGGTTCTGACTTGGCCTGGGATTGTGGACACCGTGCCTTGCCCCCAGGCTCAGGAGCAAGGGCCCGGAGAGAGCACCACCCCGAAGCGCTTTTCTCCCGGGCTTGGGAGCATTGTACACGCCTGCTGGGAACAGTAGGCGGGAGCGCTTGCAAACCGGCCTTTGGAGGCAGCCGGGCAGGTCTTCCAGTGGGAGAGTGCCGGTTGTGCTCAGACGCCCCAAAGGCCAGGGGCAGGACCCAGCAATGTCCCTGCCCCTGGCAGCCTTGCCCAGACCTTCCTGGCCTCCGGGGGTACTGCCCCACCAAGGGGCAGGCTGCGGGGACTGGGTCCAGACATGCCCGTGCGCCTCCACTGGCTCATCCCCGCTGGTGCCTTTCCCATGGGCCTAGGCCTCGGTTGAGGCCTCCTTGGAGAGGAGGTTGCTGGCAGGGGCTGTCTCCACACTGCAAGGTGCTGGAGCTCAGAGGGCCTCGTCAGAGGGAAGGGAGCAGCAAGGGGCTGGATGCCCAAGACCTCTATGGCCCAGCAGCCTCAGGGCAGCAGGGAGAGGAAGAGGCCCAACTTGCCCCTAGGTCGGCTCTGCCCCTTCCCACACAGGCGGCCAGCCCAGCAGCTGCCTGACAGACTCTGGCTCCCCCGAGCTCTCTGCCGGTGCAGGGGTCAGGAACAGACGTGTGCATGTGGTTCTGCCTTGGCCTGGGAGTGTGGACCCCCTGCCTGGCCCCCAGGCTCAAGGGCAAGGGCCCGGAGAGAGCACCACCCCGAAGCGCTTTTCTCCCGGGCTTGGGAGCATTGTACGCGCTTGGTGGGAACAGTGGGCGGGAGTGCTTGCAAACCGGCCTTTGGAGGCAGCCGGGGAGGTCTTCCAGTGGGAGAGGGCCGGTTGTGCTCAGAGGCCCCACAGGCCAGGGGAAGGGCCCAGCAGGGCCCCTGCCCCTGGCCAGCCTTGCCCAGACCTTCCTGCCTCCGGGGTTACAGCCCCACCAAGGGGCAGGCTGCGGGGACTGGGTCCAGACATGCCTGGGCGCCTCCCCAGGCTCATCCCCGCTGGTGCCTTTTCCCTGGGCCTAGGCCTCGGTTGAGGCCTCCTTGGAGAGGAGGTTGCTGGCAGGGGCTGTCTCCACACTGCAAGGTGCTGGAGCTCAGAGGGCCTCGTCAGAGGGAAGGGACCAGCAAGGTGCTGGATGCCGAAGACCTCTTTGGCCCAGCAGCCTCAGGGCAGCAGGGAGAGGAAGAGGCCCAACTTGCCCCTTGGTCGGCTCTGCCCCTTCCCACACAGGCGGCCAGCCCAGCAGCTGCCTGACAGACTCTGGCTCCTCCGAGCTCTCTGCCGGTGCAGGGGACAGGAACAGACGTGGGCATGTGGTTCTGCCTTGGTCTGGGAGTGTGGACCCACTGCCTGGCCCCCACGCTCAGGGGCAAGGGCCCGGAGAGAGCAACACCCCAAAGCGCTTTTCTCCCGGGCTTGGGAGCATTGTGCGTGCCTGGCGGGAACAGCGGGCGGGAGTGTTGGCAAACCGGCCTTTGGAGGCAGCCGGGGAGGTCTTCCAGTGGGAGAGGGCCGGTTGTGCTCAGAGGCCCCCCAGGCCAGGGGCAGGGCCCAGCAGGGCCCCTGCCCCTGGCCAGCCTAGCCCAGACCTTCCTGGCCTCCGGGGGTACTGCCCCACCAAGGGGCAGGCTGCGGGGACTGGGTCCAGACATGCCCGGGCGCCTCCCCAGGCTCTTCCCCGCTGGTGCCTTTCCCCTGGGGCTAGGCCTCGGTTTAGGCCTCCTTGGAGAGGAGGTTGCTGGCAGGGGCTGTCTCCACACTGCAAGGTGCTGGAGCTCAGAGGGCCTCGTCAGAGGGAAGGGACCAGCAAGGGGCTGGATGCCCAAGACCTCTTTGGCCCAGCAGCCTCAGGGCAGCAGGGAGAGCAGAGGCCCAACATGCCCCTAGGTCGGCTCTGCCACTTCCCACACAGGCGGCCAGCCCAGCAGCTGCCTGAGAGACTCTGGCTCCCCCGAGCTCTCTGCCGGTGTAGGGGGCAGTAACAGACGTGTGCATGTCGTTCTCCCTTGGCCTGGGAGTGTGTTCCACCTGCCTGGCCCCCAGGCTCAGGGGCAAGGGCCCGAGGAGAGCACCACCCCGAAGCACTTTTCTCCCGGGCTTGGGAGCATTGTGCGTGCCTGGCGGGAACAGCGGGTGGGAGTGCTTGCAAACAGGCCTTTGGAGGCAGACGGGGAGGTCTTCCAGCGGGAGGGTGCTGGTTGTGCTCAGACGCCCCACAGGCCAGGGGCAGGACCCAGCGCTGTCCCTGCCCCTGGCAGCCTTGCCTAGACCTTCCTGGCCTCCGGGGGTACTGCCCCACCAAGGGGCAGGCTGCGGGGACTGGGTCCAGACATGCCCGGGCGCCTCCCCTGGCTCATCCCCGCTGGTGCCTTTCCCCTGGGCCTAGGCCTCGGTTGAGGCCTCCTTGGAGAGGAGGTTGCTGACAGGGGCTGTCTCCACACTGCAAGGTGCTGGAGCTCAGAGGGCCTCGTCAGAAGGAAGGGACCAGCAAGGGGCTGGATGCCCAAGACCTCTTTGGCCCAGCAGCCTCAGGGCAGCAGGGAGAGCAAGAGGCCCAACTTGCCCCTAGGTCGGCTCTGCCCCTTTCCACACAGGCCGCCAACCCAGCAGCTGCCTGGCATTCTCTGGCTCCCCCGAGCTCTCCGCCGGTGCAGGGACCAGGAACAGACGTTTACATGTGGTTCTGCCTTGGCCTGGGAGTGTGTTCCCCCTGCATTGCCCCCAGGCTCAGGGGCAAGGGCCCGGTGAGAGCACCACCCCGAAGCGCTTTTCTCCCGGGCTTGGGAGCATTGTGCGTGCCTGGCGGGAACAGCGGGCATGAGTTCTTGCAAACTGTCCTTTGGAGGCAGCCGGGGAGGTCTTCCAAGGGCCCGGACTGATTACCACCCCAAAATGCTTTTCTCCCGGGCTTGGGAGCATTGTGCGCGGCTGTCGGGAACAGCGGACATGAGTGCTTGCAAACCGGCCTTTGGAGGCAGCCCGGGAGGTCTTCCAAGGGCCCGGAGAGAGCACTACCCCAAAATGCTTTTCTTCCGGGCTTGGGAGCATTGTGCGCGTGTGGCGGGAACAGCAGGCATGAGTGCTTGCAAACCGGCCTTTGGAGGCAGCCGGGGAGGTCTTCCAAGGGCCTGGAGAGAGCACCACCTCGAAGCGCTTTTCTCTCGGGTTTTGGAGCTTTGTGTGCGGCTGGTGGGACAGCGGGAGGGAATTCTTACAAACCGGCCTTTGGCGGCAGCCAGAGAAGTCTTCCAAGGGCGCGGAGAGAGCACCACCCCGAAGCGCTTTTCTCCGGGGTTTTGGAACATTGTGTGTGCCTGGCGGGAACAGCGAGTGGGAATGCTTGCAAACCGGCCTTTGGGGGCAGCCGGGGAGGTCCTCCATGGTCCCTGAGAGAACACCACCCCGAAGCGCTTTTCTCACGGTCTTGGGAGCATTGTGCGTGGCTGGCGGGAACAGCGGGCATGAGTGCTTGCAAACTGTCCTTTGGAGGCAGCCGGGGAGGTCTTCCAAGGGCCGGACTGATCACCACCCCAAAATGCTTTTCTCTCGGGCTTGGGAGCATTGTGCGCGGCTGTCGGGAACAACGGACATGAATGCTTGCAAACCGGCCTTTGGAGGCAGCCCGGGAGGTCTTCCAAGGGCCCGGAGAGAGCACCACCCCAAAATGCTTTTCTCCCGGGCTTGGGAGCATTGTGCGTGGATGGCGGAAGCAGCGGGAATGAGTACTTACAAACCGGCCTTTGGGGGCAGCCGGGGAGGTCTTGAAAGTGCCCGGAGAGAGCACCACCCCGAAGCGCTTTTCTCCCGGGCTTGGGAACATTGTGCGCGGCTGGCGGGAACAGCAGGCAGGACTGCTTGCAAACTGGCCTTTGGAGGCAGCCGGGGAGGTCTTCCAAGGGCCCGGAGTGAGCACCACCCCAAAATGCTTTTCTCCCGGGCTTGGGAGCATTGTGCGCGGCTGGTGGGAACAACGGGCATGAGTGCTTGCAAACCGGCCTTTGGAGGCAGCCGGGGACGTCTTCCAAGGGCCCGGAGAGAGCACCACCCCGAAGCGCTCTTCTCCCGGGCTTGGGAGCATTGTGCGCGGATGGCGGGAACAGCAGGCAGGACTGCTTGCAAACTGGCCTTTGGAGGCAGCCGGGGAGGTCTTCCAAGGGCCTGTAGAGAGCACCACCCCAAAATGCTTCTCTCCCGGGCTTGGGAGCATTGTGCGTGGCTGGCGGGAACAGCAGGAAGGAGTCCTTGCAAACCGGCCTTTGGAGGCAGCCGGGGAGGTCTTCCAAGGGCCTGTAGAGAGCACCACCCCGAAGCGCTTTTCTCCCGGGCTTAGGAGCATTGTGCGCAGGTGGCGGGAACAGCAGGCAGGAGTGCTTGAAAACTGGCCTTTGGAGGCAGCCGGGGAGGTCTTCCAGGGCCCGGTGTGAGCACCACCCCAAAAAGCTTTTCTCCCGGGCTTGGGAGCATTGTGCGCGGCTGGTGGGAACAGCGGACATGAGTGCTTGCAAACTGGCCATTGGAGGCAGCCGGGGAGGTCTTCCAAGGGCCCGGAGTGAGCACCACCCCAAAATGCTTTTCTCCCGGGCTTGGGAGCATTGTGCGTGGCTGGCGGGAACAGCAGGAAGGAGTCCTTGCAAACCGGCCTTTGGAGGCAGCCGGGGAGGTCTTCCAAGGGCCTGTAGAGAGCACCACCCCGAAGCGCTTTTCTCCCGCGCTTGGGAGCATTCTGCGCGGGTGGCGGGAACAGCAGGCAGGAGTGCTTGAAAACCGTCCTTTGGAGGCAGCCGGGGAGGTCTTCCAGGGCCCGGTGTGAGCACCACCCCAAAATGCTTTTCTCCCGGGCTTGGGAGCATTGTGCGCGGATGGCGGGAACAGCAGGAAGGAGTCCTTGCAAACCGGCATTTGGAGGCAGCCGGGGAGGTCTTCCAAGGGCCTGTAGAGAGCACCACCCCGAAGCGCTTTTCTCCCGGGCTTGGGAGCATTGTGCGCGGGTGGCGGGAACAGCAGGCAGGAGTGCTTGAAAACCGTCCTTTGGAGGCAGCCGGGGAGGTCTTCCAGGGCCCGGTGTGAGCACCACCCCAAAATGCTTTTCTCCCGGGCTTGGGAGCATTGTGCGCGGATGGCGGGAACAGCGAGTGGGAGTGCTTGCAAACCGGCCTTTGGGGGCACCCCGGGAGGTCTTCCATGGGCACGGAGAGAGCACCACCCCGAAGCGCTTTTCTCCGGGGTTTTGGAGGATTGTGCGTGGCTGGCGGGAACAGCGAGTGGGAGTGCTTGCAAACCGGCCTTTGGGGGCAGCCAGGGAGGTCCTCCATTGGCACGGAGAGAACACCACCCCGAAGCGCTTTTCTCCCGGTCTTGGGAGCATTGTGCGAGGCTGGCGGGAACAGCGGGCGGGAGTGCTTGCAAACCGGCCTTTGGAGGCAGCTTGGGAGGTCTTCCAAGGGCCCGGAGAGAGCACCATCCCGAAGCACTTTTCTCACGGAATTGGGAGCATTGTTCGCGGCTGTCGGGAACAGAGGACATGAGTGCTTGCAAACCGGCCTTTAGAGGCAGCCGGGGAGTCTTCCAAGGGCCCGGAGAGAGACCACCCCAAAATGCTTTTCTCCCGGGCTTGGGAGCATTGTGTGCGGCTGGCGGGTCAGCGGGAGGGAGTTCTCGAAAACCAGCCTTTGGAGGCAGCCGGGGAGGTCTTCCAAGGGCCAGGAGAGAGCACCACCCCGAAGCGCTTTTCTCCCGGGCTTAGGAGCATTGTGCGCAGGTGGCGGGAACAGCAGGCAGGAGTGCTTGAAAACTGGCCTTTGGAGGCAGCCGGGGAGGTCTTCCAGGGCCCGGTGTGAGCACCACCCCAAAAAGCTTTTCTCCCGGGCTTGGGAGCATTGTGCGCGGCTGGTGGGAACAGCGGACATGAGTGCTTGCAAACTGGCCATTGGAGGCAGCCGGGGAGGTCTTCCAAGGGCCCGGAGTGAGCACCACCCCAAAATGCTTTTCTCCCGGGCTTGGGAGCATTGTGCGTGGCTGGCGGGAACAGCAGGAAGGAGTCCTTGCAAACCGGCCTTTGGAGGCAGCCGGGGAGGTCTTCCAAGGGCCTGTAGAGAGCACCACCCCGAAGCGCTTTTCTCCCGCGCTTGGGAGCATTCTGCGCGGGTGGCGGGAACAGCAGGCAGGAGTGCTTGAAAACCGTCCTTTGGAGGCAGCCGGGGAGGTCTTCCAGGGCCCGGTGTGAGCACCACCCCAAAATGCTTTTCTCCCGGGCTTGGGAGCATTGTGCGCGGATGGCGGGAACAGCAGGAAGGAGTCCTTGCAAACCGGCCTTTGGAGGCAGCCGGGGAGGTCTTCCAAGGGCCTGTAGAGAGCACCACCCCGAAGCGCTTTTCTCCCGGGCTTGGGAGCATTGTGCGCGGGTGGCGGGAACAGCAGGCAGGAGTGCTTGAAAACCGTCCTTTGGAGGCAGCCGGGGAGGTCTTCCAGGGCCCGGTGTGAGCACCACCCCAAAATGCTTTTCTCCCGGGCTTGGGAGCATTGTGCGCGGATGGCGGGAACAGCGAGTGGGAGTGCTTGCAAACCGGCCTTTGGGGGCACCCCGGGAGGTCTTCCATGGGCACGGAGAGAACACCACCCCGAAGCGCTTTTCTCCCGGTCTTGGGAGCATTGTGCGAGGCTGGCGGGAACAGCGGGCGGGAGTGCTTGCAAACCGGCCTTTGGAGGCAGCTTGGGAGGTCTTCCAAGGGCCCGGAGAGAGCACCATCCCGAAGCACTTTTCTCACGGAATTGGGAGCATTGTTCGCGGCTGTCGGGAACAGAGGACATGAGTGCTTGCAAACCGGCCTTTAGAGGCAGCCGGGGAGTCTTCCAAGGGCCCGGAGAGAGACCACCCCAAAATGCTTTTCTCCCGGGCTTGGGAGCATTGTGTGCGGCTGGCGGGTCAGCGGGAGGGAGTTCTCGAAAACCAGCCTTTGGAGGCAGCCGGGGAGGTCTTCCAAGGGCCAGGAGAGAGCACCACCCCGAAGCGCTTTTCTCCCGGGCTTGGGAGCATTGTGCGCGGCTGGCGGGAACAGCGGGATTGAGTGCTTGCAAACTGGCCTTTGGAGGCAGCCGGGGAGGTCTTCCAAGGGCCGGGAGAGAGCACCACCCCGAAGCGCTTTTCTCCTAGGCTTGGGAGCATTGTGCGCGGCTGGCGGGAACAGCGGGCATGAGTGCTTGCAAACCGGCCTTTGGAGACAAACGGGGAGGTCTTCCAAGGGCCCGTAGAGAGCACCACCCCGAAGCGCTTTTCTCCCGTGATTGGGAGCATTGTGTGCGGCTGGCGGGACAGCGGGAGGGAGTACTTGAAATCCAGCCTTTGGAGGCAGCCGGGGAGGTCTTCCAAGGGCCGGGAGAGAGCACCACCCTGAAGGGCTTTTCTCCTGGGCTTGGAGCATTTGCACGGATGGCGGGAACAGCGAGTGGGAGTGCTTGCAAACCGGCATTTGGGGGCAGCCCGGGAGGTCTTTCTTGGGCCCAGAGAGAACACCACCCCGAAACGCTTTTCTCCCGGGCTTGGGAGCATTGTGCGCGGGTGGCGGGAACAGCAGGCAGAAGTGCTTGCAAACCGGCCTTGGAGGCAGCCGGGGAGGTCTTCCAAAGCCCGGAGTGAGCACCACCCCAAAATGCTTTTCTCCCGGGCTTGGGAGCATTGTGCGCAGCTGGCGTGAACAGCGGGATTGAGTGCTTGCAAACCAGCCTTTGGAGGCAGCCGGGGAGGTCTTCCAGCGGGAGAGTGCCAGTTGTTCTCAGAGGCCCCACAGGCCAGGGGCAGGACCCAGCAGTGTCCCTGCCTCTGGCAGCCTTGCCCAGACCTTCCTGGCCTCCGGGGGTACAACCCCACCAAGGGGCAGGCTGCGGGGCCTGGGTCCAGACATGCCCGGGCGCCTCCCCAGGCTCATCCCCGCTGGTGCCTTTCCCCTGGGCCTAGGCCTCGGTTGAGGCCTCCTTGGAGAGGAGGTTGCCGGCAGGGGCTGTCTGCACACTGCAAGGTGCTGGAGCTCAGAGGGCCTCGTCAGAGGGAAAGGACCAGCAAAGGGCTGGATGCCCAAGACCTCTTTGACCCAGCAGCCTCAGGGCAGCAGGGAGAGCAAGAGGCCCAACTTGCCCCTAGGTCGGCTCTACCCCGTCCCACACAGGCAGCCAGCCCAGCAGCAGCCTGGCAGTCTCTGGCTCCCCCGAACTCTCTGCCGGTGTAGGGGGCAGGAACAGACGTGTGCATGTCGTTCTGCCTTGGCCTGGGAGTGTGTTCCCCCTGCCTGTCCCCCAGGCTCAGGGGCAAGGGCCCGGAGAGAGGACCACCCCGAAGCGCTTTTCTCCCGGGCTTGGGAGCATTGTGCGTGCCTGGCGGGAACAGCGGGCGGGGGTGCTTGCAAACCGGCCTTTGGAGGCAGCCGGGGAGGTCTTCCAGCCCGAGAGTGCCGGTTGTGCTCAGACGCCCCACAGGCCAGGGGCAGGACCCAGCAGTGTCCCTGCCCCTGGCAGCCTTGCCCAGACCCACCTGGCCTCCGGGGGTACTGCCCCACCAAGGGGCAGGCTGCGGGGACTGGGTCCAGACATGGCCGGGCGCCTCCCCAGGCTCATCCCCGCTGGTGCCTTTCCCCTGGGCCTAGGCCTCGGTTGAGGCCTCCTTGGAGAGGAGGTTGCTGGCAGGGGCTGTCTCCACACTGCAAGGTGCTGGAGCTCAGAGGGCCTCGTCAGAGGGAAGGGACCAGCAAGGGGCTGGATGCCCAAGACCTCTTTGGCCCAGCAGCCTCAGGGCAGCAGGGAGAGGAAGAGGCCCAACTTGCCCCTAGGTCGGCTCTGCCCCTTCCCACACAGGCAGCCAGCCCAGCAGCTGCCTGACAGACTCTGGCTCCCCCGAGCTCTCTGCCGGTGCAGGGGTCAGGAACAGACGTGTGCATGTGGTTCTGCGTTGGTCTGGGAGTGTGGACCCACTGCCTCGCCCCCAGGCTCATGGGCAAGGGCCCGGAGAGAGCACCACCCCGAAGCGCTTTTCTCCCGGGCTTGGGAGAATTGTGCGTGCCTGGCGGGAACAGCGGGCGGGAGTGTTGGCAAACCGGCCTTTGGAGGCAGCCGGGGAAGTCTTCCAGTGGGAGAGGGCCGGTTGTGCTCAGAGGCCCCACAGGCCAGGGGCAGGACCCAGCAGGGCCCCTGCCCGTGGCCAGCCTTGCCCAGACCTTCCTGGCTTCCGGGGGTACTGCCCCACCAAGGGGCAGGCTGCGGGGACTGGGTCCAGACATGCCCGGGCGCCTCCCCAGGCTCATCCCCGCTGGTGCCTTTCCCCTGGGCCTAGGCCTCGGTTGAGGCCTCCTTGGAGAGGAGGTTGCTGGCAGGGGCTGTCTCCACACTGCAAGGTGCTGGAGCTCAGAGGGCCTCGTCAGAGGGAAGGGACAAGCAAGGGGCTGGATGCCCAAGATCTCTTTGGCCCAGCAGCCTCATGGCAGCAGGAAGAGCAAGAGGAACAACTTGCCCCTAGGTCGGCTCTGCCCCTTCCCACACAGGCGGCCAGCCCAGCAGCTGCCTGACAGACTTTGGCTCCCCCGAGCTCTCTGCCGGTGCATGGGGCAGGAACAGACGTGTGCATGTCGTTCTGCCTTGGCCTGGGAGTGTGGACACCCTGCCTGGCCCCCAGGCTCAGGGGAAAGGGCCCGGAGAGAGCACCTCCCCGAGGCGATTTTCTCCCGGGCTTGGGAGCGTTGTGCGCCCTTGGTTGGAACAGTGGGCGGGAGTGCTTGCAAACCGGCCTTTGGAGGCAGCCGGGGACGTCTTCCAGTGGAGAGGGCCGGTTGTGCTCAGAGGCCCCACAGGCCAGGGGCAGGACCCAGCAGGTCCCCTGCCCCTGGCCAGCCTTTCCCAGACCTTCCTCGCCTCCGGGGGTACTGCCCCACCAAGGGGCAGGCTGCGGGGACTGGGTCCATACATGCCCGGGCGCCTCCCCAGGCTCATCCCCGCTGGTGCTTTTCCCCTGTGCCTAGGCCTCGGTTTAGGCCTCCTTGGAGAGGAGGTTGCTGGCAGGGGCTGTCTCCACACTGCAAGGTGCTGGAGCTCAGAGGGCCTCGTCAGAGGGAAGGGACCAGCAAGGGGTTGGATGCCCAAGACCTCTTTGGCCCAGCAGCCTCAGGGCAGCAGGGAGGGCAAGAGGCCCAACTTGCCCCTAGGTCGGCTCTGCCACTTCCCACACAGGCGGCCAGCCCAGCAGCTGCCTGACAGACTCTGGCTCCCCCGAGCTCTCTGCCGGTGCAGGGGGCAGCAACAGACGTGTGCATGTGGTTCTGACTTGGCCTGGGAGTGTGGACACCGTGCCTTGACCCCAGGCTCAGGGGCAAGGGCCCGGAGAGAGCACCACCCCGAAGCGCTTTTCTCTCGGGCTTGGGAGCATTGTGCGTGCCTGGCGGGAACAGCGGGCGGGAGTGCTTGCAAACCGGCCTTTGGAGGCAGACGGGGAGGTCTTCCAGCGGGAGAGTGCCGGTTGTGCTCAGACGCCCCACAGGCCAGGGGCAGGACCCAGCAGGGCCCCTGCCCCTGGCAGCCTTGCCCAGACCTTCCTGGCCTCCGGAGGTACTACCCCACCAAGGGGCAGGCTGCGGGGACTGGGTCCAGACATGCCCGGGCGCCTCCCCAGGCTCATCCCCGCTGGTGCCTTTCCCCTGGGCCTAGGCCACGGTTGAGGCCTCCTTGGAGAGGAGGTTGCTGGCAGGGGCTGTCTCCACACTGCAAGGTGCTGGAGCTCAGAGGGCCTCGTCAGAGGAAAGGGACCAGGAAGGGGCTGGATGCCGAAGACCTCTTTGGCCCAGCAGCCTCAGGGCAGCAGGGAGAGGAAGAGGCCCAACTTGCCCCTAGGTCGGCTCTCCCCCTTCCCACACAGGCAGCCAGCCCAGCAGCTGCCTGACAGACTCTGGCTCCCCCAAGCTCTCTGCCGGTGCAGGGGACAGGAACAGACGTGGGCATGTGGTTCTGCCTTGGCCTGGGAGTGTGTTCCCCCTGCCTTGCCCCCACGCTCAGGGGCAAGGGCCCAGAGAGAGCAACACCCCGAAGCGCTTTTCTCCCGGGCTTGGGAGCATTGTGCGTGCCTGGCGGGAACAGCGGGCGGGAGTGTTGGCAAACCGGCCTTTGGGGGCACCACGGGAGGTCTTCCATGGGCACGGAGAGAACACCACCCCGAAGTGCTTTTCTCCGGGGTTTTGGAGGATTGTGCGTGGCTGGCGGGAACAGCGAGTGGGAGTGCTTGCAAACCGGCCTTTGGGGGCAGCCAGGGAGGTCCTCCATTGGCACGGAGAGAACACCACCCCGAAGCGCTTTTCTCCTGGGCTTGGGACCATTGTGCGAGGCTGGCGGGAACAGTGGGCGGGAGTGCTTGCAAACCGGCCTTTGGAGGCAGCTTGGGAGGTCTTCCAAGGGCCCAGAGAGAGCACCATCCAGAAGCACTTTTCTCCCGGAATTGGGAGCATTGTGCGCGGCTGTCGGGAACAGCGGACGTGAGTGCTTGAAAACCGGCCTTTCGAGGCAGCCGGGGAGGTCTTCCAAGGGGCCGGAGAGAGCACCACCCCAAAATGCTTTCTCCCGGGTTTGGGAGCATTGTGTGCGGCTGGCGGGTCAGCGGGAGGGAGTTCTTGAAAACCAGCCTTTGGAGGCAGCCGGGGAGGTCTTCCAAGGGCCGGGAGAGAGCACCACCCCCAAGCGCTTTTCTCCCAGGCTTGGGAGCATTGTGCGCGGCTGGCGGGAACAGCGGGATTGAGTGCTTGCAAACCAGCCTTTGGAGGCAGACGGGGAGGTCTTCCAGCGGGAGAGTGCCGGTTGTGCTCAGACGCCCCACAGGCCAGGGGCAGGACCCAGCAGTGTCCCTGCCCCTGGCAACCTTGCCCAGACCTTCCTGGCCTCCGGGGGTACTACCCCAGCAAGGGGCAGGCTGCGGGGACTGGGTCCAGACATGCCCGGGAGCCTCCCCAGGCTCATCCCCGCTGGTGCGTTTCCCCTGGGCCTAGGCCTCGGTTGAGGCCTCCTTGGAGAGGAGGTTGCTGGCAGGGGCTGTCTCCACACTGCAAGGTGCTGGAGCTCAGAGGGCCTCATCAGATGGAAGGGACCAGCAAAGGGCTGGATGTCCAAGACCTCTTTGGCCCAGCAGCCTCAGGGCAGCAGGGAGAGCAAGAGGCCCAACTTGCCCCTAGGTCGGCTCTGCCCCTTCCCACACAGGCCGCCAGCCCAGCAGCTGCCTGACAGACTCTGGCTCCCCCGAGCTCTCTGCCGGTGCAGGGGGCAGGAACAGACGTGTGCATGTGGTTCTGAGTTTGCCTGGGAGTGTGGACCCCCTGCCTGGCCCCGCGGCACAGGGGCAAGGGCCCGGAGAGAGCACCACCCCAAAATGCTTTTCTCCCGGGCTTGGGAGCATTTGCGTGGCTGGCGGGAACAGCTAGTGGGAATGCTTGCAAACCGGCCTTTGGGGGCAGCCGGGGAGGTCCTCCATGGGCCCGGAGAGAACACCACCCCGATCCGCTTTTCTCCCGGGCTTGGGAGCAGTGTGCGCGTGTGGCGGGAACAGCAGGCAGGAGTGCTTGCAAACCGGCCTTTGGAGGCAGGCGCGGAGGTCTTCCAAGGGCAAGGAGTGAGCACCACCCCAAAATGCTTTTCTCCCGTGCTTGGGAGCATTGTGCATGGCTGGTGGGAACAGCGGGCATGAGTGCTTGCATACCGCCCATTGGAGGCAGCCGGGGAAGTCTTCAAAGGGCCCTGAGAGAGCACCACCCCGAAGCGCTTTTCTCCCGTGATTGGGAGCATTGTTTGCGACTGGCGGGACAGCGGCAGGGAGTTCTTGCAAACCGGCCTTTGGAGGCAGCCGGGGAAGTCTTCCAAGGGCCGGGAGAGAGCAGCACCCCAAAGCGCTTCTCTCCCGTGTTTTGGAGCATGTGCGTGGATGGCGGGAACAGTGAGTGGGAGTGATTGCAAACCGGCCTTTGGGGGCAGCTGGGGTGGTCCTCCATGGGCACGGAGAGAACACCACCCCGAAGCGCATTTCTCCCAGTCTTGGGAGCATTGTGCGCGGCTGGCGGGAACAGCCGGCATGAGTTCTTGCAAACTGTCCTTTGGAGGCAGTCGGGGAGGTCTTCCAAGGGCCCGGACTGATCACCACCCCAAAATGCTTTTCTCCCGGGCTTGGGAGCATTGTGCGCGGCTGTCGGGAACAGCGGACATGAGTGCTTGCAAACCGGCCTTTGGAGGCAGCCCGGGAGGTCTTCCAAGGGCCCGGAGAAAGCACCACCCCAAAATGCTTTTCTCCCGGGCTTGGGAGCATTGTGCGTGGCTGGCGGAAGCAGCGGGAATGAGTACTTACAAACCGGCCTTTGGAGGCAGCCGGGGAGGTCTTGAAAGTCCCCGGAGAGAGCACCACCCCGAAGCGCTTTTCTCCCGGGCTTGGGAGCATTGTGCGCGGCTGGCGGGAACAGCAGGCAGGAGTGCTTGCAAACTGGCCTTTGGAGGCAGCCGGGGAGGTCTTCCAAGGGCCCGGAGTGAGCACCACCCCAAAATGCTTTTCTCCCGGGCTTGGGAGCATTGTGCGTGGCTGGCGGGAACAGCAGGAAGGAGTCCTTGCAAACCGGCCTTTGGAGGCAGCCGGGGAGGTCTTCCAAGGGCCTGTAGAGAGCACCACCCCGAAGCGCTTTTCTCCCGGGCTTGGGAGCATTGTGCGCGGGTGGCGGGAACAGCGGGCGGGAGTGCTTGCAAACCGGCCTTTGGAGGCAGCCGGGGAGGTCTTCCAGTGGGAGAGGGCCGGTTGTGCTCAGAGGCCCCACAGGCCAGGGGCAGGACCCAGCAGGTCCCCTGCCCGTGGCCAGCCTTGCCCAGACCTTCCTGGCCTCCGGGGGTACTGCCCCACCAAGGGGCAGGCTGCGGGGACTGGGTCCAGACATGCCCGGGCGCCTCCCCAGGCTCATCCCCGCTGGTGCCTTTCCCCTGGGCCTAGGCCTCGGTTGAGGCCTCCTTGGAGAGGAGGTTGCTGGCAGGGGCTGTCTCCACACTGCAAGGTGCTGGAGCTCAGAGGGCCTCGTCAGAGGGAAGGGACCAGCAAGGGGCTGGATGCCCAAGACCTCTTTGGCCCAGCAGCCTCAGGGCAGCAGGGAGAGCAAGAGGCCCAAATTGCCCCTAGGTCGGCTCTTCCACTTCCCATACAGGCGGCCAGCCCAGCAGCTGCCTGACAGAGTCTGGCTCCCCCGAGCTCTCTGCCGGTGCAGGGGGCAGATCAGAGGTGTGCATGTGGTTCTGCCTTGGCCTGGGAGTGTGGACACCCTGCCTTGCCCCCAGGCTCAGGGGCAAGGGCCCAGAGAGAGCACCACCCTGAAGCGCTTTTCTTCCGGGCTTAGGAGTATTGTGCCCGCCTGCTGGTAACAGTGGCCGGGAGCGCTTGCAAACCGGCCTTTGAAGGCAGCCGGGGAGGTCTTCCAGTGGGAGAGGGCCGGTTGTGCTCAGAGGCCCCACAGGCCAGGGGCAGGACGCAGCAGGGCCCCTGCCCCTGGCCAGCCTTTCCCAGACCTTCCTGGCCTCCGGGGGTACTGCCCCACCAAGGGGCAGGCTGCGGGGACTGGGTCCAGACCTGCCCGGGCGCCTCCCCAGGCTCATCCCCGCTGGTGCCTTTCCCCTGGGCCTAGGCCTCGGTTGAGGCCTCCTTGGAGAGGAGGTTGCTGGCAGGGGCTGTCTCCACACTGCAAGGTGCTGGAGCTCAGAGGGCCTCGTCAGAGGGAAGGGACCAGCAAGGGGCTGGATGCCCAAGACCTCTTTGGCCCAGCAGCCTCAGGGCAGCAGGGAGAGCAATAGGCCCAACTTGCCCCTAGGTCGGCTCTGCCCCTTCCCACACAGGCGGCCAGCCCAGCAGCTGCCTGACAGACTCTGGCTCCCCCGAGCTCTCTGCCGGTGCAGGGGTCAGGAACAGACGTGTGCATGTGGTTCTGCCTTGGTCTGGGAGTGTAGACCAACTGCCTGGCCCCCAGGCTCAGGGGCAAGGGCCCGGAGAGAGCAACACCCCGAAGCGCTTTTCACCCGGGCTTGGGAGCATTGTGCGTGCCTGGCGGGAAAACGGGCGGGAGTGTTGGCAAACCGGCCTTTGGAGGCAGCCCGGGAGGTCTTCCAAGGGCCCGGAGAGAGCACCACCCCAAAATGCTTTTCTCCCGGGCTTGGGAGCATTGTGCGTGGCTGGCGGGAACAGCAGGAAGGATTCCTTGCAAACAGGCCTTTGGAGGCAGCGGGGGAGGTCTTCCAAGGGCCTGTAGAGAGCACCACCCCGAAGCGCTTTTCTCCCGGGCTTGGGAGTATTGTGCGCGGGTGGCGGGAACAGCAGGCAGGAGTGCTTGAAAACCGGCCTTTGCAGGCAGCTGGGGAAGTCTTCCAGGGCCCGGTGTGAGCACCACCCCAAAAAGCTTTTCTCCCGGGCTTGGGAGCATTGTGCGCGGCTGGTGGGAACAGCGGGCATGAGTGCTTGCAAACTGGCCATTGGAGGCAGCCGGGGACGTCTTCCAAGGGCCCGGAGAGAGCACTACCCCGAAGCACTTTTCTCCCGGGCTTGGGAGCATTGTGCGTGGCTGGCGGGAACAGCAGGAAGGAGTCCTTGCAAACCGGCTTTTGGAGGCAGCGGGGGAGGTCTTCCAAGGGCCTGTAGAGAGCACCACCCCGAAGCGCTTTTCTCCCGGGCTTGGGAGTATTGTGCGCGGGTGGCGGGAACAGCAGGCAGGAGTGCTTGCAAACCGGCCTTTGCAGGCAGCTGGGGAGGTCTTCCAAGGGCCAGGGGAGAGCACCACCCAGAAGCGCTTTTCTCCCGGGCTTGGGAGCATTGTGCGTGGCTGGTGGGAACAGCGGGCGGAAGTGCTTGCAAACCGGCCTTTGGAGGCAGCCGGGGAGGTCTTCTAAGGGCCAGGGGAGAGCAACACCCCGAAGCGCTTTTCTCCCGGGCTTGGGAGCATTGTGCGTGCCTGGCGGGAACAGCGGGCGGGAGTGTTGGCAAACCGGCCTTTGGGGGCACCCCGGGAGGTCTTCCATGGGCACGGAGAGAACACCACCCCGAAGCGCTTTTCTCCGGGGTTTTGGAGGTTTGTGCGTGGCTGGCGGGAACAGCGAGTGGGAGTGCTTGCAAACCGGCCTTTGGGGGCAGCCAGGGAGGTCCTCCATTGGCACGGAGAGAACACCACCCCGAAGCGCTTTTCTCCCGGGCTTGGGACCATTGTGCGAGGCTGGCGGGAACAGCGGGCGGGAGTGCTTGCAAACCGGCCTTTGGAGGCAGCTTGGGAGGTCTTCCAAGGGCCCAGAGAGAGCACCATCCAGAAGCACTTTTCTCCCGGAATTGGGAGCATTGTGCGCGGCTGTCGGGAACAGCGGACGTGAGTGCTTGAAAACCGGCCTTTCGAGGCAGCCGGGGAGGTCTTCCAAGGGCCCGGAGAGAGCACCACCCCAAAATGCTTTCTCCCGGGCTTGGGAGCATTGTGTGCGGCTGGCGGGTCAGCGGGAGGGAGTTCTTGAAAACCAGCCTTTGGAGGCAGCCGGGGAGGTCTTCCAAGGGCCAGGAGAGAGCACCACCCCGAAGCGCTTTTCTCCCGGGCTTGGGAGCATTGTGCGCGGCTGGCGGGAACAGCGGGATTGAGTGCTTGCAAACCGGCCTTTGGAGGCAGACGGGGAGGTCTTCCAGCGGGAGAGTGCCGGTTGTGCTCAGACGCCCCACAGGCCAGGGGCAGGACCCAGCAGTGTCCCTGCCCCTGGCAACCTTGCCCAGACCTTCCTGGCCTCCGGGGGTACTGCCCCACCAAGGGGCAGGCTGCGGGGACTGGGTCCAGACATGCCCGGCCGCCTCCCCAGGCTCATCCCCGTTGGTGCCTTTCCCCTGGGCCTAGGCCTCGGTTGAGGCCTCCTTGGAGAGGAGGTTGCTGGCAGGGTCTGTCTCCACACTGCAAGGTGCTGGAGCTCAGAGGGCCTCATCAGATGGAAGGGACCAGCAAAGGGCTGGATGCCCAAGACCTCTTTGGCCCAGCAGCCTCAGGGCAGCAGGGAGAGCAAGAGGCCCAACTTGCCCCTAGGTCGGCTCTGCCCCTTCCCACACAGGCCGCCAGCCCAGCAGCTGCCTGACAGACTCTGGCTCCCCCGAGCTCTCTGCCGGTGCAGGGGGCAGGAACAGACGTGTGCATGTGGTTCTGAGTTTGCCTGGGAGTGTGGACCCCCTGCCTGGCCCCGCGGCACAGGGGCAAGGGCCCGGAGAGAGCACCACCCCAAAATGCTTTTCTCCCGGGCTTGGGAGCATTTGCGTGGCTGGCGGGAACAGCTAGTGGGAATGCTTGCAAACCGGCCTTTGGGGGCAGCCGGGGAGGTCCTCCATGGGCCCGGAGAGAACACCACCCCGATGCGCTTTTCTCCCGGGCTTGGGAGCAGTGTGCGCGTGTGGCGGGAACAGCAGGCAGGAGTGCTTGCAAACCGGCCTTTGGAGGCAGGCGCGGAGGTCTTCCAAGGGCAAGGAGTGAGCACCACCCCAAAATGCTTTTCTCCCGTGCTTGGGAGCATTGTGCATGGCTGGTGGGAACAGCGGGCATGAGTGCTTGCATACCGCCCATTGGAGGCAGCCGGGGAAGTCTTCAAAGGGCCCTGAGAGAGCACCACCCCGAAGCGCTTTTCTCCCGTGATTGGGAGCATTGTTTGCGGCTGGCGGGACAGCGGCAGGGAGTTCTTGCAAACCGGCCTTTGGAGGCAGCTGGGGAAGTCTTCCAAGGGCCGGGAGAGAGCAGCACCCCAAAGCGCTTCTCTCCCGTGTTTTGGAGCATGTGCGTGGATGGCGGGAACAGTGAGTGGGAGTGATTGCAAACCGGCCTTTGGGGGCAGCTGGGGTGGTCCTCCATGGGCACGGAGAGAACACCACCCCGAAGCGCATTTCTCCCAGTCTTGGGAGCATTGTGCGCGGCTGGCGGGAACAGCCGGCATGAGTTCTTGCAAACTGTCCTTTGGAGGCAGTCGGGGAGGTCTTCCAAGGGCCCGGACTGATCACCACCCCAAAATGCTTTTCTCCCGGGCTTGGGAGCATTGTGCGCGGCTGTCGGGAACAGCGGACATGAGTGCTTGCAAACCGGCCTTTGGAGGCAGCCCGGGAGGTCTTCCAAGGGCCCGGAGAGAGCACCACCCCAAAATGCTTTTCTCCCGGGCTTGGGAGCATTGTGCGTGGCTGGCGGAAGCAGCGGGAATGAGTACTTACAAACCGGCCTTTGGAGGCAGCCTGGGAGGTATTGAAAGTCCCCGGAGAGAGCACCACCCCGAAGCGCTTTTCTCCCGGGCTTGGGAGCATTGTGCGCCGCTGGCGGGAACAGCAGGCAGGAGTGCTTGCAAACCGGCCTTTGGAGGCAGCCGGGGAGGTCTTCCAAGGGCCCGGAGTGAGCACCACCCCAAAATGCTTTTCTCCCGGGCTTGGGAGCATTGTGCGTGGCTGTCGGGAACAGCAGGAAGGAGTCCTTGCAAACCGGCCTTTGGAGGCAGCCGGGGAGGTCTTCCAAGGGCCTGTAGAGAGCACCACCCCGAAGCGCTTTTCTCCCGGGCTTGGGAGCATTGTGCGCGTGTGGCGGGAACAGCAGGCAGGAGTGCTTGAAAACCGGCCTTTGCAGGCAGCCGGGGAGGACTTCCAGGGCCCGGTGTGAGCACCACCCCAAAAAGCTTTTCTCCCGGGCTTGGGAGCATTGTGCGCGGCTGGTGGGAACAGCGGGCATGAGTGCTTGCAAACTGGCCATTGGAGGCAGCCGGGGAGGTCATCCAAGGGCCCGGAGTGAGCACCACCCCAAAATGCTTTTCTCCCGGGCTTGGGAGCATTGTGCGTGGCTGGCGGGAACAGCAGGAAGGAGTCCTTGCAAACCGGCCTTTGGAGGCAGCCGGGGAGGTCTTCCAAGGGCCTGTAGAGAGCACCACCCCGAAGCGCTTTTCTCCCGGGCTTGGGAGCATTGTGCGCGGGTGGCGGGAACAGCAGGCAGGAGTGCTTGAAAACCGTCCTTTGGAGGCAGCCGGGGAGGTCTTCCAGGGCCCGGTGTGAGCACCACCCCAAAATGCTTTTCTCCCGGGCTTGGGAGCATTGTGCGTGGCTGGTGGGAACAGCGGGCGGGAGTGCTTGCAAACCGGCCTTTGGAGGCAGCCGGGGAGGTCTTCCAAGGGCCAGGAGAGAGCACCACCCCAAAATGCTTTTCTCCCGGGCTTGGGAGCATTGTGCGTGGCTGGCGGAAGCAGCGGGTATGAGTACTTACAAACCGGCCTTTGGAGGCAGCCGGGGAGGTCTTGAAAGTGCCCGGAGAGAGCACCACCCCGAAGCGCTTTTCTCCCGGGCTTGAGAGCATTGTGCGCGGCTGGCGGGAACAGCAGGCAGGAGTGCTTGCAAACTGGCCTTTGGAGGCAGCCGGGGAGGTCTTCCAAGGGCCCGGAGTGAGCACCACCCCAAAATGCTTTTCTCCCGGGCTTGGGAGCATTGTGCGCGGCTAGTGGGAACAACGGGCATGAGTGCTTGCAAACCGGCCTTTGGAGGCAGCCGGGGACGTCTTCCAAGGGCCCGGAGAGAGCACCACCCCGAAGCACTTTTCTCCCGGGCTTGGGAGCATTGTGCGTGGCTGGCGGGAACAGCAGGAAGGAGTCCTTGCAAACCGGCCTTTGGAGGCAGCCGGGGAGGTCTTCCAAGGGCCTGTAGAGACCACCACCCCGAAGCGCTTTTCTCCGGGACTTGGGAGCATTGTGCGCGGGTGGCGGGAACAGCAGGCAGGAGTGCTTGAAAACCGGCCTTTGGAGGCAGCCGGGGAGGTCTTCCAGGGCCCGGTGTGAGCACCACACCAAAATGCTTTTCTCCCGGGCTTGGGAGCATTGTGCGTGGCTGGTGGGAACAGCGGGCGGGAGTGCTTGCAAACCGGCCTTTGGAGGCAGCCGGGGAGGTCTTCCAAGGGCCAGGAGAGAGCACCACCCAGAAGCGCTTTTCTCCCGGGCTTGGAACATTTGCGCGGATGGCGGGAACAGCGAGTGGGAGTGCTTCCAAACCGGCCTTTGGGGGCACCCCGGGAGGTCTTCCATGGGCACGGAGAGAACACCACCCCGAAGCGCTTTTCTCCGGGGTTTAGGAGGATTGTGCGTGGCTGGCGGGAACAGCGAGTGGGAGTGCTTGCAAACCGGCCTTTGGAGGCAGCTTGGGAGGTCTTCCAAGGGCCCGGAGAGAGCACCATCCCGAAGCACTTTTCTCCCGGAATTGGGAGCATTGTGCGCGGCTGTCGGGAACAGTGGGCGGGAGTGTTGGCAAACCGGCCTTTGGAGTCAGCCGGGGAGGTCTTCCAGCGGGAGAGTGCCGGTTGTGCTCAGAGGCCCCACAGGCCAGGGGCAGGACCCAGCAGGTCCCCTGCCCCTGGCCAGCCTTTCCCAGACCTTCCTGGCCTCAGGGGGTACTGCCCCACCAAGGGGCAGACTGCGGGGACTGGGTCCAGACATGCCCGGGCGCCTCCCCAGGCTCATCCCCGCTGGTGCCTTTCCCATGGGCCTAGGCCTCGGTTGAGGCCTCCTTGGAGAGGAGGTTGCTGGCAGGGGCTGTCTCCACACTGCAAGGTGCTGGAGCTCAGAGGGCCTTGTCAGAGGGAAGGGACCAGCAAGGGGCTGGATGCCCAAGACCTCTTTGGCCCAGCAGCCTCAGGGCAGCAGGGAGAGCAAGAGGCCCAACTTGCCCCTAGGTCGGCTCTGCCCCTTCCCACACAGGCGGCCAGCCCAGCAGCTGCCTGAAAGACTCTGGCTCCCCCGAGCTCTCTGCCGGTGCAGAGGGCAGATCAGACGTGTGCATGTGGTTCTGCCTTGGCCTGGGAGTGTGGACACCCTGCCTTGCCCCCAGGTTCAGGGGCAAGGGCCCAGAGAGAGCACCACCCTGAAGCGCTTTTCTCCCGGGCTTAGGAGCATTGTGCATGCCTGCTGGGAACAGTGGGCGGGAGCGCTTGCAAACCGGCCTTTGGAGGCAGCCGGGGAGGTCTTGCAGTGGGAGAAGGCCGGTTGTGCTCAGAGGCCCCACAGGCCAGGGGCAGGACCCAGCAGGTCCCCTGCCCCTGGCCAGCCTTTCCCAGACCTTCCTGGCCTCAGGGGGTACTGCCCCACCAAGGGGCAGGCTGCGGGGACTGGGTCCAGACATGCCCGGGCGCCTCCCCAGGCTCATCCCCGCTGGTGCCTTTCCCCTGGGCCTAGGCCTCGGTTGAGGCCTCCTTGGAGAGGAGGTTGCTGGCAGGGGCTGTCTCCACACTGCAAGGTGCTGGAGCTCAGAGGGCCTCGTCAGAGGGAAGGGACCAGCAAGGGGCTGGATGCCCAAGACCTCTTTGACCCAGCAGCCTCAGGGCAGCAGGGAGAGCAAGAGGCCCAACTTGCCCCTAGGTCGGCTCTACCCCGTCCCACACAGGCAGCCAGCCCAGCAGCAGCCTGGCAGTGTCTGGCTCCCCCGAGCTCTCTGCCGGTGTAGGGGGCAGGAACAGACGTGTGCATGTCGTTCTGCCTTGGCCTGGGAGTGTGTTCCCCCTGCCTGGCCCCAAGGCTCAGGGGCAAGGGCCAGGAGAGAGCACCACCCCGAAGCGCTTTTCTCCCGGGCTTGGGAGCATTGTGCGTGCCTGGCGGGAACAGCGGGCGGGAGTGCTTGCAAACCGGCCTTTGGAGGCAGACGGGGAGGTCTTCCAGCGGGAGAGTGCCGGTTGTGCTCAGACGCCCCACAGGCCAGGGGCAGGACCCAGCAGTGTCCCTGCCCCTGGCAGCCTTGCCCAGACCTTCCTGGCCTCCGGGTGTACTGCCCCACCAAGGGGCAGGCTGCGGGGACTGGGTCCAGACATGCCCGGGCGCCTCCCCAGGCTCATCCACGCTGGTGCCTTTCCCCTGGGCCTAGGCCTCGGTTGAGGCCTCCTTGGAGAGGAGGTTGCTGGCAGGGGCTGTCTCCACACTGCAAGGTGCTGGAGCTCAGAGGGCCTCGTCAGAGGGAAGGGACCAGCAAGGGGCTGGATGCCCAAGACCTCTTTGGCCCAGCAGCTTCAGGGCAGCAGGGAAGGAAGAGGCCCAACTTGCCCCTAGGTCGGCTCTGCCCCTTCCCACACAGGCGGCCAGCCCAGCAGCTGCCTGACAGACTCTGGCTCCCCCGAGCTCTCTGCCGGTGCAGGGGTCAGGAACAGACGTGTGCATGTGGTTCTGCCTTGGTCTGGGAGTGTGGACCCACTACCTGGCCCCCACGCTCAGGGGCAAGTGCCCGGAGAGAGCAACACCCCGAAGCGCTTTTCTCCCGGGCTTGGGAGAATTGTGGGTGCCTGGCGGGAACAGCGGGCGCGAGTGTTGGCAAACTGGCCTTTGGAGGCAGCCGCAGAGGTCTTCCAGTGGGAGAGGGCCGGTTGTGCTCAGAGGCCCCACAGGCCAGGGGCAGGGCCCAGCAGTTCCCCTGCCCCTGGCCAGGCTTTCCCAGACCTTCCTGGCCTCCGGGGGTACTGCCCCACCAAGGGGCAGGCTGCGGGGACTGGGTCCAGACATGCCCGGGCGCCTCCCCAGGCTCATCCCCGCTGGTGCCTTTCCCCTGGGCCTAGGCCTCGGTTTAGGCCTCCTTGGAGAGGAGGTTGCTGGCAGGGGCTGTCTCCACACTGCAAGGTGCTGGAGCTCAGAGGGCCTCGTCAGAGGGAAGGGACCAGCAAGGGGCTGGATGCCCAAGACCTCTTTGGCCCAGCAGCCTCAGGGCAGCAGGGAGGGCAAGAGGCACAACTTGCCCCTAGGGCGGCTCTGCCACTTCCCACACAGGCGCCCAGCCCAGCAGCTGCCTGACAGACTCTGGCTCCCCCGAGCTCTCTGCCGGTGCAGGGGGCAGATCAGACGTGTGCATGTGGTTCTGCCTTGGCCTGGGAGTGTGGACACCCTGCCTTGCCCCCAGGCTCAGGGGCAAGGGCCCAGAGAGAGCACCACCCTGAAGCGCTTTTCTCCCGGGCTTAGGAGCATTGTGCACGCCTGCTGGTAACAGTGGCCGGGAGCGCTTGCAAACCGGCCTTGGGAGGCAGCCAGGGAGGTCTTTCAGTGGGAGAGGGCCGGTTGTGCTCAGAGGCCCCACAGGCCAGGGGCAGGACCCAGCAGGGCCCCTGCCCCTGGCCAGCCTTGCCCAGACCTTCCTGGCCTCCGGGGGTACTGCCCCACCAAGGGGCAGGCTGCGGGAACTGGGTCCAGACATGCTCGTGCGCCTCCCCTGGCTCATCCCCGCTGGTGCCTTTCCCCTGGGCCTAGGCCTCGGTTGAGGCCTCCTTGGAGAGGAGGTTGCTGGCAGGGGCTGTCTCCACACTGCAAGGTGCTGGAGCTCAGAGGGCCTCGTCAGAGGGAAAGGACCAGTGAAGGGCTGGATGCCCAAGACGTCTTTGGCCCAGCAGCCTCAGGGCAGCAGGGAGAGCAAGAGGCCCAACTTGCCCCTAGGTCGGCTCTGCCCCTTCCCACACAGGCGGCCAACCCAGCAGCTGCCTGACAGACTCTGGCTCCCCCAAGCTCTCTGCCGGTGCAGGGGACAGGAACAGACGTGGGCATGTGTTTCTGCCTTGGCCTGGGAGTGTGTTCCCCCTGCCTTGCCCCCAGGCTCAGGGGCAAGGGCCCGGAGAGAGCACCACTCCGAAGTGCTTTTCTCCCCGGCTTGGGAGCATTGTGCGAGCCTGACGTGAACAGCGGGCGGGAGTGTTTGCAAACAGGACTTTGGAGGCAGCCGGGGAGGTCTTCCAGTGGGAGAGGGCCGGTTGTGCTCAGAGGCCCCACAGGCCAGGGTCAGGACCCAGCAGGGCCCCTGCCCCTGGCCAGACTTGCCCAGACCTTCCTGGCCTCCGGGGGTACTGCCCCACCAAGGGGCAGGCTGCGGAGACTGGGTCCAGACATGTCCGTGCGCCTCCCCAGGATCATCCCCGCTGGTGCCTTTCCCCTGGGTGTAGTCCTCGGTTGAGGCCTCTTTGGAGAGGAGGTTGCTGGCAGGGGCTGTCTCCACACTGCAAGGTGCTGGAGCTCAGAGGGCCTCGTCAGAGGGAAGGCACCAGCAAAGGGCTGGATGCCCAAGACCTCTTTGACCCAGCAGCCTCAGGGCAGCAGGGAGAGCAAGAGGCCCAACTTGCCCCTAGGTCGGCTCTGCCCCGTCCCACACAGGCAGCCAGCCCAGCAGCAGCCTGGCAGTCTCTGGCTCCCCCGAGCTCTCTGCCGGTGTAGGGGGCAGGAACAGACGTGTGCATGTCGTTCTGCCTTGGCCTGGGAGTGTGTTCCCCCTGCCTGGCCCCAGGCTCAGGGGCAAGGGCCCGGAGAGAGAACCACCCCGAAGCGCTTTTCTCCCGGGCTTGGGAGCATTGTGCGTGCTTGGTGGGAACAGTGGGCGGGAGTGCTTGCAAACCGGCCTTTGAAGGCAGCCGGGGAGGTCTTCCAGTGGGAGAGGGCCGGTTGTGCTCAGAGGCCCCACAGGCCAGGGGCAGGACCCAGCAGGGCCCCTGCCCCTGGCCAGCCTTGCCCAGACCTTCCTGCCTCCGGGGTTACAGCCCCACCAAGGTGCAGGCTGCGGGGACTGGGTCCAGACATGCCCGGGCGCCTCCCCAGGCTCATCCCCGCTGGTGCCTGTCCCCTGGGCCTAGGCCTCGGTTGAGGCTTCCTTGGAGAGGAGGTTGCTGGCAGGGGCTGTCTCCACACTGCAAGGTGCTGGAGCTCAGAGGGCCTCGTCAGAGGGAAGGGACCAGCAAGGGGCTGGATGCCCAAGACCTCTTTGGCCCAGCAGCCTCAGGGCAGCAGGGAGAGCAAGAGGCCCAACTTGCCCCTAGGTCGGCTCTGCCCCTTCCCACACAGGCGGCCAGCCCAGCAGCTGCCTGACAGACTCTGGCTCCCCCGAGCTCTCTGCCGGTGCAGGGGGCAAGAACAGACGTGTGCATGTGGTTCTGCCTTGGCCTGGGAGTGTGGACACCGTGCCTTGACCCCAGGCTCAGGGGCAAGGGCCCTGAGAGAGCACCACCCTGAATCGCTTTTCTCCCGGGCTTGGGAGCATTGTGCGCGCTTTGTGGGAACAGTGGGCGAGAGTGCTTGCAAACCGGCCTTTGGAGGCAGCCGGGGAGGTCTTCCAGTGGGAGAGGGCCGGTTGTGCTCAGAGGCCCCACAGGCCAGCGGCAGGACCCAGCAGGGCCCCTGCCCCTGGCCAGCCTTGCCCAGACCTTCCTGCCTCCGGGGTTACAGCCCCACCAAGGGGCAGGCTGCGGGGACTGGGTCCAGACATGTCCGTGCGCCTCCCCAGGATCATCCCCGCTGGTGCCTTTCCCCTGGGTGTAGGCCTCGGTTGAGGCCTCTTTGGAGAGGAGGTTGCTGGCAGGGGCTGTCTCCACACTGCAAGGTGCTGGAGCTCAGAGGGCCTCGTCAGAGGGAAGGGACCAGCAAAGGGCTGGATGCCCAAGACCTCTTTGATCCAGCAGACTCAGGGCAGCAGGGAGAGCAAGAGGCCCAACTTGCCCCTAGGTCGGCTCTGCCCCGTCGCACACAGGCAGCCAGCCCAGCAGCAGTCTGGCAGTCTCTGGCTCCCCCGGGCTCTCTGCCGGTGTAGGGGGCAGGAACAGACGTGTGCATGTCGTTCTGCCTTGGCCTGGGAGTGTGTTCCCCCTGCCTGGCCCCCAGTCTCAGGAGCAAGGGCCCGGAGAGAGCACCACCCCGAAGCGCTTTTCTCCCGGGCTTGGGAGCATTGTGCGTGCCTGGCGGGAACAGCGGGCGGGAGTGCTTGCAAACCGGCCTTTGGAGGCAGACGGGGAGGTCTTCCAGCGGGAGAGTGCCGGTTGTGCTCAGACGCCCCACAGGCCAGGGGCAGGACCCAGCAGTGTCCCTGCCCCTGGAAGCCTTGCCCAGACCTTCCTGGCCTCCGGGGGTACTACCCCACCAAGGGGCAGGCTGCGGGGACTGGGTCCAGACATGCCCGGGCGCCTCCCCAGGCTCATCCCCGCTGGTGCCTTTCCCCTGGGCCTAGTCCTCGGTTGAGGCCTCCTTGGAGAGGAGGTTGCTGGCAGGGGCTGTCTCCACACTGCAAGGTGCTGGAGCTCAGAGGGCCTCGTCAGGGGGAAGGGACCAGCAAGGGGCTAGATGCCCAAGACCTCTTTGGCCCAGCAGCCTCAGGGCAGCAGGGAGAGCAAGAGGCCCAACTTGCCCCTAGGTCGGCTCTGCCCCTTCCCACACAGGCAGCCAACCCAGCAGCTGCCTGACAGACTCTGGCTCCCCCGAGCTCTCTGCCGGTGCAGGGGTCAGGAACAGACGTGTGCATGTGGTTCTGCCTTGACCTGGGAGTGTGGACCCACTGCCTGGACCCCAGGCTCAGGGGCAAGGGCCCGGAGAGAGCAACACCCCGAAGCCCTTTTCTCCCGGGCTTGGGAGCATTGTGCGTCCCTGGCGGGAACAGCGGGCGGGAGTGTTGGCAAACCGGCCTTTGGAGGCAGCCGGGGAGGTTTCCAGTGGGAGAGGGCCGGTTGTGCTCAGAGGCCCCACAGGCCAGGGGCAGGACCCACCAGGGCCCCTGCCCCTGGCCAGCCTTGCCCAGACCTTCCTGGCCTCTGGGGGTACTGCCCCACCAAGGGTCAGGCTGCGGGGACTGGGTCCAGACATGTCCGTGCGCCTCCCCAGGATCATCCCCGCTGGTGCCTTTCCCCGGGGCCTAGGCCTCAGTTGAGGCCTCCTTGGAGAGGAAGTTGCTGGCAGGGGCTGTCTCCACACTGCAAGGTGCTGGAGCTCAGAGGGCCTCGTCAGAGGGAAGGGACCAGCAAAGGGCTGGATGCCCAACACCTCTTTGACCCAGCAGCCTCAGGGCAGCAGGAAGAGCAAGAGGCCCAACTTGCCCCTAGGTCAGCTCTACCCCGTCCCACACAGGCAGCCAGCTCAGCAGCAGCCTGGCAGTCTCTGTCTCCCCCGAGCTCTATGCCGGTGTAGGGGGCAGGAACAGACGTGTGCATGTGGTTCTGCCTTGGCCTGGGAGTGTGTTCCCCCTGCCTGGCCCCCAGGCTCAGGGGCAAGGGCCCGGAGAGAGCACCACCCCGAAGCGCTTTTCTCCCGGGCTTGGGAGCATTGTGCGTGCCTGGCGGGAACAGCGGGCGGGAGTGCTTGCAAACCGGCCTTTGGAGGCAGCCGGCGAGGTCTTCCAGCGGGAGAGTGCCGGTTGTGCTCAGACGCCCCACAGGCCAGGGGCAGGACCCAGCAGTGTCCCTGCCCCTGGCAGCCTTGCCCAGACCTTCCTGGCCTCCGGGGGTACTGCCCCACCAAGGGGCAGGCTGCGGGGACTGGGTCCAGACATGCCCGGGCGCCTCCCCAGGCTCATCCCCGCTGGTGCCTTTCCCCTGGGCCTAGGCCTCGGTTGAGGCCTCCTTGGAGAGGAGGTTGCTGGCAGGGGCTGTCTCCACACTGCAAGGTGCTGGAGCTCAGAGGGCCTCGTCAGAGGGAAGGGACCAGCAAGGGGCTGGATGCCCAAGACCTCTTTGGCCCAGCAGCCTCAGGGCAGCAGGGAGAGCAAGAGGCCCAACTTGCCCCTAGGTCGGCTCTGCCCCTTCCCACACAGGCGGCCAGCCCAGCAGCTGCCTGACAGACTCTGGCTCCCCCGAGGTCTCTGCCGGTGCAGGGGTCAGGAACAGACGTGTGCATGTGGTTCTGCCTTGGTCTTTGAGTGTGGACCCACTGCCTGGCCCCCACGCTCAGGGGCAAGGGCCCGGAGAGAGCAACACCCCGAAGCGCTTTTCTCCCGGGCTTGGGAGAATTGTGCGTGCCTGGCGGGAACAGCGGGCGGGAGTGTTGGCAAACCGGCCTTTGGAGGCAGCCGGGGAGGTCTTCCAGTGGGAGAGGGCCGGTTGTGCTCAGAGGCCCCACAGGCCAGGGGCAGGACCCAGCAGGGCCCCTGCCCCTGGCCAGCCTTGCCCAGACCTTCCTGGCCTCCGAGGGTACTGCCCCACCAAGGGGCAGGCTGCGGGGACTGGGTCCAGTCATGCCCGGGCGCCTCCCCAGGCTCATCCCCGCTGGTGCCTTTCCCCTGGTCCTAGGCTTCGGTTGAGGCCTCCTTGGAGAGGAGGTTGCTGGCATGGGCTGTCTCCACACTGCAAGGTGCTGGAGCTCAGAGGGCCTCGTCAGAGGGAAGGGACCAGCAAGGGGCTGGATGCCCAACACCTCTTTGGCCCAGCAGCCTCAGGGCAGCAGGGAGGGCAAGAGGCCCAACTTGCCCCTAGGTCGGCTCTGCCACTTCCCACACAGGCGGCCAGCCCAGCAGCTGCCTGACAGACTCTGGCTCCCCCGAGCTCTCTGCCGGTGCAGGGGGCAGATCAGACGTGTGCATGTGGTTCTGCCTTGGCCTGGGAGTGTGGACACCCTGCCTTGCCCCTAGGCTCAGGGGCAAGGGCCCAGAGAGAGCACCACCCTGAAGCGCTTTTCTCCCGGGCTTGGGAGCATTGTGCGTGCCTGGCGGGAACAGCGGGCGAGAGTGCTTGCAAACCGGCCTTTAGAGGCAGACGGGGAGGTCTTCCAGCGGGAGAGTGCCGGTTGTGCTCAGACGCCCCACAGGCCAGGGGCAGGACCCAGCGCTGTCCCTGCCCCTGGCAGCCTTGCACAGACCTTCCTGGCCTCCGGGGGTACTACCCCGCCAAGGGGCAGGCTGCGGGGACTGGGTCCAGACATGCCCGGGCGCCTCCCCAGGCTCATCCCCGCTGGTGCCTTTCCCCTGGGCCTAGGCCTCGGTTGAGGCCTCCTTGGAGAGGAGGTTGCTGGCAGGGGCTGTCTCCACACTGCAAGGTGCTGGAGCTCAGAGGGCCTCGTCAGAGGGAAGGGACCAGCAAGGGGCTGGATGCCCAAGACCTCTTTGGCCCAGCAGCCTCAGGGCAGCAGGGAGAGCAAGAGGCCCAACTTGCCCCTAGGTCGGCTCTGCCCCTTCCCACACAGGCAGCCAACCCAGCAGCTGCCTGACAGACTCTGGCTCCCCCGAGCTCTCTGCCGGTGCAGGGGTCAGGAACAGACGTGTGCATGTGGTTCTGCCTTGGTCTGGGAGTGTGGACCCACTGCCTGGACCCCAGGCTCAGGGGCAAGGGCCCGGAGAGAGCAACACCCCGAAGCGCTTTTCTCCCGGGCTTGGGAGCATTGTGCGTGCCTGGCGGGAACAGCGGGCGGGAGTGTTGGCAAACCGGCCTTTGGAGGCAGCCGGGGAGGTCTTCCAGTGGGAGAGGGCCGGTTGTGCTCAGAGGCCCCACAGGTCAGGGGCAGGACCCAGCAGGGCCCCTGCCCCTGGCCAGCCTTGCCCAGACCTTCCTGGCCTCCGGGGGTACTGTCCCACCAAGGGGCAGTCTGCGGGGACTGGGTCCAGACATGCCCGTGCGCCTCCACTGGCTCATCCCCGCTGGTGCCTTTCCCCTGGGCCTAGGCCTCGGTTTAGGCCTCCTTGGAGAGGAGGTTGCTAGCAGGGGCTGTCTCCACACTGCAAGGTGCTGGAGCTCAGAGGGCCTCGTCAGAGGGAAGGGACCAGCAAGGGGCTGGATGCCCAAGACCTCTTTGGCCCAGCAGCCTCAGGGCAGCAGGGAGAGCAAGAGGCCCAACTTGCCCCTAGGTCGGCTCTGCCCCTTCCCACACAGGCGGCCAACCCAGCAGCTGCCTGACAGACTCTGGCTCCCCCCAGCTCTCTGCCAGTGCAGGGGGCAGGAACAGACGTGTGCATGTGGTTCTGCCTTGGCCTGGGAGTGTGGACCCCCTGCCTGTCCCCCAGCTCAGGGGCAAGGGCCCGGAGAGAGCACCAACCCGAAGCGCTTTTCTCCCTGGCTTGGGAGCATTGTGCGCGCTTGGTGGGAACAGTGGGCGGGAGTGATTGCAAACCGGCCTTTGGAGGCAGCCGGGGAGGTCTTCCAGTGGGAGAGGGCCGGTTGTGCTCAGAGGCCCCACAGGCCAGGGGCAGGACCCAGCAGGGCCCCTGCCCCTGGCCAGCCTTGCCCAGACCTTCCTGCCTCCGGGCTTACAGCCCCACCAAGGGGCAGGCTGCGGGGACTGGGTCCAGACATGCCCGGGCGCCTCCCCAGGCTCATCCCCGCTGGTGCCTTTCCCCTGGGCCTAGGCCTCGGTTGAGGCCTCCTTGGAGAGGAGGTTGCTGGCAGGGGCTGTCTCCACACTGCAAGGTGCGGGAGCTCAGAGGGCCTCGTCAGAGGGAAGGGACCAGCAAGGGGCTGGATGCCCAAGACCTCTTTGGCCCAGCAGCCTCAGGGCAGCAGGGAGAGCAAGAGGCCCAACTTGCCCCTAGGTCGGCTCTGCCCCTTCCCACACAGGCGGCCAGCCCAGCAGCTGCCTGACAGACTCTGGCTCCCCCGAGCTCTCTGCCGGTGCAGGGGGCAGATCAGACGTGTGCATGTGGTTCTGCCTTGGCCTGGGAGTGTGGACACCCTGCCTTGCCCCCAGGCTCAGGGGCAAGGGCCCAGAGAGAGCACCACCCTGAAGCGCTTTTCTCCCGGGCTTAGGAGCATTGTGCACGCCTGCTGGGAACAGTGGGCGGTAGCGCTTGCAAACCGGCCTTGGGAGGCAGCCGGGGAGGTCTTTCAGTGGGAGAGGGCCGGTTGTGCTCAGAGGCCCCACAGGCCAGGGGCAGGACCCAGCAGGGCCCCTGCCCCTGGCCAGCCTTGCCCAGACCTTCCTGGCCTCCGGGGGTACTGCCCCACCAAGGGGCAGGCTGCGGGAACTGGGTCCAGACATGCTCGAGCGCCTCCCCTGGCTCATCCCCGCTGGTGCCTTTCCCCTGGGCCTAGGCCTCGGTTGAGGCCTCCTTGGAGCGGAGGTTGCTGGCAGGGGCTGTCTCCACACTGCAAGGTGCTGGAGCTCAGAGGGCCTCGTCAGAGGGAAAGGACCAGTGAGGGGCTGGATGCCCAAGACGTCTTTGGCCCAGCAGCCTCAGGGCAGCAGGGAGAGCAAGAGGCCCAACTTGCCCCTAGGTCAGCTCTGCCCCTTCCCACACAGGCGGCCAACCCAGCAGCTGCCTGACAGACTCTGGCTCCCCCAAGCTCTCTGCCGGTGCAGGGGACAGGAACAGACGTGTGCATGTGTTTCTGCCTTGGCCTGGGAGTGTGTTCCCCCTGCCTTGCCCCCAGGCTCAGGGGCAAGGGCCCGGAGAGAGCACCACTCCGAAGTGCTTTTCTCCCGGGCTTGGGAGCATTGTGCGAGCCTGACGTGAACAGCGGGCGGGAGTGTTTGCAAACAGGACTTTGGAGGCAGCCGGGGAGGTCTTCCAGTGGGAGAGGGCCGGTTGTGCTCAGAGGCCCCACAGGCCAGGGTCAGGACCCAGCAGGGCCCCTGCCCCTGGCCAGACTTGCCCAGACCTTCCTGGCCTCCGGGGGTACTGCCCCACCAAGGGGCAGGCTGCGGAGACTGGGTCCAGACATGTCCGTGCGCCTCCCCAGGATCATCCCCGCTGGTGCCTTTCCCCTGGGTGTAGTCCTCGGTTGAGGCCTCTTTGGAGAGGAGGTTGCTGGCAGGGGCTGTCTCCACACTGCAAGGTGCTGGAGCTCAGAGGGCCTCGTCAGAGGGAAGGCACCAGCAAAGGGCTGGATGCCCAAGACCTCTTTGACCCAGCAGCCTCAGGGCAGCAGGGAGAGCAAGAGGCCCAACTTGCCCCTAGGTCGGCTCTGCCCCGTCCCACACAGGCAGCCAGCCCAGCAGCAGCCTGGCAGTCTCTGGCTCCCCCGAGCTCTCTGCCGGTGTAGGGGGCAGGAACAGACGTGTGAATGTCGTTCTCCCTTGGCCTGGGAGTGTGTTCCCCCTGCCTGGCCCCAGGCTCAGGGGCAAGGACCCGGAGAGAGCACCACCCCGAAGCGCTTTTCTCCCGGGCTTGGGAGCATTGTGCGTGCCTGGAGGGAACAGCCGGTGGGAGTGCTTGCAAACCGTCTTTTGGAGGCAGACGGGGAGGTCTTCCAGCGGGAGAGTGCCGGTTGTGCTCAGACGCCCCACAGGCCAGGGGCAGGACCCAGCAGTGTCCCTGTCCCTGGCAGCCTTGCCGAGACCTTCCTGGCCTCCGGGGGTATTGCCCCACCAAGGGGCAGGCTGCGGGGACTGGGTCCAGACATCGCCGGGCGCCTCCCCAGGCTCATCCCCGCTGGTGCCTTTCCCATAGGCCTAGGCCTCGGTTGAGGCCTCCTTGGAGAGGAGGTTGCTGGCAGGGGCTGTCTCCACACAGCAAGGTGCTGGAGCTCAGAGGGCCTCGTCAGAGGGAAGGGACCAGCAAGGGGCTGGATGCCCAAGACCTCTTTGGCCCAGCAGCCTCAGGGCAGCAGGGAGAGCAAGAGGCCCAACTTACCCCTAGGTCGGCTCTGCCACTTCCCACACAGGCGGCCAGCCCAGCAGCTGCCTGACAGACTCTGGCTCCCCCCAGCTCTCTGCCGGTGGAGGGGGCAGGAACAGACGTGTGCATGTGGTTCTGCCTTGGCCTGGGACTGTGGATCCCCTGCCTGGCCCCCAGGCTCAGGGGCAAGGGCCCGGAGAGAGCACCACCCCGAAGCGCTTTTCTCCCGGGCTTGGGAGCATTGTGCGTGCTTGGTGGGAACAGTGGGCGGGAGTGCTTGCAAACCGGCCTTTGAAGGCAGCCGGGGAAGTCTTCCAGTGGGAGAGGGCCGGTTGTGCTCAGAGGCCCCACAGGCCAGGGGCAGGACCCAGCAGGGCCCCTGCCCCTGGCCAGCCTTGCCCAGACCTTCCTGCCTCCGGGGTTACAGCCCCACCAAGTGGCAGGCTGCGGGGACTGGGTCCAGACATGCCCGGGCGCCTCCCCAGGCTCATCCCCGCTGGTGCCTTTCCCCTGGGCCTAGGCCTCGGTTGAGGCCTCCTTGGAGAGGAGGTTGCTGGCAGGGGCTGTCTCCACACTGCAAGGTGCTGGAGCTCAGAGGGCCTCGTCAGAGGGAAGGGACCAGCAAGGGGCTGGATGCCCAAGACCTCTTTGGCCCAGCAGCCTCAGGGCAGCAGGGAGAGCAAGAGGCCCAACTTGCCCCTAGGTCGGCTCTTCCCCTTCCCACACAGGCGGCCAGCCCAGCAGCTGCCTGACAGACTCTGGCTCCCCCGAGCTCTCTGCCGGTGCAGGGGGCAGGAACAGACGTGTGCATGTGGTTCTGACTTGGCCTGGGAGTGTGGACACCGTGCCTTGACCCCAGGCTCAGGGGCAAGGGCCCTGAGAGAGCACCACCCTGAAGCGCTTTTCTCCCGGGCTTGGGAGCATTGTGCCAGCCTGGCGTGAACAGCGGGCGGGAGTGTTTGCAAACAGGACTTTGGAGGCAGCCGGGGAGGTCTTCCAGTGGGAGAGGGCCGGTTGTGCTCAGAGTCCTCACAGGCCAGGGGCAGGACCCAGCAGGGCCCCTGCCCCTGGCCAGCCTTGCCCAGACCTTCCTGGCCTCCGGGGGTACTGCCCCACCAAGGGGCAGGCTGCGGGGACTGGGTCCAGACATGTCCGTGCGCCTCCCCAGGATCATCCCCGCTGGTGCCTTTCCCCTGGGTGTAGGCCTCGGTTGAGGCCTCTTTGGAGAGGAGGTTGCTGGCAGGGGCTGTCTCCACACTGCAAGGTGCTGGAGCTCAGAGGGCCTCCTCAGAGGGAAGGGACCAGCAAAGGGCTGGATACCCAAGACCTCTTTGACCCAGCAGACTCAAGGTAGCAGGGAGAGCAAGAGGCCCAACTTGCCCCTAGGTCGGCTCTGCCCCGTCGCACACAGGCAGCCAGCCCAGCAGCAGTCTGGCAGTCTCTGGCTCCCCCGAGCTCTCTGCCGGTGTAGGGGGCAGGAACAGACATGTGCATGTCGTTCTGCCTTGGCCTGGGAGTGTGTTCCCCCTGCCTGGCCCCCAGGCTCAGGAGCAAGGGCCCGGAGAGAGCACCACCCCGAAGCGCTTTTCTCCCGGGCTTGGGAGCATTGTGCGTGCCTGGCGGGAACAGCGGGCGAGAGTGCTTGCAAACCGGCCTTTAGAGGCAGACGGGGAGGTCTTCCAGCGGGAGAGTGCCGGTTGTGCTCAGACGCCCCACAGGCCAGGGGCAGGACCCAGCGCTGTCCCTGCCCCTGGCAGCCTTGCACAGACCTTCCTGGCCTCCGGGGGTACTACCCCGCCAAGGGGCAGGCTGCGGGGACTGGGTCCAGACATGACCGGGCGCCTCCCCAGGCTCATCCCCGCTGGTGCCTTTCCCCTGGGCCTAGGCCTCGGTTGAGGCCTCCTTGGAGAGGAGGTTGCTGGCAGGGGCTGTCTCCACACTGCAAGGTGCTGGAGCTCAGAGGGCCTCGTCAGAGGGAAGGGACCAGCAAGGGGCTGGATGCCCAAGACCTCTTTGGCCCAGCAGCCTCAGGGCAGCAGGGAGAGCAATAGGCCCAACTTGCCCCTAGGTCGGCTCTGCCCCTTCCCACACAGGCAGCCAACCCAGCAGCTGCCTGACAGACTCTGGCTCCCCCGAGCTCTCTGCCGGTGCAGGGGTCAGGAACAGACGTGTGCATGTGGTTCTGACTTTGCCTGGGAGTGTGGACCCCCTGCCTGGCCCCAAGGCACAGGGGCAAGGGCCCGGAGAGAGCACCACCCCAAAATGCTTTTCTCCCGGGCTTGGGAGCATTTGCGTGGCTGGCGGGAACAGCTAGTGGGAATGCTTGCAAACCGGCCTTTGGGGGCAGCCGGGGAGGTCCTCCATGGGCCCGGAGAGAACACCACCCTGATGCGCTTTTCTCCCGGGCTTGGGAGCAGTGTGCGCGTGTGGCGGGAACAGCAGGCAGGAGTGCTTGCAAACCGGCCTTTGGAGGCAGGCGCGGAGGTCTTCCAAGTGCAAGGAGTGAGCACCACACCAAAATGCTTTTCTCCCGTGCTTGGGAGCATTGTGCATGGCTGGTGGGAACAGCGGGCATGAGTGCTTGCATACCACCCTTTGGAGGCAGCCGGGGAAGTCTTCAAAGGGCCCTGAGAGAGCACCACCCCGAAGCGCTTTTCTCCCGTGATTGGGAGAATTGTGTGCGGCTGGCGGGACAGCGGGAGGGAGTTCTTGCAAACCGGCCTTTGGAGGCAGCCAGGGAAGTCTTCCAAGGGCCGGGAGAGAGCACCACCCCAAAGCGCTTCTCTCCCGTGTTTTGGAGCATGTGCGTGGCTGGCGGGAACAATGAGTGGGAGTGATTGCAAACCGGCCTTTGGGGGCAGCTGGGCTGGTCCTCCATGGGCACGGAGAGAACACCACCCCGAAGCGCATTTCTCCCGGTCTTGGGAGCATTGTGCGCGGCTGGCGGGAACAGTGGGCATGAGTTCTTGCAAACTGTCCTTTGGAGGCAGCCGGGGAGGTCTTCCAAGGGCCCGGACTGATCACCACCCCAAAATGCTTTTCTCCCGGGCTTGGGAGCATTGTGCGCGGCTGTCGGGAACAGCGGACATGAGTACTTGCAAACCGGCCTTTGGAGGCAGCCCGGGAGGTCTTCCAAGGGCCCGGAGAGAGCACCACCCCAAAATGCTTTTCTTCCGGGCTTGGGAGCATTGTGCGCATGTGGCGGGAACAGCAGGCAGGAGTGCTTGCAAACCGGCCTTTGGAGGCAGCCGGGGAGGTCTTCCAAGGGCCCGGAGAGAGCACCACCTCGAAGCGCTTTTCTCCGGGGTTTTGGAACATTGTGTGTGGCTGGCGGGACAGCGAGTGGGAGTGCTTGCAAACCGGCCTTTGGGGGCAGCCGGGGAGGTCCTCCATGGTCCCTAGTAGAACACCACCTTGAAGCGCTTTTCTCACGGTCTTGGGAGCATTGTGCGCGGCTGGTGGAAGCAGCGGGAATGAGTACTTACAAACCGGCCTTTGGAGGCAGCCGAGGAGGTCTTGGAAGTGCCCGGAGAGAGCACCACCCCGAAGCGCTTTTCTCCCGGGCTTGGGAGCATTGTGCGCGGCTGGCGGGAACAGCAGGCAGGAGTGCTTGCAAACTGGCCTTTGGAGGCAGCCGGGGAGGTCTTCCAAGGGCCCGGAGTGAGCACCACCCCAAAATGCTTTTCTCCCGGGCTTGGGAGCATTGTGCGCGGCTGGTGGGAACAACGGGCATGAGTGCTTGCAAACCGGCCTTTGGAGGCAGCCGGGGACGTCTTCCAAGGGCCCGGAGAGAGCACCACCCCGAAGCACTTTTCTCCCGGGCTTGGGAGCATTGTGCGTGGCTGGCGGGAACAGCAGGAAGGAGTCCTTGCAAACCGGCCTTTGGAGGCAGCGGGGGAGGTCTTCCAAGGGCCTGTAGAGAGCACCACCCCGAAGCGCTTTTCTCCCGGGCTTGGGAGTATTGTGCGCGGGTGGCGGGAACAGCAGGCAGGAGTGCTTGAAAACCGGCCTTTGCAGGCAGCCGGGGAGGTCTTCCAGGGCCCGGTGTGAGCACCACCCCAAAAAGCTTTTCTCCCGGGCTTGGGAGCATTGTGCGCGGCTGGTGGGAACAGCGGGCATGAGTGCTTGCAAACTGGCCATTGGAGGCAGCCGGGGAGGTCTTCCAAGGGCCTGTAGAGAGCACCACCGCAAAATGCTTTTCTCCCGGGCTTGGGAGCATTGTGCGTGGCTGGCGGGAACAGCAGGAAGGAGTCCTTGCAAACCGGCCTTTGGAGGCAGCCGGGGAGGTCTTCCAAGGGCCTGTAGAGAGCACCACCCCGAAGTGCTTTTCTCCCGGGCTTGGGAGGATTGTGCGCAGGTGGTGGGAACAGCAGGCAGGAGTGCTTGCAAACCGGCCTTTGGAGGCAGCCGGGGAGGTCTTCCAGGGCCCGGTGTGAGCACCACCCCAAAAGCTTTTCTCCCGGGCTTGGGAGCATTGTGCGCGGCTGGTGGGAACAGTGGGCATGAGTGCTTGCAAACTGGCCATTGGAGGCAGCCGGGGAGGTCTTCCAAGGGCCCGGAGTGAGCACCACCCCAAAATGCTTTTCTCCCGGGCTTGGGAGCATTGTGCGTGGCTGGCGGGAACAGCAGGAAGGAGTCCTTGCAAACCGGCCTTTGGAGGCAGCCGGGGAGGTCTTCCAAGGGCCTGTAGAGAGCACCACCCCGAAGCGCTTTTCTCCCGGGCTTGGGAGCATTGTGCGCGGGTGGCGGGAACAGCAGGCAGGAGTGCTTGAAAACCGTCCTTTGGAGGCAGCCGGGGAGGTCTTCCAGGGCCCGGTGTGAGCACCACCCCAAAATGCTTTTCTCCCGGGCTTGGGAGCATTGTGCGTGGCTGGTGGGAACAGCGGGCGGGAGTGCTTGCAAACCGGCCTTTGGAGGCAGCCGGGGAGGTCTTCCAAGGGCCAGGAGAGAGCACCACCCAGAAGCGCTTTTCTCCCGGGCTTGGAACATTTGCGCGGATGGCGGGAACAGCGAGTGGGAGTGCTTCCAAACCGGCCTTTGGGGGCACCCCGGGAGGTCTTCCATGGGCACGGAGAGAACACCACCCCGAAGCGCCTTTCTCCGGGGTTTTGGAGGATTGTGCGTGGCTGGCGGGAACAGCGAGTGGGAGTGCTTGCAAACCGGCCTTTGGGGGCAGCCAGGGAGGTCCTCCATTGGCACGGAGAGAACACCACCCCGAAGCGCTTTTCTCCCGGGCTTGGGAGCATTGTGCGAGGCTGGCGGGAACAGCGGGCGGGAGTGCTTGCAAACCGGCCTTTGGAGGCAGCTTGGGAGGTCTTCCAAGGGCCCGGAGAGAGCACCATCCCGAAGCACTTTTCTCCCGGAATTGGGAGCATTGTGCGCGGCTGTCGGGAACAGTGGGCGGGAGTGTTGGCAAACTGGCCTTTGGAATCAGCCGGGGAGGTCTTCCAGCGGGAGAGTGCCGGATGTGCTCAGAGGCCCCACAGGCCAGGGGCAGGACCCAGCAGGTCCCCTGCCCCTGGCCAGCCTTTCCCAGACCTTCCTGGCCTCAGGGGGTACTGCCCCACCAAGGGGCAGACTGCGGGGACTGGGTCCAGACATGCCCGGGCGCCTCCCCAGGCTCATCCCCGCTGGTGCCTTTCCCATGGGCCTAGGCCTCGGTTGAGGCCTCCTTGGAGAGGAGGTTGCTGGCAGGGGCTGTCTCCACACTGCAAGGTGCTGGACCTCAGAGGGCCTTGTCAGAGGGAAGGGACCAGCAAGGGGCTGGATGCCCAAGACCTCTTTGGCCCAGCAGCCTCAGGGCAGCAGGGAGAGCAAGAGGCCCAACTTGACCCTAGGTCGGCTCTGCCCCTTCCCACACAGGCGGCCAGCCCAGCAGCTGCCTGAAAGACTCTGGCTCCCCCGAGCTCTCTGCCGGTGCAGAGGGCAGATCAGACGTGTGCATGTGGTTCTGCCTTGGCCTGGGAGTGTGGACACCCTGCCTTGCCCCCAGGGTCAGGGGCAAGGGCCCAGAGAGAGCACCACCCTGAAGCGCTTTTCTCCCGGGCTTAGGAGCATTGTGCATGCCTGCTGGGAACAGTGGGCGGGAGCGCTTGCAAACCTGCCTTTGGAGGCAGCCGGGGAGGTCTTGCAGTGGGAGAGGGCCGGTTGTGCTCAGAGGCCCCACAGGCCAGGGGCAGGACCCAGCAGGTCCCCTGCCCCTGGCCAGCCTTTCCCAGACCTTCCTGGCCTCAGGGGGTACTGCCCCACCAAGGGGCAGGCTGCGGGGACTGGGTCCAGACATGCCCGGGCGCCTCCCCAGGCTCATCCCCGCTGGTGCCTTTCCCCTGGGCCTAGGCCTCGGTTGAGGCCTCCTTGGAGAGGAGGTTGCTGGCAGGGGCTGTCTCCACACTGCAAGGTGCTGGAGCTCAGAGGGCCTCGTCAGAGGGAAGGGACCAGCAAGGGGCTGGATGCCCAAGACCTCTTTGACCCAGCAGCCTCAGGGCAGCAGGGAGAGCAAGAGGCCCAACTTGCCCCTAGGTCGGCTCTACCCCGTCCCACACAGGCAGCCAGCCCAGCAGCAGCCTGGCAGTGTCTGGCTCCCCCGAGCTCTCTGCCGGTGTAGGGGGCAGGAACAGACGTGTGCATGTCGTTCTGCCTTGGCCTGGGAGTGTGTTCCCCCTGCCTGGCCCCAAGGCTCAGGGGCAAGGGCCCGGAGAGAGCACCACCCCGAAGCGCTTTTCTCCCGGGCTTGGGAGCATTGTGCGTGCCTGGCGGGAACAGCGGGCGGGAGTGCTTGCAAACCGGCCTTTGGAGGCAGACGGGGAGGTCTTCCAGCGGGAGAGTGCCGGTTGTGCTCAGACGCCCCACAGGCCAGGGGCAGGACCCAGCAGTGTCCCTGCCCCTGGCAGCCTTGCCCAGACCTTCCTGGCCTCCGGGGGTACTGCCCCACCAAGGGGCAGGCTGTGGGGACTGGGTCCAGACATGCCCGGGCGCCTCCCCAGGCTCATCCCCGCTGGTGCCTTTCCCCTGGGCCTAGGCCTCGGTTGAGGCCTCCTTGGAGAGGAGGTTGCTGGCAGGGGCTGTCTCCACACTGCAAGGTGCTGGAGCTCAGAGGGCCTCGTCAGAGGGAAGGGACCAGCAAGGGGCTGGATGCCCAAGACCTCTTTGGCCCAGCAGCTTCAGGGCAGCAGGGAAGGAAGAGGCCCAACTTGCCCCTAGGTCGGCTCTGCCCCTTCCCACACAGGCGGCCAGCCCAGCAGCTGCCTGACAGACTCTGGCTCCCCCGAGCTCTCTGCCGGTGCAGGGGTCAGGAACCGACGTGTGCATGTGGTTCTGCCTTGGTCTGGGAGTGTGGACCCACTACCTGGCCCCCACGCTCAGGGGCAAGGGTCCGGAGAGAGCAACACCCCGAAGCGCTTTTCTCCCGGGCTTGGGAGAATTGTGGGTGCCTGGCGGGAACAGCGGGCGCGAGTGTTGGCAAACCGGCCTTTGGAGGCAGCCGCAGAGGTCTTCCAGTGGGAGAGGGCCGGTTGTGCTCAGAGGCCCCACAGGCCAGGGGCAGGGCCCAGCAGTTCCCCTGCCCCTGGCCAGCCTTTCCCAGACCTTCCTGGCCTCCGGGGGTACTGCCCCACCAAGGGGCAGGCTGCGGGGACTGGGTCCAGACATGCCCGGGCGCCTCCCCAGGCTCATCCCCGCTGGTGCCTTTCCCCTGGGCCTAGGCCTCGGTTTAGGCCTCCTTGGAGAGGAGGTTGCTGGCAGGGGCTGTCTCCACACTGCAAGGTGCTGGAGCTCAGAGGGCCTCGTCAGAGGGAAGGGACCAGCAAGGGGCTGGATGCCCAAGACCTCTTTGGCCCAGCAGCCTCAGGGCAGCAGGGAGGGCAAGAGGCACAACTTGCCCCTAGGGCGGCTCTGCCACTTCCCACACAGGCGCCCAGCCCAGCAGCTGCCTGACAGACTCTGGCTCCCCCGAGCTCTCTGCCGGTGCAGGGGGCAGATCAGACGTGTGCATGTGGTTCTGCCTTGGCCTGGGAGTGTGGACACCCTGCCTTGCCCCCAGGCTCAGGGGCAAGGGCCCAGAGAGAGCACCACCCTGAAGCGCTTTTCTCCCGGGCTTAGGAGCATTGTGCACGCCTGCTGGGAACAGTGGGCGGGAGCGCTTGCAAACCGGCCTTGGGAGGCAGCCAGGGAGGTCTTTCAGTGGGAGAGGGCCGGTTGTGCTCAGAGGCCCCACAGGCCAGGGGCAGGACCCAGCAGGGCCCCTGCCCCTGGCCAGCCTTGCCCAGACCTTCATGGCCTCCGGGGGTACTGCCCCACCAAGGGGCAGGCTGCGGGAACTGGGTCCAGACATGCTCGTGCGCCTCCCCAGGCTCATCCCCGCTGGTGCCTTTCCCCTGGGCCTAGGCCTCGGTTGAGGCCTCCTTGGAGAGGAGGTTGCTGGCAGGGGCTGTATCCACACTGCAAGGTGCTGGAGCTCAGAGGGCCTCGTCAGAGGGAAAGGACCAGTGAAGGGCTGGATGCCCAAGACGTTTTTGGCCCAGCAGCCTCAGGGCAGCAGGGAGAGCAAGAGGCCCAACTTGCCCCTAGGTCGGCTCTGCCCCTTCCCACACAGGCGGCCAACCCAGCAGCTGCCTGACAGACTCTGGCTCCCCCAAGCTCTCTGCCGGTGCAGGGGACAGGAACAGACGTGGGCATGTGTTTCTGCCTTGGCCTGGGAGTGTGTTCCCCCTGCCTTGCCCCCAGGCTCAGGGGCAAGGGCCCGGAGAGAGCACCACCCCGAAGCGCTTTTCTCCCGGGCTTGGGAGCATTGTGCGTGCCTGACGTGAACAGCGGGCGGGAGTGTTTGCAAACAGGACTTTGGAGGCAGCCGGGGAGGTCTTCCAGTGGGAGAGGGCCGGTTGTGCTCAGAGGCCCCACAGGCCAGGGTCAGGACCCAGCAGGGCCCCTGCCCCTGGCCAGACTTGCCCAGACCTTCCTGGCCTCCGGGGGTACTGCCCCACCAAGGGGCAGGCTGCGGAGACTGGGTCCAGACATGTCCGTGCGCCTCCCCAGGATCATCCCCGCTGGTGCCTTTCCCCTGGGTGTAGTCCTCGGTTGAGGCCTCTTTGGAGAGGAGGTTGCTGGCAGGGGCTGTCTCCACACTGCAAGGTGCTGGAGCTCAGAGGGCCTCGTCAGAGGGAAGGCACCAGCAAAGGGCTGGATGCCCAAGACCTCTTTGACCCAGCAGCCTCAGGGCAGCAGGGAGAGCAAGAGGCCCAACTTGCCCCTAGGTCGGCTCTGCCCCGTCCCACACAGGCAGCCAGCCCAGCAGCAGCCTGGCAGTCTCTGGCTCCCCCGAGCTCTCTGCCGGTGTAGGGGGCAGGAACAGACGTGTGAATGTCGTTCTCCCTTGGCCTGGGAGTGTGTTCCCCCTGCCTGGCCCCAGGCTCAGGGGCAAGGGCCCGGAGAGCGCACCACCCCGAAGCGCTTTTCTCCCGGGCTTGGGAGCATTGTGCGTGCTTGGTGGGAACAGTGGGCGGGAGTGCTTGCAAACCGGCCTTTGAAGGCAGCCGGGGAGGTCTTCCAGTGGGAGAGGGCCGGTTGTGCTCAGAGGCCCCACAGGCCAGGGGCAGGACCCAGCAGGGCCCCTGCCCCTGGCCAGCCTTGCCCAGACCTTCCTGCCTCCGGGGTTACAGCCCCACCAAGGTGCAGGCTGCGGGGACTGGGTCCAGACATGCCCGGGCGCCTCCCCAGGCTCATCCCCGCTGGTGCCTTTCCCCTGGGCCTAGGCCTCGGTTGAGGCTTCCTTGGAGAGGAGGTTGCTGGCAGGGGCTGTCTCCACACTGCAAGGTGCTGGAGCTCAGAGGGCCTCGTCAGAGGGAAGGGACCAGCAAGGGGCTGGATGCCCAAGACCTCTTTGGCCCAGCAGCCTCAGGGCAGCAGGGAGAGCAAGAGGCCCAACTTGCCCCTAGGTCGGCTCTGCCCCTTCCCACACAGGCGGCCAACCCAGCAGCTGCCTGACAGACTCTGGCTCCCCCGAGCTCTCTGCCGGTGCAGGGGGCAAGAACAGACGTGTGCATGTGGTTCTGCCTTGGCCTGGGAGTGTGGACACCGTGCCTTGACCCCAGGCTCAGGGGCAAGGGCCCTGAGAGAGCACCACCCTGAATCGCTTTTCTCCCGGGCTTGGGAGCATTGTGCGCGCTTTGTGGGAACAGTGCGCGAGAGTGCTTGCAAACCGGCCTTTGGAGGCAGCCGGGGAGGTCTTCCAGTGGGAGAGGGCCGGTTGTGCTCAGAGGCCCCACAGGCCAGCGGCAGGACCCAGCAGGGCCCCTGCCCCTGGCCAGCCTTGCCCAGACCTTCCTGCCTCCGGGGTTACAGCCCCACCAAGGGGCAGGCTGCGGGGACTGGGTCCAGACATGTCCGTGCGCCTCCCCAGGATCATCCCCGCTGGTGCCTTTCCCCTGGGTGTAGGCCTCGGTTGAGGCCTCCTTGGAGAGGAGGTTGCTGGCAGGGGCTGTCTCCACACTGCAAGGTGCTGGAGCTCAGAGGGCCTCGTCAGAGGGAAGGGACCAGCAAAGGGCTGGATGCCCAAGACCTCTTTGATCCAGCAGACTCAGGGCAGCAGGGAGAGCAAGAGGCCCAACTTGCCCCTAGGTCGGCTCTGCCCCGTCGCACACAGGCAGCCAGCCCAGCAGCAGTCTGGCAGTCTCTGGCTCCCCCGGGCTCTCTGCCGGTGTAGGGGGCAGGAACAGACGTGTGCATGTCGTTCTGCCTTGGCCTGGGAGTGTGTTCCCCCTGCCTGGCCCCCAGTCTCAGGAGCAAGGGCCCGGAGAGAGCACCACCCCGAAGCGCTTTTCTCCCGGGCTTGGGAGCATTGTGCGTGCCTGGCGGGAACAGCGGGCGGGAGTGCTTGCAAACCGGCCTTTGGAGGCAGACGGGGAGGTCTTCCAGCGGGAGAGTGCCGGTTGTGCTCAGACGCCCCACAGGCCAGGGGCAGGACCCAGCAGTGTCCCTGCCCCTGGAAGCCTTGCCCAGACCTTCCTGGCCTCCGGGGGTACTACCCCACCAAGGGGCAGGCTGCGGGGACTGGGTCCAGACATGCCCGGGCGCCTCCCCAGGCTCATCCCCGCTGGTGCCTTTCCCCTGGGCCTAGTCCTCGGTTGAGGCCTCCTTGGAGAGGAGGTTGCTGGCAGGGGCTGTCTCCACACTGCAAGGTGTTGGAGCTCAGAGGGCCTCGTCAGCGGGAAGGGACCAGCAAGGGGCTAGATGCCCAAGACCTCTTTGGCCCAGCAGCCTCAGGGCAGCAGGGAGAGCAAGAGGCCCAACTTGCCCCTAGGTCGGCTCTGCCCCTTCCCACACAGGCAGCCAACCCAGCAGCTGCCTGACAGACTCTGGCTCCCCCGAGCTCTCTGCCGGTGCAGGGGTCAGGAACAGACGTGTGCATGTGGTTCTGCCTTGGTCTGGGAGTGTGGACCCACTGCCTGGACCCCAGGCTCAGGGGCAAGGGCCCGGAGAGAGCAACACCCCGAAGCCCTTTTCTCCCGGGCTTGGGAGCATTGTGCGTCCCTGGCGGGAACAGCGGGCGGGAGTGTTGGCAAACCGGCCTTTGGAGGCAGCCGGGGAGGTTTCCAGTGGGAGAGGGCCGGTTGTGCTCAGAGGCCCCACAGGCCAGGGGCAGGACCCACCAGGGCCCCTGCCCCTGGCCAGCCTTGCCCAGACCTTCCTGGCCTCTGGGGGTACTGCCCCACCAAGGGTCAGGCTGCGGGGACTGGGTCCAGACATGTCCGTGCGCCTCCCCAGGATCATCCCCGCTGGTGCCTTTCCCCGGGGCCTAGGCCTCAGTTGAGGCCTCCTTGGAGAGGAGGTTGCTGGCAGGGGCTGTCTCCACACTGCAAGGTGCTGGAGCTCAGAGGGCCTCGTCAGAGGGAAGGGACCAGCAAAGGGCTGGATGCCCAACACCTCTTTGACCCAGCAGCCTCAGGGCAGCAGGAAGAGCAAGAGGCCCAACTTGCCCCTAGGTCAGCTCTACCCCGTCCCACACAGGCAGCCAGCTCAGCAGCAGCCTGGCAGTCTCTGGCTCCCCCGAGCTCTATGCCGGTGTAGGGGGCAGGAACAGACGTGTGCATGTGGTTCTGCCTTGGCCTGGGAGTGTGTTCCCCCTGCCTGGCCCCCAGGCTCAGGGGCAAGGGCCCGGAGAGAGCACCACCCCGAAGCGCTTTTCTCCCGGGCTTGGGAGCATTGTGCGTGCCTGGCGGGAACAGCGGGCGGGAGTGCTTGCAAACCGGCCTTTGGAGGCAGCCGGCGAGGTCTTCCAGCGGGAGAGTGCCGGTTGTGCTCAGACGCCCCACAGGCCAGGGGCAGGACCCAGCAGTGTCCCTGCCCCTGGCAGCCTTGCCCAGACCTTCCTGGCCTCCGGGGGTACTGCCCCACCAAGGTGCAGGCTGCGGGGACTGGGTCCAGACATGCCCGGGCGCCTCCCCAGGCTCATCCCCGCTGGTGCCTTTCCCCTGGGCCTAGGCCTCGGTTGAGGCCTCCTTGGAGAGGAGGTTGCTGGCAGGGGCTGTCTCCACACTGCAAGGTGCTGGAGCTCAGAGGGCCTCGTCAGAGGGAAGGGACCAGCAAGGGGCTGGATGCCCAAGACCTCTTTGGCCCAGAAGCCTCAGGGCAGCAGGGAGAGCAAGAGGCCCAACTTGCCCCTAGGTCGGCTCTGCCCCTTCCCACACAGGCGGGCAGCCCAGCAGCTGCCTGACAGACTCTGGCTCCCCCGAGCTCTCTGCCGGTGCAGGGGTCAGGAAAAGACGTGTGCATGTGGTTCTGCCTTGGTCTTTGAGTGTGGACCCACTGCCTGGCCCGCACGCTCAGGGGCAAGGGCCCGGAGAGAGCAACACCCCGAAGCGCTTTTCTCCCGGGCTTGGGAGAATTGTGCGTGCCTGGCGGGAACAGCGGGCGGGAGTGTTGGCAAACCGGCCTTTGGAGGCAGCCGGGGAGGTCTTCGAGTGGGAGAGGGCTGGTTGTGCTCAGAGGCCCCACAGGCCAGGGGCAGGACCCAGCAGGGCCCCTGCCCCTGGCCAGCCTTGCCCAGACCTTCCTGGCCTCCGAGGGTACTGCCCCACCAAGGGGCAGGCTGCGGGGACTGGGTCCAGTCATGCCCGGGCGCCTCCCCAGGCTCATCCCCGCTGGTGCCTTTCCCCTGGTCCTAGGCTTCGGTTGAGGCCTCCTTGGAGAGGAGGTTGCTGGCATGGGCTGTCTCCACACTGCAAGGTGCTGGAGCTCAGAGGGCCTCGTCAGAGGGAAGGGACCAGCAAGGGGCTGGATGCCCAAGACCTCTTTGGCCCAGCAGCCTCAGGGCAGCAGGGAGGGCAAGAGGCCCAACTTGCCCCTAGGTCGGCTCTGCCACTTCCCACACAGGCGGCCAGCCCAGCAGCTGCCTGACAGACTCTGGCTCCCCCGAGCTCTCTGCCGGTGCAGGGGGCAGATCAGACGTGTGCATGTGGTTCTGCCTTGGCCTGGGAGTGTGGACACCCTGCCTTGCCCCTAGGCTCAGGGGCAAGGGCCCAGAGAGAGCACCACCCTGAAGCGCTTTTCTCCCGGGCTTAGGAGCATTGTGCACGCCTGCTGGGAACAGTGGGCGGTAGCGCTTGCAAACCGGCCTTGGGAGGCAGCCGGGGAGGTCTTTCAGTGGGAGAGGGCCGGTTGTGCTCAGAGGCCCCACAGGCCAGGGGCAGGACCCAGCAGGGCCCCAGCCCCTGGCCAGCCTTGCCCAGACCTTCCTGGCCTCCGGGGGTACTGCCCCACCAAGGGGCAGGCTGCGGGAACTGGGTCCAGACATGCTCGGGCGCCTCCCCTGGCTCATCCCCGCTGGTGCCTTTCCCTTGGGCCTAGGCCTCGGTTGAGGCCTCCTTGGAGTGGAGGTTGCTGGCAGGGGCTGTATCCACACTGCAAGGTGCTGGAGCTCAGAGGGCCTCGTCAGAGGGAAAGGACCAGTGAGGGGCTGGATGCCCAAGACGTCTTTGGCCCAGCAGCCTCAGGGCAGCAGGGAGAGCAAGAGGCCCAACTTGCCCCTAGGTCGGCTCTGCCCCTTCCCACACAGGCGGCCAACCCAGCAGCTGCCTGACAGACTCTGGCTCCCCCAAGCTCTCTGCCGGTGCAGGGGACAGGAACAGACGTGGGCATGTGTTTCTGCCTTGGCCTGGGAGTGTGTTCCCCCTGCCTTGCCCCCAGGCTCAGGGGCAAGGGCCCGGAGAGAGCACCACTCCGAAGTGCTTTTCTCCCGGGCTTGGGAGCATTGTGCGAGCCTGACGTGAACAGCGGGCGGGAGTGTTTGCAAACAGGACTTTGGAGGCAGCCGGGGAGGTCTTCCAGTGGGAGAGGGCCGGTTGTGCTCAGAGGCCCCACAGGCCAGTGTCAGGACCCAGCAGGGCCCCTGCCCCTGGCCAGACTTGCCCAGACCTTCCTGGCCTCCGGGGGTACTGCCCCACCAAGGGGCAGGCTGCGGAGACTGGGTCCAGACATGTCCGTGCGCCTCCCCAGGATCATCCCCGCTGGTGCCTTTCCCCTGGGTGTAGTCCTCGGTTGAGGCCTCTTTGGAGAGGAGGTTGCTGGCAGGGGCTGTCTCCACACTGCAAGGTGCTGGAGCTCAGAGGGCCTCGTCAGAGGGAAGGCACCAGCAAAGGGCTGGATGCCCAAGACCTCTTTGACCCAGCAGCCTCAGGGCAGCAGGGAGAGCAAGAGGCCCAACTTGCCCCTAGGTCGGCTCTGCCCCGTCCCACACAGGCAGCCAGCCCAGCAGCAGCCTGGCAGTCTCTGGCTCCCCCGAGCTCTCTGCCGGTGTAGGGGGCAGGAACAGACGTGTGAATGTCGTTCTCCCTTGGCCTGGGAGTGTGTTCCCCCTGCCTGGCCCCAGGCTCAGGGGCAGGGGCCCGGAGAGAGCACCACCCCGAAGCGCTTTTCTCCCGGGCTTGGGAGCATTGTGCGTGCCTGGCGGGAACAGCCGGTGGGAGTGCTTGCAAACCGTCTTTTGGAGGCAGACGGGGAGGTCTTCCAGCGGGAGAGTGCCGGTTGTGCTCAGACGCCCCACAGGCCAGGGGCAGGACCCAGCAGTGTCCCTGCCCCTGGCAGCCTTGCCGAGACCTTCCTGGCCTCCGGGGGTATTGCCCCACCAAGGGGCAGGCTGCGGGGACTGGGTCCAGACATCGCCGGGCGCCACCCCAGGCTCATCCCCGCTGGTGCCTTTCCCCTAGGCCTAGGCCTCGGTTGAGGCCTCCTTGGAGAGGAGGTTGCTGGCAGGGGCTGTCTCCACACAGCAAGGTGCTGGAGCTCAGAGGGCCTCATCAGAGGGAAGGGACCAGCAAGGGGCTGGATGCCCAAGACCTCTTTGGCCCAGCAGCCTCAGGGCAGCAGGGAGAGCAAGAGGCCCAACTTGCCCCTAGGTCGGCTCTGCCACTTCCCACACAGGCGGCCAGCCCAGCAGCTGCCTGACAGACTCTTGCTCCCCCCAGCTCTCTGCCGGTGGAGGGGGCAGGAACAGACGTGTGCATGTGGTTCTGCCTTGGCCTGGGACTGTGGATCTCCTGCCTCGCCCCCAGGCTCAGGGGCAAGGGCCCGGAGAGAGCACCACCCCGAAGCGCTTTGCTCCCGGGCTTGGGAGCATTGTGCCAGCCTGGCGTGAACAGCGGGCGGGAGTGTTTTCAAACAGGACTTTGGAGGCAGCCGGGGAGGTCTTCCAGTGGGAGAGGGCCGGTTGTGCTCAGAGTCCTCACAGGACAGGGGCAGGACCAAGCAGGGCCCCTGCCCCTGGCCAGCCTTGCCCAGACCTTCCTGGCCTCCGGGGGTACTGCCCCACCAAGGGGCAGGCTGCGGGGACTGGGTCCAGACATGTCCGTGCGCCTCCCCAGGATCATCCCCGCTGGTGCCTTTCCCCTGGGTGTAGGCCTCGGTTGAGGCCTCTTTGGAGAGGAGGTTGCTGGCAGGGGCTGTCTCCACACTGCAAGGTGCTGGAGCTCAGAAGGCCTCGTCAGAGGGAAGGGACCAGCAAAGGGCTGGATACCCAAGACCTCTTTGACCCAGCAGACTCAGGGCAGCAGGGACAGCAAGAGGCCCAACTTGCCCCTAGGTCGGCTCTGCCCCGTCGCACACAGGCAGCCAGCCCAGCAGCAGTCTGGCAGTCTCTGGCTCCCCCGAGCTCTCTGCCGGTGTAGGGGGCAGGAACAGACATGTGCATGTCGTTCTGCCTTGGCCTGGGAGTGTGTTCCCCCTGCCTGGCCCCCAGGCTCAGGAGCAAGGGCCCGGAGAGAGCACCACCCCGAAGCGCTTTTCTCCCGGGCTTGGGAGCATTGTGCGTGCCTGGCGGGAACAGCGGGCGAGAGTGCTTGCAAACCGGCCTTTAGAGGCAGACGGGGAGGTCTTCCAGCGGGAGAGTGCCGGTTGTGCTCAGACGCCCCACAGGCCAGGGGCAGGACCCAGCGCTGTCCCTGCCCCTGGCAGCCTTGCACAGACCTTCCTGGCCTCCGGGGGTACTACCCCGCCAAGGGGCAGGCTGCGGGGACTGGGTCCAGACATGCCCGGGCGCCTCCCCAGGCTCATCCCCGCTGGTGCCTTTCCCCTGGGCCTAGGCCTCGGTTGAGGCCTCCTTGGAGAGGAGGTTGCTGGCAGGGGCTGTCTCCACCCTGCAAGGTGCTGGAGCTCAGAGGGCCTCGTCAGAGGGAAGGGACCAGCAAGGGGCTGGATGCCCAAGACCTCTTTGGCCCAGCAGCCTCAGGGCAGCAGGGAGAGCAAGAGGCCCAACTTGCCCCTAGGTCGGCTCTGCCCCTTCCCACACAGGCAGCCAACCCAGCAGCTGCCTGACAGACTCTGGCTCCCCCGAGCTCTCTGCCGGTGCAGGGGTCAGGAACAGACGTGTGCATGAGGTTCTGCCTTGGTCTGGGAGTGTGGACCCACTGCCTGGACCCCAGGCTCAGGGGCAAGGGCCCGGAGAGAGCAACACCCCGAAGCGCTTTTCTCCCGGGCTTGGGAGCATTGTGCGTGCCTGGCGGGAACAGCGGGCGGGAGTGTTGGCAAACCGGCCTTTGGAGGCAGCCGGGGAGGTCTTCCAGTGGGAGAGGGCCAGTTGTGCTCAGAGGCCCCACAGGCCAGGGGCAGGACCCAGCAGGGCCCCTGCCCCTGGCCAGCCTTGCCCAGACCTTCCTGGCCTCCGGGGGTACTGCCCCACCAAGGGGCAGTCTGCGGGGACTGGGTCCAGACATGCCCGTGCGCCTCCACTGGCTCATCCCCGCTGGTGCCTTTCCCCTGGGCCTAGGCCTCGGTTTAGGCCTCCTTGGAGAGGAGGTTGCTAGCAGGGGCTGTCTCCACACTGCAAGGTGCTGGAGCTCAGAGGGCCTCGTCAGAGGGAAGGGACCAGCAAGGGGCTGGATGCCCAAGACCTCTTTGGCCCAGCAGCCTCAGGGCAGCAGGGAGAGCAAGAGGCCCAACTTGCCCCTAGGTCGGCTCTGCCCCTTCCCACACAGGCGGCCAACCCAGCAGCTGCCTGACAGACTCTGGCTCCCCCCAGCTCTCTGCCAGTGCAGGGGGCAGGAACAGACGTGTGCATGTGGTTCTGCCTTGGCCTGGGAGTGTGGACCCCCTGCCTGTCCCCCAGGCTCAGGGGCAAGGGCCCGGAGAGAGCACCAACCCGAAGCGCTTTTCTCCCTGGCTTGGGAGCATTGTGCGCGCTTGGTGGGAACAGTGGGCGGGAGTGCTTGCAAACCGGCCTTTGGAGGCAGCCGGGGAGGTCTTCCAGTGGGAGAGGGCCGGTTGTGCTCAGAGGCCCCACAGGCCAGGGGCAGGACCCAGCAGGGCCCCTGCCCCTGGCCAGCCTTGCCCAGACCTTCCTGCCTCCGGGCTTACAGCCCCACCAAGGGGCAGGCTGCGGGGACTGGGTCCAGACATGCCCGGGCGCCTCCCCAGGCTCATCCCCGCTGGTGCCTTTCCCCTGGGCCTAGGCCTCGGTTGAGGCCTCCTTGGAGAGGAGGTTGCTGGCAGGGGCTGTCTCCACACTGCAAGGTGCGGGAGCTCAGAGGGCCTCGTCAGAGGGAAGGGACCAGCAAGGGGCTGGATGCCCAAGACCTCTTTGGCCCAGCAGCCTCAGGGCAGCAGGGAGAGCAAGAGGCCCAACTTGCCCCTAGGTCGGCTCTGCCCCTTCCCACACAGGCAGCCAGCCCAGCAGCTGCCTGACAGACTCTGGCTCCCCCGAGCTCTCTGCCGGTGCAGGGGGCAGATCAGACGTGTGCATGTGGTTCTGCCTTGGCCTGGGAGTGTGGACACCCTGCCTTGCCCCCAGGCTCAGGGGCAAGGGCCCAGAGAGAGCACCACCCTGAAGCGCTTTTCTCCCGGGCTTAGGAGCATTGTGCACGCCTGCTGGGAACAGTGGGCGGGAGCGCTTGCAAACCGGCCTTTGGAGGCAGCCGGGGAGGTCTTCCAGTGGGAGAGGGCCGGTTGTGCTCAGAGGCCCCACAGGCCAGGGGCAGGACCCAGCAGGGCCCCTGCCCCTGGCCAGCCTTGCCCAGACCTTCCTGGCCTCCGGGGGTACTGCCCCACCAAGGGGCAGGCTGCGGGGCTGGGTCCAGACATGCCCGGGCGCCTCCCCTGGCTCATCCCCGCTGGTGCCTTTCCCCTGGGCCTAGGTCTCGGTTGAGGCCTCCTTGGAGAGGAGGTTGCTGGCAGGGGCTGTCTCCACACTGCAAGGTGCTGGAGCTCAGAGGGCCTCGTCAGAGGGAAGGGACCAGCAAGGGTCTGGATGCCCAAGATGTCTTTGGACCAGCAGCCTCAGGGCAGCAGGGAGAGCAAGAGGCCCAACTTGCCCCTAGGGCGGCTCTGCCCCTTCCCACACAGGCGGCCAACCCAGCAGCTGCCTGACAGACACTGGCTCCCCCAAGGTCTCTCCCGGTGCAGGGGACAGGAACAGACGTGGGCATGTGGTTCTGCCTTGGCCTGGGAGTGTGTTCCCCCTGCCTTGCCCGCAGGCTCAGGGGCAAGGGTCCGGAGAGAGCACCACCCCAAAGCGCTTTGCTCCCGGGCTTGGGAGCATTGTGCGAGCCTGGCGTGAACAGCGGGCGGGAGTGTTTGCAAACAGGACTTTGGAGGCAGCCGGGGAGGTCTTCCAGTGGGAGAGGGCCGGTTGTGCTCAGAGGCCCCACAGGCCAGGGGCAGGACCCAGCAGGGCCCCTGCCCCTGGCCAGCCTTGCCCAGACCTTTCTGGCCTCCGGGGGTACTGCCCCACCAAGGGGCAGGCTGCGGGGACTGGGTCCAGACATGTCCGTGCGCCTCCCCAGGATCATCCCCGCTGGTGCCTTTCCCGTGGGCCTAGGCCTCGGTTGAGGCCTCTTTGGAGAGGAGGTTGCTGGCAGGGGCTGTCTCCACACTGCAAGGTGCTGGAGCTCAGAGGGCCTCGTCAGAGGGAAGGGACCAGCAAAGGACTGGATGCCCAAGACCTCTTTGACCCAGCAGCCTCAGGGCAGCAGGGAGAGCAAGAGGCCCGACTTGACCCTAGGTCGGCTCTGCCCCGTCCCACACAGGCAGCCAGCCCAGCAGCAGCCTGGCAGTCTCTGGCTCCCCCGAGCTCTCTGCCGGTGTAGGGGGCAGGAACAGACGTGTTCATGTCGTTCTGTCTTGGCCTGGGAGTGTGTTCCCCCTGCCTGGCCCCCAGGCTCAGGGGCAAGGGCCCGGAGAGAGCACCACCCCGAAGCGCTTTTCTCCCGGGCTTGGGAGCATTGTGCGTGCCTGGCGGGAACAGCGGGCGGGAGTGCTTGCAAACCGGCCTTTGGAGGCAGACGGGGAGGTCTTCCAGCGAGAGAGTGCCGGTTGTGCTCAGACGCCCCACAGGCCAGGGGCAGGACCCAGCGCTGTCCCTGCCCCTGGCAGCCTTGCACAGACCTTCCTGGCCTCCGGGGGTAATGCCCCACCAAGGGGCAGGCTGCGGGGACTGGGTCCAGACATGCCCGGGCGCCTCCCCAGGCTCATCCCCGCTGGTGCCTTTCCCCTGGGCCTAGGCTTCGGTTGAGGCCTCATTGGAGAGGAGGTTGCTGGCAGGGGCTGTCTCCACACTGCAAGGTGCTGGAGCTCAGAGGGCCTCGTCAGAGGGAAGGGACCAGCAAGGGGCTGGATGCCCAAGACCTCTTTGGCCCAGCAGCCTCAGGGCAGCAGGGAGAGCAAGAGGCCCAACTTGCCCCTAGGTCGGCTCTGCCCCTTCCCACACAGGCGGCCAGCCCAGCAGCTGCCTGACAGACTCTGGCTCCCCCGAGCTCTCTGCCGGTGCAGGGGTCAGGAACAGACGTGTGCATGTGGTTCTGCCTTGGTCTGGGAGTGTGGACCCACTGCCTGGCCCCCAGGCTCAGGGGCAAGGGCCCGGAGAGAGCAACACCCCGAAGCGCTTTTCTCCCGGGCTTGGGAGCACTGTGCGTGCCTGGCGGGAACAGCGGGCGGGAATGTTGGCAAATTGGCCTTTGGAGGCAGCCGGGGAGGTCTTCCAGTGGGAGAGGGCCGGTTGTGCTCAGAGGCCCCACAGGCCAGGGGCAGGACCCAGCAGGGCCCCTGCCCCTGGCCAGCCTTGCCCAGACCTTCCTGGCCTCCGGTGGTACTGCCCCACCAAGGGGCAGGCTCCGGGGACTGGGTCCAGACATGCCCGGTCGCCTCCCTAGGCTCATCCCCGCTGGTGCCTTTCCCCTGGTCCTAGGCCTCGGTTGAGGCCTCCTTGGAGAGGAGGTTGCTGGCAGGGGCTGTCTCCACACTGCAAGGTGCTGGAGCTCAGAGGGCCTCGTCAGAGGGAAGGGACCAGCAAGGGACTGGATGCCCAAGACCTCTTTGGCCCAGCAGCCTCAGGGCAGCAGGGAGAGCAAGAGGCCCAACTTGCCCCTAGGTCGGCTCTGCCCCTTCCCACACAGGCGGCCAGCCCAGCAGCTGCCTGACAGACTCTGGCTCCCCCGAGCTCTCTGCCGGTGCAGGGGGCAGGAACAGACGTGTGCATGTGTTTCTGCCTTGGCCTGGGAGTGTGGACCCCCTGCCTGGCCCCAGGCTCAGGGGCAAGGGCCCGGAGAGAGCACCACCCCGAAGCGCTTTTCTCACGGGCTTGGGAGCATTGTGCGTGCCTGGCGGGAACAGCGGGCGAGAGTGCTTGCAAACCGGCCTTTAGAGGCAGACGGGGAGGTCTTCCAGCGGGAGAGTGCCGGTTGTGCTCAGACGCCCCACAGGCCAGGGGCAGGACCCAGCGCTGTCCCTGCCCCTAGCAGCCTTCCACAGACCTTCCTGGCCTCCGGGGGTACTACCCCGCCAAGGGGCAAGCTGCGGGGACTGGGTCCAGACATGCCCGGGCGCCTCCCTAGGCTCATTCCCGCTGGTGCCTTTCCCCTGGGCCTAGGCCTCGGTTGAGGCCTCCTTGGAGAGGAGGTTGCTGGCAGGGGCTGTCTCCACACTGCAAGGTGCTGGAGCTCAGAGGGCCTCGTCAGAGGGAAGGGACCAGCAAGGGGCTGGATGCCCAAGACCTCTTTGGCCCAGCAGCCTCAGGGCAGCAGGGAGAGCAAGAGGCCCAACTTGCCCCTAGGTCGGCTCTGCCCCTTCCCACACAGGCAGCCAACACAGCAGCTGCCTGACAGACTCTGGCTCCCCCGAGCTCTCTGCCAGTGCAGGGGTCAGGAACAGACGTGTGCATGTGGTTCTGCCTTGGTCTGGGAGTGTGGACCCACTGCCTGGACCCCAGGCTCAGGGGCAAGGGCCCGGAGAGAGCACCACCCCGAAGCGCTTTTCTCCCGGGCTTGGGAGCATTGTGCGTGCCTGGCGGGAACAGCGGGCGGGAGTGTTGGCAAACCGGCCTTTGGAGGCAGCCGGGGAGGTCTTCCAGTGGGAGAGGGCCGGTTGTGCTCAGAGGCCCCACAGGCCAGGGGCAGGACCCAGCAGGGCCCCTGCCCCTGGCCAGCCTTGCCCAGACCTTCCTGGCCTCCGGGGGTACTGCCCCACCAAGGGGCAGTCTGCGGGGACTGGGTCCAGACATGCCCGTGCGCCTCCACTGGCTCATCCCCTCTGGTGCCTTTCCCCTGGGCCTAGGCCTCGGTTTAGGCCTCCTTGGAGAGGAGGTTGCTGGCAGGGGCTGTCTCCACACTGCAAGGTGCTGGAGCTCAGAGGGCCTCGTCAGAGGGAAGGGACCAGCAAGGGGCTGGATGCCCAAGACCTCTCTGGCCCAGCAGCCTCAGGGCAGCAGGGAGAGCAAGAGGCCCAACTTGCCCCTAGGTCGGCTCTGCCCCTTCCCAAACAGGCGGCCAACCCAGCAGCTGCCTGACAGACTCTGGCTCCCCCCAGCTCTCTGCCGGTGCAGGGGGCAGGAACAGACGTGTGCATGTGGTTCTGCCTTGGCCTGCGAGTGTGGACCCCCTGCCTGGCCCCCAGGCTCAGGGGCAAGGGCCCGGAGAGAGCACCACCCCGAAGCGCTTTTCTCCCGGGCTTGGGAGGATTGTGCGCGCTTTGTGGGAACAGTGGGCGAGAGTGCTTGAAACCGGCCTTTGGAGGCAGCCGGGGAGGTCTTCCAGTGGGAGAGGGCCGGTTGTGCTCAGAGGCCCCACAGGCCAGGGGCAGGACCCAGCAGGGCCCCTGCCCCTGGCCAGCCTTGCCCAGACCTTCCTGCCTCCGGGGTTACAGCCCCACCAAGGGGCAGGCTGCGGGGACTGGGTCCAGACATGTCCGTGCGCCTCCCCAGGATCATCCCCGCTGGTGCCTTTCCCCTGGGTGTAGGCCTCGGTTGAGGCCTCTTTGGAGAGGAGGTTGCTGGCAGGGGCTGTCTCCAAACTGCAAGGTGCTGGAGCTCAGAAGGCCTCGTCAGAGGGAAGGGACCAGCAAAGGGCTGGATGCCCAAGACCTCTTTGATCCAGCAGACTCAGGGCAGCAGGGAGAGCAAGAGGCCCAACTTGCCCCTAGGTCGGCTCTGCCCCGTCGCACACAGGCAGCCAGCCCAGCAGCAGTCTGGCAGTCTCTGGCTCCCCCGGGCTCTCTGCCGGTGTAGGGGGCAGGAACAGACGTGTGCATGTCGTTCTGCCTTGGCCTGGGAGTGTGTTCCCCCTGCCTGGCCCCCAGTCTCAGGAACAAGGGCCCGGAGAGAGCACCACCCCGAAGCGCTTTTCTCCCGGGCTTGGGAGCATTGTGCGTGCCTGGCGGGAACAGCGGGCGGGAGTGTTGGCAAACCGGCCTTTGGAGGCAGACGGGGAGGTCTTCCAGCGGGAGAGTGCCGGTTGTGCTCAGACGCCCCACAGGCCAGGGGCAGGACCCAGCAGTGTCCCTGCCCCTGGAAGCCTTGCCCACACCTTCCTGGCCTCCGGGGATACTACCCAACCAAGGGGCAGTCTGCGGGGACTGGGTCCAGACATGCCCGGGCGCCTCCCCAGGCTCATCCCCGCTGGTGCCTTTCCCCTGGGCCTAGTCCTCGGTTGAGGCCTCCTTGGAGAGGAGGTTGCTGGCAGGGGCTGTCTCCACACTGCAAGGTGCTGGAGCTCAGAGGGCCTCGTCAGGGGGAAGGGACCAGCAAGGGGCTAGATGCCCAAGACCTCTTTGGCCCAGCAGCCTCAGGGCAGCAGGGAGAGCAAGAGGCCCAACTTGCCCCTAGGTCGGCTCTGCCCCTTCCCACACAGGCAGCCAACCCAGCAGCTGCCTGACAGACTCTGGCTCCCCCGAGCTCTCTGCCGGTGCAGGGGTCAGGAACAGACGTGTGCATGTGGTTCTGCCTTGGTCTGGGAGTGTGGACCCACTGCCTGGACCCCAGGCTCAGGGGCAAGGGCCCGGAGAGAGCAAAACCCCGAAGCGCTTTTCTCCCGGGCTTGGGAGCATTGTGCGTCCCTGGCGGGAACAGCGGGCGGGAGTGTTGGCTAACCGGCCTTTGGAGGCAGCCGGGGAGGTTTCCAGTGGGAGAGGGCCGGTTGTGCTCAGAGGCCCCACAGGCCAGGGGCAGGACCCACCAGGGCCCCTGCCCCTGGCCAGCCTTGCCCAGACCTTCCTGGCCTCTGGGGGTACTGCCCCACCAAGGGTCAGGCTGCAGGGTCTGGGTCCAGACATGTCCGTGCGCCTCCCCAGGATCATCCCCGCTGGTGCCTTTCCCCGGGGCCTAGGCCTCGGTTGAGGCCTCCTTGGAGAGGAGGTTGCTGGCAGGGGCTGTCTCCACACTGCAAGGTGCTGGAGCTCAGAGGGCCTCGTCAGAGGGAAGGGACCAGCAAAGGGCTGGATGCCCAACACCTCTTTGACCCAGCAGCCTCAGGGCAGCAGGGAGAGCAAGAGGCCCAACTTGCCCCTAGGTCAGCTCTACCCCGTCCCACACAGGCAGCCAGCTCAGCAGCAGCCTGGCAGTCTCTGGCTCCCATGAGCTCTATGCCGGTGTAGGGGGCAGGAACAGACGTGTGCATGTCGTTCTGCCTTGGCCTGGGAGTGTGTTCCCCCTGCCTGGCCCCCAGGCTCAGGGGCAAGGGCCCGGAGAGAGCACCACCCCGAAGCGCTTTTCTCCCGGGCTTGGGAGCATTGTGCGTGCCTGGCGGGAACAGCGGGCGGGAGTGCTTGCAAACCGGCCTTTGGAGGCAGACGGGGAGGTCTTCCAGCGGGAGAGTGCCGGTTGTGCTCAGACGCCCCACAGGCCAGGGGCAGGACCCAGCAGTGTCCCTGCCCCTGGCAGCCTTGCGCAGACCTTCCTGGCCTCCGGGGGTACTGCCCCACCAAGGGGCAGGCTGCGGGGACTGGGTCCAGACATGCCCGGGCGCCTCCCCAGGCTCATCCCCGCTGGTGCCTTTCCCCTGGGCCTAGGCCTCGGTTGAGGCCTCCTTGGAGAGGAGGTTGCTGGCAGGGGCTGTCTCCACACTGCAAGGTGCTGGAGCTCAGAGGGCCTCGTCAGAGGGAAGGGACCAGCAAGGGGCTGGATGCCCAAGACCTCTTTGGCCCAGCAGCCTCAGGGCAGCAGGGAGAGGAAGAGGCCCAACTTGCCCCTAGGTCGGCTCTGCCCCTTCCCACACAGGCGGCCAGCCCAGCAGCTGCCTGACAGACTCTGGCTCCCCCGAGCTCTCTGCCGGTGCAGGGGTCAGGAACAGACGTGTGCATGTGGTTCTGCCTTGGTCTTTGAGTGTGGACCCACTGCCTGGCCCCCACGCTCAGGGGCAAGGGCCCGGAGAGAGCAACACCCCGAAGCGCTTTTCTCTCGGGCTTGGGAGCATTGTGCGTGCCTGGCGGGAACAGCGGGCGGGAGTGTTGGCAAACCGGCCTTTGGAGGCAGCCGGGGAGGTCTTCCAGTGGGAGAGGGCCGGTTGTGCTCAGAGGCCCCACAGGCCAGGGGCAGGACCCAGCAGGGCCCCTGCCCCTGGCCAGCCTTGCCCAGACCTTCCTGGCCTCCGGGGGTACTGCCCCACCAAGGGGCAGGCTGCGGGGACTGGGTCCAGTCATGCCCGGGCGCCTCCCCAGGCTCATCCCCGCTGGTGCCTTTCCCCTGGTCCTAGGCTTCGTTTGAGGCCTCCTTGGAGAGGAGGTTGCTGGCATGGGCTGTCTCCACACTGCAAGGTGCTGGAGCTCAGAGGGCCTCGTCAGAGGGAAGGGACCAGCAAGGGGCTGGATGCCCAACACCTCTTTGGCCCAGCAGCCTCAGGGCAGCAGGGAGAGCAAGAGGCCCAACTTGCCCCTAGGTCGGCTCTGCCACTTCCCACACAGGCGGCCAGCCCAGCAGCTGCCTGACAGACTCTGGCTCCCCCGAGCTCTCTGCCGGTGCAGGGGGCAGATCAGACGTGTGCATGTGGTTCTGCCTTGGCCTGGGAGTGTGGACACCCTGCCTTGCCCCTAGGCTCAGGGGCATGGGCCCAGAGAGAGCACCACCCTGAAGCGCTTTTCTCCCGGGCTTAGGAGCATTGTGCACGCCTGCTGGGAACAGTGGGCGGTAGCGCTTGCAAACCGGCCTTGGGAGGCAGCCGGGGAGGTCTTTCAGTGGGAGAGGGCCGGTTGTGCTCAGAGGCCCCACAGGCCAGGGGCAGGACCCAGCAGGGCCCCTGCCCCTGGCCAGCCTTGCCCAGACCTTCCTGGCCTCCGGGGGTACTGCCCCACCAAGGGGCAGGCTGCGGGGACTGGGTCCAGACATGCTCGGGCGCCTCCCCTGGCTCATCCCCGCTGGTGCCTTTCCCCTGGGCCTAGGCCTCGGTTGAGGCCTCCTTGGAGCGGAGGTTGCTGGCAGGGGCTGTCTCCACACTGCAAGGTGCTGGAGCTCAGAGGGCCTCGTCAGAGGGAAAGGACCAGTGAGGGGCTGGATGCCCAAGACGTCTTTGGCCCAGCAGCCTCAGGGCAGCAGGGAGAGCAAGAGGCCCAACTTGCCCCTAGGTCAGCTCTGCCCCTTCCCACACAGGCAGCCAACCCAGCAGCTGCCTGACAGACTCTGGCTCCCCCAAGCTCTCTGCCGGTGCAGGGGACAGGAACAGACGTGTGCATGTGTTTCTGCCTTGGCCTGGGAGTGTGTTCCCCCTGCCTTGCCCCCAGGCTCAGGGGCAAGGGCCCGGAGAGAGCACCACTCCGAAGTGCTTTTCTCCCGGGCTTGGGAGCATTGTGCGAGCCTGACGTGAACAGCGGGCGGGAGTGTTTGCAAACCGGCCTTTGGAGGCAGCCGGGGAGGTCTTCCAGTGGGAGAGGGCCGGTTGTGCTCAGAGGCCCCACAGGCCAGGGTCAGGACCCAGCAGGGCCCCTGCCCCTGGCCAGACTTGCCCAGACCTTCCTGGCCTCCGGGGGTACTGCCCCACCAAGGGGCAGGCTGCGGAGACTGGGTCCAGACATGTCCGTGCGCCTCCCCAGGATCATCCCCGCTGGTGCCTTTCCCCTGGGTGTAGTCCTCGGTTGAGGCCTCTTTGGAGAGGAGGTTGCTGGCAGGGGCTGTCTCCACACTGCAAGGTGCTGGAGCTCAGAGGGCCTCGTCAGAGGGAAGGCACCAGCAAAGGGCTGGATGCCCAAGACCTCTTTGACCCAGCAGCCTCAGGGCAGCAGGGAGAGCAAGAGGCCCAACTTGCCCCTAGGTCGGCTCTGCCCCGTCCCACACAGGCAGCCAGCCCAGCAGCAGCCTGGCAGTCTCTGGCTCCCCCGAGCTCTCTGCCGGTGTAGGGGGCAGGAACAGACGTGTGCATGTCGTTCTCCCTTGGCCTGGGAGTGTGTTCCCCCTGCCTGGCCCCAGGCTCAGGGGCAAGGACCCGGAGAGAGCACCACCCCGAAGCGCTTTTCTCCCGGGCTTGGGAGCATTGTGCGTGCCTGGCGGGAACAGCCGGTGGGAGTGCTTGCAAACCGTCTTTTGGAGGCAGACGGGGAGGTCTTCCAGCGGGAGAGTGCCGGTTGTGCTCAGACGCCCCACAGGCCAGGGGCAGGACCCAGCAGTGTCCCTGCCCCTGGCAGCCTTGCCGAGACCTTCCTGGCCTCCGGGGGTATTGGCCCACCAAGGGGCAGGCTGCGGAGCTGGGTCCAGACATCGCCGGGCGCCTCCCCAGGCTCATCCCCGCTGGTGCCTTTCCCCTAGGCCTAGGCCTCGGTTGAGGCCTCCTTGGAGAGGAGGTTGCTGGCAGGGGCTGTCTCCACACAGCAAGGTGCTGGAGCTCAGAGGGCCTCATCAGAGGGAAGGGACCAGCAAGGGGCTGGATGCCCAAGACCTCTTTGGCCCAGCAGCCTCAGGGCAGCAGGGAGAGCAAGAGGCCCAACTTACCCCTAGGTCGGCTCTGCCACTTCCCACACAGGCGGCCAGCCCAGCAGCTGCCTGACAGACTCTGGCTCCCCCCAGCTCTCTGCCGGTGGAGGGGGCAGGAACAGACGTGTGCATGTGGTTCTGCCTTGGCCTGGGACTGTGGATCCCCTGCCTGGCCCCCAGGCTCAGGGGCAAGGGCCCGGAGAGAGCAACACCCCGAAGCGCTTTTCTCCCGGGCTTGGGAGCATTGTGCGTGCTTGGTGGGAACAGTGGGCGGGAGTGCTTGCAAACCGGCCTTTGAAGGCAGCCGGGGAGGTCTTCCAGTGGGAGAGGGCCGGTTGTGCTCATAGGCCCCACAGGCCAGGGGCAGGACCCAGCAGGGCCCCTGCCCCTGGCCAGCCTTGCCCAGACCTTCCTGCCTCCGGGGTTACAGCCCCACCAAGTGGCAGGCTGCGGGGACTGGGTCCAGACATGCCCGGGCGCCTCCCCAGGCTCATCCCCGCTGGTGCCTTTCCCCTGGGCCTAGGCCTCGGTTGAGGCCTCCTTGGAGAGGAGGTTGCTGGCAGGGGCTGTCTCCACACTGCAAGGTGCTGGAGCTCAGAGGGCCTCGTCAGAGGGAAGGGACCAGCAAGGGGCTGGATGCCCAAGACCTCTTTGGCCCAGCAGCCTCAGGGCAGCAGGGAGAGCAAGAGGCCCAACTTGCCCCTAGGTCGGCTCTTCCCCTTCCCACACAGGCGGCCAGCCCAGCAGCTGCCTGACAGACTCTGGCTCCCCCGAGCTCTCTGCCGGTGCAGGGGGCAGGAACAGACGTGTGCATGTGGTTCTGACTTGGCCTGGGAGTGTGGACACCGTGCCTTGACCCCAGGCTCAGGGGCAAGGGCCCTGAGAGAGCACCACCCTGAAGCGCTTTTCTCCCGGGCTTGGGAGCATTGTGCCAGCCTGGCGTGAACAGCGGGCGGGAGTGTTTGCAAACAGGACTTTGGAGGCAGCCGGGGAGGTCTTCCAGTGGGAGAGGGCCGGTTGTGCTCAGAGTCCTCACAGGCCAGGGGCAGGACCCAGCAGGGCCCCTGCCCCTGGCCAGCCTTGCCCAGACCTTCCTGGCCTCCGGGGGTACTGCCCCACCAAGGGGCAGGCTGCGGGGACTGGGTCCAGACATGTCCGTGCGCCTCCCCAGGATCATCCCCGCTGGTGCCTTTCCCCTGGTGTAGGCCTCGGTTGAGGCCTCTTTGGAGAGGAGGTTGCTGGCAGGGGCTGTCTCCACACTGCAAGGTGCTGGAGCTCAGAGGGCCTCGTCAGAGGGAAGGGACCAGCAAAGGGCTGGATACCCAAGACCTCTTTGACCCAGCAGACTCAAGGTAGCAGGGAGAGCAAGAGGCCCAACTTGCCCCTAGGTCGGCTCTGCCCCGTCGCACACAGGCAGCCAGCCCAGCAGCAGTCTGGCAGTCTCCGGCTCCCCCGAGCTCTCTGCCGGTGTAGGGGGCAGGAACAGACATGTGCATGTCGTTCTGCCTTGGCCTGGGAGTGTGTTCCCCCTGCCTGGCCCCCAGGGTCAGGAGCAAGGGCCCGGAGAGAGCACCACCCCGAAGCGCTTTTCTCCCGGGCTTGGGAGCATTGTGCGTGCCTAGCGGGAACAGCGGGCGAGAGTGCTTGCAAACCGGCCTTTAGAGGCAGACGGGGAGGTCTTCCAGCGGGAGAGTGCCGGTTGTGCTCAGACGCCCCACAGGCCAGGGGCAGGACCCAGCGCTGTCCCTGCCCCTGGCAGCCTTGCACAGACCTTCCTGGCCTCCGGGGGTACTACCCCGCCAAGGGGCAGGCTGCGGGGACTGGGTCCAGACATGACCGGGCGCCTCCCCAGGCTCATCCCCGCTGGTGCCTTTCCCCTGGGCCTAGGCCTCGGTTGAGGCCTCCTTGGAGAGGAGGTTGCTGGCAGGGGCTGTCTCCACACTGCAAGGTGCTGGAGCTCAGAGGGCCTCGTCAGAGGGAAGGGACCAGCAAGGGGCTGGATGCCCAAGACCTCTTTCGCCCAGCAGCCTCAGGGCAGCAGGGAGAGCAATAGGCCCAACTTGCCCCTAGGTCGGCTCTGCCCCTTCCCACACAGGCAGCCAACCCAGCAGCTGCCTGACAGACTCTGGCTCCCCCGAGCTCTCTGCCAGTGCAGGGGTCAGGAACAGACGTGTGCATGTGGTTCTGACTTTGCCTGGGAGTGTGGACCCCCTGCCTGGCCCCAAGGCACAGGGGCAAGGGCCCGGAGAGAGCACCACCCCAAAATGCTTTTCTCCCGGGCTTGGGAGCATTTGCGTGGCTGGCGGGAACAGCTAGTGGGAATGCTTGCAAACCGGCCTTTGGGGGCAGCCGGGGAGGTCCTCCATGGGCCCGGAGAGAACACCACCCTGATGCGCTTTTCTCCCGGGCTTGGGAGCAGTGTGCGCGTGTGGCGGGAACAGCAGGCAGGAGTGCTTGCAAACCGGCCTTTGGAGGCAGGCGCGGAGGTCTTCCAAGTGCAAGGAGTGAGCACCACACCAAAATGCTTTTCTCCCGTGCTTGGGAGCATTGTGCATGGCTGGTGGGAACAGCGGGCATGAGTGCTTGCATACCACCCTTTGGAGGCAGCCGGGGAAGTCTTCAAAGGGCCCTGAGAGAGCACCACCCCGAAGCGCTTTTCTCCCGTGATTGGGAGCATTGTGTGCGGCTGGCGGGACAGCGGGAGGGAGTTCTTGCAAACCGGCCTTTGGAGGCAGCCAGGGAAGTCTTCCAAGGGCCGGGAGAGAGCACCACCCCAAAGCGCTTCTCTCCCGTGTTTTGGAGCATGTGCGTGGCTGGCGGGAACAATGAGTGGGAGTGATTGCAAACCGGCCTTTGGGGGCAGCTGGGCTGGTCCTCCATGGGCACGGAGAGAACACCACCCCGAAGCGCATTTCTCCCGGTCTTGGGAGCATTGTGCGCGGCTGGCGGGAACAGTGGGCATGAGTTCTTGCAAACTGTCCTTTGGAGGCAGCCGGGGAGGTCTTCCAAGGGCCCGGACTGATCACCACCCCAAAATGCTTTTCTCCCGGGCTTGGGAGCATTGTGCGCGGCTGTCGGGAACAGCGGACATGAGTACTTGCAAACCGGCCTTTGGAGGCAGCCCGGGAGGTCTTCCAAGGGCCCGGAGAGAGCACCACCCCAAAATGCTTTTCTTCCGGGCTTGGGAGCATTGTGCGCATGTGGCGGGAACAGCAGGCAGGAGTGCTTGCAAACCGGCCTTTGGAGGCAGCCGGGGAGGTCTTCCAAGGGCCCGGAGAGAGCACCACCTCGAAGCGCTTTTCTCCGGGGTTTTGGAACATTGTGTGTGGCTGGCGGGACAGCGAGTGGGAGTGCTTGCAAACCGGCCTTTGGGGGCAGCCGGGGAGGTCCTCCATGGTCCCTAGTAGAACACCACCTTGAAGCGCTTTTCTCACGGTCTTGGGAGCATTGTGCGCGGCTGGTGGAAGCAGCGGGAATGAGTACTTACAAACCGGCCTTTGGAGGCAGCCGAGGAGGTCTTGGAAGTGCACGGAGAGAGCACCACCCCGAAGCGCTTTTCTCCCGGGCTTGGGAGCATTGTGCGCGGCTGGCGGGAACAGCAGGCAGGAGTGCTTGCAAACTGGCCTTTGGAGGCAGCCGTGGAGGTATTCCAAGGGCCCGGAGTGAGCACCACCCCAAAATGCTTTTCTCCCGGGCTTGGGAGCATTGTGCGCGGCTGGTGGGAACAACGGGCATGAGTGCTTGCAAACCGGCCTTTGGAGGCAGCCGGGGACGTCTTCCAAGGGCCCGGAGAGAGCACCACCCCGAAGCACTTTTCTCCCGGGCTTGGGAGCATTGTGCGTGGCTGGCGGGAACAGCAGGAAGGAGTCCTTGCAAACCGGCCTTTGGAGGCAGCGGGGGAGGTCTTCCAAGGGCCTGTAGAGAGCACCACCCCGAAGCGCTTTTCTCCCGGGCTTGGGAGTATTGTGCGCGGGTGGCGGGAACAGCAGGCAGGAGTGCTTGAAAACCGGCCTTTGCAGGCAGCCGGGGAGGTCTTCCAGGGCCCGGTGTGAGCACCACCCCAAAAAGCTTTTCTCCCGGGCTTGGGAGCATTGTGCGCGGCTGGTGGGAACAGCGGGCATGAGTGCTTGCAAACTGGCCATTGGGGGCAGCCGGGGAGGTCTTCCAAGGGCCTGTAGAGAGCACCACCCCAAAATGCTTTTCTCCCGGGCTTGGGAGCATTGTGCGTGGCTGGCGGGAACAGCAGGAAGGAGTCCTTGCAAACCGGCCTTTGGAGGCAGCCGGGGAGGTCTTCCAAGGGCCTGTAGAGAGCACCACCCCAAAGTGCTTTTCTCCCGGGCTTGGGAGGATTGTGCGCAGGTGGTGGGAACAGCAGGCAGGAGTGCTTGAAAACCGGCCTTTGGAGGCAGCCGGGGAGGTCTTCCAGGGCCCGGTGTGAGCACCACCCCAAAAGCTTTTCTCCCGGGCTTGGGAGCATTGTGCGCGGCTGGTGGGAACAGTGGGCATGAGTGCTTGCAAACTGGCCATTGGAGGCAGCCGGGGAGGTCTTCCAAGGGCCCGGAGTGAGCACCACCCCAAAATGCTTTTCTCCCGGGCTTGGGAGCATTGTGCGTGGCTGGCGGGAACAGCAGGAAGGAGTCCTTGCAAACCGGCCTTTGGAGGCAGCCGGGGAGGTCTTCCAAGGGCCTGTAGAGAGCACCACCCCGAAGCGCTTTTCTCCCGGGCTTGGGAGCATTGTGCGCGGGTGGCGGGAACAGCAGGCAGGAGTGCTTGAAAACCGTCCTTTGGAGGCAGCCGGGGAGGTCTTCCAGGGCCCGGTGTGAGCACCACCCCAAAATGCTTTTCTCCCGGGCTTGGGAGCATTGTGCGTGGCTGGTGGGAACAGCGGGCGGGAGTGCTTGCAAACCGGCCTTTGGAGGCAGCCGGGGAGGTCTTCCAAGGGCCAGGAGAGAGCACCACCCAGAAGCGCTTTTCTCCCGGGCTTGGAACATTTGCGCGGATGGCGGGAACAGCGAGTGGGAGTGCTTCCAAACCGGCCTTTGGGGGCACCCCGGGAGGTCTTCCATGGGCACGGAGAGAACACCACCCCGAAGCGCCTTTCTCCGGGGTTTTGGAGGATTGTGCGTGGCTGGCGGGAACAGCGAGTGGGAGTGCTTGCAAACCGGCCTTTGGGGGCAGCCAGGGAGGTCCTCCATTGGCACGGAGAGAACACCACCCCGAAGCGCTTTTCTCCCGGGCTTGGGAGCATTGTGCGAGGCTGGCGGGAACAGCGGGCGGGAGTGCTTGCAAACCGGCCTTTGGAGGCAGCCGGGGAGGTCTTCCAGTGGGAGAGGGCCGGTTGTGCTCAGAGGCCCCACAGGCCAGGGGCAGGACCCAGCAGGGCCCCTGCCCCTGGCAAGCCTTGCCCAGACCTTCCTGGCCTCCGGGGGTACTACCCCACCAAGGGGCAGGCTGCGGGGACTGGGTCCAGACATGCCCGGGCGCCTCCCCAGGCTCATCCCCGCTGGTGCCTTTCCCCTGGGCCTAGGCCTCGGTTGAGGCCTCCTTGGAGAGGAGGTTGCCGGCAGGGGCTGTCTCCACACTGCAAGGTGCTGGAGCTCAGAGGGCCTCGTCAGAGGAAGGGACCAGCAAGGGGCTGGATGCCCAAGACCTCTTTGGCCCAGCAGCCTCAGGGCAGCAGGGAGAGGAAGAGGCCCAACTTGCCCCTAGGTCGGCTCTGCCCCTTCCCACACAGGCGGCCAGCCCAGCAGCTGCCTGACAGACTCTGGCTCCCCCGAGCTCTCTGCCGGTGCAGGGGTCAGGAACAGACGTGTGCATGTGGTTCTGCCTTGGTCTGGGAGTGTGGACCCACTACCTGGCCCCCACGCTCAGGGGCAAGGGCCCGGAGAGAGCAACACCCCGAAGCGCTTTTCTCCCGGGCTTGGGAGAATTGTGCGTGCCTGGCGGGAACAGCGGGCAGGAGTGTTGGCAAACCGGCCTTTGGAGGCAGCCGCGGAGGTCTTCCAGTGGGAGAGGGCCGGTTGTGCTCAGAGGCCCCACAGGCCAGGGGCCGGTCCCAGCAGGGCCCCTGCCCCTGGCCAGCCTTGCCCAGACCTTCCTGGCCTCCGGGGGTACTGCCCCACCAAGGGGCAGGCTGCGGGGACTGGGTCCAGACATGCCCGGGCGCCTCCCCAGGCTCATCCCCGCTGGTGCCTTTCCCCTGGTCCTAGGACTCGGTTGAGGCCTCCTTGGAGAGGAGGTTGCTGGCAGGGGCTGTCTCCACACTGCAAGGTGCTGGAGCTCAGAGGGCCTCGTCAGAGGGAAGGGACCACCAAGGGGCTGGATGCCCAAGACCTCTTTGGCCCAGCAGCCTCAGGGCAGCAGGGAGAGCAAGAGGCCCAACTTGCCCCTAGGTCGGCTCTGCCACTTCCCACACAGGCGGCCAGCCCAGCAGCTGCCTGACAGACTCTGGCTCCCCCGAGCTCTCTGCCGGTGCAGGGGGCAGATCAGACGTGTGCATGTGGTTCTGCCTTGGCCTGGGAGTGTGGACACCCTGCCTTGCCCCCAGGCTCAGGGGCAAGGGCCCAGAGAGAGCACCACCCTGAAGCGCTTTTCTCCCTGGCTTAGGAGCATTGTGCACGCCTGTTGGGAACAGTGGGCGGTAGCGCTTGCAAACCGGCCTTTGGCGGCAGCCGGGGAGGTCTTTCAGTGGGAGAGGGCCGGTTGTGCTCAGAGGCCCCACAGGCCAGGGGCAGGACCCAGCAGGGCCCCTGCCCCTGGCCAGCCTTGCCCAGACCTTCCTGGCCTCCGGGGGTACTGCCCCACCAAGGGGCAGGCTGCGGGGACTGGGTCCAGACATGCTCGGGCGCTTCCCCTGGCTCATCCCCGCTGGTGCCTTTCCCCTGGGCCTAGGCCTCGGTTGAGGCCTCCTTGGAGAGGAGGTTGCTGGCAGGGGCTGTCTCCACACTGCAAGGTGCTGGAGCTCAGAGGGCCTCCTCAGAGGGAAGGGACCAGTGAGGGGCTGGATGCCCAAGACCTCTTTCGCCCAGCAGCCTCAGGGCAGCAGGGAGAGCAAGAGGCCCAACTTGCCCCTAGGTCGGCTCTGCCCCTTCCCACACAGGCGGCCAGCCCAGCAGCTGCCTGACAGACTCTGGCTCCCCCGAGCTCTCTGCCGGTGCAGGGGGCAGAAGAGGTGTGCATGTGTTTCTGCCTTGGCCTGGGAGTGTGTTCCCCCTGCCTTGCCCCCAGGCTCAGGGGCAAGGGCCCGGAGAGAGCACCACCCCGAAGCGCTTTTCTCCCGGGCTTGGGAGCATTGTGCACGCCTGCTGGGAACAGTGGGCGGGAGCGCTTGCAAACCGGCCTTTGGAGGCAGCCGGGGAGGTCTTCCAGTGGGAGAGGGCCGGTTGTGCTCAGAGGCCCCACAGGCCAGGGGCAGGACCCACCAGGGACCCTGCCCCTGGCCAGCCTTGCCCAGACTTTCCTGGCCTCTGGGGGTACTGCCCCACCAAGGGTCAGGCTGCGGGGACTGGGTCCAGACATGTCCGTGCGCCTCTCCAGGATCATTCCCGCTGGTGCCTTTCCCCTGGGCCTAGGCCACGGTTGAGGCCTCCTTGGAGAGGAGGTTGCTGGCAGGGGCTGTCTCCACACTGCAAGGTGCTGGAGCTCAGAGGGCCTCGTCAGAGGGAAGGGACCAGCAAAGGGCTGGATGCCCAAGACCTCTTTGACCCAGCAGCCTCAGGGCAGCAGGGAGAGCAAGAGGCCCAACTTGCCCCTAGGTCAGCTCTACCCCGTCCCACACAGGCAGCCATCCCAGCAGCAGCCTGGCAGTCTCTGGCTCCCCCGAGCTCTCTGCCGGTGTAGGGGGCAGGAACAGACGTGTGCATGTCGTTCTGCCTTGGCCTGGGAGTGTGTTCCCCCTGCCTGGCCCCCAGGCTCAGGGGCAAGGGCCCGGAGAGAGCACCACCCCGAAGCGCTTTTCTCCCGGGCTTGGGAGCATTGTGCGTGCCTGGCGGGAACAGCGGGCGGGAGTGCTTGCAAACCGGCCTTTGGAGGCAGACGGGGAGGTCTTCCAGCGGGAGAGTGCCGGTTGTGCTCAGACGCCCCACAGGCCAGGGGCAGGACCCAGCAGTGTCTCTGCCCCTGGCAGCCTTGCCCAGACCTTCCTGGCCTCCGGGGGTACTGCCCCACCAAGGGGCAGGCTGCGGGGACTGGGTCCAGACATGCCCGGGCGCCTCCCCAGGCTCATCCCCGCTGGTGCCTTTCCCCTGGGCATAGGCCTCGGTTTAGGCCTCCTTGGAGAGGAGGTTGCTGACAGGGGCTGTCTCCACACTGCAAGGTGCTGGAGCTCAGAGGGCCTCGTCAGATGGAAGGGACCAGCAAGGGGCTGGATGCCCAAGACCTCTTTGGCCCAGCAGCCTCAGGGCAGCAGGGAGAGGAAGAGGCCCAACTTGCCCCTAGGTCGGCTCTGCCCCTTCCCACACAGGCGGCCAGCCCAGCAGCTGCCTGACAGACTCTGGCTCCCCCGAGCTCTCTGCCGGTGCAGGGGTCAGGAACAGACGTGTGCATGTGGTTCTGCCTTGGTCTGGGAGTGTGGACCCACTACCTGGCCCCCACGCTCAGGGGCAAGAGCCCGGAGAGAGCAACACCCCGAAGCGCTTTTCTCCCGGGCTTGGGAGAATTGTGCGTGCCTGGCGGGAACAGCGGGCAGGAGTGTTGGCAAACCGGCCTTTGGAGGCAGCCGCGGAGGTCTTCCAGTGGGAGAGGGCCGGTTGTGCTCAGAGGCCCCACAGGCCAGGGGCAGGACCCAGCAGGGCCCCTGCCCCTGGCCAGCCTTGCCCAGACCTTCCTGGCCTCCGGGGGTACTGCCCCACCAAGGGGCAGGCTGCGGGGACTGGGTCCAGACATGCCCGGGCGCCTCCCCAGGCTCATCCCCGCTGGTGCCTTTCCCCTGGTCCTAGGACTCGGTTGAGGCCTCCTTGGAGAGGAGGTTGCTGGCAGGGGCTGTCTCCACACTGCAAGGTGCTGGAGCTCAGAGGGCCTCCTCAGAGTGAAGGGACCACCAAGGGGCTGGATGCCCAAGACCTCTTTGGCCCAGCAGCCTCAGGGCAGCAGGGAGAGCAAGAGGCCCAACTTGCCCCTAGGTCGGCTCTGCCACTTCCCACACAGGCGGCCAGCCCAGCAGCTGCCTGACAGACTCTGGCTCCCCCGAGCTCTCTGCCGGTGCAGGGGGCAGATCAGACGTGTGCATGTGGTTCTGCCTTGGCCTGGGAGTGTGGACACCCTGCCTTGCCCCCAGGCTCAGGGGCAAGGGCCCAGAGAGAGCACCACCCTGAAGCGCTTTTCTCCCTGGCTTAGGAGCATTGTGCACGCCTGTTGGGAACAGTGGGCGGTAGCGCTTGCAAACCGGCCTTTGGAGGCAGCCGGGGAGGTCTTTCAGTGGGAGAGGGCCGGTTGTGCTCAGAGGCCCCACAGGCCAGGGGCAGGACCCAGCAGGGCCCCTGCCCCTGGCCAGCCTTGCCCAGACCTTCCTGGCCTCCGGGGGTACTGCCCCACCAAGGGGCAGGCTGCGGGGACTGGGTCCAGACATGCTCGGGCGCCTCCCCTAGCTCATCCCCGCTGGTGCCTTTCCCCTGGGCCTAGGCCTCGGTTGAGGCCTCCTTGGAGAGGAGGTTGCTGGCAGGGGCTGTCTCCACACTGCAAGGTGCTGGAGCTCAGAGGGCCTCGTCAGAGGGAAGGGACCAGTGAGGGGCTGGATGCCCAAGACCTCTTTGGCCCAGCAGCCTCAGGGCAGCAGGGAGAGCAAGAGGGCCATCTTGCCCCTAGGTCGGCTCTGCCCCTTCCCACACAGGCGGCCAACCCAGCAGCTGCCTGACAGACTCTGGCTCCCCCGAGCTCTCTGCCGGTGCAGGGGGCAGATCAGAGGTGTGCATGTGTTTCTGCCTTGGCCTGGGAGTGTGTTCCCCCTGCCTTGCCCCCAGGCTCAGGGGCAAGGGCCCGGAGAGAGCACCACCCCGAAGCGCTTTTCTCCCGGGCTTGGGAGCATTGTGCACGCCTGCTGGGAACAGTGGGCGGGAGCGCTTGAAAACCGGCCTTTGGAGGCAGCCGGGGAGGTCTTCCAGTGGGAGAGGGCCGGTTGTGCTCAGAGGCCCCACAGGCCAGGGGCAGGACCCACCAGGGACCCTGCCCCTGGCCAGACTTGCCCAGACTTTCCTGGCCTCTGGGGGTACTGCCCCACCAAGGGTCAGGCTGCGGGGACTGGGTCCAGACATGTCCGTGCGCCTCTCCAGGATCATTCCCGCTGGTGCCTTTCCCCTGGGCCTAGGCCACGGTTGAGGCCTCCTTGGAGAGGAGGTTGCTGGCAGGGGCTGTCTCCACACTGCAAGGTGCTGGAGCTCAGAGGGCCTCGTCAGAGGGAAGGGACCAGCAAAGGGCTGGATGCCCAAGACCTCTTTGACCCAGCAGCCTCAGGGCAGCAGGGAGAGCAAGAGGCCCAACTTGCCCCTAGGTCAGCTCTACCCCGTCCCACACAGGCAGCCATCCCAGCAGCAGCCTGGCAGTCTCTGGCTCCCCCGAGCTCTCTGCCGGTGTAGGGGGCAGGAACAGACATGTGCATGTCGTTCTGCCTTGGCCTGGGAGTGTGTTCCCCCTGCCTGGCCCCCAGGCTCAGGGGCAAGGGCCCGGAGAGAGCACCACCCCGAAGCGCTTTTCTCCCGGGCTTGGGAGCATTGTGCGTGCCTGGCGGGAACAGCGGGCGGGAGTGCTTGCAAACCGGCCTTTGGAGGCAGACGGGGAGGTCTTCCAGCGGGAGAGTGCCGGTTGTGCTCAGACGCCCCACAGGCCAGGGGCAGGACCCAGCAGTGTCCCTGCCCCTGGCAGCCTTGCCCAGACCTTCCTGGCCTCCGGGGGTACTGCCCCACCAAGGGGCAGGCTGCGGGGACTGGGTCCAGACATGCCCGGGCGCCTCCCCAGGCTCATCCCCGCTGGTGCCTTTCCCCTGGGCATAGGCCTCGGTTTAGGCCTCCTTGGAGAGGAGGTTGCTGACAGGGGCTGTCTCCACACTGCAAGGTGCTGGAGCTCAGAGGGCCTCGTCAGATGGAAGGGACCAGCAAGGGGCTGGATGCCCAAGACCTCTTTGGCCCAGCAGCCTCAGGGCAGCAGGGAGAGGAAGAGGCCCAACTTGCCCCTAGGTCGGCTCTGCCCCTTCCCACACAGGCGGCCAGCCCAGCAGCTGCCTGACAGACTCTGGCTCCCCCGAGCTCTCTGCCGGTGCAGGGGTCAGGAACAGACGTGTGCATGTGGTTCTGCCTTGGTCTGGGAGTGTGGACCCACTACCTGGCCCCCACGCTCAGGGGCAAGAGCCCGGAGAGAGCAACACCCCGAAGCGCTTTTCTCCCGGGCTTGGGAGAATTGTGCGTGCCTGGCGGGAACAGCGGGCAGGAGTGTTGGCAAACCGGCCTTTGGAGGCAGCCGCGGAGGTCTTCCAGTGGGAGAGGGCCGGTTGTGCTCAGAGGCCCCACAGGCCAGGGGCAGGACCCAGCAGGGCCCCTGCCCCTGGCCAGCCTTGCCCAGACCTTCCTGGCCTCCGGGGGTACTGCCCCACCAAGGGGCAGGCTGCGGGGACTGGGTCCAGACATGCCCGGGCGCCTCCCCAGGCTCATCCCCGCTGGTGCCTTTCCCCTGGTCCTAGGACTCGGTTGAGGCCTCCTTGGAGAGGAGGTTGCTGGCAGGGGCTGTCTCCACACTGCAAGGTGCTGGAGCTCAGAGGGCCTCCTCAGAGTGAAGGGACCACCAAGGGGCTGGATGCCCAAGACCTCTTTGGCCCAGCAGCCTCAGGGCAGCAGGGAGAGCAAGAGGCCCAACTTGCCCCTAGGTCGGCTCTGCCACTTCCCACACAGGCGGCCAGCCCAGCAGCTGCCTGACAGACTCTGGCTCCCCCGAGCTCTCTGCCGGTGCAGGGGGCAGATCAGACGTGTGCATGTGGTTCTGCCTTGGCCTGGGAGTGTGGACACCCTGCCTTGCCCCCAGGCTCAGGGGCAAGGGCCCAGAGAGAGCACCACCCTGAAGCGCTTTTCTCCCTGGCTTAGGAGCATTGTGCACGCCTGTTGGGAACAGTGGGCGGTAGCGCTTGCAAACCGGCCTTTGGAGGCAGCCGGGGAGGTCTTTCAGTGGGAGAGGGCCGGTTGTGCTCAGAGGCCCCACAGGCCAGGGGCAGGACCCAGCAGGGCCCCTGCCCCTGGCCAGCCTTGCCCAGACCTTCCTGGCCTCCGGGGGTACTGCCCCACCAAGGGGCAGGCTGCGGGGACTGGGTCCAGACATGCTCGGGCGCCTCCCCTAGCTCATCCCCGCTGGTGCCTTTCCCCTGGGCCTAGGCCTCGGTTGAGGCCTCCTTGGAGAGGAGGTTGCTGGCAGGGGCTGTCTCCACACTGCAAGGTGCTGGAGCTCAGAGGGCCTCGTCAGAGGGAAGGGACCAGTGAGGGGCTGGATGCCCAAGACCTCTTTCGCCCAGCAGCCTCAGGGCAGCAGGGAGAGCAAGAGGGCCATCTTGCCCCTAGGTCGGCTCTGCCCCTTCCCACACAGGCGGCCAACCCAGCAGCTGCCTGACAGACTCTGGCTCCACCAAGTTCTCTGCCGGTGCAGGGGACAGGAACAGACGTGGGCATGTGGTTCTGCCTTGGCCTGGGAGTGTGAACACCCTGCCTTGCCCCCAGGCTCAGGGGGAAGGGCCCGGAGAGAGCACCACCCCGAAGCGCTTTTCTCCCGGGCTTGGGAGCATTGTGCGAGCCTGACGTGAACAGCGGGCGGGAGTGTTTGCAAACAGGACTTTGGAGGCAGCCGGGGAAGTCTTCCAGTGGGAGAGGGCCGTTTGTGCTCAGAGGCCCCACAGGCCAGGGTCAGGACCCAGCAGGGCCCCTGCCCCTGGCCAGACTTGCCCAGACCTTCCTGGCCTCCGGGGGTACTGCCCCACCAAGGGGCAGGCTGCGGAGACTGGGTCCAGACATGTCCGTGCGCCTCCCCAGGATCATCCCCGCTGGTGCTTTTCCCCTGGGTGTAGTCCTCGGTTGAGGCCTCTTTGGAGAGGAGGTTGCTGGCAGGGGCTGTCTCCACACTGCAAGGTGCTGGAGCTCAGAGGGCCTCGTCAGAGGGAAGGGACCAGCAAAGGGCTGGATGCCCAAGACCTCTTTGACCCAGCAGCCTCAGGGCAGCAGGGAGAGCAAGAGGCCCAACTTGCCCCTAGGTCGGCTCTGCCCCGTCCCACACAGGCAGCCAGCCCAGCAGCAGCCTGGCAGTCTCTGGCTCCCCCGAGCTCTCTGCCGGTGTAGGGGGCAGGAACAGACGTGTGCATGTCGTTCTCCCTTGGCCTGGGAGTGTGTTCCCCCTGCCTGGCCCCAGGCTCAGGGGCATGGGCCCGGAGAGAGCACCACCCCGAAGCGCTTTTCTCCCGGGCTTGGGAGCATTGTGCGCGGCTGTCGGGAACAGCGGACATGAGTGCTCTCAAACCGGCCTTTGGAGGCAGCCCGGGAGGTCTGCCAAGGGCCCGGAGAGAGCACCACCCCATAATGCTTTTCTCCCGGGCTTGGTAGCATTGTGCGTGGCTGGCGGAAGCAGCGGGAATGAGTACTTACAAACCCGCCTTTGGAGGCAGCCGGGGAGGTCTTGAAAGTGCCCGGAGAGAGCACCACCCCGAAGCGCTTTTCTCCCGGGCTTGGGAGCATTGTGCGCGGCTGGCGGGAAGAGCAGGCAGGAGTGCTTGCAAACTGGCCTTTGGAGGCAGCCGGGGCGGTCTTGCAAGGGCCCGGAGTGAGCACCACCCCAAAATGCTTTTCTCCCGGGCTTGGGAGCATTCTGCGCGGCTGGTGGGAACAACGGGCATGAGTACTTGCAAACCGGCCTTTGGAGGCAGCCGGGGACGTCTTCCAACGGCCCGGAGAGAGCACCACCCCGAAGCACTTTTCTCCCGGGCTTGGGAGCATTGTGCGTGGCTGGCGGGAACAGCAGGAAGGAGTCCTTGCAAACCGGCCTTTGGAGGCAGCGGGGGAGGTCTTCCAAGGGCCTGTAGAGAGCACCACCCCGAAGCGCTTTTCTCCCGGGCTTGTGAGTATTGTGCGCGGGTGGCGGGAACAGCAGGCAGGAGTGCTTGAAAACCGGCCTTTGCAGGCAGCTGGGGAGGACTTCCAGGGCCCGGTGTGAGCACCACCCCAAAAAGCTTTTCTCCCGGGCTTGGGAGCATTGTGCGCGGCTGGTGGGAACAGCGGGCATGAGTGCTTGCAAACTGGCCATTGGAGGCAGCCGGGGAGGTCTTCCAAGGGCCTGTAGAGAGCACCTCCCCAAAATGCTTTTCTCCCGGGCTTGGGAGCATTGTGCGTGGCTGGCGGGAACAGCAGGAAGGAGTCCTTGCAAACCGGCCTTTGGAGGCAGCCGGGGAGGTCTTCCAAGGGCCTGTAGAGAGCACCACCCCGAAGTGCTTTTCTCCCGGGCTTGGGAGCATTCTGCGTGCCTGGCGGGAACAGCGGGCGGGAGTGTTGGCAAACTGGCATTTGGAGGCAGCTGGGGAGGTCTTCCAGCGGGAGAGGGCCGGTTGTGCTCAGAGGCTCTACAGGCCAGGGGCAGGACCCAGCAGGGCCCCTGCCCCTGGCCAGCCTTGCCCAGACCTTCCTGGCCTCCGGGGGTACTGCCCCACCAAGGGGCAGGCTGCGAGGACTGGGTCCACACATGCCCGGGCGCCTCCCCAGGCTCATCCCCGCTGGTGCCTTTCCCCTGGGCCTAGGCCTCGGTTGAGGCCTCCTTGGAGAGGAGGTTGCTGGCAGGGGCTGTCTCCACACTGCAAGGTGCTGGAGCTCAGAGGGCCTCGTCAGAGGGAAGGGACAAGCAAGGGGCTGGATCCCCAAGACCTCTTTGGCCCAGCAGCCTCAGGGCAGCAGGGAGAGCAAGAGGCCTAACTTGCCCCTAGGTCGGCTCTGCCCCTTCCCATAGAGGCGGCCAGCCCAGCAGCTGCCTGACAGACTCTGTCTCCCCCGAGCTCTCTGCCGGTGCACGGGGCAGGAACAGACGTGTGCATGTGGTTCTGCCTTGGCCTGGGTGTGTGGACACCCTGCCTGGCCCCCAGGCTGAGGGGCAAGGGCCCGGAGAGAGCACCAACCCGAAGCGCTTTTCTCCCGGGCTTGGGAGCATTGTGCGCGCTTGGTGGGAACAGTGGGCGGGAGTGCTTGCAAACCGGCCTTTGGAGGCAGCCGGGGAGGTCTTCCAGTGGGAGAGGGCCGGTTGTGCTCAGAGGCCCCACAGGCCAGGGGCAGGACCCAGCAGGGCCCCTGCCCCTGGCCAGCCTTGCCCAGACCTTCCTGCCTCCGGGCTTACAGCCCCACCAAGGGGCAGGCTGCGGGGACTGGGTCCAGACATGCCCGGGCGCCTCCCCAGGCTCATCCCCGCTGGTGCCTTTCCCCTGGGCCTAAGCCTCGATTGAGGCCTCCTTGGAGAGGAGGTTGCTGGCAGGGTCTGTCTCCACACTGCGAGGTGCTGGAGCTCAGAGGGCCTCGTCAGAGGGAAGGGACCAGCAAGGGGCTGGATGCCCAAGACCTCTTTGGCCCAGCAGCCTCAGGGGAGCAGGGAGAGCAAGAGGCCCAACCTGCTTCTAGGTCGGCTCTGCCCCTTCCCACCCAGGCGGCCAGCCCAGCAGCTGCCTGACAGACTCTGGCTCCCCCCAGCTCTCTGCCGGTGGAGGGGGCAGGAACAGACGTGTGCATGTCATTCTGCCTTGGCCTGGGAGTGTGTTCCCCCTGCCTGGCCCCCAGGCTCAGGGGCAAGGGCCCGGAGAGAGCACCACCCCGAAGTGCTTTTCTCCCGGGCTTGGGAGCATTGTGCGCGCCTGGTGGGAACAGTGGGCGGGAGTGTTGGCAAACCGGCCTTTGGAGGCAGACGGGGAGGTCTTCCAGCGGGAGAGGGCCGGATGTGCTCAGAGGCCCCACAGGCCAGGGGCAGGACCCAGCAGGTCCCCTGCCCCTGGCCAGCCTTGCCCAGACCTTTCTGGCCTCAGGGGGTACTGCCCCACCAAGGGGCAGGCTGCGGGGACTGGGTCCAGACATGACCGGGCGCCTCCCCAGGCTGATCCCCGCTGGTGCCTTTCCCCTGGGCCTAGGCCTCGGTTGAGGCCTCCTTGGAGAGGAGGTTGCTGGCAGGGGCTGTCTCCACACTGCAAGGTGCTGGAGCTCAGAGGGCCTTGTCAGAGGGAAGGGACCAGCAAGGGGCTGGATGCCCAAGACCTCTTTGGCCCAGCAGCATCGGGGCAGCAGGGAGAGCAAGAGGCCCAACTTGCCCCTAGGTCGGCTCTGCCCCTTCCCACACAGGCGGCCAGCCCAGCAGCTGCCTGACAGACTCTGGCTCCCCCGAGCTCTCTACCGGTGCAGGGGGCAGATCAGAGGTGTGCATGTGTTTCTGCCTTGGCCTGGGTGTGTGTTCCCCCTGCCTTGCCCCCAGGCTCAGGGGCAAGGGCCCGGAGAGAGCACCACCCCAAAGCGCTTTTCTCCCGGGCTTGGGAGCATTGTGCGAGCCTGGCGGGAACAACGGGCGGGAGTGTTTGCAAACAGGACTTTGGAGGCAGCCGGGGAGGTCTTCCAGTGGGAGAAGGCCGGTTGTGCTCAGAGGCCCCACAGGCCAGGGGCAGGACCCAGCAGGGCCCCTGCCCCTGGCCAGCCTTTCCCAGACCTTCCTGGCCTCCAAGGGTACTGCCCCACCAAGGGGCAGGCTGCGGGGACTGGGTCCAGACATGCCCGGGCGCCTCCCCAGGCTCATCCCCGCTGGTGCCTTTCCCCTGGGCCTAGGCCTCGGTTTAGGCCTCCTTGGAGAGGAGGTTGCTGGCAGGGGCTGTCTCCACACTGCAAGGTGCTGGAGCTCAGAGGGCCTCGTCAGAGGGAAGGGACCAGCAAGGGGCTGGATGCCCAAGACCTCTTTGGCCCAGCAGCCTCAGGGCAGCAGGGAGAGCAAGAGGCCCAACTTGCCCCTAGGTCGGCTCTGCCACTTCCCACACAGGCGGCCAGCCCAGCAGCTGCCTGACAGACTCTGGCTCCCCCGAGCTCTCTGCCGGTGCAGGGGGCAGATCAGACGTGTGCATGTGGTTCTGCCTTGGCCTGGGAGTGTGGACACCCTGCCTTGCCCCCAGGCTCAGGGGCAAGGGCCCAGAGAGAGCACCACCCTGAAGCACTTTTCTCCCGGGCTTAGGAGCATTGTGCACGCCTGCTGGGAACAGTGGGCGGGAGCGCTTGCAAACCGGCCTTTGGAGGCAGCCGGGGAGGTCTTCCAGTGGGAGAGGGCCGGTTGTGCTCAGAGGCCCCACAGGCCAGGGGCAGGACCCAGCAGGGCCCCTGCCCCTGGCCAGCCTTGCCCAGACCTTCCTGGCCTCCGGGGGTACTGCCCCACCAAGGGGCAGGCTGCGGGGACTGGGTCCAGACATGCCCGGGGGCCTCCCCAGTCTCATCCCCACTGGTTCCTTTCCCCTGGGCCTAGGCCTCGGTTGAGGCCTCCTTGGAGAGGAGGTTGCTGGCAGGGTCTGTCTCCACACTGCGAGGTGCTGGAGCTCAGAGGGCCTCATCAGAAGGAAGGGACCAGCAAAGGGCTGGATGCCCAAGACATCTTTGACCCAGCAGCCTCAGGTCAGCAGGGAGAGCAAGAGGCCCAACTTGCCCCTAGGTCGGCTCTGCCCCGTCCCACACAGGCAGCCAGCCCAGCAGCAGCCTGTCTGTCTCTGGCTCCCCCGAGCTCTCTGCCGGTGTAGGGGGCAGGAACAGACGTTTGCATGTCATTCCGCCTTGGCCTGGGAGTGTGTTCCCCCTGCCTGGCCCCCAGGCTCAGGGGCAAGGGCCCGGAGAGAGCACCACCCCGAAGTGCTTTTCTCCCGGGTTTGGGAGCATTGTGCATGCCTGGCGGGAACAGCGGGCGGGAGTGTTGGCAACCCGGACTTTGGAGGCAGCCGGGGAGGTCTTCCAGCGGAAGAGGGCCGGATGTGCTCAGAGGCCCCACAGGCCAGGGGCAAGACCCAGCAGGTCCCCTGCCCCTGGCCAGCCTTTCCCAGACCTTCCTGGCCTCCGGGGGTACTGCCCCACCAAGGGGCAGGCTGCGGGGACTGGGTGCAGACATGCCCGGGCGCCTCCCCAGGCTCATCCCCGCCGGGGCCTTTCCCCTGGGCCTAGGCCTCGGTTTAGGCCTCCTTGGAGAGGAGGTTGCTGGCAGGGGCTGTCTCCACACTGCAAGGTGCTGGAGCTCAGAGGGCCTCGTCAGAGGGAAGGGACCAGCAAATGGCTGGATGCCCAAAACCTCTTTGACCCAGCAGCCTCAGGGCAGCAGGGAGAGCAAGAGGCCCAACTTGCCCCTAGGTCGGCTCTGACCCGTCCCACACAGGCAGCCAGCCCAGCAGCTGCCTGGCAGTCTCTGGCTCCCCCGAGCTCTCTGCCGGTGCATGGGACAGGAACAGACGTGTGCATGTCGTTCTGCCTTGGCCTGGGAGTGTGTTCCCCCTGCCTGGCCCCCAGGCTCAGGGGCAAGGGCCCGGAGAGAGCACCACCCCGAAGCGCTTTTCTCCTGGGCTTGGGAGCATTGTGCGCGCCTGGTGGGAACAGTGGGCGTGAGTGTTGGCAAACCGGCCTTTGGAGGCAGCCGGGGAAGTCTTCCAGCGGGAGAGGGTCGGATGTGCTCAGAGGCCCCACAGGACAGGGCCTGGACGCAGCAGGTCCCCTGCCCCTGGCCAGCCTTTCCCAGACCTTCCTGGCCTCAGGGGGTACTGCCCCACCAAGGGGCAGGCTGCGGGGACTGGGTCCAGACATGCCCGGGCGCCTCCCCAGGCTGATCCCCGCTGGTGCCTTTCCCCTGGGCCTAGGCCTCGGTTGAGGCCTCCTTGGAGAGGAGGTTGCTGGCAGGGGCTGTCTCCACACTGCAAGGTGCTGGAGCTCAGAGGGCCTCGTCAGAGGGAAGGGACCAGCAAGGGGCTGGATGTGCAAGACCTCTTTGGCCCAGCAGCCTCAGGGCAGCAGGGAGAGCAAGAGGCCCAACTTGCCCCTAGGTCGGCTCTGCCCCTTCCCACACAGGCGGCCAGCCCAGCAGCTGCCTGACAGACTCTGGCTCCCCCGAGCTCTCTGCCGGTGCAGGGGGCAGATCAGGGGTGTGCATGTGGTTCTGACTTGGCCTGGGAGTGTGGACACCGTTCCTTGCCCCCAGGCTCAGGGGCAAGGGCCCGGAGAGAGCACCACCCCGAAGCGCTTTTCTCCCGGGCTTGGGAGCATTGTGCACGCCTGCTGGGAACAGTGGGCGGGAGCGCTTGCAAACCGGCCTTTGGAGGCAGCCGGGGAGGTCTTCCAGTGGGAGAGGGCCGGTTGTGCTCAGAGGCCCCACAGGCCAGGGGCAGGTCCCACCAGGGCCCCTGACTCTGGCCAGCCTTGCCCAGACCTTCCTGGCCTCTGGGGGTACTGCCCCACCAAGGGTCAGGCTGCGGGGACTGGGTCCAGACATGTCCGTGCGCCTCCCCAGGATCATTCCCGCTGGTGCCTTTCCCCTGGGCCTAGGCCTCGGTTGAGGCCTCCTTGGAGAGGAGATTGCTGGCAGGGGCTGTCTCCACACTGCAAGGTGCTGGAGCTCAGAGGGCCTCGTCAGAGGGAAGGGACCAGCAAAGGGCTGGATGCCCAAGACCTCTTTGACCCAGCAGCCTCAGGGCAGCAGGGAGAGCAAGAGGCCCAACTTGCCCCTCGGTCGGCTCTACCCCGTCCCGCACAGGCAGCCAGCCCAGCAGCAGCCTGGCAGTCTCTGGCTCCCCCGAGCTCTCTGCCAGTGTAGGGGGAAGGAACAGACGTGTGCATGTCGTTCTGCCTTGGCCTGGGAGTGTGTTCCCCCTGCCTGGCCCCCAGGCTCAGGGGCAAGGGCCCGGAGAGAGCACCACCCCGAAGCGCTTTTCTCCCGGGCTTGGGAGCATTGTGCGTGCCTGACGGGAACAGCGGGCGAGAGTGCTTGCAAACCGGCCTTTGGAGGCAGCCGGGGAGGTCTTCCAAGGGCCCGGAGTGAGCACCACCCCAAAATGCTTTTCTCCCGGGCTTGGAAGCATTGTGTGCGGCTGGTGGGAACAACGGGCATGAGTGCTTGCAAACCGGCCTTTGGAGGCAGCCGGGGACGTCTTCCAAGGGCCCGGAGAGAGCACCACCCCGAAGCGCTTTTCTCCGGGGTTTCGGAGGATTGTGCGTGGCTGGTGGGAACAGCAGGAAGGAGTCCTTGCAAACCGGCCTTTGGAGGCAGCGGGGGAGGTCTTCCAAGGGCCTGTAGAGAGCACCACCCCGAAGCGCTTTTCTCCCGGCCTTGGGAGTATTGTGCGCGGGTGGCGGGAACAGCAGGCAGGAGTGCTTGAAAACCGGCCTTTGCAGGCAGCTGGGGATGTCTTCCAGGGCCCGGTGTGAGCACCACCCCAAAATGCTTTTCTCCCGGGCTTGGGAGCATTGTGCGTGGCTGGCGGGAACAGCAGGAAGGAGTCCTTGCAAACCGGCCTTTGGAGGCAGCCGGGGAGGTCTTCCAAGGGCCTGTAGCGAGCACCACCCCGAAGTGCTTTTCTCCCGGACTTGGGAGCATTGTGCGCGGGTGGCGGGAACAGCAGGCAGGAGTGCTTGAAAACCTTCCTTTGGAGGCAGCCGGGGAGGTCTTCCTGGGCCCGGTGTGAGCACCACACCAAAATGCTTTTCTCCCGGGCTTGGGAGCATTGTGCGTGGCTGGTGGGAACAGCGGGCGGGAGTGCTTGCAAACCGGCCTTTGGAGGCAGCCGGGGAGGTCTTCCAAGGGCCAGGAGAGAGCACCACCCAGAAGCGCTTTTCTCCCGGGCTTGGAACATTTGCGCGGATGGCGGGAACAGCGAGTGGGAGTGCTTCCAAACCGGCCTTTGGGGGCACCCCGGGAGGTCTTCCATGGGCACGGAGAGAACACCACCCCGAAGCGCTTTTCTCCGGGGTTTTGGAGGATTGTGCGTGGCTGGCGGGAACAGCGAGTGGGAGTGCTTGCAAACCGGCCTTTGGGGGCAGCCAGGGAGGTCCTCCATTGGCACGGAGAGAACACCACACCGAACCGCTTTTCTCCCGGGCTTGGGAGCATTGTGCGAGGCTGGCGGGAACAGCGGGCGGGAGTGCTTGCAAACCGGCCTTTGGAGGCAGCTTGGGAGGTCTTCCCAGGGCCCGGAGAGAGCACCATCCCGAAGCACTTTTCTCCCGGAATTGGGATCATTGTGCGCGGCTGTCGGGAACAGCGGACGTGAGTGCTTGCAAACCGGCCTTTCGAGGCAGCCGGGGAGGTCTTCCAAGGGCCCGGAGAGAGCACCACCCCAAAATGCTTTTCTCCCGGGCTTGGGAGCATTGTGTGCGGCTGGCGGGTCAGCGGGAGGGAGTTCTTGAAAACCAGCCTTTGGAGGCAGCCGGGGAGGTCTTCCAAGGGCCGGGAGAGAGCACCACCCCGAAGCGCTTTTCTCCCGGGCTTGGGAGCATTGTGCGCGGCTGGCGGGAACAGCGGGATTGAGGGCTTGCAAACCGGCCTTTGGAGGCAGCCGGGGAGGTCTTCCAGCGGGAGAGGGCCGGTTGTGCTCAGACGCCCCACAGGCCAGGGGCAGGACCCAGCAGTGTCCCTGCCCCTGGCAGCCTTGCCCAGACCTTCCTGGCCTCCGGGGGTACTACCCCACCAAGGGGCAGGCTGCGGGGACTGGTCCAGACATGCCCGGGCGCCTCCCCAGGCTCATCCCCGCTGGTGCCTTTCCCCTGGGCCTAGGCCTCGGTTGAGGCCTCCTTGGAGAGGAGGTTGCTGGCAGGGGCTGTCTCCACACTGCAAGGTGCTGGAGCTCAGAGGGCCTCGTCAGCGGGAAGGGACCAGTAAGGGGCTGGATGCCCAAGACGTCTTTGACCCAGCAGGCTCAGGGCAGCAGGGAGAGGAAGAGGCCCAACTTGCCCCTAGGTCGGCTCTGCCCCTTCCCACACAGGCGGCCAGCCCAGCAGCTGCCTGACAGACTCTGGCTCCCCCGAGCTCTCTGCCGGTGCAGGGGTCAGGAACAGACGTGTGCATGTGGTTCTGCCTTGGACTGGGAGTGTGGACCAACTGCCTGGCCCCAAGGCTCAGGGGCAAGGGCCAGGAGAGAGCAACACCCCGAAGCGCTTTTCTCCCGGGCTTGGGAGCATTGTGCGTGCCTGGCGGGAACAGCGGGCGGGAGTGTTGGCAAACCGGCCTTTGGAGGCAGCCGGGGAGGTCTTCCAGTGGGAGAGGGCCGGTTGTGCTCAGAGGCCCCACAGGCCAGGGGCAGGACCCAGCAGGGCCCCTGCCCCTGGCCAGCCTTGCCCAGACCTTCCTGGCCTCCGGGGGTACTGCCCCACCAAGGGGCAGGCTGCGGGGACTGGGTCCAGACATGCCCGGGCGCCTCCCCAGGCTGATCCCCGCTGGTGCCTTTCCCCTGGTCCTAGGCCTCGGTTGAGGGCTCCTTGGAGAGGAAGTTGCTGGCAGGGGCTGTCTCCACACTGCAAGGTGCTGGAGCTCAGAGGGCCTCGTCAGAGGGAAGGGACAAGCAAGGGGCTGGATGCCCAAGACCTCTTTGGCCCAGCAGCCTCAGGGCAGCAGGGAGAGCAAGAGGCCCAAATTGCCCCTAGGTCGGCTCTGCCCCTTCCCACACAGGCGGCCAGCCCAGCAGCTGCCTGACAGACTCTGGCTCCCCCGAGCTCTCTGCCGGTGCAGGGATCAGGAACAGACGTGTGCATGTGGTTCTGCCTTGGTCTGGGAGTGTGGACCCCCTGCCTGGCCCCCAGGCTCAGGGGCAAGGTCCCAGAGAGAGCACCACCCTGAAGCTCTTTTCTCCCGGGCTTAGGAGCATTGTGCCCGCCTGCTGGGAACAGTGGGCGGGAGCGCTTGCAAACCGGCCTTTGGAGGCAGCCGGGGAGGTCTTCCAGTGGGCGCGGGCCGGTTGTGCTCAGAGGCCCCACAGGCTAGGGGCAGGACCCAGCAGGGCCCCTGCCCCTGGCCAGCCTTGCCCAGACCTTCCTGGACTCCGGGGGTGCTGCCCCACCTAGGGGCAGGCTGCGGGGACTGGGTCCAGACATGCCCGGGCGCCTCCCATGGCTCATCCCCGCTGGTGCCTTTCCCCTGGTCCTAGGCCTCGGTTGAGGCCTCCTTGGAGAGGAGGTTGCTGGCAGGGGCTGTCTCCACACTGCAAGGTGCTGGAGCTCAGAGGGCCTCGTCCGAGGGAAGGGACCAGTAAGGGGCTGGATGCCCAAGACGTCTTTGACCCAGCAGGCTCAGGGCAGCAGGGAGAGCAAGAGGCCCAACTTGCCCCTAGGGCGGCTCTGCCCCTTCCCACACAGGCGGCCAGCCCAGCACCTGCCTGAGAGACTCTGGCTCCCCCGAGCTCTCTGCCGGTGCAGGGGGCAGGAACAGACGTGTGCATGTGGTTCTGCCTTGGTCTGGGAGTGTGTTCCCCCTGCCATGCCCACAGGCTCAGGGGCAAGGGCCCGGAGAGAGCACCACCCTGAAGCGCTTTTCTCCCGGGCTTGGGAGCATTGTGCGTGCCTGGCGGGAACAGCGGGCAGGAGTGTTGGCAAACTGGCCTTTGGAGGCAGCTGGGGAGGTCTTCCAGCGGGAGAGGGCCGGTTGTGCCCAGAGGCCCTACAGGCAAGGGGCAGGACCCAGCAGGGCCCCTGCCCCTGGCCAGCCTTGCCCAGACCTTCCTGGCCTCCGGGGGTACTGCCCCACCAAGGGGCAGGCTGCGGGGACTGGGTCCAGACATGCCCGGGCGCCTCCCCAGGCTCATCCCCGCTGGTGCCTTTGCCCTGGGCCTAGGCCTCGGTTGAGGCCTCCTTGGAGAGGAGGTTGCTGGCAGGGGCTGTCTCCACACTGCAAGGTGCTGGAGCTCAGAGGGCCTCGTCAGAGGGAACGGACAAGCAAGGGGCTGGATGCCCAAGACCTCTTTGGCCCAGCAGCCTCAGGGCAGCAGGGAGAGCAAGAGGCCCAACTTGCCCCTAGGTCGGCTCTGCCCCTTCCCACACAGGCGGCCATCCCAGCAGCTGCCTGACAGACTCTGGCTCCCCCGAGCTCTCTGCCGGTGCAGGGGGCAGGAACAGACGTGTGCATGTTGTTCTGCCTTGGCCTGGGAGTGTGGACCCCCTGCCTGGCCCCCAGGCTCAGGGGCAAGGGCCCGGAGAGAGAACCACCCCGAAACGCTTTTCTCCCGGGCTTGGGAGCATTGTGGGTGCCTGGCGGGAACAGCGGGCGGGAGTGTTGGCAAACCGGCCTTTGGAGGCAGCCGGGGAGGTCTTCCAGTGGAAGAGGGCCGGTTGTGCTTAGAGGCCCCACAGGCCAGGGGCAGGACCCAGCAGGGCCCCTGCCCCTGGCCAGCCTTGCCCAGACCTTCCTGGCCTCCCGGGGTACTGCCCCACCAAGGGGCAGGCTGCGGGGACTGGGTCCAGACATGCCCGGGCGCCTCCCCAGGCTCATCCCCGCTGGTGCCTTTCCCCTGGGCCTAGGCCTCGGTTGAGGCCTCCTTGGAGAGGAGGTTGCTGGCAGGGGCTGTCTCCACACTGCAAGGTGCTGGAGCTCAGAGGGCCTCGTCAGAGGGAAGGGACCAGCAAGGGGCTGGATGCCCAAGACCTCTTTGGCCCAGCAGCCTCAGGGCAGCAGGGAGAGCAAGAGGCCCAACTTGCCCCTAGGTCGGCTCTGCCACTTCCCACACAAGCGGCCAGCCCAGCAGCTGCCTGACAGACTCTGGCTCCCCCGAGCTCTCTGCCGGTGCAGGGGGCAGATCAGACGTGTGCATGTGGTTCTGCCTTGGCCTGGGAGTGTGTTCCCCTTGCCTTGCCCCCAGGCTCAGGGGCAAGGGCCCAGAGAGAGCAACACCCCGAAGCGCTTTTCTCCCGGGCTTGGGAGCATTGTGCGAGCCTGGCGTGAACAGCGGGCGGGAGTATTTGCAATCAGGACTTTGGATGCAGCCGGGGAGGTCTTCCAGTGGGAGAGGGCCGGTTGTGCACAGAGGCCTCACAGGCCAGGGGCAGGACCCAGCAGGGCCCCTGCCCCTGGCCAGCCTTGCCCAGACCTTCCTGGCCTCCGGGGGTACTGCCCCACCAAGGGGCAGGTTGCGGGGACTGGGTCCAGACATGCCCGGGCGCCTCCCCAGGCTCATCCCGGCTGGTGCCTTTCCCCTGGGCCTAGGCCTCGGTTTAGGCCTCCTTGGAGAGGAGGTTGCTGGCAGGGTCTGTCTCCACACTGCAAGGTGCTGGAGCTCAGAGGGCCTCGTCAGAGGGAAGGGACCAGCAAGGGGCTGGATGCCCAAGACCTCTTTGGCCCAGCAGCCTCAGGGCAGCAGGGAGAGCAAGAGGCCCAACTTGCCCCTAGGTCGGCTCTGCCCCGTCCCACACAGGCAGCCAGCCCAGCAGCAGCCTGGCAGTCTCTGGCTCCCCCGAGCTCTCTGCCGGTGTAGGGGGCAGGAAGAGACGTGTGCATGTGGTTCTGCCTTGGCCTGGGAGTGTGTTCCCCCTGCCATGCCCACAGGCTCAGGGGCAAGGGCCCGGAGAGAGCACCACCCCGAAGCACTTTTCTCCCGGGCTTGGGAGCATTGTGCGTGCCTGGCGGGAACAGCGGGCGGGAGTGCTTGCAAACCGTCCTTTGGAGGCAGACGGGGAGGTCTTCGAGCGGGAGAGTGCCGGTTGTGCTCAGACGCCCCACAGGCCAGGGGCAGGACCCAGCAGTGTCCCTGCCCGTGGCAGCCTTGCCCAGACCTTCCTGGCCTCCAGGGGTACTGCGCCACCAAGGGGCAGGCTGCGGGGACTGGGTCCAGACATGCCCGGGCGCCTCCCCAGGCTCATCCCCGCTGGTGCCTTTCCCCTGGGCCTAGGCCTCGGTTTAGGCCTCCTTGGAGAGGAGGTTGCTGGCAGGGGCTGTCTCCACACTGCAAGGTGCTGGAGCTCAGAGGGCCTCGTCAGAGGGAAGGGACCAGCAAGGGGCTGGATCCCCAAGACCTCTTTGGCCCAGCAGCCTCAGGGCAGCAGGGAGAGCAAGAGGCCCAACTTGCCCCTAGGTCGGTACTGCCCCTTCCCACACAGGCGGCCAGCCCAGCAGCTGCCTGACAGACTCTGGCTCCCCCGAGCTCTCTGCCGGTGCATGGGGCAGATCAGACGTGTGCATGTGGTTCTGCCTTGGCCTGGGAGTGTGGACACCCTGCCTTGCCCCCAGGCTCAGGGGCAAGGGCCCGGAGAGAGCACCACCCCGAGGCGCTTTTCTCCCGGGCTTGGGAGCATTGTGCACGCCTGCTGGGAACAGTGGGCGGGAGCGCTTGCAAACCGGCCTTTGGAGGCAGCCGGCGAGGTCTTCCAGTGGAAGAGGGCCGGTTGTGCTCAGAGGGCCCACAGGCCAGGGGCAGGACCCACCAGGGCCCCTGCCCCTGGCCAGCCTTGCCCAGACCTTCCTGGCCTCCGGGGGTACTGCCCCACCAAGGGGCAGGCTGCGGGGACTGTGTCCAGACATGCCCGGGCGCCTCCCCAGGCTCATCCCCGCTGGTGCCTTTCCCCTGGGCCTAGGCCTCGGTTGAGGCCTCCTTGGAGAGGAGGTTGCTGGCAGGGGCTGTCTCCACACTGCAAGGTGCTGGAGCTCAGAGGGCCTCGTCAGAGGGAAGGGACCAGCAAGGGGCTGGATGCCCAAGACCTCTTTGGCCCAGCAGCCTCAGGGCAGCAGGGAGAGGAAGAGGCCCAACTTGCCCCTAGGTCGGCTCTGCCCCTTCCCACACAGGCGGCCAGCCCAGCACCTGCCTGAGAGACTCTGGCTCCCCCGAGCTCTCTGCCGGTGCAGGGGGCAGGAACAGACGTGTGCATGTGATTCTGCCTTGGTCTGGGAGTGTGTTCCCCCTGCCTTGCCCACAGGCTCAGGGGCAAGGGCCCGGAGAGAGCACCACCCCGAAGCGCTTTTCTCCCGGGCTTGGGAGCATTGTGCGAGCCTGGCGTGAACAGCGGGCGGGAGTGTTTGCAAACAGGACTTTGGAGGCAGCCGGGGAGGTCTTCCAGTGGGAGAGGGCCGGTTGTGCTCAGAGGCCCCACAGGACAGGGGCAGGACCCAGCAGGGCCCCTGCCCCTGGCCAGCCTTGCCCAGACCTTCCTGGCCTCCGGGGGTACTGCCCCACCAAGGGGCAGCCTGCGGGGACTGGGTCCAGACATGTCCGTGCGCCTCCCCAGGATCATCCCCGCTGGTGCCTTTCCCCTGGGCGTAGGCCTCGGTTGAGGCCTCTTTGGAGAGGAGGTTGCTGGCAGGGGCTGTCTCCACACTGCAAGGTGCTGGAGCTCAGAGGGCCTCGTCAGAGGGAAGGGACCAGCAAAGGGCTGGATGCCCAAGTCCTCTTTGACCCAGCAGCCTCAGGGCAGCAGGGAGAGCAAGAGGCCCAACTTGCCCCTAGGTCGTCTCTGCCCCGTCCCACACAGGCAGCCAGCCCAGCAGCAGCCTGGCAGTCTCTGGCTCCCCCGAGCTCTCTGCCGGTGTAGGGGGCAGGAACAGACGTGTGCATGTCGTTCTGCCTTGGCCTGGGAGTGTGTTCCCCCTGCCTGGCCCCCAGGCTCAGGGGCAAGGGCCCGGAGAGAGCACCACCACGAAGCACTTTTCTACCGGGCTTGGGAGCATTGTGCGTGCCTGGCGGAAACAGCGGGCGGGAGTGATTGCAAACCGGCCTTTGGAGGCAGACGGGGAGGTGTTCCAACGGGAGAGTGCCGGTTGTGCTCAGACGCCCCACAGGCCAGGGGCAGGACCCAGCAGTGTCCCTGCCCCTGGCAGCCTTGCCCAGACCTTCCTGGCCTCCGGGGGTACTACCCCGCCAAGGGGCAGGCTGCGGGGACTGGGTCCAGACATGCCCGGGTGCCTCCCCAGGCTCATCACCGCTGGTGCCTTTCCCCTGGGCCTAGGCCTCGGTTGAGGCCTCCTTGGAGAGGAAGTTGCTGGCAGGGGCTGTCACCACACTGCAAGGTGCTGGAGCTCAGAGGGCCTCGTCAGAGGGAAGGGACCAGCAAGGGGCTGGATGCCCAAGACCTCTTTGGCCCAGCAGCCTCAGGGCAGCAGGGAGAGCAAGAGGCCCAACTTGCCCCTAGGTCGGCTCTGCCCCTTCCCACACAGGCAGCCAACCCAGCAGCTGCCTGACAGACTCTGTCTCCCCCAAGCTCTCTGCCGGTGCAAGGGGCAGGAACAGACGTGTGCATGTCGTTCTGCCTTGGCCTGGGAGTGTGTTCCCCCTGCCTGGCCCCCAGGCTCAGGGGCAAGGGCCCGGAGAGAGCACCACCCCGAAGCGCTTTTCTCCCGGGCTTGAGAGCATTGTGCGTGCCTGGCGGGAACAACGGGCGGGAGTGTTGGCAAACCGGCCTTTGGAGGCAGCCGGGGAGGTCTTCCAGTGGGAGAGTGCCAGTTGTGCTCAGAGGCCCCACAGGCCATGGGCAGCACCCAGCAGGGCCCCTGCCCCTGGGCAGCTTTGCCCAGACCTTCCTGGCCTCCGGGGGTACTGCCCCACCAAGTGGCAGGCTGCGGGGACTGGGTCCAGACATGCCCGTGCGCCTCCCCTGGCTCATCCCCGCTGGTGCCTTTCCCCTGGGCCTAGGCCTCGGTTGAGGCCTCCTTGGAGAGGAGGTTGCTGGCAGGGGCTGTCTCCACACTGCAAGGTGCTGGAGCTCAGAGGGCCTCGTCAGAGGGAAGGGACCAGCAAGGGGCTGGATGCCCAAGACCTCTTTGGCCCAGCAGCCTCAGGGCAGCAGGGAGAGCAAGAGGCCCAACTTGCCCCTAGGTCGGCTTTGCCCCTTCCCACACAGGCGGCCAGCCCAGCAGCTGCCTGACAGACTCTGGCTCCCCCGAGCTCTCTGCCGGTGCAGGGGGCAGGAAGAGACGTGTGCATGTGGTTCTGCCTTGGCCTAGGACTGTGGATCCCCTGCCTGGCCCTCAGGCTCAGGGGCAAGGGCCCGGAGAGACCACCACCCCGAAGCGCTTTTCTCCCGGGCTTGGGAGCATTGTGCGCGCCTGGCGGGAACAGTGGGCGGGAGTGCTTGCAAACCGGCCTTTGGAGGCAGCCGGGGAGGTCTTCCAGTGGGAGAGGGCCGGTTGTGCTCAGAGGCCCCACAGGCCAGGGGCAGGACCCAGGAGGGGCCCTGGCCCTGGTCAGCCTTGCCCAGACCTTCCTGGCCTCCGGGGGTACTGCCCAACTAAGGGGCAGGCTGCGGGGACAGGGTCCAGACATGCCCGGGCGCCTCCCCAGGCTCATCCCCGCTGGTGCCTTTCCCCTGGGCCTAGGCCTCGGTTGAGGCCTCCTTGGAGAGGAGATTGCTGGCAGGTGCTGTCTCCACACTGCAAGGTGCTGGAGCTCAGAGGGCCTCGTCAGAGGGAAGGGACCAGTAAGGGCCTGGATCCCCAAGACATCTTTGGCCCAGCAGCCTCAGGGCAGCAGGGAGAGCAAGAGGCCCAACTTGCCCCTAGGTCGGCTCTGCCCCTTCCCACACAGGACGCCAGACCAGCACCTGCCTGAGAGACTCTGGCTCCCCCGAGCTCTCTGCCGGTGCAGGGGGCAGGAACAGACGTGTGCATGTGGTTCTGCCTTGGTCTGGGAGTGTGTTCCACCTGCCTTGCCCACAGGCTCAGGGGCAAGGGCCCGGAGAGAGCACCACCCCGAAGCGCTTTTCTCCCGGACTTAGGAACATTGTGCGTGCCTGGCGGGAACAGCGGGCAGGAGTGTTGGCAAACTGGCATTTGGAGGCAGCTGGGGAGGTCTTCCAGCGGGAGAGGGCCGGTTGTGCTCAGAGGCTCTACAGGCCAGGGGCAGGACCCAGCAGGGCCCCTGCCCCTGGCCAGCCTTGCCCAGACCTTCCTGGCCTCCGGGGGTACTGCCCCACCAAGGGGCAGGCTGCGGGGACTGGGTCCAGACATGCCCGGGCGCCTCCCCAGGCTCATCCCCGCTGGTGCCTTTCCCCTGGGCCTAGGCCTCGGTTGAGGCCTCCTTGGAGAGGAGGTTGCTGGCAGGGGCTGTCTCCACACTGCAAGGTGCTGGAGCTCAGAGGGCCTCGTCAGAGGGAAGGGACAAGCAAGGGGCTGGATCCCCAAGACCTCTTTGGCGCAGCAGCCTCAGGGCAGCAGGGAGAGCAAGAGGCCCAACTTGCCCCTAGGTCGGCTCTGCCCCTTCCCATAGAGGCGGCCAGCCCAGCAGCTGCCTGACAGACTCTGTCTCCCCCGAGCTCTCTGCTGGTGCACGGGGCAGGAACAGACGGTTGCATGTGGTTCTGCCTTGGCCTGGGAGTGTGTTCCCCCTGCCTGGCCCCCAGGCTCAGGGGCAAGGGCCCGGAGAGAGCACCACCCCGAAGCGCTTTTCTCCTGGGCTTGGGAGCATTGTGTGCGGCTGGTGGGAACAACGGGCATGAGTGCTTGCAAACCGGCCGTTGGAGGCAGCCGGGGACGTCTTCCAAGGGCCCGGAGAGAGCACCACCCCGAAGCACTTTTCTCCCGGGCTTGGGAGCATTGTGCGTGGCTGGCGGGAACAGCAGGAAGGAGTCCTTGCAAACCGGCCTTTGGAGGCAGCGGGGGAGGTCTTCCAAGGGCCTGTAGAGAGCACCACCCCGAAGCGCTTTTCTCCCGGGCTTGGGAGTATTGTGCGTGGCTGGCGGGAACAGCAGGAAGGAGTCCTTGCAAACCGGCCTTTGGAGGCAGCGGGGGAGGTCTTCCAAGGGCCTGTAGAGAGCACCACCCCGAAGCGCTTTTCCCGGGCTTGGGAGTATTGTGCGCGGGTGGCGGGAACAGCAGGCAGGAGTGCTTGAAAACCGGCCTTTGCAGGCAGCTGGGGAGGTCTTCCAGGGCCCGGTGTGAGCACCACCCCAAAAAGCTTTTCTCCCGGGCTTGGGAGCATTGTGCGCGGCTGGTGGGAACAGCGGGCATGAGTGCTTGCAAACTGGCCTTTGGAGGCAGCAGGGGAGGTCTTCCAAGGGCCCGGAGTGAGCACCATCCCAAAATGCTTTTCTCCCGGGCTTGGGAGCATTGTGTGCGGCTGGTGGGAACAACGGGCATGAGTGCTTGCAAACCGGCCTTTGGAGGCAGCCGGGGACGTCTTCCAAGGGCCCGGAGAGAGCACCACCCCGAAGCACTTTTCTCCCGGGCTTGGGAGCATTGTGCGTGGCTGGCGGGAACAGCAGGAAGGAGTCCTTGCAAACCGGCCTTTGGAGGCAGCGGGGCAGATCTTCCAAGGGCCTGTAGCGAGCACCACACCGAAGTGCTTTTCTCCCGGGCTTGGGAGCATTGTGCGCGGGTGGCGGGAACAGCAGGCAGGAGTGCTTGAAAACCGTCCTTTGGAGGCAGCCGGGGAGGTCTTCCAGGGCCCGGTGTGAGCACCACCCCAAAATGCTTTTCTCCCGGGCTTGGGAGCATTGTGCGTGGCTGGTGGGAACAGCGGGCGGGAGTGCTTGCAAACCGGCCTTTGGAGGCAGCCGGGGAGGCCTTCCAAGGGCCAGGAGAGAGCACCACCCAGAAGCGCTTTTCTCCCGGGCTTGGAACATTTGCGCGGATGGCGGGAACAGCGAGTGGGAGTGCTTCCAAACCGGCCTTTGGGGGCACCCCGGGAGGTCTTCCATGGGCACGGAGAGAACACCACCCCGAAGCGCTTTTCTCCGGGGTTTTGGAGGATTGTGCGTGGCTGGCGGGAACAGCGAGTGGGAGTGCTTGCAAACCGGCCTTTGGGGGCAGCCAGGGAGGTCCTCCATTGGCACGGAGAGAACACCACCCCGAAGCGCTTTTCTCCCGGGCTTGGGAGCATTGTGCGAGGCTGGCGGGAACAGCGGGCGGGAGTGCTTGCAAACCGGCCTTTGGAGGCAGCATGGGAGGTCTTCCAAGGGCCCGGAGAGAGCACCATCCCGAAGCACTTTTCTCCCGGAATTGGGAGCATTGTGCGCGGCTATCGGGAACAGCGGACGTGAGTGCTTCCAAACCGGCCTTTCGAGGCAGCCGGGGAGGTCTTCCAGGGCCCGGTGTGAGCACCACCCCAAAATGCTTTTCTCCCGGGCTTGGGAGCATTGTGCGTGGCTGGTGGGAACAGCGGGCGGGAGTGCTTGCAAACCGGCCTTTCGAGGCAGCCGGGGAGGTCTTCCAAAGGCCCGGAGAGAGCACCACCCCAAAATGTTTTTCTCCCGGGCTTGGGAGCATTATGTGCGGCTGGCGGGTCAGCGGGAGGGAGTTCTTGAAAACCAGCCTTTGGAGGCAGCCTGGGAGGTCTTCCAAGGGCCGGGAGAGAGCACCACCCCGAAGCGCTTTTCTCCCGGGCTTGGGAGCATTGTGCGTGCCTGGCGGGAACAGCGGGCGGGAGTGTTGGCAAACCGGCCTTTGGAGGCAGCCGGGGAGGTCTTCCAGTGGGAGAGGGCCGGTTGTGCTCAGAGGCCCCACAGGCCAGGGGCAGGACCCAGCAGGGCCCCTGCCCCTGGCCAGCCTTGCCCAGACCTTCCTGGCCTCCGGGGGTACTGCCCCACCAAGGGGCAGGCTGCGGGGACTGGGTCCAGACATGCCCGGGCGCCTCCCCAGGCTCATCCCCGCTGGTGCCTTTCCCCTGGGTGTAGGCCTCGGTTGAGGCCTCCTTGGAGAGAAGGTTGCTGGCAGGGGCTGTCTCCACACTGCAAGGTGCTGGAGCTCAGAGGGCCTCGTCAGAGGGAAGGGACAAGCAAGAGGCTGGATGCCCAAGACCTATTTGGCCCAGCAGCCTCAGGGCAGCAGGGAGAGCAAGAGGCCCAACTTGCCCCTAGGTCGGCTCTGCCCCTTCCCACACAGGCGGCCAGCCCAGCAGCTGCCTGACAGACTCTGGCTCCCCCGAGCTCTCTGCCGGTGCAGGGGGCAGGAACATACGTGTGCATGTGGTTCTGCCTTGGCCTGGGAGTGTGGACCCCCTGCCTGGCCCCCAGGCTCAGGGGCAAGGGCCCGGAGAGAGCACCACCCCGAAGCGCTTTTCTCCCGGGCTTGGGAGCATTGTGCGCGCTTGGTGGGAACAGTGGGCGGGAGTGCTTGCAAACCGGCCTTTGGAGGCAGCCGGGGAGGTCTTCCAGTGGGAGAGTGCCGGTTGTGCTCAGACGCCCCACAGGCCAGGGGCAGGACCCAGCAGGTCCCCTGCCCCTGGCCAGCCTTGCCCAGACCTTCCTGGCCTCCGGGGGTACTGCCCCACCAAGGGGCAGGCTGTGGGGACTGGGTCCAGACATGCCCGGGCGCCTCCCCAGGCTCATCCCCGCTGGTGCCTTTCCCCTGGGCCTAGGCCTCGGTTGAGGCCTCCTTGGAGAGGAGGTTGCTGGCAGGGGCTGTCTCCACACTGCAAGGTGCTGGAGCTCAGAGGGCCTCGTCAGAGGGAAGGGACCAGCAAGGGGCTGGATGCCCAAGACCTCTTTGGCCCAGCAGCCTCAGGGCAGCAGGGAGAGCAAGAGGCCCAACTTGCCCCTAGGTCGGCTCTGCCCCGTCCCACACAGGCAGCCAGCCCAGCAGCAGCCTCGCAGTATCTGGCTCCCCCGAGCTCTCTGCCGGTGCATGGGGCAGATCACACGTGTGCATGTGGTTCTGCCTTGGCCTGGGAGTGTGGACACCCTGGCTTGCCCCCAGGTTCAGGGGCAAGGGCCCGGAGAGAGCACGACCCTGAAGCGCTTTTCTCCCGGGCTTGGGAGCATTGTCCACGCCTGCTGGGAACAGTGGGCGGGAGCGCTTGCAAACCGGCCTTTGGAGGCAGCCGGGGAGGTCTTCCGTGGGAGAGGGCCGGTTGTGCTCAGAGGCCCCACAGGCCAGGGGCAGGACCCACCAGGGCCCCTGCCCCTGGCCAGCCTTGCCCAGACCTTCCTGGCCTCCGGGGGTACTGCCCCACCAAGGGGCAGGCTGCGGGGACTGGGTCCAGACATGTCCGTGCGCCTCCCCAGGATCATCCCCGCTGGTGCCTTTCCCCTGGGCCTAGGCCTCGGTTGAGGACTCTTTGGAGAGGAGGTTGCTGGCAGGGGCTGTCTCCACACTGCAAGGTGCTGGAGCTCAGAGGGCCTCGTCAGAGGGAAGGGACCAGCAAAGGGCTGGATGCCCAAGACCTCTTTGACCCAGCAGCCTCAGGGCAGCAGGGAGAGCAAGAGGCCCAACTTGCCCCTAGGTAGGCTCTGCCCCGTCCCACACAGGCAGCCAGCACAGCAGCAGCCTCGCAGTATCTGGCTCCCCCGAGCTCTCTGCCGGTGTAGGGGGCAGGAACAGACGTGTGCATGTCGTTCTGCCTTGGCCTGGGAGTGTGTTCCCCCTGCCTGGCCCCCAGGCTCAGGGGCAAGGGCCCGGAGAGAGCACCACCCCGAAGCGCTTTTCTCCCGGGCTTGGGAGCATTGTGCGTGCCTGGCGGGAACAGCGGGCGGGAGTGCTTGCAAACCGTCCTTTGGAGGCAGACGGGGAGGTCTTCCAGCGGGAGAGTGCCGGTTGTGCTCAGACGCCCCACAGGCCAGGGGCAGGACCCAGCAGTGTCCCTGCCCCTGGCAGCCTTGCCCAGACATTCCTGGCCTCCGGGGGTACTGCCCCACCAAGGGGCAGGCTGCGGGGACTGGGTCCAGACATGCTCGGGCGCCTCCCCAGGCTCATCCCCGCTGGTGCCTTTCCCCTGGGCCTAGGCCTCGGTTGAGGCCTCTTTGGAGAGGAGGTTGCTGGCAGGGGCTGTCTCCACACTGCAAGGTGCTGGAGCTCAGAGGGCCTCGTCAGAGGGAAGGGACCAGCAAGGGGCTGGATCCCCAAGACCTCTTTGGCCCAGCAGCCTCAGGGCAGCAGGGAGAGGAAGAGGCCCAACTTGCCCCTAGATCGGCTCTGCCCCTTCCCACACAAGCGGCCAGCCCAGCAGCTGCCTGACAGACTCTGGCTCCCCCGAGCTCTCTGCCGGTGCAGGGGTCAGGAACAGACGTGTGCATGTGGTTCTGCCTTGGTCTGGGAGTGTGGACCAACTGCCTGGCCCCCAGGCTCAGGGGCAAGGGCCCGGAGAGAAAAACATCCCGAAGCGCTTTTCTCCCGGGCTTGGGAGCATTGTGCGTGCCTGGCGGGAACAGCGGGCGGGAGTGTTGGCAAACCGGCCTTTGGAGGCAGCCGGGGAGGTCTTCCAGTGGGAGAGGGCCGGTTGTGCTCAGAGGCCCCACAGGCCAGGGGCAGGACCCAGCAGGGCCCCTGCCCCTGGCCAGCCTTGCCCAGACCTTCCTGGCCTCCGGGGTTACTGCCCCACCAAGGGGCAGGCTGCGGGGACTGGGTCCAGACATGCCCGGGCGCCTCCCCAGGCTCATCCCCGCTGGTGCCTTTCCCCTGGGCCTAGGCCTCGGTTGAGGCCTCCTTGGAGAGGAGGTTGCTGGCAGGGGCTGTCTCCACACTGCAAGGTGCTGGAGCTCAGAGGGCCTCGTCAGAGGGAAGGGACCAGCAAGAGGCTGGATGCCCAAGACGTCTTTGGCCCAGCAGCCTCAGGGCAGCAGGGAGAGCAAGAGGCCCAACTTGCCCCTAGGTCGGCTCTGCCCCTTCCCACACAGGCGGCCGGCCCAGCAGCTGCCTGAGAGACTCTGGCTCCCTCGAGCTCTCTGCCGGTGCAGGGGGCAGATCAGACGTGTGCATGTGGTTCTGCCTTGGCCTGGGAGTGTGGACACCCTGCCTTGCCCCCAGGCTCAGGGGCAAGGGCCCGGAGAGAGCACCACCCTGAAGCGCTTTTCTCCCGGGCTTAGGAGCATTGTGCACGCCTGCTGGGAACAGTGGGCGGGAGCGCTTGCAAACCGGCCTTTGGAGGCAGCCGGGGAGGTCTTCCAGTGGGAGAGGGCCGGTTGTGCTCAGAGGCCCCACAGGCCAGGGGCAGGACGCAGCAGGGCCCCTGCCCCTGGCCAGCCTTGCCCAGATCTTCCTGGTCTCCGGGGGTACTGCCCCACCAAGGGGCAGGCTGCGGGGACTGGGTCCAGACATGCCCGGGCGCCTCCCCAGGCTCATCCCCGCTGGTGCCTTTCCCCTGGGCCTAGGCCTCGTTTGAGGCCTCCTTGGAGAGGAGGTTGCTGGCAGGGGCTGTCTCCACACTGCAAGGTGCTGGAGCTCAGAGGGCCTCGTCAGAGGGAAGGGACCAGCAAAGGGCTGGATGCCCAAGACCTCCTTGACCCAGCAGCCTCAGGGCAGCAGGGAGAGCAAGAGGCCCAACTTGCCCCTAGGTGGGCTCTGCCCCGTCCCACACAGGCAGCCAGCCCAGCAGCAGCCTGGCAGTCTCTGGCTCCCCCGAGCTCTCTGCCGGTGTAGGGGGCAGGAACAGACGTGTGCATGTCGTTCTGCCTTGGCCTGGGAGTGTGTTCCCCCTGCCTGGCCCCCAGGCTCAGGGGCAAGGGCCCGGTGAGAGCACCACCCCGAAGCGCTTTTCTCCCGGGCTTGGGAGCATTGTGCGTGCCTGGCGGGAACAGCGGGCGGGAGTGCTTACAAACCGGCCTTTGCAGGCAGACGGGGAGGTCTTCCAGCGGGAGAGTGCCGGTTGTGCTCAGAGGCCCCACAGGCCAGGGGCAAGACCCAGCAGTGTCCCTGCCCCTGGCAGCCTTGCCCAGACCTTCCTGGCCTCCGGGGGTACTGCCCCACCAAGGGGCAGGCTGCGGGGACTGGGTCTAGACATGCCCGGGCGCCTCCCCAGGCTCATCCCCGCTGGTGCTTTTCCCCTGGGCCTAGGCCTCGGTTGAGGCCTCCTTGGAGAGGAGGTTGCTGGCAGGGGCTGTCTCCACACTGCAAGTGCTGGAGCTCAGAGGGCCTCGTCAGAGGGAAGGGACCAGCAAGGGGCTGGATGCCCAAGACCTCTTTGGCCCAGCAGCCTCAGGGCAGCAGGGAGAGGAAGAGGCCCAACTTGCCCCTAGGTCGGCTCTGCCCCTTCCCACACAGGCGGCCAGCCCAGCAGCTGCCTGACAGACTCTGGCTCCCCCGAGCTCTCTGCCGGTACAGGGGTCAGGAACAGATGTGTCCATGTGGTTCTGCCTTGGCCTGGGAGTGTGGACACCCTGCCTTGGGCCCAGGCTCAGGGGCAGGGGCCCGGAGAGAGCACCACCCCGAAGCGCTTTTCTCCCGGGCTTGGGAGCATTGTGTGGGCTTGGTGGGAACAGTGGGCGGGAGTGCTTGCAAACCGGCCTTTGGAGGCAGCCGGGGAGGTCTTCCAGTGGGAGAGGGCCGGTTGTGCTCAGAGGCCCCACAGGCCAGGGGCAGGACCCAGCAGGTCCCCTGCCCCTGGCCAGCCTTGCCCAGACCTTCCTGGCCTCCGGGGGTACTGCCCCACCAAGGGGCAGGCTGCGGGGACTGGGTCCAGACATGCCCGGGCGCCTCCCCAGGCTCATCCCCACTGGTGCCTTTCCCATGGGCCTAGGCCTCGGTTGAGGCCTCCTTGGAGAGGAGGTTGCTGGCAGGGGCTGTCTCCACACTGCAAGGTGCTGGAGCTCAGAGGGCCTCGTCAGAGGGAAGGGACCAGCAAGGGGCTGGATGCCCAAGACCTCTTTGGCCCAGCAGCCTCAGGTCAGCAGGGAGAGCAAGAGGCCCAACTTGCCCCTAGGTCGGCTCTGCCACTTCCCATACAGGCAGCCAGCCCAGCAGCTGCCTGACAGACTCTGGCTCCCCCGAGCTCTCTGCCGGTGCATGGGGCAGATCAGACGTGTGCATGTGGTTCTGCCTTGGCCTGGGTGTGTGGACACCCTGCCTTGCCCCCAGGCTCAGGGGCAAGGGCCCGGAGAGAGCACGACCCTGAAGCGCTTTTCTCCCGGGCTTGGGAGCATTGTGCGCGGCTGTCGGGAACAGCGGACATGAGTGCTTTCAAACCGGCCTTTGGAGGCAGCCCGGGAGGTCTTCCAAGGGCCCGGAGAGAGCACCACCCCAAAATGCTTTTCTCCCGGGCTTGGGAGCATTGTGCGTGGCTGGCGGAAGCAGCGGGAATGAGTACTTACAAACCGGCCTTTGGAGGCAGCCGGGGAGGTCTTGAAAGTGCCCGGAGAGAGCACCACCCCGAATCGCTTTTCTCCCGGGCTTGGGAGCATTGTGCGCGGCTGGCGGGAACAGCAGGCAGGAGTGCTTGCAAACTGGCCTTTGGAGGCAGCCGGGGAGGTCTTCCAAGGGCCCGGAGTGAGCACCACCCCAAAATGCTTTTCTCCCGGGCTTGGGAGCATTGTGTGCGGCTGGTGGGAACAACGGGCATGAGTGCTTGCAAACCGGCCTTTGGAGGCAGCCGGGGACGTCTTCCAAGGGCCCGGAGAGAGCACCACCCCGAAGCACTTTTCTCCCGGGCTTGGGAGCATTGTGCGTGGCTGGCGGGAACAGCAGGAAGGAGTCCTTGCAAACCGGCCTTTGGAGGCAGCGGGGGAGGTCTTCCAAGGGCCTGTAGAGAGCACCACCCCGAAGCGCTTTTCTCCCGGGCTTGGGAGTATTGTGCGCGGGTGGCGGGAACAGCAGGCAGGAGTGCTTGAAAACCGGCCTTTGCAGGCAGCTGGGGAGGTCTTCCAGGGCCCGGTGTGAGCACCACCCCAAAAAGCTTTTCTCCCGGGCTTAGGAGCATTGTGCGCGGCTGGTGGGAACAGCGGGCATGAGTGCTTGCAAACCGGCCTTTGGGGGCAGCGGGGGACGTCTTCCAAGGGCCCGGAGAGAGCACCACCCCGAAGCACTTTTCTCCCGGGCTTGGGAGCATTGTGCGTGGCTGGCGGGAACAGCAGGAAGGAGTCCTTGCAAACCGGCCTTTGGAGGCAGCGGGGGAGGTCTTCCAAGGGCCTGTAGAGAGCACCACACCGAAGTGCTTTTCTCCCGGGCTTGGGAGCATTGTGCGCGGGTGGCGGGAACAGCAGGCAGGAGTGCTTGAAAACCGTCCTTTGGAGGCAGCCGGGGAGGTCTTCCAGGGCCCGGTGTGAGCACCACCCCAAAATGCTTTTCTCCCGGGCTTGGGAGCATTGTGCGTGGCTGGTGGGAACAGCGGGCGGGAGTGCTTGCAAACCGGCCTTTGGAGGCAGCCGGGGAGGCCTTCCAAGGGCCAGGAGAGAGCACCACCCAGAAGCGCTTTTCTCCCGGGCTTGGAACATTTGCGCGGATGGCGGGAACAGCGAGTGGGAGTGCTTCCAAACCGGCCTTTGGAGGCAGACGGGGAGGTCTTCCAGCGGGAGAGTGCCGGTTGTGCTCAGAGGCCCCACAGGCCAGGGGCAAGACCCAGCAGTGTCCCTGCCCCTGGCAGCCTTGCCCAGACCTTCCTGGCCTCCGGGGGTACTGCCCCACCAAGGGGCAGGCTGCGGGGACTGGGTCTAGACATGCCCGGGCGCCTCCCCAGGCTCATCCCCGCTGGTGCTTTTCCCCTGGGCCTAGGCCTCGGTTGAGGCCTCCTTGGAGAGGAGGTTGCTGGCAGGGGCTGTCTCCACACTGCAAGTGCTGGAGCTCAGAGGGCCTCGTCAGAGGGAAGGGACCAGCAAGGGGCTGGATGCCCAAGACCTCTTTGGCCCAGCAGCCTCAGGGCAGCAGGGAGAGGAAGAGGCCCAACTTGCCCCTAGGTCGGCTCTGCCCCTTCCCACACAGGCGGCCAGCCCAGCAGCTGCCTGACAGACTCTGGCTCCCCCGAGCTCTCTGCCGGTACAGGGGTCAGGAACAGATGTGTCCATGTGGTTCTGCCTTGGCCTGGGAGTGTGGACACCCTGCCTTGGGCCCAGGCTCAGGGGCAGGGGCCCGGAGAGAGCACCACCCCGAAGCGCTTTTCTCCCGGGCTTGGGAGCATTGTGTGGGCTTGGTGGGAACAGTGGGCGGGAGTGCTTGCAAACCGGCCTTTGGAGGCAGCCGGGGAGGTCTTCCAGTGGGAGAGGGCCGGTTGTGCTCAGAGGCCCCACAGGCCAGGGGCAGGACCCAGCAGGTCCCCTGCCCCTGGCCAGCCTTGCCCAGACCTTCCTGGCCTCCGGGGGTACTGCCCCACCAAGGGGCAGGCTGCGGGGACTGGGTCCAGACATGCCCGGGCGCCTCCCCAGGCTCATCCCCACTGGTGCCTTTCCCATGGGCCTAGGCCTCGGTTGAGGCCTCCTTGGAGAGGAGGTTGCTGGCAGGGGCTGTCTCCACACTGCAAGGTGCTGGAGCTCAGAGGGCCTCGTCAGAGGGAAGGGACCAGCAAGGGGCTGGATGCCCAAGACCTCTTTGGCCCAGCAGCCTCAGGGCAGCAGGGAGAGCAAGAGGCCCAACTTGCCCCTAGGTCGGCTCTGCCACTTCCCATACAGGCAGCCAGCCCAGCAGCTGCCTGACAGACTCTGGCTCCCCCGAGCTCTCTGCCGGTGCATGGGGCAGATCAGACGTGTGCATGTGGTTCTGCCTTGGCCTGGGTGTGTGGACACCCTGCCTTGCCCCCAGGCTCAGGGGCAAGGGCCCGGAGAGAGCACGACCCTGAAGCGCTTTTCTCCCGGGCTTGGGAGCATTGTGCGCGGCTGTCGGGAACAGCGGACATGAGTGCTTTCAAACCGGCCTTTGGAGGCAGCCCGGGAGGTCTTCCAAGGGCCCGGAGAGAGCACCACCCCAAAATGCTTTTCTCCCGGGCTTGGGAGCATTGTGCGTGGCTGGCGGAAGCAGCGGGAATGAGTACTTACAAACCGGCCTTTGGAGGCAGCCGGGGAGGTCTTGAAAGTGCCCGGAGAGAGCACCACCCCGAAGCGCTTTTCTCCCGGGCTTGGGAGCATTGTGCGCGGCTGGCGGGAACAGCAGGCAGGAGTGCTTGCAAACTGGCCTTTGGAGGCAGCCGGGGAGGTCTTCCAAGGGCCCGGAGTGAGCACCACCCCAAAATGCTTTTCTCCCGGGTTTGGGAGCATTGTGTGCGGCTGGTGGGAACAACGGGCATGAGTGCTTGCAAACCGGCCTTTGGAGGCAGCCGGGGACGTCTTCCAAGGGCCCGGAGAGAGCACCACCCCGAAGCACTTTTCTCCCGGGCTTGGGAGCATTGTGCGTGGCTGGCGGGAACAGCAGGAAGGAGTGCTTGAAAACCGGCCTTTGCAGGCAGCTGGGGAGGTCTTCCAGGGCCCGGTGTGAGCACCACCCCAAAAAGCTTTTCTCCCGGGCTTAGGAGCATTGTGCGCGGCTGGTGGGAACAGCGGGCATGAGTGCTTGCAAACCGGCCTTTGGAGGCAGCGGGGGACGTCTTCCAAGGGCCCGGAGAGAGCACCACCCCGAAGCACTTTTCTCCCGGGCTTGGGAGCATTGTGCGTGGCTGGCGGGAACAGCAGGAAGGAGTCCTTGCAAACCGGCCTTTGGAGGCAGCGGGGGAGGTCTTCCAAGGGCCTGTAGAGAGCACCACACCGAAGTGCTTTTCTCCCGGGCTTGGGAGCATTGTGCGCGGGTGGCGGGAACAGCAGGCAGGAGTGCTTGAAAACCGTCCTTTGGAGGCAGCCGGGGAGGTCTTCCAGGGCCCGGTGTGAGCACCACCCCAAAATGCTTTTCTCCCGGGCTTGGGAGCATTGTGCGTGGCTGGTGGGAACAGCGGGCGGGAGTGCTTGCAAACCGGCCTTTGGAGGCAGCCGGGGAGGCCTTCCAAGGGCCAGGAGAGAGCACCACCCAGAAGCGCTTTTCTCCCGGGCTTGGAACATTTGCGCGGATGGCGGGAACAGCGAGTGGGAGTGCTTCCAAACCGGCCTTTGGGGGCACCCCGGGAGGTCTTCCATGGGCACGGAGAGAACACCACCCCGAAGCGCTTTTCTCCGGGGTTTTGGAGGATTGTGCGTGGCTGGCGGGAACAGCGAGTGGGAGTGCTTGCAAACCGGCCTTTGGGGGCAGCCAGGGAGGTCCTCCATTGGCACGGAGAGAACACCACCCCGAAGCGCTTTTCTCCCGGGCTTGGGAGCATTGTGCGAGGCTGGCGGGAACAGCGGGCGGGAGTGCTTGCAAACCGGCCTTTGGAGGCAGCATGGGAGGTCTTCCAAGGGCCCGGAGAGAGCACCATCCCGAAGCACTTTTCTCCCGGAATTGGGAGCATTGTGCGCGGCTATCGGGAACAGCGGACGTGAGTGCTTCCAAACCGGCCTTTCGAGGCAGCCGGGGAGGTCTTCCAAGGGCCCGGAGAGAGCACCACCCCAAAATGTTTTTCTCCCGGGCTTGGGAGCATTATGTGCGGCTGGCGGGTCAGCGGGAGGGAGTTCTTGAAAACCAGCCTTTGGAGGCAGCCGGGGAGGTCTTCCAAGGGCCGGGAGAGAGCACCACCCCGAAGCGCTTTTCTCCCGGGCTTGGGAGCATTGTGCCTGCCTGGCGGGAACAGCGGGGGGGAGTGCTTGCAAACCGGCCTTTGGAGGCAGACGGGGAGGTCTTCCAGCGGGAGTGTGCCGGTTGTGCTCAGACGCCCCACAGGCCAGGGGCAGGACCCAGCAGTGTCCCTGCCCGTGGCAGCCTTGCCCAGACCTTCCTGGCCTCCGGGGGTACTTCCCCACCAAGGGGCAGGCTGCGGGGACTGGGTCCAGACATGCCCGGGCGCCTCCCCAGGCTCATCCCCGCTGGTGCCTTTCCCCTGGGCCTAGGCCTCGGTTGAGGCCTCCTTGGAGAGGAGGTTGCTGGCAGGGGCTGTCTCCACACTGCAAGGTGCTGGAGCTCAGAGGGCCTCGTCAGAGGGAAGGGACCAGCAAGGGGCTGGATCCCCAAGACCTCTTTGGCCCAGCAGCCTCAGGGCAGCAGGGAGAGCAAGAGGCCCAACTTGCCCCTAGGTCGGTACTACCCCTTCCCACACAGGCGGCCAGCCCAGCAGCAGCCTGGCAGTCTCTGGCTCCCCCGAGCTCTCTGCCGGTGTAGGGGGCAGGAACAGACGTGTGCATGTCGTTCTGCCTTGGCCTGGGAGTGTGTTCCCCCTGCCTGGCCCCCAGGCTCAGGGGCAAGGGCCCGGTGAGAGCACCACCCCGAAGCGCTTTTCTCCCGGGCTTGGGAGCATTGTGCGTGCCTGGCGGGAACAGCGGGCGGGAGTGCTTGCAAACCGGCCTTTGGAGGCAGACGGGGAGGTCTTCCAGCGGGAGAGTGCCGGTTGTGCTCAGAGGCCCCACAGGCCAGGGGCAAGACCCAGCAGTGTCCCTGCCCCTGGCAGCCTTGCCCAGACCTTCCTGGCCTCCGGGGGTACTGCCCCACCAAGGGGCAGGCTGCGGGGACTGGGTCTAGACATGCCCGGGCGCCTCCCCAGGCTCATCCCCGCTGGTGCTTTTCCCCTGGGCCTAGGCCTCGGTTGAGGCCTCCTTGGAGAGGAGGTTGCTGGCAGGGGCTGTCTCCACACTGCAAGTGCTGGAGCTCAGAGGGCCTCGTCAGAGGGAAGGGACCAGCAAGGGGCTGGATGCCCAAGACCTCTTTGGCCCAGCAGCCTCAGGGCAGCAGGGAGAGGAAGAGGCCCAACTGGCCCCTAGGTCGGCTCTGCCCCTTCCCACACAGGCGGCCAGCCCAGCAGCTGCCTGACAGACTCTGGCTCCCCCGAGCTCTCTGCCGGTGCATGGGGCAGATCGGCTCTGCCCCTTCCCACACAGGCAGCCAGCCCAGCAGCTGCTTGACAGACTCTGGCTCCCCCGAGCTCTCTGCCGGTGCATGGGGCAGATCAGACGTGTGCATGTGGTTCTGCCTTGGCCTGGGAGTGTGTTCCACCTGCCTGGCCCCCAGGCTCAGGGGCAAGGGCCCGGTGAGAGCACCACCCCGAAGCGCTTTTCTCCCGGGCTTGGGAGCATTGTGCGTGCCTGGCGGGAACAGCGGGCGGGAGTGCTTGCAAACCGGCCTTTGGAGGCAGACGGGGAGGTCTTCCAGCGGGAGAGTGCCGGTTGTGCTCAGAGGCCCCACAGGCCAGGGGCAAGACCCAGCAGTGTCCCTGCCCCTGGCAGCCTTGCCCAGACCTTCCTGGCCTCCGGGGGTACTGCCCCACCAAGGGGCAGGCTGCGGGGACTGGGTCTAGACATGCCCGGGCGCCTCCCCAGGCTCATCCCCGCTGGTGCCTTTCCCCTGGGCCTAGGCCTCGGTTGAGGCCTCCTTGGAGAGGAGGTTGCTGGCAGGGGCTGTCTCCACACTGCAAGTGCTGGAGCTCAGAGGGCCTCGTCAGAGGGAAGGGACCAGCAAGGGGCTGGATGCCCAAGACCTCTTTGGCCCAGCAGCCTCAGGGCAGCAGGGAGAGGAAGAGGCCCAACTTGCCCCTAGGTCGGCTCTGCCCCTTCCCACACAGGCGGCCAGCCCAGCAGCTGCCTGACAGACTCTGGCTCCCCCGAGCTCTCTGCCGGTACAGGGGTCAGGAACAGACGTGTGCATGTGGTTCTGCCTTGGCCTGGGAGGGTGGACACCCTGCCTTTGGCCCAGGCTCAGGGGCAGGGGCCCGGAGAGAGCAACACCCCGAAGCGCTTTTCTCCCGGGCTTGGGAGCATTGTGCGTGCCTGGCGGGAACAGCGGGCGGGAGTGTTGGCAAACCGGCCTTTGGAGGCAGCCGGGGAGGTTTTCCAGTGGGAGAGGGCCGGTTGTGCTCAGAGGCCCCACAGGCCAGGGGCAGGACCCTGCAGGTCCCCTGCCCCTGGCCAGCCTTTCCCAGACCTTCCTGGCCTCCGGGGGTACTGCCCCACCAAGGGGCAGGCTGCGGGGACTGGGTCCAGACATGCCCGGGCGCCTCCCCAGGCTCATCCCCGCTGGTGCCTTTCCCCTGGGCCTAGGCCTCGGTTGAGGCCTCCTTGGAGAGGAGGTTGCTGGCAGGGGCTGTCTCCACACTGCAAGGTGCTGGAGCTCAGAGGGCCTCGTCAGAGGGAAGGGACCAGCAAGGGGCTGGATGCCCAAGACCTCTTTGGCCCAGCAGCCTCAGGGCAGCGGGGAGAGCAAGAGGCCCAACTTGCCCCTAGGTCGGTACTGCCCCTTCCCACACAGGCGGCCAGCCCAGCAGCTGCCTGACAGACTCTGGCTCCCCCGAGCTCTCTGCCGGTGCATGGGGCAGATCAGACGTGTGCATGTGGTTCTGCCTTGGCCTGGGAGTGTGTTCCCCCTGCCTGGCCCCCAGGCTCAGGGGCAAGGGCCCGGAGAGAGCACCACCATGAAGCGCTTTTCTCCCGGGCTTGGGAGCATTGTGCACGCCTGCTGGGAACAGTGGGCGGGAGCGCTTGCAAACCGGCCTTTGGAGGCAGCCGGGGAGGTCTTCCAGTGGGAGAGGGCCGGTTGTGCTCAGAGGCCCCACAGGCCAGGGGCAGGACCCAGCAGGACCCCTGCCCCTGGCCAGCCTTGCCCAGACCTTCCTGGCCTCCGGGGGTACTGCCCCACCAAGGGGCAGGCTGCGGGGACTGGGTCCAGACATGCCCGGGTGCCTCCCCAGGCTCATCCCCGCTGGTGCCTTTCCCCTGGGCCTAGGCCTAGGTTGAGGCCTCCTTGGAGAGGAGGTTGCTGGCAGGGGCTGTCTCCACACTGCAAGGTGCTGGAGCTCAGAGGGCCTCGTCAGAGGGAAGGGACCAGCAAGGGGCTGGATGCCCAAGACCTCTTTGGCCCAGCAGCCTCAGGGCAGCAGGGAGAGGAAGAGGCCCAACTGGCCCCTAGGTCGGCTCTGCCCCTTCCCACACAGGCGGCCAGCCCAGCAGCTGCCTGACAGACTCTGGCTCCCCCGAGCTCTCTGCCGGTGCAGGGGTCAGGAACAGACGTGTGCATGTGGTTCTGCCTTGGACTGGGAGTGTGGACCAACTGCCTGGCCCCCAGGCTCAGGGGCAAGGGCCCGGAGAGAGCAACACCCCGAAGCGCTTTTCTCCCGGGCTTGGGAGCATTGTGCGTGCCTGGCGGGAACAGGGGGCGGGAGTGTTGGCAAACCGGCCTTTGGAGGCAGCCGGGGAGGTCTTCCAGTGGGAGAGGGCCGGTTGTGCTCAGAGGCCCCACAGGCCAGGGGCAGGACCCAGCAGGGCCCCTGCCCCTGGCCAGCCTTGCCCAGACCTTCCTGGCCTCCGGGGGTACTGCCCCACCAAGGGGCAGGCTGCGGGGACTGGGTCCAGACATGCCCGGGCGCCTCCCCAGGCTCATCCCCGCTGGTGCCTTTCCCCTGGGCCTAGGCCTCGGTTGAGGCCTCCTTGGAGAGGAGGTTGCTGCCAGGGGCTGTCTCCACACTGCAAGGTGCTGGAGCTCAGAGGGCCTCGTCAGAGGGAAGGGACAAGCAAGGGGCTGGATGCCCAAGACCTCTTTGGCCCAGCAGCCTCAGGGCAGCAGGGAGAGCAAGAGGCCCAAATTGCCCCTAGGTCGGCTCTGCCCCTTCCCACACAGGCGGCCAGCCCAGCAGCTGCCTGAGAGACTCTGGCTCCCCCGAGCTCTCTGCCGGTGCAGGGGCAGGAACAGACGTGTGCATGTGGTTCTGCCTTGGCCTGGGAGTGTGGACCCCCTGCCTGGCCCCCAGGCTCAGGGGCAAGGGCCCGGAGAGAGCACCACCCCGAAGCGCTTTTCTCCCGGGCTTGGGAGCATTGTGTGGGCTTGGTGGGAACAGTGGGTGGGAGTGCTTGCAAACTGGCCTTTGGAGGCAGCCGGGGAGGTCTTCCAGTGGGAGAGGGCCGGTTGTGCTCAGAGGCCCCACAGGCCAGGGGCAGGACCCAGCAGGTCCCCTGCCCCTGGCCAGCCTTGCCCAGACCTTCCTGGCCTCCGGGGGTACTGCCCCACCAAGGGGCAGGCTGCGGGGACTGGGTCCAGACATGCCCGGGCGCCTCCCCAGGCTCATCCCCGCTGGTGCCTTTCCCCTGGGCCTAGGCCTCGGTTGAGGCCTCCTTGGAGAGGAGGTTGCTGGCAGGGGCTGTCTCCACACTGCAAGGTGCTGGAGCTCAGAGGGCCTCGTCAGAGGGAAGGGACCAGCAAGGGGCTGGATGCCCAAGACCTCTTTGGCCCAGCAGCCTCAGGGCAGCAGGGAGAGCAAGAGGCCCAACTTGCCCCTAGGTCGGCTCTGCCACTTCCCATACAGGCAGCCAGCCCAGCAGCTGCTTGACAGACTCTGGCTCCCCCGAGCTCTCTGCCGGTGCATGGGGCAGATCAGACGTGTGCATGTGGTTCTGCCTTGGCCTGGGAGTGTGGACACCCTGCCTTGCCCCCAGGCTCAGGGGCAAGGGCCCGGAGAGAGCACGACCCTGAAGCGCTTTTCTCCCGGGCTTGGGAGCATTGTCCACGCCTGCTGGGAACAGTGGCCGGGAGCGCTTGCAAACCGGCCTTTGGAGGCAGCCGGGGAGGTCTTCCAGTGGGAGAGGGCCGGTTGTGCTCAGAGGCCCCACAGGCCAGGGGCAGGACCCACCAGGGCCCCTGCCCCTGGCCAGCCTTGCCCAGACCTTCCTGGCCTCCGGGGGTACTGCCCCACCAAGGGGCAGGCTGCGGGGACTGGGTCCAGACATGTCCGTGCGCCTCCCCAGGATCATCCCCGCTGGTGCCTTTCCCCTGGGCCTAGGCCTCGGTTGAGGCCTCTTTGGAGAGGAGGTTGCTGGCAGGGGCTGTCTCCACACTGCAAGGTGCTGGAGCTCAGAGGGCCTCGTCAGAGGGAAGGGACCAGCAAAGGGCTGGATGCCCAAGACCTCTTTGACCCAGCAGCCTCAGGGCAGCAGGGAGAGCAAGAGGCCCAACTTGCCCCTAGGTCGGCTCTGCCCCGTCCCACACAGGCAGCCAGCCCAGCAGCAGCCTCTCAGTATCTGGCTCCCCCGAGCTCTCTGCCGGTGTAGGGGGCAGGAACAGACGTGTGCATGTCGTTCTGCCTTGGCCTGGGAGTGTGTTCCCCCTGCCTGGCCCCCAGGCCCAGGGGCAAGGGCCCGGAGAGAGCACCACCCCGAAGCGCTTTTCTCCCGGGCTTGGGAGCATTGTGCGTGCCTGGCGGGAACAGCGGGCGGGAGTGCTTGCAAACCGGCCTTTGGAGGCAGACGGGGAGGTCTTCCAGCGGGAGAGTGCCGGTTGTGCTCAGAGGCCCCACAGGCCAGGGGCAAGACCCAGCAGTGTCCCTGCCCCTGGCAGCCTTGCCCAGACCTTCCTGGCCTCCGGGGGTACTGCCCCACCAAGGGGCAGGCTGCGGGGACTGGGTCTAGACATGCCCGGGCGCCTCCCCAGGCTCATCCCCGCTGGTGCCTTTCCCCTGGGCCTAGGCCTCGGTTGAGGCCTCCTTGGAGAGGAGGTTGCTGGCAGGGGCTGTCTCCACACTGCAAGTGCTGGAGCTCAGAGGGCCTCGTCAGAGGGAAGGGACCAGCAAGGGGCTGGATGCCCAAGACCTCTTTGGTCCAGCAGCCTCAGGGCAGCAGGGAGAGGAAGAGGCCCAACTTGCCCCTAGGTCGGCTCTGCCCCTTCCCACAGAGGCGGCCAGCCCAGCAGCTGCCTGACAGACTCTGGCTCCCCCGAGCTCTCTGCCGGTACAGGGGTCAGGAACAGACGTGTGCATGTGGTTCTGCCTTGGCCTGGGAGTGTGGACACCCTGCCTTGGGCCCAGGCTCAGGGGCAGGGGCCCGGAGAGAGCAACACCCCGAAGCGCTTTTCTCCCGGGCTTGGGAGCATTGTGCGTGCCTGGCGGGAACAGCGGGCGGGAGTGTTGGCAAACCGGCCTTTGGAGGCAGCCGGGGAGGTTTTCCAGTGGGAGAGGGCCGGTTGTGCTCAGAGGCCCCACAGGCCAGGGGCAGGACCCTGCAGGTCCCCTGCCCCTGGCCAGCCTTTCCTAGACCTTCCTGGCCTCCGGGGGTACTGCCCCACCAAGGGGCAGGCTGCGGGGACTGGGTCCAGACATGCCCGGGCGCCTCCCCAGGCTCATCCCCGCTGGTGCCTTTCCCCTGGGCCTAGGCCTCGGTTGAGGCCTCCTTGGAGAGGAGGTTGCTGGCAGGGGCTGTCTCCACACTGCAAGGTGCTGGAGCTCAGAGGGCCTCGTCAGAGGGAAGGGATCAGCAAGGGGCTGGATGCCCAAGACCTCTTTGGCCCAGCAGCCTCAGGGCAGCGGGGAGAGCAAGAGGCCCAACTTGCCCCTAGGTCGGTACTGCCCCTTCCCACACAGGCGGCCAGCCCAGCAGCTGCCTGACAGACTCTGGCTCCCCCGAGCTCTCTGCCGGTGCATGGGGCAGATCAGACGTGTGCATGTGGTTCTGCCTTGGCCTGGGAGTGTGTTCCCCCTGCCTGGCCCCCAGGCTCAGGGGCAAGGGCCCGGAGAGAGCACCACCATGAAGCGCTTTTCTCCCGGGCTTGGGAGCATTGTGCACGCCTGCTGGGAACAGTGGGCGGGAGCGCTTGCAAACCGGCCTTTGGAGGCAGCCGGGGAGGTCTTCCAGTGGGAGAGGGCCGGTTGTGCTCAGAGGCCCCACAGGCCAGGGGCAGGACCCAGCAGGACCCCTGCCCCTGGCCAGCCTTGCCCAGACCTTCCTGGCCTCCGGGGGTACTGCCCCACCAAGGGGCAGGCTGCGGGGACTGGGTCCAGACATGCCCGGGCGCCTCCCAAGGCTCATCCCCGCTGGTGCCTTTCCCCTGGGTGTAGGCCTCGGTTGAGGCCTCCTTGGAGAGGAGGTTGCTGGCAGGAGCTGTCTCCACACTGCAAGGTGCTGGAGCTCAGAGGGCCTCGTCAGAGGGAAGGGACAAGCAAGAGGCTTGATGCCCAAGACCTATTTGGCCCAGCAGCCTCAGGGCAGCAGGGAGAGCAAGAGGCCCAACTTGCCCCTAGGTCGGCTCTGCCCCTTCCCACACAGGCGGCCAGCCCAGCAGCTGCCTGACAGACTCTAGCTCTGCCGAGCTCTCTGCAGGTGCAGGGGGCAGGAACATACGTGTGCATGTGGTTCTGCCTTGGCCTGGGAGTGTGGACCCCCTGCCTGGCCCCCACTCTCAGGGGCAAGGGCCCGGAGAGAGCACCACCCCGAAGCGCTTTTCTCCCGGGCTTGGGAGCATTGTGCGCGCTTGGTGGGAACAGTGGGCGGGAGTGCTTGCAAACCGGCCTTTGGAGGCAGCCGGGGAGGTCTTCCAGTGGGAGAGTGCCGGTTGTGCTCAGACGCCCCACAGGCCAGGGGCAGGACCCAGCAGGGCCCCTGCCCCTGGCCAGCCTTGCCCAGACCTTCCTGGCCTCCGGGGGTACTGCCCCACCAAGGGGCAGGCTGTGGGGACTGGGTCCAGACATGCCCGGGCGCCTCCCCAGGCTCATCCCCGCTGGTGCCTTTCCCCTGGGCCTAGGCCTCGGTTGAGGCCTCCTTGGAGAGGAGGTTGCTGGCAGGGGCTGTCTCCACACTGCAAGGTGCTGGAGCTCAGAGGGCCTCGTCAGAGGGAAGGGACCAGCAAGGGGCTGGATGCCCAAGACCTCTTTGGCCCAGCAGCCTCAGGGCAGCAGGGAGAGCAAGAGGCCCAACTTGCCCCTAGGTCGGCTCTTCCACTTCCCATACAGGCGGCCAGCCCAGCAGCTGCCTGACAGACTCTGGCTCCCCCGAGCTCTCTGCCGGTGCAGGGGGCAGATCAGAGGTGTGCATGTGGTTCTGCCTTGGCCTGGGAGTGTGGACACCCTGCCTTGCCCCCAGGCTCTGGGGCAAGGGCCCAGAGAGAGCACCACCCTGAAGCGCTTTTCTTCCGGGCTTAGGAGCATTGTGCCCGCCTGCTGGTAACACTGGCCGGGAGCGCTTGCAAACCGGCCTTTGAAGGCAGCCGGGGAGGTCTTCCAGTGGGAGAGGGCCGGTTGTGCTCAGAGGCCCCACATGCCAGGGGCAGAACCCAGCAGGGCCCCTGCCCCTGGCCAGCCTTGCCCAGACCTTCCTGGCCTCCGGGGGTACTGCCCCACCAAGGGGCAGGCTGCGGGGACTGGGTCCAGAGATGCTCGGGCGCCTCCCCTGGCTCATCCCCGCTGGTGCCTTTCCCCTGGGCCTAGGCCTCGGTTGAGGCCTCCTTGGAGAGGAGGTTGCTGGCAGGGGCTGTCTCCACACTGCAAGGTGCTGGAGCTCAGAGGGCCTCGTCAGAGGGAAGGGACCAGTAAGGGGCTGGATGCCCAAGACGTCTTTGACCCAGCAGCATCAGGGCAGCAGGGAGAGCAAGAGGCCCAACTTGCCCCTAGGGCGGCTCTGCCCCTTCCCACACAGGCGGCCAACCCAGCAGCTGCCTGACACTCTGGCTCCCCCAAGCTCTCTGCCGGTGCAGGGGACAGGAACAGACGTGGGCATGTGGTTCTGCCTTGGCCTGGGAGTGTGTTCCCCCTGCCTTGCCCCCAGGCTCAGGGGCAAGGGCCCGGAGAGAGCACCACCCCGAAGCGCTTTTCTCCCGGGCTTGGGAGCATTGTGCGTGCCTGGCGTGAACAGCGGGCGGGAGTGTTTGCAAACAGAATTTTGGAGGCAGCCGGGGAGGTCTTCCAGTGGGAGAGGGCCGGTTGTGCTCAGAGGCCCCACAGGCCAGGGGCAGGACCCAGCAGGGCCCCTGCCCCTGGCCAGCCTTGCCCAGACCTTCCTGGCCTCCGGGGGTACTGCCCCACCAAGGGGCAGGCTGCGGGGACTGGGTCCAGACATATCCGTGAGCCTCCCCCGGATCATCCCCGCTGGTGCCTTTCCCCTGGGTGTAGGCCTCGGTTGAGGCCTCTTTGGAGAGGAGGTTGCTGGCAGGGGCTGTCTCCACACTGCAAGGTGCTGGAGCTCAGAGGGCCTCGTCAGAGGGAAGGGACCAGCAAAGGGCTGGATGCCCAAGACCTCTTTGACCCAGCAGCCTCAGGGAAGCAGGGAGAGCAAGAGGCCCAACTTACCTCTAGGTCGGCTCTGCCCCGTCCCACACAGGCAGCCAGCCCAGCAGCAGCCTGGCAGTCTCTGGCTCCCCCGAGCTCTCTGCCGGTGTAGGGGGCAGGAACAGACGTGTGCATGTGGTTCTGCCTTGGCCTGGGAGTGTGTTCCCCCTGCCTGTCCCCCAGGCTCAGGGGCAAGGGCCCGGAGAGAGCACGACCCTGAAGCGCTTTTCTCCCGGGCTTGGGAGCATTGTGCGCGGCTGTCGGGAACAGCGGACATGAGTGCTTTCAAACCGGCCTTTGGAGGCAGCCCGGGAGGTCTTCCAAGGGCCCGGAGAGAGCACCACCCCAAAATGCTTTTCTCCCGGGCTTGGGAGCATTGTGCGTGGCTGGCGGAAGCAGCGGGAATGAGTACTTACAAACCGGCCTTTGGAGGCAGCCGGGGAGGTCTTGAAAGTGCCCGGAGAGAGCACCACCCCGAAGCGCTTTTCTCCCGGGCTTGGGAGCATTGTGCGCGGCTGGCGGGAACAGCAGGCAGGAGTGCTTGCAAACTGGCCTTTGGAGGCAGCCGGGGAGGTCTTCCAAGGGCCCGGAGTGAGCACCACCCCAAAATGCTTTTCTCCCGGGCTTGGGAGCATTGTGTGCGGCTGGTGGGAACAACGGGCATGAGTGCTTGCAAACCGGCCTTTGGAGGCAGCCGGGGACGTCTTCCAAGGGCCCGAAGAGAGCACCACCCCGAAGCACTTTTCTCCCGGGCTTGGGAGCATTGTGCGTGGCTGGCGGGAACAGCAGGAAGGAGTCCTTGCAAACCGGCCTTTGGAGGCAGCGGGGGAGGTCTTCCAAGGACCTGTAGAGAGCACCACCCCGAAGCGCTTTTCTCCCGGGCTTGGGAGTATTGTGCGCGGGTGGCGGGAACAGCAGGCAGGAGTGCTTGAAAACCGGCCTTTGCAGGCAGCTGGGGAGGTCTTCCAGGGCCCGGTGTGAGCACCACCCAAAAAAGCTTTTCTCCCGGGCTTAGGAGCATTGTGCGCGGCTGGTGGGAACAGCGGGCATGAGTGCTTGCAAACCGGCCTTTGGAGGCAGCCGGGGACGTCTTCCAAGGGCCCGGAGAGAGCACCACCCCGAAGCACTTTTCTCCCGGGCTTGGGAGCATTGTGCGTGGCTGGCGGGAACAGCAGGAAGGAGTCCTTGCAAACCGGCCTTTGGAGGCAGCGGGGGAGGTCTTCCAAGGGCCTGTAGAGAGCACCACACCGAAGTGCTTTTCTCCCGGGCTTGGGAGCATTGTGCGCGGGTGGCGGGAACAGCAGGCAGGAGTGCTTGAAAACCGTCCTTTGGAGGCAGCCGGGGAGGTCTTCCAGGGCCCGGTGTGAGCACCACCCCAAAATGCTTTTCTCCCGGGCTTGGGAGCATTGTGCGTGGCTGGTGGGAACAGCGGGCGGGAGTGCTTGCAAACCGGCCTTTGGAGGCAGCCGGGGAGGCCTTCCAAGGGCCAGGAGAGAGCACCACCCAGAAGCGCTTTTCTCCCGGGCTTGGAACATTTGCGCGGATGGCGGGAACAGCGAGTGGGAGTGCTTCCAAACCGGCCTTTGGGGGCACCCCGGGAGGTCTTCCATGGGCACGGAGAGAACACCACCCCGAAGCGCTTTTCTCCGGGGTTTTGGAGGATTGTGCGTGGCTGGCGGGAACAGCGAGTGGGAGTGCTTGCAAACCGGCCTTTGGGGGCAGCCAGGGAGGTCCTCCATTGGCACGGAGAGAACACCACCCCGAAGCGCTTTTCTCCCGGGCTTGGGAGCATTGTGCGAGGCTGGCGGGAACAGCGGGCGGGAGTGCTTGCAAACCGGCCTTTGGAGGCAGCATGGGAGGTCTTCCAAGGGCCCGGAGAGAGCACCATCCCGAAGCACTTTTCTCCCGGAATTGGGAGCATTGTGCGCGGCTATCGGGAACAGCGGACGTGAGTGCTTCCAAACCGGCCTTTCGAGGCAGCCGGGGAGGTCTTCCAAGGGCCCGGAGAGAGCACCACCCCAAAATGTTTTTCTCCCGGGCTTGGGAGCATTATGTGCGGCTGGCGGGTCAGCGGGAGGGAGTTCTTGAAAACCAGCCTTTGGAGGCAGCCGGGGAGGTCTTCCAAGGGCCGGGAGAGAGCACCACCCCGAAGCGCTTTTCTCCCGGGCTTGGGAGCATTGTGCCTGCCTGGCGGGAACAGCGGGGGGGAGTGCTTGCAAACCGTCCTTTGGAGGCAGACGGGGAGGTCTTCCAGCGGGAGAGTGCCGGTTGTGCTCAGACGCCCCACAGGCCAGGGGCAGGACCCAGCAGTGTCCCTGCCCGTGGCAGCCTTGCCCAGACCTTCCTGGCCTCCGGGGGTACTGCCCCACCAAGGGGCAGGCTGCGGGGACTGGGTCCAGACATGCCCGGGCGCCTCCCCAGGCTCATCCCCGCTGGTGCCTTTCCCCTGGGCCTAGGCCTCGGTTTAGGCCTCCTTGGAGAGGAGGTTGCTGGCAGGGGCTGTCTCCACACTGCAAGGTGCTGGAGCTCAGAGGGCCTCGTCAGAGGGAAGGGACCAGCAAGGGGCTGGATCCCCAAGACCTCTTTGGCCCAGCAGCCTCAGGGCAGCAGGGAGAGCAAGAGGCCCAACTTGCCCCTAGGTCGGTACTACCCCTTCCCACACAGGCGGCCAGCCCAGCAGCTGCCTGACAGACTCTGGCTCCCCCGAGCTCTCTGCCGGTGCATGGGGCAGATCAGACGTGTCCATGTGGTTCTGCCTTGGCCTGGGAGTGTGGACACCCTGCCTTGCCCCCAGGCTCAGGGGCAAGGGCCCGGAGAGAGCACCACCCCGAAGCGCTTTTCTCCCGGGCTTGGGAGCATTGTGCACGCCTGCTGGGAACAGTGGGCGGGAGCGCTTGCAAACCGGCCTTTGGAGGCAGCCGGGGAGGTCTTCCAGTGGAAGAGGGCCGGTTGTGCTCAGAGGCCCCACAGGCCAGGGGCAGGACCCAGCAGGGAACCTGCCCCTGGCCAGCCTTGCCCAGACCTTCCTGGCCTCCGGGGGTACTGCCCCACCAAGGGGCAGGCTGCGGGGACTGGGTCCAGACATGCCCGGGCGCCTCCACTGGCTCATCCCCGCTGGTGCCTTTCCCCTGGGCCTAGGCCTCGGTTGAGGCCTCCTTGGAGAGGAGGTTGCTGGCAGGGGCTGTCTCCACACTGCAAGGTGCTGGAGCTCAGAGGGCCTCGTCAGAGGGAAGGGACCAGCAAGGGGCTGGATGCCCAAGACCTCTTTGGCCCAGCAGCCTCAGGGCAGCAGGGAGAGGAAGAGGCCCAACTTGCCCCTAGGTCGGCTCTGCCCCTTCCCACACAGGCGGCCAGCCCAGCAGCTGCCTGACAGACTCTGGCTCCCCCGAGCTCTCTGCCGGTGCAGGGGTCAGGAACAGACGTGTGCATGTGGTTCTGCCTTGGACTGGGAGTGTGGACCAACTGCCTGGCCCCCAGGCTCAGGGGCAAGGGCCCGGAGAGAGCAACACCCCGAAGCGCTTTTCTCCCGGGCTTGGGAGCATTGTGCGTGCCTGGCGGGAACAGGGGGCGGGAGTGTTGGCAAACCGGCCTTTGGAGGCAGCCGGGGAGGTCTTCCAGTGGGAGAGGGCCGGTTGTGCTCAGAGGCCCCACAGGCCAGGGGCAGGACCCAGCAGGGCCCCTGCCCCTGGCCAGCCTTGCCCAGACCTTCCTGGCCTCCGGGGGTACTGCCCCACCAAGGGGCAGGCTGCGGGGACTGGGTCCAGACATGCCCGGGCGCCTCCCCAGGCTCATCCCCGCTGGTGCCTTTCCCCTGGGCCTAGGCCTCGGTTGAGGCCTCCTTGGAGAGGAGGTTGCTGGCAGGGGCTGTCTCCACACTGCAAGGTGCTGGAGCTCAGAGGGCCTCGTCAGAGGGAAGGGACAAGCAAGGGGCTGGATGCCCAAGACCTCTTTGGCCCAGCAGCCTCAGGGCACCAGGGAGAGCAAGAGGCCCAAATTGCCCCTAGGTCGGCTCTGCCCCTTCCCACACAGGCGGCCAGCCCAGCAGCTGCCTGACAGACTCTGGCTCCCCCGAGCTCTCTGCCGGTGCAGGGGGCAGGAACAGACGTGTGCATGTGGTTCTGCCTTGGCCTGGGAGTGTGGACCCCCTGCCTGGCCCCCAGGCTCAGGGGCAAGGGCCCGGAGAGAGCACCACCCCGAAGCGCTTTTCTCCCGGGCTTGGGAGCATTGTGTGGGCTTGGTGGGAACAGTGGGCGGGAGTGCTTGCAAACCGGCCTTTGGAGGCAGCCGGGGAGGTCTTCCAGTGGGAGAGGGCCGGTTGTGCTCAGAGGCCCCACAGGCCAGGGGCAGGACCCAGCAGGTCCCCTGCCCCTGGCCAGCCTTGCCCAGACCTTCCTGGCCTCAGGGGGTACTGCCCCACCAAGGGGCAGGCTGCGGGGACTGGGTCCAGACATGCCCGGGCGCCTCCCCAGGCTCATCCCCGCTGGTGCCTTTCCCCTGGGCCTAGGCCTCGGTTGAGGCCTCCTTGGAGAGGAGGTTGCTGGCAGGGGCTGTCTCCACACTGCAAGGTGCTGGAGCTCAGAGGGCCTCGTCAGAGGGAAGGGACCAGCAAGGGGCTGGATGCCCAAGACCTCTTTGGCCCAGCAGCCTCAGGGCAGCAGGGAGAGCAAGAGGCCCAACTTGCCCCTAGGTCGGCTCTGCCACTTCCCATACAGGCAGCCAGCCCAGCAGCTGCTTGACAGACTCTGGCTGCCCCGAGCTCTCTGCCGGTGCATGGGGCAGATCAGACGTGTGCATGTGGTTCTGCCTTGGCCTGGGAGTGTGTTCCACCTGCCTGGCCCCCAGGCTCAGGGGCAAGAGCCCGGTGAGAGCACCACCCCGAAGCGCTTTTCTCCCGGGCTTGGGAGCATTGTGCGTGCCTGGCGGGAACAGCGGGCGGGAGTGCTTGCAAACCGGCCTTTGGAGGCAGACGGGGAGGTCTTCCAGCGGGAGAGTGCCGGTTGTGCTCAGAGGCCCCACAGGCCAGGGGCAAGACCCAGCAGTGTCCCTGCCCCTGGCAGCCTTACCCAGACCTTCCTGGCCTCCGGGGGTACTGCCCCACCAAGGGGCAGGCTGCGGGGACTGGGTCTAGACATGCCCGGGCGCCTCCCCAGGCTCATCCCCGCTGGTGCCTTTCCCCTGGGCCTAGGCCTCGGTTGAGGCCTCCTTGGAGAGGAGGTTGCTGGCAGGGGCTGTCTCCACACTGCAAGTGCTGGAGCTCAGAGGGCCTCGTCAGAGGGAAGGGACCAGCAAGGGGCTGGATGCCCAAGACCTCTTTGGCCCAGGAGCCTCAGGGCAGCAGGGAGAGGAAGAGGCCCAACTTGCCCCTAGGTCGGCTCTGCCCCTTCCCACACAGGCGGCCAGCCCAGCAGCTGCCTGACAGACTCTGGCTCCCCCGAGCTCTCTGCCGGTACAGGGGTCAGGAACAGACGTGTGCATGTGGTTCTGCCTTGGCCTGGGAGTGTGGACATCCTGCCTTGGGCCCAGGCTCAGGGGCAGGGGCCCGGAGAGAGCAACACCCCGAAGCGCTTTTCTCCCGGGCTTGGGAGCATTGTGCGTGCCTGGCGGGAACAGCGGGCGGGAGTGTTGGCAAACCGGCCTTTGGAGGCAGCCGGGGAGGTTTTCCAGTGGGAGAGGGCCGGTTGTGCTCAGAGGCCCCACAGGCCAGGGGCAGGACCCTGCAGGTCCCCTGCCCCTGGCCAGCCTTTCCCAGACCTTCCTGGCCTCCGGGGGTACTGCCCCACCAAGGGGCAGGCTGCGGGGACTGGGTCCAGACATGCCCGGGCGCCTCCCCAGGCTCATCCCCGCTGGTGCCTTTCCCCTGGGCCTAGGCCTCGGTTGAGGCCTCCTTGGAGAGGAGGTTGCTGGCAGGGGCTGTCTCCACACTGCAAGGTGCTGGAGCTCAGAGGGCCTCGTCAGAGGGAAGGGACCAGCAAGGGGCTGGATGCCCAAGACCTCTTTGGCCCAGCAGCCTCAGGGCAGCGGGGATAGCAAGAGGCCCAACTTGCCCCTAGGTCGGTACTGCCCCTTCCCACACAGGCGGCCAGCCCAGCAGCTGCCTGACAGACTCTGGCTCCCCCGAGCTCTCTGCCGGTGCAGGGGGCAGATCAGAGGTGTGCATGTGGTTCTGCCTTGGCCTGGGAGTGTGGACACCCTGCCTTGCCCCCAGGCTCAGGGGCAAGGGCCCAGAGAGAGCACCACCATGAAGCACTTTTCTCCCGGGCTTGGGAGCATTGTGCACGCCTGCTGGGAACAGTGGGCGGGAGCGCTTGCAAACCGGCCTTTGGAGGCAGCCGGGGAGGTCTTCCAGTGGGAGAGGGCCGGTTGTGCTCAGAGGCCCCACAGGCCAGGGGCAGGACCCAGCAGGACCCCTGCCCCTGGCCAGCCTTGCCCAGACCTTCCTGGCCTCCGGGGGTACTGCCCCACCAAGGGGCAGGCTGCGGGGACTGGGTCCAGACATGCCCGGGCGCCTCCCCAGGCTCATCCCCGCTGGTGCCTTTCCCCTGGGTGTAGGCCTCGGTTGAGGCCTCCTTGGAGAGGAGGTTGCTGGCAGGAGCTGTCTCCACACTGCAAGGTGCTGGAGCTCAGAGGGCCTCGTCAGAGGGAAGGGACAAGCAAGAGGCTGGATGCCCAAGACCTATTTGGCCCAGCAGCCTCAGGGCAGCAGGGAGAGCAAGAGGCCCAACTTGCCTCTAGGTCGGCTCTGCCCCTTCCCACACAGGCGGCCAACCCAGCAGCTGCCTGACAGACTCTGGCTCTGCCGAGCTCTCTGCCGGTGCAGGGGGCAGGAACATACGTGTGCATGTGGTTCTGCCTTGGCCTGGGAGTGTGGACCCCCGGCCTGGCCCCCAGGCTCAGGGGCAAGGGCCCGGAGAGAGCACCACCCCGAAGCGCTTTTCTCCCGGGCTTGGGAGCATTGTGCGCGCTTGGTGGGAACAGTGGGCGGGAGTGCTTGCAAACCGGCCTTTGGAGGCAGCCGGGGAGGTCTTCCAGTGGGAGAGTGCCGGTTGTGCTCAGACGCCCCACAGGCCAGGGGCAGGACCCAGCAGGTCCCCTGCCCCTGGCCAGCCTTGCCCAGACCTTCCTGGCCTCCGGGGGTACTGCCCCACCAAGGGGCAGGCTGTGGGGACTGGGTCCAGACATGCCCGGGCGCCTCCCCAGGCTCATCCCCGCTGGTGGCTTTCCCCTGGGCCTAGGCCTCGGTTGAGGCCTCCTTGGAGAGGAGGTTGCTGGCAGGGGCTGTCTCCACACTGCAAGGTGCTGGAGCTCAGAGGGCCTCGTCAGAGGGAAGGGACCAGCAAGGGGCTGGATGCCCAAGACCTCTTTGGCCCAGCAGCCTCAGGGCAGCAGGGAGAGCAAGAGGCCCAACTTGCCCCTAGGTCGGCTCTTCCACTTCCCATACAGGCGGCCAGCCCAGCAGCTGCCTGACAGACTCTGGCTCCCCCGAGCTCTCTGCCGGTGCAGGGGGCAGATCAGAGTTGTGCATGTGGTTCTGCCTTGGCCTGGGAGTGTGGACACCCTGCCTTGCCCCCAGGCTCAGGGGCAAGGGCCCAGAGAGAGCACCACCCTGAAGCGCTTTTCTTCCGGGCTTAGGAGCATTGTGCCCGCCTGCTGGTAACACTGGCCGGGAGCGCTTGCAAACCGGCCTTTGAAGGCAGCCGGGGAGGTCTTCCAGTGGGAGAGGTCCGGTTGTGCTCAGAGGCCCCACATGCCAGGGGCAGAACCCAGCAGGGCCCCTGCCCCTGGCCAGCCTTGCCCAGACCTTCCTGGCCTCCGGGGGTACTGCCCCACCAAGGGGCAGGCTGCGGGGACTGGGTCCAGAGATGCTCGGGCGCCTCCCCTGGCTCATCCCCGCTGGTGCCTTTCCCCTGGGCCTAGGCCTCGGTTGAGGCCTCCTTGGAGAGGAGGTTGCTGGCAGGGGCTGTCTCCACACTGCAAGGTGCTGGAGCTAAGAGGGCCTCGTCAGAGGGAAGGGACCAGTAAGGGGCTGGATGCCCAAGACGTCTTTGACCCAGCAGCATCAGGGCAGCAGGGAGAGCAAGAGGCCCAACTTGCCCCTAGGGCGGCTCTGCCCCTTCCCACACAGGCGGCCAACCCAGCAGCTGCCTGACACTCTGGCTCCCCCAAGCTCTCTGCCGGTGCAGGGGACAGGAACAGACGTGGGCATGTGGTTCTGCCTTGGCCTGGGAGTGTGTTCCCCCTGCCTTGCCCCCAGGCTCAGGGGCAAGGGCCCGGAGAGAGCACCACCCCGAAGCGCTTTTCTCCCGGGCTTGGGAGCATTGTGCTAGCCTGGCGTGAACAGCGGGCGGGAGTGTTTGCAAACAGAACTTTGGAGGCAGCCGGGGAGGTCTTCCAGTGGGAGAGGGCCAGTTGTGCTCAGAGGCCCCACAGGCCAGGGGCAGGACCCAGAAGGGCCCCTGCCCCTGGCCAGCCTTGCCCAGACCTTCCTGGCCTCCGGGGGTACTGCCCCACCAAGGGGCAGGCTGCGGGGACTGGGTCCAGACATATCCGTGCGCCTCCCCCGGATCATCCCCGCTGGTGCCTTTCCCCTGGGCCTAGGCCTCGGTTGAGGCCTCTTTGGAGAGGAGGTTGCTGGCAGGGGCTGTCTCCACACTGCAAGGTGCTGGAGCTCAGAGGGCCTCGTCAGAGGGAAGGGACCAGCAAAGGGCTGGATGCCCAAGACCTCTTTGACCCAGCAGCCTCAGGGAAGCAGGGAGAGCAAGAGGCCCAACTTACCTCTAGGTCGGCTCTGCCCCGTCCCACACAGGCAGCCAGCCCAGCAGCAGCCTGGCAGTCTCTGGCTCCCCCGAGCTCTCTGCCGGTGTAGGGGGCAGGAACAGACGTGTGCATGTGGTTCTGCCTTGGCCTGGGAGTGTGTTCCCCCTGCCTGTCCCCCAGGCTCAGGGGCAAGGGCCCGGAGAGAGCACCACCCCGAAGCGCTTTTCTCCCGGGCTTGGGAGCATTGTGCGCGGCTGTCGGGAACAGCGGACATGAGTGCTTTCAAACCGGCCTTTGGAGGCAGCCCGGGAGGTCTTCCAAGGGCCCGGAGAGAGCACCACCCCAAAATGCTTTTCTCCCGGGCTTGGGAGCATTGTGCGTGGCTGGCGGAAGCAGCGGGAATGAGTACTTACAAACCGGCCTTTGGAGGCAGCCGGGGAGGTCTTGAAAGTGCCCGGAGAGAGCACCACCCCGAAGCGCTTTTCTCCCGGGCTTGGGAGCATTGTGCGCGGCTGGCGGGAACAGCAGGCAGGAGTGCTTGCAAACTGGCCTTTGGAGGCAGCCGGGGAGGTCTTCCAAGGGCCCGGAGTGAGCACCACCCCAAAATGCTTTTCTCCCGGGCTTGGGAGCATTGTGTGCGGCTGGTGGGAACAACGGGCATGAGTGCTTGCAAACCGGCCTTTGGAGGCAGCCGGGGACGTCTTCCAAGGGCCCGGAGAGAGCACCACCCCGAAGCACTTTTCTCCCGGGCTTGGGAGCATTGTGCGTGGCTGGCGGGAACAGCAGGAAGGAGTCCTTGCAAACCGGCCTTTGGAGGCAGCGGGGGAGGTCTTCCAAGGGCCTGTAGAGAGCACCACCCCGAAGCGCTTTTCTCCCGGGCTTGGGAGTATTGTGCGCGGGTGGCGGGAACAGCAGGCAGGAGTGCTTGAAAACCGGCCTTTGCAGGCAGCTGGGGAGGTCTTCCAGGGCCCGGTGTGAGCACCACCCCAAAAAGCTTTTCTCCCGGGCTTAGGAGCATTGTGCGCGGCTGGTGGGAACAGCGGGCATGAGTGCTTGCAAACCGGCCTTTGGAGGCAGCCGGGGACGTCTTCCAAGGGCCCGGAGAGAGCACCACCCCGAAGCACTTTTCTCCCGGGCTTGGGAGCATTGTGCGTGGCTGGCGGGAACAGCAGGAAGGAGTCCTTGCAAACCGGCCTTTGGAGGCAGCGGGGGAGGTCTTCCAAGGGCCTGTAGAGAGCACCACACCGAAGTGCTTTTCTCCCGGGCTTGGGAGCATTGTGCGCGGGTGGCGGGAACAGCAGGCAGGAGTGCTTGAAAACCGTCCTTTGTAGGCAGCCGGCGAGGTCTTCCAGGGCCCGGTGTGAGCACCACCCCAAAATGCTTTTCTCCCGGGCTTGGGAGCATTGTGCATGGCTGGTGGGAACAGCGGGCGGGAGTGCTTGCAAACCGGCCTTTGGAGGCAGCCGGGGAGGCCTTCCAAGGGCCAGGAGAGAGCACCACCCAGAAGCGCTTTTCTCCCGGGCTTGGAACATTTGCGCGGATGGCGGGAACAGCGAGTGGGAGTGCTTCCAAACCGGCCTTTGGGGGCACCCCGGGAGGTCTTCCATGGGCACGGAGAGAACACCACCCCGAAGCGCTTTTCTCCGGGGTTTTGGAGGATTGTGCGTGGCTGGCGGGAACAGCGAGTGGGAGTGCTTGCAAACCGGCCTTTGGGGGCAGCCAGGGAGGTCCTCCATTTTCACGGAGAGAACACCACCCCGAAGCGCTTTTCTCCCGGGCTTGGGAGCATTGTGCGAGGCTGGCGGGAACAGCGGGCGGGAGTGCTTGCAAACCGGCCTTTGGAGGCAGCATGGGAGGTCTTCCAAAGGCCCGGAGAGAGCACCATCCCGAAGCACTTTTCTCCCGGAATTGGGAGCATTGTGCGCGGCTATCGGGAACAGCGGACGTGAGTGCTTCCAAACCGGCCTTTCGAGGCAGCCGGGGAGGTCTTCCAAGGGCCCGGAGAGAGCACCACCCCAAAATGTTTTTCTCCCGGGCTTGGGAGCATTATGTGCGGCTGGCGGGTCAGCGGGAGGGAGTTCTTGAAAACCAGCCTTTGGAGGCAGCCGGGGAGGTCTTCCAAGGGCCGGGAGAGAGCACCACCCCGAAGCGCTTTTCTCCCGGGCTTGGGAGCATTGTGCCTGCCTGGCGGGAACAGTGGGGGGGAGTGCTTGCAAACCGTCCTTTGGAGGCAGACGGGGAGGTCTTCCAGCGGGAGAGTGCCGGTTGTGCTCAGACGCCCCACAGGCCAGGGGCAGGACCCAGCAGTGTCCCTGCCCGTGGCAGCCTTGCCCAGACCTTCCTGGCCTCCGGGGGTACTGCCCCACCAAGGGGCAGGCTGCGGGGACTGGGTCCAGACATGCCCGGGCGCCTCCCCAGGCTCATCCCCGCTGGTGCCTTTCCCCTGGGCCTAGGGCTCGGTTGAGGCCTCCTTGGAGAGGAGGTTGCTGGCAGGGGCTGTCTCCACACTGCAAGGTGCTGGAGCTCAGAGGGCCTCGTCAGAGGGAAGGGACCAGCAAGGGGCTGGATCCCCAAGACCTCTTTGGCCCAGCAGCCTCAGGGCAGCAGGGAGAGCAAGAGGCCCAACTTGCCCCTAGGTCGGTACTACCCCTTCCCACACAGGCGGCCAGCCCAGCAGCTGCCTGACAGACTCTGGCTCCCCCGAGCTCTCTGCCGGTGCATGGGGCAGATCAGACGTGTCCATGTGGTTCTGCCTTGGCCTGGGAGTGTGGACACCCTGCCTTGCCCCCAGGCTCAGGGGCAAGGGCCCGGAGAGAGCACCACCCCGAAGCGCTTTTCTCCCGGGCTTGGGAGCATTGTGCACGCCTGCTGGGAACAGTGGGCGGGAGCGCTTGCAAACCGGCCTTTGGAGGCAGCCGGGGAGGTCTTCCAGTGGAAGAGGGCCGGTTGTGCTCAGAGGCCCCACAGGCCAGGGGCAGGACCCAGCAGGGCCCCTGCCCCTGGCCAGCCTTGCCCAGACCTTCCTGGCCTCCGGGGGTACTGCCCCACCAAGGGGCAGGCTGCGGGGACTGGGTCCAGACATGCCCGGGCGCCTCCACTGGCTCATCCCCGCTGGTGCCTTTCCCCTGGGCCTAGGCCTCGGTTGAGGCCTCCTTGGAGAGGAGGTTGCTGGCAGGGGCTGTCTCCACACTGCAAGGTGCTGGAGCTCAGAGGGCCTCGTCAGAGGGAAGGGACAAGCAAGGGGCTGGATGCCCAAGACCTCTTTGGCCCAGCAGCCTCAGGGCAGCAGGGAGAGCAAGAGGCCCAAATTGCCCCTAGGTCGGCTCTGCCCCTTCCCACACAGGTGGCCAGCCCAGCAGCTGCCTGACAGACTCTGGCTCCCCCGAGCTCTCTGCCGGTGCAGGGGGCAGGAACAGACGTGTGCATGTGGTTCTGCCTTGGCCTGGGAGTGTGGACCCCCTGCCTGGCCCCCAGGCTCAGGGGCAAGGGCCCGGAGAGAGCACCACCCCGAAGCGCTTTTCTCAAGGGCTTGGGAGCATTGTGTGCGCTTGGTGGGAACAGTGGGCGGGAGTGCTTGCAAACCGGCCTTTGGAGGCAGACGGGGAGGTCTTCCAGCGGGAGAGTGCTGGTTGTGCTCAGACGGCCCACAGGCCAGGGTCAGGACCCAGCAGTGTCCCTGCCCCTGGCAGCCTTGCCCAGATATTCCTGGCCTCCGGGGGTACTGCCCCACCAAGGGGCAGGCTGCGGGGACTGGGTCCAGACATGCTCGGGCGCCTCCCCAGGCTCATCCCCGCTGGTGCCTTTCCCCTGGGCCTAGGCCTCGGTTGAGGCCTCCTTGGATCGGAGGTTGCTGGCAGGGGCTGTCTCCACACTGCAAGGTGCTGGAGCTCAGAGGGCCTCGTCAGAGGGAAGGGACCAGCAAGGGGCTGGATGCCCAAGACCTCTTTGGCCCAGCATCCTCAGGGCAGCAGGGAGAGGAAGAGGCCCAACTTGCCCCTAGGTCGGCTCTGCCCCTTCCCACACAGGCGGCCAGCCCAGCAGCTGCCTGACAGACTCTGGCTCCCCCGAGCTCTCTGCCGGTGCAGGGGTCAGGAACAGACGTGTGCATGTGGTTCTGCCTTGGACTGGGAGTGTGGACCAACTGCCTGGCCCCCAGGCTCAGGGGCAAGGGCCCAGAGAGAGCAACACCCCGAAGCGCTTTTCTCCCGGGCTTGGGAGCATTGTGCGTGCCTGGCGGGAACAGCGGGCGGGAGTGTTGGCAAACCGGCCTTTGGAGGCAGCCGGGGAGGTCTTCCAGTGGGAGAGGGCCGGTTGTGCTCAGAGGCCCCACAGGCCAGCGGCAGGACCCAGCAGGGCCCCTGCCCCTGGCCAGCCTTGCCCAGACCTTCCTGGCCTCCGGGGGTACTGCCCCACCAAGGGGCAGGCTGCGGGGACTGGGTCCAGACATGCCCGGGCGCCTCCCCAGGCTCATCCCCTCTGGTGCCTTTCCCCTGGGCCTAGGCCTCGGTTGAGGCCTCCTTGGAGAGGAGGTTGCTGCCAGGGGCTGTCTCCACACTGCAAGGTGCTGGAGCTCAGAGGGCCTCGTCAGAGGGAAGGGACAAGCAAGGGGCTGGATGCCCAAGACCTCTTTGGCCCAGCAGCCTCAGGGCAGCAGGGAGAGCAAGAGGCCCAAATTGCCCCTAGGTCGGCTCTGCCCCTTCCCACACAGGCGGCCAGCCCAGCAGCTGCCTGACAGACTCTGGCTCCCCCGAGCTCTCTGCCGGTGCAGGGGGCAGGAACAGACGTGTGCATGTGGTTCTGCCTTGGCCTGGGAGTGTGGACCCCCTGCCTGGCCCCCAGGCTCAGGGGCAAGGGCCCGGAGAGAGCACCACCCCGAAGCGCTTTTCTCCCGGGCTTGGGAGCATTGTGTGCGCTTGGTGGGAACAGTGGGCCGGAGTGCTTGCAAACCGGCCTTTGGAGGCAGCCGGGGAGGTCTTCCAGTGGGAGAGGGCCGGTTGTGCTCAGAGGCCCCACAGGCCAGGGGCAGGACCCAGCAGGTCCCCTGTCCCTGGCCAGCCTTGCCCAGACCTTCCTGGCCTCCGGGGGTACTGCCCCACCAAGGGGCAGGCTGCGGGGACTGGGTCCAGACATGCCCGGGCGCCTCCCCAGGCTCATCCCCGCTGGTGCCTTTCCCCTGGGCCTAGGCCTCGGTTGAGGCCTCCTTGGAGAGGAGGTTGCTGGCAGGGGCTGTCTCCACACTGCAAGGTGCTGGAGCTCAGAGGGCCTCGTCAGAGGGAAGGGACCAGCAAGGGGCTGGATGCCCAAGACCTCTTTGGCCCAGCAGCCTCAGGGCAGCAGGGAGAGCAAGAGGCCCAACTTGCCCCTAGGTCGGCTCTGCCACTTCCCATACAGGCAGCCAGCCCAGCAGCTGCTTGACAGACTCTGGCTCCCCCGAGCTCTCTGCCGGTGCATGGGGCAGATCAGACGTGTGCATGTGGTTCTGCCTTGGCCTGGGAGTGTGGACACCCTGCCTTGCCCCCAGGCTCAGGGGCAAGGGCCCGGAGAGAGCACGACCCTGAAGCGCTTTTCTCCCGGGCTTGGGAGCATTGTCCACGCCTGCTGGGAACAGTGGCCGGGAGCGCTTTCAAACCGGCCTTTGGAGGCAGCCGGGGAGGTCTTCCAGTGGGAGAGGGCCGGTTGTGCTCAGAGGCCCCACAGGCCAGGAGCAGGACCCACCAGGGCCCCTGCCCCTGGCCAGCCTTGCCCAGACCTTCCTGGCCTCCGGGGGTACTGCCCCACCAAGGGGCAGGCTGCGGGGACTGGGTCCAGACATGTCCGTGCGCCTCCCCAGGATCATCCCCGCTGGTGCCTTTCCCCTGGGCCTAGGCCTCGGTTGAGGCCTCTTTGGAGAGGAGGTTACTGGCAGGGGCTGTCTCCACACTGCAAGGTGCTGGAGCTCAGAGGGCCTCGTCAGAGGGAAGGGACCAGCAAAGGGCTGGATGCCCAAGACCTCTTTGACCCAGCAGCCTCAGGGCAGCAGGGAGAGCAAGAGGCCCAACTTGCCCCTAGGTCGGCTCTGCCCCGTCCCACACAGGCAGCCAGCCCAGCAGCAGCCTCGCAGTATCTGGCTCCCCCGAGCTCTCTGCCGGTGTAGGGGGCAGGAACAGACGTGTGCATGTCGTTCTGCCTTGGCCTGGGAGTGTGTTCCCCCTGCCTGGCCCCCAGGCCCAGGGGCAAGGGCCCGGAGAGAGCACCACCCCGAAGCGCTTTTCTCCCGGGCTTGGGAGCATTGTGCGTGCCTGGCGGGAACAGCGGGCGGGAGTGCTTGCAAACCGGCCTTTGGAGGCAGACGGGGAGGTCTTCCAGCGGGAGAGTGCTGGTTGTGCTCAGACGGCCCACAGGCCAGGGTCAGGACCCAGCAGGGCCCCTGCCCCTGGCCAGCCTTGCCCAGAGCTTCCTGGCCTCTGGGGGTACTGCCCCACCAAGGGGCAGGCTGCGGGGACTGGGTCCAGACATGCCCGGGCGCTTCCCCAGGCTCATCCCCGCTGGTGCCTTTCCCCTGGGCCTAGGCCTCGGTTGAGGCCTCCTTGGAGAGGAGGTTGCTGGCAGGGGCTGTCTCCACACTGCAAGGTGCTAGAGCTCAGAGGGCCTCGTCAGAGGGAAGGGACCAGCAAGGGGCTGGATGCCCAAGACCTCTTTGGCCCAGCAGCCTCAGGGCAGCAGGGAGAGCAAGAGGCCCAACTTGCCCCTAGGGAGGCTCTGCCCCTTCCCACACAGGCGGCCAACCCAGCAGCTGCCTGACACTCTGGCACCCCCAAGCTCTCTGCCGGTGCAGGGGGCAGGAACAGACGTGTGCATGTGGTTCTGCCTTGGTCTGGGAGTGTGTTCCCCCTGCCATGCCCCCAGGCTCAGGGGCAAGGGCCCGGAGAGAGCACCACCCCGAAGCGCTTTTCTCCCGGGCTTGGGAGCATTGTGCGTGCCTGGCGGGAACAGCGGGCGGGAGTGTTGGCAAACCGGACTTTGGAGGCAGCCGGGGAGGTCTTCCAGTGGGAGAGGGCCGGTTGTGCTCAGAGGCCCCACAGGCCAGGGGCAGGACCCAGCAGGGCCCCTGCCCCTGGCCAGCCTTGCCCAGACCTTCCTGGCCTCGGGGGGTACTGCCCCACCAAGGGGCAGGCTGCGGGGACTGGGTCCAGACATGCCCGGGCGCCTCCCCAGGCTCATCCCCGCTGGTGCCTTTCCCCTGGTCCTAGGCCTCGGTTGAGGCCTCCTTGGAGAGGAGGTTGCTGGCAGGGGCTGTCTCCACACTGCAAGGTGCTGGAGCTCAGAGGGCCTCGTCAGAGGGAAGGGACAAGCAAGGGGCTGGATGCCCAAGACCTCTTTGGCCCAGCAGCCTCAGGGCAGCAGGGAGAGCAAGAGGCCCAACTTGCCCCTAAGTCGGCTCTGCCCCTTCCCACACAGGCGGCCAGCCCAGCAGCTGCCTGACAGACTCTGGCTCCCCCGAGCTCTCTGCCGGTGCAGGGGGCAGGAACAGACGTGTGCATGTGGTTCTGCCTTGACCTGGGAGTGTGGACCCCCTGCCTGGCCCCCAGGCTCAGGGGCAAGGGCCCGGAGAGAGCACCACACCGAAGCGCTTTTCTCCCGGGCTTGGGAGCATTGTGTGCGCTTGGTGGGAACAGTGGGCGGGAGAGCTTGCAAACCGGCCTTTGGAGGCAGCCGGGGAGGTCTTCCAGTGGGAGAGGGCCGGTTGTGCTCAGAGGCCCCACAGGCCAGGGGCAGGACCCAGCAGGTCCCCTGCCCCTGGCCAGCCTTGCCCAGACCTTCCTGGCCTCCGGGGGTACTGCCCCACCAAGGGGCAGGCTGCGGGGACTGGGTCCAGACATGCCCGGGCGCCTCCCCAGGCTCATCCCCGCTGGTGCCTTCCCCCTGGGCCTAGGCCTCGGTTGAGGCCTCCTTGGAGAGGAGGTTGCTGGCAGGGGCTGTCTCCACACTGCAAGGTGCTGGAGCTCAGAGGGCCTCGTCAGAGGGAAGGGACCAGCAAGGGGCTGGATGCCCAAGACCTCTTTGGCCCAGCAGCCTCAGGGCAGCAGGGAGAGGAAGAGGCCCAACTTGCCCCTAGGTCGGCTCTGCCCCTTCCCACACAGGCGGCCAGCCCAGCAGCTGCCTGACAGACTCTGGCTCCCCCGAGCTCTCTGCCGGTGCAGGGGTCAGGAACAGACGTGTGCATGTGGTTCTGCCATGGCCTGGGAGTGTATACCAACTGCCTGGGCCCCAGGCTCAGGGGCAAGGGCCTGGAGAGAGCACCACCCCGAAGCGCTTTTCTCCCGGGCTTGGGAGCATTGTGCGTGCCTGGCGGGAACAGCGGGCGGGAGTGTTGGCAAACCGGCCTTTGGAGGCAGCCGGGGAGGTCTTCCAGTGGGAGAGGGCCGGTTGTGCTCAGAGGCCCCACAGGCCAGGGGCAGGACCCAGCAGGGCCCCTGCCCCTGGCCAGCCTTGCCCAGACCTTCCTGGCCTCCGGGGGTACTGCCCCACCAAGGGGCAGGCTGCGGGGACTGGGTCCAGACATGCCCGGGCGCCTCCCCAGGCTCATCCCCGCTGGTGCCTTTCCCCTGGGCCTAGGCCTCGGTTGAGGCCTCCTTGGAGAGGAGGTTGCTGGCAGGGGCTGTCTCCACACTGCAAGGTGCTGGAGCTCAGAGGGCCTCGTCAGAGGGAAGGGACAAGCAAGGGGCTGGATGCCCAAGACCTCTTTGGCCCAGCAGCCTCAGGGCAGCAGGGAGAGCAAGAGGCCCAACTTGCCCCTAGGTCGGCTCTGCCCCGTCCCACACAGGCAGCCAGCCCAGCAGCAGCCTGGCAGTCTCTGGCTCCCCCGAGCTCTCTGCCGGTGTAGGGGGCAGGAACAGACGTGTGCATGTCGTTCTGCCTTGGCCTGGGAGTGTGTTCCCCCTGCCTGGCCCCCAGGCTCAGGGGCAAGGGCCCGGTGAGAGCACCACCCCGAAGCGCTTTTCTCCCGGGCTTGGGAGCATTGTGCGTGCCTGGCGGGAACAGCGGGCGGGAGTGCTTGCAAACCGGCCTTTGGAGGCAGACGGGGAGGTCTTCCAGCGGGAGAGTTCCGGTTGTGCTCAGAGGCCCCACAGGCCAGGGGCAAGACCCAGCAGTGTCATTGCCCCTGGCAGCGTTGCCCAGACATTCCTGGCCTCCGGGGGTACTGCCCCACCAAGGGGCAGGCTGCGGGGACTGGGTCTAGACATGCCCGGGCGCCTCCCCAGGCTCATCCCCGCTGGTGCCTTTCCCCTGGGCCTAGGCCTCGGTTGAGGCCTCCTTGGAGAGGAGGTTGCTGTCAGGGGCTGTCTCCACACTGCAAGGTGCTGGAGCTCAGAGGGCCTCGTCAGAGGGAAGGGACCAGCAAGGGGCTGGATGCCCAAGACCTCTTTGGCCCAGCAGCCTCAGGGCAGCAGGGAGAGGAAGAGGCCCAACTTGCCCCTAGGTCGGCTCTGCCCCTTCCCACACAGGCGGCCAGCCCAGCAGCTGCCTGACAGAATCTGGCTCCTCCGAGCTCTCTGCCGGTACAGGGTTCAGGAACAGATGTGTGCATGTGGTTCTGCCTTGGCCTGGGAGTGTGGACACCCTGCCTTGCGCCCAGGCTCAGGGGCAAGGGCCCGGAGAGAGCAACACCCCGAAGCGCTTTTCTCCCGGGCTTGGGAGCATTGTGCGTGCCTGGCGGGAACAGCGGGCGGGAGTGTTGGCACACCGGCCTTTGGAGGCTGCCGGGGAGGTTTTCCAGTGGGAGAGGGCCGATTGTGCTCAGAGGCCCCACAGGCCAGGGGCAGGGCCCAGCAGGTCCCCTGCCCCTGGCCAGCCTTTCCCAGACCTTCCTTGCCTCCGGGGGTACTGCCCCACCAAGGGGCAGGCTGCGGGGACTGGGTCCAGACATGCCCGGGCGCCTCCCCAGGCTCATCCCCGCTGGTGCCTTTCCCCTGGGCCTAGGCCTCGGTTGAGGCCTCCTTGGAGAGGAGGTTGCTGGCAGGGGCTGTCTCCACACTGCAAGGTGCTGGAGCTCAGAGGGCCTCGTCAGAGGGAAGGGACCAGCAAGGGGCTGGATGCCCAAGACCTCTTTGGCCCAGCAGCCTCTGGGCAGCAGGGAGAGGAAGAGGCCCAACTTGCCCCTAGGTCGGCTCTGCCCCTTCCCACACAGGCGGCCAGCCCAGCAGCTGCCTGACAGACTCTGGCTCCCCCGAGCTCTCTGCCGGTGCATGGGGCAGATCAGACGTGTGCATGTGGTTCTGCCTTGGCCTGGGAGTGTGGACACCCTGCCTTGCCCCCAGGCTCAGGGGCAAGGGCCCGGAGAGAGCAACACCCTGAAGCGCTTTTCTCCCGGGCTTGGGAGCATTGTGCACGCCTGCTGGGAACAGTGGGCGGGAGCGCTTGCAAACCGGCCTTTGGAGGCAGCCGGGGAGGTCTTCCAGTGGAAGAGGGCCGGTTGTGCTCAGAGGCCCCACAGGCCAGGGGCAGGAGCCAGCAGGGCCCCTGCCCCTGGCCAGCCTTGCCCAGACCTTCCTGGCCTCCGGGGGTACTGCCCCACCAAGGGGCAGGCTGCGGGGACTGGGTCCAGACATGCCCGGGCGCCTCCCCAGGCTCATCCCCGCTGGTGCCTTTCCCCTGGGCCTAGGCCTCGGTTAAGGCCTCCTTGGAGAGGAGGTTGCTGGCAGGGGCTGTCTCCACACTGCAAGGTGCTGGAGCTCAGAGGGCCTCGTCAGAGGGAAGGGACCAGCAAGGGGCTGGATGCCCAAGACCTCTTTGGCCCAGCAGCCTCAGGGCAGCAGGGAGAGGAAGAGGCCCAACTTGCCCCTAGGTCGGCTCTGCCCCTTCCCACAGAGGCGGCCAGCCCAGCAGCTGCCTGACAGACTCTGGCTCCCCCGAGCTCTCTGCCGGTGCAGGGGTCAGGAACAGACGTGTGAATGTGGTTCTGCCTTGGTCTGGGAGTGTAGACCAACTGCCTGGCCCCCAGGCTCAGGGGCAAGGGCCTGGAGAGAGCAACACCCCGAAGCGCTTTTCTCCCGGGCTTGGGAGCATTGTGCGTGCCTGGCGGGAACAGCGGGCGGGAGTGTTGGCAAACCGGCCTTTGGAGGCAGCCGGGGAGGTCTTCCAGTGGGAGAGGGCCGGTTGTGCTCAGAGGCCCCACAGGCCAGGGGCAGGACCCACCAGGGCCCCTGCCCCTGGCCAGCCTTGCCCAGACCTTCCTGGCCTCCGGGGGTACTGCCCCACAAAGGGGCAGGCTGCGGGGACTGGGTCCAGACATGTCCGTGCGCCTCCCCAGGATCATCCCCGCTGGTGCCTTTCCCCTGGGCCTAGGCCTCGGTTGAGGCCTCTTTGGAGAGGAGGTTGCTGGCAGGGGCTGTCTCCACACTGCAAGGTGCTGGAGCTCAGAGGGCCTCGTCAGAGGGAAGGGACCAGCAAAGGGCTGGATGCCCAAGACCTCTTTGGCCCAGCAGCCTCAGGGCAGCAGGGAGAGCAAGAGGCCCAACTTGCCCCTAGGTCGGCTCTGCCCCGTCCCACACAGGCAGCCAGCCCAGCAGCAGCCTCGCAGTATCTGGCTCCCCCGAGCTCTCTGCCGGTGTAGGGGGCAGGAACAGACGTGTGCATGTCGTTCTGCCTTGGCCTGGGAGTGTGTTCCCCCTGCCTGGCCCCCAGGCTCAGGGGCAAGGGCCCGGAGAGAAAAAGACCCCGAAGCGCTTTTCTCCCGGGCTTGGGAGCATTGTGCATGCCTGGCGGGAACAGCGGGCGGGAGTGCTTGCAAACCGACCTTTGGAGGCAGACGGGGAGGTCTTCCAGCGGGAGAGTGCCGGTTGTGCTCAGAGGCCCCACAGGCCAGGGGTAAGACCCAGCAGTATCCCTGCCCCTGGCAGCCTTGCCCAGACCTTCCTGGCCTCCGGGGGTACTGCCCCACCAAGGGGCAGGCTGCGGGGACTGGGTCTAGACATGCCCGGGCGCCTCCCCAGGCTCATCCCCGCTGGTGCCTTTCCCCTGGGCCTAGGCCTCGGTTGAGGCCTCCTTGGAGAGGAGGTTGCTGGCAGGGGCTGTCTCCACACTGCAAGTGCTGGAGCTCAGAGGGCCTCGTCAGAGGGAAGGGACCAGCAAGGGGCTGGATGCCCAAGACCTCTTTGGCCCAGCAGCCTCAGGGCAGCAGGGAGAGGAAGAGGCCCAACTTGCCCCTAGGTCAGCTCTGCCCCTTCCCACACAGGCGGCCAGCCCAGCAGCTGCCTGACAGACTCTGGCTCCCCCGAGCTCTCTGCCGGTACAGGGGTCAGGAACAGACGTGTGCATGTGGTTCTGCCTTGGCCTGGGAGTGTGGACACCCTGCCTTGGGCCCAGGCTCAGGGGCAGGGGCCCGGAGAGAGCAACACCCCGAAGCGCTTTTCTCCCGGGCTTGGGAGCATTGTGCGTGCCTGGCGGGAACAGCGGGCGGGAGTGTTGGCAAACCGGCCTTTGGAGGCAGCCGGGGAGGTTTTCCAGTGGGAGAGGGCCGGTTGTGCTCAGAGGCCCCACAGGCCAGGGGCAGGACCCTGCAGGTCCCCTGCCCCTGGCCAGCCTTTCCCAGACCTTCCTGGCCTCCGGGGGTACTGCCCCACCAAGGGGCAGGCTGCGGGGACTGGGTCCAGACATGCCCGGGCGCCTCCCCAGGCTCATCCCCGCTGGTGCCTTTCCCCTGAGCCTAGGCCTCGGTTGAGGCCTCCTTGGAGAGGAGGTTGCTGGCAGGGGCTGTCTCCACACTGCAAGGTGCTGGAGCTCAGAGGGCCTCGTCAGAGGGAAGGGACCAGCAAGGGGCTGGATGCCCAAGACCTCTTTGGCCCAGCAGCCTCAGGGCAGCGGGGAGAGCAAGAGGCCCAACTTGCCCCTAGGTCGGTACTGCCCCTTCCCACACAGGCGGCTAGCCCAGCAGCTGCCTGACAGACTCTGGCTCCCCCGAGCTCTCTGCCGGTGCATGGGGCAGATCAGACGTGTGCATGTGGTTCTGCTTTGGCCTGGGAGTGTGTTCCCCCTGCCTGGCCCCCAGGCTCAGGGGCAAGGGCCCGGAGAGAGCACCACCATGAAGCGCTTTTCTCCCGGGCTTGGGAGCATTGTGCACGCCTGCTGGGAACAGTGGGCGGGAGCGCTTGCAAACCGGCCTTTGGAGGCAGCCGGGGAGGTCTTCCAGTGGAAGAGGGCCGGTTGTGCTCAGAGGACCCACAGACCAGGGGCAGGACCCAGCAGGGCCCCTGCCCCTGGCCAGCCTTGCCCAGAGCTTCCTGGCCTCTGGGGGTACTGCCCCACCAAGGGGCAGGCTGCGGGGACTGGGTCCAGACATGCCCGGGCGCCTCCCCAGGCTCATCCCCGCTGGTGCCTTTCCCCTGGGCCTAGGCCTCGGTTGAGGCCTCCTTGGAGAGGAGGTTGCTGGCAGGGGCTGTCTCCACACTGCAAGGTGCTAGAGCTCAGAGGGCCTCGTCAGAGGGAAGGGACCAGCAAGGGGCTGGATGCCCAAGACCTCTTTGGCCCAGCAGCCTCAGGGCAGCAGGGAGAGCAAGAGGCCCAACTTGCCCCTAGGGAGGCTCTGCCCCTTCCCACACAGGCGGCCAACCCAGCAGCTGCCTGACACTCTGGCACCCCCAAGCTCTCTGCCGGTGCAGGGGGCAGGAACAGACGTGTGCATGTGGTTCTGCCTTGGTCTGGGAGTGTGTTCCCCCTGCCATGCCCACAGGCTCAGGGGCAAGGGCCCGGAGAGAGCACCACCCCGAAGCGCTTTTCTCCCGGGCTTGGGAGCATTGTGCGTGCCTGGCGGGAACAGCGGGCGGGAGTGTTGGCAAACCGGCCTTTGGAGGCAGCCGGGGAGGTCTTCCAGTGGGAGAGGGCCGGTTGTGCTCAGAGGCCCCACAGGCCAGGGGCAGGACCCAGCAGGGCCCCTGCCCCTGGCCAGCCTTGCCCAGACCTTCCTGGCCTCCGGGGGTACTGCCCCACCAAGGGGCAGGCTGCGGGGACTGGGTCCAGACATGCCCGGGCGCCTCCCCAGGCTCATCCCCGCTGGTGCCTTTCCCCTGGGCCTAGGCCTCGGTTGAGGCCTCCTTGGAGAGGAGGTTGCTGGCAGGGGCTGTCTCCACACTGCAAGGTGCTGGAGCTCAGAGGGCCTCGTCAGAGGGAAGGGACCAGCAAGGGGCTGGATGCCCAAGACCTCTTTGGCCCAGCAGCCTCAGGGCAGCAGGGAGAGCAAGAGGCCCAACTTGCCCCTAGGTCGGCTCTGCCACTTCCCATACAGGCAGCCAGCCCAGCAGCTGCTTGACAGACTCTGGCTCCCCCGAGCTCTCTGCCGGTGCATGGGGCAGATCAGACGTGTGCATGTGGTTCTGCCTTGGCCTGGGAGTGTGGACACCCTGCCTTGCCCCCAGGCTCAGGGGCAAGGGCCCGGAGAGAGCACGACCCTGAAGCGCTTTTCTCCCGGGCTTGGGAGCATTGTCCACGCCTGCTGGGAACAGTGGCCGGGAGCGCTTGCAAACCGGCCTTTGGAGGCAGCCGGGGAGGTCTTCCAGTGGGAGAGGGCCGGTTGTGCTCAGAGGCCCCACAGGCCAGGGGCAGGACCCACCAGGGCCCCTGCCCCTGGCCAGCCTTGCCCAGACCTTCCTGGCCTCCGGGGGTACTGCCCCACCAAGGGGCAGGCTGCGGGGACTGGGTCCAGACATGTCCGTGCGCCTCCCCAGGATCATCCCCGCTGGTGCCTTTCCCCTGGGCCTAGGCCTCGGTTGAGGCCTCTTTGGAGAGGAGGTTGCTGGCAGGGGCTGTCTCCACACTGCAAGGTGCTGGAGCTCAGAGGGCCTCGTCAGAGGGAAGGGACCAGCAAAGGGCTGGATGCCCAAGACCTCTTTGACCCAGCAGCCTCAGGGCAGCAGGGAGAGCAAGAGGCCCAACTTGCCCCTAGGTCGGCTCTGCCCCGTCCCACACAGGCAGCCAGCCCAGCAGCAGCCTCGCAGTATCTGGCTCCCCCGAGCTCTCTGCCGGTGTAGGGGGCAGGAACAGACGTGTGCATGTCGTTCTGCCTTGGCCTGGGAGTGTGTTCCCCCTGCCTGGCCCCCAGGCCCAGGGGCAAGGGCCCGGAGAGAGCACCACCCCGAAGCGCTTTTCTCCCGGGCTTGGGAGCATTGTGCGTGCCTGGCGGGAACAGCTGGCGGGAGTGCTTGCAAACCGGCCTTTGGAGGCAGACGGGGAGGTCTTCCAGCGGGAGAGTGCTGGTTGTGCTCAGACGGCCCACAGGCCAGGGTCAGGACCCAGCAGTGTCCCTGCCCCTGGCAGCCTTGCCCAGACATTCCTGGCCTCCGGGGGTACTGCCCCACCAAGGGGCAGGCTGCGGGGACTGGGTCCAGACATGCTCGGGCGCCTCCCCAGGCTCATCCCCGCTGGTGCCTTTCCCCTGGTCCTAGGCCTCGGTTGAGGCCTCCTTGGAGAGGAGGTTGCTGGCAGGGGCTGTCTCCACACTGCAAGGTGCTGGAGCTCAGAGGGCCTCGTCAGAGGGAAGGGACCAGCAAGGGGCTGGATGCCCAAGACCTCTTTGGCCCAGCATCCTCAGGGCAGCAGGGAGAGGAAGAGGCCCAACTTGCCCCTAGGTCGGCTCTGCCCCTTCCCACACAGGCGGCCAGCCCAGCAGCTGCCTGACAGACTCTGGCTCCCCCGAGCTCTCTGCCGGTGCAGGGGTCAGGAACAGACGTGTGCATGTGGTTCTGACTTGGACTGGGAGTGTGGACCAACTGCCTGGCCCCCAGGCTCAGGGGCAAGGGCCCGGAGAGAGCAACACCCCGAAGCGCTTTTCTCCCGGGCTTGGGAAAATTGTGCGTGCCTGGCGGGAACAGCGGGCGGGAGTGTTGGCAAACCGGCCTTTGAGGCAGCCGGGGAGGTCTTCCAGTGGGAGAGGGCCGGTTGTGCTCAGAGGCCCCACAGGCCAGCGGCAGGACCCAGCAGGGCCCCTGCCCCTGGCCAGCCTTGCCCAGACCTTCCTGTCCTCCGGGGGTACTGCCCCACAAAGGGGCAGGCTGCGGGGACTGGGTCCAGACATGCCCGGGCGCCTCCCCAGGCTCATCCCCGCTGGTGCCTTTCCCCTGGGCCTAGGCCTCGGTTGAGGCCTCCTTGGAGAGGAGGTTGCTGGCAGGGGCTGTCTCCACACTGCAAGGTGCTGGAGCTCAGAGGGCCTCGTCAGAGGGAAGGGACCAGCAAGGGGCTGGATGCCCAAGACCTCTTTGGCCCAGCATCCTCAGGGCAGCAGGGAGAGGAAGAGGCCCAACTTGCCCCTAGGTCGGCTCTGCCCCTTCCCACACAGGCGGCCAGCCCAGCAGCTGCCTGACAGACTCTGGCTCCCCCGAGCTCTCTGCCGGTGCAGGGGTCAGGAACAGACGTGTGCATGTGGTTCTGCCTTGGACTGGGAGTGTGGACCAACTGCCTGGCCCCCAGGCTCAGGGTCAAGGGCCCGGAGAGAGCAACACCCCGAAGCGCTTTTCTCCCGGGCTTGGGAAAATTGTGCGTGCCTGGCGGGAACAGCGGGCGGGAGTGTTGGCAAACCGGCCTTTGGAGGCAGCCGGGGAAGTCTTCCAGTGGGAGAGGGCCGGTTGTGCTCAGAGGCCCCACAGGCCAGCGGCAGGACCCAGCAGGGCCCCTGCCCCTGGCCAGCCTTGCCCAGACCTTCCTGGCCTCCGGGGGTACTGCCCCACAAAGGGGCAGGCTGCGGGGACTGGGTCCAGACATGCCCGGACGCCTCCCCAGGCTCATCCCCGCTGGTGCCTTTCCCCTGGGCCTAGGCCTCGGTTGAGGCCTCCTTGGAGAGGAGGTTGCTGGCAGGGGCTGTCTCCACACTGCAAGGTGCTGGAGCTCAGAGGGCCTCGTCAGAGGGAAGGGACAAGCAAGGGGCTGGATGCCCAAGACCTCTTTGGCCCAGCAGCCTCAGGGCAGCAGGGAGAGCAAGAGGCCCAAATTGCCCCTAGGTCGGCTCTGCCCCTTCCCACACAGGCGGCCAGCCCAGCAGCTGCCTGACAGACTCTGGCTCCCCCGAGCTCTCTGCCGGTGCAGGGGGCAGGAACAGACGTGTGCATGTGGTTCTGCCTTGGCCTGGGAGTGTGGACCCCCTGCCTGGCCCCCAGGCTCAGGGGCAAGGGCCCGGAGAGAGCACCACCCCGAAGCGCTTTTCTCCCGGGCTTGGGAGCATTGTGTGCGCTTGGTGGGAACAGTGGGCGGGAGTGCTTGCAAACCGGCCTTTGGAGGCAGCCGGGGAGGTCTTCCAGTGGGAGAGGGCCGGTTGTGCTCAGAGGCCCCACAGGCCAGGGGCAGGACCCAGCAGGTCCCCTGTCCCTGGCCAGCCTTGCCCAGACCTTCCTGGCCTCCGGGGGTACTGCCCCACCAAGGGGCAGGCTGCGGGGACTGGGTCCAGACATGCCCGGGCGCCTCCCCAGGCTCATCCCCGCTGGTGCCTTTCCCCTGGGCCTAGGCCTCGGTTGAGGCCTCCTTGGAGAGGAGGTTGCTGGCAGGGGCTGTCTCCACACTGCAAGGTGCTGGAGCTCAGAGGGCCTCGTCAGAGGGAAGGGACCAGCAAGGGGCTGGATGCCCAAGACCTCTTTGGCCCAGCAGCCTCAGGGCAGCAGGGAGAGCAAGAGGCCCAACTTGCCCCTAGGTCGGCTCTGCCACTTCCCATACAGGCAGCCAGCCCAGCAGCTGCTTGACAGACTCTGGCTCCCCCGAGCTCTCTGCCGGTGCATGGGGCAGATCAGACGTGTGCATGTGGTTCTGCCTTGGCCTGGGAGTGTGGACACCCTGCCTTGCCCCCAGGCTCAGGGGCAAGGGCCCGGAGAGAGCACGACCCTGAAGCGCTTTTCTCCCGGGCTTGGGAGCATTGTCCACGCCTGCTGGGAACAGTGGCCGGGAGCGCTTGCAAACCGGCCTTTGGAGGCAGCCGGGGAGGTCTTCCAGTGGGAGAGGGCCGGTTGTGCTCAGAGGCCCCACAGGCCAGGGGCAGGACCCACCAGGGCCCCTGCCCCTGGCCAGCCTTGCCCAGACCTTCCTGGCCTCCGGGGGTACTGCCCCACCAAGGGGCAGGCTGCGGGGACTGGGTCCAGACATGTCCGTGCGCCTCCCCAGGATCATCCCCGCTGGTGCCTTTCCCCTGGGCCTAGGCCTCGGTTGAGGCCTCTTTGGAGAGGAGGTTGCTGGCAGGGGCTGTCTCCACACTGCAAGGTGCTGGAGCTCAGAGGGCCTCGTCAGAGGGAAGGGACCAGCAAAGGGCTGGATGCCCAAGACCTCTTTGACCCAGCAGCCTCAGGGCAGCAGGGAGAGCAAGAGGCCCAACTTGCCCCTAGGTCGGCTCTGCCCCGTCCCACACAGGCAGCCAGCCCAGCAGCAGCCTCGCAGTATCTGGCTCCCCCGAGCTCTCTGCCGGTGTAGGGGGCAGGAACAGACGTGTGCATGTCGTTCTGCCTTGGCCTGGGAGTGTGTTCCCCCTGCCTGGCCCCCAGGCCCAGGGGCAAGGGCCCGGAGAGAGCACCACCCCGAAGCGCTTTTCTCCCGGGCTTGGGAGCATTGTGCGTGCCTGGCGGGAACAGCGGGCGGGAGTGCTTGCAAACCGGCCTTTGGAGGCAGACGGGGAGGTCTTCCAGCGGGAGAGTGCTGGTTGTGCTCAGACGGCCCACAGGCCAGGGTCAGGACCCAGCAGTGTCCCTGCCCCTGGCAGCCTTGCCCAGATATTCCTGGCCTCCGGGGGTACTGCCCCACCAAGGGGCAGGCTGCGGGGACTGGGTCCAGACATGCTCGGGCGCCTCCCCAGGCTCATCCCCGCTGGTGCCTTTCCCCTGGGCCTAGGCCTCGGTTGAGGCCTCCTTGGATCGGAGGTTGCTGGCAGGGGCTGTCTCCACACTGCAAGGTGCTGGAGCTCAGAGGGCCTCGTCAGAGGGAAGGGACCAGCAAGGGGCTGGATGCCCAAGACCTCTTTGGCCCAGCATCCTCAGGGCAGCAGGGAGAGGAAGAGGCCCAACTTGCCCCTAGGTCGGCTCTGCCCCTTCCCACACAGGCGGCCAGCCCAGCAGCTGCCTGACAGACTCTGGCTCCCCCGAGCTCTCTGCCGGTGCAGGGGTCAGGAACAGACGTGTGCATGTGGTTCTGCCTTGGACTGGGAGTGTGGACCAACTGCCTGGCCCCCAGGCTCAGGGGCAAGGGCCCAGAGAGAGCAACACCCCGAAGCGCTTTTCTCCCGGGCTTGGGAGCATTGTGCGTGCCTGGCGGGAACAGCGGGCGGGAGTGTTGGCAAACCGGCCTTTGGAGGCAGCCGGGGAGGTCTTCCAGTGGGAGAGGGCCGGTTGTGCTCAGAGGCCCCACAGGCCAGCGGCAGGACCCAGCAGGGCCCCTGCCCCTGGCCAGCCTTGCCCAGACCTTCCTGGCCTCCGGGGGTACTGCCCCACCAAGGGGCAGGCTGCGGGGACTGGGTCCAGACATGCCCGGGCGCCTCCCCAGGCTCATCCCCTCTGGTGCCTTTCCCCTGGGCCTAGGCCTCGGTTGAGGCCTCCTTGGAGAGGAGGTTGCTGCCAGGGGCTGTCTCCACACTGCAAGGTGCTGGAGCTCAGAGGGCCTCGTCAGAGGGAAGGGACAAGCAAGGGGCTGGATGCCCAAGACCTCTTTGGCCCAGCAGCCTCAGGGCAGCAGGGAGAGCAAGAGGCCCAAATTGCCCCTAGGTCGGCTCTGCCCCTTCCCACACAGGCGGCCAGCCCAGCAGCTGCCTGACAGACTCTGGCTCCCCCGAGCTCTCTGCCGGTGCAGGGGGCAGGAACAGACGTGTGCATGTGGTTCTGCCTTGGCCTGGGAGTGTGGACCCCCTGCCTGGCCCCCAGGCTCAGGGGCAAGGGCCCGGAGAGAGCACCACCCCGAAGCGCTTTTCTCCCGGGCTTGGGAGCATTGTGTGCGCTTGGTGGGAACAGTGGGCCGGAGTGCTTGCAAACCGGCCTTTGGAGGCAGCCGGGGAGGTCTTCCAGTGGGAGAGGGCCGGTTGTGCTCAGAGGCCCCACAGGCCAGGGGCAGGACCCAGCAGGTCCCCTGTCCCTGGCCAGCCTTGCCCAGACCTTCCTGGCCTCCGGGGGTACTGCCCCACCAAGGGGCAGGCTGCGGGGACTGGGTCCAGACATGCCCGGGCGCCTCCCCAGGCTCATCCCCGCTGGTGCCTTTCCCCTGGGCCTAGGCCTCGGTTGAGGCCTCCTTGGAGAGGAGGTTGCTGGCAGGGGCTGTCTCCACACTGCAAGGTGCTGGAGCTCAGAGGGCCTCGTCAGAGGGAAGGGACCAGCAAGGGGCTGGATGCCCAAGACCTCTTTGGCCCAGCAGCCTCAGGGCAGCAGGGAGAGCAAGAGGCCCAATTTGCCCCTAGGTCGGCTCTGCCACTTCCCATACAGGCAGCCAGCCCAGCAGCTGCTTGACAGACTCTGGCTCCCCCGAGCTCTCTGCCGGTGCATGGGGCAGATCAGACGTGTGCATGTGGTTCTGCCTTGGCCTGGGAGTGTGGACACCCTGCCTTGCCCCCAGGCTCAGGGGCAAGGGCCCGGAGAGAGCACGACCCTGAAGCGCTTTTCTCCCGGGCTTGGGAGCATTGTCCACGCCTGCTGGGAACAGTGGCCGGGAGCGCTTGCAAACCGGCCTTTGGAGGCAGCCGGGGAGGTCTTCCAGTGGGAGAGGGCCGGTTGTGCTCAGAGGCCCCACAGGCCAGGAGCAGGACCCACCAGGGCCCCTGCCCCTGGCCAGCCTTGCCCAGACCTTCCTGGCCTCCGGGGGTACTGCCCCACCAAGGGGCAGGCTGCGGGGACTGGGTCCAGACATGTCCGTGCGCCTCCCCAGGATCATCCCCGCTGGTGCCTTTCCCCTGGGCCTAGGCCTCGGTTGAGGCCTCTTTGGAGAGGAGGTTACTGGCAGGGGCTGTCTCCACACTGCAAGGTGCTGGAGCTCAGAGGGCCTCGTCAGAGGGAAGGGACCAGCAAAGGGCTGGATGCCCAAGACCTCTTTGACCCAGCAGCCTCAGGGCAGCAGGGAGAGCAAGAGGCCCAACTTGCCCCTAGGTCGGCTCTGCCCCGTCCCACACAGGCAGCCAGCCCAGCAGCAGCCTCGCAGTATCTGGCTCCCCCGAGCTCTCTGCCGGTGTAGGGGGCAGGAACAGACGTGTGCATGTCGTTCTGCCTTGGCCTGGGAGTGTGTTCCCCCTGCCTGGCCCCCAGGCCCAGGGGCAAGGGCCCGGAGAGAGCACCACCCCGAAGCGCTTTTCTCCCGGGCTTGGGAGCATTGTGCGTGCCTGGCGGGAACAGCGGGCGGGAGTGCTTGCAAACCGGCCTTTGGAGGCAGACGGGGAGGTCTTCCAGCGGGAGAGTGCTGGTTGTGCTCAGACGGCCCACAGGCCAGGGTCAGGACCCAGCAGGGCCCCTGCCCCTGGCCAGCCTTGCCCAGAGCTTCCTGGCCTCTGGGGGTACTGCCCCACCAAGGGGCAGGCTGCGGGGACTGGGTCCAGACATGCCCGGGCGCCTCCCCAGGCTCATCCCCGCTGGTGCCTTTCCCCTGGGCCTAGGCCTCGGTTGAGGCCTCCTTGGAGAGGAGGTTGCTGGCAGGGGCTGTCTCCACACTGCAAGGTGCTAGAGCTCAGAGGGCCTCGTCAGAGGGAAGGGACCAGCAAGGGGCTGGATGCCCAAGACCTCTTTGGCCCAGCAGCCTCAGGGCAGCAGGGAGAGCAAGAGGCCCAACTTGCCCCTAGGGAGGCTCTGCCCCTTCCCACACAGGCGGCCAACCCAGCAGCTGCCTGACACTCTGGCACCCCCAAGCTCTCTGCCGGTGCAGGGGGCAGGAACAGACGTGTGCATGTGGTTCTGCCTTGGTCTGGGAGTGTGTTCCCCCTGCCATGCCCACAGGCTCAGGGGCAAGGGCCCGGAGAGAGCACCACCCCGAAGCGCTTTTCTCCCGGGCTTGGGAGCATTGTGCGTGCCTGGCGGGAACAGCGGGCGGGAGTGTTGGCAAACCGGCCTTTGGAGGCAGCCGGGGAGGTCTTCCAGTGGGAGAGGGCCGGTTGTGCTCAGAGGCCCCACAGGCCAGGGGCAGGACCCAGCAGGGCCCCTGCCCCTGGCCAGCCTTGCCCAGACCTTCCTGGCCTCCGGGGGTACTGCCCCACCAAGGGGCAGGCTGCGGGGACTGGGTCCAGACATGCCCGGGCGCCTCCCCAGGCTCATCCCCGCTGGTGCCTTTCCCCTGGTCCTAGGCCTCGGTTGAGGCCTCCTTGGAGAGGAGGTTGCTGGCAGGGGCTGTCTCCACACTGCAAGGTGCTGGAGCTCAGAGGGCCTCGTCAGAGGGAAGGGACAAGCAAGGGGCTGGATGCCCAAGACCTCTTTGGCCCAGCAGCCTCAGGGCAGCAGGGAGAGCAAGAGGCCCAACTTGCCCCTAAGTCGGCTCTGCCCCTTCCCACACAGGCGGCCAGCCCAGCAGCTGCCTGACAGACTCTGGCTCCCCCGAGCTCTCTGCCGGTGCAGGGGGCAGGAACAGACGTGTGCATGTGGTTCTGCCTTGACCTGGGAGTGTGGACCCCCTGCCTGGCCCCCAGGCTCAGGGGCAAGGGCCCGGAGAGAGCACCACACCGAAGCGCTTTTCTCCCGGGCTTGGGAGCATTGTGTGCGCTTGGTGGGAACAGTGGGCGGGAGAGCGTGCAAATCGGCCTTTGGAGGCAGCCGGGGAGGTCTTCCAGTGGGAGAGGGCCGGTTGTGCTCAGAGGCCCCACAGGCCAGGGGCAGGACCCAGCAGGTCCCCTGCCCCTGGCCAGCCTTGCCCAGACCTTCCTGGCCTCCGGGGGTACTGCCCCACCAAGGGGCAGGCTGCGGGGACTGGGTCCAGACATGCCCGGGCGCCTCCCCAGGCTCATCCCCGCTGGTGCCTTCCCCCTGGGCCTAGGCCTCGGTTGAGGCCTCCTTGGAGAGGAGGTTGCTGGCAGGGGCTGTCTCCACACTGCAAGGTGCTGGAGCTCAGAGGGCCTCGTCAGAGGGAAGGGACCAGCAAGGGGCTGGATGCCCAAGACCTCTTTGGCCCAGCAGCCTCAGGGCAGCAGGGAGAGGAAGAGGCCCAACTTGCCCCTAGGTCGGCTCTGCCCCTTCCCACACAGGCGGCCAGCCCAGCAGCTGCCTGACAGACTCTGGCTCCCCCGAGCTCTCTGCCGGTGCAGGGGTCAGGAACAGACGTGTGCATGTGGTTCTGCCATGGCCTGGGAGTGTATACCAACTGCCTGGGCCCCAGGCTCAGGGGCAAGGGCCTGGAGAGAGCACCACCCCGAAGCGCTTTTCTTCCGGGCTTGGGAGCATTGTGCGTGCCTGGCGGGAACAGCGGGCGGGAGTGTTGGCAAACCGGCCTTTGGAGGCAGCCGGGGAGGTCTTCCAGTGGGAGAGGGCCGGTTGTGCTCAGAGGCCCCACAGGCCAGGGGCAGGACCCAGCAGGGCCCCTGCCCCTGGCCAGCCTTGCCCAGACCTTCCTGGCCTCCGGGGGTACTGCCCCACCAAGGGGCAGGCTGCGGGGACTGGGTCCAGACATGCCCGGGCGCCTCCCCAGGCTCATCCCCGCTGGTGCCTTTCCCCTGGGCCTAGGCCTCGGTTGAGGCCTCCTTGGAGAGGAGGTTGCTGGCAGGGGCTGTCTCCACACTGCAAGGTGCTGGAGCTCAGAGGGCCTCGTCAGAGGGAAGGGACAAGCAAGGGGCTGGATGCCCAAGACCTCTTTGGCCCAGCAGCCTCAGGGCAGCAGGGAGAGCAAGAGGCCCAACTTGCCCCTAGGTCGGCTCTGCCCCGTCCCACACAGGCAGCCAGCCCAGCAGCAGCCTGGCAGTCTCTGGCTCCCCCGAGCTCTCTGCCGGTGTAGGGGGCAGGAACAGACGTGTGCATGTCGTTCTGCCTTGGCCTGGGAGTGTGTTCCCCCTGCCTGGCCCCCAGGCTCAGGGGCAAGGGCCCGGTGAGAGCACCACCCCGAAGCGCTTTTCTCCCGGGCTTGGGAGCATTGTGCGTGCCTGGCGGGAACAGCGGGCGGGAGTGCTTGCAAACCGGCCTTTGGAGGCAGACGGGGAGGTCTTCCAGCGGGAGAGTTCCGGTTGTGCTCAGAGGCCCCACAGGCCAGGGGCAAGACCCAGCAGTGTCATTGCCCCTGGCAGCGTTGCCCAGACATTCCTGGCCTCCGGGGGTACTGCCCCACCAAGGGGCAGGCTGCGGGGACTGGGTCTAGACATGCCCGGGCGCCTCCCCAGGCTCATCCCCGCTGGTGCCTTTCCCCTGGGCCTAGGCCTCGGTTGAGGCCTCCTTGGAGAGGAGGTTGCTGTCAGGGGCTGTCTCCACACTGCAAGGTGCTGGAGCTCAGAGGGCCTCGTCAGAGGGAAGGGACCAGCAACTGGCTGGATGCCCAAGACCTCTTTGGCCCAGCAGCCTCAGGGCAGCAGGGAGAGGAAGAGGCCCAACTTGCCCCTAGGTCGGCTCTGCCCCTTCCCACACAGGCGGCCAGCCCAGCAGCTGCCTGACAGAATCTGGCTCCTCCGAGCTCTCTGCCGGTACAGGGTTCAGGAACAGATGTGTGCATGTGGTTCTGCCTTGGCCTGGGAGTGTGGACACCCTGCCTTGCGCCCAGTCTCAGGGGCAAGGGCCCGGAGAGAGCAACACCCCGAAGCGCTTTTCTCCCGGGCTTGGGAGCATTGTGCGTGCCTGGCGGGAACAGCGGGCGGGAGTGTTGGCACACCGGCCTTTGGAGGCTGCCGGGGAGGTTTTCCAGTGGGAGAGGGCCGATTGTGCTCAGAGGCCCCACAGGCCAGGGGCAGGGCCCAGCAGGTCCCCTGCCCCTGGCCAGCCTTTCCCAGACCTTCCTTGCCTCCGGGGGTACTGCCCCACCAAGGGGCAGGCTGCGGGGACTGGGTCCAGACATGCCCGGGCGCCTCCCCAGGCTCATCCCCGCTGGTGCCTTTCCCCTGGGCCTAGGCCTCGGTTGAGGCCTCCTTGGAGAGGAGGTTGCTGGCAGGGGCTGTCTCCACACTGCAAGGTGCTGGAGCTCAGAGGGCCTCGTCAGAGGGAAGGGACCAGCAAGGGGCTGGATGCCCAAGACCTCTTTGGCCCAGCAGCCTCTGGGCAGCAGGGAGAGGAAGAGGCCCAACTTGCCCCTAGGTCGGCTCTGCCCCTTCCCACACAGGCGGCCAGCCCAGCAGCTGCCTGACAGACTCTGGCTCCCCCGAGCTCTCTGCCGGTGCATGGGGCAGATCAGACGTGTGCATGTGGTTCTGCCTTGGCCTGGGAGTGTGGACACCCTGCCTTGCCCCCAGGCTCAGGGGCAAGGGCCCGGAGAGAGCAACACCCTGAAGCGCTTTTCTCCCGGGCTTGGGAGCATTGTGCACGCCTGCTGGGAACAGTGGGCGGGAGCGCTTGCAAACCGGCCTTTGGAGGCAGCCGGGGAGGTCTTCCAGTGGAAGAGGGCCGGTTGTGCTCAGAGGCCCCACAGGCCAGGGGCAGGAGCCAGCAGGGCCCCTGCCCCTGGCCAGCCTTGCCCAGACCTTCCTGGCCTCCGGGGGTACTGCCCCACCAAGGGGCAGGCTGCGGGGACTGGGTCCAGACATGCCCGGGCGCCTCCCCAGGCTCATCCCCGCTGGTGCCTTTCCCCTGGGCCTAGGCCTCGGTTAAGGCCTCCTTGGAGAGGAGGTTGCTGGCAGGGGCTGTCTCCACACTGCAAGGTGCTGGAGCTCAGAGGGCCTCGTCAGAGGGAAGGGACCAGCAAGGGGCTGGATGCCCAAGACCTCTTTGGCCCAGCAGCCTCAGGGCAGCAGGGAGAAAGAGGCCCAACTTGCCCCTAGGTCGGCTCTGCCCCTTCCCACAGAGGCGGCCAGCCAGCAGCTGCCTGACAGACTCTGGCTCCCCCGAGCTCTCTGCCGGTGCAGGGGTCAGGAACAGACGTGTGAATGTGGTTCTGCCTTGGTCTGGGAGTGTAGACCAACTGCCTGGCCCCCAGGCTCAGGGGCAAGGGCCTGGAGAGAGCAACACCCCGAAGCGCTTTTCTCCCGGGCTTGGGAGCATTGTGCGTGCCTGGCGGGAACAGCGGGCGGGAGTGTTGGCAAACCGGCCTTTGGAGGCAGCCGGGGAGGTCTTCCAGTGGAGAGGGCCGGTTGTGCTCAGAGGCCCCACAGGCCAGGGGCAGGACCCACCAGGGCCCCTGCCCCTGGCCAGCCTTGCCCAGACCTTCCTGGCCTCCGGGGGTACTGCCCCACAAAGGGGCAGGCTGCGGGGACTGGGTCCAGACATGTCCGTGCGCCTCCCCAGGATCATCCCCGGCTGGTGCCTGGTTCCCCTGGGCCTAGGCCTCGGTTGAGGCCTCTTTGGAGAGGAGGTTGCTGGCAGGGGCTGTCTCCACACTGCAAGGTGCTGGAGCTCAGAGGGCCTCGTCAGAGGGAAGGGACCAGCAAAGGGCTGGATGCCCAAGACCTCTTTGGCCCAGCAGCCTCAGGGCAGCAGGGAGAGCAAGAGGCCCAACTTGCCCCTAGGTCGGCTCTGCCCCGTCCCACAACAGGCAGCCAGCCCAGCAGCAGCCTCGCAGTATCTGGCTCCCCCGAGCTCTCTGCCGGTGTAGGGGGCAGGAACAGACGTGTGCATGTCGTTCTGCCTTGGCCTGGGAGTGTGTTCCCCCTGCCTGGCCCCCAGGCTCAGGGGCAAGGGCCCGGAGAGAAAAAGACCCCGAAGCGCTTTTCTCCCGGGCTTGGGAGCATTGTGCATGCCTGGCGGGAACAGCGGGCGGGAGTGCTTGCAAACCGACCTTTGGAGGCAGACGGGGAGGTCTTCCAGCGGGAGAGTGCCGGTTGTGCTCAGAGGCCCCACAGGCCAGGGGTAAGACCCAGCAGTGTCCCTGCCCCTGGCAGCCTTGCCCAGACCTTCCTGGCCTCCGGGGTACTGCCCCACCAAGGGGCAGGCTGCGGGGACTGGGTCTAGACATGCCCGGGCGCCTCCCCAGGCTCATCCCCGCTGGTGCCTTTCCCCTGGGCCTAGGCCTCGGTTGAGGCCTCCTTGGAGAGGAGGTTGCTGGCAGGGGCTGTCTCCACACTGCAAGTGCTGGAGCTCAGAGGGCCTCGTCAGAGGGAAGGGACCAGCAAGGGGCTGGATGCCCAAGACCTCTTTGGCCCAGCAGCCTCAGGGCAGCAGGGAGAGGAAGAGGCCCAACTTGCCCCTAGGTCAGCTCTGCCCCTTCCCACACAGGCGGCCAGCCCAGCAGCTGCCTGACAGACTCTGGCTCCCCCGAGCTCTCTGCCGGTACAGGGGTCAGGAACAGACGTGTGCATGTGGTTCTGCCTTGGCCTGGGAGTGTGGACACCCTGCCTTGGGCCCAGGCTCAGGGGCAGGGGCCCGGAGAGAGCAACACCCCGAAGCGCTTTTCTCCCGGGCTTGGGAGCATTGTGCGTGCCTGGCGGGAACAGCGGGCGGGAGTGTTGGCAAACCGGCCTTTGGAGGCAGCCGGGGAGGTTTTCCAGTGGAGAGGGCCGGTTGTGCTCAGAGGCCCCACAGGCCAGGGGCAGGACCCTGCAGGTCCCCTGCCCCTGGCCAGCCTTTCCCAGACCTTCCTGGCCTCCGGGGGTACTGCCCCACCAAGGGGCAGGCTGCGGGGACTGGGTCCAGACATGCCCGGGCGCCTCCCCAGGCTCATCCCCGCTGGTGCCTTTCCCCTGAGCCTAGGCCTCGGTTGAGGCCTCCTTGGAGAGGAGGTTGCTGGCAGGGGCTGTCTCCACACTGCAAGGTGCTGGAGCTCAGAGGGCCTCGTCAGAGGGAAGGGACCAGCAAGGGGCTGGATGCCCAAGACCTCTTTGGCCCAGCAGCCTCAGGGCAGCGGGGAGAGCAAGAGGCCCAACTTGCCCCTAGGTCGGTACTGCCCCTTCCCACACAGGCGGCTAGCCCAGCAGCTGCCTGACAGACTCTGGCTCCCCCGAGCTCTCTGCCGGTGCATGGGGCAGATCAGACGTGTGCATGTGGTTCTGCTTTGGACTGGGAGTGTGTTCCCCCTGCCTGGCCCCCAGGCTCAGGGGCAAGGGCCCGGAGAGAGCACCACCATGAAGCGCTTTTCTCCCGGGCTTGGGAGCATTGTGCACGCCTGCTGGGAACAGTGGGCGGGAGCGCTTGCAAACCGGCCTTTGGAGGCAGCCGGGGAGGTCTTCCAGTGGAAGAGGGCCGGTTGTGCTCAGAGGACCCACAGACCAGGGGCAGGACCCAGCAGGGCCCCTGCCCCTGGCCAGCCTTGCCCAGAGCTTCCTGGCCTCTGGGGGTACTGCCCCACCAAGGGGCAGGCTGCGGGGACTGGGTCCAGACATGCCCGGGCGCCTCCCCAGGCTCATCCCCGCTGGTGCCTTTCCCCTGGGCCTAGGCCTCGGTTGAGGCCTCCTTGGAGAGGAGGTTGCTGGCAGGGGCTGTCTCCACACTGCAAGGTGCTAGAGCTCAGAGGGCCTCGTCAGAGGGAAGGGACCAGCAAGGGGCTGGATGCCCAAGACCTCTTTGGCCCAGCAGCCTCAGGGCAGCAGGGAGAGCAAGAGGCCCAACTTGCCCCTAGGGAGGCTCTGCCCCTTCCCACACAGGCGGCCAACCCAGCAGCTGCCTGACACTCTGGCACCCCCAAGCTCTCTGCCGGTGCAGGGGGCAGGAACAGACGTGTGCATGTGGTTCTGCCTTGGTCTGGGAGTGTGTTCCCCCTGCCATGCCCACAGGCTCAGGGGCAAGGGCCCGGAGAGAGCACCACCCCGAAGCGCTTTTCTCCCGGGCTTGGGAGCATTGTGCGTGCCTGGCGGGAACAGCGGGCGGGAGTGTTGGCAAACCGGCCTTTGGAGGCAGCCGGGGAGGTCTTCCAGTGGGAGAGGGCCGGTTGTGCTCAGAGGCCCCACAGGCCAGGGGCAGGACCCAGCAGGGCCCCTGCCCCTGGCAGCGTTGCCCAGACATTCCTGGCCTCCGGGGGTACTGCCCCACCAAGGGGCAGGCTGCGGGGACTGGGTCTAGACATGCCCGGGCGCCTCCCCAGGCTCATCCCCGCTGGTGCCTTTCCCCTGGGCCTAGGCCTCGGTTGAGGCCTCCTTGGAGAGGAGGTTGCTGCCAGGGGCTGTCTCCACACTGCAAGGTGCTGGAGCTCAGAGGGCCTCGTCAGAGGGAAGGGACCAGCAAGGGGCTGGATGCCCAAGACCTCTTTGGCCCAGCAGCCTCAGGGCAGCAGGGAGAGGAAGAGGCCCAACTTGCCCCTAGGTCGGCTCTGCCCCTTCCCACACAGGCGGCCAGCCCAGCAGCTGCCTGACAGAATCTGGCTCCTCCGAGCTCTCTGCCGGTACAGGGGTCAGGAACAGATGTGTGCATGTGGTTCTGCCTTGGCCTGGGAGTGTGGACACCCTGCCTTGCGCCCAGGCTCAGGGGCAAGGGCCCGGAGAGAGCAACACCCCGAAGCGCTTTTCTCCCGGGCTTGGGAGCATTGTGCGTGCCTGGCGGGAACAGCGGGCGGGAGTGTTGGCACACCGGCCTTTGGAGGCTGCCGGGGAGGTTTTCCAGTGGGAGAGGGCCGATTGTGCTCAGAGGCCCCACAGGCCAGGGGCAGGGCCCAGCAGGTCCCCTGCCCCTGGCCAGCCTTTCCCAGACCTTCCTTGCCTCCGGGGGTACTGCCCCACCAAGGGGCAGGCTGCGGGGACTGGGTCCAGACATGCCCGGGCGCCTCCCCAGGCTCATCCCCGCTGGTGCCTTTCCCCTGGGCCTAGGCCTCGGTTGAGGCCTCCTTGGAGAGGAGGTTGCTGGCAGGGGCTGTCTCCACACTGCAAGGTGCTGGAGCTCAGAGGGCCTCGTCAGAGGGAAGGGACCAGCAAGGGGCTGGATGCCCAAGACCTCTTTGGCCCAGCAGCCTCTGGGCAGCAGGGAGAGGAAGAGGCCCAACTTGCCCCTAGGTCGGCTCTGCCCCTTCCCACACAGGCGGCCAGCCCAGCAGCTGCCTGACAGACTCTGGCTCCCCCGAGCTCTCTGCCGGTGCATGGGGCAGATCAGACGTGTGCATGTGGTTCTGCCTTGGCCTGGGAGTGTGGACACCCTGCCTTGCCCCCAGGCTCAGGGGCAAGGGCCCGGAGAGAGCAACACCCTGAAGCGCTTTTCTCCCGGGCTTGGGAGCATTGTGCACGCCTGCTGGGAACAGTGGGCGGGAGCGCTTGCAAACCGGCCTTTGGAGGCAGCCGGGGAGGTCTTCCAGTGGAAGAGGGCCGGTTGTGCTCAGAGGCCCCACAGGCCAGGGGCAGGAGCCAGCAGGGCCCCTGCCCCTGGCCAGCCTTGCCCAGACCTTCCTGGCCTCCGGGGGTACTGCCCCACCAAGGGGCAGGCTGCGGGGACTGGGTCCAGACATGCCCGGGCGCCTCCCCAGGCTCATCCCCGCTGGTGCCTTTCCCCTGGGCCTAGGCCTCGGTTGAGGCCTCCTTGGAGAGGAGGTTGCTGGCAGGGGCTGTCTCCACACTGCAAGGTGCTGGAGCTCAGAGGGCCTCGTCAGAGGGAAGGGACAAGCAAGGGGCTGGATGCCCAAGACCTATTTGGCCCAGCAGCCTCAGGGCAGCAGGGAGAGCAAGAGGCCCAACTTGCCCCTAGGTCGGCTCTGCCCCTTCCCACACAGGCGGCCAGCCCAGCAGCTGCCTGACAGACTCTGGCTCCCCCGAGCTCTCTGCCGGTGCAGGGGGCAGAAACAGACGTGTGCATGTGGTTCTGCCTTGGCCTGGGAGTGTGGACCCCCTGCCTGGCCCCCAGGCTCAGGCGAAAGGGCCCGGAGAGAGCACCACCCCGAAGGGCTTTTCTCCCGGGCTTGGGAGCATTGTGCGCGCTTGGTGGGAACAGTGGGCGGGAGTGCTTGCAAACCGGCCTTTGGAGGCAGCCGGGGAGGTCTTCCAGTGGGAGAGGGCCGGTTGTGCTCAGAGGCCCCACAGGCCAGGGGCAGGAGCCAGCAGGGCCCCTGCCCCTGGCCAGCCTTGCCCAGACCTTCCTGGCCTCCGGGGGTACTGCCCCACCAAGGGGCAGGCTGCGGGGACTGGGTCCAGACATGCCCGGGCGCCTCCCCAGGCTCATCCCCGCTGGTGCCTTTCCCCTGGGCCTAGGCCTCGGTTGAGGCCTCCTTGGAGAGGAGGTTGCTGCCAGGGGCTGTCTCCACACTGCAAGGTGCTGGAGCTCAGAGGGCCTCGTCAGAGGGAAGGGACCAGCAAGGGGCTGGATGCCCAAGACCTCTTTGGCCCAGCAGCCTCAGGGCAGCAGGGAGAGGAAGAGGCCCAACTTGCCCCTAGGTCGGCTCTGCCCCTTCCCACACAGGCGGCCAGCCCAGCAGCTGCCTGACAGACTCTGGCTCCCCCGAGCTCTCTGCCGGTGCAGGGGTCAGGAACAGACGTGTGCATGTGGTTCTGCCTTGGTCTGGGAGTGTAGACCAACTGCCTGGCCCCCAGGCTCAGGGGCAATGCCCGGAGAGAGCAACACCCCGAAGCGCTTTTCTCCCGGGCTTGGGAGCATTGTGCGTGCCTGGCGGGAACAGCGGGCGGGAGTGTTGGCAAACCGGCCTTTGGAGGCAGCCCGGGAGGTCTTCCAAGGGCCCGGAGAGAGCACCACCCCAAAATGCTTTTCTCCCGGGCTTGGGAGCATTGTGCGTGGCTGGCGGAAGCAGCGGGAATGAGTACATACAAACCGGCCTTTGGAGGCAGCCGGGGAGGTCTTGAAAGTGCCCGGAGAGAGCACCACCCCGAAGCGCTTTTCTCCCGGGCTTGGGAGCATTGTGCGCGGCTGGCGGGAACAGCAGGCAGGAGTGCTTGCAAACTGGCCTTTGGAGGCAGCCGGGGAGGTCTTCCAAGGGCCCGGAGTGAGCACCACCCCAAAATGCTTTTCTCCCGATCTTGGGAGCATTGTGTGCGGCTGGTGGGAACAAAGGGCATGAGTGCTTGCAAACCGGCCTTTGGAGGCAGCCGGGGACGTCTTCCAAGGGCCCGGAGAGAGCACCACCCCGAAGCACTTTTCTCCCGGGCTTGGGAGCATTGTGCGTGGCTGGCGGGAACAGCAGGAAGGAGTCCTTGCAAACCGGCCTTTGGAGGCAGCGGGGGAGGTCTTCCAAGGGCCTGTAGAGAGCACCACCCCGAAGCGCTTTTCTCCCGGGCTTGGGAGTATTGTGCGCGGGTGGCGGGAACAGCAGGCAGGAGTGCTTGAAAACTGGCCTTTGCAGGCAGCTGGGGAGGTCTTCCAGGGCCCGGTGTGAGCACCACCCCAAAAAGCTTTTCTCCCGGGCTTGGGAGCATTGTGCGCGGCTGGTGGAACAGCGGGCATGAGTGCTTGCAAACCGGCCTTTGGAGACAGCCGGGGACGTCTTCCAAGGGCCCGGAGAGAGCACCACCCCGAAGCACTTTTCTCCCGGGCTTGGGAGCATTGTGCGTGGCTGGCGGGAACAGCAGGAAGGAGTCCTTGCAAACCGGCCTTTGGAAGCAGCGGGGGAGGTCTTCCAAGGGCTTGTAGAGAGCACCACCCCGAAGCGCTTTTCTCCCGGGCTTGGGAGTATTGTGCGCGGGTGGCGGGAACAGCAGGCAGGAGTGCTTGAAAACCGTCCTTTGGAGGCAGCCGGGGAGGTCTTCCAGGGCCCGGTGTGAGCACCACCCCAAAATGCTTTTCTCCCGGGCTTGGGAGCATTGTGCGTGGCTGGTGGGAACAGCGGGCGGGAGTGCTTGCAAACTGGCCTTTGGAGGCAGCCGGGGAGGTCTTCCAAGGGCCAGGAGAGAGCACCACCCAGAAGCGCTTTTCTCCCGGGCTTGGAACATTTTTGCGGATGGCGGGAACAGCGAGTGGGAGTGCTTCCTAACCGGCCTTTGGGGGCACCCCGGGAGGTCTTCCATGGGCACAGAGAGAACACCACCCCGAAGCGCTTTTCTCCGGGGTTTTGGAGGATTGTGCGTGGCTGGCGGGAACAGTGAGTGCAGTGCTTGCAAATCGGCCTTTGGGGGCAGCCAGGGAGGTCCTCCATTGGCACGGAGAGAACACCACCCCGAAGCGCTTTTCTCCCGGTCTTGGGAGCATTGTGCGAGGCTGGCGGGAACAGTGGGCGGGAGTGCTTGCAAACCGGCCTTTGGAGGCAGCTTGGGAGGTCTTCCAAGGGCCCGGAGAGAGCACCATCCCGAAGCACTTTTCTCCCGGAATTGGGAGCATTGTGCGCGGCTGTGGGGAACAGCGGACCTGAGTGCTTGCAAACCGGCCTTTCGAGGCAACCGGGGAGGTCTTCCAAGGGCCCGGAGAGAACACCACCCCAAAATGCTTTTCTCCCGGGCTTGGGAGCATTGTGCGTGGCTGGCGGGAACAGCGGGATTGAGTGCTTGCAAACCGGCCTTTGGAGGCAGCCGGGGAGGTCTTCCAGCGGGAGAGTGCCGGTTGTGCTCAGACGCCCCACAGGCCAGGGGCAGGACCCAGCAGTGTCCCTGCCCCTGGCAGCCTTGCCCAGACCTTCCTGGCCTCCGAGGGTACTACCCCACCAAGGGGCAGGCTGCGGGGACTGGTCCAGACATGCCCGGGCGCCTCCCCAGGCTCATCCCCGCTGGTGCCTTTCCCCTGGGCCTAGGCCTCGGTTGAGGCCTCCTTGGAGAGGAGGCTGCTGGCAGGGGCTGTCTCCACACTGCAAGGTGCTGGAGCTCAGAGGGCCTCGTCCGCGGAAGGGACCAGCAAGGGGCTGGATGCCCAAGACCTCTTTGGCATAGCAGCCTCAGGGCAGCAGGGAGAGGAAGAGGCCCAACTTGCCCCTAGGTCGGCTCTGCCCCTTCCCACACAGGCAGCCAACCCAGCAGCTGCCTGACAGACTCTGGCTCCCCTGAGCTCTCTGTCGGTGCAGGGGTCAGGAACAGACGTGTGCATGTGGTTCTGCCTTGGTCTGGGAGTGTGGACCCACTGCCTGGACCCCAGGCTCAGGGGCAAGGGCCCGCAGAGACCACCACCCCGAAGCGCTTTTCTCCCGGGCTTGGGAGCATTGTGCACGCCTGGCGGGAACAGTGGGCGGGAGTGCTTGCAAACCGGCCTTTTGAGGCAGCCGGGGAGGTCTTCCAGTGGGAGAGGGCCGGTTGTGCTCAGAGGCCCCACAGGCCAGGACCCAGCAGGGCCCCTGCCCCTGGCCAGCCTTGCCCAGACCTTCCTGGCCTCCGGGGGTACTGCCCCACCAAGGGGCAGGCTGCGGGGACTGGGTCCAGACATGCCCGGGCGCCTCCCCAGGCTCATCCCCGCTGGTGCCTTTCCCCTGGGCCTAGGCCTCGGTTGAGGCCTCCTTGGAGAGGAGGTTGCTGGCAGGGGCTGTCTCCACACTGCAAGGTGCTGGAGCTCAGAGGGCCTCGTCAGAGGGAAGGGACCAGTAAGGGGCTGGATGCGCAAGACGTCTTTGGCCCAGCAGCCTCAGGGCAGCAGGGAGAGCAAGAGGCCCAACTTGCCCCTAGGGCGGCTCTGCCCCTTCCCACACAGGCGGCCAACCGAGCAGCTGCCTGACAGACTCTGGCTCCCCCGAGCTCTCTGCCGGTGCAGGGGACAGGAACAGACGTGGGCATGTGGTTCTGCCTTGGCCTGGGAGTGTGTTCCCCCTGCCTTGCCCCCAGGCTCAGGGGAAAGGGCCCAGAGAGAGCACCACCCCGAAGCGCTTTTCTCCCCGGCTTGGGAGCATTGTGCGAGCCTGGCGTGAACAGCGGGCGGGAGTGTTTGCAAACAGGACTTTGGAGGCAGCCGGGGAGGTCTTCCAGTGGGAGAGGGCCGGTTGTGCTCAGAGGCCTCACAGGCCAGGGGCAGGACCCAGCAGGGCCCCTGCCCCTGGCCAGCCTTGCCCAGACCTTCCTGGCCTCCGGGGGTAATGCCCCACCAAGGGGCAGGTTGCGGGGACTGGGTCCAGACATGCCCGGGCGCCTCCCCAGGCTCATCCCCGCTGGTGCCTTTCCCCTGGGCCTAGGCCTCGGTTTAGGCCTCCTTGGAGAGGAGGTTGCTGGCAGGGGCTGTCTCCACACTGCAAGGTGCTGGAGCTCAGAGGGCCTCGTCAGAGGGAAGGGACCAGCAAGGGGCTGGATGCCCAAGACCTCTTTGGCCCAGCAGCCTCAGGGCAGCAGGGAGAGCAAGAGGCCCAACTTGCCCCTAGGTCGGCTCTGCCCCTTCCCACACAGGCGGCCTGCCCAGCAGCTGCCTGACAGACTCTGGCTCCCCCGAGCTCTCTGCCGGTGCAGGGGGCAGATCAGAGGTGTGCATGTGGTTCTGACTTGGCCTGGGAGTGTGTTCCCCCTGCATTGCCCCTAGGCTCAGGGGCAAGGGCCCGGAGAAAGCACCACCCTGAAGCGCTTTTCTCCCGGGCTTGGGAGCATTGTGCACGCCTGCTGGGAACAGTGGGCGGGAGCGCTTGCAAACCGGCCTTTAGAGGCAGCCGGGGAGGTCTTCCAGTGGGAGAGGGCCAGTTGTGCTCAGAGGCCCCACAGGCCAGGGGCAGGACGCAGCAGGGCCCCTGCCCCTGGCCAGCCTTGCCCAGACCTTCCTGGCCTCCGGGGGTACTGCCCCACCAAGGGGCAGGCTGCGGGGACTGGGTCCAGACATGCTCGGGCGCCTCCCCAGGCTCATCCCCGCTGGTGCCTTTCCCCTGGGTCTAGGCCTCGGTTGAGGCCTCCTTGGAGAGGAGGTTGCTGGCAGGGGCTGTCTCCACACTGCAAGGTGCTGGAGCTCAGAGGTCCTCGTTAGAGGGAAGGGACCAGTAAGGGGCTGGATGCCCAAGACGTCTTTGGCCCAGCAGCCTCAGGGCAGCAGGGAGAGCAAGAGGCCCAACTTGCCCCTAGGGCGGCTCTGCCCCTTCCCACACAGGCGGCCAACCCAGCAGCTGCCTGACAGACTCTGGCTCCCCCAAGTTCTCTGCCGGTGCAGGGGACAGGAACAGACGTCGGCATGTGGTTCTGCCTTGGCCTGGGAGTGTGTTCCCCCTGCCTTGCCCCCAGGCTCAAGGGCAAGGGCCCAGGGAGAGCACCACCCCGAAGTGCTTTTCTCCCGGGCTTGGGAGCATTGTGCGAGCCTGGCGTGAACAGCGGGCGGGAATGTTTGCAAACAGGACTTTGGAGGCAGCCGGGGAGGTCTTCCAGTGGGAGAGGGCCGGTTGTGCTCAGAGGCCTCACAGGCCAGGGGCAGGGCCCAGCAGGTCCCCTGCCCCTGGCCAGCCTTGCACAGACCTTCCTGCCCTCCGGGGGTACTGCCCCACCAAGGGGCAGGCTGCGGGGACTGGGTCCAGACATGTCCATGGGCCTCCCCAGGATCATCCCCGCTGGTGCATTTCCCCTGGGCGTAGGCCCCGATTGAGGCCTCTTTGGAGAGGAGGTTGCTGGCAGGGGCTGTCTCCACACTGCAAGGTGCTGGAGCTCAGAGGGCCTCGTCAGAGGGAAGGGACCAGCAAAGGGCTGGATGCCCAAGACCTCTTTGACCCAGCAGCATCAGGGCAGCAGGGAGAGCAAGAGGCCCAACTTGCCCCTAGGTCGGCTCTGCCCCTTCCCACACAGGCGGCCAGCCCAGCACCTGCCTGAGAGACTCTGGGTCCCCCGAGCTCTCTGCCGATGCAGGGGGCAGATCAGAGGTGTGCATGTGGTTCTGACTTGGCCTGGCAGTGTGGACACCATGCCTTGCCCCCAGGCTCAGGGGCAAGGGCCCGGAGAGAGCACCACCCTGAAGCGCTTTTCTCCCGGGCTTGGGAGCATTGTGCACGCCTGCTGGGAACAGTGGGCGGGAGCGCTTGCAAACCGGCCTTTGGAGGCAGCCGGGGAGGTCTTCCAGTGGGAGAGGGCCGGTTGTGCTCAGAGGCCCCACAGGCCAGGGGCAGAACGCAGCAGGGCCCCTGCGCCTGGCCAGCCTTGCCCAGACCTTGCTGGCCTCCGGGGGTACTGCCCCACCAAGGGGCAGGCTGCGGGGAATGGGTCCAGAAATGCCCGTGCGCCTCCACTGGCTCATCCCCGCTGGTGCCTTTCCCCTGGGCCTAGGCCTTGGTTGAGGCCTCCTTGGAGAGGAGGTTGCTGGCAGGGGCTGTCTCCACACTGCAAGGTGCTGGAGCTCAGAGGGCCTCGTCAGAGGGAAGGGACCAGCAAGGGGCTGGATGCCCAAGACCTCTTTGGCCCAGCAGCCTCAGGGCAGCAGGGAGAGCAAGAGGCCCAACTTGCCCCTAGGTCGGCTCTGCCCCTTCCCACACAGGCGGACAGCCCAGCAGCTGCCTGACAGACTCTGGCTCCCCCCAGCTCTCTGCCGGTGCAGGGGCAGGAACAGACGTGTGCATGTGGTTCTGCCTTGGCCTGGGAGTGTGGACCCCCTGCCTGGCACCCAGGCTCAGGGGCAAGGGCCCGGAGAGAGCACCAACCCGAAGCGCTTTTCTCCCGGGCTTGGGAGCGTTGTGCGCGCTTGGTGGGAACAGTGGGCGGGAGTGCTTGCAAACCGGCTTTGGAGGCAGCCCGGGAGGTCTTCCAGTGGGAGAGGGCCGGTTGTGCTCAGAGGCCCCACAGGCCAGGGGCAGGACCCAGCAGGGCCCCTGCCCCTGGCCAGCCTTGCCCAGACCTTCCTGGCCTTTGGGGGTACTGTGCCACCAAGGGGCAGGCTGCGGGGACTGGGTCCAGACATCTCCGGGCGCCTCCCCAGGATCATCCCCGCTGGTGCCTTTCCCCTGGGCGTAGGCCTCGGTTGAGGCCTCTTTGGAGAGGAGGTTGCTGGCAGGGTCTGTCTCCACACTGCAAGGTGCTGGAGCTCAGAGGGCCTCGTCAGAGGGAAGGCACCAGCAAAGGGCTGGATGCCCAAGACCTCTTTGACCCAGCAGCCTCAGGGCAGCAGGGAGAGCAAGAGGCCCAACTTGCCCCTAGGTCGGCTCTGCCCCGTCCCACACAGGCAGCCCGCCCAGGAGTAGCCTGGCAGTCTCTGGCTCCCCCGAGCTCTCTGCCGGTGGAGGGGGCAGGAACAGACGTGTGCATGTCGTTCTGCCTTGGCCTGGGAGTGTGTTCCCCCTGCCTTGCCCCCAGGCTCAGGGGCAAGGGCCCGGAGAGAGCACCACCCCGAAGCGCTTTTCTCCCGGGCTTGGAGCATTGTGCGTGCCTGGCGGGAACAGCGGGCGGGAGTGCTTGCAAACAGGCCTTTGGAGGCAGACGGGGAGGTCTTCCAGCGGGAGAGTGCCGGTTTTGCTCAGAGGCCCCACAGGCCAGGGGCAGGACCCAGCAGTGTCCCTGCCCCTGGCAGCCTTGCCCAGACCTTCCTGGCCTCCGGGGGTACTACCCCACCAAGGGGCAGGCTGCGGGGACTGGGTCCAGACATGCCCGGGCGCCTCCCCAGGCTCATCCCCGCTGGTGCCTTTCCCCTGGGCCTAGGCCTCGGTTGAGGCCTCCTTGGAGAGGAGGTTGCTGGCAGGGTCTGTCTCCACACTGCAAGGTGCTGGAGCTCAGAGGGCCTCGTCATAGGGAAGGGACCAGCAAGGGGCTGGATGCCCAAGAACTCTTTGGCCCAGCAGCCTCAGGGCAGCAGGGAGAGGAAGAGGCCCAACTTGCCCCTAGGTCGGCTCTGCCCCTTCCCACACAGGCAGCCAACCCAGCAGCTGCCTGACAGACTCTGGCTCCCCCGAGCTCTCTGCCGGTGCAGGGGTCAGGAACAGACGTGTGCATGTGGTTCTGCCTTGGTCTGGGAGTGTGGACCCACTGCCTGGACCCCAGGCTCAGGGGCAAGGGCCCGGAGAGAGCAACACTCCGAAGCGCTTTTCTCCCGGGCTTGGGAGCATTGTGCGTGCCTGGCGGGAACAGCGGGCGGGAGTGTTGGCAAACCGGCCTTTGGAGGCAGCCGGGGAGGTCTTCCAGTGGGAAAGGGCCGGTTGTGCTCAGAGGCCCCACAGGCCAGGGGCAGGACCCAGCAGGGCCCCTGCCCCTGGCCAGCCTTGCCCAGACCTTCCTGGCCTCCGGGGGTACTGCCCCACCAAGGGGCAGGCTGCGGGGACTGAGTCCAGACATGCCCGTGCGCCTCCACTGGCTCATCCCCGGTGGTGCCTTTCCCCTGGGCCTAGGCCTCGGTTGAGGCCTCCTTGGAGAGGAGGTTGCTGGCAGGGGCTGTCTCCACACTGCAAGGTGCTGGAGCTCAGAGGGCCTCGTCAGAGGGAAGGGACCAGCAAGGGGCTGGATGCCCAAGACCTCTTTGGCCCAGGAGCCTCAGGGCAGCAGGGAGAGCAAGAGGCCCAACTTGCCCCTAGGGCGGCTCTGCCCCTTCCCACACAGGCGGACAGGCCAGCAGCTGCCTGAGAGACTCTGGCTTTTCCCAGCTCTCTGCCGGTGGAGGGGGCAGGAACAGACGTGTGCATGTGGTTCTGCCTTGGCCTGGGACTGTGGATCCCCTGCCTGGCCCCCAGGCTCAGGGGCAGGGGCCCGGAGAGACCACCACCCCGAAGCGCTTTTCTCCCGGGCTTGGGAGCATTGTGCGCGCCTGGCGGGAACACTGGGCGGGAGTGCTTGCAAACCGGCCTTTGGAGGCAGCCGGGGAGGTCTTCCAGTGGAAGAGGGCCGGTTGTGCTCAGAGGCCCCACAGGCCAGGGGCAGGACCCAGCAGGGCCCCTGCCCCTGGCCAGCCTTGCCCAGACCTTCCTGCCCTCCGGGGGTACTGCCCGACCAAGGGGCAGGCTGCGGGGACTGGGTCCAGACATGCTCGGGCGCCTACCCTGTCTCATCCCCGCTGGTGCCTTTCCCCTGGGCCTAGGCCTCCGATGAGGCCTCCTTGGACAGGAGGTTGCTGGCAGGGGCTGTCTCCACACTGCAAGGTGCTGGAGCTCAGAGGGTCTCGTCAGAGGGAAGGGACCAGTAAGAGGCTGGATGCCCAAGACTTCTTTGGCCCAGCAGACTCAGGGCAGCAGGGAGAGCAAGAGGCCCAACCTGCCCCTAGGGCGGCTCTGCCCCTTCCCACACAGGCGGCCAACCCAGCAGCTGCCTGACAGACTCTGGCTCCCACAAGCTCTCTGCCGGTGCAGGGGACAGGAACAGACGTGGGCATGTGTTTCTGCCTTGGCCTGGGAGTGTGTTCCCCCTGCCTTGCCCCCAGGCTCAGGGGCAACGGCCCGGAGAGAGCACCACCCCAAAGCGCTTTTCTCCCGGGCTTGGGAGCATTGTGCGAGCCTGGCGTGCACAGCGGGCGGGAGTGTTTGCAAACAGGACTTTGGAGGCAGCCGGGGAGGTCTTCCAGCGGGAGAGGGCCGGATGTGCTCAGAGGCCCCACAGGCCAGGGGCAGGACCCAGCAGGTCCCCTGCCCCTGGCCAGCCTTTCCCAGACCTTCCTGGCCTCAGGGGGTACTGCCCCACCAAGGGGCAGGCTGCGGGGACTGGGTCCAGACATGCCCGGGCGCCTCCCCAGACTCATCCCCGCTGGTGCCTTTCCCCTGGGCCTAGGCCTCGGTTGAGGCCTCCTTGGAGAGGAGGTTGCCGGCAGGGGCTGTCTCCACACTGCAAGGTGCTGGAGCTCAGAGGGCCTCGTCAGAGGGAAGGGACCAGTAAGGGGCTGAATGCCCAAGACTTCTTTGGCCCAGCAGCCTCAGGGCAGCAGGGAGGGCAAGAGGCCCAACCTGCCCCTAGGGCCTCTCTGCCCCTTCCCACACAGGCGGCCAACCCAGCAGCTGCCTGACAGACTCTGGCTCCCCCGAGCTCTCTGCCGGTGCAGGGGACAGGAACAGACGTGGGCATGTGTTTCTGCCTTGGCCTGGGAGTGTGTTCCCCCTGCCTTGCCCCCAGGCTCAGGGGCAACGGCCCGGAGAGAGCACCACCCCAAAGCGCTTTTCTCCCGGGCTTGGGAGCATTGTGCGAGCCTGGCGTGAACAGCGGGCGGGAGTGTTGGCAAACAGGACTTTGGAGGCAGCCGGGGAGGTCTTCCAGTGGGAGAGGGCCGGTTGTGCTCAGAGGCCCCACAGGCCAGGGGCAGGACCCAGCAGGGCCCCTGCCCCTGGCCAGCCTTGCCCAGACCTTCCTGGCCTCCGGGGGTACTGCCCAACCAAGGGGCAGGCTGCGGGGACTGGGTCCAGACATGCCCGGGCTCCTCCCCAGGCTCATCCCCGCTGGTGCCTTTCCCCTGGGCCTAGGCCTCGGTTGAGGCCTCCTTGGAGAGGAGGTTGCTGGCAGGGGCTGTCTCCACACTGCAAGGTGCTGGAGCTCAGAGGGCCTTGTCAGAGGGAAGGGACAAGCAAGGGGCTGGATGCCCAAGACCTCATTGGCCCAGCAGCCTCAGGGCAGCAGGGAGAGCAAGAGGCCCAACTTGCCCCTAGGTCGGCTCTGCCCCTTACCACACAGGCGGCCAGCCCAGCAGCTGCCTGACAGACTCTGGCTCCCCCGAGCTCTCTGCCAGTGCAGGGGGCAGGAACAGACGTGTGCATGTCGTTCTGCCTTGGCCTGGGAGTGTGGACCCCCTGCCTGGCCCCCAGGCTCACGGGAAAGGGCCCGGAGAGAGCACCACCCTGAAGCGCTTTTCTCCCGGGCTTGGGAGCGTTGTGCGCCCTTGGTGGGAACAGTGGGTGGGAGTGCTTGCAAACCGGCCTTTGGAGGCAGCCGGGGAGGTCTTCCAGTGGGAGAGGGCCGGTTGTGCTCAGAGGCCCCACAGGCCAGGGGCATTACCCAGCAGGTCCCCTGCCCTTGGCCAGCCTTTCCCAGATCTTCCTGGCCTCCGGGGGTACTGCCCCACCAAGGGGCAGGCTGCGGGGACTGGGTCCAGACATGCCCGGGCGCCTCCCCAGGCTCATCCCCGCTGGTGCCTTTCCCCTGGGCCTAGGCCTCGGTTTAGGCCTCCTTGGAGAGGAGGTTGCTGGCAGGGGCTGTCTCCACACTGCAAGGTGCTGGAGCTCAGAGGGCCTCGTCAGAGGGAAGGGACCAGCAAGGGGCTGGATGCCCAAGACCTCTTTGGCCCAGCAGCCTCAAGGCAGCAGGGAGAGCAAGAGGCCCAACTTGCCCCTAGGTCGGCTCTGCCCCTTCCCACACAGGCGGCCAGCCCAGCAGCTGCCTGACAGACTCTGGCTCCCCCGAGCTCTCTGCCGGTGCAGGGGGCAGATCAGACGTGTGCATGTGGTTCTGCCTTGGCCTGGGAGTGTGGACACCCTGCCTTGCCCCCAGGCTCAGGGGCAAGGGCCCAGAGAGAGCACCACCCTGAAGCGCTTTTCTCCCGGGCTTAGGAGCATTGTGCACGCCTGCTGGGAACAGTGGGCGGTAGCGCTTGCAAACCGGCCTTTGGAGGCAGCCGGGGATGTCTTTCAGTGGGAGAGGGCCGGTTGTGCTCAGAGGCCCCACAGGCCATGGGCAGGACCCAGCAGGGCCCCTGCCCCTGGCCAGCCTTGCCCAGACCTTCCTGCCCTCCGGGGGTACTGAACGACCAAGGGGCAGGCTGTGGGGACTGGGTCCAGACATGCTCGGGTGCCTCCCCTGGCTCATCCCCGCTGGTGCCTTTCCCCTGGGCCTAGGACTCGGTTGAGGCCTCCTTGGAGAGGAGGTTGCTGGCAGGGGCTGTCTCCACACTGCAAGGTGCTGGAGCTCAGAGGGCCTCGTCAGAGGGAAGGGACCAGTGAGGGGCTGGTTGCCCAAGACCTCTTTCGCCCAGCAGCCTCAGGGCAGCAGGGAGAGGAAGAGGCCCAACTTGCCCCTAGGTCGGCTCTGCCACTTCCCACACAGGCGGCCAACCCAGCAGCTACCTGACAGACTCTGGCTCCCCCAAGCTCTCTGCCGGTGCAGGGGACAGGAACAGACGTGGGCATGTGGTTCTGCCTTGGCCTCGGAGTGTGTTCCCCCTGCCTTGCCCCCAGGCTCAGGGGCAAGGGCCCGGAGAGAGCACCACTCCGAAGTGCTTTTCTCCCGGGCTTGGGAGCATTGTGCGAGCCTGACGTGAACAGCGGGCGGGAGTGTTTGCAAACAGGACTTTGGAGGCAGCCGGGGAGGTCTTCCAGTGGGATAGGGCCGTTTGTGCTCAGAGGCCCCAAAGGCCAGGGTCAGGACCCAGCAGGGCCCGTGCCCCTGGCCAGACTTGCCCAGACCTTCCTGGCCTCCGGGGGTACTGCCCCACCAAGGGGCAGGCTGCGGAGACTGGGTCCAGTCATGTCCGTGCGCCTCCCCAGGATCATCCCCGCTGGTGCCTTTCCCCTGGGTGTAGTCCTCGGTTGAGTCCTCTTTGGAGAGGAAGTTGCTGGCAGGGGCTGTCTCCACACTGCAAGGTGCTGGAGCTCAGAGGGCCTCGTCAGAGGGAAGGCACCAGTAAAGGGCTGGATGCCCAAGACCTCTTTGACCCAGCAGCCTCAGGGCAGCAGGGAGAGCAAGAGGCCCAACTTGCCCCTAGGTCGGCTCTGCCCCGTCCCACACAGGCAGCCAGCCCAGCAGCAGCCTGGCAGTCTCTGGCTCCCCCGAGCTCTCTGCCGGTGTAGGCGGCAGGAACAGACGTGTGCATGTCGTTCTGCCTTGGCCTGGGAGTGTGTTCCCCCTGCCTTGCCCCCAGGCTCAGGGGCAAGGGCCCGGAGAGAGCACCACCCCGAAGCGCTTTTCTCCCGGGCTTGGGAGCATTGTGCGTGCCTGGCGGGAACAGCGGGCGGGAGTGCTTGCAAACCGGCCTTTGGAGGCAGACGGGGAGGTCTTCCAGTGGGAGAGGGCCGGTTGTGCTCAGAGGCCCCACAGGCCAGGGTCAGGACCCAGCAGGGCCCCTGCCCCTGGCCAGCCTTGCCCAGACCTTCCTGGCCTCCGGGGGTACTGCCCCACCAAGGGGCAGGCTGCGGGGACTGGGTCCAGACATGCGCGGGCGCCTCCCCAGGCTCATCCCCGCTGGTGCCTTTCCCCTGGGCCTAGGCCTCGGTTTAGGCCTCCTTGGAGAGGAGGTTGCTGGCAGGGGCTGTCTCCACACTGCAAGGTGCTGGAGCTCAGAGGGCCTCGTCAGAGGGAAGGGACGAGCAAGGGGTTGGATGCCCAAGACCTCTTTGGCCAGCAGCCTCAGGGCAGCAGGGAGAGCAAGAGGCCCAACTTGCCCCTAGGTCGGCTCTGCCCCTTCCCACACAGGCGGCCAGCCCAGCAGCTGCCTGAAAGACTCTGGCTCCCCCGAGCTCTCTGCCGGTGCAGGGGGCAGATCAGACGTGTGCATGTGGTTCTGCCTTGGCCTGGGAGTGTGGACACCCTGCCTTGCCCCCAGGCTCAGGGGCAAGGGCCCAGAGAGAGCACCACCCTGAAGCGCTTTTCTCCCGGGCTTAGGAGCATTGTGCACGCCTGCTGGGAACAGTGGGCGGGAGCGCTTGCAAACCGGCCTTTGGAGGCAGCCGGGGAGGTCTTGCAGTGGGAGAGGGCCGGTTGTGCTCAGAGGCCCCACAGGCCAGGGGCAGGACCCAGCAGGTCCCCTGCCCCTGGCCAGCCTTTCCCAGACCTTCCTGGCCTCCGGGGGTACTGCCCCACCAAGGGGCAAGCTGCGGGGACTGGGTCCAGACATGCCCGGGCGCCTCCCCAGGCTCATCCCCGCTGGTGCCTTTCCCCTGGGCCTAGGCCTCGGTTGAGGCCTCCTTGGAGAGGAGGTTGCTGGCAGGGGCTGTCTCCACACTGCAAGGTGCTGGAGCTCAGAGGGCCTCGTCAGAGGGAAGGGACCAGCAAGGGGCTGGATGCCCAAGACCTCTTTGGCCCAGCAGCCTCAGGGCAGCAGGGAGAGCAAGAGGCCCAACTTGCCCCTAGGTCGGCTCTGCCCCTTCCCACACAGGCGGCCAGCCCAGCAGCTGCCTGACAGACTCTGGCTCCCCCGAGCTCTCTGCCGGTGCAGGGGTCAGGAACAGACGTGTGCATGTGGTTCTGCCTTGGTCTGGGAGTGTGGACCCCCTGCCTGGCCCCCAGGCTCAGGGGCAAGGGCCCGGAGAGAGCAACACCCCGAAGCGCTTTTCTCACGGGCTTGGGAGCATTGTGTGTGCCTGGTGGGAACAGTGGGCGGGAGCGCTTGCAAACCGGCCTTTGGAGGCAGCCGGGGAGGTCTTCCAGTGGGAGAGGGCCGGTTGTGCTCAGAGGCCCCACAGGCCAGGGGTAGGACCCAGCAGGTCCCCTGCCCCTGGCCAGCCTTGCCCAGACCTTCCTGGCCTCCGGGGGTACTGCCCCACCAAGGGGCAGGCTGCGGGGACTGGGTCCAGACATGCCCGGGCGCCTCCCCAGGCTCATCCCCGCTGGTGCCTTTCCCCTGGTCCTAGGCCTGGGTTGAGGCCTCCTTGGAGAGGAGGTTCCTGGCAGGGGCTGTCTCCACACTGCAAGGTGCTGGAGCTCAGAGGGCCTCGTCAGAGGGAAGGGACAAGCAAGGGGCTGGATGCCAAGACCTCTTTGGCCCAGCAGCCTCAGGGCAGCAGGGAGAGCAAGAGGCCCAACTTGACCCTAGGTCGGCTCTGCCCCTTCCCACACAGGCGGCCAGCCCAGCAGCTGCCTGACAGACTCTGGCTCCCCCGAGCTCTCTGCCGGTGCAGGGGGCAGGAACAGACGTGTGCATGTGGTTCTGCCTTGGCCTGGGAGTGTGTTCCCCCTGCCTGGCCCCCAGGCTCAGGGGCAAGGGCCCGGTGAGAGCACCACCCTGAAGCGCTTTTCTCCCGGGCTTGGGAGCACTGTGCGTGCCTGACGGGAACAGCGGGCGGGAGTGCTTGCAAACCGGCCTTTGGAGGCAGACGGGGAGGTCTTCCAGCAGGAGAGTGCCGGTTGTGCTCAGAGGCCCCACAGGCCAGGGGCAGGACCCAGCAGTGTCCCTGCCCCTGGCAGCCTTGCCCAGACCTTCCTGGCCTCCGGGGGTACTGCCCCACCAAGGGGCAGGCTGCGGGGACTGGGTCCAGACATGCCCGGGCGCCTCCCCAGGCTCATCCCCGCTGGTGCATTTCCCCTGGGTCTAGGCCTAGGTTGAGGCCTCCTTGGAGAGGAGGTTGCTGGCAGGGGCTGTCTCCACACTGCAAGGTGCTGGAGCTCAGAGGGCCTCATCAGAGGGAAGGGACCAGCAAGGGGCTGGATGCCCAAGACCTCTTTGGCCCAGCAGCCTCAGGGCAGCAGGGAGAGGAAGAGGCCCAACTTGCCCCTAGGTCGGCTCTGCCCCTTCCCACAGAGGCGGCCAGCCCAGCAGCTGCCTGACAGACTCTGGCTCCCCCGAGCTCTCTGCCGGTGCAGGGGTCAGGAACAGACGTGTGCATGTGGTTCTGCCTTGGTCTGGGAGTGTGAACCAACTGCCTGGCCCCCAGGCTCAGGGGCAAGGGCCCGGAGAGAGCAACACCCCGAAGCGCTTTTCTCCCGGGCTTGGGAGCATTGTGCGTGCCTGGCGGGAACAGCGGGCAGGAGTGTTGGCAAAACGGCCTTTGGAGGCAGCCGGGGAGGTCTTCCAGTGGGAGAGGTCCGGTTGTGCTCAGAGGCCCCACAGGCCAGGGGCAGGAACCAGCAGGGCCCCTGCCCCTGGCCAGCCTTGCCCAGACCTTCCTGGCCTCCGGGGGTACTGCCCCACCAAGGGGCAGGCTGCGGGGACTGGGTCCAGACATGCCCGGGCGCCTCCCCAGGCTCATCCCCGCTGGTGCCTTTCCCCTGGTCCTAGGCCTGGGTTGAGGCCTCCTTGGAGAGGAGGTTCCTGGCAGGGGCTGTCTCCACACTGCAAGGTGCTGGAGCTCAGAGGGCCTCGTCAGAGGGAAGGGACAAGCAAGGGGCTGGATGCCAAGACCTCTTTGGCCCAGCAGCCTCAGGGCAGCAGGGAGAGCAAGAGGCCCAACTTGACCCTAGGTCGGCTCTGCCCCTTCCCACACAGGCGGCCAGCCCAGCAGCTGCCTGACAGACTCTGGCTCCCCCGAGCTCTCTGCCGGTGCAGGGGGCAGGAACAGACGTGTGCATGTGTTTCTGCCTTGGCCTGGGAGTGTGTTCCCCCTGCCTGGCCCCCAGGATCAGGGGCAAGGGCCCGGTGAGAGCACCACCCCGAAGCGCTTTTCTCCCGGGCTTGGGAGCATTGTGCGTGCCTGACGGGAACTGCGGGCGGGAGTGCTTGCAAACCGGCCTTTGGAGGCAGACGGGGAGGTCTTCCAGCGGGAGAGTGCCGGTTGTGCTCAGAGGCCCCACAGGCCAGGGGCAGGACCCAGCAGTGTCCCTGCCCCTGGCAGCCTTGCCCAGACCTTCCTGGCCTCCGGGGGTACTGCCCCACCAAGGGGCAGGCTGCGGGGACTGGGTCCAGACATGCCCGGGCAGCTCCCCAGGCTCATCCCCGCTGGTGCATTTCCCCTGGGTCTAGGCCTAGGTTGAGGCCTCCTTGGAGAGGAGGTTGCTGGCAGGGGCTGTCTCCACACTGCAAGGTGCTGGAGCTCAGAGGGCCTCATCAGAGGGAAGGGACCAGCAAGGGGCTGGATGCCCAAGACCTCTTTGGCCCAGCAGCCTCAGGGCAGCAGGGAGAGGAAGAGGCCCAACTTGCCCCTAGGTCGGCTCTGCCCCTTCCCACAGAGGCGGCCAGCCCAGCAGCTGCCTGACAGACTCTGGCTCCCCCGAGCTCTCTGCCGGTGCAGGGGTCAGGAACAGACGTGTGCATGTGGTTCTGCCTTGGCCTGGGAGTGTGAACCAACTGCCTGGCCCCCAGGCTCAGGGGCAAGGGCCCGGAGAGAGCAACACCCCGAAGCGCTTTTCTCCCGGGCTTGGGAGCATTGTGCGTGCCTGGCGGGAACAGCGGGCAGGAGTGTTGGCAAACCGGCCTTTGGAGGCAGCCGGGGAGGTCTTCCAGTGGGAGAGGTCCGGTTGTGCTCAGAGGCCCCACAGGCCAGGGGCAGGAACCAGCAGGGCCCCTGCCCCTGGCCAGCCTTGCCCAGACCTTCCTGGCCTCCGGGGGTACTGCCCCACCAAGGGGCAGGCTGCGGGGACTGGGTCCAGACATGCCCGGGCGCCTCCCCAGGCTCATCCCCGCTGGTGCCTTTCCCCTGGTCCTAGGCCTCGGTTGAGGCCTCCTTGGAGAGGAGGTTGCTGGCAGGGGCTGTCTCCACACTGCAAGGTGCTGGAGCTCAGAGGGCCTCGTCAGAGGGAAGGGACAAGCAATGGGCTGGATGCCCAAGACGTCTTTGGCCCAGCAGCCTCAGGGCAGCAGGGAGAGCAAGAGGCCCAAATTGCCCCTAGGTCGGCTCTGCCCCTTCCCACACAGGCGGCCAGCCCAGCAGCTGCCTGACAGACTCTGGCTCCCCCGAGCTCTCTGCCGGTGCAGGCGGCAGGAACAGACGTGTGCATGTGGTTCTGCCTTGGCCTGGGAGTGTGGACCCCCTGCCTGGCCCCCAGGCTCAGGGGCAAGGGCCCGGAGAGAGCACCACCCCGAAGCGCTTTTCTCCCGGGCTTGGGAACATTGTACGCGCTTGGTGGGAACAGTGGGCGGGAGTGCTTGCAAACCGGCCTTTGGAGGCAGCCGGGGTGGTCTTCCAGTGGGAGAGGGCCGGTTGTGCTCAGAGACCCCACAGGCCAGGGGCAGGACCCAGCAGGTCCCCTGCCCCTGGCCAGCCTTTCCCAGACCTTCCTGGCCTCCGGGGGTACTGCCCCACCAAGGGGCAGGCTGCGGGGACTGGGTCCAGACATGCCCGGGCGCCTCCCCAGGCTCATCCCCGCTGGTGCCTTTCCCCTGGGCCTAGGCCTCGGTTTAGGCCTCCTTGGAGAGGAGGTTGCTGGCAGGGGCTGTCTCCACACTGCAAGGTGCTGGAGCTCAGAGGGCCTCGTCAGAGGGAAGGGACCAGCAAGGGGCTGGATGCCCAAGACCTCTTTGGCCCAGCAGCCTCAGGGCAGCAGGGAGAGCAAGAGGCCCAACTTGCCCCTAGGTCGGCTCTGCCCCTTCCCACACAGGCGGCCAGCCCAGCAGCTGCCTGACAGACTCTGGCTCACCCGAGCTCTCTGCCGGTGCAGGGGGCAGATCAGAGGTGTGCATGTGGTTCTGCCTTGGCCTGGGAGTGTGGACACCCTGCCTTGCCCCCAGGCTCAGGGGCAAGGGCCCGGAGAGAGCACCACCCCGAAGCGCTTTTCTCCCGGGCTTGGGAGCATTGTGCCCGCCTGCTGGGAACAGTGTGCGGGAGCGCTTGCAAACCGGCCTTTGGAGGCAGCCGGGGAGGTCTTCCAGTGGGAGAGGGCCGGTTGTGCTCAGAGGCCCCAAAGGCCACGGGCAAGACGCAGCAGGGCCCCTGCCCCTGGCTAGCCTTGCCCAGACCTTCCTGGTCTCCGGGGGTACTGCCCCACCAAGGGGCAGGCTGCGGGGATTGGGTCCAGACATGCCCGGGCGCCTCCCCAGGCTCATCCCCGCTGGTGCCTTTCCCCTGGGCCTAGGCCTCGGTTGAGGCCTCCTTGGAGAGGAGGTTCCTGGCAGGAGCTGTCTCCACACTGCAAGGTGCTGGAGCTCAGAGGGCCTCGTCAGAGGGAAGGGACCAGCAAAGGGCTGGATGCCCAAGACCTCTTTGACCCAGCAGCCTCAGGGCAGCAGGGAGAGCAAGAGGCCCAACTTGCCCCTAGGTGGGCTCTGCCCCGTCCCACACAGGCAGCCAGCCCAGCAGCAGCCTGGCAGTCTCTGGCTCTCTCGAGCTCTCTGCCGGTGTAGGGTGCAGGAACAGACGTGTGCATGTCGTTCTGCCTTGGCCTGGGAGTGTGTTCCCCCTGCCTGGCCCCCAGGGTCAGGGGCAAGGGCCCGGTGAGAGCACCACCCCGAAGCGCTTTTCTCCCGGGCTTGGGAGCATTGTGCGTGCCTGGCGGGAACAGCGGGCGGGAGTGCTTGCAAACCGGCCTTTGGAGGTAGACGGGGAAGTCTTCCAGTGGGAGAGGGCCGGTTGTGCTCAGAGGCCCCACAGGCCAGGGGCAGGACCCAGCAGGGCCCCTGCCCCTGGCCAGCCTTGCCCAGACCTTCCTGGCCTCCGGGGGTACTGCCCCACCAAGGGGCAGGCTGCGGGGACTGGGTCCAGACATGCCCGGGCGCCTCCCCAGGCTCATCCCCGCTGGTGCCTTTCCCCTGGGCCTAGGCCTCAGTTTAGGCCTCCTTGGAGAGGAGGTTGCTGGCAGGGGCTGTCTCCACACTGCAAGGTGCTGGAGCTCAGAGGGCCTCGTCAGAGGGAAGGGACCAGCAAGGGGCTGGATGCCCAAGACCTCTTTGGCCCAGCAGCCTCAGGGCAGCAGGGAGAGCAAGAGGCCCAACTTGCCCCTAGGTCGGCTCTGCCCCTTCCCACACAGGCAGCCTGCCCAGCAGCTGCCTGAAAGACTCTGGCTCCCCCGAGCTCTCTGCCGGTGCAGGGGGCAGATCAGACGTGTGCATGTGGTTCTGCCTTGGCCTGGGAGTGTGGACACCCTGCCTTGCCCCCAGGCTCAGGGGCAAGGGCCCAGAGAGAGCACCACCCTGAAGCGCTTTTCTCCCGGGCTTGGGAGCATTGTGCACGCCTGCTGGGAACAGTGGGCGGGAGCGCTTGCAAACCGGCCTTTGGAGGCAGCCGGGGAGGTCTTGCAGTGGGAGAGGGCCGGTTGTGCTCAGAGGCCCCACAGGCCAGGGGCAGGACCCAGCAGGTCCCCTGCCCCTGGCCAGCCTTTCCCAGACCTTCCTGGCCTCAGGGGGTACTGCCCCACCAAGGGGCAGGCTGCGGGGACTGGGTCCAGACATGCCCGGGCGCCTCCCCAGGCTCATCCCCGCTGGTGCCTTTCCCCTGGGCCTAGGCCTCGGTTGAGGCCTCCTTGGAGAGGAGGTTGCTGGCAGGGGCTGTCTCCACACTGCAAGGTGCTGGAGCTCAGAGGGCCTCGTCAGAGGGAGGGGACCAGGAAGGGGCTGGATGCCCAAGACCTCTTTGGCCCAGCAGCCTCAGGGCAGCAGGGAGAGCAAGAGGCCCAACTTGCCCCTAGGTCGGCTCTGCCCCTTCCCACAGAGGCGGCCAGCCCAGCAGCTGCCTGACAGACTCTGGCTCCCCCGAGCTCTCTGCCGGTGCAGGGGTCAGGAACAGACGTGTGCATGTGGTTCTGCCTTGGTCTGGGAGTGTGGACCCCCTGCCTGGCCCCCAGGCTCAGGGGCAAGGGCCCGGAGAGAGCAACACCCCGAAGCGCTTTTCTCCCGGGCTTGGGAGCATTGTGTGTGCCTGGTGGGAAGAGTGGGCGGGAGCGCTTGCAAACCGGCCTTTGGAGGCAGCCGGGGAGGTCTTCCAGTGGGAGAGGGCCGGTTGTGCTCAGAGGCCCCACAGGCCAGGGGCAGGACCCAGCAGGTCCCCTGCCCCTGGCCAGCCTTGCCCAGACCTTCCTGGCCTCCGGGGGTACTGCCCCACCAAGGGGCAGGCTGCGGGGACTGGGTCCAGACATGCCCGGGCGCCTCCCCAGGCTCATCCCCGCTGGTGCCTTTCCCCTGGTCCTAGGCCTGGGTTGAGGCCTCCTTGGAGAGGAGGTTCCTGGCAGGGGCTGTCTCCACACTGCAAGGTGCTGGAGGTCAGAGGGCCTCGTCAGAGGGAAGGGACAAGCAAGGGGCTGGATGCCAAGACCTCTTTGGCCCAGCAGCCTCAGGGCAGCAGGGAGAGCAAGAGGCCCCACTTGACCCTAGGTCGGCTCTGCCCCTTCCCACACAGGCGGCCAGCCCAGCAGCTGCCTGACAGACTCTGGCTCCCCCGAGCTCTCTGCCGGTGCAGGGGGCAGGAACAGACGTGTGCATGTGGTTGTGCCTTCGCCTGAGAGTGTGTTCCCCCTGCCTGGCCCCCAGGCTCAGGGGCAAGGGCCCGGTGAGAGCACCACCCCGAAGCGCTTTTCTCCCGGGCTTGGGAGCATTGTGCGTGCCTTGCGGGAACAGCGGGCGGGAGTGCTTGCAAACCGGCCTTTGGAGGCAGACGGGGAGGTCTTCCAGCGGGAGAGTGCCGGTTGTGCTCAGAGGCCCCACACGCCAGGGGCAGGACCCAGCAGTGTCCCTGCCCCTGGCAGCCATGCCCAGAACTTCCTGGCCTCCGGGGGTACTGCCCCACCAAGGGGCAGGCTGCGGGGACTGGGTCCAGACATGCCCGGGCGCCTCCCCAGGCTCATCCCCGCTGGTGCCTTTCCCCTGGGCCTAGGCCTCGGTTTAGGCCTCCTTGGAGAGGAGGTTGCTGGCAGGGGCTGTCTCCACACTGCAAGGTGCTGGAGCTCAGAGGGCCTCGTCAGAGGGAAGGGACCAGCAAGGGGCTGGATGCCCAAGACCTCTTTGGCCCAGCAGCCTCAGGGCAGCAGGGAGAGCAAGAGGCCCAACTTGCCCCTAGGTCGGCTCTGCCCCTTCCCACACAGGCGGACAGCCCAGCAGCTGCCTGACAGACTCTGGCTCCCTGGAGCTCTCTGCCGGTGCAGGGGGCAGATCAGACGTGTGCATGTGGTTCTGCCTTGGCCTGGGAGTGTGGACACCCTGCCTTGCCCCCAGGCTCAGGGGCAAGGGCCCAGAGAGAGCACCACCCTGAAGCGCTTTTCTCCCGGGCTTAGGAGCATTGTGCACGCCTGCTGGGAACAGTGGGCGGGAGCGCTTGCAAACCGGCCTTTGGAGGCAGCCGGGGAGGTCTTCCAGTGGGAGAGGGCCGGTTGTGCTCAGAGGCCCCACAGGCCATGGGCAGGACCCAGCAGGTCCCCTGCCCCTGGCCAGCCTTGCCCAGACTTTCCTGGCCTCCGGGGGTACTGCCCCACCAAGGGGCAGGCTGCGGGGACTGGGTCCAGACATGCTCGGGCGCCTCCCCTGGCTCATCCCCGCTGGTGCCTTTCCCCTGGGCCTAGGCCTCGGTTGGGGCCTCCTTGGAGAGGAGGTTGCTGGCAGGGGCTGTCTCCACACTGCAAGGTGCTGGAGCTCAGAGGGCCTCGTCAGAGGGAAGGGACCAGCAAAGGGCTGGATGTCCAAGACCTCTTTGGCCCAGCAGCCTCAGGGCAGCAGGGAGAGCAAGAGGCCCAACTTGCCCCTAGGTCGGCTCTGCCCCGTCCCACACAGGCAGCCAGCCGAGCAGCAGCCTGGCTGTCTCTGGCTCCCCCGAGCTCTCTGCCGGTGTAGGGGGCAGGAACAGACGTGTGCATGTCCTTCTGCCTTGGCCTGGGAGTGTGTTCCCCCTGCCTGGCCCCCAGGCTCAGTGGCAAGGGCCCGGAGAGAGCACCACCCCGAAGCGCTTTTCTCCCGGGCTTCGGAGCATTTTGCGTGCCTGGCGGGAACAGCGGGCGGGAGTGTTGGCAACCCGGACTTTGGACGCAGCCGTTGAGGTCTTCCAGCGGGAGAGGGCCGGATGTGCTCAGAGGCCCCACAGGCCAGGGGCAGGACCCAGCAGGTCCCCTGCCCCTGGCCAGCCTTTCCCAGACCTTCCTGTCCTCAGGGGGTACTGCCCCACCAAGGGGCAGGCTGCGGGGACTGGGTTCAGACATGCCCGGGCGCCTCCCCAGGCTGATCCCCGCTGGTGCCTTTCCCCTGGGCCTAGGCCTCGGTTTAGGCCTCCTTGGAGAGGAGGTTGCTGGCAGGGGCTGTCTCCACACTGCAAGGTGCTGGAGCTCAGAGGGCCTCGTCAGAGGGAAGGGACCAGCAAAGGGCTGGATGTCCAAGACCTCTTTGACCCAGCAGACTCAGGGCAGCAGGGAGAGCAAGAGGCCCAACTGGCCCCTAGGTCGGCTCTGACCCGTCCCACACAGGCAGCCAGCCCAGCAGCTGCCTGGCAGTCTCTGACTCCCCCTAGCTCTCTGCCGGTGGAGGTGGCAGGAACAGACGTGTGCATGTGGTTCTGCCTTGGCCTGGGACTTGGATCCCCTGCCTGGCCCCCAGGCTCAGGGGCAAGGGCCCGGAGAGACCACCACCCCGAAGCGCTTTTCTCCCGGGCTTGGGAGCATTGTGCGCGCCTGGCGGGAACAGTGGGCGGGAGTGTTTGCAAACCGGCCTTTGGAGGCAGCCGGGGAGGTCTTCCAGTGGGAGAGGGCCGGTTGTGCTCAGAGGCCCCACAGGCCAGGGGCAGGACCCAGTAGTGCCCCTGCCCCTGGCCAGCCTTGCCCAGACCTTCCTGGCCTCCGGGGGTACTGCCCCACCAAGGGGCAGGCTGCGGGGACAGGGTCCAGACATGCCCGGGCGCCTCCCCTGGCTCAACCCCGCTGGTGCCTTTTCCCTGGGCCTAGGCCTCGGTTGAGGCCTCCTTGGAGAGGAGATTGCTGGCAGGTGCTGTCTCCACACTGCAAGGTGCTGGAGCTCAGAGGGCCTCGTCAGAGGGAAGGGACCAGTAAGGGGCTGGATGCCCAAGACGTCTTTGACCCAGCAGCCTCAGGGCTCTAGGTAGAGCAAGAGGCCCAACTTGCCCCTAGGTCGGCTCTGCCCCTTCCCACACAGGCCGCCAGCCCAGCACCTGCCTGACAGACTCTGGCTCCCCCGAGCTCTCTGCCGGTGCAGGGGGCAGATCAGACGTGTGCATGTGGTTCTGCCTTGGCCTGGGGGTGTGGACACCCTGCCTTGCCCCCAGGCTCAGGGGCAAGGTCCCAGAGAGAGCACCACCCTGAAGCGCTTTTCTCCCGGGCTTAGGAGCATTGTGCCCGCTTGCTGGGAACAGTGGGCGGGAGCGCTTGCAAACCGACCTTTGGAGGCAGCCGGGGAGGTCCTCCATGGGCCCGGAGAGAACACCACCCCGATGCGCTTTTCTCCCGGGCTAGGGAGCAGTGTGCGCGTGTGGCGGGAACAGCAGGCAGGAGTGCTTGCAAACCGGCCTTTGGAGGCAGGCGCGGAGGTCTTCCAAGGGCAAGGAGTGAGCACCACCCCAAAATGCTTTTCTCCCGTGCTTGGAAGCATTGTGCATGGCTGGTGGGAACAGCGGGCATGAGTGCTTGCATACCGCCCATTGGAGGCAGCCGGGGAAGTCTTCAAAGGGCCCTGAGAGAGCACCACCCCAAAGCGCTTTTCTCTCGTGATTGGGAGCATTGTGTGCGGCTGGCGGGACAGCGGGAGGGAGTTCTTGCAAACCGACCTTTGGAGGCCGCCGGGGAAGTCTTCCAAGGGCTGGGAGAGAGCACCACCCCAAAGCGCTTCTCTCCCGTGTTTTGGAGCATGTGCGTGGCTGGCGGGAACAGTGAGTGGGAGTGATTGCAAACCCTCCTTTGGGGGCAGCTGGGGTGGTCCTCCATGGGCACGGAGAGAACACCACCCCGAAGCGCATTTCTTACGGTCTTGGGAGCATTGTGCGCGGATGGCGGGAACAGCGGGCATGAGTTCTTGCAAACCCACCTTTGGAGGTAGCTGGGGAGGTCTTCCAAGGGCCCGGAGAGAGCACAATCCCGAAGCACTTTTCTCCCGGGATTGGGAGCATTGTGCGTGGCTGGCGGGAACAGCAGGAAGGAGTCCTTGCAAACCGGCCTTTGGAGGCAGCCGGGGACGTCTTCCAATGGCCGGGAGAGAGCACCACCCCGAAGCGCTTTTCTCCCGGGCTTGGGTGCATTGTGCGCGTGTGGCGGGAACAGCAGGCAGGAGTGCTTGCAAACCGGCCTTTGGAGGCAGCCGGGGAGGTCTTCCAAGGGCCCGGAGAGAGCACCACCTCGAAGCGCTTTTCTCTCAGGTTTTGGAGCATTGTGTGCGGCTGGTGGGACAGCGGGAGGGAATTCTTGCAAACCGGCCTTTGGAGGCAGCCAGAGAAGTCTTCCAAGGGCCCGGAGAGAGCACCACCCCGAAGCGCTTTTCTCCGGGGTTTTGGAACATTGTGTGTGGCTGGCGGGAACAGCGAGTGGGAGTGCTTGCAAACCGGCCTTTGGGGGCAGCCGGGGAGGTCCTCCATGGTCCCGGAGAGAACACCACCCCGAAGCGCTTTTCTCACTGTCTTGGGAGCATTGTGCGCGGCTGGTGGGAACAGCGGGCATGAGTGCTTGCAAACTGTCCTTTGGAGGCAGCCGGGGAGGTCTTCCAAGGGCCCGGACTGATCACCACCCCAAAATGCTTTTCTCCCGGGCTTGGGAGCATTGTGCGCGGCTGTCGGGAACAGCGGACATGAGTGCTTGCAAACCGGCCTTTGGAGGCAGCCGGGGAGGTCTTGAAAGTGCCCGGAGAGAGCACCACCCCGAAGCGCTTTTCTCCCGGGCTTGGGAGCATTGCGCCCGGCTGGCGGGAACAGCAGGCAGGAGTGCTTGCAAACTGGCCTTTGGAGGCAGCCCGGGAGGTCTTCCAAGGGCCCGGAGTGAGCACCACCCCAAAATGCTTTTCTCCCGGGCTTGGGAGCATTGTGCGCGGCTGGTGGGAACAACGGGCATGAGTGCTTGCAAACCGGCCTTTGGAGGCAGCCGGGGACGTCTTCCAAGGGCCCGGAGAGAGCACCACCCCGAAGCACTTTTCTCCCGGGCTTGGGAGCATTGTGCGTGGCTGGCGGGAACAGCAGGAAGGAGTCCTTGCAAACCGGCCTTTGGAGGCAGCCGGGGAGGTCTTCCAAGGGCCTGTAGAGAGCACCACCCCGAAGCGCTTTTCTCCCGGGCTTGGGAGTGTTGTGCGCGGGTGGCGGGAACAGCAGGCAGGAGTGCTTGAAAACCGGCCTTTGGAGGCAGCCGGGGAGGTCTTCCAGGGCCCGGTGTGAGCACCACCCCAAAAAGCTTTTCTCCCGGGCTTGGGAGCATTGTGCGCGGCTGGTGGGAACAGCGGGCATGAGTGCTTGCAAACTGGCCATTGGAGGCAGCCGGGGAGGTCTTCCTAGGGCCTGTAGAGAGCACCACCCCAAAATGCTTTTCTCCCGTGCTTGGGAGCATTGTGCGTGGCGAGCGGGAACAGCAGGAAGGAGTCCTTGCAAACCGGCCTTTGGAGGCAGCCGGGGAGGTCTTCCAAGGGCCTGTAGAGAGCACCACCCCGAAGCGCTTTTCTCCCGGGCTTGGGAGCATTGTGCGCGGCTGGCGGGAACAGCGGGATTGATTGCTTGCAAACCGGCCTTTGGAGGCAGCCGGGGAGGTCTTCCAAGGGCCTGGAGAGAGCACCACCCCGAAGCGCTTTTCTCCCGGGCTTGGGACCATTGTGCGCGGCTGGTGGGAACAGCGGGCATGAGTGCTTGCAAACCGGCCTTTGGAGACAAACGGGGAGGTCTTCCAAGGGCCCGGAGAGAGCACCACCCCGAAGCGCTTTTCTCCCGTGATTGGGAGCATTGTGTGCGGCTGGCGGGACAGCGGGAGGGAGTTCTTGAAAACCAGCCTTTGGAGGCAGCCGGGGAGGTCTTCCAAGGGCCGGGAGAGAGCACCACCCCGAAGCGCTTTTCTCCTGGGCTTGGAGCATTTGCACGGATGGCGGGAACAGCGAGTGGGAGTGCTTGAAAACGAGCCTTTGGAGGCAGCCGGGGAGGTCTTCCAAGGGCCGGGAGAGAGCACCACCCCGAGCGCTTTTCTCCCGGGCTTGGGAGCATTGTGCGCGGCTGGCGGGAACAGCGGGATTGAGTGCTTGCAAACCGGCCTTTGGAGGCAGCTGGGGAGGTCTTCCAAGGGCCGGGAGAGAGCACCACCCCGAAGCGCTTTTCTCCCGGGCTTGGGAGCATTGTGCGCGGCTGGCGGGAACAGCGGGCATGAGTGCTTGCAAACCGGCCTTTGGAGGCAGCCGCGGAGGTCTTCCAGTGGGAGAGGGCCCAGCAGCTACCTAACAGACTCTGGCTCCCCCGAGCTCTCTGCCAGTGCAGGGGTCAGGAACAGAAGTGTGCATGTGGTTCTGCCTTGGTCTGGGAGTGTGGACCCACTGCCTGGCCCCCACGCTCAGGGTCAAGGGCCCGGAGAGAGCAACACACCGAAGCGCTTTTCTCGCGGGCTTGGGAGAATTGTGCGTGCCTGGCGGGAACAGCGGGCGGGAGTGTTGGCAAACCGGCCTTTGGAGGCAGCCGCGGAGGTCTTCCAGTGGGAGAGGGCCGGTTGTGCTCAAAGGCCCCACAGGCCAGGGGCAGGACCCAGCAGGGCCCCTGCCCCTGGCCAGCCTTGCCCAGACCTTCCTGGCCTCCGGGGGTACTGCCCCACCAAGGGGCAGGCTGCGGGGACTGGGTCCAGACATGCCCGGGCGCCTCCCCAGGCTCATCCCCGCTGGTGCCTTTCCCCTGGGCCTAGGCCTCGGTTTAGGCCTCCTTGGAGAGGAGGTTGCTGGCAGGGGCTGTCTCCACACTGCAAGGTGCTGGAGCTCAGAGGGCCTCATCAGAGGGAAGGGACCAGCAAGGGGCTGGATGCCCAAGACCTCTTTGGCCCAGCAGCCTCAGGGCAGCAGGGAGAGCAAGAGGCCCAACTTGCCCCTAGGTCGGCTCTGCCCCTTCCCACACAGGCCGCCAGCCCAGCAGCTGCCTGGCAGACTCTGGCTCCCCCGAGCTCTCTGCCCGTGCAGGGGCCGGGAACAGACGTGTGCATGTGGTTCTGCCTTGGCCTGGGAGTGTGTACCCCCTGCATTGCCCCCAGGCTCAGGGGCAAGGGCCCGGTGAGAGCACCACCCCGAAGCACTTTTTTCCCGGGCTTGGGAGCATTGTGCGTGCCTGGCGGGAACAGCGGGCGCGAGTGTTGTCAAATCGGCCTTTGGAGGCAGCCGGGGAGGTCTTCCGGCGGGAGAGGGCCGCTCATGCTCAGAGGCCCCACAGGACAGGGGCAGGACCCAGCAGGGCCCCTGCCCCAGGCCAGCCTTGCCCAGACCTTCCTGGCCTCCGGGGGTACTGCCCCACCAAGGGGCAGGCTGCGGGGTTGGGTCCAGACATTCCCGGGCGCCTCCCCAGGTTCATCCCCGCTGGTGCCTTTCCCTGGGACTAGGCCTCGGTTGAGGCCTCCTTGGGGAGGAGGTTGCTGGCAGGGTCTGTCTCCACACTGCAAGGTGCTGGAGCTCAGAGGGCCTCGTCAGATGGAAGGGACCAGCAAAGGGCTGGATGTCCAAGACCTCTTTGGCCCAGCAGCCTCAGGGCAGCAGGGAGAGCAAGAGGCCCAACTTGCCCCTAGGTCGGCTCTGCCCCTTCCCACACAGGCTGCCAGCCCAGCAGCTGCCTGGCAGACTCTGGCTCCCCCGAGCTCTCTGCCGGTGCAGGGGGCAGGAACAGACGTGTGCATGTGGTTCTGACTTTGCCTGGGAGTGTGGACCCCCTGCCTGGCCCCCAGGCACAGGGGCAAGGGCCCGGAGAGAGCACCACCCCAAAATGCTTTTCTCCCGGGCTTGGGAGCATTTGCGTGGCTGGCGGGAACAGCTAGTGGGAATGCTTGCAAACCGGCCTTTGAGGGCATCCGGTGAGGTCCTCCATGGGCCCGGAGAGAACACCACCCCGATGTGCTTTTCTCCCGGGCTTGGGAGCAGTGTGCGCAGGTGGCGGGAACAGCAGGCAGGAGTGCTTGCAAACCGGCCTTTGGAGGCAGGCGCGGAGGTCTTCCAAGGGCAAGGATTGAGCACCACCCCAAAATGCTTTTCTCCCGTGCTTGGGAGCATTGTGCATGGCTGGTGGGAACAGCGGGCATGAGTGCTTGCATACCGGCCATTGGAGGCAGCCGGGGAAGTCTACAAAGGGCCCTGAGAGAGCACCACCCCGAAGCGCTTTCTCCCGTGATTGGGAGCATTGTGTGCGGCTGGCGGGACAGCGGGAGGGAGTTCTTGAAAACCAGCCTTTGGAGGCAGCCGGGGAAGTCTTCCAAGGGCCGGGAGAGAGCACCACCCCAAAGCGCTTCTCTCCCGTGTTTTGGAGCATGTGCGTGGCTGGCGGGAACAGTGAGTGGGAGTGATTGCAAACCGGCCTTTGGGGGCAGCCGGGGAGGTCCTCCATGGGCACGGAGAGAACACCACCCCGAAGCGCATTTCTCCCAGTCTTGGGAGCATTGTGTGCGGCTGGCGGGAACAGCGGGCATGAGTTCTTGCATACTGGACTTTGGAGGCAGCCGGGGAGGTCTTTCAAGGGCCCGGAGTGAGCACCACCCCAAAATGCTTTTCTCCCGGGCTTGGGAGCATTGTACGCGGCTGGCGGGAACAGCGGGCCTGAGTGCTTGCAAACCGGCCTTTTGAGGCAGCCGGGGTGGTCTTCAAAGGGCCCGGAGAGAGCACCACCCCAAAATGCTTTTCTCCCGGGCTTGGGAGCATTGTGCGCAGCTGGCGGGAACAGCAGGAATGAGTACTTGCAAACCCGCCTTTGGAGGTAGCCGGGGAGGTCTTCCAAGGGCCCGGAGAGAGCACCATCCCGAAGCGCTTTTCTCCCGGGCTTGGGACCATTGTGCGCGGCTGGTGGGAACAGCGGGCATGAGTGCTTGCAAACCGGCCTTTGGAGACAAACGGGGAGGTCTTCCAAGGGCCCGGAGAGAGCACCACCCCGAAGCGCTTTTCTCCCGTGATTGGGAGCATTGTGTGCGGCTGGCGGGACAGCGGGAGGGAGTTCTTGAAAACCAGCCTTTGGAGGCAGCCGGGGAGGTCTTCCAAGGGCCGGGAGAGAGCACCACCCCGAAGCGCTTTTCTCCTGGGCTTGGAGCATTTGCACGGATGGCGGGAACAGCGAGTGGGAGTGCTTGCAAACCGGCCTTTGGGGGCAGCCCGGGAGGTCTTTCTTGGGCCCAGAGAGAACACCACCCCGAAACGCTTTTCTCCCGGGCTTGGGAGCATTGTGCGCGGGTGGCGGGAACAGCAGGCAGAAGTGCTTGCAAACCGGCCTTGGAGGCAGCCGGGGAGGTCTTCCAAGGGCCCGGAGTGAGCACCACCCAAAAATGCTTTTCTCCCGGGCTTGGGAGCATTGTGCGCGCCTGGTGGGAACAGTGGGCGGGAGTGTTGGCAAACCGGCCTTTGGAGGCAGCCGGGGAGGTCTTCCAGTGGGAGAGGGCCGGTTGTGCTCAGAGGCCTCACAGGCCAGGGGCAGGACCCAGCAGGGCCCCTGCCCCTGGCCAGCCTTGCACTGACCTTCCTGGCCTCCGGGGGTACTGCCCCACCAAGGGGCAGGCTGCGGGGACTGGGTCCAGACATGTCCGTGCGTCTCCCCAGGATCATCCCCGCTGGTGCCTTTCCCCTGGGCGTAGGCCTCGGTTGAGGCCTCTTTGGAGAGAAGGTTGCTGGCAGGGGCTGTCTCCACACTGCAAGGTGCTGGAGCTCAGAGGGCCTCGTCAGAGGGAAGGGACCAGCAAAGGGCTGGATGCCCAAGACGTCGTTGACCCAGCAGCCTCAGGGCAGCAGGGAGAGCAAGAGGCCCAACTTGCCCCTAGGTCGGCTCTGCCCCTTCCCACACAGGCGGCCAGCCCAGCACCTGCCTGAGAGACTCTGGCTCCCCCGAGCTCTCTGCCGGTGCAGGGGGCAGATCAGACGTGTGCATGTGGTTCTGCCTTGGCCTGGGAGTGTGGACACCCTGCCTTGCCCCCAGGCTCAGGGGCAAGGGCCCGGAGAGAGCAACACCCTGAAGCGCTTTTCTCCCGGGCTTAGGAGCATTGTGCCCGCCTGCTGGGAACAGTGGGCGGGAGCGCTTGCAAACCGGCCTTTGAAGGCAGCCGGGGAGGTCTTCCAGTGGGAGAGGGCCGGTTGTGCTCAGAGGCCCCACAGGCCAGGGGCATTACCCAGCAGGGCCCCTGCCCCTGGCCAGCCTTGCCCAGACCTTCCTGGCCTCCGGGGGTACTGCCCCACCAAGGGGCAGGCTGCGGGGACTGGGTCCAGACATGCTCGGGCGCCTCCCCTGGCTCATCCCCGCTGGTGCCTTTCCCCTGAGCCTAGGCCACAGTTGAGGCCTCCTTGGAGAGGAGGTTGCTGGCAGGGGCTGTCTCCACACTGCAAGGTGCTGGAGCTCAGAGGGCCTCGTCAGAGGGAAGGGACCAGTAAGGGGCTGGATGCCCAAGACGTCTTTGGCCCAGCAGCCTCAGGGCAGCAGGGAGAGCAAGAGGCCCAACTTGCCCCTAGGGCGGCTCTGCCCCTTCCCACACAGGCGGCCAACCCAGCAGCTGCCTGACAGACTCTGGCTCCCCCAAGCTCTCTGCCGGTGCAGGGGACACGAACAGACGTGGGCATGTGGTTCTGCCTTGGCCTGGGAGTGTGTCCCCCTGCCTTGCCCCCAGGCTCAGGGGCAAGGGCCCAGAGAGAGCACCACCCCGAAGTGCTTTTCTGCCCGGCTTGGGAGCATTGTGCGAGCCTGGCATGAACAGAGGGCGGGAGTGTTTGCAAACAGGACTTTGGAGGCAGCCGGGGAGGTCTTCCAGTGGGAGAGGGCCGGTTGTGCTCAGAGGCCCCACAGGCCAGGGGCAGGACACAGCAGGGCCCCTGCCCCTGGCCAGCCTTGCCCAGACCTTCCTGGCCTCCGGGGGTACTGCCCCACCAAGGGGGAGGCTGCGGGGACAGGGTCCAGACATGCTCGGGCGCCTCCCCTGGCTCATCCCCGCTGGAGCCTTTCCCCTGGGCCTAGGCCTCGGTTGAGGCCTCCTTGGAGAGGAGGTTGCTGGCAGGGGCTGTCTCCACACTGCAAGATGCTGGAGCTCAGAGGGCCTCGTCAGAGGGAAGGGCCAGTAAGGGGCTGGATGCCCAAGACGTTTTTGGCCCAGCAGCCTCAGGGTAGCAGGGAGAGCAAGAGGCCCAACTTGGCCCTAGGGCATCTCTGCCCCTTCCCACACAGGCGGCCAGCCCAGCAGCTGCCTGACAGACTCTGGCTCCCCCGAGCTCTCTGCCGGTGCAGGGGGCAGATCAGACGTGTGCATGTGGTTCTGCCTTGGCCTGGGTGTGTGTTCCCCCTGCCTTGCCCCCAGGCTCAGGGGCAAGGGCCCAGAGAGAGCACCACCCTGAAGCGCTTTTCTCCCGGGCTTAGGAGCATTGTGCCCGCCTGCTGGGAACAGTGGGCGGGAGCGCTTGCAAACCGGCCTTTGGAGGCAGCCGGGGATGTCTTCCAGTGGGAGAGGGCCGGTTGTGCTCAGAGGCCCCACAGGCCAGGGGCAGGACCCAGCAGGGCCCCTGCCCCTGGCCAGCCTTGCCCAGACCTTCCTGGCCTCCGGGGGTACTGCCCCACCAAGGGGCAGGCTGTGGGGACTGGGTCCAGACATGCTCGGGCGCCTCCCCTGGCTCATCCCCGCTGGTGCCTATCCCCTGGGCCTAGGCCTCGGTTGAGGCCTCCTTGGAGAGGAGGTTGCTGGCAGGGGCTGTCTCCACACTGCAAGGTGCCGGAGCTCAGAGGGCCTCGTCAGAGGGAAGGGACCAGTAAGGGGCTGGATGCCCAAGACCTCTTTGGCCCAGCAGCCTCAGGGCAGCAGGGAGAGCAAGAGGCCCAACTTGCCCCTAGGTCGGCTCTGCCCCTTCCCACACAGGCCGCCAGCCCAGCAGCTGCCTGGCAGACTCTGGCTCCCCCGAGCTCTCTGCCCGTGCAGGGGCCGGGAACAGACGTGTGCATGTGGTTCTGCCTTGGCCTGGGAGTGTGTACCCCCTGCATTGCCCCCAGGCTCAGGGGCAAGGGCCCGGTGAGAGCACCACCCCGAAGCACTTTTTTCCCGGGCTTGGGAGCATTGTGCGTGCCTGGCGGGAACAGCGGGCGCGAGTGTTGTCAAATCGGCCTTTGGAGGCAGCCGGGGAGGTCTTCCGGCGGGAGAGGGCCGCTCATGCTCAGAGGCCCCACAGGACAGGGGCAGGACCCAGCAGGGCCCCTGCCCCAGGCCAGCCTTGCCCAGACCTTCCTGGCCTCCGGGGGTACTGCCCCACCAAGGGGCAGGCTGCGGGGTTGGGTCCAGACATTCCCGGGCGCCTCCCCAGGTTCATCCCCGCTGGTGCCTTTCCCTGGGACTAGGCCTCGGTTGAGGCCTCCTTGGGGAGGAGGTTGCTGGCAGGGTCTGTCTCCACACTGCAAGGTGCTGGAGCTCAGAGGGCCTCGTCAGATGGAAGGGACCAGCAAAGGGCTGGATGTCCAAGACCTCTTTGGCCCAGCAGCCTCAGGGCAGCAGGGAGAGCAAGAGGCCCAACTTGCCCCTAGGTCGGCTCTGCCCCTTCCCACACAGGCTGCCAGCCCAGCAGCTGCCTGGCAGACTCTGGCTCCCCCGAGCTCTCTGCCGGTGCAGGGGGCAGGAACAGACGTGTGCATGTGGTTCTGACTTTGCCTGGGAGTGTGGACCCCCTGCCTGGCCCCCAGGCACAGGGGCAAGGGCCCGGAGAGAGCACCACCCCAAAATGCTTTTCTCCCGGGCTTGGGAGCATTTGCGTGGCTGGCGGGAACAGCTAGTGGGAATGCTTGCAAACCGGCCTTTGAGGGCATCCGGTGAGGTCCTCCATGGGCCCGGAGAGAACACCACCCCGATGTGCTTTTCTCCCGGGCTTGGGAGCAGTGTGCGCAGGTGGCGGGAACAGCAGGCAGGAGTGCTTGCAAACCGGCCTTTGGAGGCAGGCGCGGAGGTCTTCCAAGGGCAAGGATTGAGCACCACCCCAAAATGCTTTTCTCCCGTGCTTGGGAGCATTGTGCATGGCTGGTGGGAACAGCGGGCATGAGTGCTTGCATACCGGCCATTGGAGGCAGCCGGGGAAGTCTACAAAGGGCCCTGAGAGAGCACCACCCCGAAGCGCTTTCTCCCGTGATTGGGAGCATTGTGTGCGGCTGGCGGGACAGCGGGAGGGAGTTCTTGAAAACCAGCCTTTGGAGGCAGCCGGGGAAGTCTTCCAAGGGCCGGGAGAGAGCACCACCCCAAAGCGCTTCTCTCCCGTGTTTTGGAGCATGTGCGTGGCTGGCGGGAACAGTGAGTGGGAGTGATTGCAAACCGGCCTTTGGGGGCAGCCGGGGAGGTCCTCCATGGGCACGGAGAGAACACCACCCCGAAGCGCATTTCTCCCAGTCTTGGGAGCATTGTGTGCGGCTGGCGGGAACAGCGGGCATGAGTTCTTGCATACTGGACTTTGGAGGCAGCCGGGGAGGTCTTTCAAGGGCCCGGAGTGAGCACCACCCCAAAATGCTTTTCTCCCGGGCTTGGGAGCATTGTACGCGGCTGGCGGGAACAGCGGGCCTGAGTGCTTGCAAACCGGCCTTTTGAGGCAGCCGGGGTGGTCTTCAAAGGGCCCGGAGAGAGCACCACCCCAAAATGCTTTTCTCCCGGGCTTGGGAGCATTGTGCGCAGCTGGCGGGAACAGCAGGAATGAGTACTTGCAAACCCGCCTTTGGAGGTAGCCGGGGAGGTCTTCCAAGGGCCCGGAGAGAGCACCATCCCGAAGCGCTTTTCTCCCGGGCTTGGGACCATTGTGCGCGGCTGGTGGGAACAGCGGGCATGAGTGCTTGCAAACCGGCCTTTGGAGACAAACGGGGAGGTCTTCCAAGGGCCCGGAGAGAGCACCACCCCGAAGCGCTTTTCTCCCGTGATTGGGAGCATTGTGTGCGGCTGGCGGGACAGCGGGAGGGAGTTCTTGAAAACCAGCCTTTGGAGGCAGCCGGGGAGGTCTTCCAAGGGCCGGGAGAGAGCACCACCCCGAAGCGCTTTTCTCCTGGGCTTGGAGCATTTGCACGGATGGCGGGAACAGCGAGTGGGAGTGCTTGCAAACCGGCCTTTGGGGGCAGCCCGGGAGGTCTTTCTTGGGCCCAGAGAGAACACCACCCCGAAACGCTTTTCTCCCGGGCTTGGGAGCATTGTGCGCGGGTGGCGGGAACAGCAGGCAGAAGTGCTTGCAAACCGGCCTTGGAGGCAGCCGGGGAGGTCTTCCAAGGGCCCGGAGTGAGCACCACCCAAAAATGCTTTTCTCCCGGGCTTGGGAGCATTGTGCGCGCCTGGTGGGAACAGTGGGCGGGAGTGTTGGCAAACCGGCCTTTGGAGGCAGCCGGGGAGGTCTTCCAGTGGGAGAGGGCCGGTTGTGCTCAGAGGCCTCACAGGCCAGGGGCAGGACCCAGCAGGGCCCCTGCCCCTGGCCAGCCTTGCACTGACCTTCCTGGCCTCCGGGGGTACTGCCCCACCAAGGGGCAGGCTGCGGGGACTGGGTCCAGACATGTCCGTGCGTCTCCCCAGGATCATCCCCGCTGGTGCCTTTCCCCTGGGCGTAGGCCTCGGTTGAGGCCTCTTTGGAGAGAAGGTTGCTGGCAGGGGCTGTCTCCACACTGCAAGGTGCTGGAGCTCAGAGGGCCTCGTCAGAGGGAAGGGACCAGCAAAGGGCTGGATGCCCAAGACGTCGTTGACCCAGCAGCCTCAGGGCAGCAGGGAGAGCAAGAGGCCCAACTTGCCCCTAGGTCGGCTCTGCCCCTTCCCACACAGGCGGCCAGCCCAGCACCTGCCTGAGAGACTCTGGCTCCCCCGAGCTCTCTGCCGGTGCAGGGGGCAGATCAGACGTGTGCATGTGGTTCTGCCTTGGCCTGGGAGTGTGGACACCCTGCCTTGCCCCCAGGCTCAGGGGCAAGGGCCCGGAGAGAGCAACACCCTGAAGCGCTTTTCTCCCGGGCTTAGGAGCATTGTGCCCGCCTGCTGGGAACAGTGGGCGGGAGCGCTTGCAAACCGGCCTTTGAAGGCAGCCGGGGAGGTCTTCCAGTGGGAGAGGGCCGGTTGTGCTCAGAGGCCCCACAGGCCAGGGGCATTACCCAGCAGGGCCCCTGCCCCTGGCCAGCCTTGCCCAGACCTTCCTGGCCTCCGGGGGTACTGCCCCACCAAGGGGCAGGCTGCGGGGACTGGGTCCAGACATGCTCGGGCGCCTCCCCTGGCTCATCCCCGCTGGTGCCTTTCCCCTGAGCCTAGGCCACAGTTGAGGCCTCCTTGGAGAGGAGGTTGCTGGCAGGGGCTGTCTCCACACTGCAAGGTGCTGGAGCTCAGAGGGCCTCGTCAGAGGGAAGGGACCAGTAAGGGGCTGGATGCCCAAGACGTCTTTGGCCCAGCAGCCTCAGGGCAGCAGGGAGAGCAAGAGGCCCAACTTGCCCCTAGGGCGGCTCTGCCCCTTCCCACACAGGCGGCCAACCCAGCAGCTGCCTGACAGACTCTGGCTCCCCCAAGCTCTCTGCCGGTGCAGGGGACACGAACAGACGTGGGCATGTGGTTCTGCCTTGGCCTGGGAGTGTGTCCCCCTGCCTTGCCCCCAGGCTCAGGGGCAAGGGCCCAGAGAGAGCACCACCCCGAAGTGCTTTTCTGCCCGGCTTGGGAGCATTGTGCGAGCCTGGCATGAACAGAGGGCGGGAGTGTTTGCAAACAGGACTTTGGAGGCAGCCGGGGAGGTCTTCCAGTGGGAGAGGGCCGGTTGTGCTCAGAGGCCCCACAGGCCAGGGGCAGGACACAGCAGGGCCCCTGCCCCTGGCCAGCCTTGCCCAGACCTTCCTGGCCTCCGGGGGTACTGCCCCACCAAGGGGGAGGCTGCGGGGACAGGGTCCAGACATGCTCGGGCGCCTCCCCTGGCTCATCCCCGCTGGAGCCTTTCCCCTGGGCCTAGGCCTCGGTTGAGGCCTCCTTGGAGAGGAGGTTGCTGGCAGGGGCTGTCTCCACACTGCAAGATGCTGGAGCTCAGAGGGCCTCGTCAGAGGGAAGGGCCAGTAAGGGGCTGGATGCCCAAGACGTTTTTGGCCCAGCAGCCTCAGGGTAGCAGGGAGAGCAAGAGGCCCAACTTGCCCCTAGGGCATCTCTGCCCCTTCCCACACAGGCGGCCAGCCCAGCAGCTGCCTGACAGACTCTGGCTCCCCCGAGCTCTCTGCCGGTGCAGGGGGCAGATCAGACGTGTGCATGTGGTTCTGCCTTGGCCTGGGTGTGTGTTCCCCCTGCCTTGCCCCCAGGCTCAGGGGCAAGGGCCCAGAGAGAGCACCACCCTGAAGCGCTTTTCTCCCGGGCTTAGGAGCATTGTGCCCGCCTGCTGGGAACAGTGGGCGGGAGCGCTTGCAAACCGGCCTTTGGAGGCAGCCGGGGATGTCTTCCAGTGGGAGAGGGCCGGTTGTGCTCAGAGGCCCCACAGGCCAGGGGCAGGACCCAGCAGGGCCCCTGCCCCTGGCCAGCCTTGCCCAGACCTTCCTGGCCTCCGGGGGTACTGCCCCACCAAGGGGCAGGCTGTGGGGACTGGGTCCAGACATGCTCGGGCGCCTCCCCTGGCTCATCCCCGCTGGTGCCTATCCCCTGGGCCTAGGCCTCGGTTGAGGCCTCCTTGGAGAGGAGGTTGCTGGCAGGGGCTGTCTCCACACTGCAAGGTGCCGGAGCTCAGAGGGCCTCGTCAGAGGGAAGGGACCAGTAAGGGGCTGGATGCCCAAGACGTCTTTGGCCCAGCAGCCTCAGGGCAGCAGGGAGAGCAAGAGGCCCAACTTGCCCCTAGGGCGGCTCTGCCCCTTCCCACACAGGCGGCCAACCCTGCAGCTGCCTGACCGACTCTGGCTCCCCCAAGCTCTCTGCCGGTGCAGGGGACAGGAACAGACGTGAGCATGTGGTTCTGCCTTGGCCTGGGAGTGTGGACACCCTGCCTTGCCCCCAGGCTCAGGGGCAAGGGCCCAGGTAGAGCACCACCCCGAAGCGCTTTTCTCCCGGGCTTGGGAGCATTGTGCGTGCCTGGCGGGAACAGCGGGCGGGAGTGTTGGCAAACCGGCCTTTGGAGGCAGCCGGGGAGGTCTTCCAGTGGGAGAGGGCCGGTTGTGCTCAGAGGCCCCACAGGCCAGGGGCAGGAACCACCAGGGCCCCTGCCCCTGGCCAGCCTTGCCCAGACCTTCCTGGCCTCCGGGGGTACTGCCCCACCAAGGGGCAGGCTGCGGGGACTGGGTCCAGACATGCTCGTGCGCCTCCACTGGCTCATCCCCGCTGGTGCCTTTTCCCTGGGCCTAGGCCTCGGTTGAGGCCTCCTTGGAGAGGAGATTGCTGGCAGGTGCTCTCTCCACACTGCAAGGTGCTGGAGCTCAGAGGGCCTCGTCAGAGGGAAGGGACCAGTAAGGGGCTGGATGCCCAAGACGTCTTTGGCCCAGCAGCCTCAGGGCTGCAGGGAGAGCAAGAGGCCCAACTTGCCCTTAGGTCGGCTCTGCCCCTTCCCACACAGGCGGCCAGCCCAGCACCTGCCTGAGAGCCTCTGGCTCCCCCGAGCTCTCTGCCGGTGCAGGGGACAGGAACAGACATGTGCATGTGGTTCTGCCTTGGTCTGGGAGTGTGTCCCCCTGCCTTGCCCACAGGCTCAGGGGCAAGGGCCCGGAGAGAACACCACCCCGAAGCGCTTTTCTCCCGGGCTTGGGAGCATTGTGCGAGCCTGGCGTGAACAGCGGGTGGGAGTGTTTGCAAACAGGACTTTGGAGGCAGCCGGGGAGGTCTTCCAGTGGGAGAGGGCCGGTTGTGCTCAGAGGCCCCACAGGCCAGGGGCAGGACCCAGCAGGGCCCCTGCCCCTGGCCAGCCTTGCCCAGACCTTCCTGGCCTCCGGGGGTACTGCCCCACCAAGGGGCAGGTTGCGGGGACTGGGTCCAGACATGCCCGGGCGCCTCCCCAGGCTCATCCCCGCTGGAGCCTTTCCCCTGGGCCTAGGCCTCGGTTGAGGCCTCCTTGGAGAGGAGGTTGCTGGCAGGGGCTGTCTCCACACTGCAAGGTGCTGGAGCTCAGAGGGCCTCGTCAGAGGGAAGGGACCAGCAAAGGGCTGGATGCCCAAGACCTCTTTGACCCAGCAGCCTCAGGGCTGCAGGGAGAGCAAGAGGCCCAACTTGCCCCTAGGTCAGCTCTGCCCCTTCCCACACAGGCAGCCAGCCCAGCAGCAGCCTGGCAGTCTCTGGCTCCCCCGAGCTCTCTGCCGGTGTAGGGGGCAGGAACAGACGTGTGCATGTCGTTCTGCCTTGGCCTGGGAGTGTGTTCCCCCTGCCTGGCCCCCAGGCTCAGGGGCAAGGGCCCGGAGAGAGCACCACCCCAAAATGCTTTTCTCCCGGGCTTGGGAGCATTTGCGTGGTTGGCGGGAACAGCTAGTGGGGATGCTTGCAAAGCGGCCTTTGGGGGCAGCCGGGGTGGTCCTCCATGGACCCGAGAGTACACCACCCCGATGCGCTTTTCTCCCGGGCTTGGGAGCAGTGTGCGCGGGTGGCGGGAACAGCAGGCAGGAGTGCTGCAAACCGGCCTTTGGAGGCAGGCGCGGAGGTTTTCCAAGGGCAAGGAGTGAGCACCACCCCAAAATGCTTTTCTCCCGTGCTTGGGAGCATTGTGCATGGCTGGTGGGAACACCGGGCATGAGTGCTTGCATACCGGCCATTGGAGGCAGCCGGGGAAGTCTTCAAAGGGCCCTGAGAGAGCACCACCCCGAAGCGCTTTTCTCCCGTGATTGGGAGCATTGTGTGCGGCTGGCGGGACAGCGGGAGGGAGTCCTTGAAAACCGGCCTTTGGAGGCAGCCGGGGAAGTCTTCCAAGGGCCGGGAGAGAGCACCACCCCAAAGCGCTTCTCTCCCGTGTTTTGGAGCATGTGCGTGGCTGGCGGGAACAGTGAGTGGGAGTGATTGCAAAGCGGACTTTGGGGGCAGCCGGGGAGGTCCTCCATGGGCACGGAGAGAACACCACCCCGAAGCGCATTTCTCCCGGTCTTGGGCGCATTGTGCGCAGCTGGCGGGAACAGCGGGCATGAGTTCTTGCAAACCGGACTTTGGAGGCAGCCGGGGAGGTCTTTCAAGGGCCCGGAGTGAGCACCACCCCAAAATGCTTTTCTCCCGGCCTTGGGAGCATTGTACGCGGCTGGCGGGAACAGCGGGCCTGAGTGCTTGCAAACCGGCCTTTTGAGGCAGCCGGGGTGGTCTTCCAAGGGCCCGGAGTGAGCACCACCCCAAAATGCTTTTCTCCCGTGCTTGGGAGCATTGTACGCGGCTGGCGGGAACAGCAGGCAGGAGTCCTTGCAAACCGGCCTGTGGAGGCAGCCGGGGACGTCTTCCAATGGCCCGGAGTGAGCACAACCCCGAAGCGCTTTTCTCCCGGGCTTGGGTGCATTGTGCGCGTGTGGCGGGAACAGCAGGCAGGAGTGCTTGCAAACCGGCCTTTGGAGGCAGCCGGGGAGGTCTTCCAAGGGCCCGGAGAGAGCACCACCTCGAAGCGCTTTTCTCTCGGGTTTTGGAGCATTGTGTGCGGCTGGTGGGACAGCGGGAGGGAATTCTTGCAAACCGGCCTTTGGAGGCAGCCAGAGAAGTCTTCCAAGGGCCCGGAGAGAGCACCACCCCGAAGCGCTTTTCTCCGGGGTTTTGGAACATTGTGTGTGGCTGGCGGGAACAGCGAGTGGGAGTGCTTGCAAACCGGCCTTTGGGGGCAGCCGGGGAGGTCCTCCATGGTCCCGGAGAGAACACCACCCCGAAGCGCTTTTCTCACGGTTTTGGGAGCATTGTGCGCGGCTGGCGGGAACAGCGGGCATGAATGCTTGCAAACTGTCCTTTGGAGGCAGCCGGGGAGGTCTTCCAAGGGCCCGGACTGATCACCACCCCAAAATGCTTTTCTCCCGGGCTTGGGAGCATTGTGCGCGGCTGTCGGGAACAGCGGACATGAGTGCTTGCAAACTGGCCTTTGGAGGCAGCCCAGGAGGTCTTCCAAGGGCCCGGAGAGAGCACCACCCCAAAATGCTTTTCTCCCGGGCTTGGGAGCATTGTGCGTGGCTGGCGGAAGCATCGGGAATGAGAACTTACAAACCTGCCTTTGGAGGCAGCCGGGGAGGTATTGAAAGTGCCCAGAGAGAGCACCACCCCGAAGCGCTTTTCTACCGGGCTTGGGAGCATTGTGCGCGGCTGGCGGGAACAGCAGGCAGGAGTGCTTGCAAACTGGCCTTTGGAGGCAGCCGGGGAGGTCTTCCAAGGGCCCGGAGTGAGCACAACCCTGAAGCGCTTTTCTCCCGGGCTTGGGAGCATTGTGCGCGGCTGGTGGGAACAGCAGGCAGGAGTGCTTGCAAACCGGCCATTGGAGGCAGCCGGGGAAGTCTTCAAAGGGCCCTGAGAGAGCACCACCCCGAAGCGCTTTTCTCCCGTGATTGGGAGCATTGTGTGCGGCTGGCGGGACAGCGGGAGGGAGTTCTTGCAAACCGGCCTTTGGAGGCAGCCGGGGAAGTCTTCCAAGGGCCGGGAGAGAGCACCACCCCAAAGCGCTTCTCTCCTGTGTTTTGGAGCATGTGCGTGGCTGGCGGGAACAGTGAGTGGGAGTGATTGCAAAGCGGCCTTTGGGGGCAGCCGGGGAGGTCCTCCATGGGCACGGAGAGATCACCACCCCGAAGCGCATTTCTCCCAGTCTTGGGAGCATTGTGCGCGGCTGGCGGGAACAGCGGGCATGAGTGCTTCCAAACTGGCCATTGGAGGCAGCCGGGGAGGTCTTTCAAGGGCCCGGAGTGAGCACCACCCCAAAATGCTTTTCTCCCAGTCTTGGGAGCATTGTGCGCGGCTGGCGGGAACAGCGGGCATGAGTGCTTGCAAACTGGCCATTGGAGGCAGCCGGGGACGTCTTCCAAGGGCCTGTAGTGAGCACCACCCCAAAATGCTTTTCTCCCGCCTTGGGAGCATTGTGCGTGGCTGGCGGGAACAGCAGGAAGGAGTCCTTGCAAACCGGCCTTTGGAGGCAGCCGGGTAGGTCTTCCAGGGCCCGGTGTGAGCACCACCCCAAAAAGCTTTTCTCCCGGGCTTGGGAGCATTGTGCGCGGCTGGTGGGAACAGCGGGCATGAGTGCTTGCAAACTGGCCATTGGAGGCAGCCGGGGAGGTCTTCCAAGGGCCCGGAGTGAGCACCACCCCAAAATGCTTTTCTCCCGGGCTTGGGAGCATTGTGCGTGGCTGGCGGGAACAGCAGGAAGGAGTCCTTGCAAACCGGCCTTTGGAGGCAGCCGGGGAGGTCTTCCAAGGGCCTGTAGAGAGCACCACCCCGAAGCGCTTTTCTCCCGGGCTTGGGAGCATTGTGCGCGTGTGGCGGGAACAGCAGGCAGGAGTGCTTGAAAACCGTCCTTTGGAGGCAGCCGGGGAGGTCTTCCAGGGCCCAGTGTGAGCACCACCCCAAAATGCTTTTCTCCCGGGCTTGGGAGCATTGTGCGTGGCTGGTGGGAACAGCGGGCGGGCGTGCTTGCAAACCGGCCTTTGGAGGCAGCCGGGGAGGTCTTCCAAGGGCCAGGAGACAGCACCACCCAGAAGCGCTTTTCTCCCGGGCTTGGAACATTTGTGCGGATGGCGGGAACAGCGAGTGGGAGTGCTTCCAAACCGGCCTTTGGAGGCACCCCGGGAGGTCTTCCATGGGCATGGAGAGAACACCACCCCGAAGCGCTTTTCTCCGGGGTTTTGGAGGATTGTGCGTGGCTGGCGGGAACAGCGAGTGGGAGTGCTTGCAAACCGGCCTTTGGGGGCAGCCAGGGAGGTCCTCCATTGGCACGGAGAGAACACCACCCCGAAGCGCTTTTCTCCCGGGCTTGGGAGCATTGTGCGAGGCTGGCGGGAACAGCGGGCGGGAGTGCTTGCAAACCGGCCTTTGGAGGCAGCTTGGGACGTCTTCCAAGGGCCCGGAGAGAGCACCACCCCGAAGCACTTTTCTCCCGGGCTTGGGAGCATTGTGCGTGGCTGGCGGGAACAGCAGGAAGGAGTCCTTGCAAACCGGCCTTTGGAAGCAGCGGGGGAGGTCTTCCAAGGGCCTGTAGAGAGCACCACCCCGAAGCGCTTTTCTCCCGGGCTTGGGAGCATTGTGCGCGGGTGGCGGGAACAGCAGGCAGGAGTGCTTGAAAACCGGCCTTTGCAGGTAGCCGGGGAGGTCTTCCAGGGCCCGGTGTGAGCACCACCCCAAAAAGCTTTTCTCCCGGGCTTGGGAGCATTGTGCGTGGCTGGCGGGAACAGCAGGAAGGAGTCCTTGCAAACCGGCCTTTGGAGGCAGCCGGGGAGGTCTTCCAAAGGCCTGTAGAGAGCACCACCCCGAAGCGCTTTTCTCCCGGGCTTGGGATCATTGTGCGTGCCTGGCGGGAACAGCGGGCGGGAGTGTTTGCAAACCGGCCTTTGGAGGCAGCCGGGGAGGTCTTCCAGTGGGAGAAGGCCGGTTGTGCTCAGAGGCCCCACAGGCCAGGGGCAGCGCCCAGCAGGGCCCCTGCCCCTGGCCAGCCTTGCCCAGACCTTCCTGGCCTCCGGGGTTACTGCCCCACCAAGGGTCAGGCTGCGGGGACTGGGTCCAGAAATGCCCGGGCGCCTCCACTGGCTCATCCCCGCTGGTGCCTTTCCCCTGGGCCTAGGCCTCGGTTGAGGCCTCCTTGGAGAGGAGGTTGCTGGCAGGGGCTGTCTCCACACTGCAAGGTGCTGCAGCTCAGAGGGCCTAGTCAGAGGGAAGGGTCCAGCAAGGGGTTGGATGCCCAAGACCTCTTTGGCCCAGCAGCCTCAGGGCAGCAGGGAGAGCAAGAGGCCCAACTTGCCCCTAGGACGGCTCTGCCCCTTCCCACACAGGCAGCCAGCCCAGCATCTGCCTGGCAGACTCTGGCTCCCCCGAGCTCTCTGCCGGTGCCGGGGGCAGGAACAGACGTGTGCATGTGGTTCTGACTTGGCCTGGGAGTGTGGAACACTTGCCTGGCCCCCAGGGTCAGGGGAAAGGGCAAGGAGAGAGCACCGGCCCGAAGCGCTTTTCTCCCGGGCTTGGGAGCATTGTGCGTGCCTGGCGGGATCAGCGGGCGGGAGTGCTTGCAAACCGGCCTTTGGAGGCAGTCGGGGAGGTCTTCCAGCGGGAGAGGGCCGGTTGTGCTCAGAGGCCCCACAGGCAAGGGGCAGGACCCAGCAGGGCCCCTGCCCCTGACCAGCCTTGCCCACACCTTCCTGGCCTCCGGGGTTACTGCCCCACCAAGGGGCAGGTTGCGGGGACTGGGTCCACACATGCCCGGGCGCCTCCCCAGGCTCATCCCCGCTGGTGCCTTTCCCCTGGGCCTAGGCCTCGGTTGAGGCCTCCTTGGAGAGGAGGTTGCTGGCAGGGGCTGTCTCCACACTGCAAGGTGCTGGAGCTCAGAGGGCCTCGTCAGAGGGAAGGGACCAGCAAAGGGCTGGATGCCCAAGACCTCTTTGACCCAGCAGCCTCAGGGCTGCAGGGAGAGCAAGAGGCCCAACTTGCCCCTAGGTCAGCTCTGCCCCTTCCCACACAGGCAGCCAGCCCAGCAGCAGCCTGGCAGTCTCTGGCTCCCCCGAGCTCTCTGCCGGTGTAGGGGGCAGGAACAGACGTGTGCATGTCGTTCTGCCTTGGCCTGGGAGTGTGTTCCCCCTGCCTGGCCCCCAGGCTCAGGGGCAAGGGCCCGGAGAGAGCACCACCCCAAAATGCTTTTCTCCCGGGCTTGGGAGCATTTGCGTGGTTGGCGGGAACAGCTAGTGGGGATGCTTGCAAAGCGGCCTTTGGGGGCAGCCGGGGTGGTCCTCCATGGACCCGAGAGTACACCACCCCGATGCGCTTTTCTCCCGGGCTTGGGAGCAGTGTGCGCGGGTGGCGGGAACAGCAGGCAGGAGTGCTGCAAACCGGCCTTTGGAGGCTGGCGCGGAGGTTTTCCAAGGGCAAGGAGTGAGCACCACCCCAAAATGCTTTTCTCCCGTGCTTGGGAGCATTGTGCATGGCTGGTGGGAACACCGGGCATGAGTGCTTGCATACCGGCCATTGGAGGCAGCCGGGGAAGTCTTCAAAGGGCCCTGAGAGAGCACCACCCCGAAGCGCTTTTCTCCCGTGATTGGGAGCATTGTGTGCGGCTGGCGGGACAGCGGGAGGGAGTCCTTGAAAACCGGCCTTTGGAGGCAGCCGGGGAAGTCTTCCAAGGGCCGGGAGAGAGCACCACCCCAAAGCGCTTCTCTCCCGTGTTTTGGAGCATGTGCGTGGCTGGCGGGAACAGTGAGTGGGAGTGATTGCAAAGCGGACTTTGGGGGCAGCCGGGGAGGTCCTCCATGGGCACGGAGAGAACACCACCCCGAAGCGCATTTCTCCCGGTCTTGGGCGCATTGTGCGCAGCTGGCGGGAACAGCGGGCATGAGTTCTTGCAAACCGGACTTTGGAGGCAGCCGGGGAGGTCTTTCAAGGGCCCGGAGTGAGCACCACCCCAAAATGCTTTTCTCCCGGCCTTGGGAGCATTGTACGCGGCTGGCGGGAACAGCGGGCCTGAGTGCTTGCAAACCGGCCTTTAGAGGTAGCCGGGGTGGTCTGCCAAGGGCCCGGAGAGAGCACCTACCCCAAAATGCTTTTCTCCCGGGCTTGGGAGCATTGTGCGCTGCTGGCGGGAACAGCGGGCCTGAGTGCTTGCAAACCGGCCTTTTGAGGCAGCCGGGGTGGTCTTCCAAGGGCCCGGAGTGAGCACCACCCCAAAATGCTTTTCTCCCGTGCTTGGGAGCATTGTACGCGGCTGGCGGGAACAGCAGGCAGGAGTCCTTGCAAACCGGCCTGTGGAGGCAGCCGGGGACGTCTTCCAATGGCCGGGAGAGAGCACCACCCCGAAGCGCTTTTCTCCCGGGCTTGGGTGCATTGTGCGCGTGTGGCGGGAACAGCAGGCAGGAGTGCTTGCAAACCGGCCTTTGGAGGCAGCCGGGGAGGTCTTCCAAGGGCCCGGAGAGAGCACCACCTCGAAGCGCTTTTCTCTCGGGTTTTGGAGCATTGTGTGCGGCTGGTGGGACAGCGGGAGGGAATTCTTGCAAACCGGCCTTTGGAGGCAGCCAGAGAAGTCTTCCAAGGGCCCGGAGAGAGCACCACCCCGAAGCGCTTTTCTCCGGGGTTTTGGAACATTGTGTGTGGCTGGCGGGAACAGCGAGTGGGAGTGCTTGCAAACCGGCCTTTGGGGGCAGCCGGGGAGGTCCTCCATGGTCCCGGAGAGAACACCACCCCGAAGCGCTTTTCTCACGGTTTTGGGAGCATTGTGCGCGGCTGGCGGGAACAGCGGGCATGAATGCTTGCAAACTGTCCTTTGGAGGCAGCCGGGGAGGTCTTCCAAGGGCCCGGACTGATCACCACCCCAAAATGCTTTTCTCCCGGGCTTGGGAGCATTGTGCGCGGCTGTCGGGAACAGCGGACATGAGTGCTTGCAAACTGGCCTTTGGAGGCAGCCCGGGAGGTCTTCCAAGGGCCCGGAGAGAGCACCACCCCAAAATGCTTTTCTCCCGGGCTTGGGAGCATTGTGCGTGGCTGGCGGAAGCATCGGGAATGAGAACTTACAAACCTGCCTTTGGAGGCAGCCGGGGAGGTATTGAAAGTGCCCAGAGAGAGCACCACCCCGAAGCGCTTTTCTACCGGGCTTGGGAGCATTGTGTGCGGCTGGCGGGAACAGCAGGCAGGAGTGCTTGCAAACTGGCCTTTGGAGGCAGCCGGGGAGGTCTTCCAAGGGCCCGGAGTGAGCACAACCCTGAAGCGCTTTTCTCCCGGGCTTGGGAGCATTGTGCGCGGCTGGTGGGAACAGCAGGCAGGAGTGCTTGCAAACCGGCCATTGGAGGCAGCCGGGGAAGTCTTCAAAGGGCCCTGAGAGAGCACCACCCCGAAGCGCTTTTCTCCCGTGATTGGGAGCATTGTGTGCGGCTGGCGGGGCAGCGGGAGGGAGTTCTTGCAAACCGGCCTTTGGAGGCAGCCGGGGAAGTCTTCCAAGGGCCGGGAGAGAGCACCACCCCAAAGCGCTTCTCTCCTGTGTTTTGGAGCATGTGCGTGGCTGGCGGGAACAGTGAGTGGGAGTGATTGCAAAGCGGCCTTTGGGGGCAGCCGGGGAGGTCCTCCATGGGCACGGAGAGATCACCACCCCGAAGCGCATTTCTCCCAGTCTTGGGAGCATTGTGCGCGGCTGGCGGGAACAGCGGGCATGAGTGCTTCCAAACTGGCCATTGGAGGCAGCCGGGGAGGTCTTTCAAGGGCCCGGAGTGAGCACCACCCCAAAATGCTTTTCTCCCAGTCTTGGGAGCATTGTGCGCGGCTGGCGGGAACAGCGGGCATGAGTGCTTGCAAACTGGCCATTGGAGGCAGCCGGGGACGTCTTCCAAGGGCCTGTAGTGAGCACCACCCCAAAATGCTTTTCTCCCGCCTTGGGAGCATTGTGCGTGGCTGGCGGGAACAGCAGGAAGGAGTCCTTGCAAACCGGCCTTTGGAGGCAGCCGGGTAGGTCTTCCAGGGCCTGGTGTGAGCACCACCCCAAAAAGCTTTTCTCCCGGGCTTGGGAGCATTGTGCGCGGCTGGTGGGAACAGCGGGCATGAGTGCTTGCAAACTGGCCATTGGAGGCAGCCGGGGAGGTCTTCCAAGGGCCCGGAGTGAGCACCACCCCAAAATGCTTTTCTCCCGGGCTTGGGAGCATTGTGCGTGGCTGGCGGGAACAGCAGGAAGGAGTCCTTGCAAACCGGCCTTTGGAGGCAGCCGGGGAGGTCTTCCAAGGGCCTGTAGAGAGCACCACCCCGAAGCGCTTTTCTCCCGGGCTTGGGAGCATTGTGCGCGTGTGGCGGGAACAGCAGGCAGGAGTGCTTGAAAACCGTCCTTTGGAGGCAGCCGGGGAGGTCTTCCAGGGCCCAGTGTGAGCACCACCCCAAAATGCTTTTCTCCCGGGCTTGGGAGCATTGTGCGTGGCTGGTGGGAACAGCGGGCGGGCGTGCTTGCAAACCGGCCTTTGGAGGCAGCCGGGGAGGTCTTCCAAGGGCCAGGAGACAGCACCACCCAGAAGCGCTTTTCTCCCGGGCTTGGAACATTTGTGCGGATGGCGGGAACAGCGAGTGGGAGTGCTTCCAAACCGGCCTTTGGAGGCACCCCGGGAGGTCTTCCATGGGCACGGAGAGAACACCACCCCGAAGCGCTTTTCTCCGGGGTTTTGGAGGATTGTGCGTGGCTGGCGGGAACAGCGAGTGGGAGTGCTTGCAAACCGGCCTTTGGGGGCAGCCAGGGAGGTCCTCCATTGGCACGGAGAGAACACCACCCCGAAGCGCTTTTCTCCCGGGCTTGGGAGCATTGTGCGAGGCTGGCGGGAACAGCGGGCGGGAGTGCTTGCAAACCGGCCTTTGGAGGCAGCTTGGGACGTCTTCCAAGGGCCCGGAGAGAGCACCACCCCGAAGCACTTTTCTCCCGGGCTTGGGAGCATTGTGCGTGGCTGGCGGGAACAGCAGGAAGGAGTCCTTGCAAACCGGCCTTTGGAGGCAGCCGGGGAGGTCTTCCAAAGGCCTGTAGAGAGCACCACCCCGAAGCGCTTTTCTCCCGGGCTTGGGATCATTGTGCGTGCCTGGCGGGAACAGCGGGCGGGAGTGTTTGCAAACCGGCCTTTGGAGGCAGCCGGGGAGGTCTTCCAGTGGGAGAAGGCCGGTTGTGCTCAGAGGCCCCACAGGCCAGGGGCAGCGCCCAGCAGGGCCCCTGCCCCTGGCCAGCCTTGCCCAGACCTTCCTGGCCTCCGGGGTTACTGCCCCACCAAGGGTCAGGCTGCGGGGACTGGGTCCAGAAATGCCCGGGCGCCTCCACTGGCTCATCCCCGCTGGTGCCTTTCCCCTGGGCCTAGGCCTCGGTTGAGGCCTCCTTGGAGAGGAGGTTGCTGGCAGGGGCTGTCTCCACACTGCAAGGTGCTGCAGCTCAGAGGGCCTAGTCAGAGGGAAGGGTCCAGCAAGGGGTTGGATGCCCAAGACCTCTTTGGCCCAGCAGCCTCAGGGCAGCAGGGAGAGCAAGAGGCCCAACTTGCCCCTAGGACGGCTCTGCCCCTTCCCACACAGGCAGCCAGCCCAGCATCTGCCTGGCAGACTCTGGCTCCCCCGAGCTCTCTGCCGGTGCCGGGGGCAGGAACAGACGTGTGCATGTGGTTCTGACTTGGCCTGGGAGTGTGGAACACTTGCCTGGCCCCCAGGGTCAGGGGAAAGGGCAAGGAGAGAGCACCGGCCCGAAGCGCTTTTCTCCCGGGCTTGGGAGCATTGTGCGTGCCTGGCGGGATCAGCGGGCGGGAGTGCTTGCAAACCGGCCTTTGGAGGCAGTCGGGGAGGTCTTCCAGCGGGAGAGGGCCGGTTGTGCTCAGAGGCCCCACAGGCAAGGGGCAGGACCCAGCAGGGCCCCTGCCCCTGACCAGCCTTGCCCACACCTTCCTGGCCTCCGGGGTTACTGCCCCACCAAGGGGCAGGTTGCGGGGACTGGGTCCACACATGCCCGGGCGCCTCCCCAGGCTCATCCCCGCTGGTGCCTTTCCCCTGGGCCTAGGCCTCGGTTGAGGCCTCCTTGGAGAGGAGGTTGCTGGCAGGGGCTGTCTCCACACTGCAAGGTGCTGGAGCTCAGAGGGCCTCGTCAGAGGGAAGGGACCAGCAAAGGGCTGGATGCCCAAGACCTCTTTGACCCAGCAGCCTCAGGGCTGCAGGGAGAGCAAGAGGCCCAACTTGCCCCTAGGTCAGCTCTGCCCCTTCCCACACAGGCAGCCAGCCCAGCAGCAGCCTGGCAGTCTCTGGCTCCCCCGAGCTCTCTGCCGGTGTAGGGGGCAGGAACAGACGTGTGCATGTCGTTCTGCCTTGGCCTGGGAGTGTGTTCCCCCTGCCTGGCCCCCAGGCTCAGGGGCAAGGGCCCGGAGAGAGCACCACCCCAAAATGCTTTTCTCCCGGGCTTGGGAGCATTTGCGTGGTTGGCGGGAACAGCTAGTGGGGATGCTTGCAAAGCGGCCTTTGGGGGCAGCCGGGGTGGTCCTCCATGGACCCGAGAGTACACCACCCCGATGCGCTTTTCTCCCGGGCTTGGGAGCAGTGTGCGCGGGTGGCGGGAACAGCAGGCAGGAGTGCTGCAAACCGGCCTTTGGAGGCTGGCGCGGAGGTTTTCCAAGGGCAAGGAGTGAGCACCACCCCAAAATGCTTTTCTCCCGTGCTTGGGAGCATTGTGCATGGCTGGTGGGAACACCGGGCATGAGTGCTTGCATACCGGCCATTGGAGGCAGCCGGGGAAGTCTTCAAAGGGCCCTGAGAGAGCACCACCCCGAAGCGCTTTTCTCCCGTGATTGGGAGCATTGTGTGCGGCTGGCGGGACAGCGGGAGGGAGTCCTTGAAAACCGGCCTTTGGAGGCAGCCGGGGAAGTCTTCCAAGGGCCGGGAGAGAGCACCACCCCAAAGCGCTTCTCTCCCGTGTTTTGGAGCATGTGCGTGGCTGGCGGGAACAGTGAGTGGGAGTGATTGCAAAGCGGACTTTGGGGGCAGCCGGGGAGGTCCTCCATGGGCACGGAGAGAACACCACCCCGAAGCGCATTTCTCCCGGTCTTGGGCGCATTGTGCGCAGCTGGCGGGAACAGCGGGCATGAGTTCTTGCAAACCGGACTTTGGAGGCAGCCGGGGAGGTCTTTCAAGGGCCCGGAGTGAGCACCACCCCAAAATGCTTTTCTCCCGGCCTTGGGAGCATTGTACGCGGCTGGCGGGAACAGCGGGCCTGAGTGCTTGCAAACCGGCCTTTAGAGGTAGCCGGGGTGGTCTGCCAAGGGCCCGGAGAGAGCACCTACCCCAAAATGCTTTTCTCCCGGGCTTGGGAGCATTGTGCGCTGCTGGCGGGAACAGCGGGCCTGAGTGCTTGCAAACCGGCCTTTTGAGGCAGCCGGGGTGGTCTTCCAAGGGCCCGGAGTGAGCACCACCCCAAAATGCTTTTCTCCCGTGCTTGGGAGCATTGTACGCGGCTGGCGGGAACAGCAGGCAGGAGTCCTTGCAAACCGGCCTGTGGAGGCAGCCGGGGACGTCTTCCAATGGCCGGGAGAGAGCACCACCCCGAAGCGCTTTTCTCCCGGGCTTGGGTGCATTGTGCGCGTGTGGCGGGAACAGCAGGCAGGAGTGCTTGCAAACCGGCCTTTGGAGGCAGCCGGGGAGGTCTTCCAAGGGCCCGGAGAGAGCACCACCTCGAAGCGCTTTTCTCTCGGGTTTTGGAGCATTGTGTGCGGCTGGTGGGACAGCGGGAGGGAATTCTTGCAAACCGGCCTTTGGAGGCAGCCAGAGAAGTCTTCCAAGGGCCCGGAGAGAGCACCACCCCGAAGCGCTTTTCTCCGGGGTTTTGGAACATTGTGTGTGGCTGGCGGGAACAGCGAGTGGGAGTGCTTGCAAACCGGCCTTTGGGGGCAGCCGGGGAGGTCCTCCATGGTCCCGGAGAGAACACCACCCCGAAGCGCTTTTCTCACGGTTTTGGGAGCATTGTGCGCGGCTGGCGGGAACAGCGGGCATGAATGCTTGCAAACTGTCCTTTGGAGGCAGCCGGGGAGGTCTTCCAAGGGCCCGGACTGATCACCACCCCAAAATGCTTTTCTCCCGGGCTTGGGAGCATTGTGCGCGGCTGTCGGGAACAGCGGACATGAGTGCTTGCAAACTGGCCTTTGGAGGCAGCCCGGGAGGTCTTCCAAGGGCCCGGAGAGAGCACCACCCCAAAATGCTTTTCTCCCGGGCTTGGGAGCATTGTGCGTGGCTGGCGGAAGCATCGGGAATGAGAACTTACAAACCTGCCTTTGGAGGCAGCCGGGGAGGTATTGAAAGTGCCCAGAGAGAGCACCACCCCGAAGCGCTTTTCTACCGGGCTTGGGAGCATTGTGTGCGGCTGGCGGGAACAGCAGGCAGGAGTGCTTGCAAACTGGCCTTTGGAGGCAGCCGGGGAGGTCTTCCAAGGGCCCGGAGTGAGCACAACCCTGAAGCGCTTTTCTCCCGGGCTTGGGAGCATTGTGCGCGGCTGGTGGGAACAGCAGGCAGGAGTGCTTGCAAACCGGCCATTGGAGGCAGCCGGGGAAGTCTTCAAAGGGCCCTGAGAGAGCACCACCCCGAAGCGCTTTTCTCCCGTGATTGGGAGCATTGTGTGCGGCTGGCGGGGCAGCGGGAGGGAGTTCTTGCAAACCGGCCTTTGGAGGCAGCCGGGGAAGTCTTCCAAGGGCCGGGAGAGAGCACCACCCCAAAGCGCTTCTCTCCTGTGTTTTGGAGCATGTGCGTGGCTGGCGGGAACAGTGAGTGGGAGTGATTGCAAAGCGGCCTTTGGGGGCAGCCGGGGAGGTCCTCCATGGGCACGGAGAGATCACCACCCCGAAGCGCATTTCTCCCAGTCTTGGGAGCATTGTGCGCGGCTGGCGGGAACAGCGGGCATGAGTGCTTCCAAACTGGCCATTGGAGGCAGCCGGGGAGGTCTTTCAAGGGCCCGGAGTGAGCACCACCCCAAAATGCTTTTCTCCCAGTCTTGGGAGCATTGTGCGCGGCTGGCGGGAACAGCGGGCATGAGTGCTTGCAAACTGGCCATTGGAGGCAGCCGGGGACGTCTTCCAAGGGCCTGTAGTGAGCACCACCCCAAAATGCTTTTCTCCCGCCTTGGGAGCATTGTGCGTGGCTGGCGGGAACAGCAGGAAGGAGTCCTTGCAAACCGGCCTTTGGAGGCAGCCGGGTAGGTCTTCCAGGGCCCGGTGTGAGCACCACCCCAAAAAGCTTTTCTCCCGGGCTTGGGAGCATTGTGCGCGGCTGGTGGGAACAGCGGGCATGAGTGCTTGCAAACTGGCCATTGGAGGCAGCCGGGGAGGTCTTCCAAGGGCCCGGAGTGAGCACCACCCCAAAATGCTTTTCTCCCGGGCTTGGGAGCATTGTGCGTGGCTGGCGGGAACAGCAGGAAGGAGTCCTTGCAAACCGGCCTTTGGAGGCAGCCGGGGAGGTCTTCCAAGGGCCTGTAGAGAGCACCACCCCGAAGCGCTTTTCTCCCGGGCTTGGGAGCATTGTGCGCGTGTGGCGGGAACAGCAGGCAGGAGTGCTTGAAAACCGTCCTTTGGAGGCAGCCGGGGAGGTCTTCCAGGGCCCAGTGTGAGCACCACCCCAAAATGCTTTTCTCCCGGGCTTGGGAGCATTGTGCGTGGCTGGTGGGAACAGCGGGCGGGCGTGCTTGCAAACCGGCCTTTGGAGGCAGCCGGGGAGGTCTTCCAAGGGCCAGGAGACAGCACCACCCAGAAGCGCTTTTCTCCCGGGCTTGGAACATTTGTGCGGATGGCGGGAACAGCGAGTGGGAGTGCTTCCAAACCGGCCTTTGGAGGCACCCCGGGAGGTCTTCCATGGGCACGGAGAGAACACCACCCCGAAGCGCTTTTCTCCGGGGTTTTGGAGGATTGTGCGTGGCTGGCGGGAACAGCGAGTGGGAGTGCTTGCAAACCGGCCTTTGGGGGCAGCCAGGGAGGTCCTCCATTGGCACGGAGAGAACACCACCCCGAAGCGCTTTTCTCCCGGGCTTGGGAGCATTGTGCGAGGCTGGCGGGAACAGCGGGCGGGAGTGCTTGCAAACCGGCCTTTGGAGGCAGCTTGGGACGTCTTCCAAGGGCCCGGAGAGAGCACCACCCCGAAGCACTTTTCTCCCGGGCTTGGGAGCATTGTGCGTGGCTGGCGGGAACAGCAGGAAGGAGTCCTTGCAAACCGGCCTTTGGAAGCAGCGGGGGAGGTCTTCCAAGGGCCTGTAGAGAGCACCACCCCGAAGCGCTTTTCTCCCGGGCTTGGGAGCATTGTGCGCGGGTGGCGGGAACAGCAGGCAGGAGTGCTTGAAAACCGGCCTTTGCAGGTAGCCGGGGAGGTCTTCCAGGGCCCGGTGTGAGCACCACCCCAAAAAGCTTTTCTCCCGGGCTTGGGAGCATTGTGCGTGGCTGGCGGGAACAGCAGGAAGGAGTCCTTGCAAACCGGCCTTTGGAGGCAGCCGGGGAGGTCTTCCAAAGGCCTGTAGAGAGCACCACCCCGAAGCGCTTTTCTCCCGGGCTTGGGATCATTGTGCGTGCCTGGCGGGAACAGCGGGCGGGAGTGTTTGCAAACCGGCCTTTGGAGGCAGCCGGGGAGGTCTTCCAGTGGGAGAAGGCCGGATGTGCTCAGAGGCCCCACAGGCCAGGGGCAGGATCCAGCAGGGCCCCTGCCCCTGGCCAGCCTTGCCCAGACCTTCCTGGCCTCCGGGGTTACTGCCCCACCAAGGGTCAGGCTGCGGGGACTGGGTCCAGAAATGCCCGGGCGCCTCCACTGGCTCATCCCCGCTGGTGCCTTTCCCCTGGGCCTAGGCCTCGGTTGAGGCCTCCTTGGAGAGGAGGTTGCTGGCAGGGGCTGTCTCCACACTGCAAGGTGCTGCAGCTCAGAGGGCCTAGTCAGAGGGAAGGGTCCAGCAAGGGGTTGGATGCCCAAGACCTCTTTGGCCCAGCAGCCTCAGGGCAGCAGGGAGAGCAAGAGGCCCAACTTGCCCCTAGGACGGCTCTGCCCCTTCCCACACAGGCAGCCAGCCCAGCATCTGCCTGGCAGACTCTGGCTCCCCCGAGCTCTCTGCCGGTGCCGGGGGCAGGAACAGACGTGTGCATGTGGTTCTGACTTGGCCTGGGAGTGTGGAACACTTGCCTGGCCCCCAGGGTCAGGGGAAAGGGCAAGGAGAGAGCACCGGCCCGAAGCGCTTTTCTCCCGGGCTTGGGAGCATTGTGCGTGCCTGGCGGGATCAGCGGGCGGGAGTGCTTGCAAACCGGCCTTTGGAGGCAGTCGGGGAGGTCTTCCAGCGGGAGAGGGCCGGTTGTGCTCAGAGGCCCCACAGGCAAGGGGCAGGACCCAGCAGGGCCCCTGCCCCTGACCAGCCTTGCCCACACCTTCCTGGCCTCCGGGGTTACTGCCCCACCAAGGGGCAGGTTGCGGGGACTGGGTCCACACATGCCCGGGCGCCTCCCCAGGCTCATCCCCGCTGGTGCCTTTCCCCTGGGCCTAGGCCTCGGTTGAGGCCTCCTTGGAGAGGAGGTTGCTGGCAGGGGCTGTCTCCACACTGCAAGGTGCTGGAGCTCAGAGGGCCTCGTCAGAGGGAAGGGACCAGCAAGGGGCTGGATGCCCAAGACCTCTTTGGCTCAGCAGCCTCAGGGCAGCAGGGAGAGCAAGAGGCCGAACTTGCCCCTAGGTCGGCTCTGCCACTTCCTACACAGGCCGCCAGCCCAGCAGCTGCCTGACAGACTCTGGCTCCCCCGAGCTCTCTGCCGGTGCAGGAGGCAGGAACAGACGTGTGCATGTGGTTCTCCCTTGGCCTGGGAGTGTGTGCCCCCTGCATTGCCCCCAGGCTCAGGGGCAAGGGCCCGGAGAGAGCACCACACCAAAGCGCTTTTCTCCCGGGCTTGGGAGCATTGTGCGTGCCTAGCGGGAACAGCGGGCGCGAGTGTTGGCAAACCGGCCTTTGGAGGCAGTCGGGGAGGTCTTCCAGCGGGAGAGGGCCGGTCGTGCTCAGAGGCCCCACAGGCCAGGGGCAGGACCCAGCAGGGCCCCTGCCCCTGGCCAGCCTTGCCCAGACCTTCCTGGCCTCCGGGGGTACTGCCCCAACAAGGGGCAGGCTGCGGGGACTGGCTCCAGACATTCCCGGGCGCCTCCCCAGGCTCATCCCCGCTTGTGCCTTTCCCCTGGGCCTAGGCCTCGGTTGAGGCCTCCTTGGAGAGGAGGTTGCTGGCAGGGTCTGTCTCCACACTGCGAGGTGCTGGAGCTCAGAGGGCCTCGTCAGAGGGAAGGGACCACCAAGGGGCGGGATGCCCAAGACCTCTTTGGCCCAGCAGCCTCAGGGCAGCAGGGAGAGCAAGAGGCCCAACTTGCCCCTAGGTCGGCTCTGCCCCTTCCCACACAGGCGGCCAGCCCAGCAGCTACCTAACAGACTCTGGCTCTGCCGACCTTTCTGCCGGTGCAAGGGGCAGGAACAGACGTGTGCATGTGGTTCTGCCTTGGCCTGGGAGTGTGTTCCCCCTGCATTGCCCCCAGGCTCAGGGGCAAGGGCCCGGAGAGAGCACCACCCCGAAGCGCTTTTCTCCCGGGCTTGGGAGCATTGTGCGTGCCTGGCGGGAACAGCGGGCTGAGTGTTGGCAAATCGGCCTTTGGAGGCAGCCGGGGAGGTCTTCCAGCGGGAGAGGGCCGGTTGTGCTCAGAGGCCCCACAGGCCAGGGGCAGGACCCAGCAGGGCCCCTGCCCCTGGCCAGCCTTTCCCAGACCTTCCTGGCCCTGCGGGTACTGCCCCACCAAGGGCAGGCTGCGGGGACTGGGTCCAGACATGCCCGGGCGCCTCCCCAGGCTCATCCCCGCTGCTGCCTTTCCCCTGGGCCTAAGCCTCGGTTGAGGCCTCCTTGGAGAGGAGGTTGCTGGCAGGGGCTGTCTCCACACTGCAAGGTGCTGGAGCTCAGAGGGCCTCGTCAGAGGGAAGGGACCAGCAAGGGGCTGGATGCCCAAGACCTCTTTGGCCCAGCAGCCTCAGGGCAGCAGGGAGAGCAAGAGGCCCAACTTGCCCCTAGGTCGGCTCTGCCCCTTCCCACACAGGCCGCCAGCCGAGCAGCTGCCTGACAGACTCTGGCTCCCCCGAGCTCTCTGCCGGTGCAGGGGGCAGGAACAGACGTGTGCATGTGGTTCTGCCTTGGCCTGGGAGTGTGTTTCCCCTGCATTGCCCCCAGGCTCAGGGGCAAGGGCCCGGTGAGAGCACCACCCCGAAGCGCTTTTCTCCCGGGCTTGGGAGCATTGTGCGTGCCTGGCGGGAACAGCGGGCGCGAGTGTTGGCACAACGGCCTTTGGAGACAGTCGGGGAGGTCTTCCAGCGGGAGAGGGCCAGTCGTGCTCAGAGGCCCCACAGGCCAGGGGCAGGACCCAGCAGGGCCCCTGCCCCTGGCCAGCCTTGCCCAGACCTTTCTGGCCTCCGGGTGTACTGCCCCACCAAGGGGCAGGCTGCGGGGACTGGGTCCAGACATGCACGGGCGCCTCCCCAGGCTCATCCCCGCTGGTGCCTTTCCCCTGGGCCTAGGCCTCGGTTGAGGCCTCCTTGGAGAGGAGGTTGCTGGCAGGGGCTGTCTACACACTGAGAGGTGCTGGAGCTCAGAGGGCCTCGTCAGAGGGAAAGGACCAGCAAGGGGCTGGATGCCCAAGACCTCTTTGGCCCAGCAGCCTCAGGGCAGCAGGGAGAGCAAGAGGCCCAATTTGCCCCTAGGTGGGCTCTGCCCCTTCCCACACAGGCCGCCAGCCCAGCAGCTACCTAACAGACTCTGGCTCCCCCGAGCTCTCTGCCGGTGCAGGGGGCAGGAACAGACGTGTGCATGTGGTTCTGCCTTGGCCTGGGAGTGTGTTCCCCCTGCCTGGCCCACAGCCTCAGGGGCAAGGACCCGGAGAGAGCACCACTCCGAAGCGCTTTTCTCCCGGGCTTGGGAGCATTGTGCGTGCCTGGCGGGAACAGCGGGCAGGAGTATTGGCAATCCGGACTTTGGACGCAGCCGCGGAGGTCTTCCAGCGGGAGAGGGCTGGTTCTGCTCAGAGGCCCCACAGACCAGGGGCAGGACCCAGCAGGGCCCCTGCCCCTGGCCAGCCTTTCCCAGACCTTCCTGGCCTCCCGGGGTACTGCGCCACCAAGGGGGAGGCTGCGGGAACTGGGTCCAGACATGCCCGGGCGCCTCCCCAGGCTCATCCCCGCTGGTGCCTTTCCCCTGGGCCTAGGCCTCGGTTGAGGCCTCCTTGGAGAGGAGGTTGCTGGCAGGGGCTCGGTCCACAGTGCAACGTGCTGGAGCACAGAGGGCCTCGTCAGAGGGAAGGGACCAGCAAGGGGCTGGATGCCCAAGACCTCTTTGGCCCAGCATCCTCAGGGCAGCAGGGAGAGCAAGAGGCCCAACTTGCCCCTAGGTCGGCTCTGCCCCTTCCCACACAGGCAAACAGCCCAGCAGCTGCCTGGCAGACTCTGGCTCTGCCGACCTTTCTGCCGGTGCAGGGGGCAAGAACAGACGTGTGCATGTGGTTCTGACTTGGCCTGGGAGTGTGGAACCCCTGCCTGGCCCCCAGGCTCAGGGGCAAGGGCCCGGAGAGAGCACCACCCCGAAGCGCTTTTCTCCTGGGCTTGGGAGCATTGTGCGTGCCTGGCGGGAACAGCGGGCGGGAGTGTTGGCAAATCGGCCTTTGGAGGCAGCCGGGGAGGTCTTCCAGCGGGACAGGGCCGGTTGTGCTCAGAAGCCCCACAGGCCAGGGGCAGGACCCAGCAGGGCCCCTGCCCCTGGCCAGCCTTGCCCATACATTCCTGGCCTCCGGGGGTACTGCCCCACCAAGGGGCAGGCTGCGGGGACTGGGTCCAGACATGCCCGGGCGCCTCCCCAGGCTCATACCCGCTGTTGCCTTTCCCCTGGGCCTAAGCCTCGGTTAAGGCCTCCTTGGAGAGGAGGTTGCTGGCAGGGGCTGTCTCCACACTGCAAGTTGCTGGAGCTCAGAGGGCCTCGTCAGAGGGAAGGGACCAGCAAGGGGCTGGATGCCCAAGATCTCTTTGGCCCAGCAGCCTCAGGGCAGCAGGGAGAGCAAGAGGCCCAACTTTCCCCTAGGTCGGCTCTGCCCCTTCCAACACAGGCGGCCAGCCCAGCAGCTGCCGGACAGACTCTGGCTCCCCCGAGCTCTCTGCCGGTGCAGGGGGCAGGAACAGACGTGTGCATGTGGTTCTGCCTTGGCCTGGGGGTGTGTTCCCCCTGCATTGCCCCCAGGCTCAGGGGCAAGGGCCCGGTGAGAGCACCGCCCGAAGTGCTTTTCTCCCGGGCTTGGGAGCATTGTGCGTGCCTGGCGGGAACAGCGGGCGCGAGTGTTGGCAAACCGGCCTTTGGAGACAGTCGGGGAGGTCTTCCAGCGGGAGAGGGCCGGTCGTGCTCAGAGGCCCCACAGGCCAGGGGCAGGACCCAGCAGGGCCCCTGCCCCTGGCCAGCCTTGCCCAGACCTTCCTGGCCTCCGGGGGTACTGCCCCAACAAGGGGCAGGCTGCGGGGACTGGGTCCAGACATGCCCGGGCGCCTCCCCAGGCTCATCCCCGCTGGTGCCTTTCCCCTGGGCCTAGGCCTCGGTTGAGGCCTCCTTGGAGAGGAGGTTGCTGGCAGGGGCTGTCTCCACACTGCGAGGTGCTGGAGCTCAGAGGGCCTCGTCAGAGGGAAGGGACCAGCAAGGGGCTGGATGCCCAAGACCTCTTTGGCCCAGCAGCCTCAGGGCAGCAGGGAGAGCAAGAGGCCCAACTTGCCCCTAGGTCGGCTCTGCCCCTTCCCACACAGGCCGCCAGCCCAGCAGCTACCTAACAGACTCTGGCTCTGCCGAGCTCTCTGCCGGTGCAGGGGGCAGGAACAGACGTGGGCATGTGGTTGTGCCTTGGCCTGGGAGTGTGTTCCCCCTGCCTTGGTCCCAGGCTCAGGGGCAAGGGCCCGGAGAGAGCACCACCCTGAAGCGCTTTTCTCCCGGGCTTGGGAGCATTGTGCGTGCCTGGCGTGAAAGGCGGGCGGGAGTGTTTGCAAACCGGCCATTGGAGGCAGCCGGGGAGGTCTTCCAGCGGGAGAGGGCCGGTTGTGCTCAGGGGCCCCACAGGCCAGGGGCAGGACCCAGCAGGGCTCCTGTCCCTGGCCAGCTTGCCCAGACCTTCCTGGCCTCCGGGGTTACTGCCCCACCAAGGGGCAGGCTGCGGGGACTGGGTCCAGACATACCCGGGCGCCTCCCCAGGCTCATCCCCGCTGGTGCCTTTCCCCTGGTCCTAGGCCTCGGTTGAGGCCTCCTTGGAGAGGAGGTTGCTGGCAGGGGCTGTCTCCACACTGCAAGGTGCTGCAGCTCAGAGGGTCTCGTCAGAGGGAAGGGACCAGCAAGGGGCTGGATGCCCAAGACCTCTTTGGCCCAGCAGCCTCAGGGCAGCAGGGAGATCAAGAGGCCCAACTTGCCCCTAGGTCGGCTCTGCCCCTTCCCACACAGGCAGCCAGCCCAGCAGCAGCCTGGGAGTCTCTGGCTCCCCCGAGCTCTCTGCCGGTGTAGGGGGTAGGAACAAACGTGTGCATGTGGTTCTGCCTTGGCCTGGGAGTGTGTACCCCCTGCCTGTCCCCCAGGCTCAGGGGAAAGGGCCTGGAGAGTCACCACCCCGAAGCGCTTTTCTCCCGGGCTTGGGATCATTGTGCGTGCCTGGCGGGAACAGCGGGCGGGAGTGTTGGCAAACCGGCCTTTGGAGGCAGCCGGGGAGGTCTTCCAGCGGGAGAGTGCCGGTCGTGCTCAGCGGCCCCACAGGCCAGGGGCAGGACCCAGCAGTGTCCCTGCCCCTGGCAGCCTTGCCCAGACCTTCCTGGCCTCCGGGGGTACTGCGCCACCAAGGGGCAGACTGCCGGGACTGGGCCCAGACATGCCCGGGCGCATCCCCAGGCTCATCCCCGCTGGTGCCTTTCCCCTGGGCCTAGGGCTCGGTTGAGGCCTCCTTGGAGAGGAGGTTGCTGGCAGGGGCTGTCTCCACACTGCGAGGTGCTGGAGCTCAGAGGGCCTCGTCAGAGGGAAGGGACCAGCAAGGGGCTGGATGCCCAAGACCTCTTTGGCCCAGCAGCCTCAGGGCAGCAGGGAGAGCAAGAGGCCCAACTTGCCCCGAGGTCGGCTCTGCCCCTTCCCACACAGGCAGCCAACCCAGCAGGTGCCTGGCAGATTCTGGCTCCCTCGAGCTCTCTGCCGGTGCAGGGGGCAGGAACAGACTTGTGCATGTGGTTCTGCCTTGGCCTAGGCGTGTGTTCCCCCTGCATTGCCCCCAGGCTCAGGGGCAAGGGCCCGGAGAGAGCACCACCCCGAAGCGCTTTTCTCCCGGGATTGGGAGCATTGTGCTTGCCTAGTGGGAACAGTGGGCGGGAGTGCTTGCAAACTGTCCTTTGGAGGCAGCTGGGGAGGTCTTCCAGTGGGAGAGGCCCGGTTGTGCTCAGAGGCCCCACAGGCCAGGGGTATGACCCAGCAGGGCCCCTGCCCCTGGCCAGCCTTGCCCAGACCTTCCTGGCCTCCGGGGGTACTGCCCCACCAAGGGGCAGGCTGCGGGGACTGGGTCCAGAAATGCCCGGGCGCCTCCACTGGCTCATCCCCGCTGGTGCCTTTCCCCTGGGCCTAGGCCTCGGTTGAGACCTCCTTGGAGAGGAGGTTGCTGGCAGGGGCTGTCTCCACACTGCAAGGTGCTGCAGCTCAGAGGGCCTCGTCAGAGGGAAGGGACCAGCAAGGGGCTGGATGCCCAAGACCTCTTTGGCCCAGCAGCCTCAGGGCAGCAGGGAGAGCAAGAGGCCCAACTTGCTCCTAGGTCGGCTCTGCCCCTTCCCACACAGGCAGCCAGCCCAGCAGCAGCCTGGGAGTCTCTGGCTCCCCCGAGCTCTCTGCCGGTGTAGGGGGTAGGAACAGACGTGTGCATGTGGTTCTGCCTTGGCCTGGGAGTGTGTACCCCCTGCCTGTCCCCCAGGCTCAGGGGAAAGGGCCTGGAGAGTCACCACCCCGAAGCGCTTTTCTCCCGGGCTTGGGATCATTGTGCGTGCCTGGCGGGAACAGCGGGCGGGCGTGTTGGCAAACCGGCCTTTGGAGGCAGCCGGGGAGGTCCTCCAGCGGGAGAGTGCCGGTCGTGCTCAGCGGCCCCACAGGCCAGGGGCAGGACCCAGCAGTGTCCCTGCCCCTGGCAGCCTTGCCCAGACCTTCCTGGCCTCCGGGGGTACTGCGCCACCAAGGGGCAGACTGCCGGGACTGGGCCCAGACATGCCCGGGCGCATCCCCAGGCTCATCCCCGCTGGTGCCTTTCCCCTGGGCCTAGGGCTCGGTTGAGGCCTCCTTGGAGAGGAGGTTGCTGGCAGGGGCTGTCTCCACACTGCGAGGTGCTGGAGCTCAGAGGGCCTCGTCAGAGGGAAGGGACCAGCAAGGGGCTGGATGCCCAAGACCTCTTTGGCCCAGCAGCCTCAGGGCAGCAGGGAGAGCAAGAGGCCCAACTTGCCCCGAGGTCGGCTCTGCCCCTTCCCACACAGGTGCCAACCCAGCAGGTGCCTGGCAGATTCTGGCTCCCTCGAGCTCTCTGCCGGTGCAGGGGGCAGGAACAGACTTGTGCATGTGGTTCTGCCTTGGCCTAGGCGTGTGTTCCCCCTGCATTGCCCCCACGCTCAGGGGCAAGGGCCCGGAGAGAGCACCACCCCGAAGCGCTTTTCTCCCAGGATTGGGAGCATTGTGCTTGCCTAGTGGGAACAGTGTGCGGGAGTGCTTGCAAACGGTCCTTTGGAGGCAGCTGGGGAGGTCTTCCAGTGGGAGAGGCCCGGTTGTGCTCAGAGGCCCCACAGGCCAGGGGTATGACCCAGCAGGGCCCCTGCCCCTGGCCAGCCTTGCCCAGACCTTCCTGGCCTCCGGGGGTACTGCCCCACCAAGGGGCAGGCTGCGGGGACTGGGTCCAGAAATGCCCGGGCGCCTCCACTGGCTCATCCCCGCTGGTGCCTTTCCCCTGGGCCTAGGCCTCGGTTGAGACCTCCTTGGAGAGGAGGTTGCTGGCAGGGGCTGTCTCCACACTGCAAGGTGCTGGAGCTCAGAGGGCCTCGTCAGAGGGAAGGGACCAGCAAGGGGCTGGATGCCCAAGACCTCTTTGGCCCAGCAGCCTCAGGGCAGCAGGGAGAGCAAGAGGCCCAACTTGCTCCTAGGTCGGCTCTGCCCCTTCCCACACAGGCAGCCAGCCCAGCAGCTGCCTGGGAGTCTCTGGCTCACCCGAGCTCTCTGCCGGTGCAGGGGGCAGGAACAGACGTGTGCATGAGGTTCTGACTTGGCCTGGGAGTGTGGAACACTTGCCTGGCCTCCAGGTTCAGGGGAAAGGGCATGGAGAGAGCACCACCCCGAAGCGCTTTTCTCCCGGGCTTGGGAGCATTGTGCGTGCCTGGCGGGAACAGCGGGCGCGAGTGTTGGCAAACCGCCCTTTGGAGGCAGCCGGGGAGGTCTTCCAGCAGGAGAGGGCCGGTCGTGCTCAGCGGCCCCACAGGCCAGGGGCAGGTCCCAGCAGGGCCCCGGCCCCTGGCCAGCCTTGCCCAGACCTTCCTGGCCTCCGGGGGTACTGCCCCACCAAGGGGCAGGCTGCGGGTCTGGGTCCACACATTCCCGGGCGCCTCCACAGGCTCATCCCCGCTGGTGCCTTTCCCTGGGACTAGGCCTCGGTTGAGGCCTCCTTGGAGAGGAGGTTGCTGGTAGGGTCTGTCTCCACACTGCAAGGTGCTGGAGCTCAGAGGGCCTCGTCAGAGGAAAGGGACCAGCAAGGGGCTGGATGTCCAAGACCTCTTTGGCCCAGCAGCCTCAGGGCAGCAGGGAGAGCAAGAGGCCCAACTTTCCCCTAGGTCGGCTCTACCCCTTCCCACACAGGCAGCCAGCCCAGCAGGTGCCTGACAGACTCTGGCTCCCCCGAGCTCTCTGCCGGTGAAGGGGGCATGAACAGACGTGTGCATGTGGTTCTGCCTTTACCTGGGAGTGTGGACCCCCTGCCTGGCCCCCAGGCACAGGGGCAAGGGCCCGGAGAGAGCACCACCCCAAAATGCTTTTCTCCCGGGCTTGGGAGCATTTACGTGGCTGGCGGGAACACCTTGTGGGAATGCTTGCAAACCGGCCTTTGGGGGCAGCCGGGGAGGTCCTCCATGGGCCCGGAGAGAGCACCACCCCGATGCGCTTTTCTCCCGGGCTTGGGAGCAGTGTGCACGGGTGGCGGGAACAGCAGGCAGAGTGCTTGCAAACCGGCCTTTGGAGGCCGGCGCGGAGGTCTTCCAAGGGCAAGGAGTGAGCACCACCCCAAAATGCTTTTCTCCCGTGCTTGGGAGCATTGTGCACGGCTGGTGGGAACAGCGGGCAGGAGTGCTTGCAAACCGGCCATTGGAGGCAGCCGGGGAGGTCTTGAAAGGGCCCTGAGAGAGCACCACCCCGAAGCGCTTTTCTCCCGTGATTGGGAGCATTGTGTGCAGCTGGCGGGACAGCGGGAGGGTGTTCTTGCAAACCGGCCTTTGGAGGCAGCCGGGGAAGTCTTCCAAGGCCGGGAGAGAGCACCACCCCGAAGCGCTTCTCTCCCGTGTTTTGGAGCATTGTGCGTGGCTGGCGGGAACAGTGAGTGGGAGTGATTGCAAACCGCCCTTTGGGGGCAGCCGGGGAGGTCCTCCATGGGCACGGAGAGAACACCACCCCGAAGAGCATTTCTCCCGGTCTTGGGAGCATTTGCGTGGCTGGCGGGAACAGCGTGCATGAGTTCTTGCAAACCGGACTTTGGAGGCAGCCGGGGAGGTCTTTCCAGGGCCCGGAGTGAGCACCACCCCAAAATGCTTTTCTCCCAGGCTTGGGAGCACTGTACGCGGCTGGCGGGAACAGCGCGCCTGAGTGCCTCCAAACCGGCCTTTTGAGGCAGCCGGGGTGGTCTTCCAAGGGCCAGGAGAGAGCACCTCCCCAAAATCCTTTTCTCCCGGGCTTGGGAGCATTGTGCGCAGCTGGCGGGAACAGCGGGAATGAGTACTTGCAAACCCGCCTTTGGAGGCAGCCTGGGAGGTCTTCCAAGGGCCCCGAGAGAGCACCATCCCGAAGCACTTTTCTCCCGGGATTGGGAGCATTGTGCGTGGCCTGCGGGAACAGCAGGCAGGAGTGCTTGCAAACCGGCCTTTGGAGGCAGCCGGGGAGGTCTTCCAAGGGCCCGGAGAGTGCACCACCTCGAAGCGCTTTTCTCTTGGGTTTTGGAGCATTGTGTGCGGCTGGTGGGACAGCGGGAGGGAATTCTTGCAAACCGGCCTTTGGAGGCAGCCAGAGAAGTCTTCCAAGGGCCCGGAGAGAGCACCACCCCGAAGCGCTTTTCTCCGGGGTTTTGGAACATTGTGTGTGGCTGGCGGGAACAGCGAGTGGGAGTGCTTGCAAAACGGCCTTTGGGGGCTGCCGGGGAGGTCCTCCATGGTCCCGGAGAGAACACCACCCCGAAGCGCTTTTCTCATGGTCTTGGGAGCATTGTGCGTGGCTGGTGGGAACAGCGGGCATGAGTGCTTGCAAACTGGCCATTGGAGGCACACGGGGAGGTCTTCCAAGGGCCCGGAGAGAGCACCACCCCGAAGCGCTTTTCTCCCGTGATTGGGAGCATTGTGCGCGGCTGGCGGGAACAGCGGGCAGGAGTGCTTGCAAACGGGCCTTTGGAGGCAGCCGGGGACGTTTTCCAAGGGCCAGGAGAGAGCACCAGCCAGAAGCGCTTTTCTCCCGAGCTTGGAACATTTGCGCGGATGGCGGGAACAGCGAGTGGGAGTGCTTCCAAACCGGCCTTTGGGGGCACCCCGGGAGGTCTTCCATGGGCACGGAGAGAACACCACCCCGAAGCGCTTTTCTCCGGGGTTTTGGAGGATTGTGCGTGGCTGGCGGGAACAGGGAGTGGGAATGCTTGCAAATCGGCCTTTGGGGGCAGCCAGGGAGGTCCTCCATGGGCACGGAGAGCACACCACCCCGAAGCGCTTTTCTCCCGGTCTTGGGAGCATTGTGCGAAGCTGGCGGGAACAGCGGCGGGATTGCTTGCAAACCGGCCTTTGGAGGCAGCCGGGGAGGTCTTCCAAGGGCCCGGAGAGAGCACCACCCAAAATGCTTTTCTCCCGGGCTTGGGAGCATTGTGTGCGGCTGGCGGGTCAGCGGGAGGGAGTTCTTGAAAACCAGCCTTTGGAGGCAGCCAGGGAGTTCTTCCAAGGGCCCGGAGAGAGCACCACCCCGAGCGCTTTTCTCCCGGGATTGGGAGCATTGTGCGCAGCTGGCGGGAACAGCGGGAATGAGTACTTTAAACACGCCTTTGGAGGTAGCCGGGGAGGTCTTCCAAGGGCCCTGAGAGAGCACCATCCCGAAGCACTTTTCTCCCGGGATTGGGAGCATTGTGCGTGGTTGGCGGGAACAGCGGGAAGGAGTCCTTGCAAACCGGCCTTTGGAGGCAGCCGGGGAGGTCTTCCAAAGGCCCGGAGAGAGCACCACCCCGAAGCGCTTTTCTCCCGTGCTTGGGAGCATTGTGCTAGTGTGGCGGGAACAGCAGGCAGGAGTGCTTGCAAACCGGCCTTTGGAGGCAGCCGGGGAGGTCTTCCAGTGGGAGAGGGCCGGTTGTGCTCAGAGGCCCCACAGGCCAGGGGCAGGACCCAGCAGGGCCCCTGCCCCTGGCCAGCCTTGCCCAGACCTTCCTGGCCTCCGGGGGTACTGCCCCACCAAGGGGCAGGCTGCGGGGACTGGGTCCAGCCATGCCCGGGCGCCTCCCCAGGCTCATCCCCGCTGGTGCCTTTCCCCTGGGCCTAGGCCTCGGTTGAGGCCTCCTTGGAGAGGCGGTTGCTGGCAGGGTCTGTCTGCACACTGCGAGGTGCTGGAGCTCAGAGGGCCTCGTCAGAGGGAAGGGACCAGCAAGGGGCTGGATGCCCAAGACCTCTTTGGCCCAGCAGCCTCAGGGCAGCAGGGAGAGCAAGAGGCCCAACTTGCCCCTAGGTCGGCTCTGCCCCTTCCCACACAGGCGGCCAGCCCAGCAGCTGCCCGACAGACTCTGGCTCCCCCGAGCTCTCTGCCGGTGCAGGGGGCAGGAACAGACGTGTGCATGTGGTTCTGCCTTGGCCTGGGAGTGTGTTCCCCCTGCTTTGCCCCCAGGCTAAGGGTCAAGGGCCCGGTGAGAGCACCACCCCGAAGCGCTTTTCTCCCCGGCTTGGGAGCATTGTGCGTGCCTGGCGGGAACAGCGGGCGCGAGTGTTGGCAAACCGGCCTTTGGAGACAGTCGGGGAGGTCTTCCAGTGGGAGAGGGCCGGTTGTGCTCAGAGGCCCCACAGGCCAGGGGCAGGACCCAGCAGGGCCCCTGCCCCTGGCCAGCCTTGCCCAGACCTTCCTGGCCTCCGGGGGTACTGCCCCACCAAGGGGCAGGCTGCGGGGACTGAGTCCAGACATGCCCGTGCGCCTCCACTGGCTCATCCCCGCTGTGCCTTTCCCCTGGGCCTAGGCCTCGGTTGAGGCCTCCTTGGAGAGGAGGTTGCTGGCAGGGGCTGTCTCCACACTGCAAGGTGCTGGAGCTCAGAGGGCCTCGTCAGAGGGAAGGGACCAGCAAGGGGCTGGATGCCCAAGACCTCTTTGGCCCAGCAGCCTCAGGGCAACAGGGAGAGCAAGAGGCCCAACTTGCCCCTAGGTCGGCTCTGCCCCTTCCCACACAGGCGGCCAGCCCAGCAGCTGCCTGACAGACTCTGGCTCCCCCAAGCTCTCTGCCGGTGCAGGGGGCAGATCAGAGGTGTGCATGTGGTTCTGACTTGGCCTGGGAGTGTGGACCCCGTGCCTTGCCCCCAGGCTCAGGGGCAAGGGCCCGGAGAGAGCACCACCCTGAAGCGCTTTTCTCCCGGGCTTGGGAGCATTGTGCACGCCTGCTGGGAACAGTGGGCGGGAGCGCTTGCAAACCGGCCTTTGGAGGCAGCCGGGGAGGTCTTCCAGTGGGAGAGGGCCGGTTGTGCTCAGAGGCCCCACAGGCCATGGGCAGGACCCAGCAGGGCCCCTGCCCCTGGCCAGCCTTGCCCAGACCTTCCTGGCCTCCGGGGGTACTGCCCCACCAAGGGGCAGGCTGCGAGGACTGGGTCCAGACATGCTCGGGCGCCTCCCCTGGCTCATCCCCGCTGGTGCCTTTCCCCTGGGCCTAGGCCTCGGTTGAGGCCTCCATGGAGAGGAGGTTGCTGGCAGGGGCTGTCTCCACACTGAAAGGTGCTGGAGCTCAGAGGGCCTCGTCAGAGGGAAGGGACCAGCAAGGGGCTGGATGCTCAAGACCTCTTTGGCCCAGCAGCCTCAGGGCAGCATGGAGAGCAAGAGGCCCAACTTGCCCCTAGGTCGGCTCTGCCCTTCCCACACAGGCGGCCAGCCCAGCAGCTGCCTGACAGACTCTGGCTCCCCCCAGCTCTCTGCCGGTGGAGGAGGCAGGAACAGACGTGTGCATGTGGTTCTGCCTTGGCCTGGGAGTGTGGATCCCCTGCCTGGCCCCCAGGCTCAGGGGCAAGGGCCCGGAGAGAGCACCAACCTGAAGCGCTTTTCTCCCGGGCTTGGGAGCATTGTGCGTGCCTGGCGGGAACAGCGGGCGGGAGTGCTTGCAAACCGGCCTTTGGAGGCAGCCGGGGAGGTTTCCAGAGGGAGAGGGCCGCTTGTGCTCAGAGGCCCCACAGGCCAGGGGCAGGACACAGCAGGGCCCCTGCCCCTGGCCAGCCTTGCCCAGACCTTCCTGGCCTCCGGGGGTACTGCACCACCAAGGGTCAGGCTGCGGGGACTGGGTCCAGACATGCCCGGGCGCCTCCCCAGGCTCATCCCCGCTGGTGCCTTTCCCCTGGGCCTAGGCCTCGGTTGAGGCCTCCTTGGAGAGGAGGTTGCTGGCAGGGGCTGTCTCCACACTGCAAGGTGCTGGAGCTCAGAGGGCCTCGTCAGAGGGAAGGGACCAGCAAGGGGCTGGATGCCCAAGACCTCTTTGGCCCAGCAGCCTCAGGGCAGCAGGGAGAGCAAGAGGCCCAACTTGCCCCTAGGTTGGCTCTGCCCCTTCCCACACAGGCCGCCAGCCCAGCAGCTGCCTGGCAGACTCTGGCTCCCCCGAGCTCTCTGCCGGTGCGGGGGCAGGAACAGACATGTGCATGTGGTTCTGCCTTGGCCTGGGAGTGTGTTCCCCCTGCATTGCCCCCAGGTTCAGGGGCAAGGGCCCCGTGAGAGCACCACCCCGAAGCGCTTTTCTCCCTGGCTTGCGAGCATTGTGCGTGCCCGGCGGGAACAGCGGGCGCGAGTGTTGGCAAATCGGCCTTTGGAGGCAGCCGGGGAGGTCTTCCAGCGGGAGAGGGCCGGTTTTGCTCAGAGGCCCCACAGGACAGGGGCAGGACCCAGCAGGGCCCCTGCCCCTGGCCATCCTTGCCCAGACCTTCCTGTCCTCCAGGGGTACTGCCCCACCAAGGGGCAGGCTGCGGGGACTGGGTCCAGACATGCCCGGGCGCCTCCCCAGGCTCATCCCCGCTGGTGCCTTTCCCCTGGGCCTAGGCCTCGGTTGAGGCCCCCTTGGAGAGGAGGTTGCTGGCAGGGGCTGTCTCCACACTGCAAGGTGCTGGAGCTCAGAGGGCCTCGTCAGAGGGAAGGGACCAGCAAGGGGCTGGATGCCCAAGACCTCTTTGGCCCAGCAGCCTCAGGGCAGCAGGGAGAGCAAGAGGCCCAACTTGCCCCTAGGTCGGCTCTGTCCCTTCCCACACAGGCGGCCAGCCCAGCAGCTGCCTGACAGACTCTGTCTCCCCCGAGCTCTCTGCCGGTGCAGGGGGCAGGAACAGACGTGTGCATGTGGTTCTGCCTTGGCCTGGGATTGTGTTCCCCCTGCATTGCCCCCAGGCTCAGGGGCAAGGGCCAGGTGAGAGCACCACCGCGAAGTGCTTTTCTCCCGGGCTTGGGAGCATTGTGCGTGCCTGGCGGGAACAGCGGGTGCGAGTGTTGGCAAACCGGCCTTTGGAGACAGTCGGGGAGGTCTTCCAGCGGGAGAGGGCCGGTCGTGCTCAGAGGCCCCACAGGCCAGGGGCAGGACCCAGCAGGGCCCCTGCCCCTGGCCAAGCTTGCCCAGACCTTCCTGGCCTCCGGGGGTACTGCGCCACCAAGGGGCAGGCTGCGGGGACTGGGTACAGACATGCCCGGGCGCCTCCCCAGGCTCATCCCCGCTGGTGCCTTTCCCCTGGGCCTAGGCCTGGTTGAGGCCTCCTTGGAGAGGAGGTTGCTGGCAGGGGCTGTCTCCACACTGCGAGGTGCTGTAGCTCAGAGGGCCTCGTCAGAGGGAAGGGACCAGCAAAGGGCTGGATGCCCAAGACCTCTTTGGCCCAGGAGTCTCAGGGCAGCAGGGAGAGCAAGAGGCCCAACTTGCCCCTAGGTCGGCTCTGCCACTTCCCACACAGGCAGCTAGCCCAGCAGCTGCCTGGCAGACTCTGGCTCCCCCGAGCTCTCTGCCGGTGCAGGGGGCAGGAACAGACGTGTGCATGTGGTTCTGACTTGGCCTGGGAGTGTGGAACCCCTGCCTGGCCCCCAGGCTCAGGGGAAAGGGCCCGGAGAGAGCACCACCCAGAAGCGCTTTTCTCCCGGGCTTGGGAGCATTGTGCGTGCCTGGCGGGAACAGCGGGCGGGAGTGCTTGCAAGCCGGCCTTTGGAGGCAGCCGGGGAGGTCTTCCAGCGGGAGAATGCCGGTTGTGCTCAGAGGCCCCAAAGGCCAGGGTCAGGACCCAGCAGTGTCCCTGCCCCTGGCAGCCTTGCCCAGACCTTCCTGGCCTCCGGGGGTACTGCGCCACCAAGGGGCAGACTGCCGGGACTGGGTCCAGACATGCCCGGGCGCCTCCCCAGGCTCATCCCCGCTGGTGCCTTTCCCCTGGGCCTAGGCCTCGGTTGAGGCCTCCTTGGAGCGCAGGTTGCTGGCAGGGGCTGTCTCCACACTGCGAGGTGCTGGAGCTCAGAGGGCCTCGTCAGAGGGAAGGGACCAGCAAGGGGCTGGATGCCCAAGAACTCTTTGGCCCAGCAGCCTCAGGGCAGCAGGGAGAGCAAGAGGCCCAACTTGCCCCTAGGTCGTCTCTGCCCCTTCCCACACAGGCAGACATCCCAGCATCTGCCTGGCAGACTCTGGATCCCCCGAGCTCTCTGCCAATGCAGGGAGCAGGAACAGACGTGTGCATGTGGTTCTGACTTGGCCTGGGAGTGTGGAACCCCTGCCTGGCCCCCAGGCTCAGGGGAAAGGGCCCGGAGAGAGCACCACCCCGAAGCGCTTTTCTCCCGGGCTTGGGACCATTGTGCGTGCCTGGCGGTAACAGCGTGCGGGAGTGCTTGCAAACCGGCCTTTGGAGGCAGCCGGGGGAGTCTTCCAGCGGGAGAGTTCCGGTTGTGCTCAGAGGCCCCAAAGGCCAGGGTCAGGACCCAGCAGTGTCCCTGCCCCTGGCAGCCTTGCCCAGACCTTCCTGGCCTCCGGGGTACTGCGCCACCAAGGGGCAGACTGCGGGACTGTGTCCACACATGCCCGGGCGCATCCCCAGGCTCATCCCCGCTGGTGCCTTTCCCCTGGGCCTAGGCCTCGGTTGAGGCCTCCTTGGAGAGGAGGTTGCTGGCAGGGGCTGTCTCCACACTGCGAGGTGCTGGAGCTCAGAGGGCGTCGTCAGAGGGAAGGGACCAGCAAGGGGCTGGATGCCCAAGACCTCTTTGGCCCAGCAGCCTCAGGGCAGCAGGGAGAGCAAGAGGCCCAACTTGCCCCTAGGTCGGCTCTGTCCCTTTCCACACAGGCAGACAGCCCAGCAGCTGCCTGGCAGACTCTGGCTCCCCCGAGCTCTCTGCCAGTGCAAGGGGCAGGAACAGACATGTGCATGTGGTTCTGACTTGGCCTGGGAGTGTGGAACCCCTGCCTGGCCCCCAGGCTCAGGGGCAAGGGCCCGGAGAGAGCACCACCGGGAACCGCTTTTCTCCCGGGCTTGGGAGCATTGTGCGTGCCTGGCGGGAACAGCGGGCGGGAGGGCTTGCAAACCGGCCTTTGGAGGCAGCCGGGGAGGTCTTCCAGTGGGAGACGGCCGGTTGTGCTCAGAGGACCCACAGGATAGGGGCAGGACCCAGCAGGGCCCCTGCCCCTGGCCAGCCTTGCTCAGACCTTTCTGGCCTCCGGAGGTACTGCCCCACCAAGGGGCAGGCTGCGGGGACTGGGTCCAGACATGCCCGGGCGCCTCCCCAGTCTCATCCCCGCTGGTGCCTTTCCCCTGGGCCTAGGCCTCGGTTAAGGCCTCCTTGGAGAGGAGGTTGCTGGCATGGGCTGTCTCGACACTGCAAGGTGCTGGAGCTCAGAGGGCCTCGTCAGCGGGAAGGGACCAGCAAGGGGCTGGATGCCCAAGACCTCTTTGGCCCAGCAACTTCAGGGCAGCAGGGAGAGCAAGAGGCCCAAGTTGCCCCTAGGTCGGCTCTGCCACTTCCCACACAGGCAGCCAACCCAGCAGCTGCCTGGCAGATTCTGGCTCCCCGGAGCTCTCTACCGGTGCAGGGGGCAGGAACAGATGTGTGCATGTGGTTCTGCCTTGGCCTGGGAGTGTGGATCCCCTGCCTGGCCCCCAGGCTCAGGGGCAAGAGACCGGAGAGAGCACCACCCCGAAGCGCTTTTCTCCCGGGCTTGGGAGCATTGTTTGCGGCTGGCGGGACAGCGGGAGGGAGTTCTTGCAAACCGGCCTTTGGAGGCAGCCGGGGAAGTCTTCCAAGGGCCGGGAGAGAGCACCACCCCGAAGCGCTTCTCTCCCGTGTTTTGGAGCATTGTGCGTGGCTGGCGGGAACAGCGAGTGGGAGTGATTGCAAACCGGCCTTTGGGGGCAGCCGGGAAGGTCCTCCATGGGCACGGAGAGAGCACCACCCCGAAGTGCTTTTCTCCCGGGCTTGGGAGAATTGTGCGCACCTGGCGGGAACAGTGGGCCGGAGTGCTTGCAAACCGGCCTTTGGAGGCAGCCGGGGAGGACTTCCAGTGGGAGAGGGCCGGTTGTGCTCAGAGGCCCCACAGGCCAGGGGCAGGACCCAGCAGGGCCCCTGCCCCTGGCCAGCCTTGCCCAGACCTTCCTGGCCTCCGGGGTTACTGCCACACCAAGGGGCAGGCTGCGGAGCCTGGGTCCAGAAATGCCAGGGCGCCTCCACTGGCTCATCCCCGCTGGTGCCTTTCCCCTGGGCCTAGGCCTCGGTTGAGGCCTCCTTGGAGAGGAGGTTGCTGGCAGGGGCTGTCTCCACACTGCAAGGTGCTGGAGCTCAGAGGGCCTCGTCAGAGGGAAGTGACCAGGAAGGGGCTGGATGCCCAAGACCTCTTTGGCCCAGCAGCCTCAGGGCAGCAGGGAGAACAAGAGGCCCAACTTGCCCCGAGGTCGGCTCTGCCCCTTCCCACATAGGCAGCCAGCCCAGCAGCTGCCTTGCAGACTCTGGCTCCCCCGAGCTCTCTGCCGGTGCATGGGGCAGGAACAGACGTGTGCATGTGGTTCTGACTCGGCCTGGGAGTGTGGAACACTTGCCTGGCGCCCAGGCTCAGGGGAAAGGGCACGGAGAGAGCACCATCCCGAAGCGCTTTTCTCCCGGGCTTGGGAGCATTGTGCGTGCCTGGCGGGAACAGCGGGCGGGAGTGCTTGCAAACTGGCCTTTGGAGGCAGCCGGGGAGGTCTTCCAGCGGGAGAGGGCCGGTTGTGCTCAGAGGCCCTACAGGCAAGAAGCAGGACCCAGCAGGGCCCCTGCCCCTTACCAGCCTTGCCCAGAACTTCCTGGCCTCCGGGGGTACTGCCCCACAAAGGGGCAGGCTGCGAGCACTGGGTCCACACATGCCCGGGCGCCTCCCCAGGCTCATCCCCGCTGGTGCCTTTCCCCTGGGGCTAGGCCTCGGTTGAGGCCTCCTTGGAGAGGAGGTTGCTGGCAGGGGTTGTCTCCACACTGCAAGGTGCTGGAGCTCAGAGGGCCTCGTCAGAGGGAAGGGACCAGCAAGGGGCTGGATGCCCAAGACCTCTTTGGCCCAGCAGCCTCAGGGCAGCAGGGAGAGCAAGAGGCCCAACATGCCCCTAGGTCGGCTCTGCCCCTTCCCACACAGGCCGCCAGCCCAGCAGCTGTCTGACAGACTCTGGCTCCCCCGAGCTCTCTGCCGGTGCAGGGGGCAGGAGCAGACGTGTGCATGTGGTTCTGCCTTGGCCTGGGAGTGTGTTCCCCCTGCATTGCCCCCAGGCTCAGGGGCAAGTGTCCGGAGAGAGCACGACACCGAAGCGCTTTTCTCCCGGGCTTGGGAGCATTGTGCGTGCCTAGCGGGAACAGCGGGCGCGAGTGTTGGCAAACCGGCCTTTGGAGGCAGTCGGGGAGGTCTTCCAGCGGGAGAGGGCCGGTCGTGCTCAGAGGCCCCACAGGCCAGGGGCAAGACCCAGCAGGGCCCCTGCCCCTGGCCAGCCTTGCCCAGATTTTCCTGGCCTCCGGGGGTACTGCCCGACCAAGGGGCAGGCTGCGGGGACTGGGTCCAGACATGCCCGGGCGCCTCCCCAGGCTCATCCCCGCTGGTGCCTTTCCCCTGGGCCTAGGCCTTGGTTTAGGCCTCCTTGGAGAAGAGGTTGCTGGAAGGGGCTTTGTCCACACTGCAAGGTGCTGGAGATCAGAGGGCCTCGTCAGAGGGAAGGGACCAGCAAGGGGCTGGATGCCCAAGACCTCTTTGGTCCAGCAGCCTCAGGGCAGCAGGGAGAGCAAGAGGCCCAACTTGCCCCTAGGTCGGCTCTGCCCCTTCCCACACAGGCGGCCAGCCCAGCAGCTGCCTGACAGACTCTGGCTCCCCCGAGCTCTCTGCCGGTGCAGGGGGCAGGAACAGACGTGTGCATGTGGTTCTGCCTTGGCCTGGGAGTGTGGACCCTCTGCCTGGCCCCCAGGCTCATGGGCAAGGGCCCGGAGAGAGCACCACCCCGAAGCGCGTTTCTCCCGGGCTTGGGAGCATTGTGCGCGCCTGGTGGGAACAGTGGGCGGGAGTGCTTGCAAACCGGCCTTTGGAGGCAGCCAGTGAGGTCTTCCAGTGGGAGAGGGCCGGTTGTGCTCAGAGGACCCACAGGCCAGGGGCAGGACCCAGCAGGGCCCCTGCCCCTTGCCAGCCTTGCCCAGACCTTCCTGGCCTCTGGGGGTACTGCCTCACCAAGGGGCAGGCTGCGGGGACTGGGTCCAGACATGCCCGGGCGCCTCCACTGGATCATCCCCGCTGGTGCCTTTCCCCTGGGCGTAGGCCTCGGTTGAGGCCTCTTTGGAGAGGAGCTTACTGGCAGGGGCTGTCTCCACACTGCATGGAGCTGGAGTTCAGAGTGCCTCGTCAGAGGGAAGGGACCAGCAAAGGGCTGGATGCCCAAGACCTCTTTGGCCCAGCAGCCTCAGGGCAGCAGGGAGAGCAAGAGGCCCAACTTGCCCCTAGGTCCGCTCTGCCCCTGCCCACAAGGCCGCCAGACAAGCAGCTGCCTGACAGACCCTGGCTCCCCCGAGCTCTCTGCCGGTGCCGTGGACAGGAACAGACGTGTGCATGTGGTTCTGCCTTGGCCTGGTAGTGTGTTCCCCCTGCATTGCCCCCAGCCTCAGGGGCAAGGGCCCGGTGAGAGCACCACCCCGAAGCGCTTTTTTCCCGGGCTTGGGAGCATTGTGCATGCCTGGCGGGAACAGCGGGCGCGAGTGTTGTCAAACCGGCCTTTGGAGGCAGTCGGGGAGGTCTTCCAGCGGGAGAGGGCCGGTTGTGCTCAGAGGCCCCACAGCCCAGGGGCAGGACCCAGGAGGGCCCCTGCCCCTGGCCAGCCTTGCCCAGATTTTCCTGACCTCCGGGGGTACTGCCCCACCAAGGGGCAGGCTGCGGGGACTGGGTCCAGACATTCCCGGGCGCCTCCCCAGGCTCATCCCCGCTGGTGCCTTTCCCTGGGACTAGGCCTCGGTTGAGGCCTCCTTGGAGAGGAGGTTGCTGGCAGGGTCTGTCTCCACACTGCAAGGTGCTGGAGCTCAGAGGGCCTCGTCAGATGGAAGGGACCAGCAAGGGGCTTGATGCCCAAGTCCTCTTTGGCCCAGCAGCCTGAGGGCAGCAGGGAGAGCAAGAGGCCCAACTTGCCCCTAGGTCGGCTCTGCCCCTAATCACACAGGTGGCCAGCCCAGCAGCTGCCTGGCAGACTCTGGCTCCCCCGAGCTCTCTGCCAGTGCAGGGGGCAGGAACAGACGTGTGCATGTGGTTCTGCCTTGGCCTGGGAGTGTGGACCCCTGCCTGGCCCCCAGGCTCAGGGGCAAGGGCCCGGAGAGAGCACCACCCCGAAGCGCTTTTCTCCCGAGGTTGGGAGCATTGTGCGCGCCTGGCGGGAACAGTGGGCGGGAGTGCTTGCAAACCGGCCTTTGGAGGCAGCCGGGGAGTTCTTCCAGTGGGAGAGGGCCGGTTGTGCTCAGAGGCCCCACAGGCCAGGGGCAGGACCCAGCAGGGCCCCTGCCCCTGGCCAGCCTTGCCCAGACCTTCCTGGCTCCGGGGGTACTGCCCCACCAAGGGGCAGGCTGCGGGGACAGGGTCCAGACATGCCTGGGCGCCTCCCCAGGCTCATCCCCGCTGGTGCCTTTCCCCTGAGCCTAGGCCTTGGTTGATGCCTCCTTGGAGAGGAGGTTGCTGGCAGGGGCTGTCTCCACACTGCAAGGTGCTGGAGCTCAGAGGGCCTCGTCAGAGGGAAGGGACCAGCAAGGGGCTGGATGCCCAAGACCTCTTTGGCCCAGCAGCCTCAGGGCAGCAGGGAGAGCAAGAGGCCCAACTTGCCCCTAGGTCGGCTCTGCCCCTTCCCACACAGGCCGCCAGCCCAGCAGCTGTCTGACAGACTCTGGCTCCCCCGAGCTCTCTGCCGGTGCATGGGGCAGGAACAGACGTGTGCATGTGGTTCTGCCTTGGCCTGGGAGTGTGTTCCCCCTGCATTGCCCCCAGGCTCAGGGGCAAGGGTCCGGAGAGAGCACGACACCGAAGCGCTTTTCTCCCGGGCTTGGGAGCATTGTGCGTGCCTAGCGGGAACAGCGGGCGCGAGTGTTGGCAAACCGGCCTTTGGAGGCAGTCGGGGAGGTCTTCCAGCGGGAGAGGGCCGGTCGTGCTCAGAGGCCCCACAGGCCAGGGGCAAGACCCAGCAGGGCCCCTGCCCCTGGCCAGCCTTGCCCAGATTTTCCTGGCCTCCGGGGGTACTGCCCCACCAAGGGGCAGGCTGCGGGGACTGGATCCAGACATGCCCGGGCGCCTCCCCAGGCTCATCCCCGCTGGTGCCTTTCCCCTGGGCCTAGGCCTTGGTTTAGGCCTCCTTGGAGAAGAGGATGCTGGCAGGGTCTGTCTCCACACTGCAAGGTGCTGGAGCTCAGAGGGCCTCGTCAGATGGAAGGGACCAGCAAGGGGCTTGATGCCCAAGTCCTCTTTGGCCCAGCAGCCTGAGGGCAGCAGGGAGAGCAAGAGGCCCAACTTGCCCCTAGGTCGGCTCTGCCCCTAATCACACAGGCGGCCAGCCCAGCAGCTGCCTGGCAGACTCTGGCTCCCCCGAGCTCTCTGCCAGTGCAGGGGGCAGGAACAGACGTGTGCATGTGGTTCTGCCTTGGCCTGGGAGTGTGGACCCCTGCCTGGCCCCCAGGCTCAGGGGCAAGGGCCCGGAGAGAGCACCACCCCGAAGCGCTTTTCTCCCGTTCTTGGGAGCATTGTGCGCGCCTGGCGGGAACAGTGGGCGGGAGTGCTTGCAAACCGGCCTTTGGAGGCAGCTGGGGAGGTCTTCCAAGGGCCCGGAGAGAGCACCATCCCGAAGCACTTTTCTCCCGGGATTGGGAGCATTGTGCGTGGCTGGCGGGAACAGCAGGAAGGAGTCCTTGCAAACCGGCCTTTGGAGGCAGCCGGGGAGGTCTTCCAAAGGCCCGGAGAGAGCACCACCCCGAAGCGCTTTTCTCCCGGGCTTGGGTGCATTGTGCGCGTGTGGCGGGAACAGCAGGCAGGAGTGCTTGCAAACCGGCCTTTGGAGGCAGCCGGGGAGGTCTTCCAAGGGCCCGGAGAGAGCACCACCTCGAAGCGCTTTTCTCAGGGGTTTTGGAGCATTGTGTGCGGCTGGTGGGCCAGCGGGAGGGAATTCTTGCAAACCGGCCTTTGGAGGCAGCCAGAGAAGTCTTCCAAGGGCCCGGAGAGAGCACCACCCCGAAGCGCTTTTCTCCCGGGCTTGGGAGCATTGTGCGTGCCTGGCGGGAACAACGGGCGCGAGTGTTGGCAAACCGGACTTTGGAGGCAGTCGGGGAGGTCTTCCAGCGGGAGAGGGCCGGTTGTGCTCAGAGGCCCCACAGGCCAGGGGCAGGACCCAGCAGGGCCCCTGCCCCTGGCCAGCCTTGCCCAGATCTTCCTGGCCTCCGGGGGTACTGCCCCACCAAGGGGCAGGCTGCAGGGACTGGGTCCAGACATGCCCGGGCGCCTCCCCTGGCTCATCCCCGCTAGTGCCTTTCCCCTGGGCCTAGGCCTCGGTTGAGGCCTCCTTGGAGAGGAGGTTGCTGGCAGGGGCTGTCTCCACACTGCAAGGTGCTGGAGCTCAGAGGGCCTCGTCAGAGGGAAGGGACCAGTAAGGGGCTGGATGCCCAAGACGTCTTTGGCCCAGCAGCCTCAGGGCAGCAGGGAGAGCAAGAGGCCCTACTTGCCCCTAGGGCGGCTCTGCCCCTTCCCACACAGGCAGACAGCCCAGCAGCTGCCTGACAGACTCTGGCTCCCCCAAGCTCTCTGCCGGTGCAGGGGACAGGAACAGACGTGGGCATGTGGTTCTGCCTTGGCCTGGGAGTGTGTTCCCCCTGCCTTGCCCCCAGGCAAAGGGGCAAGGGCCCGGAGAGAGCACCACCCCGAAGCGCTTTTCTCCCGGGCTTGGGAGCATTGTGTGTGGCTGGCAGAAGCAGCGGGAATGAGTACTTACAAACCGGCCTTTGGAGGCAGCCGGGGAGGTCTTGAAAGTGCCCGGAGAGAGCACCACCCCGAAGCGCTTTTCTCCCGGGCTTGTGAGCATTGTGCGCGGCTGGCGGGAACAGCAGGCAGGAGTGCTTGCAAACTGGCCTTTGGAGGCAGCCGGGGAGGTCTTCCAAGGGCCCGGAGTGAGCACCACCCCAAAATGCTTTTCTCCCGGGCTTGGGAGCATTGTGCGTGGCTGGTGGGAACAACGGGCATGAGTGCTTGCAAACCGGCCTTTGCAGGCAGCCGGGGACGTCTTCCAAGGGCCCGGAGAGAGCACCACCCAGAAGCACTTTTCTCCCGGGCTTGGAAGCATTGTGCGTGGCTGGCGGGAACAGCAGGAAGGAGTCCTTGCAAAATGGCCTTTGGAGGCAGCCGGGGAGGTCTTCCAAGGGCCTATAGAGAGCACCACCCCGAAGCGCTTTTCTCCCGGGCTTGGGAGCATTGTGCGCGGGTGGCGGGAACAGCAGGCATGAGTGCTTGAAAACCGGCCTTTGGAGGCAGCCGGGGAGGTCTTCCAGGGCCCGGTGTGAGCACCACCCCAAAATGCTTTTCTCCCGGGCTTGGGAGCATTGTGCGTGGCTGGTGGGAAAAGCGGGCATGAGTGCTTGCAAACTGGCCATTGGAGGCAGACGGGGAGGTCTTCCAAGGGCCCGGAGAGAGCACCACCCCGAAGCGCTTTTCTCCCGTGATTGGGAGCATTGTGCGCGGCTGGCGGGAACAGCGGGCGGGAGTGCTTGCAAATCGGCATTTGGAGGCAGCCGGGGAGGTCTTCCAAGGGCCAGGAGAGAGCACCACCCCGAAGCGCTTTTCTCCCGGGCTTGGAACATTTGCGCGGATGGCGGGAACATCGAGAGGGAGTGCTTCCAAACCGGCCTTTGGGGGCAGCCGGGGAGGTCTTCCAAGGGCAGAGAGAGAGCACCACCCCAAAATGCTTTTCTCCCGGGCTTGGGAGCATTGTGCGTGGCAGGCGGAAGCAGCGGGAATGAGTACTTACAAACCGGCCTTTGGAGGCATCAGGGGAGGTCTTGAAGGTGCCCGGAGAGAGCACCACCCCGAAGCGCTTTTCTCCTGGGCTTGGGAGCATTGTGCGTGCCTTGCGGGAACAGCGGGCGCGAGTGTTGGCAAACCGGCCTTTGGAGGCAGTCGGGGAGGTCTTCCAGCGGGAGAGGGCCGGTCGTGCTCAGAGGCCCCACAGGTCAGGGGCAGGACCCAGCAGGGCCCCTGCCCCTGGCCAGCCTTGCCCAGACCTTCCTGGCCTCCGGGGGTACTGCCCCACCAAGGGGCAGGCTGCGGGGACTGGGTCCTGACATTCCCGGGGGCCTCCCCAGGCTCATCCCCGCTGGTGCCTTTCCCCTGGGCCTAGGCCTCAGTTGAGGCCTCCTTGGAGAGGAGGTTGCTGGCAGGGGCTGTCTCCACACTGCGAGGTGCTGGAGCTCAGAGGGCCTCGTCAGAGGGAAGGGACCAGCAAGGGGCTGGATGCCCAAGACCTCTTTGGCCCAGCAGCCTCAGGGCAGCAGGGAGAGCTAGAGGCCCAAATTGCCCCTAGGTCGGCTCTGCCCCTTCCCACACAGGCAGCCAGCCCAGCAGCTGCCTGACAGACTCTGGCTCCCCCGAGCTCTATGCCGGTGCAGGGTGCAGGAATAGACGTGTGCATGTGGTTCTGACTTGGCCTGGGAGTGTGGAACCCCTGCCTGGCCCCCAGGCTCAGGGGAAAGGGCACGGAGAGAGCACCACCCCGAAGCGCTTTTCTCCCGGGCTTGGGAGCATTGTGCGCGCCTACTGGGAACAGTGGGCGGGAGCGCTTGCAAACCGGCCTTTGGATGCAGCCGGGGAGGTCTTCCAGTGGGAGAGGGCCGGTTGTGCTCAGAGGCCCCACAGGCCAGGGTCAAGACCCAGCAGGGCCCCTGCCCCTGGCCAGCCTTGCCCAGACCTTCCTGGCCTCCGGGGGTACTGCCCCACCAAGGGGCAGGCTGCGGTGACTGGGTCCAGACATGCCCGTGCGCCTGCCCAGGATCATCCCCGCTGGTTCCTTTCCCCTGGGCGTAGGCCTCGGTTGAGGCCTCTTTGGAGAGGAGGTTGCTGGCAGGGGCTGTCTCCACACTGCAAGGTGCTGGAGCTCAGAGGGCTTCGTCAGAGGGAAGGGACCAGCAAAGGGCTGGATGCCCAAGACCTCTTTGACCCAGCAGCCTCAGGGCAGCAGGGAGAGCAAGAGGCCCAACTTGCCCCTAGTTCGGCTCTGACCCGTCCCACACAGGCAGCCAGCCCAGCAGCAGCCTGGCAGTCTCTGGCTCCCCCGAGCTCTCTGCCGGTGAAGGGGGCAGGAACAGACGTTTGCATGTGGTTCTGCCTTGGCCTGGGAGTGTGGACCCTCTGCCTGGCCCCCAGGCTCAGGGGCAAGGGCCCGGAGAGAGCACCACCCCGAAGCGCTTTTCTCCCGGGCTTGGGAGCATTATGCGTGCCTGGCGGGAACAGCGGGCGGGAGTGCTTGCAAACCTGCCTTTGGAGGCAGACGGGGAGGTCTTCCAGCGGGAGAGTGCCGGTTGTGCTCAGAGGCCCCACAGGACAGGGGCAGGACCCAGCAGTGTCCCTGCCCCTGGCAGCCTTGCCCAGACCTTCCTGGCCTCCGGGGGTACTGCTCCACCAAGGGGCAGGCTGCGGGGACTGGGTCCAGACATGGCCGGGCGCCTCCCCAGGCTCATCCCCGCTGGTGCCTTTCCCCTGGGCCTAGGCCTGGTTGAGGCCTCCTTGGAGAGGAGGTTGCTGGCAGGGGCTGTCTCCACACTGCAAGGTGCTGGAGCTCAGAGGGCCTCGTCAGAGAGAAGGGACCAGCAAGGGGCTGGATGCCCAAGACCTCTTTGGCCCAGCAGCCTCACGGAAGCAGGGAGAGCAAGAGGCCCAACTTGCCCCTAGGTCGGCTCTGCCCCTTCCCACACAGGCCGCCAGCCCAGCAGCTGCCTGGCAGACTCTGGCTCCTCCGAGCTCTCTGCCGGTGCAGGGGGCAGGAACAGACGTGTGCATGTGGTTCTGCCTTGGCCTGGGAGTGTGTTCCCCCTGCATTGTCCCCAGGCTCAGGGGCAAGGGCCCGGTGAGAGCACCACCACAAAGCGCTTTTCTCCCGGGCTTGGGAGCATTGTGCGTGCCTGGCGGGAACAGCGGGCGGGAGTGTTGGCAAATCTGCCTTTGGAGGCAGCCGGGGAGGCCTTCCAGCGGGAGAGGGCCGGTTGTGCTCAGAGGCCCCACCGGCCAGGGGCAGGACCCAACAGGGCCCCTGCCCCTGGCCAGCCTTGCCCAGACCTTCCTGGCCTCCGCGGGTACTGCCCCACGAAGGGCAGGCTGCGGGGACTGGGTCCAGACATGCCCGGGCGCCTCCCCAGCCTCATCCCCGCTGGTGCCTTTCCCCTGGGCCTAGGGCTCGGTTGAGGCCTCCTTGGAGAGGAGGTTGCTGGCAGGGGCTGTCTCCACACTGCAAGGTGCTGGAGCTCAGAGGGCCTTGTCAGAGGGAAGGGACCAGCAAGGGGCTGGATGCCCAAGACCTCTTTGGCCCAGCAGCCTCATGGCAGCAGGGAGAGCAAGAGGCCCAACTTGCCCCTAGTTCGGCTCTGACCCTTCCCACACAGGCCGCCAGCCCAGCAGCTGCCTGACAGACTCTGGCTCCCCCGAGCTCTCTGCCGGTGCAGGGGGCAGGAACAGACGTGTGCATGTGGTTCTGCCTTGGCCTGGGAATGTGTTCCCCCTGCATTGCCCCCAGGCTCAGGGGCAAGGGCCCGGTGAGAGAACCACCCCGAAGCGCTTGTCTCCCGGGCTTGGGAGCATTTGCGTGGCTGGCGGGAACAGCTAGTGGGAATGCTTGCAATCCGGCCTTTGGGGGCAGCCGGGGAGGTCCTCCATGGGCCCGGAGAGAACACCACCCCGATGCGCTTTTCTCCCGGGCTTGGGAGCATTGTGCGCGGGTGGCGGGAACAGCAGGCAGGAGTGCTTGCAAACCGGCCTTTGGAGGCAGGCGCGGAGGTCTTCCAAGGGCAAGGAGTGAGCACCACCCCAAAATGCTTTTCTCCCGTGCTTGGGAGCATTGTGCACGGCTGGTGGGAACAGCGGGCATGAGTGCTTGCATACCCGCCATTGGAGGCAGCCGGGGAGGTCTTCAAAGGGCCCTGAGAGAGCACCACCCCGAAGCCCTTTTCTCCGGGGTTTTGGAGCATTGTGCGTGGCTGTCGGGAACAGCGAGTGGGATGCTGGCAAACCGGACTTTGGGGTCAGCCGGGGACGTCCTCCATGGTCTCGGAGAGAACACAACCCCAAAATGCTTTTCTCCCGGGCTTGGGAGCATTGTGCGCGGCTGTCTGGAACAGCGGACATGAGTGCTTGCAAACCGGCCTTTGGAGGCAGCCGGGGAGGTCTTCCAAGGGCCCGGAGAGAGCACCACCCCAAAATGCTTTTCTCCCGGGCTTGGGAGCATTGTGCGTGGCTGGCGGAAGCAGCGGGAATGAGTACTTACAAACCGGCCTTTGGAGGCATCCGGCGAGGTCTTGAAAGTGCCCGGAGAGAGCACCACCCTGAAGCGCTTTTCTCCCGGGCTTGTGAGCATTGTGCACGGCTGGCGGGACAGCAGGCAGGAATGCTTGCAAATTGGCCTTTGGAGGCAGCCGGGGAGGTCTTCCAAGGGCCCCGAGAGAGCACCACAACAAAGCGCTTTTCTCCCGGGCTTGGGAGCATTGTGCGTGCCTGGCTTGAACAGCGGGCGGGAGTGTTTGCAAACCGGCCTTTGGCGGCAGCCGGGGAGGTCTTCCAGCGGGAGAGGGCCGGTTGTGCTCAGAGGCCCCACAGGCCAGGGGCAGGACCCAGCAGGGCCCCTGCCCCTGGCCAGCCTTGCCCAGACCTTCCTGGCCTCCGGGGGTACTGCCCCACCAAGGGGCAGGCTGCAGGGACTGGGTCCAGACATGCCCGGGCGCCTCCCCTGGCTCATCCCCGCTAGTGCCTTTCCCCTGGGCCTAGGCCTCGGTTGAGGCCTCCTTGGAGAGGAGGTTGCTGGCAGGGGCTGTCTCCACACTGCAAGGTGCTGGAGCTCAGAGGGCCTCGTCAGAGGGAAGGGACCAGTAAGGGGCTGGATGCCCAAGACGTCTTTGGCCCAGCAGCCTCAGGGCAGCAGGGAGAGCAAGAGGCCCTACTTGCCCCTAGGGCGGCTCTGCCCCTTCCCACACAGGCAGACAGCCCAGCAGCTGCCTGACAGACTCTGGCTCCCCCAAGCTCTCTGCCGGTGCAGGGGACAGGAACAGACGTGGGCATGTGGTTCTGCCTTGGCCTGGGAGTGTGTTCCCCCTGCCTTGCCCCCAGGCAAAGGGGCAAGGGCCCGGAGAGAGCACCACCCCGAAGCGCTTTTCTCCCGGGCTTGGGAGCATTGTGTGTGGCTGGCAGAAGCAGCGGGAATGAGTACTTACAAACCGGCCTTTGGAGGCAGCCGGGGAGGTCTTGAAAGTGCCCGGAGAGAGCACCACCCCGAAGCGCTTTTCTCCCGGGCTTGTGAGCATTGTGCGCGGCTGGCGGGAACAGCAGGCAGGAGTGCTTGCAAACTGGCCTTTGGAGGCAGCCGGGGAGGTCTTCCAAGGGCCCGGAGTGAGCACCACCCCAAAATGCTTTTCTCCCGGGCTTGGGAGCATTGTGCGTGGCTGGTGGGAACAACGGGCATGAGTGCTTGCAAACCGGCCTTTGCAGGCAGCCGGGGACGTCTTCCAAGGGCCCGGAGAGAGCACCACCCAGAAGCACTTTTCTCCCGGGCTTGGAAGCATTGTGCGTGGCTGGCGGGAACAGCAGGAAGGAGTCCTTGCAAAATGGCCTTTGGAGGCAGCCGGGGAGGTCTTCCAAGGGCCTATAGAGAGCACCACCCCGAAGCGCTTTTCTCCCGGGCTTGGGAGCATTGTGCGCGGGTGGCGGGAACAGCAGGCATGAGTGCTTGAAAACCGGCCTTTGGAGGCAGCCGGGGAGGTCTTCCAGGGCCCGGTGTGAGCACCACCCCAAAATGCTTTTCTCCCGGGCTTGGGAGCATTGTGCGTGGCTGGTGGGAAAAGCGGGCATGAGTGCTTGCAAACTGGCCATTGGAGGCAGACGGGGAGGTCTTCCAAGGGCCCGGAGAGAGCACCACCCCGAAGCGCTTTTCTCCCGTGATTGGGAGCATTGTGCGCGGCTGGCGGGAACAGCGGGCGGGAGTGCTTGCAAATCGGCATTTGGAGGCAGCCGGGGAGGTCTTCCAAGGGCCAGGAGAGAGCACCACCCCGAAGCGCTTTTCTCCCGGGCTTGGAACATTTGCGCGGATGGCGGGAACATCGAGAGGGAGTGCTTCCAAACCGGCCTTTGGGGGCAGCCGGGGAGGTCTTCCAAGGGCAGAGAGAGAGCACCACCCCAAAATGCTTTTCTCCCGGGCTTGGGAGCATTGTGCGTGGCAGGCGGAAGCAGCGGGAATGAGTACTTACAAACCGGCCTTTGGAGGCATCCGGGGAGGTCTTGAAGGTGCCCGGAGAGAGCACCACCCCGAAGCGCTTTTCTCCTGGGCTTGGGAGCATTGTGCGTGCCTTGCGGGAACAGCGGGCGCGAGTGTTGGCAAACCGGCCTTTGGAGGCAGTCGGGGAGGTCTTCCAGCGGGAGAGGGCCGGTCGTGCTCAGAGGCCCCACAGGTCAGGGGCAGGACCCAGCAGGGCCCCTGCCCCTGGCCAGCCTTGCCCAGACCTTCCTGGCCTCCGGGGGTACTGCCCCACCAAGGGGCAGGCTGCGGGGACTGGGTCCTGACATTCCCGGGGGCCTCCCCAGGCTCATCCCCGCTGGTGCCTTTCCCCTGGGCCTAGGCCTCAGTTGAGGCCTCCTTGGAGAGGAGGTTGCTGGCAGGGGCTGTCTCCACACTGCGAGGTGCTGGAGCTCAGAGGGCCTCGTCAGAGGGAAGGGACCAGCAAGGGGCTGGATGCCCAAGACCTCTTTGGCCCAGCAGCCTCAGGGCAGCAGGGAGAGCTAGAGGCCCAACTTGCCCCTAGGTCGGCTCTGCCCCTTCCCACACAGGCAGCCAGCCCAGCAGCTGCCTGACAGACTCTGGCTCCCCCGAGCTCTATGCCGGTGCAGGGTGCAGGAATAGACGTGTGCATGTGGTTCTGACTTGGCCTGGGAGTGTGGAACCCCTGCCTGGCCCCCAGGCTCAGGGGAAAGGGCACGGAGAGAGCACCACCCCGAAGCGCTTTTCTCCCGGGCTTGGGAGCATTGTGCGCGCCTGCTGGGAACAGTGGGCGGGAGCGCTTGCAAACCGGCCTTTGGATGCAGCCGGGGAGGTCTTCCAGTGGGAGAGGGCCGGTTGTGCTCAGAGGCCCCACAGGCCAGGGTCAAGACCCAGCAGGGCCCCTGCCCCTGGCCAGCCTTGCCCAGACCTTCCTGGCCTCCGGGGGTACTGCCCCACCAAGGGGCAGGCTGCGGTGACTGGGTCCAGACATGCCCGTGCGCCTGCCCAGGATCATCCCCGCTGGTTCCTTTCCCCTGGGCGTAGGCCTCGGTTGAGGCCTCTTTGGAGAGGAGGTTGCTGGCAGGGGCTGTCTCCACACTGCAAGGTGCTGGAGCTCAGAGGGCTTCGTCAGAGGGAAGGGACCAGCAAAGGGCTGGATGCCCAAGACCTCTTTGACCCAGCAGCCTCAGGGCAGCAGGGAGAGCAAGAGGCCCAACTTGCCCCTAGTTCGGCTCTGACCCGTCCCACACAGGCAGCCAGCCCAGCAGCAGCCTGGCAGTCTCTGGCTCCCCCGAGCTCTCTGCCGGTGAAGGGGGCAGGAACAGACGTTTGCATGTGGTTCTGCCTTGGCCTGGGAGTGTGGACCCTCTGCCTGGCCCCCAGGCTCAGGGGCAAGGGCCCGGAGAGAGCACCACCCCGAAGCGCTTTTCTCCCGGGCTTGGGAGCATTATGCGTGCCTGGCGGGAACAGCGGGCGGGAGTGCTTGCAAACCTGCCTTTGGAGGCAGACGGGGAGGTCTTCCAGCGGGAGAGTGCCGGTTGTGCTCAGAGGCCCCACAGGACAGGGGCAGGACCCAGCAGTGTCCCTGCCCCTGGCAGCCTTGCCCAGACCTTCCTGGCCTCCGGGGGTACTGCTCCACCAAGGGGCAGGCTGCGGGGACTGGGTCCAGACATGGCCGGGCGCCTCCCCAGGCTCATCCCCGCTGGTGCCTTTCCCCTGGGCCTAGGCCTGGTTGAGGCCTCCTTGGAGAGGAGGTTGCTGGCAGGGGCTGTCTCCACACTGCAAGGTGCTGGAGCTCAGAGGGCCTCGTCAGAGAGAAGGGACCAGCAAGGGGCTGGATGCCCAAGACCTCTTTGGCCCAGCAGCCTCACGGAAGCAGGGAGAGCAAGAGGCCCAACTTGCCCCTAGGTCGGCTCTGCCCCTTCCCACACAGGCCGCCAGCCCAGCAGCTGCCTGGCAGACTCTGGCTCCTCCGAGCTCTCTGCCGGTGCAGGGGGCAGGAACAGACGTGTGCATGTGGTTCTGCCTTGGCCTGGGAGTGTGTTCCCCCTGCATTGTCCCCAGGCTCAGGGGCAAGGGCCCGGTGAGAGCACCACCACAAAGCGCTTTTCTCCCGGGCTTGGGAGCATTGTGCGTGCCTGGCGGGAACAGCGGGCGGGAGTGTTGGCAAATCTGCCTTTGGAGGCAGCCGGGGAGGCCTTCCAGCGGGAGAGGGCCGGTTGTGCTCAGAGGCCCCACCGGCCAGGGGCAGGACCCAACAGGGCCCCTGCCCCTGGCCAGCCTTGCCCAGACCTTCCTGGCCTCCGCGGGTACTGCCCCACGAAGGGCAGGCTGCGGGGACTGGGTCCAGACATGCCCGGGCGCCTCCCCAGCCTCATCCCCGCTGGTGCCTTTCACCTGGGCCTAGGGCTCGGTTGAGGCCTCCTTGGAGAGGAGGTTGCTGGCAGGGGCTGTCTCCACACTGCAAGGTGCTGGAGCTCAGAGGGCCTTGTCAGAGGGAAGGGACCAGCAAGGGGCTGGATGCCCAAGACCTCTTTGGCCCAGCAGCCTCATGGCAGCAGGGAGAGCAAGAGGCCCAACTTGCCCCTAGTTCGGCTCTGACCCTTCCCACACAGGCCGCCAGCCCAGCAGCTGCCTGACAGACTCTGGCTCCCCCGAGCTCTCTGCCGGTGCAGGGGGCAGGAACAGACGTGTGCATGTGGTTCTGCCTTGGCCTGGGAATGTGTTCCCCCTGCATTGCCCCCAGGCTCAGGGGCAAGGGCCCGGTGAGAGAACCACCCCGAAGCGCTTGTCTCCCGGGCTTGGGAGCATTTGCGTGGCTGGCGGGAACAGCTAGTGGGAATGCTTGCAATCCGGCCTTTGGGGGCAGCCGGGGAGGTCCTCCATGGGCCCGGAGAGAACACCACCCCGATGCGCTTTTCTCCCGGGCTTGGGAGCATTGTGCGCGGGTGGCGGGAACAGCAGGCAGGAGTGCTTGCAAACCGGCCTTTGGAGGCAGGCGCGGAGGTCTTCCAAGGGCAAGGAGTGAGCACCACCCCAAAATGCTTTTCTCCCGTGCTTGGGAGCATTGTGCACGGCTGGTGGGAACAGCGGGCATGAGTGCTTGCATACCCGCCATTGGAGGCAGCCGGGGAGGTCTTCAAAGGGCCCTGAGAGAGCACCACCCCGAAGCCCTTTTCTCCGGGGTTTTGGAGCATTGTGCGTGGCTGTCGGGAACAGCGAGTGGGATGCTGGCAAACCGGACTTTGGGGTCAGCCGGGGACGTCCTCCATGGTCTCGGAGAGAACACAACCCCAAAATGCTTTTCTCCCGGGCTTGGGAGCATTGTGCGCGGCTGTCTGGAACAGCGGACATGAGTGCTTGCAAACCGGCCTTTGGAGGCAGCCGGGGAGGTCTTCCAAGGGCCCGGAGAGAGCACCACCCCAAAATGCTTTTCTCCCGGGCTTGGGAGCATTGTGCGTGGCTGGCGGAAGCAGCGGGAATGAGTACTTACAAACCGGCCTTTGGAGGCATCCGGCGAGGTCTTGAAAGTGCCCGGAGAGAGCACCACCCTGAAGCGCTTTTCTCCCGGGCTTGTGAGCATTGTGCGCGGCTGGCGGGACAGCAGGCAGGAATGCTTGCAAATTGGCCTTTGGAGGCAGCCGGGGAGGTCTTCCAAGGGCCCCGAGAGAGCACCACAACAAAGCGCTTTTCTCCCGGGCTTGGGAGCATTGTGCGTGCCTGGCTTGAACAGCGGGCGGGAGTGTTTGCAAACCGGCCTTTGGCGGCAGCCGGGGAGGTCTTCCAGCGGGAGAGGGCCGGTTGTGCTCAGAGGCCCCACAGGCCAGGGGCAGGACCCAGCAGGGCCCCTGCCCCTGGCCAGCCTTGCCCAGACCTTCCTGGCCTCCGGGGGTACTGCCCCACCAAGGGGCAGGCTGCAGGGACTGGGTCCAGACATGCCCGGGCGCCTCCCCTGGCTCATCCCCGCTAGTGCCTTTCCCCTGGGCCTAGGCCTCGGTTGAGGCCTCCTTGGAGAGGAGGTTGCTGGCAGGGGCTGTCTCCACACTGCAAGGTGCTGGAGCTCAGAGGGCCTCGTCAGAGGGAAGGGACCAGTAAGGGGCTGGATGCCCAAGACGTCTTTGGCCCAGCAGCCTCAGGGCAGCAGGGAGAGCAAGAGGCCCTACTTGCCCCTAGGGCGGCTCTGCCCCTTCCCACACAGGCAGACAGCCCAGCAGCTGCCTGACAGACTCTGGCTCCCCCAAGCTCTCTGCCGGTGCAGGGGACAGGAACAGACGTGGGCATGTGGTTCTGCCTTGGCCTGGGAGTGTGTTCCCCCTGCCTTGCCCCCAGGCAAAGGGGCAAGGGCCCGGAGAGAGCACCACCCCGAAGCGCTTTTCTCCCGGGCTTGGGAGCATTGTGTGTGGCTGGCAGAAGCAGCGGGAATGAGTACTTACAAACCGGCCTTTGGAGGCAGCCGGGGAGGTCTTGAAAGTGCCCGGAGAGAGCACCACCCCGAAGCGCTTTTCTCCCGGGCTTGTGAGCATTGTGCGCGGCTGGCGGGAACAGCAGGCAGGAGTGCTTGCAAACTGGCCTTTGGAGGCAGCCGGGGAGGTCTTCCAAGGGCCCGGAGTGAGCACCACCCCAAAATGCTTTTCTCCCGGGCTTGGGAGCATTGTGCGTGGCTGGTGGGAACAACGGGCATGAGTGCTTGCAAACCGGCCTTTGCAGGCAGCCGGGGACGTCTTCCAAGGGCCCGGAGAGAGCACCACCCAGAAGCACTTTTCTCCCGGGCTTGGAAGCATTGTGCGTGGCTGGCGGGAACAGCAGGAAGGAGTCCTTGCAAAATGGCCTTTGGAGGCAGCCGGGGAGGTCTTCCAAGGGCCTATAGAGAGCACCACCCCGAAGCGCTTTTCTCCCGGGCTTGGGAGCATTGTGCGCGGGTGGCGGGAACAGCAGGCATGAGTGCTTGAAAACCGGCCTTTGGAGGCAGCCGGGGAGGTCTTCCAGGGCCCGGTGTGAGCACCACCCCAAAATGCTTTTCTCCCGGGCTTGGGAGCATTGTGCGTGGCTGGTGGGAAAAGCGGGCATGAGTGCTTGCAAACTGGCCATTGGAGGCAGACGGGGAGGTCTTCCAAGGGCCCGGAGAGAGCACCACCCCGAAGCGCTTTTCTCCCGTGATTGGGAGCATTGTGCGCGGCTGGCGGGAACAGCGGGCGGGAGTGCTTGCAAATCGGCATTTGGAGGCAGCCGGGGAGGTCTTCCAAGGGCCAGGAGAGAGCACCACCCCGAAGCGCTTTTCTCCCGGGCTTGGAACATTTGCGCGGATGGCGGGAACATCGAGAGGGAGTGCTTCCAAACCGGCCTTTGGGGGCAGCCGGGGAGGTCTTCCAAGGGCAGAGAGAGAGCACCACCCCAAAATGCTTTTCTCCCGGGCTTGGGAGCATTGTGCGTGGCAGGCGGAAGCAGCGGGAATGAGTACTTACAAACCGGCCTTTGGAGGCATCCGGGGAGGTCTTGAAGGTGCCCGGAGAGAGCACCACCCCGAAGCGCTTTTCTCCTGGGCTTGGGAGCATTGTGCGTGCCTTGCGGGAACAGCGGGCGCGAGTGTTGGCAAACCGGCCTTTGGAGGCAGTCGGGGAGGTCTTCCAGCGGGAGAGGGCCGGTCGTGCTCAGAGGCCCCACAGGTCAGGGGCAGGACCCAGCAGGGCCCCTGCCCCTGGCCAGCCTTGCCCAGACCTTCCTGGCCTCCGGGGGTACTGCCCCACCAAGGGGCAGGCTGCGGGGACTGGGTCCTGACATTCCCGGGGGCCTCCCCAGGCTCATCCCCGCTGGTGCCTTTCCCCTGGGCCTAGGCCTCAGTTGAGGCCTCCTTGGAGAGGAGGTTGCTGGCAGGGGCTGTCTCCACACTGCGAGGTGCTGGAGCTCAGAGGGCCTCGTCAGAGGGAAGGGACCAGCAAGGGGCTGGATGCCCAAGACCTCTTTGGCCCAGCAGCCTCAGGGCAGCAGGGAGAGCTAGAGGCCCAACTTGCCCCTAGGTCGGCTCTGCCCCTTCCCACACAGGCAGCCAGCCCAGCAGCTGCCTGACAGACTCTGGCTCCCCCGAGCTCTATGCCGGTGCAGGGTGCAGGAATAGACGTGTGCATGTGGTTCTGACTTGGCCTGGGAGTGTGGAACCCCTGCCTGGCCCCCAGGCTCAGGGGAAAGGGCACGGAGAGAGCACCACCCCGAAGCGCTTTTCTCCCGGGCTTGGGAGCATTGTGCGCGCCTGCTGGGAACAGTGGGCGGGAGCGCTTGCAAACCGGCCTTTGGATGCAGCCGGGGAGGTCTTCCAGTGGGAGAGGGCCGGTTGTGCTCAGAGGCCCCACAGGCCAGGGTCAAGACCCAGCAGGGCCCCTGCCCCTGGCCAGCCTTGCCCAGACCTTCCTGGCCTCCGGGGGTACTGCCCCACCAAGGGGCAGGCTGCGGTGACTGGGTCCAGACATGCCCGTGCGCCTGCCCAGGATCATCCCCGCTGGTTCCTTTCCCCTGGGTGTAGGCCTCGGTTGAGGCCTCTTTGGAGAGGAGGTTGCTGGCAGGGGCTGTCTCCACACTGCAAGGTGCTGGAGCTCAGAGGGCTTCGTCAGAGGGAAGGGACCAGCAAAGGGCTGGATGCCCAAGACCTCTTTGACCCAGCAGCCTCAGGGCAGCAGGGAGAGCAAGAGGCCCAACTTGCCCCTAGTTCGGCTCTGACCCGTCCCACACAGGCAGCCAGCCCAGCAGCAGCCTGGCAGTCTCTGGCTCCCCCGAGCTCTCTGCCGGTGAAGGGGGCAGGAACAGACGTTTGCATGTGGTTCTGCCTTGGCCTGGGAGTGTGGACCCTCTGCCTGGCCCCCAGGCTCAGGGGCAAGGGCCCGGAGAGAGCACCACCCCGAAGCGCTTTTCTCCCGGGCTTGGGAGCATTATGCGTGCCTGGCGGGAACAGCGGGCGGGAGTGCTTGCAAACCTGCCTTTGGAGGCAGACGGGGAGGTCTTCCAGCGGGAGATTGCCGGTTGTGCTCAGAGGCCCCACAGGACAGGGGCAGGACCCAGCAGTGTCCCTGCCCCTGGCAGCCTTGCCCAGACCTTCCTGGCCTCCGGGGGTACTGCTCCACCAAGGGGCAGGCTTCGGGGACTGGGTCCAGACATGGCCGGGCGCCTCCCCAGGCTCATCCCCGCTGGTGCCTTTCCCCTGGGCCTAGGCCTGGTTGAGGCCTCCTTGGAGAGGAGGTTGCTGGCAGGGGCTGTCTCCACACTGCAAGGTGCTGGAGCTCAGAGGGCCTCGTCAGAGAGAAGGGACCAGCAAGGGGCTGGATGCCCAAGACCTCTTTGGCCCAGCAGCCTCACGGAAGCAGGGAGAGCAAGAGGCCCAACTTGCCCCTAGGTCGGCTCTGCCCCTTCCCACACAGGCCGCCAGCCCAGCAGCTGCCTGGCAGACTCTGGCTCCTCCGAGCTCTCTGCCGGTGCAGGGGGCAGGATCAGACGTGTGCATGTGGTTCTGCCTTGGCCTGGGAGTGTGTTCCCCCTGCATTGTCCCCAGGCTCAGGGGCAAGGGCCCGGTGAGAGCACCACCCCGAAGCGCTTTTCTCCCTGGCTTGGGAGCATTGTGCGTGCCTGGCGGGAACAGCGGGCGGGAGTGTTGGCAAATCTGCCTTTGGAGGCAGCCGGGGAGGCCTTCCAGCGGGAGAGGGCCGGTTGTGCTCAGAGGCCCCACCGGCCAGGGGCAGGACCCAACAGGGCCCCTGCCCCTGGCCAGCCTTGCCCAGACCTTCCTGGCCTCCGCGGGTACTGCCCCACGAAGGGCAGGCTGCGGGGACTGGGTCCAGACATGCCCGGGCGCCTCCCCAGCCTCATCCCCGCTGGTGCCTTTCCCCTGGGCCTAGGGCTCGGTTGAGGCCTCCTTGGAGAGGAGGTTGCTGGCAGGGGCTGTCTCCACACTGCAAGGTGCTGGAGCTCAGAGGGCCTTGTCAGAGGGAAGGGACCAGCAAGGGGCTGGATGCCCAAGACCTCTTTGGCCCAGCAGCCTCATGGCAGCAGGGAGAGCAAGAGGCCCAACTTGCCCCTAGTTCGGCTCTGACCCTTCCCACACAGGCCGCCAGCCCAGCAGCTGCCTGACAGACTCTGGCTCCCCCGAGCTCTCTGCCGGTGCAGGGGTCAGGAACAGACGTGTGCATGTGGTTCTGCCTTGGCCTGGGAATGTGTTCCCCCTGCATTGCCCCCAGGCTCAGGGGCAAGGGCCCGGTGAGAGAACCACCCCGAAGCGCTTGTCTCCCGGGCTTGGGAGCATTTGCGTGGCTGGCGGGAACAGCTAGTGGGAATGCTTGCAATCCGGCCTTTGGGGGCAGCCGGGGAGGTCCTCCATGGGCCCGGAGAGAACACCACCCCGATGCGCTTTTCTCCCGGGCTTGGGAGCATTGTGCGCGGGTGGCGGGAACAGCAGGCAGGAGTGCTTGCAAACCGGCCTTTGGAGGCAGGCGCGGAGGTCTTCCAAGGGCAAGGAGTGAGCACCACCACAAAATGCTTTTCTCCCGTGCTTGGGAGCATTGTGCACGGCTGGTGGGAACAGCGGGCATGAGTGCTTGCATACCCGCCATTGGAGGCAGCCGGGGAGGTCTTCAAAGGGCCCTGAGAGAGCACCACCCCGAAGCCCTTTTCTCCGGGGTTTTGGAGCATTGTGCGTGGCTGTCGGGAACAGCGAGTGGGATGCTGGCAAACCGGACTTTGGGGTCAGCCGGGGACGTCCTCCATGGTCTCGGAGAGAACACAACCCCAAAATGCTTTTCTCCCGGGCTTGGGAGCATTGTGCGCGGCTGTCTGGAACAGCGGACATGAGTGCTTGCAAACCGGCCTTTGGAGGCAGCCGGGGAGGTCTTCCAAGGGCCCGGAGAGAGCACCACCCCAAAATGCTTTTCTCCCGGGCTTGGGAGCATTGTGCGTGGCTGGCGGAAGCAGCGGGAATGAGTACTTACAAACCGGCCTTTGGAGGCATCCGGCGAGGTCTTGAAAGTGCCCGGAGAGAGCACCACCCTGAAGCGCTTTTCTCCCGGGCTTGTGAGCATTGTGCACGGCTGGCGGGACAGCAGGCAGGAATGCTTGCAAATTGGCCTTTGGAGGCAGCCGGGGAGGTCTTCCAAGGGCCCCGAGAGAGCACCACAACAAAGCGCTTTTCTCCCGGGCTTGGGAGCATTGTGCGTGCCTGGCTTGAACAGCGGGCGGGAGTGTTTGCAAACCGGCCTTTGGCGGCAGCCGGGGAGGTCTTCCAGCGGGAGAGGGCCGGTTGTGCTCAGAGGCCCCACAGGCCAGGGGCAGGACCCAGCAGGGCCCCTGCCCCTGGCCAGCCTTGCCCAGACCTTCCTGGCCTCCGGGGGTACTGCCCCACCAAGGGGCAGGCTGCGGGGACTGGGTCCAGACATGCCCGGGCGCCTCCCCAGGCTCATCCCCGCTGGTGCCTTTCCCCTGGGCCTAGGCCTCAGTTGAGGCCTCCTTGGAGAGGAGGTTGCTGGCAGGGGCTGTCTACACACTGCGAGGTGCTGGAGCTCAGAGGGCCTCGTCAGAGGGAAGGGACCAGCAAGGGGCTGGATGCCCAAGACCTCTTTGGCAAAGCAGCCTCAGGGCAGGAGGGAGAGCAAGAGGCCCAACTTGCCCCTAGGTCGGCTCTGCCCCTTCCCACACAGGCGGCCAGCCCAGCAGCTGCCTGACAGACTCTGGCTCCCCCGAGCTCTCTGCCGGTGCAGGGGGCAGGAACAGACGTGTGCATGTGGTTCTGCCTTTGCCTGGGAATGTGTTCCCCCTGCATTTCCCCCAGGCTCAGGGGCAAGGGCCCGGTGAGAGCATCACCCCGAAGCGCTTTTCTCCCGGGCTTGGGAGCATTGTGCGTGGCTGTCGGGAACAACGGGCAGGAGTATTGGCAATCCGGCTTTGGACGCAGCCAGGGAGGTCTTCCAGCGGGAGAGGGCTGGTTGTGCTCAGAGGCCCCACAGACCAGGGGCAGGACCCAGCAGGGCCCCTGCCCCTGGCCAGCCTTGCCCAGACCTTCCTGGCCTCCCGGGGTACTGCCCCACCAAGGGGCACGCTGCGGGGACTGGGTCCAGACATGCCCGGGCGCCTCCCCAGGCTCATCCCCGCTGGTGCCTTTCCCCGGGGCCTAGGCCTCGGTTGAGGCCTCCTTGGAGAGGAGGTTGCTGGCAGGGTCTGTCTCCAAACTGCAAGGTGCTGTAGCTCAGAGGGCCTCGTCAGAGGGAAGGGACCAGCAAGGGGCTGGATACCCAAGACCTCTTTGGCCCTGCAGCCTCAGGGCAGCAGGGAGAGCAAGAGGCCCAACTTGCCCCTAGGTCGGCTCTGCCCCTTCCCACACAGGCGGCTAGCCCAGCAGCTGCCTGACAGACTCTGGCTCCCCCGAGCTCTCTGCCGGTGCAGGGGACAGCAAGAGACGTGGGCATGTGGTTATGCCTTGGTCTGGGAGTGTGTTCCCCCTGCCTTTCCCACAGGCTCAGGGGCAAGGGCCCGGAGAGAGCACCACCCTGAAGCGCTTTTCTCCCGGGCTTGGGAGCATTGTGCGAGCCTGGCGTGAACAGCGGGCAGGAGTGTTTGCAAACCGGCCTTTGGAGGCAGCCGGGGAGGTCTTCCAGTGGGAGAGCGCCGGTTGTGCTCAGAGGCCCCACAGGCCAGGGGCAGGACACAGAAGGGCCCCTGCCCCTGGCCAGCATTGCCCAGACTTTCCTGGCCTCCGGGGGTACTGCCCCACCAAGGGTCAAGCTGCGGGGACTGGGTCCAGACATGCCCGGGCGCCTCCCCAGGCTCATCCCCGCTGGTGCATTTCCCCTGGGCCTAGGCCTCGGTTTAGGCCTCCTTGGAGAGGAGGTTGCTGGCAGGGGCTTTCTCCACACTGCAAGGTGCGGGAGCTCAGAGGGCCTCGTCAGAGGGAAGGGACCAGCAAGGGACTGGATGCCCAAGACGCCTTTGGCCCAGCAGCCTCAGGGCAGGAGGGAGAGCAAGAGGCCCAACTTGCCCCTAGGTCGGCTCTGCCCCTTCCCACACAGGCGGCCAGCCCAGCAGCTGCCTGACAGACTCTGGCCCCCCCGAGCTCTCTGCCGGTGCAGGGGACAGGAACAGACGTGTGCATGTGGTTCTGCCTTGGTCTGGGAGTGTGTACCCCCTGCCTTGCCCACAGGCTCAGGGGCAAGGGCCCGGAGAGAGCACCACCCCGAAGCGCTTTTCTCCCGGGCTTGGGAGCATTGTGCGTGCCTGGCGTGAACAGCGGGCGGGAGTGTTTGCAAACCGGCCTTTGGAGGCAGCCAGGGAGTTCTTCCAGTGGGAGAGGGCCGGTTGTGCTCAGAGGCCCCACAGGCCAGGGGCAGGACCCAGCAGGGCCCCTGTCCCTGTCCAGCCTTGCCCAGATCTTCCTGGCCTCCGGGCGTACTGCCCCACCGAGGGGCGGGCTGCGGGGACTGGGTCCAGACATACCCGGGCGCCTCCCCAGGCTCATCCCCGCTGGTGCCTTTCCCCTGGGCCTAGGCCTCGGTTGAGGCCTCCTTGGAGAGGAGGTTGCTGGCAGGGGCTGTCTCCACACTGCGAGGTGCTGGAGCTCAGAGGGCCTCGTCAGAGGGAAGGGACCAGCAAGGGGCTGGATGCCCAAGACCTCTTTGGCCCAGCAGCCTCAGGGCAGCAGGGAGAGCAAGAGGCCCAACTTGCCCCAAGGTCGGCTCTGCCCCTTCCCACACAGGCAGCCAGCCCAGCAGCTGCCTGACAGACTCTGGCTCCACCGAGCTCTATACCGGTGCAGGGTGCAGGAATAGACGTGTGCATGTGGTTCTGACTTGGCCTGGGAGTGTGGAACCCCTGCCTGGCCCCCAGGCTCAGGGGAAAGGCCCGGAGAGAGCACCACCCCGAAGCGCTTTTCTCCCGGGCTTGGGAGCATTGTGCGCGCCTGCTGGGAACAATGGGCGGGAGCGCTTGTAAACCGGCCTTTGGAGGCAGCCGGGGAGGTCTTCCAGTGGGAGAGGGCCGGTTGTGCTCAGAGGCCCCACAGGCCAGGGTCAGGACACAGCAGGGCCCCTGCCCCTGGCCAGCCTTGCCTAGACCTTCCTGGCCTCAGGGGGTACTGCCCCACCAAGGGGCAGGCTGCGGGGACTGGGTCCAGATATGCCCGTGCGCCTGCCCAGGATCATCCCCGCTGGTTCCTTTCCCCTGGGCGTAGGCCTCGGTTGAGGCCTCTTTGGAGAGGAGGTTGCTGGCAGGGGCTGTCTCCACACTGCAAGGTGCTGGAGCTCAGAGGGCTTCGTCAGACGGAAGGGACCAGCAAAGGGCTGGATGCCCAAGACCTCTTTGACCCAGCAGCCTCAGGGCAGCAGGGAGAGCAAGAGGCCCAACTTGCCCCTAGGTCGGCTCTGACCCGTCCCACACAGGCAGCCAGCCGAGCAGCAGCCTGGCAGTCTCTGGCTCCCCCGAGCTCTCTGCCGGTGTAGGGGGCAAGAACAGACGTGTGCATGTCGTTCTGCCTTGGCCTGGGAGTGTGGACCCTCTGCCTGTCCCCCAGGCTCAGGGGCAAGGGCCCGGAGAGAGCACCACCCCGAAGCGCTTTTCTCCCGAGCTTGGGAGCATTATGCGTGCCTGGCGGGAACAGCGGGCGGGAGTACTTGCAAACCTGCCTTTGGAGGCAGACGGGGAGGTCTTCCAGCGGGAGAGGGCCGGTTGTGCTCAGAGGCCCCACCGGCCAGGGGCAGGACACAGCAGGGTCCCTGCCCCTGGCCAGCCTTGCCCAGACCTTCCTGGCCTCCGCGGGTACTGCCCCACGAAGGGCAGGCTGCGGGGACTGGGTCCAGACATGCCCGGGCGCCTCCCCAGCCTCATCCCCGCTGGTGCCTTTCACCTGGGCCTAGGCCTCGGTTGAGGCCTCCTTGGAGAGGAGGTTGCTGGCAGGGGCTGTCTCCACACTGCAAGGTGCTGGAGCTCAGAGGGCCTCGTCAGAGGGAAGGGACCAGCAAGGGGCTGGATGCCCAAGACCTCTTTGGCCCAGCAGCCTCAGGGCAGCAGGGAGAGCAAGAGGCCCAACTTGCCCCTAAGTCGGCTCTGCCCCTTCCCACACAGGCCGCCAGCCCAGCAGCTGCCTGACAGACTCTGGCTCCCCCGAGCTCTCTGCCGGTGCAGGGGGCAGGAACAGACGTGTGCATGTGGTTCTGCCTTGGCCTGGGAGTGTGTTCCCCCTGCATTGCCCCCAGGCTCAGGGGCAAGGGCCCGGTGAGAGAACCACCCCGAAGCGCTTGTCTCCCGGGCTTGGGAGCATTTGCGTGGCTGGCGGGAACAGCTAGTGTGAATGCTTGCAATCCGGCCTTTGGGGGCAGCCGGGGAGGTCCTCCATGGGCCCGGTGAGAACACCACCCCGATGCGCTTTTCTCCCGCGCTTGGGAGCATTGTGCTCGGGTGGCGGGAACAGCAGGCAGGAGTGCTTGCAAACCGGCCTTTGGAGGCAGGCGCGGAGGTCTTCCAAGGGCAAGGAGTGAGCACCACCCCAAAATGCTTTTCTCCCGTGCTTGGGAGCATTGTGCACGGCTGGTGGGAACAGCGGGCATGAGTGCTTGCATACCCGCCATTGGAGGCAGCCGGGGAGGTCTTCAAAGGGCCGTGAGAGAGCACCACCCCGAAGCGCTTTTCTCCCGTGATTGGGAGCATTGTGTGCGGCTGGCGGGACAGCGGGAGGGAATTCTTGCAAACCTGCCTTTGGAGACAGCCGGGGAAGTCTTCCAAGGGCCCGGAGAGAGCACCACCCCGAAGCGCTTTTCTCCCGGGCTTGTGAGCATTGTGCGCGGCTGGCGGGAACAGCAGGCAGGACTGCTTGCAAACTGGCCTTTGGACGCAGCCGGGGAGGTCTTCCAAGGGCCCGGAGAGAGCACCACACCGAAGCGCTTTTCTCCCGGGCTTGGGAGCATTGTGCGTGCCTGGCGTGAACAGCGGGCGGGAGTGTTTGCAAACCGGCCGTTGGAGGCAGCCGGGGAAGTCTTCCAGCGGGAGAGGGCCAGTTGTGCTCAGAGGCCCCACAGACCAGGGGCAGGACCCAGCAGGGCCCTGCCCCTGTCCAGCCTTGCCCAGACCTTCCTGGCCTCCCGGGGTACTGCCCCACCAAGGGGCAGGCTGCGGGGACTGGGTCAGACATGCCCGGGCACCTCCCCAGGCTCATCCCCGCTGGTGCCTTTCCCCTGGGCCTAGGCCTCAGTTGAGGCCTCCTTGGAGAGGAGGTTGCTGGCAGGGGCTGTCTACACACTGCGAGGTGCTGGAGCTCAGAGGGCCTCATCAGAGGGAAGGGACCAGCAAGGGGCTGGATGCCCAAGACCTCTTTGGCAAAGCAGCCTCAGGGCAGGAGGGAGAGCAAGAGGCCCAACTTGCCCCTAGGTCGGCTCTGCCCCTTCCCACACAGGCGGCCAGCCCAGCAGCTGCCTGACAGACTCTGGCTCCCCCGAGCTCTCTGCCGGTGCAGGGGGCAGGAACAGACGTGTGCATGTGGTTCTGCCTTTGCCTGGGAGTGTGTTCCCCCTGCATTGCCCCCAGGCTCAGGGGCAAGGGCCCGGAGAGAGCACCACCCCGAATCGCTTTTCTCCCGCGCTTGGGCGCATTGTGCGCGGCTGGTGGGAACAGTGGGCGGGAGTGCTTGCAAACCGGCCTTTCGAGGTAGCCAGGGAGGTCATCCAGTGGGAGAGGGCAGGTTGTGCTCAGAGGACCCACAGGCCAAGGGCAGGACCCAGCAGGGCCCCTGCCCCTGGCCAGCCTTGCCCAGACCTTCCTGGCCTCCGGGGGTACTGCCCCACCAAGGGTCAGGCTGCGGTCACAGGGTCCAGACATGCCCGGGCACCTCCCCTGGCTCATCCCCGCTAGTGCCTTTCCCCTGGGCCTAGGCCTCGGTTGAGGCCTCCTTGGAGAGGAGATTGCTGGCAGGGGCTGTCTCCACACTGCAAGGTGCTGGAGCTCAGAGGGCCTCGTCAGAGGGAAGGGACCAGTAAGGGACTGGATGCCCAAGACGTCTTTGTCCCAGCAGCCTCAGGGCAGCAGGGAGAGCAAGAGGCCCAACTTGCCCCTAGGTCGGCTCTGCCCCTTGCCACACAGGCCGCCAGCCCAGCAGCTGCCTGAAAGACTCTGGCTGCCCCGAGCTCTCTGCCGGTGCAGGGGGCAGGAACAGACGTGTGCATGTGGTTCTGACTTGGCCTGGGAGTGTGGAACCCTTGCGTGGCCCCCAGACTCAGGGGCAAGGGCCCGGAGAGAGCACCACCCCGAAGCGCTTTTCTCCCGGGCTTGGGAGCATTGTGCGTGCCTGGCGGGAACAGCGGGAGCGAGTGTTGGCAAACCATCCTTTGGAGGCAGTCGGGGAGGTCTTCCAGCGGGAGAGGGCCGGTCGTGCTCAGAGGCCCCACAGGCCAGGGGCAGGACCCAGCAGGGCCCCTGCCCCTGGCCAGCCTTGCCCAGACCTTCCTGGCCTCCGGGGGTACTGCCCCACCAAGGGGGAGGCTGCGGGGACTAGGTCCAGACATGCCCGGGCGCCTCCCCAGGCTCATCCCCGCTGGTGTTATTCCCCTGTGCCTAGGCCACGGTTGAGGCCTCCTTGGAGAGGAGGTTGTTGGCAGTGGCTGTCTCCACACTGCGAGGTGCTGGAACTCAGAGGGCCTGGTCAGAGGGAAGGGACCAGCAAGGGGCTGGATGCCCAAGACCTCTTTGGCCCAGCAGCCTCAGGGCAGCAGGGAGAGCAAGAGGCCCAACTTGCCCCTAGGTCGGCTCGGCCCCTTCCTACACAGGCCGCCAGCCCAGCAGCAGCCTGGCAGACTCTGGCTCCCCCGAGATCTCTGCCGGTGCAGGGGGCAGGAACAGACGTGTGCATGTGGTTCTGCCTTGGCCTGGGAGTGTGAACCCCCTGCCTGGCCCCCAGGCTCAGGGGCAAGGGCCCGGAGAGTGCACTACCCCGAAGCGCTTTTCTCCCGGGCTTAGGAGCATTGTGCGTGTCTGGCGGGAACAGCGGGCGGGAGTGCTTGCAAACCCGCCTTTGGAGGCAGCCGGGGAGGTCTTCCAGCGGGAGAGGGCTGGTTTTGCTCAGAGTCCCCACAGGCCAGGGGCAGGACACAGCAGTGCCCCTGCCCCTAGCCAGCCTTGCCCAGAACTTCCTGGCCTCCGGGGGTACTGCCCAACCAAGGGGCAGGCTGCGGGGACTGGGTCCAGACATGCGCGAGCGCCTCCCCAGGCTCATCCCCGCTGGTGCCTTTCCCCTGGGCCTAGGCCTCGGTTGAGGCCTCCTTGGAGAGGAGGTTGCTGGCAGGGGCTGTCTCCACACTGCAAGGTGCTGGAGCTCAGAGGGCCTCGTCAGAGGGAAGGGACCTGTAAGGGGCTGGATGCCCAAGACCTCTTTGGCCCAGCAGCCTCAGGGCAGCAGGGAGAGCAAGAGGCCCAACTTGCCCCTAGGTCGGCTCTGCCCCTTCCCACACAGGCGGCCAGCCCAGCAGCTGCCTGACAGACTCTGGCTCCCCCGAGCTCTCTGCCGGTGCAGTGGTCAGGAACAGAATTGGACATGTGGTTCTGCCTTGGCCTGGGAGTGTGTTCCACCTGCCTTGCCCCCAGGCTCAGGGGCAAGGGCCCGGAGAGAGCAACACCCCGAAGCCCTTTTCTCCCGGGCTTGGGGGCATTGTGCGCGCCTGTTGGGAACAGTGGACGGGAGTGCTTACAAACCAGCCTTTGGAGGCAGCCGGGGAGGTCTTCCAGCGGGAGAGGGCCGGTTGTGCTCAGAGGCCCCACAGGCCAGGGGCAGGACCCAGCAGGGACCCTGCCCCTGGCCAGCCTTGCCCAGACCTTCCTGGCCTCCGGGGGTACTGCCCCACCAAGGGGAAGGCTGCGGGGCCTGGGTCCAGGCCTGCCCGGGCGCCTCCCCAGGATCATCCCCGCCAGTGCCTTTCCCCTGGGCCTAGGCCTCGGTTGAGGTCTTCTTGGAGAGGAGGTTGCTGGCAGGGGTTGTCTCCACACTGCAAGGTGCTGGAGCTCAGAGGGTCTCGTCAAGGGAAGGGACCAGCAAGGGGCTGGATGCCCAAGACCTCTTTGGCCCAGCAGCCTCAGGGCAGCAGGGAGAGCAAGAGGCCCAACTTGCCCCTAGGTCGGCTCTGCCCCTTCCCACACAGGCAGCCAGCCCAACAGCAGCCTGGCAGACTCTGGCGACCCCGAACTCTCTGCCGGTGTAGGGGGCAGGAACAGACGTGTGCATGTGGTTCTGCCTTGGCCTGGGAGTGTGGACCCCCTGCCTGGCCCCCAGTCTCAGGGGCAAGGGCCCGGAGAGAGCACCACCCCGAAGCGCTTTTCTCCTGGGCTTGGGAGCATTGTGCGAGCCTGGCGGGAACAGCGGGCGGGAATGCTTGCAAACTGGCCTTTGGAGGTAGCCGGGGAGGTCTTCCAGCGAGAGAGTGCCGGTTGTGCTCAGAGGCCCCACAGGCCAGGGGCAGGACCCAGCAGTGTCCCTGCCCCTGGCAGCCTTGCCCAGACCTTCCTGGCCTCCGGGGGTACTGCGCCACCAAGGGGCAGGCTGCGGGGACTGGGTCCAGACATGCCCGGGAGCCTCCCCAGGCTCATCCCCGCTGGTGCCTTTCCCCTGGGCCTAGGCCTCGGTTGAGGCCTCCTTGGAGAGGAGGTTGCTGGCATGGGCTGTCTCCACACTGCAAGGTGCTGGAGCTCAGAGGGCCTCGTCAGAGGGAAGGGACCAGCTAGGGGCTGGTTGCCCAAGACCTCTTTGGCCCAGCAGCCTCAGGGCAGCAGGGAGAGAAAGAGGCCCAACTTGCCCCTAGGACGGCTCTGCCCCTTCCCACACAGGCGGCCAGACCAAAAGTTGCCTGGCAGACTCTGGCTCCCCCGAACTCTCTGGCGGTGCAGGGGGCAGGAACAGACGTGTGCATGTGGTTCTGCCTTGGCCTGGGTGTGTGGATCCCCTGCCTGGCCCCCAGGCTCAGGGGCAAGGGCCCGGTGAGAGCACCACCCCGAAGCGCTTTTCTCCCGGGTTTTGGAGCATTGTGCGCGGCTGGCGGGAACAGCGGGAATGAGTGGTTGCAAACCAGATTTTGGAGGCAGCCGGGGAGGTCTTTCAAGGGCCCGGAGTGAGCACCACCCCAAAATGCTTTTCTCCCGGGCTTGGAGCATTGTAGGCGGCTGGCGGGAACAGCGGCCATGAGTGCTTGCAAACCATCCTTTTGAGGCAGCCGGGGTGGTCTTCCAAGGGCCCGGAGAGAGCACCACCCCAAAATGCTTTTCTCCCGGGCTTGGGAGCATTGTGCGCAGCTGGCGGGAACAGCGGGAATGAGTACTTGCAAATCGGCCTTTGGAGGTAGCCGGGGAGGTCTTCCAAGGACCCGGAGAGAGCCCCATCCCGAAGCACTTTTCTCCCGGGATTGGGAGCATTGTGCGTGGCTGGCGGGAACAGCAGGAAGGAGTCCTTGCAAACCGGCCTTTGGAGGCAGTCGGGGAGGTCTTCCAAGGGCCCGGAGAGAGCACCACCCCGAAGCGCTTTTCTCCCGGCTTGGGAGCATTGTGCGCGGGTGGTGGGAACAGCAGGCAGGAGTGCTTGCAAACCGGCCTTTGGAGGCAGCCGGGGAGGTCTTCCAAGGGCCTGGAGAGAGCACCACCTTGAAGCGCTTTTCTCACGGGTTTTGGAGCATTGTGTGGGGCTGGCGGGACAGCGGGAGGGAATTCTTGCAAATCTGCCTTTGGAGGCAGCCTGAGAAGTCTTCCAAGGGCCAGGAGAGAGCACCACTCCGAAGCGCTTCTCTCCCGGGCTTGGGAGCATTTCCTCGGATGGCGGGAACAGCGAGTGGGAGTGCTTGCAAACCGGCCTTTGGGGGCAGCTCGGGAGGTTCTCCATGGGCCCGGAGAGAACACCACCCCGAAGCGCTTTTCTCCCGGGTTTGGAGCATTTGCGCGGATGGCAGGAACAGCGAGTGGGAGTGATTGCAAAACGGCCTTTGGGGGCAGCCGGGGAGGTCCTCCATGGGCACGGAGAGAACACCACCCCGAAGCGCTTTTCTCCCGGTCTTGGGAGCATTGTGCGCGGCTGGCGGGAACAGCGGGCATTAGTGCTTGCAAACCGGACTTTGGAGGCAGCCGGGGAGGTCTTTCAAGGGCCTGGAGTGAGCACCACCCCAAAATGGTTTTCTCCCGGGCTTGGGAGCATTGTACGCGGCTGGCGGGAACAGCGGACATGAGTGCTTGCAAACCGGACTTTGGAGGCAGCCGGGGTGGTCTTCCAAGGGCCCGGAGAGAGCACCACCCCAAAATGCTTTTCTCCCGGACTTGGGAGCATTGTGCGCAGCTGGCGGGAACAGCGGGAATGAGTACTTGCAAACCTTCCTTTGGAGGTAGCCGGGGAGGTCTTCCAAGGGCCCGGCGAGAGCACCATCCGGAAGCACTTTTCTCCCGGGATTGGGAGCATTGTGCGTGGCTGGCGGGAACAGCAGGAAGGAGTCCTTGCAAACCGGCCTTTGGAGGCAGCCGGGGAGGTCTTCCAAAGGCCCGGAGAGAGCACCACCCCGAAGCGCTTTTCTCCCGGGCTTGGGAACATTGTGCGCCTGTGGCGGGAACAGCAGGCTGGAGTCCTTGCAAACCGGCCTTTGGAGGCAACCGGGGAGGTCTTCCAAGTTCCTGGAGAGAGCACCACCTCGAAACGCTTTTCTCACGGGTTTTGGAGCATTGTGTGCGGCTGGCGGGACAGCGAGAGGGAATTCTTGCAAACAGGCCTTTGGAGGCAGCCGGAGAAGTCTTCCAAGGGCGCCGAGAGAGCACCACCCCGAAGCGCTTTTCTCCGGGGTTTTGGAGCATGTGCGTGGCTGGCGGGAACCGCGAGTGGGAATGCTTGTAAACCGGCCTTTGGGGGCAGCCATGGAGGTCCTCCATGGTCCCGGAGAGAACACCACCCCGAAGCGCTTTTCTCACGGTCTTGGGAGCATTGTGGGCGGCTGGCGGGAACAGCGGGCATGAGTGCTTGCAAACCAGCCTTTGGAGGTAGCCGGGGAGGTCTTCCAAGGGCCCGGAGAGAGCACCATCCCGAAGCACTTTTCTCCCGGGATTGGGAGCATTGTGCGCGGCTGGCGGGAACAGTGGGCGGGAGTGCTTGCAAACCGGCCTTTGGAGGCAGCCGGGTAGGTCTTCCAAGGGCCAGGAGAGGGCACCACCCCGAAGCGCTTTTCTCCCGGTCTTGGGAGCATTTGCGCGGATGGCGGGAACAGCGAGTGGGAGTGCTTGCAAACCGGCCTTTGGGGGCAGCCCAGGAGGTCTTCAATGGGCCCTGAGAGAACACCACCCCGAAACGCTTTTCTCCCGGGCTTGGGAGCATTGTGCGCGCCTGGTGGGAACAGTGGAAGGGAGTGCTTGCAAACAAGCCTTTGGAGGCAGCCGGGGAGGTATTCCAGCGGGAGAGGGCCGGTTGTGCTCAGAGGCCCCACAGGCCAGGGGCAGGACCCAGCAGGGCCCCTGCCCCTGGCCAGCCTCGCCCAGATCTTCCTGGCCTCTGGGGGTACTGCGCCACCAAGGGGCAGGCTTTGGGGACTGGGTCCAGACATGCCCGGGCGCCTCCCCAGGCTCATCCCCGCTGGTGCCTTTCCCCTGGGCCTAGGTTTCGGTTGAGGCCTCCTTGGAGAGGAGGTTGCTGGCAGGGGCTGTCTCCACACTGCAAGGTGCTGGAGCTCAGAGGGCCTCGTCAGAGGGAAGGGACCAGCAAGGGGCTGGATGCCCAAGACCTCTTTGGCCCAGCAGCCTCAGGGCAGCAGGGAGAGCAAGAGGCCCAACTTGCCCCTAGGTCAGCTCTGCCCCTTCCCACACAGGCGGCCAGCCCAACAGCTGCCTGGCAGACTCTGGCTCCCCCGAGCTCTCTGCCGGTGCAGGGGGCAGGAACAGACGTGTGCATGTGGTTCTGCCTTGGCCTGGCAGTGTGTTCCCCCTGCCTGGCCCCCAGGCTGAGGGGCAAGGGCCCGGAGAGAGCACCACCCCGAAGCGCTTTTCTCCCGGGCTTGGGAGCATTGTGCGCGCCTGGCGGGAACAGCGGGAGGGACTTCTTGCAAACCGGCCTTTGGAGGCAGCCGGGGAGGTCGTCCAGTGGGAGAGGGCCGGTTGTGCTCAGAGGCCCCACAGGCCAGGGGCAGGACCCAGCAGGGCCCCTGCCCCTGGCCAGCCTTGCGCAGACCTTCCTGGCCTACAGGGGTATTGCGCCACCAAGGGGCAGGCTGCTGGGAATGGGTCCAGACATGCCCGGTCGCCTCCCCAGGCTCATCCCCGCTGGTGCCTTTCCCCTGGGCCGAGGCCTCGGTTGAGGCCTCCTTGGAGAGGAGGTTGCTGGCAGGGGCTGTCTCCACACTGCAAGGTGCTGGAGCTCAGAGGGCCTTGTCAGAGGGAAGGGAACAACAAAGGTCTGGATGCCCAAGATCTCTTTGGCCCAGCAGCCTCAGGGCAGCAGGGAGAGCAAGAGGCCCAACTTGCCCCTAGGTCGGCTCTGCCCCTTCCCACACAGGCCGCCATCCCAGCAGCTGCCTGACAGACTCTGGCTCCCCCGAGCTCTCTGCCGGTGCATGGGGCAGGAACAGATGTGGGCATGTGGTTCTGCCTTGACCTGGGAGTGTGTTCACCCTGCATTGCACCCAGGCTCAGGGACAAGGGCCCGGAGAGAGCACCACCCCGAAGCGCTTTTCTCCCAGGCTTGGGAACAGTGTGCTTGCCTGGCGGGAACAGCGGGCGGGAGTGTTGGCAAACCGGCCTTTGGAGGCAGCCGTGGAGGTCTTCCAGCGGGAGAGGGCCGGTTGTGCTCAGAGGCCCCAGAGGCCAGGGGCAGGACTCAGCAGGACCCCTGCCCCTGGCCAGCCTTGCCCAGACCTTCCTGGCCTCCGGGGGTACTGCGCCACCAAGGGGCAGGCTGCGGGGACTGGGTCCATACATGACCGGGCGCCTCCCCAGGCTCATCACCGCTGGTGCCTTTCCCCTGGGCCTAGGCCTCGGTTGAGGCCTCCTTGGAGAGGAGGTTGCTGGCAGGGTTGTCTCCACACTGCAAGGTGCTGGAGCTCAGAGGGCCTCGTCAGAGGGAAGGGACCAGCAAGGGGCTGGATGCCCAAGACCTCTTTGGCCCAGCAGCCTCAGGGCAGCAGGGAGAGCAAGAGGCCCAACTTGCCCCTAGGTCGGCTCTGCCCCTTCCCACACAGGCCGCCAGCCCAGCAGCTGCCTGACAGACTCTGGCTCCCCCGAGCTCTCTGCCGGTGCAGGGGGCAGGATCAGACGTGTGCATGTGGTTCTGCCTTGGCCTGGGAGTGTGTTCCCCCTGCATTGCACCCAGGCTCAGGGGCAAGGGCCCTAGAGAGCACCACCCCGAAGCGCTTTTCTCCCGGGCTTGGGAGCATTGTGCGTGCCCGGCGGGAACAGCGGGCGGGGGTGTTGGCAATCCTTCCTTTTGAGGCAGCCGGGGAGGTCTTCCAGCGGGAGAGGGCCGGTTGTGCTCAGAGGCCCCACAGGCCAGTGGCAGGACCCAGCAGGGCCCCTGCCCCTGGCCAGCCTTGCCCAGACCTTCCTGGCCTCCGGGGGTACTGCCCCACCAAGGGGCAGGCTGCGGGGACTGGGTCCAGACATGCCCGGGCGCCTCCCCAGGCTCATCCGCGCTGGTGCCTTTCCCCTGGGCCAAGGCCTCGGTTGAGGCCTCCTTGGAGAGGAGGTTGCTGGCAGGGGCTGTCTCCACACTGCAAGGTGCTGGAGCTCAGAGGGCCTCGTCAGAGGGAAGGGACCTGTAAGGGGCTGGATGCCCAAGTCCTCTTTGGTCCAGCAGCCTCAGGGCAGCAGGGAGAACAAGAGGCCCAACTTGCCCCTAGGTCGGTTCTGCCCCTTCCCACACAGGCCGCCAGCCCAGCAGCTGCCTGACAGACTCTGGCTCCTCCGAGCTCTCTGCCGGTGCAGGGGGCAGGAACAGACTTGTGCATGTGGTTCTGCCTTGGCCTGGGAGTGTGTTCCCCCTGCCTGGCCCCCAGGCTCAGTGGCAAGGGCCCGGAGAGATCACCACCCCGAAGCGCTTTTCTCCCGGGCTTGGGAGCACTGTGTTCGCTGGAGGGAACAGCAGGCGGGAGTGCTTGCAAACCGGCCTTTGGAGGCAGCCGGGGAGGTCTTCCAGCAGGAGAGGGCCGGTTGAGCTCAGAGGCCCAACAGGACAGGGGCAGGAACCAGCAGGTCCCCTGCCCCTGGCCAGCCTTGCCCAGACCTTCCTGGCCTCCGGGGGTACTGCGCCACCAAGTTGCAGGCTGCGGGGACTGGGTCCAGACATGCCCGGGCGCCTCCCCAGGCTCATCCCCGCTGGTGCCTTTCCCCTGGGCCTAGGCCTCGGTTGAGGCCTCCTTGGAGAGGAGGTTGCTGGCAGGGGCTGTCTCCACACTGCAAGGTGCTGGAGCTCAGAGGGCCTCGTCAGAGGGAAGGGACCAGCAAGGGGCTGGATGCCCAAGACCTCTTTGGCCCAGCAGCCTCAGGGCAGCAGGGAGAACAAGAGTCCCAACTTGCCCCTAGGTCGGCTCTGCCCCTTCCCACACAGGCGGCCAGCCCAGCAGCTGCCTGGCAGACTCTGGCTCCCCCGAGGTCTCTGCCGGTGCAGGGGGCAGGAACAGACGTGTGCATGTGGTTCTACCTTGGCCTGGGAGTGTGGACCCCCTGCCTGGCCCCCAGGCTCAGGGGCAAGGGCCCGGAGAGAGCACGACCCCGAAGCGCTGTTCTCCCGGGCTTGGGAGCATTGTGCTCGCCTGCCGGGAACAGCGGGCGGGAGTGTTGGCAAACCGGCCTTTGGTGGCAGCCGGGGAGGTCTTCCAGCGGGAGAGGGCCGGTTGTGCTCAGAGGCCCCACAGGTCAGGGGCAGGACCCAGCAGGGCCCCTGCCCCTGGCCAGCCTTGCCCAGACCTTCCTGGCCTCCGCGGGTACTGCCCCACTAAGGGGCAGGCTGCGGGGACTGGGTCCAGACATGCCCGGGCGCCTCCCCAGGCTCATTCCCGCTGGTGCCTTTCCCCTGGGCCTAGGCCTCGGTTGAGGCCTCCTTGGAGAGGAGGTTGCGGGCAGGGGTTGTCTCCACACTGCAAGGTGCTGGAGCTCAGAGGGCCTCGTCAGATTGAAGGGACCAGCAAGGGGCTGGATGCCCAAGACCTCTTTGGCCCAGCAGCCTCAGGGCAGCAGGGAGAGCAAGAGGCCCAACATGCCCCTAGGTCGGCTCTGCCCCTTCCCACACAGGCGGCCAGCCTAGCAGCTGCCTGACAGACTCTGGCTCCCCCGAGCTCTCTGCCGGTGCAGGGGGCAGGAACAGACGTGGGCATGTGGTTCTGCCTTGGCCTGGGAGTGTTGACCCCCTGCATTGCACCCAGGCTCAGGGGCAAGGGCCCGGAGAGAGCACCACCCCGAAGCGCTTTTCTCCCGAGCTTGGGAGCATTGTGCGTGCCTGGCGGGAACAGTGGGCGGGAGTCCTTGCAAACCGGCCTTTGGAGGCAGCCAGGGAGGTCTTCCAAGGGCCCGGAGTGGGCACCACCCCGAAGCGCTTTTCTCCGGGGCTTGGGAGCATTGTGCGCGGCTGGCGGGAACAGCGGGCGGGAGTGCTTGCAAACCGGCCTTTGAAGGCAGCCGGGGAGGTCTTCCAAGGGCCCAGAGTGAGCACCACCCCGAAACGCTTTTCTCCCGGCCTAGGGACCATTGTGCGTGGCTGGCGGGAACAGCCGGAGGGAGTCCTTGCAAACCGGCCTTTGGAGGCAGCCGGGGAGGTCTTCCAAGGGCCCGGAGTGGGCACCACCACGAAGCGATTTTCTCCCGGGCTTGGGAGCATTGTGCGCGGCTGGCGGGAACAGCAGGCAGGAGTGCTTGCAAAGCGGCCTTTGGAGGCAGCCGGGGAGGTCTTCCAAGGGCCCGGAGAGGGCACCACCCCGAAGCGCTTTTCTCCCGGGCTTGGGAGCATTGTGCAAGGCTGGCGGGAACAGCGGACGGGAGTGCTTGCAAACCCGCCTTTGAAGGCAGCCGGGGAGGTCTTCCAAGGCCCGGAGTGAGCACCACCCCAAAATGCTTTTCTCCCGGGCTTGGGAGCATTGTGCGTGTTTTTCGGGAACAGCGGGAATGAGTACTTGCAAACCGGCCTTTGGAGGTAGCCGGGGAGGTCTTCCAGCGGAACAGGGCCGGAGGTGCTCAGAAGCCCCACAGGCCAGGGGCAGGACACAGCAAGGCCCCTGCCCCTGGCCAGCGTTGCCCAGACCTTCCTGGCCTCCGGGGGTACTGCCCCACCAAGGGGCAGGCTGCGGGCCTGGGTCCAGACATGCCCGGGCGCCTCCCCAGGCTCATGCCCGTTGGTGCCTTTCCCCTTGGCCTAGGCCTTGGTTGAGGCCTCCTTGGAGAGGAGGTTGCTGGCAGGGGCTGTCTCCACACTGCAAGGTGCTGGAGCTCAGAGGGCCTCGTCAGAGGGAAGGGACCAGCAAGGGGCTGGATGCCTAACACCTCCTTGTCCCAGCAGCCTCAGGGCAGCAGGGAGAGCAAGAGGCCCAACTTGCCCCTAGGTCGGCTCTGCCCCTTCCCACACAGGCGGCCAGCCCAGCAGCTGCCTGGCAGACTCTGGCTCCCCCGAGCTCTCCGCCGGGGCAGGAGGCAGGAACAGACGTGTGCATGTGGTTCTGCCTTGGCCTGGGAGTGTGGACCCCCTGCCTGGCCCCCAGGCTCAGGCGAAAGGGCCCGGAGAGAGCACCACCCCGAAGCGCTTTACTCCCGGGCTTGGGAGCATTGTGCGTGGCTGGCGGGAACAGCGGGCGGGAGTGCTTGCAAACCGGCCTTTGGGGGCAGCCGGGGAGGTCTTCCATGGGCCCGGAGAGAGCACTACCCCCAAGCCCTTTTCTCCCGGGTTTGGGAGCATTGTGCGCGATTGGCGGGAACAGCGACTGGGAGTGCTTGCAAACCGGCCTTTGGGGGCAGCCGGGGAGGTCCTCCATGGGCCCGGAGAGAACACCACCCCGAAGCGCTTTTCTCACGGGCTTGGGAGCATTGTGCGCGGCTGGTGGAACAGCAGGCGGGAGTGCTTGCAAATCAGACTTTGGAGGTAGCCGGCGAGGTCTTCCAAGGGCCCGGAGAGAGCACCACCCCGAAGCGCTTTTCTCACGGGCTTGGGAGCATTGTGCGCGGCTGGCGGAAACAGCGGGCATGAATGCTTGCAAACCGGCCTTTGGGGGCAGCCGGGGAGTTCTTCCATGGGCCCGGAGAGAACACCACCCTGAAGCGCTTTTCTCCCGGGCTTGGGAGCATTGTGCGCAGCTGGCGGGAACAGCGGGGGGGAGTCCTTGCAAACCAGCCTTTGGAGGCAGCCGGGGAGGTCTTCCAAGGGCCCGGAGTGAGCACCACCCCAAAATGCTTTTCTCCTGGGCTTCAGATCATTGTGCGCGGATGGCGGGAATAGCGGGCATGAGTGCTTGCAAAGCGGCCTTTGGAGGCAGCCGGGGAGGTCTTCCAAGGGCCAGGAGAGAGCACCACCCCAAAGCGCTTTTCTCCCGGCTTGGGAGCATTTGCGCGGCTGGCGGGAACAGCGAGTGGGAGTGCTTGCAAACCGGCCTTTGGGGGCAGCCGAGGAGGTCTTCCATGGGCCCAGAGAGAACACCACACCGAAGCGCTTTTCTCCGGGGTTGGGAGCATTGTGCGCGGCTGGCAGGAACAGCGGGCATGAGTGCTTGCAAACCTGCCTTTGGAGGGAGCCGGGGAGGTCTTCCATGGGCCCAGGGAGAGAGCACCACCCCGAAGCGCTTTTCTCCCGGGCTTGGGAGCATTGTGCGCGGCTGGCGGGAACAGCAGGTAGGAGTGCTTGCAAACCGGCCTTTGGAGGCAGCCGGGGAGGTCTTCCAAGGGCCCGGAGTGAGCAACACCCCAAAATGCTTTTCTCCCGGGCTTGAGAGCATTGTTCGCCGCTGGTGGAACAGAGGGCATGAGTGCTTGCAAACCGGCCTTTGGAGGCAGTCAGGGAGGTCTTCCAAGAGCCCGGAGAGAGCACCACCCCGAAGAGCTTTTCTCCCGGGCTTGGGAGCATTGTGCGCGGCTGTCGGAAACGGCCGGCATGAGTGCTTGCAAACTGGCCTTTGGAGGCAGCCGGGGAGGTCATTCAAGGGCGGGAGAGAGCACCACGCCAAAGGGTTTTCTCCCGGGCTTGGGAGCATTGTGCGTGGCTGGCGCGAACAGCTGGCAGGAGTGCTTGCAATCCGGCCTTTGGAGGTAACCGGGGAGGTCTTCCAAGGGCCCGGAGTGAGCACCACCCCAAAATGCTTTTCTCCCGGGCTTCAGATCATTGTGCGCGGATGGCGGGAATAGCGGGCATGAGTGCTTGCAAACCGGCCTTTGGAGGCAGCCGGGGAGGTCTTCCAAGGGCCAGGAGAGAGCACCACCCCGAAGTGCTTTTCTCCCGGCTTGGGAGCATTTGCGCGGCTGGCGGGAACAGAGAGTGGGAGTGCTTGCAAACCGGCCTTTGGGGGTAGCCGTGGAGATCTTCCATGGGCCCAGAGAGAACACCACACCGAAGCGCTTTTCTCCGGGGTTCGGAGCATTGTGCGCGGCTGGCAGGAACAGCGGGCATGAGTGCTTGCAAACCGGCCTTTAGAGGGAGCCGGGGAGGTCTTCCAAGGGCCCAGGGAGAGAGCACCACCCCGAAGCGCTTTTCTCCCGGGCTTGGGAGCATTGTGCGCGGCTGGCGCGAACAGCTGGCAGGAGTGCTTGCAATCCGGCCTTTGGAGGTAGCTGGGGAGGTCTTCCAAGGGCCCGGAGAGAGCACCACCCCGAAGCACTTTTCTCCCGGGCTTTGGATCATTGTGCTCGCCTGGGGGGAACAGCGGGAGGTAGTGCTTCCAAACCGGCCTTTGGAGGCAGCCGGGGAGGTCTTCCAGCGGGAGAGGGCCGGTTGTGCTCAGAGGCCCCATCGGCCAGGGGCAGGACCCAGCAGGGCCCCTGCCCCTGGCCAGCCTTGCCCAGACCTTCCTGACCTCCGGGGGTACTGCCCCATCAAGGGGCAGGTTGCGGGCACTGGGTCCAGACATGCCCGGGCGCCTCCCCAGGCTCATCCCCTCCGGTGCCTTTCCCCTGGGCCTAGGCTTCGGTTGAGGCCTTTTTGGAGAGGAGGTTGCTGGCAGGGGCTGTCTCCACACTGCAAGGTGCTGGAGCTCAGAGGGCCTCGTCAGAGGGAAGGGACCAGCAAGGGGCTGGATGCCTAAGACCTCTTTGGCCCAGCAGCCTCAGGGCAGCAGGGAGATCAAGAGGCGCAACTTGCCCCTAGGTCGGCTCTGCACCTTCGCACACAGGCGGCCAGCCCAGCAGCTGCCTGGCAGACTATGGCTCCCCCGAGCTCTCTGCCGGTCCAGGGGGCAGGAACAGACGTGTGCATGTGGTTCTGCCTTGGCCTGGGAGTGTGGACCCCGTGCCTGGCCCCCAGGCTCAGTGGCAAGGGCCCGGAGGGAACACCACTCGAAGCGCTTTTCTCCCGGGCTTGGGAGCATTGTGCTTGCCTGGCGGGAACAGCGGGCGGGAGTTCTTGCAAACCGGCCTTTGGAGGCAGCCGGGGAGGTCTTCCAGCGGGAGAGGGCCGGTTGTGCTCAGAGGCCCCACCGGCCAGGGGCAGGACCCAGCAGGGCCCCTGCCCCTGGCCAGCCTTGCCCAGACCTTCCTGGCCTCCGGGGGTACTGCCCCACCAAGGGGCAGGCTGCGGGGACTGGGTCCAGAGATGCCCGGGCGCCTCCCCAGGCTCATCCCCGCTGGTGCCTTTCCCCTGGGCCTAGGCCTCGGTTTAGGCCTCCTTGGAGAGGAGGTTGCTGGCAGGGGCTGTCTCCACACTGCAAGGTGCTGGAGGTCAGAGGGCCTCGTCAGAGGGAAGGGATCAGCAATGGGCTGGATGCCCAAGACCTCCTTGGCCCAGCAGCCTCAGGGCAGCACAGGTGATTCACACATGATTCCCATATGATTCCCACGTGATGCACAGTTTTTCACACGTGATTTCCACGTGACGCACACGTATTTCACACGTGATTCATACGTAATGCCTACGTGATTGACACGTGATTATCACGTTAAACACATGTGATTTCCACGTTATTCACACGTGATTTCAACGTGTCGCACACGTGACTCACAGGTGATTCCCACGTGACGCAGACGTGATTGACATGTGATTCCCACGTGATACACACGTGATTCCCTCGTGATGCACACGTGACGCACACGTGATTCACACGTTTTTCCCACGTGATGCACACGTGATTCCCACGTGATTTCCACGTGATGCACAGGTGACTGACACGTGATTTCCACGTGACGCACTAGTGATTCACAAGTGATTCCCACGTGATGCACACGTGATTCCGAGATTATTTCCACGTGACGCACACGTGATTTCCACGTGATTCCCACGTGACACACACGTGATTCAGACGTGATTCCCACGTGATGCACACGTGTTTCACATGTAATTTCCACGAGATGCACACGTGACTGACAGGTGATTCCCACGTGACGCACACCTGATTCCCACGTGATGCACACGTGATTCCCACGTGACGCACACGTGATTCACTCGTGATTCCCACGTGACGCACACGTGATTCACACGTGATGCACACTCCTTGAGACTGAAACTCAGGGTCCCTGTCACATACCTATAGCTGAAAGCAGCCTCCTGTTCAGGTGCTTGTGGAAAGTTGGTATTCCTCTAGAGTCGAAGCCATGTACTAAGCTCTCATCTCTAGTTGATTTGGGGTACACGGAGCTCTTTCTTGTTGCTATAGTGACCTCAGGATCCCTCTAGACCTGAGACAAGGTTCCTGGGGTTTCTCTGGAGTGCCATCTAGGAAATCAAGTCTCCTTTCGAGTTTTATGTGGAATATGGAATTTCTCTGCACGCAATGCAGCGGAATCGTGCCTACTCTAGCGGCAAAGGGGAAGTCTCATATCTCTTCTCAAGTTGTGGTGGGAACCTGGGGTATATTCTCAAGGTACAACAGGGATGCCCGTTCAAAACTCGGATTTGTTAAGTGATGTCAGGATTCCTGTCTAGTTAAGAGGGACACTTGTGTGCCACGTGTGCGTCAGTGTGCGTCACGTGGGAATGACGTGTCAATCACGTGAGAGACACGTGTGAATCAAGCGAGTGTCAAGTGTGTATCACGTGTGCAACACTTGTGCGTCTCAAGTGTGTCACCAGTGTGTCACGTGGGAATCACGTGTGCGTCACGTGTGAATCACGAGTGCATCACGTTGGAATCAAGTGTACTTCACGTGTGCATCACGTGGGAATCACGTGTTCTTCACGTAGGCATCACTTGGGAATCACGTGTGCGTCACGTGGGAATCACGTGTGAATCACGTGTGGGTCACGTGGGAGTCATGTGTCAGTCACGTGTGCATCACGTGGTAATCACGTGTGCATCACGTGGTAATCACGTGTCCATCCCGTGGGAATCACGTGTGCATCACGTGGGAATCACGTGTCAGTCACGTGTGCATCACGTGGGAATCACGTGTGCCTCATGTGGGAATCACGTGTGCATCCCGTGGGAATCACGTGTGCATCACCTCGTAATCACGTGTGCCTCATGTGGGAATCACGTGTGCGTCACGTGGGAATCACGTGTGCGTCATGCAGGAATCACATGAGAATCACCTGTGCGTCATGTGGAAGTCAGTTGGGAATCACCTGTGAATTACGTGTGCATCACGTGGAAATCACGTGTGAGTCAGGTGTGCATCACGTTGAAATCACGTGCGAAACACGTGTGCGTCACGTGGGAATCACGTGGGAATAACATGGGGATCACTTGTGTGTCACGTGGAAATCACGTGTGAATCACGTGCACGTCACGTGGGAATCACGTGTGAAACATGTGTGAGTCACGTGTGCATCACGTGGGAATCACGTGTGTGTCACGTGCGAATCACGTGGAAATCATGTGTGAATCACGTGTGCATCACGTGGGAATCACGTGTCAGTCACGTGTGCATCACTTGGGAATCACGTGTGCCTCATGTGGGAATCACGTGTGCATCCCGTGGGAATCACGTGTGCATCACCTGGTAATCACGTGTGCCTCATGTGGGAATCACGTGTGCGTCACATGTGAATCACGTGTGCGTCATGCAGGAATCACATGAGAATCACCTGTGCGTCACGTGGAAGTCAGTTGGGAATCACCTGTGGATTACGTGTGCATCACGTGGAAATCACGTGTGAGTCAGGTGTGCATCACGTGGAAATCACGTGTGAAACACGTGTGCCTCACGTGGAAATCACGTGGGAATAACATGGGAATCACCTGTGTGTCACGTGGAAATCACGTGCGCGTCACGTGGGAATCACGTGTGAAACACGTGTGAGTCACGTGTGCATCACGTGGGAATCACGTGTGTGTCACGTGCGCATCACGTGTAAATCATGTGTGAATCACGTGTGCATCACTTGGGAATCATGTGTGAGTCACGTGTGCGTCACGTGGAAATCACGTGTGAATCACGTGTGCGTCACCTGGCAATCACGAGTGAATTACGTGTGCATCACGTGGAAATCACGTGTGAATCACATGTGCTTCACATGGGAATCACGTGTTAAACACGTGTGCGTCACCTGGGAATCATGTGGGAATCACGTGTGCATCATGTGGGAATCACGTGTCATTCAGGTTTCATTCAGGTGTGCTTCGTGTGGGAATCACGTGGAAATCACGTGTCATTCACGGGTGAATCACGTGGGAAACATGTGCCTCGCGTGGGAGTCACGTGTGAATCACGTGTGCATCACGTGTGAATCCCGTGGGTATCACGAGTGCGTCATGCGGGAATCATTTGCGAATCACGTGTGTGTCACCTGTCCATCGCGTGGGAATCACGTGTAAATCACGTGTCCGTCACTTGCGAATCACGTGTGCATCACGTGGGAATCACGTGTCAGTCACGTGTGCATCACGTGGGATTCACGTGTGCGTCATGTGGGAGTCACGTGGGAATCACGTGTCCATCCCACGGGAATCACGTGTCCATCCCGTGGGAATCACGTGTCCATCACGTGGGAATCACGTGTCAGTCACGTGTGCATCACGTGGGAATGACGTGTGCTTCATGTGGGAATCACGTGGGAATCACGTGTCCATCCCATGGGAATCACGTGTGAATCACGTGTTAATCACGTGTCATTCACGTGTGGGTCATGAGGGAATCACGTGTGAAACACGTGTGAGTCACGTGTGCATCACGTGGGAATCACGTGTCATTCACATGTGAATCATGTCTGAATCACGTGCAAGTCAAAAGGTAATCACGTGTAAATCACGTGCGCGTCACGTGGGAATTACGTGTGCGTCATGTGGGAATCATTTGCGAATCATGTGTGCATCACGTGGGAGTCACGTGGGAATCACGTGTGAATCACGTGTGCGTCACGAGGAAATCACATGTCAGTCACGTGTGCATCACGTGGGAATCACGTGTGCATCACGGGGGAATCACGTGTGAGTCACGTGTGCGTCACGTGGAAATCACGTGTGATTCACGTGTGCGTCACGTGGGAATCACATGTGAAAAAGCTGTGAGTCACGTGTGCATCACATGGGAATCACGTGGGAATCACGTGTGCGTCATGCAGGAATCATTTGCAAATCACGTGTGTGTCACGTGTGAATCACCTCTGAATCACTTGCACGTCACATGGGAATCACGTGTGAATCACGTGTGCGTCACGTGCGAATCACGTGTGCATCACGTGGGAATTACGTGGCAGTCACGTGTGTGTCACCTGGGAATCACGTGTGAAACACGTGTGTGTCACGTGTGCATCACGTGGAAATCATGTGTGAAACATGTGTGCATCACGTGGGAATCATGTGTGACTCACGTGTGCAGCACATGGGAATCACGTGTACGTCATGGGGGAATCAGTATGGAATCACGTGTACGTCACGTGGGAATCACGTGTAAATCACGTGTGCATCACGTGGAAATCACGTGGGAATCAAGTGCGCGTCACGTGGGAATAACGTGTGAAACACGTGTGTGTCACGTGTGCATTCCATGGAAATCACGTGTGAAACACCTGTGAGTCACGTGTGCATCACGTGGAAATCAGGTGTGAAACACGTGTGCGTCACGTGGGAATAATGTGGGAATCACGTGTGCGTCACGTGGAAATCACGTGTAAGTCACTTGTGCATCACATAGGAGTCACGTGTGTGTCACGTGGGAATCACTTGTGAGTCACGTGTGCATCACGTGGAAATCACGTGTGAATCACGTGTGCGTCACGTGGGAGTCACGTGGAAATCACGTGTGCATCACGTGGGAATCACGTGTCATTCAGGTTTAATTCACGTGTGCATCGTGTGGGAATCACGTGGGAATCACGTGTCAATCACGGGTGAATCACGTGGGAATCACGTGTGCCTCAGTGGGGAGTCACGTGGGAATCACGTGTCATTCACGTGTGTGTCACCTGGGAATCACGTGTGAAACACGTGTGCGTCACGTGTGAATCACATGTGCGTCACGTGGGCATCAAGTGTGCATCACGTGGGAATCACGTGTCAGTCATGTGTGCATCACGTGGGAATCACGTGTGCATCACGTGGAAGTCACGTGTGAATCACGTGTGCGTCAGGTGGGAATCACGTGTGCGTCATGCAGGAATCACGTGGGAAAAACTTGTGAATCACTTGTGTGCCACATGGGTATCACGTGTGAAACACGTTCGCATCACGTGGGAATCACGTGTGAATCATTTGTGAAACACGTGTGCGTCACGTGTGAATTATGTGTGAAACACGGGTGTGTCACGTGTGCATCACGTGGGAATCACCTGTGTGTCAGTTTGGAATCACGTGTGCATCAAGTGTGCATCACGTGCAAATCACGTGAGCGTCACGTGGGAATCACGTGTGAAACACGTGTGAGTCACGTGTGCATAACGTGGGAATCACGTGTGCCTCATGTGGGAATCACTTGTGTATCCCGTGGGAATCACGTGTGCATCACGTGTGCGTCACGAGGAAATCACATGTCAGTCACGTGTGCATCACGTGGGAATCACGTGTGCGTCACGGGGGAATCACGTGTGAATCACGTGTTCGTCACGGGGGAATCACGTGTGAAATACGTGTGCGTCACGGGGGAATCACGTGTGAATCACGTGTGCGTCACGGGGGAATCATGTGTGAATCACGTGTGCGTCACGGGGGAATCATGTGTGAATCACGTGTGCGTCACGTGGGAATCACATGTGAAAAAGGAGTGAGTCACGTGTGCATCACATGGGAATCACGTGGGAATCACGTGTGTGTCACGTGTGAATCACGTCTGAATCACGTGTGCGTCACGTGGGAATAACGTGGGAATCACGTGAGTGTCACGTGAAATTCACGTGTGAATCACGTGGAAATCACTTGTAAGTCAAGTGTGCATCACGTGCGAATCACGTGTGAAACACGTGTGTGTCACGTGTGAATCACGTCTGAATCAAGTGCACGTCACATGGGAATCACGTGTGAATCACGTGTGCAAAACGTGGGAATCACGTGTCATTCAGGATTCATTCACGTGTGCATCATGTGGGAATCACGTGGGAATCGCGTGTCATTCACGGGTGAATCACATGGGAATCACGTGTGCCTCTCATGGGAGTCACGTGTGTGTCACGTGTGCATCACGTGGGAATCACGTGGGAATCACGTGTGAATCACGTGTGCATCACACGCGAATCACGTGTGCATCAGCGTGGGAATCACGTGTCAGTCACGTGTGCAACACGTGGTAATCACGTGTGCCTCATGTGGGAATCACGTGGGAATCACGTGTCCATCCCGTGGGAATCACATGTGCCTCACGTGGGAATCACGTGGGAATCACGTGTGCATCCTGTGGGAATCACGTGTGCATCACGTGGGAATCACCTGTGCCTCATGTGGGAAACACGTGGGAATCACGTGTGCATCCTGTGGGAATCACGTTTGCATCCCGTGGGAATCACTTGTGCATCACGTTGAAATCACGTGTGAAACACGTGTGTGTCACGTGGGAATCACGTGGGAATAACATGGGAATCACGTGTGTGTCACGTGGAAATCACGTGTGAATCACGTGTGAAACACGTGTGATTCACTTGTGCATCACGTGGGAATCACGTGTGTGTCACGTGTGCATCACGTGGAAATCATGTGTGAAACACGTGTGCATCACGTGGGAATCATGTGTGACTCACGTGTGCACCACATGGGAATCACGTGTACGTCATGGGGGAATCAGTATGGAATCACGTGTACGTCACGTGGGAATCACGTGTAAATCACGTGTGAATCACGTGCGCGTCACGTGGGAATCACGTGTGAAACACGTGTGAGTCACGTGTGCATCACGTGGAAATCACGTGTGAAACAGCTGAGTTACTTGTGCATCACGTGGAAATCATGTGTGAATCACGTGTGCGTCACGTGGGAGTCACGTGGGAACACGTGTGCATCACGTGGGAATCACTTGGGAATCACGTGTGCCTCACGTGGGAGTCACGTGTGAATCACGTGTGCATCCCGTGGGAATCACGTGGAAATCCCCTGTGAATCACGTGTGCGTCACGTGGGAGTCACGTGTGAATCACGTGTTCATCACGTGGGATTCACGTGTGCCTCACGTGGGAGTCACGTGGGAATCACGTGTGAATCACGTGTGCATCACGTGTCATTCACCTGTGTGTCACCTGGGAATCACGTGTGAAACACGTGTGTGTCACGTGTGAATCACGTGTGAATCACGTGTCCGTCACTTGCGAATCACGTGTGCATCAGGTGGTAATCACGTGTCAGTCACGTGTGCATCCCGTGGGAATCACTTGTGTATCACGTGGGAATCATTTGTCAGTCACGTGTGCGTCACGTGGGAATCACGTGTGCGTCATGCAGGAATCACTTGAGAATCACCTGTGCGTCACGTGGAAGTCAGTTGGGAATCACCTGTGAATTATGTGTGCATCACGTGGAAATCACGTGTGAGTCAGGTGTGCATCACGTTGAAATCACGTGTGAAACACGTGCGCGTCACGTGGGAATCACGTGTGAAACACGTGTGAGTCACGTGTGCATCACGTGGGAATCACGTGTGTGTCACGTGCGCATCACGTGGAAATCATGTGTGAATCACGTGTGCATCACTTGGGAATCATGTGTGAGTCACGTGTGCGTCACGCGGAAATCACGTGTGAATCACGTGTGCGTCACGTGGGAATCACATGGGAATCACGTGTGCGTCATGGGGGAATCACTATGTTATCACGTGTATGTCACGTGTGCGTCACGTGGAAATCACGTGTGTGTCACGTGGAAATCACGAGTGAATCACGTGTGCGTCACGTGGGAATCACATGGGAATCACATGTGCGTCATGGGGGAATCACTATGGAATCACGTGTACGTAATGTGGGAATCACGTGTAAATCACGTGTGCTTCACGTGGAAATAACGTGCGTGTCACGTGTGTATCACGTGTGCATCACGTGGGAATCACTTGTGCGTCATGCAGGGATCACGTGGGAAAAACGTGTGAATCATGTGTGTGTCACGTGGGTATAAAGTGTGAAACACGTGCGCATCACGTGGGAATCACGTGTGAATCACGTCTGCGTCACTTGGAAATAACGTGTTTGTCACGTCTGCCTCACGTGGGATTCACGTGTGAGTCACGTGTGCAATACGTGGAAATCATGTGTGAATCACGTGTGCGTCACGTGTGAATCACGTGGGAATCACGTGTGCAGCATGGGGGAATCACGTGTGAATCATTTGTGCGTCATGGGGGAATCACGTGGGAATCACGTGTGTAGCACGGGGAAATCACGTGTGAATCATTTGTGCGTCATGGGGGAATCACAAGGAATCACGTGTGCATCACCAGGGAATTACGAGTTAATCACGTGTGGGTCACAGGGGAATCACGTGGGAATCACGTGTGAATCACGTTTGCGTGACGGGGGAATCACGTGGGAATCAGTATGGAATCACGTGTACGTCACGTGGGAATCACAGGTAAATCACGTGTACGTCACGTGGGAATCACAGGTAAATCACGTGTGCGTCACGTGGAAATCACGTGGGAATCACGTGTGGTTCATGGGGAAATTAGTATGGAATCACGTGTACGTCACGTGGGAATCACGTGTAAGTCACGTGTGCGTCAAGTGGGAATCACGTGCGCGTCACGTGTGTATCACGTGTGAATCACGTGTGCGTCACGTGGGAATCACGTGTGCGTATTGCAGGGATCACGTGGGAAAAACTTGTGAATCACGTGTGTGTCACGTGGGTATCACGTGTGAAACACGTGCGCGTCACGTGGGAATATCGTGTCAGTCACGTGTGTCTCACGTGGAATTCACCTGTGAGTCACGTGTGCAATACGTGGAAGTCACATGTGAATCACGTGTGCGTCACGTGTGAATCACGTGTGAATCACGTGTGCATCACATGGAAATCACGTGTGCGTCACGTGGGAGTCACGTGTGCATCACGTGTGAATCACTTGTGCTTCACGTGGGAATCAGGTGTGAAACACGTGTGCGTCACTTGGAAATCACGTGTCAGTCACGAGTGCATTATGTGGGAATCAGGTGTGCGTCACGTGGGAATCACGTGTGCATCACAGGGGAATCACTTGTGAATCACGTGTGCGTCACGGGGGAATCACGTGGGAATCACGTGTGCATCATAGGGGAATCATGTGTGCGTCACGGGGGAATCACAAGTGAATCACATGTGCGTTACGAGGGAATCACGAGTGAATCACGTGTGCGTCACGTGCGAATCACGTGTGAATCACGTGTGCGTCACGGGGGAATCACGTGTGAATCACGTGTGCGTCACGTAGGAATCACGTGTGAATCACGTCGTAATTTGAGATGAGAGTTTCGTCCCTGGCTTCGAATCCAGAGGAATACCAACTTACCACAAGCACCTCAAGAGGAGGCTTCTGTTAGCTACAGGTATGTGAGAGGGACCCTGAGTTTGTGGCCTTAAGTGGAATTTACACCAAGATGCTCTGACTCGAAAGGCCAGATATCCCTGCAGTGAATTGAATGCAGGCTCTTCTTGCATCTCCCAAGACGAAGTTATGTCTGAATCCCCTGTGGAGACCACAGAGAAAGACCTAGTTCTCCGCCTCATCACGACCGGAGGCCTCACATCCTTTGAAAATTCGAGAGGTTCCCGGAGATCAATGTTTCCAAAGCAGACGATGCTTGACTCCTCTTGAAAATTGATAGGAGTCCTAGGATCCCTGTGGCACGTGAAAAGGGGCCCTGGGTCTCCCGCCTCACGTGGAGATGCGTCCCACTTGCCATGCCAAGACTCGAGGAGAATCCCGAGGTGTCCCTCGCACCTAGGCAGGAGTCCTGACTTCGCTGAACAAACACGGGTCTGGAAGGGCCCTCCCCGTCGTAAATCAAGAATATACCCCAGGTTCCGGCCGCAACTCGAGAAAAACCATGAGACTTCCCCCTCGCCGCGAGATGAGGCCCGATTCCCCTGCACTGCGTGCAGAGCAATTCCGTGTTCCACATCAAACGTGAAAGGAGCCTTGATTTCCTTGATGGCTCTCCAGAGAAAACCCAAGATCACTGTCTCAAGTCTAGAGGGATCCTGAGGTCACTGTAGCAAGACGAAAGGCTCCGTGGACCCCAAATCAACTCGAGATGAGAGCTTAGTCCCTGGCTTCGACTCAAGAGGAATACCAACTTTCCAGAAGCACCTCAAGAGGAGGCTTCTCTCAGCTACAAGTATGAGAGAGGGACCCTGAGTTTGTGGCCTCAAGTGGAATGGACACCGAGATGCTCTGACTCGAAGTAAGGCCGGATATCCCTGCAATGAATTGAATGCAGGCTCGTCTTGCATCTCCCAAGACGAAGGGATGTCTGAATCCCCTGTGGAGACCACAGAGAAAGCCCTAGTTCTCCGGCTCATCGCTACCGGATTCCTCAGATCCTTTGAAAACTCGAGAGGTCCGCGGAGATTAGTGCTTCCAAAGGAGATGATGCCTGACTCCTCTTGAAAATGGATAGGAGTCCCAGGATCCCTGTGGCACGTGGAAAGGGACCCTGGGTCTCCCGCCTCACATGGAGATGCGTCCCAATTGCCATGCCAAGACTCTAGGAGAATCCCGAGGGGTCCCTTGCACCTAGGCATGAGTCCTGACGTCGCTGAACAAACACTTGTCTGGAAGGGCCCTCCCCGTCGTAACTCGAGAATATACCCCAGGTTCCGGCTGTAACTCGAGAAAAACCATGAGACTTCCCCCTCGCTGCGACATGAGACCCGATTATCTGCACTGCGTGCAGAGCAATTCCGTGTTCCACTTCAAACGTGAAAGGAACCTTGGTTTCCTTGATGGCACTCCAGAGAAAACCCAAGATCACTGTCTCAAGTCTAGAGGGATCCTGAGGTAACTGTAGCAACACGAAAGGGCTCTGTGGACCCCAAATCAACTCGAGATGAGAGCTTAGTCCCTGGCTTCGACTCAAGAGGAATACCAACTTTCCACAAGCACCTCAAGAGGAGGCTTCTCTCAGCTACAGGTATGTGAGAGGGACCCTGAGTTTCTGACCTCAAGTGGAATGGACACCGAGATGCTCTGACTCAAAGTAAGGCCGGATATCCCTGCAGTGAGTTGAATGCAGGCTCGTCTTGCATCTCCCAAGACGAAAGGGTGTCTGAATGCCCTGTGGAGACCACAGAGAAAGACCTAGTTCTCCGCCTCATCGCGACCGGATTCCTCAGATCCTTTGAAAACTCGAGAGGTCCGCGGAGATCAGTGCTTCCAAAGGAGACGATGCCTGACTCCTCTTGAAAATGGATAGGAGTCCCAGGTTCCCTGTGGCACGTGGAAAGGGACCCTGGGTCTCCCGCCTCAGGTGGAGACACGTTCCAATTGCCATGTCAAGACTCGAGGAGAATCCCGAGGTGTCCCTCGCACCTAGGCAGGAGTCCTGACGTCGCTGAACCAACACGTGTCTGGAAGGGCCCTCCCAGTCGTAAATCGAGAATATACCCCAGGTTCCGGCCGCAACTCGAGAAAAACAATGAGACTTCCCCCTCGCCGCGAGATGAGGCCCGATTCCCATGCACTGCGTGCAGAGCAATTCCGTGTTCCACATCAAACGTGAAAGGAGCCTTGATTTCCTTGATGGCACTCCAGAGAAAACCCAAGATCACTGTCTCAAGTCTAGAGGGATCCTGAGGTCATTGTAGCAACACGAAAGGGCTCCGTGGACCCCAAATCAACTCGAGATGAGAGCTTAGTCCCTGGTTTCGACTCAAGAGGAATAGCGACTTTCCACAAGCACCTCAAGAGGAGGCTTCTCTCAGCTACAGGAATGTGAGAGGGACCCTGAGTTTGTGGCCTCAAGTGGAATGGACACCGAGATGCTCTGACTCGAAGTAAGGCCGGATATCCCTGCAGTGAATTGAATGCAGGCTCGTCTTGCATCTCCCAAGACGAAGGGATGTCTGAATCCCCTGAGGAGACCACAGAGAAAGACCGAGTTCTCCGCCTCATCGCGACCGGAGGCCTCACATCCTTTGAAAACTCGAGATGTCCGCGGAGATCCGTGCTTCCAATGGAGACGGTGCCTGATTACTCTTGAAAATGGATAGGAGTCCCAGGATCCCTGTGGCACGTGGAAAGGGACCCTGGGTCTCCCGCCTAGCGTGGAGACGCGTCACAATTGCCATGCCAAGACTCGAGGAGAAACCCGAGGTGTCCCTCGCACCTAGGCAGGAGTCCTGACGTCGCTGAACAAACACGTGTCTGGAAGGGCCCTCCCCGTTGTAACTGAGAATATACCCCAGATTCCAGCCGCAACTCTAGAAAAACCATGAGACTTCCCCCTCGCCGCGAGATGAGGCCCGATTCCCCTGCACTGCGTGCAGAGCAATTCCGTGTTCCACATCAAACGTGAAAGGAGCCTTGATTTCCTTGATGGCTCTCCAGAGAAAACCCAAGATCACTGTCTCAAGTCTAGAGGGATCCTGAGGTCACTGTAGCAAGACGAAAGGCTCCGTGGACCCCAAATCAACTCGAGATGAGAGCTTAGTCCCTGGCTTCGACTCAAGAGGAATACCAACTTTCCAGAAGCACCTCAAGAGGAGGCTTCTCTCAGCTACAGGTATGTGAGAGGGACCCTGAGTTTGTGGCCTCAAGTGGAATGGACACCGAGATGCTCTGACTCGAAGTAAGGCCGGATATCCCTGCAGTGAATTGAATGCAGGCTCGTCTTGCATCTCCCAAGACGAAGGGATGTCTGAATCCCCTGTGGAGACCACAGAGAAAGCCCTAGTTCTCCGGCTCATCACGACCGGAGGCCTCACATCCTTTGAAAACTCGAGAGGTCCACGGAGATCAGTGCTTCCAAAGGAGATGATGCCTGACTCCTCTTGAAAATGGATAGGAGTCCCAGGATCCCTGTGGCACGTGGAAAGGGACCCTGGGTCTCCCGCCTCACATGGAGACGCGTCCCAATTGCCATGCCAAGACTTGAGGAGAATCCCGAGGGGTCCCTCGCACCTAGGCATGAGTCCTGACGTCGCTGAACAAACACGTGTCTGGAAGGGCCCTCCCCGTCGTAACTCGAGAATATACCCCAGGTTCCGGCTGCAACTCGAGAAAAACCATGAGACTTCCCCCTCGCTGCGACATGAGACCTGATTATCTGCACTGCGTGCAGAGCAATTCCGTGTTCCACATCAAACGTGAAAGGAGCCTTGATTTCCTTGATGGCACTCCAGAGAAAACCGAAGATCACTGTCTCAAGTCTAGAGGGATCCTGAGGTCATTGTAGCAACACGAAAGGGCTCCGTGGACCCCAAATCAACTCGAGATGAGAGCTTAGTCCCTGGTTTCGACTCAAGAGGAATAGCGACTTTCCACAAGCACCTCAAGAGGAGGCTTCTCTCAGCTACAGGTATGTGAGAGGGACCCTGAGTTTGTGGCCTCAAGTGGAATGGACACCGAGATGCTCTGACTCGAAGTAAGGCCGGATATCCCTGCAGTGAATTGAATGCAGGCTCGTCTTGCATCTGCCAAGACGAAGGGATGTCTGAATCCCCTGTGGAGACCACAGAGAAAGACCTAGTTCTCCGCGTCATTGCCAACAGATGTCTCACATCCTTTGAAAACTCGAGAGGTCTGCGGAGATCAGTGCTTCCAAAGGAGACGATGCCTGACTCCTCTTGAAAATGGATAGGAGTCCCAGGATCCCTGTGGCACATGGTAAGGGACACTCGGTCTCCCGCCTCACGTGTAGACGCGTCCCAATTTCCGTGCCAAGACTCGAGGAGAATCCCGAGGTGTCCCTCGCACCTGGCAGGAGTCCTGACATCACTAAACAAACACGGGTCTGGAAGGACCCTCCCCGCGGTAACTCGGGAAATAACCCAAGGTTCCGGCCGCAACTCGAGAAAAACCATGAGACTTCTCCCTCGCCGCGAGATGAGGCCCGATTCCCCTGCACTGCGTGCAGAGCAATTCCGTGTTCCACATCAAACGTGAAAGGAGCCTTGATTTCCGTGATGGCACTCCAGAGAAAACCCAAGATCACTGTCTCAAGTCTAGAGGGATCCTGAGGTCACTGTAGCAACAGGAAAGGGCTCCGTGGTCCCCAAATCAACTCAAGATGACAGCTTAGTCCCTGGCTTCGACTCAAGAGGAATACCAACTATCCACAAGCACCTCAAGAGGAGGCTTCTCTCAGCTACAGGTATGTGAGAGGGACCCTGAGTTTGTGGCCTCAAGTGGAATGGACACCGAGATGCTCTGACTCGAAGTAAGGCCGGACATCCCTTCAGTGAATTGAATGCAGGCTCGTCTTGCATCTGCCAAGATGAAGGGATGTCTGAATCCACTGTGGAGGCCACAGAGAAAGACCTAGATCTCCGCCTCATCGCAACTGGAGGCCTCACATCCTTTGAAAACTCTAGAGGTCCGCAGAGATCAGTGCTTCCAAAGGAGACGATGCCTGACTCCTCTTGAAAATGGATAGGAGTCCCAGGATCCCTGTGGCACGTGGAAAGGGACCCTGGGTCTCCCGCCTCACGTGAAGACGCGTCCCAATTGCCATGCCAAGACTCGAGGAGAATCCCGAAGTGTCCCTCGCACCTAGGCAGGAGTCCTGACGTCGCTGAACAAACACGTGTGTGGAAGGGCCCTACCCGTCGTAACTCGAGAATGTACCCCAGGTTCCGGCCGCAACTCGAGAAAAACCATGAGACTTCCCCCTAGCCGCGAGATGAGGCCCGATTCCCCTGCACTGCGTGCAGAGCAATTCCGTGTTCCACATCAAACGTGAAAGGAGCCTTGATTTCCTTGACGGCACTCCAGAGAAAATCCAAGATCACTGTCTCAAGTCTAGAGGGATCCTGAGGTTACTGTAGCAACAGGAAAGGGCTCTGTGGACACCAAATCAACTCGAGATGAGAGCTTAGTCCCTGCCTTCGACTGAAGAGGAATACCAACTTACTACAAGCACCTCAAGAGGAGGCTTCTGTCAGCTACAGGTATGTGAGAGGGACCCTGAGTTTGTGGCCTCAAGTGGAATGGTCACCGAGATGCTCTTACTTGAAGTAAGGACGGATATCCGTGCAGTGAATTGAATGCAGGCTCGTCTTGCATCTCCCAAGATGAAGGGATGTCTGAAATCCCTGAGGAGACCACAGAGAAAGACCTAGTTCTCCGCCTAATAGCCACCGGATGCCTCACATTCTTTGAAAACTCGAGAGGTCTGCGGAGATCAATGCTTCCAAAGGAGACGATGCCTGACTCCTCTTGAAAATGGACAGGAGTCCCAGGATCCCTGTGGCACGTGGAAAGGGACCCTGGGTCTCCCGCCTCACGTGGAGATGCGTCCCAATTACCATGCCAATACTCGAGGAGAATCCCGAGGTGTCCCTCGCACCTAGGCAGGAATCCTGACGTCGCCGAACAAACACGGGTCTGGAAGGGCCCTCCCCGTCGTAACTCGAGAATATACCCCAGGTTCCGGCCGCAACTCGAGAAAAACGATGAGACTTCCCCCTCGCAGCGAGATGAGGCCCGATTCCCCTGCACTGCGTGCAGAGCAATTCCGTGTTCCACATCAACGTGAAAGGAGCCTTGATTTCCTTGATGGCACTCCAAAGAAAACCCAAGATCACTGTCTCAAGTCTAGAGGGATCCTGAGGTCACTGTAGCAACACGAAAGGGCTCCATGGACCCCAAACAACTCGAGATGAGTGCTTGGTCCCTGGCTTCGACTCAAGAGGAATACCAACTTTCCACAAGCATCTCAAGAGGAGGCTTCTCTCAGCTACAGGTATGTGAGAGGGACCCTGAGTTTGTGGCCTCAAGTGGAATGGACACCGAGTTGCTCTGACTTGAAGTAAGGCCGGATATCCCTGCGGTGAATTGAATGCAGGCTCGTCTTGCATCTCCCAAGATGAAGGGATGTCTGAATCCCCTGTGGAGACCACAGAGAAAGACCTAGGTCTCCGCCTCATCGCGACCGGAGGCCTCACATCCTTTGAAAAATCCAGAGGTCCGCGGAGATCAATGCTTCCAAAGGAGACGATGCCTGACTCCTCTTGAAAATGGATAGGAGTCCCAGGATCCCTGTGGCACGTGGAAAGGGACCCTGGCTCTCCCGCCTCACGTGCAGACGAGTCCCAATTGCCATGCCAAGACTCGAGGAGAATCCCGAGGTGTCCCTCACACCTAGGCAGGAGTCCTGACGGCGCTGAACAAACACCTGTCAGGAAGGGCCCTCCCGGTCATAACTCGAGAATATTCCCCAGGTTCCGGCCGCAACTTGAGGAAAACCATGAGACTTCCCCCTCGCCGCGAGATGAGGCCCGATTCCCCAGCACTGCGTGCAGAGCAATTCCGTGTTCCACATCAAACGTGAAAGGAGCCTTGATTTCCTTGATGGCACTCCAGAGAAAACCCAAGACCACTGTCTCAAGTCTAGAGGGATCCTGAGGTCACTGTAGCAACACGAAAGGGCTCCGTGCACCCCGAATCAACTCGAGATGAGAGCTTCGTCCCTGGCTTCGACTCAAGAGGAATACCAACTTTCCACAAGCACCTGAATCGGAGGCTTCTCTCAGCTATAGGTATGTGAGAGGGACCCTGAGTTTGTGGCCTCAAGTGGAATGGACATCGAGATGCTCTGACTCGAAGTAAGGCCAGATATCCCTGCAGTGAATTGAATGCAGGCTCGTCCTGCATCTCCCAAGATGAAGGGTTGTCTGAATCCCTTGTGGAGACCACAGAGAAAGACCTAGTTCTCCGCCTCATCGAGACCGGAGGGCTCACATCTTTTTAAAATTAGAGAGGTACGTGGAGATCAATGCTTCCAAAGGAGACGATGCCTGACTCCTCTTGAAAATTGATAGGAGTCACGGGATCCCTGTGGCACGTGGAAAGGGTCCCTGGGTCTCCCGCCTCATGTGGAGATGGATCCCAATTGCCATGCCAAGACTCGAGGAGAATCCCGAGCTGTCCCTCGCATCTACGCAGAAGTCCTTACGTCGCTGAACAAACACGTGTCTGGAAGGACCCTCCCAGTGGTACCTCGAGAATATACACAAGGTTCCAGCCGCAACTCGAGAAAAACCATGAGAGTTCCCCTCGCCGCGATATGAGGCCCGAACCCCTGCACTGCATGCAGAGCAATTCCGTGTTCCGCATCAAACATGAAAGGAGTCTTGGTTTCCTTAATGGCACTCCAGAGAATAACGAAGAACATGAGAAGTTGTGAAAAATATGAAGAGCATGACAAGGTGTGAAAAATACGAGGAGCTTGTAAAGGTCTGCAAAATACGAGGAGCATGAAATGGTGTGAAAAATACGAAGAGTGTGAAAAGGTGTGAAAAATATGAAGAGTGTGAAAAGTACTGAAAAATACGAGGAGCATGAAAACATCTGAAAAATACGAGGAGCATAAAAAGGTGTGAAAAATACGAGGAGCATGAAAAGGTTTGAAAAATAGGAAGAACAGGAAAGTCTGAAAAATACGAGGATCATTAAAAGGTGTGAAAAATTCGAAGAGCAGGAAAAGGTGTGAAAAATACGAGGAGCATGACAAGGTGTGAAAAACACGTGGAGCATGACAAGGTGTGAACACTACGAGGAGCATGAAAAAGTCTGAAAAATTCGAGTATCATGACAAGGTGTGAAAAATTTGAGGAGCATGAAAGTGTCTGAAAAATGAGAGGAGCATGAGAAGGTGTGAAAAATATGAGGAGCATGGAAAGGTCTGACAAAATTGAGGAGCATGTGAAGATCTGAAAAATACGAGAAGCCTTAAAAAGTGTGAATATTCGAGGAGCAGGAAAAGGTGTGAAAAATATGAGGAGCATGAAAAGGTTTGAAAAATACAAGGAGCATAATAAGGTGTGAAAAATACGATAAGCATGAAAAGGTCTGAAATATACGAGGAGCAATAAAAGGTGTGAAAAATTCGAGGATCAAGAAAAGGTGTGAAATATATGAGAAGCATGAAAAGGTCTGAAAATTACGAGGAGCATGACAGGTGTGAAAAACACGAGGTGCATGAAAAGGTGTGAAAAATACGAAGAGCATGAAAAGGTCTGAAAAATATGAGGAGCATGAAAAGGTGTCAAAAATATGAAGAGCGTGAAAAGGTGTGAAAAATACGAGGAGCATGAGAATGTCTGACAAATATGAGGAGCATGAAAAGGTCTGAAAAATAAGAGGAGCATGAAAAGGTGTCAAAAATACGTAGAACTTAAAAAAGTGTGAAAAATACGAGGAGCATGAAAATGTCTGAAAAATACGAGGAGCATGAACAGGTGTGAAAAATACGAGGAGCATGAAAACGTGTGAAAAATTCGAGTAGCAGGAAAAGGTGTGAAAAATATGAAGAGCATGAAAAGGTTTGAAAAATACAAGGAGCATGACAAGGTGTGAAACATACGAGTAGCATGACAGGGTGTGAAAAATTCAAGGAGCATGAAAATGTCTGAAAAACAAGAGGAGCATGAAAAGGTGTGAAAAATACGAGGAGCATGACAAGGTTTGAAAAATACGAGGAGCATGACAAGGTGTGAAATAAACGAGGAGCATGAAAAATTGTCAAAAATACGAGGAGAGTGAAAAGATCTGAAAAATACGAGGAGCATGAAAAGGTCTGAAAAATACGAGGAGCATGAAAAGTTGTCAAAAATACGAAGAGAATGAAAAGGTGTGAAAAATATGAAGAGCGTGAAAAGGTCTGAAATATTCGAGGAGCATGAAAATGTCTGGAAAATACGAGGAGCATGAAAAGGTGTGAAAAATATGAAGAGCATGAAAAGGTGTGAAAAATTCGAAGAGCAGGTAAGGTGTGAAAATACGAGGAGCATGAAAAGGTCTGAAAAATACGAGGAGCATGAAAAGTTGTCAAAAATACGAAGAGAATGAAAAGGTGTGAAAAATATGAAGAGCGTGAAAAGGTTTGAAAAATTCGAGGAGCATGAAAATGTCTGGAAAATACGAGGAGCATGAAAAGATGTGAAAAATACGAAGAGCAGGAAAAGGTGTGAAAAATATGAAGAGCATGAAAAGCTTTGAAAAATACGAGGAGCATGACAAGGTGTGAAAAATACGAGGAGCATGAAAAGGTGTGAAAAATATGAAGAGCATGAAAAGGTGGGAAAAATATGAGGAGCATGACAAGCTGTGAAAATTTCGAGGAGCATGAAAAGGTCTGACAAATACGAGGAGCATGAAAAGGTCTGAAAAATACGAGGAGCATTAAAACGTGTGAAAAATCCGAGGAGCAAGAAAAGGTGTGAAAAATACGAGGATCATGACAAGGTGTGAAAAATATGAGGAGCATGACAAGTTGAGAAAAATACGAGGAGCATGACAAGGTGTGAAATGTAGGAGGAACATGAAAAGATCTGAAAAATACGACGAGCATGACAAGGTGTGAAAAATACGAGGAACATGAAAAGGTGTGAAAAATATGAAGAGCATGAAAAGGTTGAAAAATACGAGGAGGATGAAAAGGTCTGAAATATACGAGGAGCATGAAACGGTGTGAAAAATTCGAGGAGCATGAAAAGGTGTGAAAAATACGAAGAGCGTGAAAACGTGTGAAAAATATGAAGAGCGTGAAATGGTCTGAAAAATTCGAGGAGCATGAAAAGATCTGAAAAATACGAGGAGCATGAAAAGGTGTGAAAAATACGAGGAGCATATAAAGGTGTGAAAAATACAAGGAGCATGAAAAGGTGTGAATAATTCGAAGAATAGAAAAATGTGTGAAAAATATGAGGAGCATGAAAAGGTGTGAAAATACGAGGAGCATGAAAAGATCTGAAAAATTCTAGGAGCATGAAAAAGCCTGAAAAATACGAAGAGCATGACAAGATATGAAAAATACGAGCAACATGACAAGGTGTGAAAAATACGAGGAGCATAACAAGGTGTGAAAAATACGAGGAGCATGACAAGGTGTGAAATATACGAGGAGCATGATAAGGTCTGACAAATACGAGGAGCATGACAAGGTGTGAAAAATATGAAGAGCATGAAAGGGTCTGAAAAATACGAGGAGCAGGACAAGGTTTGAAAAATACGAAGCGAATGAAAAGGTCTGAAAAATACGAGGAGCATGAAAAGTTGTGAAAAATAAGAGGAAAATGAAAAGGTGTGAAAAATACGAAGAGCATGAAAAGGTCTGAAGAATACGAGGAGCATGAAAATGTGTGAAAAATACGAGGAGCATGAAAAGGTGTGAAAATTACGACAGCAGGAAAAGTGTGAAAAATACGAGGAGCATAGAATGGTGTGAAAAATTCAAAGACCAGGAAAAGGTGTGAAATATACGATAAGCATGAAATGGTCTGAAAAATACGAGGAGCATGAAAAGGTGTCAAAAATACGGAGAGCGTGAAAAGGTGTGAAAAATATGAAGAGCGTGAAAAGGTGTGAAATTTCGAAGAGCATGAAAAGGTCTGAAAATGTTCTAGTTTCATTCTTTTACAAGTGGTTGACCAGTTATCCCAGCACCACTTGTTAAAGAGGTTGTCTTTTTTCCATTGTATATCCTTGCCTCCTTTGTCAAAGATAAGGTGTCCATAGGTCCGTGGATTTATCTCTGGGCTTTCTATTCTGTTCCATTGATCTATATTTCTGTCTTTGTGCCAGTACCATACTGTCTTGATGACTGTGGCTTTGTAGTAGAGTCTGAAGTCAGGCAGGTTGATTCCTCCCGTTCCATTCTTCTTTCTCAAGATTACTTTGGCTATTCGAGGTTTTTTGTATTTCCATACAAATTGTGAAATTCTTTGGTCTACTTCTGTGAAAAATACCGTTGGTAACTTGATAGGGATTGCATTGAATCTATAGATTGCTTTGGGTAGAATAGCCATTTTGACAATTTTGATTCTTCCAATCCATGAACACGGTATGTTTCTCCATCTGTTTGTGTCCTCTTTGATTTCTTTCATCAGTGTTTTATAGTTTTCTATGTATAGGTCCTTTGTTTCTTTAGGTAGATATACTCCTAAGTATTTTATTCTTTTTGTTGCAATGGTGAATGGTATTGTTTCTTTAATTTCTCTGTCTGTTTTTTCATTGTTAGTATATAGGAATGCAAGGGATTTCTGTGTGTTAATTTTATATCCTGCAACTTTACTATATTCATTGATTAGCTCTAGTAATTTTCTGGTAGAGACTTTAGGGTTTTTTATGTAGAGGATCATGTCATCTGCAAACAGTGAGAGTTTCACTTCTTCTTTTCCTATCTGGATTCTTTTTACTTCTTTTTCTGATCTGATTGCTGTGGCCAGAACTTCCAACACTATGTTGAATAGTAGTGGTGAGAGTGGGCACCCTTGTCTTGTTCCTGATTTCAGGGTAAATGCTTTCAATTTTTCACCATTGAGGGTGATGCTCGCTGTGGGTTTGTCATATATAGCTTTTATTATGTTGAGGTATGTTCCTTCTATTCCTGCTTTTTGGAGACACAAAAATAAACTCAAAATGGATTAAAGATCTAAATGTAAGACCAGAAACTATAAAACTCCTAGAGGAGAACATAGGCAAAACTCTCTCGGACATAAATCACAGCAAGATCCTCTATGACCCACCTCCCAGAATATTGGAAATAAAAGTAAAAATAAACAAATGGGACCTAATGAAACTTAAAAGCTTTTGCACTACAAAGCAAACTATAAGTAAGGTGAAAAGACAGCCCTCAGATTGGGAGAAAATAATAGCAACTGAAGAAACAGACAAAGGATTAATCTCAAAAATATACAAACAACTCCTACAGCTCAATTCCAGAAAAATAAATGACCCAATCAAAAAATGGGCCAAAGAACTAAACAGACATTTCTCCAAAGAAGACATACAGATGGCTAACAAACACATGAAAAGATGCTCAACATCACTCATTATTAGAGAAATGCAAATCAAAACCACAATGAGGTACCATTACACGCCAGTCAGGATGGCTGCTATCCAAATGTCTACAAGCAATAAATGCTGAAGAGGGTGTGGAGAAAAGGGAACCCTCTTACACTGTTGGTGGGAATGCAAACTAGTACAGCTGCTATGGAAAACAGTGTGGAGATTTCTTAAAAAACTGGAAATAGAACTGCCATATGACCCAGCAATCCCACTTCTGGGCATGCACACTGAGGAAACCAGATCTGAAAGAAACACGTGCACCCCAATGTTCATCACAGCACTGTTTATAATAGCCAGGACATGGAAGCAACCTAGATGCCCATCAGCAGATGAATGGATAAGGAAGCTGTGGTACATATGCACCATGGAATATTACTCAGCCATTAAAAAGAATTCATTTGAACCAGTCCTAATGAGATGGATGAAACTGGAGCCCCTTATACAGAGTGAAGTAAGCCAGAAAGATAAAGAACATTACAGCATACTAACACATGTATATGGAATTTAGAAAGATGGTAACGATAACCCTATATTCAAAACAGAAAAAGAGGCACAGTAATACAGAACAGACTTTTGAACTCTGTGGGAGAATGTGAGGGTGAGATATTTCAAAAGAACAGCATGTATACTATCTATGGTGAAACAGATCACCAGCCCAGGTGGAATGCATAAGACAAGTGCCCGGACCTGGTGCACTGGGAGGACCCCGAGGAATCGGGTGGAGAGGGAGGTAGGAGGGGGATCGGGATGGGGAATATGTGTAAATCTATGGCTGATTCATACCAATGTATGACAAAATAATAATAATAATAATAATAATAATAATAAAGAAAAGGTCTGAAAAATACGAGGAGCATGAAAAGGTGTGAAAAATACGAGGAGAAGGAAAAGGTTTGAAAAATACGAGGAGCAGGACAAGGTGTGAAAATGCCAGGAGCATGACATCGTGTAAAAAACACGAGGAGCAGGAAAAGGCGTGAAAAATACGAGCAGAATGAAAAGTGGTGAAAAATACAAAGAGCATGAAAAGGTCTGAAAAATACGAAGAGCATGAAAAGGTCTGAAAAATACGAGGAGCATGAAAACGTGTGAAAAATCCGAGGAGCAGAAAAAGGTGTGAAAAATACGAAGAGAATGAAAAGGTCTGAAAAGTACGAGATGCATGAAAAGGTGTGAAAAATACGAGGAGCGTGAACAGGTGTGAAAAATATGAAGGGCGTGAAAAAGTCTGAAAAATACGAGGAGCATGAAAAGGTCTGAAAAATACGAGGAGCATGAAAAGGTGTGAAAAATATGAGGAGCATGGCAATGTGTGAAAAATACGAGGAGCATGAAAATGTCTGAAAAATATGAGGATCAGGAAAAGGTTCGAAAAATACAAAGAGAATGAAAAGGTCTGAAAAATACGAGGAGCATGAAAAGTTGTCAAAAATACGAGGAGAATGAAAAGGTGTGAAAAATACGAGGTGCACGAAAAGGTCTGAAAAATACAAGGAGCATGACAAGTTGTGAAAAATACGAGGAGCGTGACAACGTGTGAAAAATATGAGGAGCAGGGAAAGGCGTGAAAAATACGAGGAGCATGACAAGGTTTGAAATATATGAAGAGCATGAAAAGGTCTGAAAAGTACGAGGAGCATGACATGGTGTGAAAAATACGAGGAGCATGAAAAGGTGTGAAAAATACGAGAGCAGGAAAAGGTGAAAAATATGAGGAGAATGAAAAGGTGTGAAAAATACGAAGAGCATGAAAAGGTCTGAAGAATACGAGGAGCATGATAAAGTGTGTAAAATACGAGGCGCATGGAAAGGTGTGAAAAACACGACAGCAGGAAAAGGTGTGAAAAATACGAGGAGCATAGAAAGGTGTGAAAAATTCAAAGACAAGGAAAAGGTCTGAAAAATACGAGGAGCATGAAAACGTGTCAAAAATACGAAGAGCGTGAAAAGGTGTGAAAAGTACGAGGAGCACGAAAAGGTGTGAAAAATTCGAAGAGTAAGAAAAGGTGTGAAAAATACGAGGATCAGGAAAAGGTGTGAAAAATACGAGGTGGATGAAAAGGTGAAAAATACCAGGTGCATGAAAAGGTCTGAAAAATACAAGGAGCATGACAAGGTGTGAAAAATACGAGGAGCGTGACAACGTGTGAAAAATACGAGGAGCAGGGAAAGGCGTGAAAAATACGAGGAGCATGACAAGGTTTGAAATATATGAAGAGCATGAAAAGGTCTGAAAAATACGAGGAGAATGACATGGTGTGAAAAATACGAGGAGCATGAAAAGGTGTGAAAAATACGAGAGGAGGAAAAGGTGAAAAATATGAGGAGAATGAAAAGGTGTGAAAAATATGAAGAGCATGAAAAGGTCTGAAGAATACGAGGACCATGATAAAGTGTGTAAAATACGAGGAGCATGGAACGGTGTGAAAAATACGACAGCAGGAAAAGGTGTGAAAAATTCGAAGAGTAAGAAAAGGTGTGAAAAATACGAGGATCAGGAAAAGGTGTGAAAAATACGAGGTGGATGAAAAGGTGAAAAATATGAGGAGCATGAAAAGGTGTGAAAAATACGAAGAGCATGAAAAGACTTGAAAAATAGGAGGAGCACGACAAGGTTTGAAAAATATGAAGAGCATGAAAAGGTCTGAATAATACGAGGAGCATGAAAAGGTGTGAAAAATATGAGGAGCATGAAAAGGTGTGAAAAATGCAAAGAACAGCAAGAGGTGTCAAAAATACGAAGAGCATGAAAATGTCTGAAAAATAAGAAGAGCATGAAAAGGTCTGAAAAATACAAGGAGCATGAAAAGGTTTCAAAAATACAAAGAGCGTGAACAGGTGTGAAAAATATGAAGAGCGTGAAAAGGCTTGAAAAATTCGAGGAGCATGAAAAGGTGTGAAAAATATGAGGAGCAAGAAAAGGTGTGAAAAATCCGAGGAACAGGAAAAGTTCAGAAATATGCGAGGAGCATGAAAACGTGTGAAAAATCCGAGGAGCAGGAAGAGGTGTGAAAAATACGAGGAGCATGAAAGGTGTAAAAAATTCAAAGACCAGGAAAAGGTGTGAAAAATATGAAGAGCTTCAAAAGGTGTCAAAATAATGAGGAGCATGAAACGGTCTGAAAAATCGGAGGAGCATGAAACGGTGTTGAAAAACATGAAGAGCTTCAAAAGTTGTCAAAAATATGAGGAGCATGAAATGGTCGGAAAAATAGGAGGAGCATGAAGTGGTGTTCAAAAACATGAAGAGCCTGAAAATGTGTGAAAAATATGAGGAGCTTCAAAAAGTGTTAAAAATATGAGAAGCATGAATCGGTCTGAAAAATAAGAGGAGCATGAAGTGGAGTTCAAAAACATGAATAGACTGAAAAGGTGTGAAAAATATGAAGAGCTTCAAAAGGTGTGAAATACATGAGGAGCATGAAACTGTCTGAAAAATAGGAGGAGCATGGAGCGGTGTTCAAAACACGAAGAGCCTGAAAAGGTGTGAAAAATATGAAGCGCTTCAAAAGGTGTCAAAAATATGAGGAGCATGAAAACGCCGGAAAAATAGGAGGAGCATGAAGTGGTATTGAAAAACATGAAGAGCCTGAAAAAGTGTGAAAAATATGAAGAGCTTCAAAAGGTGTGAAAAATATGAAGAGCTTCATAAGGTGTCAAAAATGACATGAGAAGGAAACTGTCTGAAAAATAGGAGGAGCAAGAAGTGGTGTTGAAAAACATGAAGAGCCTGAAAAGGTGTGAAAAATATGAAGAGGTTCAAAAGGTGTGAAATACATGAGGAGCATGAAACTGTCTGAAAAATAGGAGGAGCATGGAGCGGTGTTCAAAAACATGAAGACCTGAAAAGGTGTGAAAAATATGAAGAGCTTCAAAAGGTGTAAAAATTGGAGGAGCATGAAATGTTCTGAAAATAGGAGGAGCATGAAGCGGTGTTCAAACACATGAAGAGCCTGAAGACGTGTGAAAAATATGAAGGGCTTCAAAAGGTGTCAAAAATATGAGGAGCATGAAACGGTTTGAAAAATAGAAGGAGCATGATGCGGTGTTGAAAAACATGAAGAGCCTGAAAAGGTGTGAAAAATATGAACAGCTTCAAAAGGTGTCAAAAATATGAGGAGCATGAAACGGTCTGAAAAATAGGAGGAGAATGAAACGGTGTTCAAAAACATGAAGAGAGTGAAAGGGTGTGAAAAATATGAAGAGCTTCAAAACGTGTGAAATACATGAGAAGCATGAAACGGTTTGAATATAAGGAGGAGCATGAAGCGGTGTTCAAAAAGATGTAGAGCATGAAAAGGTGTGAAAAATATGAAGAGCTTCAAAAGGTGTCAAAAATATGAGGAGCATAAAACGGACTGAAAAATAGGAGGAGCATGAAGTTGTATTGAAAAAGTCGAAGAGAATGAAAAGGTGTGAGAAATATGAAGAGCTTCAAAAGGTGTGAAATACATGAGGAGCATGAAACGGTCTGAAAAATAGGAGGAGCAGAAAGAGGTGTTCAAAAACATGAAGAGCCTGAAAAGGTGGGAAATATATGAAGAGCTTGAAAAGGTGTCAAAAGTATGAGGAGCATGAAACCGACTGAAAAATAGGAGGAGCATGAAGTTGTATTGAAAAAGTCGAAGAGCATGAAAAGGTGTGAGAAATATGAAGAGCTTTAAAAGGTGTGAAAAATATGAAGAGCATGAAACGTTCTGAAAAATAGGAGGAGCATGAAAAGGTGTTCAAAAACATGAAGAGCCTGAAAAGGTGTGAAAAATATGGGGAGCTTGAAAAGGTATCAAAATTATGAGGAGCATGAAACGGTCTGAAAAATAGGAGGTGCATGGAGCAGTGTTCAAAAACACGAAGAGCCTTAAAAGGTGTGAAAAATATGAAGAGCTTCAAAAGGTGTCAAAAATATGAGGAGCATGAAACGGTCTGAAAAATAGGAGGAACATGAAGCGGAGTTTAAAAACATGAAGATCCTGAAAAGGTGTGAAAAATATGAAGAGATTCAAAAGGTGTCAAAAATATGAGGAGCATGAAACGGTCTGAAAAATAGGAGGAGCATGAAGCGGTGTTGAAAAACATGAAGAGCCTGAAAAGGTGTGAAAAGTATGAAGCACTTCAAAAGGTGTCAAAAATATGAGGAGTATGAAACGGCCAGAAAAATAGGAGGAGCATGAAGTGTTATTGAAAAACATGAAGAGCCTGAAAAGGTGTGAAAAATATGAAGAGCTTCCAAAATTGTCAAAATATGAGGAGAATGAAACGGTCTGAAAAATACGAGGATCATGAAGCGGTGTTGAAAGACATGAAGAGCCTGAAAAGGTATGAAAAATATGAAGAGCTTAAAAAGGTGTCAAAAATGACATGAGAATGAAACGGTCTGAAAAATAGGAGGAGCATGAAGTGGTGTTGAAAAACATGAAGAGCCTGAAAAGGTGTGAAATATATGAAGAGCTACAAAAGGTGTCAAAAATATGAGGAGCATGAAACGGTCTGAAAAATAGGAGGAGAATGAAACGGTGTTCAAAAACATGAAGAGAGTGAAAGGGTGTGAAAAATATGAAGAGCTTCAAAACGTGTGAAATACATGAGAAGCATGAAACGGTTTGAATATAAGGAGGAGCATGAAGCGGTGTTCAAAAAGATGTAGAGCATGAAAAGGTGTGAAAAATATGAAGAGCTTCAAAAGGTGTCAAAAATATGAGGAGCATGAAACGGACTGAAAAATAGGAGGAGCATGAAGTTGTATTGAAAAAGTCGAAGAGAATGAAAAGGTGTGAGAAATATGAAGAGCTTCAAAAGGTGTGAAATACATGAGGAGCATGAAACGGTCTGAAAAATAGGAGGAGCAGAAAGAGGTGTTCAAAAACATGAAGAGCCTGAAAAGGTGGGAAATATATGAAGAGCTTGAAAAGGTGTCAAAAATATGAGGAGCATGAAACGGACTGAAAAATAGGAGGAGCATGAAGTTGTATTGAAAAAGTCGAAGAGCATGAAAAGGTGTGAGAAATATGAAGAGCTTTAAAAGGTGTGAAAAATATGAGGGCATGAAACGTTCTGAAAAATAGGAGGAGCATGAAAAGGTGTTCAAAAACATGAAGAGCCTGAAAAGGTGTGAAAAATATGGGGAGCTTGAAAAGGTGTCAAAATTATGAGGAGCATGAAACGGTCTGAAAAATAGGAGGAGCATGAAGTGGTGTTGAAAAACATGAAGAGCCTGAAAAGGTGTGAAATATATGAAGAGCTACAAAAGGTGTCAAAAATATGAGGAGCATAAAACGGTCTGAAAAATAGGAGGAGCATGAAGTGGTGTTGAAAAACATGGAGAGCCTGAAAAGGTGTGAAAAATATGAAGAGCTTCAAATTGTGTGAAATAATGAGGAGCATGAAACTGTCTGAAAAATAGAGGGGCATGAAAAGTTGTCAAAAATACGAGGAGAATGAAAAGGTGTGAAAAATACGAGGTGCATGAAAAGGTCTGAAAAATACAAGGAGCATGACAAGTTGTGAAAAATACGAGGAGCGTGACAACGTGTGAAAAATACGAGGAGCAGGAAAAGGCGTGAAAAATACGAGGAGCATGACAAGGTTTGAAATATATGAAGAGCATGAAAAGGTCTGAAAAGTACGAGGAGCATGACATGGTGTGAAAAATACGAGGAGCATGAAAAGGTGTGAAAAATACGAGAGCAGGAAAAGGTGAAAAATATGAGGAGAATGAAAAGGTGTGAAAAATACGAAGAGCATGAAAAGGTCTGAAGAATACGAGGAGCATGATAAAGTGTGTAAAATACGAGGCGCATGGAAAGGTGTGAAAAATACGACAGCAGGAAAAGGTGTGAAAAATACGAGGAGCATAGAAAGGTGTGAAAAATTCAAAGACAAGGAAAAGGTCTGAAAAATACGAGGAGCATGAAAAGGTGTCAAAAATACGAAGAGCGTGAAAAGGTGTGAAAAGTACGAGGAGCACGAAAAGGTGTGAAAAATTCGAAGAGTAAGAAAAGGTGTGAAAAATACGAGGATCAGGAAAAGGTGTGAAAAATACGAGGTGGATGAAAAGGTGAAAAATACCAGGTGCATGAAAAGGTCTGAAAAATACAAGGAGCATGACAAGGTGTGAAAAATACGAGGAGCGTGACAACGTGTGAAAAATACGAGGAGCAGGGAAAGGCGTGAAAAATACGAGGAGCATGACAAGGTTTGAAATATATGAAGAGAATGAAAAGGTCTGAAAAGTACGAGGAGCATGACATGGTGTGAAAAATACGAGGAGCATGAAAAGGTGTGAAAAATACGAGAGAAGGAAAAGGTGAAAAATATGAGGAGAATGAAAAGGTGTGAAAAATATGAAGAGCATGAAAAGGTCTGAAGAATACGAGGAAAATGATAAAGTGTGTAAAATACGAGGAGCATGGAACGGTGTGAAAAATATGAGGAGCAAGAAAAGGTGTGAAAAATCCGAGGAACAGGAAAAGTTCAGAAATATGCGAGGAGCATGAAAACGTGTGAAAAATCCGAGGAGCAGGAAAAGGTGTGAAAAATACGAGGAGCATGAAAGGTGTAAAAAATTCAAAGACCAGGAAAAGGTGTGAAAAATATGAAGAGCTTCAAAAGGTGTCAAAATAATGAGGAGCATGAAACGGTCTGAAAAATCGGAGGAGCATGAAACGGTGTTGAAAAACATGAAGAGCTTCAAAAGTTGTCAAAAATATGAGGAGCATGAAATGGTCTGAAAAATAGGAGGAGCATGAAGTGGTGTTCAAAAACATGAAGAGCCTGAAAATGTGTGAAAAATATGAGGAGCTTCAAAAAGTGTCAAAAATATGAGAAGCATGAATCGGTCTGAAAAATAAGAGGAGCATGAAGTGGAGTTCAAAAACATGAAGAGACTGAAAAGGTGTGAAAAATATGAAGAGCTTCAAAAGGTGTGAAATACATGAGGAGCATGAAACTGTCTGAAAAATAGGAGGAGCATGGAGCGGTGTTCAAAACACGAAGAGCCAGAAAAGGTGTGAAAAATATGAAGCACTTCAAAAGGTGTCAAAAATATGAGGAGCATGAAAACGCCGGAAAAATAGGAGGAGCATGAAGTGGTATTGAAAAACATGAAGAGCCTGAAAAAGTGTGAAAAATATGAAGAGCTTCAAAAGGTGTGAAAAATATGAAGAGTTTCATAAGGTGTCAAAAATGACATGAGAAGGAAACTGTCTGAAAAATAGGAGGAGCAAGAAGTGGTGTTGAAATACATGAAGAGCCTGAAAAGGTGTGAAAAATATGAAGAGGTTCAAAAGGTGTGAAATATATGAGGAGCATGAAACTGTCTGAAAAATAGGAGGAGCATGATGCGGTGTTCAAAAACATGAAGAGCCTGAAAAGGTGTGAAAAATATGAAGAGCTTCAAAAGGTGTAAAAATTGGAGGAGCATGAAATGTTCTGAAAATAGGAGGAGCATGAAGCGGTGTTCAAACACATGAAGAGCCTGAAGACGTGTGAAAAATATGAAGGGCTTCAAAAGGTGTCAAAAATATGAGGAGCATGAAACGGTCTGAAAAATAGAAGGAGCATGATGCGGTGTTGAAAATCATGAGGAGCATGAAAAGGTGTGAAAAATATGAAGAGCTTCAAAAGGTGTGAAAAATGAGAGGAGCATGAAAAGATCTGAAAAATAGGAGGAGGATGAAGTGGTGTTGAAAAACATGAAGAGCCTGAAAATGTGTGAAATATATAAAGAGCTTCAAAATGTGTCAAAAATATGAGGAGCATGAAACGTTCTGAAAAGTAGGAGGAGCATGAAGCGGTGTTGAAAAACATGAAGAGCCTGAAAAGGTGTGAAAAATATGAACAGCTTCAAAAGGTGTCAAAAATATGAGGAGCATGAAACGGTCTGAAAAATAGGAGGAGAATGAAACGGTGTTCATAAACATGAAGAGAGTGAAAGGGTGTGAAAAATATGAAGAGCTTCAAAACGTGTGAAATACATGAGAAGCATGAAACGGTTTGAATATAAGGAGGAGCATGAAGCGGTGTTCAAAAAGATGTAGAGCATGAAAAGGTGTGAAAAATATGAAGAGCTTCAAAAGGTGTCAAAAATATGAGGAGCATGAAACGGACTGAAAAATAGGAGGAGCATGAAGTTGTATTGAAAAAGTCGAAGAGAATGAAAAGGTGTGAGAAATATGAAGAGCTTCAAAAGGTGTGAAATACATGAGGAGCATGAAACGGTCTGAAAAATAGGAGGAGCAGAAAGAGGTGTTCAAAAACATGAAGAGCCTGAAAAGGTGGGAAATATATGAAGAGCTTGAAAAGGTGTCAAAAATATGAGGAGCATGAAACGGACTGAAAAATAGGAGGAGCATAAAGTTGTATTGAAAAAGTCAAAGAGCATGAAAAGGTGTGAGAAATATGAAGAGCTTTAAAAGGTGTGAAAAATATGAAGAGCATGAATCGTTCTGAAAAATAGGAGGAGCATGAAAAGGTGTTCAAAAACATGCAGAGCCTGAAAAGGTGTGAAAAATATGGGGAGCTTGAAAAGGTGTCAAAATTATGAGGAGCATGAAACGGTCTGAAAAATAGGAGGTGCATGGAGCAGTGTTCAAAAACACGAAGAGCCTTAAAAGGAGTGAAAAATACGAAGAGCTTCAAAAGGTGTCAAAAATATGAGGAGCATGAAACGGTCTGAAAAATAGGATGAACATGAAGCGGAGTTGAAAAACATGAAGATCCTGAAAAGGTGTGAAAAATATGAAGAGATTCAAAAGGTGTCAAAAATATGAGGAGCATGAAACGGTCTGAAAAATAGGAGGAGCATGAAGCGGTGTTGAAAAACATGAAGAGCCTGAAAAGGTGTGAAAAGTATGACGCACTTCAAAAGGTGTCAAAAATATGAGGAGTATGAAACGGCCAGAAAAATAGGAGGAGCATGAAGTGTTATTGAAAAACATGAAGAGCCTGAAAAGGTGTGAAAAATATGAAGAGCTTCCAAAATTGTCAAAATATGAGGAGAATGAAACGGTCTGAAAAATAAGCGGATCATGAAGCGGTGTTGAAAGACATGAAGAGCCTGAAAAGGTGTGAAATATATGAAGAGCTACAAAAGCTGTCAAAAATATGAGGAGCATAAAACGGTCTGAAAAATAGGAGGAGCATGAAGTGGTGTTGAAAAACATGAAGAGCCTGAAAAGGTGTGAAATATATGAAGAGCTACAAAAGGTGTCAAAAATATGAGGAGCATAAAACGGTCTGAAAAATAGGAGGAGCATGAAGTGGTGTTGAAAAACATGGAGAGCCTGAAAAGGTGTGAAAAATATGAAGAGCTTCAAATTGTGTGAAATAATGAGGAGCATGAAACTGTCTGAAAAATAGGAGGAGCATGAAGCGGTGTTCAAAAACATGAAGAGCCTGAAAAGGTGTGTAAAATATGAAGAGCTTCAAAAAGTGTCAAAAATATGAGGAGCATGAATCGTTCTGAAAAATAGGAGGAGCATGAAACGGTGTTCAAAAACATGAAGAGCCTGAAAAGGTGTGAAAAATATGAAGAGCTTCAAAAGGTGTGAAATATATGAGGAACATGAAACGGTCCGAAAAGTAAGACGTGCATGAAACAGTGTTCAAAAACATGAAGAGCCTGAAAAGGTGTAAAATATGAAGAGCTTCAAAGGTGTCAAAAATATGAGGACCATGAAACGGTCTGAAAAATAGAAGGAGCATGAAGAGGTGTTGAAAATCATGAGGAGCATGAAAAGGTGTGAAAAATATGAATAGCTTCAAAAGGTGTGAAAAATGAGAGGAGCATGAAAAGATCTGAAAAATAGGAGGAGGATGAAGTGGAGTTGAAAAACATGAAGAGCATGAAAAGGTGTGAAAAATATGAAGAGCTTCAAAAGGTGTCAAAAATATGAGGAGCATGAAAGGTTCTGAAAAATAGGAGGAACATGAAGTGGTGTTCAAAAACATGAAGAGCCTGAAAAGGAGTGAAAAATATGAAGAGCTTCAAAAGGTGTCAAAAATATGAGGAGCATGAAACGGTCTGAAAAATAGGAGGAGCACGAAGTGGTGTTGAAAAACATGAAGAGCCTGAAAAGGTGTGAAAAATATGAAGAGCTTCAAAAGGTGTAAAAATTGGAGGAGCATGAAATGTTCTGAAAATAGGAGGAGCATGAGGCGGTGTTCAAAAACATGGAGAGCCTGAAGACGTGTGAAAAATATGAAGAGCTTCAAAAGGTGTCAAAGATATGAGGAGCATGAAACGGTCTGAAAAATAGAAGGAGCATGATGCGGTGTTGAAAATCATGAGGAGCATGAAAATGTGTGAAAAATATGAAGAGCTTCAAAAGGTGTGAAAAATGAGAGGAGCATGAAAAGATCTGAAAAATAGGAGGAGGATGAAGTGGTGTTGAAAAACATGAAGAGCCTGAAAATGTGTGAAATATATAAAGAGCTTCAAAATGTGTCAAAAATATGACGAGCATGAAACGTTCTGAAAAATAGGAGGAGCATGAAGCGGTGTTGAAAAACATGAAGAGCCTGAAAGGGTGTGAAAAATATGAACAGCTTCAAAAGGTGTCAAAAATATGAGGAGCATGGAACGGACTGAAAAATAGGAGGAGCATGAAGTTGTATTGAAAAAGTCGAAGAGAATGAAAAGGTGTGAGAAATATGAAGAGCTTCAGAAGGTGTGAAATACATGAGGAGCATGAAACGGTCTGAAAAATAGGAGGAGCATGAAGAGGTGTTCAAAAACATGAAGAGCTTGAAAAGGTGGGAAATAGATGAAGAGCTTGAAAAGGTGTCAAAAATATTAGGAGCATGAAACGGACTGAAAAATAGGAGGAGCATGAAGTTGTATTGAAAAAGTCGAAGAGCATGAAAAGGTGTGAGAAATATGAAGAGCTTTAAAAGGTGTGAAAAATATGAAGAGCATGAAACGTTCTGAAAAATAGGAGGAGCATGAAAAGGTGTTCAAAAACATGAAGAGGCTGAAAAGGTGTGAAAAATATGGGGAGCTTGAAAAGGTGTCAAAATTATGAGGAGCATGAAACGGTCTGAAAAATAGGAGGTGCATGGAGCAGTGTTCAAAAACACGAAGAGCCTTAAAAGTTGTGAAAAATACGAAGAGCTTCAAAAGGTGTCAAAAATATGAGGAGCCTGAAACGGTCTGAAAAACAGGAGGAACATAAAACGGTCTGAAAAATAGGAGGAGCATGAATTGGTGTTGAAAAACATGAAGAGCCTTAAAAGGTGTGAAAAATATGAAGAGCTTCAAAAGGTGTGAAAAATATGAAGAGCTTCAAAAGGTGTGAAATACATGAGGAGCATGAAACGGTCTGAAAAATAGGAGGAGCATGAAACGGTGTTGAAAAACATGAACAGCTTGAAAAGCTGTGAAAAATATGAAAGGCTTCAAAAGGTGTGAAATACATGAGGAGCATGAAACGGTCTGAAAAATAGGAGGAGCATGAAACTGTGTTCAAAAACATGAAGAGCCTGTAAAGGTGTGAAACATATGAGGAGCTTCAAACGGTGTGAAATACATGAGGAGCATGAAACGGTCTGAAAAATAGGAGGAGCTTGAAGCGGTGTTCAAAAACATGAAGAGCCTCAGAAGGTGTGAAAATTATGAAGAGCTTTAAAAGATGTCAGAAATATGAGGAGCATGAAACGATCTGAAAAACAGCAGGAGCATGAAGTGGTGTTGAAAAACATGAAGAGCCTGAAAAGCTGTGAAATATATGAAGAGCTTCAAAATGTGTCAAAAATATGAGGAGCATGAAACGGTCAGAAAAATAGGAGGAGCATGAAGCGGTGTTGAAAAACATGAAGAGCCTGAAAAGCTGTGAAAAATATGAAGAGCTTAAAAGGTGTCAAAAATATGAGGAGCAAGAAACGGTCTGAAAAATAGAAGGAGCATAAAGCGGTGTTGAAAAATTTGAAGAGCCTGAAAAGGTGTGAAAAATATGAAGAGCTTCAAAAGCTGTCAAATATATGAGGAGCATGAAACGGTGTGAAAAGTACGAGGAGCATGAAGCGATGTTGAAAAACATGAAAAGCCTGAAAAGGTGTGAAAATTATGAAAAGCTTCAAAAGGTTTCAAAAATATGAGGAGCATGAAACGGTCTGAAAAATAGGAGGAGCATGAAGCGGTGTTGAAAAACATGACGAGCGTTAAAAGGTATGAAAAATAGGAAGAGTTTCAAAAGGTGTCAATAATAAGAAATGCATGAAACAGTCTGAAGTATAGGAGGAGCAAGAAATGGTCTGAAAAATAGGAGGAGCATGAAGCGGTGTTCAAAAACATGATGAGCCTGGAAAGGTGTGAAAAATATGAAGAGCTTCAAAAGGTGTCAATAATATGAGGAGCATGAAACGGTCTGAAATATAGGAGGGTCATGAAGGAGTGTTGAAAAACATGAAGAGGCTGAAAATGTGTGAAAAATATGAAGAGATTCAAAAGGTGTGAAAAATATGAAGAGCTTCAAAAGGTGTCAAAAATGAGATGAGCATGAAACGATCTGAAAAATAGGAGGAGCATGAAGCGGTGTTGAAAAACATGAAGTGACTGAAAAGGTGTGAGAAATATGAAGAGCTTCAAATGTTGTCAAAAATACGAGGAGCATGAAACGGTCTTAAAAATAGGAGTAGCATGAAGCGGTGTTCAAAAACATGATGAGCCTGGAAAGGTGTGAAAAATATGAAGAGCTTCAAAAGGTGTCAAAATATGAGGAACATGAAATGGTATGAAAATATGAGGAGCATGAAACGGTCTGAAAATAGGAGGAGCATGAAGCGGTGTTCAAAAACATTGAGAACCTGAAAAGGTGTGAAAATTATAAAGAGCTACAAAAGGTGTCAAAAATATGAGGAGCATGAAACGGTCTGAAAAATAGGAGGAGCATGAAGCAGTGTTGAAAAACATGAAGAGCCTGAAAAGGTGTGAAAAACAGGAGTATCTTCAAAAGGTGTCAAAAATATGAGGAGCATGAAACGGTCTGAACATACGAGGAGCATGAAGCGGTGTTCAAAAACGTGAAGAGCGTGAAGAGGTGTGAAAAATATGAAGAGCTTCAAAAAGTGTCAAAAGTATGAAGAGCATGAAACGTTCTGAAAAAGGAGTAGCATGAAACGGTGTTCAAAAACATGAAGAGCCTGAAAAGGTGTGAAAAATATGAAGAGCATCAAAAGGTGTCAAAATATGAGGAACATGAAATGGTATGAAAATATGAGGAGCATGAAACGGTCTGAAAATAGGAGGAGCATGAAGCGATGTTAAAAAACATGGAGAACCTGAAAAGGTGTGAAAATTATAAAGAGCTTCAAAAAGTGTCAAAAATATGAGGAGCATGAAACGGTCTGAAAAATAGGAGGAGCATGAAGCAGTGTTGAAAAACATGCAGAGCCTGAAAAGGTGTGAAAAACAGGAGGATCTTCAAAAGGTGTCAAAAATATGAGGAGCATGAAACGGTCTGAACATACGAGGAGCATGAAGAGGTGTTCAAAAACATGAAGAGCGTGAAAAGGTGTGAAAAATATGAAGAGCTTCAAAACGTGTGAAAAATGAGATGAGCATGAAACGGTCTGAAAAATAGGAGGAGCATGAAGCGGTGTTCAAAAACATGAAGAGCCTGAAAAAGTGTTAAAAATATGAAGAGCTTCAAAAGGTGTCAAATATATGAGGAGCATGAAACGGTCTCAAAAATAGGAGGAGCTTGAAGCGGTGTTCAAAAACATGAAGAGCCTGAAAAGATTTGAAAAATATGAAGAGCTTCAATAGGTGTCAAAAATATGAGGAGAAAGAACCGGTCTGAAAAATAGAAGGAGCATGAAGCGGTGTTCAAAATATGATGAGCCTGAAAAGGTGTGAAAATATGAACAGCTTCAAAAGCTGTCAAATATATGAGGAGCATGAAACGGTCTGAAAAATAGGAGGAGCATGAAGCGGTGTTGAAAAACATGAAGAGCCTGAAAAGGTGTGAAAAATATGAAGAGTTTCAAAAGGTGTGAAAAATATGAAGAGCTTCCAGAGGTGTAAAAAATGAGATGAGCATGAAACGGTCTGCAAAATAGGAGGAGCATGAAACGGTCTTAAAAATAGGAGGGACATGAAGCGGTGTTCAAAAACATGGAGAGCCTGAAAAGGTGTGAAAAATAGGTGGAGCATGAAACGTTCTCAAAAAAGGAGGAGCATGAAACGATCTTAAAAATAGGAGGAGAATGAAGCGGTGTTCAAAAACATGGAGAGCCGGAAAAGGTGTGAAAAACATGAAGAGCTTCAAAAGGTGTCAACAATATGAAGAGCATGAAACGGTCTGAAAAATATGAGGAGCATGAAGCGGTGTTCAAAAACATGGAGAGGATGAAAAGGTGTGAAAAATATGAAGAGCTTCAAACGGTGTCAAAAATAAGAGGAGCATGAAACGGTCTGAAAAATAGGAGGAGCATGAAGCAGTGTTGAAAAACATGAAGAGCCTGAAAAGGTGTGAAAAATATGAAGAGCTTCAAAAGTTGTGAAAAATATGAAGAGCTTCAAAAGGTGTAAAAAATGAGATGAGCATGAAACGGTCTGTAAAATAGGAGGAGTATGAAACGGTGTTCAAAACATGAAGAGCCTGAAAAGGTGTGAAAAATATGAAGAGCTTCAAAAGTTGTGAAAAATATGAAGAGCTTCAAAAGGTGTCAAAGAAAATGAGGAGCATGAAACAGTGTGAAAAATAGGAGGAGCATGAAGCGGTGTTCAAAAACATGAAGAGCCTGAAAAGGTGTGGAAAATATGAAGAGTTTCAAAAGCTGTTAAAAATATGAGGAGCATGAAACGATTTGAAAAACAGGAGGAGCATGATGTGGTGTTGAAAAACATGAAGAGCCTGAAAAGGTGTGAAAAATGTGAAGTGCTTCAAAAGGTGTCATAAATGAGATGAGCATGAAACGGTCTGAAAAATAGGAGGAATATGAAGCGGTGTTCAAAAACATGAAGAGCCTGAAAAGGTGTGAGAAATAGGAGGACCTTCAACAGGTGTCAAAAATATGAGGAGCATGAAACGGTCTGAAATATAGAAGGATCATGAAGCAGTGTTGAAAAACATGAAGAGGCTGAAAATGTGTGAAAAATATGAAGAGCTTCAAAAGGTGTGAAAAATATGAAGAGCTTCAAAAGGTGTCAAAAATGAGATGAGCATGAAACGGTCTGAAAAATAGGAGGAGCATGAAGTGGTGTTGAAAAACATGAAGAGCCTAAAAGGTGTGAAATATATGAAGAACTTCAAAAGGTGTGAAAAATATGAGGAGCATGAAACGGTCTGAAAAAGTGGAGGAGCATGAAGCGGTGTTCAAAAATATGAAGAACCTGAAAAGGTGTGAAAAATATGAAGACCTTTAAAAGGTGTCAAATATATGAGGAACATGAAACGGTCTCAAAAATAGGAGGAGCATGAAGCGGTATTCAACTACATGGAGATCCTGAAAAGGTAGGAAAAATATGAAGAGCTTCAAAAAGTGTCAAAAGTATGAAGAGCATGAAACGTTCTGAAAAAGGAGTAGCATGAAACGGTGTTCCAAAACATGATGAGCATGGAAAGGTGTGAAAAATATGAAGAGCTTCAAAAGGTGTCAATAATATGAGGAGCATGAAACGGTCTGAAATATAGGAGGATCATGAAGGAGTGTTGAAAAACATGAAGAGGCTGAAAATGTGTGAAAAATATGAAGAGATTCAAAAGGTGTGAAAAATATGAAGAGCTTCAAAAGGTGTCAAAAATGAGATGAGCATGAAACGATCTGAAAAATAGGAGGAGCATGAAGCGGTGCTGAAAAACATGAAGGGCCTGAAAAGGTGTGAAAAATATTAAGAGCTTCAAAAGGTGTCAAAAAGATGAGGAGCATGAAACGGTCTGAAAAATCGGAGGAGCATGAAGCGGTGTTCAAAAACATGAAGAGCCTGAAAAGGTGTGAAAAATATGAAGAGCTTCAAAAGGTGTCAAAATATGAGAAACATGAGATGGTATGAAAATATGAGGAGCATGAAACGGTCTGAAAATAGGAGGAGCATGAAGCGGTGTTCAAAAACATGGAGAACCTGAAAAGGTGTGAAAATTATAAAGAGCTTCAAAAGGTGTCAAAAATATGAGGAGCATGAAACGGTCTGAAAAATAGGAGGAGCATGAAGCAGTGTTGAAAAACATGAAGAGCCAGAAAAGGTGTGAAAAACAGGAGGATCTTCAAAAGGTGTCAAAAATATGAGGAGCATGAAACGGTCTGAACATACGAGGAGCATGAAGCGGTGTTCAAAAACGTGAAGAGCGTGAAAAGGTGTGAAAAATATGAAGAGTTTCAAAAGCTGTTAAAAATATGAGGAGCATGAAACGTTCTGAAAAAGGAGTAGCATGAAACGGTGTTCAAAACATGAAGAGCCTGAAAAGGTGTGAAAAATATGAAGAGCTACAAAAGGAGTCAAAATATGAGAAACATGAAATGGTATGAAAATATGAGGAGCATGAAACGGTCTGAAAATAGGAGGAGCATGAAGCGATGTTCAAAAACATGGAGAACCTAAAAGGTGTGAAAATTATAAAGAGCTACAAAAAGTGTCAAAAATATGAGGAGCATGAAACGGTCTGAAAAATAGGAGGAACATGAAGCAGTGTTGAAAAACATGCAGAGCCTGAAAAGGTGTGAAAAACAGGAGGATCTTCAAAAGGTGTCAAAAATATGAGGAGCATGAAACGGTCTGTACATACGAGGAGCATGAAGCGGTGTTCAAAAACATGAAGAGCGTGAAAAGGTGTGAAAAATATGAAGAGCTTCAAAAGGTGTCAAAATATGAGGAACATGAAATGGTATGAAAATATGAGGAGCATGAAACGGTCTGAAAATAGGAGGAGCATGAAGCAGTGTTAAAAAACATGCAGAGCCTGAAAAGGTGTGAAAAACAGGAGGATCTTCAAAGGTGTCAAAAATATGAGGAGCATGAAACAGTCTGAACATACGAGGAGCATGAAGCGGTGTTCAAAAACATGAAGAGCGTGAAAAGGTGTGAAAAATATGAAGAGCTTCAAAACGTGTGAAAAATGAGATGAGCATGAAACGGTCTGAAAAATAGGAGGAGCATGAAGCGGTGTTCAAAAACATGAAGAGCCTGAAAAAGTGTGAAAAATATGAAGAGCTTTAAAAGGTGTCAAAAATATGAGGAGCATGAAACGGTCTCAAAAATAGGAGGAGCTTGAAGCGGTGTTCAAAAACATGAAGAGCCTGAAAAGATTTGAAAAATATGAAGAGCTTCAATAGGTGTCAAAAATATGAGGAGAAAGAACCGGTCTGAAAAATAGAAGGAGCATGAAGCGGTGTTCAAAAAATGAAGAGCCTGAAAAGGTGTGAAAAATATGAACAGCTTCAAAAGCTGTCAAATATATGAGGAGCATGAAACGGTCTGAAAAATAGGAGGAGCATGAAGCAGTGTTGAAAAACATGAAGAGCCTGAAAAGGTGTGAAAAATATGAAGAGTTTCAAAAGGTGTGAAAAATATGAAGAGCTTCAAGAGGTGTAAAAAATGAGATGAGCATGAAACGGTCTGCAAAATAGGAGGAGCATGAAACGGTCTTAAAAATAGGAGGTACATGAAGCGGTGTTCAAAAACATGGAGAGCCTGCAAAGGTGTGAAAAATAGGAGGAGCATGAAACGTTCTCAAAAAAGGAGGAGCATGAAACGGTCTAAAAAATAGGAGGAGAATGAAGCGGTGTTCAAAAACATCGAGAGCCGGAAAAGGTGTGAAAAACATGAAGAGCTTCAAAAGGTGTCAATAATATGAAGAGCATGAAACGGTCTGAAAAATATGAGGAGCATGAAGCGGTGTTCAAAAACATGGAGAGGCTGAAAAGTTGTGAAAAATATGAAGAGCTTCAAACGGTGTCAAAAATAAGAGGAGCATGAAACGGTCTGAAAAATAGGAGGAGCATGAAGCAGTGTTGAAAAACATGAAGAGCCTGAAAAGGTGTGAAAAATATGAAGAGCTTCAAAACTTGTGAAAAATATGAAGAGCTTCAAAAGGTGTAAAAAATGAGATGAGCATGAAACGGTCTGTAAAATAGGAGGAGCATGAAGCGGTGTTCAAAACATGAAGAGCCTGAAAAGGTGTGAAAAATATGAAGAGCTTTAAAAGGTGTCAAAAATATGAGGAACATGAAAGGGTCTCAATATTAGGAGGAGCATGAAGCGGTATTCAAATATATTGAGATCCTGAAAACGTACTAAAAATATGAAGAGCTTCAAAAGGTGTTAAAAATATGAAGAGCTTCAAAAGGTGTCAAAAATGAGATTAGCATGAAACGGTCTGAAAAATAGGAGGAGCATGAAACGGTGTTCAAAAACATGAAGAGCCTGTAAAGGTGTGAAACATATGAGGAGCTTCAAAAGGTGTGAAATACATGAGGAGCATGAAACGGTCTGAAAAATAGGAGGTGCTTGAAGCGGTGTTCAAAAACATGAAGAGCCTCAGAAGGTGTGAAAATTATGAAGAGCTTTAAAAGATGTCAGAAATATGAGGAGCATGAAACGATCTGAAAAACAGCAGGAGCATGAAGTGGTGTTGAAAAACTTGAAGAGCCTGAAAAGCTGTGAAAAATATGAAGAGCTTAAAAAGTTGTCAAAAATATGAGGAGCAAGAAACGGTCTGAAAAATAGAAGGAGCATAAAGCGGTGTTGAAAAATTTGAAGAGCCTGAAAAGGTGTGAAAAATATGAAGAGCTTCAAAAGCTGTCAAATATATGAGGAGCATGAAACGGTCTGAAAAATACGAGGAGCATGAAGCGATGTTGAAAAACATGAAAAGACTGAAAAGGTGTGAAAATTATGAAGAGCTCCAAAAGGTTTCAAAAATATGAGGAGCATGAAACGTTCTGAAAAATAGGAGGAGCATGAAGCGGTGTTGAAAAACATGAAGAGCGTTAAAAGGTGTGAAAAATAGGAAGAGTTTCAAAAGGTGTCAATAATAAGAAATGCATGAAACAGTCTGAAGTATAGGAGGAGCAAAAATGGTCTGAAAAATAGGAGGAGCATGAAGCGGTGTTCAAAAACATGAAGAGCCTGAAAAGTTGTGAAAAATATGAAGAGCTTCAAAATTTGTCAAAAATAAGAGGAGCATGAAAAGGTGTCAAAAATCGGAGGAGCATGAAGCGGTGTTCAAAAACATGGAGAGACTGAAAAGGTGTGAAAAATATGAAGACCTTCAAAAGTTGTCAAAAATATGAGGAGCATGAAACGGTCTGAAAAATAGGAGGAGCATGAAGCGGTGTTGAAAAACATGAAGAGCCTGAAAAGGTGTGAAATATATGAAGAGCTTACAAAGGTGTCGAAAATATGATTAGCATGAAAAGGTCTGGAAAATAGGAGGAACATGAAACGGTCTGAAAAATAGGAGGAGCATGAAACGGTGTTTAAAAACATGAAGAGCCTGAAAAGGTGTGAGAAATAGGAGGACCTTCAAAAGGTGTCAAAAATATGAGGAGCATGAAAGGGTCTGAAATATAGGAGGAGCATGAAGCGGTGTTCAAAAACATGAAGAGCAAGAAAAGATGTGAAAAATAGGAAGAGCTTCAAAAGGTGTCAAAAATATGAGGAGCATGAAACGGTCTGAAAATTAGGAGGAGCATGAGGCGGTGTTCAAATACATGAAGAGCCTGAAAAGGTGTGAAAAATATGAAGAGCTTCAAAGGGTGTGAAAAATATGAGGAGCTTGAAACGGTTCGAAAAATAGGAGGAGCATGAAGCGGTGTTCAAAAACATGAAGAGCCTGAAAAGGTGTGAAAAATATGAAGAGGTTCAAAAGGTGTCAAAAACATGAGGAGAATGAAACGGTCTCATATAGGAGGAGCATGAAGCGGTGTTCAAAACCATGGAGAGCCTGAAACGGTGTGAAAAATATGAAGAGCTTCAAAGGTTGTCAAAAATATGAGAACCATGAAACGGTCTCAAAAATAGGAGGAGCGTGAAGTGGTGTTGAAAAACATGAAGAGCCTGAAAAGGTGTGAAAAATATGAAGAGCTTCAAAAGGTGTCAAAAATGAGATGAGCATGAAGGGTCTGAAAGATAGGAGGAGCATGAAGTGGTGCTGAAAAACATGAAGAGCCTTAAAAGGTGTGAAAAATATGAAGAGCTTCAAAAGGTGTGAAAAACATGAAGAGCTTCAAAACGTGTCAAAAATATGAGGAGGATGAAACGGTCTGAAAAATAGGAGGAGCGTGAAGTGGTGTTGAAAAACACGAAGAGCCTGAAAAGGTGTGAAAAATATGAAGAGCTTCAAAAGGTGTCAAAAATACGGGCGGCATGAAACGGTCTGAAAAATAGGAAGATCATGAAGCGGTGTTGAAAAACATGAACAGCTTGAAAAGGTGAGAAAAATATGAAGGGCTTCAAAAAGTGTGAAATACATGAGGAGGATGAAACGGTCTGAAAAATAGGAGGAGCATGCAACGGTGTTCAAAAACATGAAGAGCCTGTAAATGTGTGAAAAATATGAGGAGCTTCAAAAGGTGTGAAATACATGAGGAGCAAGAAACGGTCTGAAAAATAGGAGGAGCTTGAAGCGGTGTTCAAAAACATGAAGATCCTAAAAAGGTGTGAAAAATATGAAGAGCTTTAAAAGATGTCAAAAATATGAGGAGCATGAAACGATCTAAAAACCAGGAGGAGCATGAAGTTGTGTTGAAAAACATGAAGAGTCTGAAAAGCTGTGATATATATGAAGAGTTTCAAAAGGTTTCAAAAATATGAGGAGCATGAAACGTTCAGAAAAATAGAAGGAGCATGAAGCGGTGTTGAAAAATATGAAGAGCCTGAAAAAGTGTGAAAAATATGAAGAGCTTAAATAGGCGTCAAAAATATGAGGAGCAAGAAACGGTCTGAAAAATAGAAGGAGCATAAAGCGGTGTTGAAAAATTTGAAGAGCCTGAAACGTTGTGAAATATATGAAGAGCTTCAAAAGCTGTCAAATATATGAGGAGCATGAAACGGTCTGAAAAATAGGAGGAGCATGAAGCGATGTTGAAAAACATGAAGAGCCTGAAAAGGTGTGAACATTATGAAGAGCTTCAAAAGGTTTCAAAAATATGAGGAGCATGAAACAGTCTGAAATATAGGAGGAGCAAGAAACGGTCTGAAAAATAGGAGGAGCATGAAGCGGTATTCAACTACATGGAGATCCTGAAAAGGTACGAAAAATATGAAGAGCTTCAAAAGGTGTGAAAAATATGAAGAGCTTCAAAAGGTGTCAAAAATGAGATGAGCATGAAACGGTCTGAAAAATAGGAGGAGCATGAAGTGGTGTTGAAAAACATGAAGAGCCTAAAAGGTGTGAAATATATGAAGAGCTTCAAAAGGTGTGAAAAATATGAGGAGCATGAAACGGTCTGAAAAATTGGAGGAGCATGAAGCGGTGTTCAAAAATATGAAGAACCTGAAAAGGTGTGAAAATATGAAGACCTTTAAAAGGTGTCAAAAATATGAGGAGCATGAAACGGTCTCAAAAATAGGAGGAGCATGAAGCGGTATTCAAATACATGGAGATCCTGAAAAGGTACGAAAAATATGAAGAGCTTCAAAAAGTGTCAAAAGTATGAAGAGCATGAAACGTTCTGAAAAAGGAGTAGCATGAAACGGTGTTCCAAAACATGATGAGCATGGAAAGGTGTGAAAAATATGAAGAGCTTCAAAAGGTGTCAATAATATGAGGAGCATGAAACGGTCTGAAATATAGGAGGATCATGAAGGAGTGTTGAAAAACATGAAGAGGCTGAAAATGTGTGAAAAATATGAAGAGATTCAAAAGGTGTGAAAAATATGAAGAGCTTCAAAAGGTGTCAAAAATGAGATGAGCATGAAACGATCTGAAAAATAGGAGGAGCATGAAGCGGTGTTGAAAAACATGAAGAGCCTGAAAAGGTGTGAAAAATATTAAGAGCTTCAAAAGGTGTCAAAAAGATGAGGAGCATGAAACGGTCTGAAAAATCGGAGGAGCATGAAGCGGTGTTCAAAAACATGAAGAGCCTGAAAACGTGTGAAAAATATGAAGTGCTTCAAAAGGTGTGAAAAATGAAAGGAGCATGAAAAGGTCTGAATAAAAGGAGGAGCATGAAGTTGTGTTGAAAAACTTGAAGAGCCTGAAAAGGTGTGAAAAATATGAAGAGCTTCAAAAGGTGTCAAAAATATGAGGAGCATGAAACGGTCTGAAAAATAGGAGGAGCATGAAGCAGTGTTGAAAAACATGAAGAGCCTGAAAAGGTGTGAAAAACAGGAGGATCTTCAAAAGGTGGCAAAAATATGAGGAGCATGAAATGGTCTGAACATACGAGGAGCATGAAGCGGTGTTCAAAAACATGAAGAGCGTGAAAAGGTGTCAAAAATATGAAGAGCTTCAAAAAGTGTCAAAAGTATGAAGAGCATGAAACGTTCTGAAAAAGGAGTAGCATGAAACCATGTTCAAAAACATGAAGAGCCTGAAAAGGTGTGAAAAATATGAAGAGCTTCAAAAGGTGTCAAAATATGAGGAACATGAAATGGTATGAAAATTTGAGGAGCATGAAACGGTCTTAAAAATAGGAGGGACATGAAGCGGTGTTCAAAAACATGGAGAGCCTGAAAAGGTGTGAAAAATAGGACGAGCATGAAACGTTCTCAAAAAAGGAGGAGCATGAAACCGTATTAAAAATAGGAGGAGAATGAAGCGGTGTTCAAAAACATGGAGAGCCGGAAAAGGTGTGAAAAACATGAAGAGCTTCAAAAGGTGTCAACAACATGAAGAGCATGAAACGGTCTGAAAAATATGAGGAGCATGAAGCGGTGTTCAAAAACATGGAGAGGCTGAAAAGGTGTGAAAAATATGAAGAGCTTCAAACGGTGTCAAAAATAAGAGGAGCATGAAACGGTCTGAAAAATAGGAGGAGCATGAAGCAGTGTTGAAAAACATGAAGAGCCTGAAAAGGTGTGAAAAATATGAAGAGCTTCAAAAGTTGTGAAAAATATGAAGAGCTTCAAAAGGTGTAAAAAATGAGATGAGCATGAAACGGTCTGTAAAATAGGAGGAGCATGAAGCGGTGTTCAAAACATGAAGAGCCTGAAAAGGTGTAAAAAATATGAAGAGCTTCAAAAGGTCTGAAAAATATGAGGGGCATGAAAGGGTCTCAAAATTAGGAGGAGCATGAAGCGGTATTCAAATATATGGAGATCCTGAAAACGTACTAAAAATATGAAGAGCTTCAAAAGGTGTCAAAAATATGAAGAGCATGAAACTTTCTGAAAAAAGAGTAGCATGAAGCGGTGTTCAAAAACATGGAGAACCTGAAAAGGTGTGAAAACTATAAAGAGCTTCAAAAGGTGTCAAAAATATGAGGAGCATGAAACGGTCTGAAAAATAGGAGGAGCATGAAACGATGTTAAAAACATGCAGAGCCTGAAAATGTGTGAAAAATTTGAAGAGCTTCAAAAGGTGTCAAAAATATGGGGAGCATGAAACGGTCTGAAAAATAGGAGGAGCATGAAGCGGTGTTGAAAAACATGAAGAGTCTGAAAACCTGTGAATAATATGAAGAGCTTCAAAAGCTGTCAAATATACGAGGAGCATGAAACGGTCTGAAAAATAGGAGGAGCATGAAGAGGTATTGAAAAACATGAAGAGACTGAAAAGGTGTGAAAAATATGAACAGCTTCAAAAGGTGTCATAAATATGAGCAGCATGAAACGGTCTAAAATATAGGAGGAGCATGAAACGGTGTTCAAAAACATGAAGAGTCTGAATAGGTGTGAAAAATATGAAGAGCTTCAAAAGGTGTGAAAAATGAAAGGAGCATGAAAAGGTCTGAATAAAAGGAGGAGCATGAAGTTGTGTTGAAAAACTTGAAGAGCCTGAAAAGGTGTGAAAAATATGAAGAGCTTCAAAAGGTGTCAAAAATATGTGAAGCATGAAATGGTCTGAAAAATAGAAGGAGCATGAAGCGGTGTTGAAAAACATGAAGAGCCTGGAATGGTGTGAAAAATATGAAGAGCTTCAAAAGCTGTCAAATATATGAGGAGCATGAAACGATCTGAAAAAGAGGAGGAGCATGAAACGGTGTTGAAGCACATGAAGAGCCGGAAAAGGTGTGAAAAATATGAAGAGCTTCAAAAGGTGTGAAAAATATGAAGAGCTTCAAAAGTTGTAAAAAATGAGATGAGCATGAAACGGTCTGTAAATTAGGAGGAGCATGAAGCGGTGTTCAAAACATGAAGAGCCGGAAAAGGTGTGAAAAATATGAAGAGCTTCAAAAGGTGTGAAAACTATGAGGAGCATGAAACGGTGAAAAATAGGAGGAGCATAAAGCGATGTTCAAAAACATGAAGAGCCTGAAAAGGTGTGAAAAATATGAAGAGCTTTAAAAGGTGTCAAAAATATGAGGAGCATGAAACAGTCTCAAAAATAGGAGGAGCATGAAGCGGTATTCAAATACATGGAGACCCTGAAAAGGTACGAAAAATATGAAGAGCTTCAAAAGGTGTGAAAAATATGAAGAGCATGAAACGTTCTGAAAAAGGAGTAGCATTAAACGGTGTTCAAAATCAGGAAGAGCCTGGAAAGGTGTGAAAAATATGAAGAGCATCAAAACGTGTCAAAAATATGAGGAGCATGAAACGGTCTGAAAAATAGGAGGAGCATGAAGCAGTGTTAAAAACATGAAGAGCCTGAAAACCTGTGAAAAATATTAAGAGCTTAAAAAGGTGTGAAAAATATGAAGAGTTTCAAAAGGTGTAATAGTGACATGAGCATGAAACGGTCTGAAAAATAGGAGGAGCATGAAGAGGTGTTGAAAAACATGAAGAGCCTGAAAAGGTGTGAAAAATATGAGGAGCTTCAAAAGGTGTGAAAAATATGAAGAGCTTCAAAAGGTGTCAAAAATATGAAGAGCTTCAAAAGGTGTCAAAAATACGAGGAGCATGATACGGTCTGAAATATAGGAGAAGCATGAAACGGTGTTGAAAAACATGAAGAGTCGAAAAGGTGGAAAAATAGGAAGAGCTTCAAAAGGTGTCAAAAATATGAGGAGAATGAAAGGGTCTGAAAAATACGAGGAGAATGATACGGTCGGAAATATAGGAGAAACATGAAACGGTGTTGAAAAACATGAAGAGTCTGAAAACGTGTGAAAAGTAGGAAGAGCTTCAAAAGGTGTCAAAAATGAAAGGAGCATGAAATGGTCTGAAAAATAGGAGGAGCATGAAGTGATGTTTATAAACATGAAGAACCTGAAAAGTTGTGAAATATATGAAGAGCTTCAAAAGGTGTCAAAAATACGAGGAGCATGATACGGTCTGAAATATAGGAGAAGCATGAAACGGTGTTGAAAAACATGAAGAGTCGAAAAGGTGGAAAATAGGAAGAGCTTCAAAAGGTGTCAAAAATATGAGGAGCATGAAAGGGTCTGAAAAATATGAGGAGCATGATACGGTCTGAAATATAGGAGAAGCATCAAACGGTGTTGAAAAACATGAAGAGTTGAAAAGGTGTGAAAAATAGGAAGAGATTCAAAAGGTGTCAAAATATGAAAAGCATGAAACGGTCTGAAAAACAGGAGGACAATGAACGGTGTTGAAAAACATGAATAGCATGAAAAGGTGTGAAAAATATGTAGAGCTTCAAAAGGTGTCAAAATTATGAGGAGCATGAAAAGGTCTGAAAAATATGAGGAGCACGAAACTGTCTGAAAAATAGGAGGAGAATGAAACGGCATTGAAAAACATGAAGAGCTTCAAAAGGTTTCGAAAATATGAGGAGTATGAAACGGTCTGAAAAAAAAGAGGATCATGAAACGGTGTTGAAAAACTTGGAAAGCCTTAAAAGGTGTGAAAAATATGAAGAGCATCAAAATGTGTCAAAAACATGAAGAGCATCAAAAGGTTTCAAAAATGAGATGAGCATGAAACGGTCTGAAAAATATGAGGAGCATGAAGTGGTGTTGAAAAACATGAAGAGCCTGAAAAAGTGTGAAAAATATGAAGAGCTTCAAAAGGAGTGAAAAATATGAAGAGCTTCAAAAGGTGTCAAAAATGACATGAAAATGAAACGGTCTGAATAATAGGAGGAGCATGAAGTGCTGTTGAAAAACATGAAGAGCCTGAAAACGTGTGAAAAATATGAAGAGCTTCAAAAGGTGTGAAAAATGAAAGAAGCATGAAAAGGTCTGAAAAATAGGAGGAGCATGAAGAGGTGTTGAAAAACATGATGAACCTGAAAAGTTGTGAAAAATATGAAGAGCTTCAAAAGGTGTCAAAAATATGTGAAGCATGAAATGGTCTGAAAAATAGGAGGAGCATGAAGTGGTGTTAAAAAACATGAAGAGCCTCAAAAGGTGTGAAAAATATGAAGAGCTTCAAAAGGTGTGAAAAATGAAAGGAGTATGAAAAGGTCTGAATAAAAGGAGGAGCATGAAGTGGTGTTGAAAAACTTGAAGAGGCTGAAAAGGTGTGAAAAATATGAAGAGCTTCAAAAGGTGTCAAAAATATGTGAAGCATGAAATGGTCTGAAAAATAGGAGGAGCATGATATGGTCTGAAATAAAGAGAAGCATGAAACGGTGTTGAAAAACATGAAGGGCCTGAAAAGGTGTGAAAAATATGAAGAGCTTCAAAAGGTGTCAAAAATATGTGAAGCATGAAATGGTCTCAAAAATATGAGGAGCATGAAACAGTCTGAAAATTAAGAGGAGCATGAAGCGGTGTTGAAAAACATGAAGGGCCTGAAAAGGTTTGAAAAATATGAAGAGCTTCAAAAAGTTTCAAAAATATGAGGAGCATGAAAAGGTCTGAAAAATATGAGGAGCACGAAACTGTCTGAAAAATAGGAGGAGAATGAAACGGCATTGAAAAACATGAAGAGCTTCAAAAGGTTTCGAAAATATGAGGAGCATGAAACGGTCTGAAAAAAAAGAGGATCATGAAATGGTGTTGAAAAACTTGGAAAGCCTTAAAAGGTGTGAAAAATATGAAGAGCATCAAAATGTGTCAAAAACATGAGGAGCATGAGACAGTCTGAAAAATATGAGGAGCATGAAACTGTCTGAAAAAGAGGAGGAGCATTAAATGGTGTTGTAAAACATGAAGAGCTTCAAAAAGCGTCAGAAATATGAGGAGCATGAAACGGTCTGAAAAATCTGAGGAGTATGAAACGGTCTGAAAATTAGGAGGAGCACGAAACGTGGTTGAAAAATATGAAGAGCCTGAAATGGTGTGAAAAATATGAAGATCTTAAAAAGGTGTGAAAAATATGAGGAGCATGAAAGGGTCTGAAAAATACGAGGAGCATGATACAGTCTGAAATATAGGAGAAGCATGAAACGGTGTTGAAAAACATGAAGAGTCGAAAAGGTGTGAAAAATAGGAAGAGCTTCAAAAGGTGTCAAAAATATGAAAAGCATGAAACGGTCTGAAAAACAGGAGGAGAATGAACGGTGTTGAAAAACATGAAGAGCATGAAAAGGTGTGAAAAATATGTAGAGCTTCAAAAGGTGTCAAAATTATGAGGAGCATGCAACGGTCTGAAAAATAGGAGGAGCATGAAGCGGTGTTCAAAAACATGAAGAGTCTGAAAAGGTGTGAAAAATATGAAGAGCTTCAAAAGGTGTCAAAATATGTGGAACATGAAATGGTATGAAAATATGAGGAGCATGAAACGGTCTGAAAATAGGAGGAGCATGAAGCGGTGTTCAAAAACATGGAGAACCTGAAAAGGTGTGAAAATTATAAAGAGCTTCAAAAGGTGTCAAAAATATGAGGAGCATGAAACGGTCTGAAAAATAGGAGGAGCATGAAGCAGTGTTGAAAAACATGAAGAGCCTGAAAAGGTGTGAAAAACAGGAGGATCTTCAAAAGGTGGCAAAAATATGAGGAGCATGAAATGGTCTGAACATACGAGGAGCATGAAGCGGTGTTCAAAAACATGAAGAGCGTGAAAAGGTGTGAAAAATATGAAGAGCTTCAAAAAGTGTCAAAAGTATGAAGAGCATGAAACGTTCTGAAAAAGGAGTAGCATGAAACCATGTTCAAAAACATGAAGAGCCTGAAAAGGTGTGAAAAATATGAAGAGCTTCAAAAGGTGTCAAAATATGAGGAACATGAAATGGTATGAAAATTTGAGGAGCATGAAACGGTCTTAAAAATAGGAGGGACATGAAGCGGTGTTCAAAAACATGGAGAGCCTGAAAAGGTGTGAAAAATAGGACGAGCATGAAACGTTCTCAAAAAAGGAGGAGCATGAAACCGTCTTAAAAATAGGAGGAGAATGAAGCGGTGTTCAAAAACATGGAGAGCCGGAAAAGGTGTGAAAAACATGAAGAGCTTCAAAAGGTGTCAACAACATGAAGAGCATGAAACGGTCTGAAAAATATGAGGAGCATGAAGCGGTGTTCAAAAACATGGAGAGGCTGAAAAGGTGTGAAAAATATGAAGAGCTTCAAACGGTGTCAAAAATAAGAGGAGCATGAAACGGTCTGAAAAATAGGAGGAGCATGAAGCAGTGTTGAAAAACATGAAGAGCCTGAAAAGGTGTGAAAAATATGAAGAGCTTCAAAAGGTGTCAAAAATATGAGGAGCATGAAACAGTCTGAAAATTAGGAGGAGCATGAAGCGGTGTTGAAAAACATGAAGGGCCTGAAAAGGTTTGAAAAATATGAAGAGCTTCAAAAAGTTTCAAAAATATGAGGAGCATGAAAAGGTCTGAAAAATATGAGGAGCACGAAACTGTCTGAAAAATAGGAGGAGAATGAAACGGCATTGAAAAACATGAAGAGCTTCAAAAGGTTTCGAAAATATGAGGAGCATGAAACGGTCTGAAAAAAAAGAGGATCATGAAACAGTGTTGAAAAACTTGGAAAGCCTTAAAAGGTGTGAAAAATATGAAGAGCATCAAAATGTGTCAAAAACATGAGGAGCATGAGACAGTCTGAAAAATATGAGGAGCATGAAACTGTCTGAAAAAGAGGAGGAGCATTAAATGGTGTTGTAAAACATGAAGAGCTTCAAAAAGTGTCAGAAATATGAGGAGCAAGAAACGGTCTGAAAAATATGAGGAGCATGAAATGGTCTGAAAATTAGGAGGAGCACGAAACGCTGTTGAAAAATATGAAGAGCCTGAAATGGTGTGAAAAATATGAAGATCTTAAAAAGGTGTGAAAAATATGAGGAGCATGAAAGGGTCTGAAAAATACGAGGAGCATGATATGGTCTGAAATATAGGAGAAGCATGAAACGTTGTTGAAAAACATGAAGAGTCGAAAAGGTGTGAATAATATGAAGAGCTTCAAAAGGTGTCAAAAATATGAAAAGCATGAAACGGTCTGAAAAAGAGGAGGAGAATGAAACGGTGTTGAAAAACATGAAGAGCCTGAAAAGGTGTGAAAAATATGAACAGCTTCAAAAGGTGTCAAAAATATGAGGAGCATGAAAGGGTCTGAAAAATACGAGGAGCATGATACGGTCTGAAATATAGGAGAAGCATGAAACGGTGTTGAAAAACATGAAGAGTCGAAAAGGTGGAAAAATAGGAAGAGCTTCAAAAAGTGTCAAAAATATGAGAAGCATGAAATGGTCTGAAAAATAGGAGGAGTATGAAACGGTGTTGAAAAACATGAAGAGCCTGAAAAGGTTTGAAACATATGAAGAGCTTCAAAAGGTGTCAAAAATATGAGGAGCATGAAACAGTCTGAAAAATAGGAGGAGCAGGAAGTGGTGTTGAAAAACATGAAGAGCCTGAAAAGGTGTGAAAAATATGAACAGCTTCAAAAGGTGTCAAAAATATGAGGAGCATGAAAGGGTCTGAAAAATACGAGGAGCATGATACGGTCTGAAATATAGGAGAAGCATGAAACGGTGTTGAAAAACATGAAGAGTCGAAATGGTGGAAAAATAGGAAGAGCTTCAAAAAGTGTCAAAAATATGAGAAGCATGAAATGGTCTGAAAAATAGGAGGAGTATGAAACGGTGTTGAAAAACATGAAGAGCCTGAAAAGGTTTGAAACATATGAAGAGCTTCAAAAGGTGTCAAAAATATGAGGAGCATGAAACAGTCTGAAAAATAGGAGGAGCAGGAAGTGGTGTTGAAAAACATGAAGAGCCTGAAAAGGTGTGAAAAATATGAAGAGCTTCAAAAGGTGTCAAAAATATGAGGAGCATGAAACAGTCTGAAAATTAGGAGGAGCATGAAGCGGTGTTGAAAAACATGAAGGGCCTGAAAAGGTTTGAAAAATATGAAGAGCTTCAAAAAGTTTCAAAAATATGAGGAGCATGTAAACGTCTGAAAAATATGAGGAGCACGAAACTGTCTGAAAAATAGGAGGAGAATGAAACGGCATTGAAAAACATGAAGAGCTTCAAAAGGTTTCGAAAATATGAGGAGCATGAAACGGTCTGAAAAAAAAGAGGATCATGAAACGGTGTTGAAAAACTTGGAAAGCCTTAAAAGGTGTGAAAAATATGAAGAGCATCAAAATGTGTCAAAAACATGAGGAGCATGAGACAGTCTGAAAAATATGAGGAGCATGAAACTGTCTGAAAAAGAGGAGGAGCATTAAATGGTGTTGTAAAACATGAAGAGCTTCAAAAAGTGTCAGAAATATGAGGAGCATGAAACAGTCTGAAAAATCTGAGGAGCATGAAACGGTCTGAAATTTAGGAAGAGCACGAAACGCTGTTGAAAAATATGAAGAGCCTGAAATGGTGTGAAAAATATGAAGAGCTTCAAGGGTGTCAAAAATATGAGGAGCATGAAAAAGTCTGAAAAATAGGAGGAGCATGAAACGGTGTTGAAAAACAGGAAGAGCATGAAAAGGTGTGAAAAATAGGAAGAGCTTCAAAAGGTGTCAAAAATATGAGGATCATGAAACGGTCTGAAAAATAGGAGGAGCATGAAACGGTCTGAAAAATGGGAGGAGCATGAAGCGGTGTTCAAAAACATGAAGACCCAGAAAAGGTGTGAAAAATATGAAGAGCTTCAAAAGGTGTGAAAAATATGAAGAACATGAAATGGTCTGAAAATTAGGAGGAGCATGAAACGGTGTTGAAAAATATGAAGAGCTTGAAAAGGGGTCAAAAATATGAAGAGCTTCAAAAGGTGTCAATAATATGAGGAGCATGAAACGGTCTGAAAAATAGGAGGAGCATGAAGCTTTGCTCAAAAACATGAAGAGCCTGAGAGGGTGTGAAAAATATGAAGAGCCTCAAAACGGGTCAAAAATCTGAGGAGCATGAAACGGTCTGAAAAATAGGAGGAGGATGAAGCGGTGTTCAAAAATATGAAGAGCCCGAAAAGGGGTGAAAAATATGAAGAGCTTCAAAAGGTGTCAAAAATATGAGGAGGAAGAAATGGTCTGAAAAATAGGAGGAGCATGAAGCGGTGTTGAAAAACATGAAGAGCCTGAAAAGGTGTGAAAAATATGAAGAGCTTCAAAAGATGTCAAAAATATGAAGAGCATGAAACGGTCTGAAAAATAGGAGGAGCATGAAGCGTTGTTGAAAAACATGAAGAGCCTGAAAAGGTGTGAAAAATATGAAGAGCTTACAAAGGTTTCAAAATTATGAGGAGCATGAAAAGGTCTGAAAAATAGGAGGAGCATGATTTGATGTTGAAAAACATGAAGAGCCTGAAAAGGTGTGAAAAATACAAGAGATTCTAAAGGTGTGAAATATATGAGGAGCATGAAACGGTCTGAAAAAGAGGAGGAGCATATAACAGTGTTCAAAAACATGAAGAGCCTGGAATGGTGTGAAAAATATGAAGAGGTTTAAAACGTGTCAAAAACATGAGGAGCATGAAACGGTCTGAAAAATAGGAGCAGCATGAAATGGTGTTCAAAAACATGAAGAGCCTGAAAAGGTGTGAAAAATATGAACAGCTTCAAAAGGTGTGAAATGAAGCGCATGAAACAATCTGAAAAATAGGAGGAGCATGAATCTGTGCTCAAAACATGAAGAGCCTGAGAAGGTGTGAAAAATATGAAGAGCTTCAAAAGGTGAGAAAAATATGAGGAGCATGAAACGGTCTGAAAAATGCGAGGAGAATGAAGCAGTGTTGAAAAACATGAAGAGCCTGAAAAGGTGTGAAAAATATGAAGAGCTTCAAAAGGTGTCAAAAATATGAGGAGCATGAAACGGTTTGAAAAATAGGAGGAGAATGAAGCGGTCTGAAAAATAGGAGGAGCATGACACGGTCTGAAAAATGCGAGGAGCATGAAGCGGTGTTGAAAAACATGAAGAGCCTGAAAAGGTGTGAAAAATAGGAGGAGCTTCAAAAGGTGTCAAAAATGTGAGGGCAAAAAACGATCTTAAAAATAGGAGGAGCATGAAACGATGTTGAAAAACATGAAAAGCATGAAAAGGTGTGAAAAATAGGAAGAGCTTCAAAAGGTGTCAAAAAATTAGGAGCATGAAGCGGTCTGAAAAATAAGAAGAGCATGAAGCGGTGGTCAAAAACAAGAAGAGCCTGAAAACGTATGAAAAATATGAAGAGCTTCAAATGGTGTGAAAAATAAGAGGAGCATGAAACGGTCAGAAAAATAGGAGGAGCATGACTTGATGTTGAAAAACATGAAGAGCCTGAAAAGGTGTGAAATATGAAGAGCTTCAAAAGTTGTCAAAAATATGAGGAGCATTAAACGTTCTGAAAAATAGGAGGACCATGAAACGTTGTTCAAAAGCATGAAGAGCCTGGAAAGGTGTGAAAAATATGAAGAGCCACAAAACGGGTCAAAAATATGAGGAGCATCAAACGGTCTGAAAAAGAGGAGGAGCATGAAGCAGTGTTCAAAAACATGAAGAGCCTGAAAAGGTGTGAAAAATATGAAGAGCTTCAAATGGTGTGAAAATTATGAGGAGCATGAAACGGTCTGAAAAATAGGAGGAGCATGATTTGATGTTGAAAAACATGAAGAGCCTGAAAAGGTGTGAAAAATACAAGAGCTTCTAAAGGTGTGAAATATATGAGGGGCATGAAACGGTCTGAAAAATAGGAGGAGCATGAAGCTGTGCTCAAAAACATTAAGAGCCTGAGAAGGGGTTAAAAATATGAAGAGCTTCAAAAAGTGTCAAAAGTATGAAGAGCATGAAACGTTCTGAAAAAGGAGTAGCATGAAACCATGTTCAAAAACATGAAGAGCCTGAAAAGGTGTGAAAAATATGAAGAGCTTCAAAAGGTGTCAAAATATGAGGAACATGAAATGGTATGAAAATTTGAGGAGTATGAAACGGTCTTAAAAATAGGAGGGACATGAAGCGGTGTTCAAAAACATGGAGAGCCTGAAAAGGTGTGAAAAATAGGACGAGCATGAAACGTTCTCAAAAAAGGAGGAGCATGAAACCGTCTTAAAAATAGGAGGAGAATGAAGCGGTGTTCAAAAACATGGAGAGCCGGAAAAGGTGTGAAAAACATGAAGAGCTTCAAAAGGTGTCAACAACATGAAGAGCATGAAACGGTCTGAAAAATATGAGGAGCATGAAGCGGTGTTCAAAAACATGGAGAGGCTGAAAAGGTGTGAAAAATATGAAGAGCTTCAAACGGTGTCAAAAATAAGAGGAGCATGAAACGGTCTGAAAAATAGGAGGAGCATGAAGCAGTGTTGAAAAACATGAAGAGCCTGAAAAGGTGTGAAAAATATGAAGAGCTTCAAAAGGTGTCAAAAATATGAGGAGCATGAAACAGTCTGAAAATTAGGAGGAGCATGAAGCGGTGTTGAAAAACATGAAGGGCCTGAAAAGGTTTGAAAAATATGAAGAGCTTCAAAAAGTTTCAAAAATATGAGGAGCATGAAAAGGTCTGAAAAATATGAGGAGCACGAAACTGTCTGAAAAATAGGAGGAGAATGAAACGGCATTGAAAAATATGAAGAGCTTCAAAAGGTTTCGAAAATATGAGGAGCATGAAACGGTCTGAAAAAAAAGAGGATCATGAAACAGTGTTGAAAAACTTGGAAAGCCTTAAAAGGTGTGAAAAATATGAAGAGCATCAAAATGTGTCAAAAACATGAGGAGCATGAGACAGTCTGAAAAATATGAGGAGCATGAAACTGTCTGAAAAAGAGGAGGAGCATTAAATGGTGTTGTAAAACATGAAGAGCTTCAAAAAGTGTCAGAAATATGAGGAGCAAGAAACGGTCTGAAAAATATGAGGAGCATGAAACGGTCTGAAAATTAGGAGGAGCACGAAACGCTGTTGAAAAATATGAAGAGCCTGAAATGGTGTGAAAAATATGAAGATCTTAAAAAGGTGTGAAAAATATGAGGAGCATGAAAGGGTCTGAAAAATACGAGGAGCATGATATGGTCTGAAATATAGGAGAAGCATGAAACGTTGTTGAAAAACATGAAGAGTCGAAAAGGTGTGAATAATATGAAGAGCTTCAAAAGGTGTCAAAAATATGAAAAGCATGAAACGGTCTGAAAAAGAGGAGGAGAATGAAACGGTGTTGAAAAACATGAAGAGCCTGAAAAGGTGTGAAAAATATGAACAGCTTCAAAAGGTGTCAAAAATATGAGGAGCATGAAAGGGTCTGAAAAATACGAGGAGCATGATACGGTCTGAAATATAGGAGAAGCATGAAACGGTGTTGAAAAACATGAAGAGTCGAAAAGGTGGAAAAATAGGAAGAGCTTCAAAAAGTGTCAAAAATATGAGAAGCATGAAATGGTCTGAAAAATAGGAGGAGTATGAAACGGTGTTGAAAAACATGAAGAGCCTGAAAAGGTTTGAAACATATGAAGAGCTTCAAAAGGTGTCAAAAATATGAGGAGCATGAAACAGTCTGAAAAATAGGAGGAGCAGGAAGTGGTGTTGAAAAACATGAAGAGCCTGAAAAGGTGTGAAAAATATGAAGAGCTTCAAAAGGTGTCAAAAATATGAGGAGCATGAAACAGTCTGAAAATTAGGAGGAGCATGAAGCGGTGTTGAAAAACATGAAGGGCCTGAAAAGGTTTGAAAAATATGAAGAGCTTCAAAAAGTTTCAAAAATATGAGGAGCATGTAAACGTCTGAAAAATATGAGGAGCACGAAACTGTCTGAAAAATAGGAGGAGAATGAAACGGCATTGAAAAACATGAAGAGCTTCAAAAGGTTTCGAAAATATGAGGAGCATGAAACGGTCTGAAAAAAAAGAGGATCATGAAACGGTGTTGAAAAACTTGGAAAGCCTTAAAAGGTGTGAAAAATATGAAGAGCATCAAAATGTGTCAAAAACATGAGGAGCATGAGACAGTCTGAAAAATATGAGGAGCATGAAACTGTCTGAAAAAGAGGAGGAGCATTAAATGGTGTTGTAAAACATGAAGAGCTTCAAAAAGCGTCAGAAATATGAGGAGCATGAAACGGTCTGAAAAATCTGAGGAGCATGAAACGGTCTGAAAATTAGGAAGAGCACGAAACGCTGTTGAAAAACATGAAGAGCCTGAAATGGTGTGAAAAATATGAAGAGCTTCAAGGGTGTCAAAAATATGAGGAGCATGAAAAAGTCTGAAAAATAGGAGGAGCATGAAACGGTGTTGAAAAACAGGAAGAGCATGAAAAGGTGTGAAAAATAGGAAGAGCTTCAAAAGGTGTCAAAAATATGAGGATCATGAAACGGTCTGAAAAATAGGAGGAGCATGAAACGGTCTGAAAAATGGGAGGAGCATGAAGCGGTGTTCAAAAACATGAAGACCCAGAAAAGGTGTGAAAAATATGAAGAGCTTCAAAAGGTGTGAAAAATATGAAGAACATGAAATGGTCTGAAAATTAGGAGGAGCATGAAACGGTGTTGAAAAATATGAAGAGCTTGAAAAGGGGTCAAAAATATGAAGAGCTTCAAAAGGTGTCAATAATATGAGGAGCATGAAACGGTCTGAAAAATAGGAGGAGCATGAAGCTTTGCTCAAAAACATGAAGAGCCTGAGAGGGTGTGAAAAATATGAAGAGCCTCAAAACGGGTCAAAAATCTGAGGAGCATGAAACGGTCTGAAAAATAGGAGGAGGATGAAGCGGTGTTCAAAAATATGAAGAGCCCGAAAAGGGGTGAAAAATATGAAGAGCTTCAAAAGGTGTCAAAAATATGAGGAGGAAGAAATGGTCTGAAAAATAGGAGGAGCATGAAGCGGTGTTGAAAAACATGAAGAGCCTGAAAAGGTGTGAAAAATATGAAGAGCTTCAAAAGATGTCAAAAATATGAAGAGCATGAAACGGTCTGAAAAATAGGAGGAGCATGAAGCGTTGTTGAAAAACATGAAGAGCCTGAAAAGGTGTGAAAAATATGAAGAGCTTACAAAGGTTTCAAAATTATGAGGAGCATGAAAAGGTCTGAAAAATAGGAGGAGCATGATTTGATGTTGAAAAACATGAAGAGCCTGAAAAGGTGTGAAAAATACAAGAGATTCTAAAGGTGTGAAATATATGAGGAGCATGAAACGGTCTGAAAAAGAGGAGGAGCATATAACAGTGTTCAAAAACATGAAGAGCCTGGAATGGTGTGAAAAATATGAAGAGGTTTAAAACGTGTCAAAAACATGAGGAGCATGAAACGGTCTGAAAAATAGGAGCAGCATGAAATGGTGTTCAAAAACATGAAGAGCCTGAAAAGGTGTGAAAAATATGAACAGCTTCAAAAGGTGTGAAATGAAGCGCATGAAACAATCTGAAAAATAGGAGGAGCATGAATCTGTGCTCAAAACATGAAGAGCCTGAGAAGGTGTGAAAAATATGAAGAGCTTCAAAAGGTGAGAAAAATATGAGGAGCATGAAACGGTCTGAAAAATGCGAGGAGAATGAAGCAGTGTTGAAAAACATGAAGAGCCTGAAAAGGTGTGAAAAATATGAAGAGCTTCAAAAGGTGTCAAAAATATGAGGAGCATGAAACGGTTTGAAAAATAGGAGGAGAATGAAGCGGTCTGAAAAATAGGAGGAGCATGACACGGTCTGAAAAATGCGAGGAGCATGAAGCGGTGTTGAAAAACATGAAGAGCCTGAAAAGGTGTGAAAAATAGGAGGAGCTTCAAAAGGTGTCAAAAGTGTGAGGAGGAAAAAACGATCTTAAAAATAGGAGGAGCATGAAACGATGTTGAAAAACATGAAAAGCATGAAAAGGTGTGAAAAATAGGAAGAGCTTCAAAAGGTGTCAAAAAATTAGGAGCATGAAGCGGTCTGAAAAATAAGAAGAGCATGAAGCGGTGGTCAAAAACAAGAAGAGCCTGAAAACGTATGAAAAATATGAAGAGCTTCAAATGGTGTGAAAAATAAGAGGAGCATGAAACGGTCAGAAAAATAGGAGGAGCATGACTTGATGTTGAAAAACATGAAGAGCCTGAAAAGGTGTGAAATATGAAGAGCTTCAAAAGTTGTCAAAAATATGAGGAGCATTAAACGTTCTGAAAAATAGGAGGACCATGAAACGTTGTTCAAAAGCATGAAGAGCCTGGAAAGGTGTGAAAAATATGAAGAGCCACAAAACGGGTCAAAAATATGAGGAGCATCAAACGGTCTGAAATAGAGGAGGAGCATGAAGCAGTGTTCAAAAACATGAAGAGCCTGAAAAGGTGTGAAAAATATGAAGAGCTTCAAATGGTGTGAAAATTATGAGGAGCATGAAACGGTCTGAAAAATAGGAGGAGCATGATTTGATGTTGAAAAACATGAAGAGCCTGAAAAGGTGTGAAAAATACAAGAGCTTCTAAAGGTGTGAAATATATGAGGAGCATGAAACGGTCTGAAAAATAGGAGGAGCATGAAGCTGTGCTCAAAAACATTAAGAGCCTGAGAAGGGGTTAAAAATATGAAGAGCTTCTAAAGGTGTCAAAAATATGAGGAGCATGAAACGGACTGAAGAACGGAAGGAGCATGAAACGGTGTTCAAAAACATGAAGAGCCTGAAAAGGTGTGAAAAATATGAAGAACATCAAAAGGTGTGAAAAATATGAGGAGCATGAAACTGTCTGAAAAATACGAGGATCATGAAGCGGTGTTGAGAAACATGAAGAGCCTGAAAAGGTGTGAAAAATATGAAGAGCTTCTAAAGGTGTCAAAAATATGAGGAACATGAAACGGTCTGAAAAATAGGAGCAGCATGAAATGGTGTTCAAAAACATGAAGAGCTTGAAAAGGTGTGAAAAATATGAATAGCTTCAAAAGGTGTGAAATACATGAGGAGAATGAAACGATCTGAAAAATAGGAGGAGCATGAAGCTGTGCTCAAAACATGAAGAGCCTGAGAAAGTGTGAAAAATATGAAGAGCTTCAAAAGGTGTGAAAAATATGAGGAGCATGAAACGGTCTGAAAAATACTAGGAGCATGAAGCGGTGTTCAAAAACATGAAGAGCCTGAAAAGGTGTGTCAAATACGAGAGTTTCTAAAGGTGTGAAGTACATGAGGAGCATGAAATGGTCTGAAAAATAGGAGGAGCATTAAGCGGTGTACAAAAACTTGGAGAGCCTGAAAAGGTATGAAAAATATGAAGAGCTTCAAAAGTTGTCAAAAATATGAGGAGAATGAAACGGTCTGAAAAAGAGAAAGCATTAAGCGGTGTTCAAAAACATGAAGATCCTGAAAAGGTGTGAAATCTATGAAGAGCTTCAAAAGCTGTCAAATATATGAGGAGCATGAAACTGTCTGAAAAATAGCAGGAGCATGAAACTGTCTGAAAAAGAGGAGGAGCATGAAACGGTGTTCAAAAACATAAAGAGCCTGATAAGGTTTGAAAAATAGGAGGAGCTTCAAAAGGTGTCAAAAATATGAGGAGCATGAAACGGTCTGAAAAATAGGAGGAGAATGAAGCTGTGTGCAAAAACATGAAGAGCCTGAAAATGTGTGAAAAATATGAAGAGCTTCAAAGGGTGTCAAAAATAGGAGGAGCATGAAACGGTCTCAAAAATAGGAGGAGCTTGACGCGATGTTCAAAAACATGTAGAGCCTGACAAGGTGTGAAAAATATGAAAGGCTTCAAAAGATTTCAAATATATGAGGAGCATGAAACGGTCTGAAAAATAGAAGGAGCATCAAGCGGTGTTGAGAAACATGAAGAGCCTGAAAAGGTGTGAAAAATATGAAGAGCCTCAAAACGTGTCAAAAATATGAGGAGCATGAAACGGTCTGACAAATAGTTGGAGCATGAAATGGTCTGAAAAATAGGAGGAGCATGAAGCGGTGTTGAAAAACATGAAGACCCTGAAAAGGTGTGAAAATTATGAAGAGCTTCAAATTGTGTCAAAAATATGAGGAGCATGAAACGGTCTGAAAAATAGGAGGCACATGAAACGGTCTGAAAAAAAGGAGGAGCATGAAACGGTGGGGAAAAACATGAAGAGCTTGAAAACGTGTGAAAAATAGGAAGAGCTTCAAAAGCTGTGAGAAATATGAAGAGCTTCAAAAGGTGTCAAAAATGAGATGAGCATGAAACGGTCTGAAAATTCGGAGCAGCATGAAGTTGTGTTGAAAACATGAAGAGCCTGACAAGGTGTGAAATATATGAAGAGCTTCAAAAGGTGTCAAAAATATGAGGAGTATGAAACGGTCTGAAAAAGAGGAGGAGCATGAAACGGTCTGAAAATTAGGAGGAGTATGAAAGAGTGTGGAAAAATATGGAGAGCCTGAAAAGGAGTTAAATATAGGAAGAGCTTCAAAAGTGACAAAAATATGAGGAGCATGAAATGGTCTGAAAAACAGGAGGTGCGTGAAGCAGTGTTCAAAATCATGAAGAGCCTGAAAAGGTGTGAAAAATAAAAGAGCTTCAAAAGGTGTGAAAAATATGAGGAGCATGAAACGGTCTGAAATATAGCAGCAGGAAGGGGTGTTGAAATACATGAAGAGCTTGAAAAGGTGTGAAAAATATGAAGAGCTTCAAAGGGTGTCAAAAATATGAGGAGCATGAAACGGTCTGAAAAATAGGAGGAGCATGAAGCAGTGTTCAAAAACATGGAGAACCTGAAAAGGTGTGAAAAATATGAAGAGCCTCAAAACCTGTCAGATATATGAGGGGCATGAAACGGTCTGAAAAAGAGGAGGAGCATGAAGCAGTGTTGAAAAACATGAAGAGCCTGAAAAGGTGTGAAAAATATGAAGAGCTTCAAAACGTGTCAAAAATATGAGGAGCGTGAAACGGTCTGAAAATAGGAGGAGCATGAAGCGGTTTTGAAAAAGATGAAGAGCCTGAAAAGGTGTGAAAAATATGAAGAGCTTCAAAAGGTGTCAAAAGTATGAGGAACATGAAACGCTCTGAAATATAGAAGGAGCATCAAGCGGTGTTGAGAAACATGAAGAGCCTGAAAAGGTGTGAAAAATATGAAGAGCTTCAAAAGGTGTCAAAAATATGAGGAGCATGAAACGGTCTGAAAAATAGGAGGAGCATGAAACGGTCTGAAAAATAGGAGGAGCATGAAACGGTGTTGAAACACATGAAGAGCCTGAAAAGGTGGGAAAAATATGAAGAGCTTCAAAAGATGTCAAAAATATGAAGAGCATGAAACGTTCTGAAAAATAGGAGGAGCATGAAGCGTTGTTGAAAAACATGAAGAGCCTGAAAAGGTGTGAAAAATATGAAGAGCTTACAAAGGTTTCAAAATTATGAGGAGCATGAAAAGGTCTGAAAAATAGGAGGAGCATGATTTGATGTTGAAAAACATGAAGAGCCTGAAAAGGTGTGAAAAATACAAGAGATTCTAAAGGTGTGAAATATATGAGGAGCATGAAACGGTCTGAAAAAGAGGAGGAGCATATAACAGTGTTCAAAAACATGAAGAGCCTGGAATGGTGTGAAAAATATGAAGAGGTTTAAAACGTGTCAAAAACATGAGGAGCATGAAACGGTCTGAAAAATAGGAGCAGCATGAAATGGTGTTCAAAAACATGAAGAGCCTGAAAAGGTGTGAAAAATATGAACAGCTTCAAAAGGTGTGAAATGAAGCGCATGAAACAATCTGAAAAATAGGAGGAGCATGAATCTGTGCTCAAAACATGAAGAGCCTGAGAAGGTGTGAAAAATATGAAGAGCTTCAAAAGGTGAGAAAAATATGAGGAGCATGAAACGGTCTGAAAAATGCGAGGAGCATGAAGCAGTGTTGAAAAACTTGAAGAGCCTGAAAAGGTGTGAAAAATATGAAGAGCTTCAAAAGGTGTCAAAAATATGAGGAGCATGAAACGGTTTGAAAAATAGGAGGAGAATGAAGCGGTCTGAAAAATAGGAGGAGCATGACACGGTCTGAAAAATGCGAGGAGCATGAAGCGGTGTTGAAAAACATGAAGAGCCTGAAAAGGTGTGAAAAATAGGAGGAGCTTCAAAAGGTGTCAAAAATGTGAGGAGCAAAAAACGATCTTAAAAATAGGAGGAGCATGAAACGATGTTGAAAAACATGAAAAGCATGAAAAGGTGTGAAAAATAGGAAGAGCTTCAAAAGGTGTCAAAAAATTAGGAGCATGAAGCGGTCTGAAAAATAAGAAGAGCATGAAGCGGTGGTCAAAAACAAGAAGAGCCTGAAAACGTATGAAAAATATGAAGAGCTTCAAATGGTGTGAAAAATAAGAGGAGCATGAAACGGTCAGAAAAATAGGAGGAGCATGACTTGATGTTGAAAAACATGAAGAGCCTGAAAAGGTGTGAAATATGAAGAGCTTCAAAAGTTGTCAAAAATATGAGGAGCATTAAACGTTCTGAAAAATAGGAGGACCATGAAACGTTGTTCAAAAACATGAAGAGCCTGGAAAGGTGTGAAAAATATGAAGAGCCACAAAACGGGTCAAAAATATGAGGAGCATCAAACGGTCTGAAAAAGAGGAGGAGCATGAAGCAGTGTTCAAAAACATGAAGAGCCTGAAAAGGTGTGAAAAATATGAAGAGCTTCAAATGGTGTGAAAATTATGAGGAGCATGAAACGGTCTGAAAAATAGGAGGAGCATGAAGCTGTGCTCAAAAACATTAAGAGCCTGAGAAGGGGTTAAAAATATGAAGAGCTTCTAAAGGTGTCAATAATATGAGGAGCATGAAACGGACTGAAGAACTGAAGGAGCATGAAACGGTGTTCAAAAACATGAAGAGCCTGAAAAGGTGTGAAAAATATGAAGAACTTCAAAAGGTGTGAAAAATATGAGGAGCATGAAACTGTCTGAAAAATACGAGGATCATGAAGCGGTGTTGAGAAACATGAAGAGCCTGAAAAGGTGTGAAAAATACAAGAGCTTCTAAAGGTGTGAAATATATGAGGAGCATGAAACGGTCTGAAAAATAGGAGGAGCATGAAGCTGTGCTCAAAAACATTAAGAGCCTGAGAAGGGGTTAAAAATATGAAGAGCTTCTAAAGGTGTCAAAAATATGAGGAGCATGAAACGGACTGAAGAACTGAAGGAGCATGAAACGGTGTTCAAAAACATGAAGAGCCTGAAAAGGTGTGAAAAATATGAAGAACTTCAAAAGGTGTGAAAAATATGAGGAGCATGAAACTGTCTGAAAAATACGAGGATCATGAAGCGGTGTTGAGAAACATGAAGAGCCTGAAAAGGTGTGAAAAATATTAAGAGCTTCTAAAGGTGTCAAAAATTTGAGGAACATGAAACGGTCTGAAAAATAGGAGCAGCATGAAATGGTGTTCAAAAACATGAAGAGCTTGAAAAGGTGTGAAAAACATGAATAGCTTCAAAAGGTGTGAAATACATGAGGAGAATGAAACGATCTGAAAAATAGGAGGAGCATGAAGCTGTGCTCAAAACATGAAGAGCCTGAGAAAGTGTGAAAAATATGAAGAGCTTCAAAAGGTGTGAAAAATATGAGGAGCATGAAACGGTCTGAAAAATACTAGGAGCATGAAGCGGTGTTCAAAAACATGAAGAGCCTGAAAAGGTGTGTCAAATACGAGAGTTTCTAAAGGTGTGAAGTACATGAGGAGCATGAAATGGTCTGAAAAATAGGAGGAGCATTAAGCGGTGTACAAAAACTTGGAGAGCCTGAAAAGGCATGAAAAATATGAAGAGCTTCAAAAGTTGTCAAAAATATGAGGAGAATGAAACGGTCTGAAAAAGAGAAAGCATTAAGCGGTGTTCAAAAACATGAAGATCCTGAAAAGGTGTGAAATCTATGAAGAGCTTCAAAAGCTGTCAAATATATGAGGAGCATGAAACTGTCTGAAAAATAGCAGGAGCATGAAACTGTCTGAAAAAGAGGAGGAGCATGAAACGGTGTTCAAAAACATAAAGAGCCTGATAAGGTTTGAAAAATAGGAGGAGCTTCAAAAGGTGTCAAAAATATGAGGAGCATGAAACGGTCTGAAAAATAGGAGGAGAATGAAGCTGTGTGCAAAAACATGAAGAGCCTGAAAATGTGTGAAAAATATGAAGAGCTTCAAAGGGTGTCAAAAATAGGAGGAGCATGAAACGGTCTCAAAAATAGGAGGAGCTTGACGCGATGTTCAAAAACATGTAGAGCCTGACAAGGTGTGAAAAATATGAAAGGCTTCAAAAGATTTCAAATATATGAGGAGCATGAAACGGTCTGAAAAATAGAAGGAGCATCAAGCGGTGTTGAGAAACATGAAGAGCCTGAAAAGGTGTGAAAAATATGAAGAGCCTCAAAACGTGTCAAAAATATGAGGAGCATGAAACGGTCTGACAAATAGTTGGAGCATGAAACGGTCTGAAAAATAGGAGGAGCATGAAGCGGTGTTGAAAAACATGAAGACCCTGAAAAGGTGTGAAAATTATGAAGAGCTTCAAATTGTGTCAAAAATATGAGGAGCATGAAACGGTCTGAAAAATAGGAGGCACATGAAACGGTCTGAAAAAAAGGAGGAGCATGAAACGGTGGGGAAAAACATGAAGAGCTTGAAAACGTGTGAAAAATAGGAAGAGCTTCAAAAGCTGTGAGAAATATGAAGAGCTTCAAAAGGTGTCAAAAATGAGATGAGCATGAAACGGTCTGAAAATTCGGAGCAGCATGAAGTTGTGTTGAAAACATGAAGAGCCTGACAAGGTGTGAAATATATGAAGAGCTTCAAAAGGTGTCAAAAATATGAGGAGTATGAAACGGTCTGAAAAAGAGGAGGAGCATGAAACGGTCTGAAAATTAGGAGGAGTATGAAAGAGTGTGGAAAAATATGGAGAGCCTGAAAAGGAGTTAAATATAGGAAGAGCTTCAAAAGTGACAAAAATATGAGGAGCATGAAATGGTCTGAAAAACAGGAGGTGCGTGAAGCAGTGTTCAAAATCATGAAGAGCCTGAAAAGGTGTGAAAAATAAAAGAGCTTCAAAAGGTGTGAAAAATATGAGGAGCATGAAACGGTCTGAAATATAGCAGCAGGAAGGGGTGTTGAAATACATGAAGAGCTTGAAAAGGTGTGAAAAATATGAAGAGCTTCAAAGGGTGTCAAAAATATGAGGAGCATGAAACGGTCTGAAAAATAGGAGGAGCATGAAGCAGTGTTCAAAAACATGGAGAACCTGAAAAGGTGTGAAAAATATGAAGAGCCTCAAAACCTGTCAGATATATGAGGGGCATGAAACGGTCTGAAAAAGAGGAGGAGCATGAAGCAGTGTTGAAAAACATGAAGAGCCTGAAAAGGTGTGAAAAATAGGAAGAGCTTCAAAACGTGTCAAAAATATGAGGAGCGTGAAACGGTCTGAAAATAGGAGGAGCATGAAGCGGTTTTGAAAAAGATGAAGAGCCTGAAAAGGTGTGAAAAATATGAAGAGCTTCAAAAGGTGTCAAAAGTATGAGGAACATGAAACGCTCTGAAATATAGAAGGAGCATCAAGCGGTGTTGAGAAACATGAAGAGCCTGAAAAGGTGTGAAAAATATGAAGAGCTTCAAAAGGTGTCAAAAATATGAGGAGCATGAAACGGTCTGAAAAATAGGAGGAGCATGAAACGGTCTGAAAAATAGGAGGAGCATGAAACGGTGTTGAAACACATGAAGAGCCTGAAAAGGTGGGAAAAATATGAAGAGCTTCAAAAGATGTCAAAAATATGAAGAGCATGAAACGTTCTGAAAAATAGGAGGAGCATGAAGCGTTGTTGAAAAACATGAAGAGCCTGAAAAGGTGTGAAAAATATGAAGAGCTTACAAAGGTTTCAAAATTATGAGGAGCATGAAAAGGTCTGAAAAATAGGAGGAGCATGATTTGATGTTGAAAAACATGAAGAGCCTGAAAAGGTGTGAAAAATACAAGAGATTCTAAAGGTGTGAAATATATGAGGAGCATGAAACGGTCTGAAAAAGAGGAGGAGCATATAACAGTGTTCAAAAACATGAAGAGCCTGGAATGGTGTGAAAAATATGAAGAGGTTTAAAACGTGTCAAAAACATGAGGAGCATGAAACGGTCTGAAAAATAGGAGCAGCATGAAATGGTGTTCAAAAACATGAAGAGCCTGAAAAGGTGTGAAAAATATGAACAGCTTCAAAAGGTGTGAAATGAAGCGCATGAAACAATCTGAAAAATAGGAGGAGCATGAATCTGTGCTCAAAACATGAAGAGCCTGAGAAGGTGTGAAAAATATGAAGAGCTTCAAAAGGTGAGAAAAATATGAGGAGCATGAAACGGTCTGAAAAATGCGAGGAGCATGAAGCAGTGTTGAAAAACTTGAAGAGCCTGAAAAGGTGTGAAAAATATGAAGAGCTTCAAAAGGTGTCAAAAATATGAGGAGCATGAAACGGTTTGAAAAATAGGAGGAGAATGAAGCGGTCTGAAAAATAGGAGGAGCATGACACGGTCTGAAAAATGCGAGGAGCATGAAGCGGTGTTGAAAAACATGAAGAGCCTGAAAAGGTGTGAAAAATAGGAGGAGCTTCAAAAGGTGTCAAAAATGTGAGGAGCAAAAAACGATCTTAAAAATAGGAGGAGCATGAAACGATGTTGAAAAACATGAAAAGCATGAAAAGGTGTGAAAAATAGGAAGAGCTTCAAAAGGTGTCAAAAAATTAGGAGCATGAAGCGGTCTGAAAAATAAGAAGAGCATGAAGCGGTGGTCAAAAACAAGAAGAGCCTGAAAACGTATGAAAAATATGAAGAGCTTCAAATGGTGTGAAAAATAAGAGGAGCATGAAACGGTCAGAAAAATAGGAGGAGCATGACTTGATGTTGAAAAACATGAAGAGCCTGAAAAGGTGTGAAATATGAAGAGCTTCAAAAGTTGTCAAAAATATGAGGAGCATTAAACGTTCTGAAAAATAGGAGGACCATGAAACGTTGTTCAAAAACATGAAGAGCCTGGAAAGGTGTGAAAAATATGAAGAGCCACAAAACGGGTCAAAAATATGAGGAGCATCAAACGGTCTGAAAAAGAGGAGGAGCATGAAGCAGTGTTCAAAAACATGAAGAGCCTGAAAAGGTGTGAAAAATATGAAGAGCTTCAAATGGTGTGAAAATTATGAGGAGCATGAAACGGTCTGAAAAATAGGAGGAGCATGATTTGATGTTGAAAAACATGAAGAGCCTGAAAAGGTGTGAAAAATACAAGAGCTTCTAAAGGTGTGAAATATATGAGGAGCATGAAACGGTCTGAAAAATAGGAGGAGCATGAAGCTGTGCTCAAAAACATTAAGAGCCTGAGAAGGGGTTAAAAATATGAAGAGCTTCTAAAGGTGTCAATAATATGAGGAGCATGAAACGGACTGAAGAACTGAAGGAGCATGAAACGGTGTTCAAAAACATGAAGAGCCTGAAAAGGTGTGAAAAATATGAAGAACTTCAAAAGGTGTGAAAAATATGAGGAGCATGAAACTGTCTGAAAAATACGAGGATCATGAAGCGGTGTTGAGAAACATGAAGAGCCTGAAAAGGTGTGAAAAATATGAAGAGCTTCTAAAGGTGTCAAAAATATGAGGAACATGAAACGGTCTGAAAAATAGGAGCAGCATGAAATGGTGTTCAAAAACATGAAGAGCTTGAAAAGGTGTGAAAAACATGAATAGCTTCAAAAGGTGTGAAATACATGAGGAGAATGAAACGATCTGAAAAATAGGAGGAGCATGAAGCTGTGCTCAAAACATGAAGAGCCTGAGAAAGTGTGAAAAATATGAAGAGCTTCAAAAGGTGTGAAAAATATGAGGAGCATGAAACGGTCTGAAAAATACTAGGAGCATGAAGCGGTGTTCAAAAACATGAAGAGCCTGAAAAGGTGTGTCAAATACGAGAGTTTCTAAAGGTGTGAAGTACATGAGGAGCATGAAATGGTCTGAAAAATAGGAGGAGCATTAAGCGGTGTACAAAAACTTGGAGAGCCTGAAAAGGCATGAAAAATATGAAGAGCTTCAAAAGTTGTCAAAAATATGAGGAGAATGAAACGGTCTGAAAAAGAGAAAGCATTAAGCGGTGTTCAAAAACATGAAGATCCTGAAAAGGTGTGAAATCTATGAAGAGCTTCAAAAGCTGTCAAATATATGAGGAGCATGAAACTGTCTGAAAAATAGCAGGAGCATGAAACTGTCTGAAAAAGAGGAGGAGCATGAAACGGTGTTCAAAAACATAAAGAGCCTGATAAGGTTTGAAAAATAGGAGGAGCTTCAAAAGGTGTCAAAAATATGAGGAGCATGAAACGGTCTGAAAAATAGGAGGAGAATGAAGCTGTGTGCAAAAACATGAAGAGCCTGAAAATGTGTGAAAAATATGAAGAGCTTCAAAGGGTGTCAAAAATAGGAGGAGCATGAAACGGTCTCAAAAATAGGAGGAGCTTGACGCGATGTTCAAAAACATGTAGAGCCTGACAAGGTGTGAAAAATATGAAAGGCTTCAAAAGATTTCAAATATATGAGGAGCATGAAACGGTCTGAAAAATAGAAGGAGCATCAAGCGGTGTTGAGAAACATGAAGAGCCTGAAAAGGTGTGAAAAATATGAAGAGCCTCAAAACGTGTCAAAAATATGAGGAGCATGAAATGGTCTGAAAAATAGTTGGAGCATGAAACGGTCTGAAAAATAGGAGGAGCATGAAGCGGTGTTGAAAAACATGAAGAGCCTGAAAAGGTGTGAAAATTATGAAGAGCTTCAAATTGTGTCAAAAATATGAGGAGCATGAAACGGTCTCAAAAAAAGGAGGAGCATGAAACGGTCTGAAAAAAGGAGGAGCATGAAACGGTGTGGAAAAACATGAAGAGCTTGAAAACGTGTGAAAAATATGAAGAGCTTCAAAAGCTGTGAGAAATATGAAGAGCTTCAAAGGGTGTCAAAAATATGAGGAGCATGAAAAGGTCTGAAAAATAGGAGGAGCATGATTTGATGTTGAAAAACATGAAGAGCCTGAAAAGGTGTGAAAAATACAAGAGATTCTAAAGGTGTGAAATATATGAGGAGCATGAAACAGTCTGAAAAAGAGGAGGAGCATATAACAGTGTTCAAAAACATGAAGAGCCTGAAAAGGTGTGAAAAATATGAACAGCTTCAAAAGGTGTGAAATGAAGCGCTTGAAACAATCTGAAAAATAGGAGGAGCATGAATCTGTGCTCAAAACATGAAGAGCCTGAGAAGGTGTGAAAAATATGAAGAGCTTCAAAAGGTGAGAAAAATATGAGGAGCATGAAACGGTCTGAAAAATGCGAGGAGCATGAAGCGGTGTTGAAAACCATGAAGAGCCTGAAAAGGTGTGAAAAATATGAAGAGCTTCAAAAGGTGTCAAAAATATGAGGAGCATGAAACGGTTTGAAAAATAGGAGGAGAATGAAGCGGTCTGAAAAATAGGAGGAGCATGACACGGTCTGAAAAATGCGAGGAGCATGAAGCGGTGTTGAAAAACATGAAGAGCCTGAAAAGGTGTGAAAAATAAGAGGAGCTTCAAAAGGTGTCAAAAATGTGAGGAGCAAAAAACGATCTTAAAAATAGGAGGAGCATGAAACGATGTTGAAAAACATGAAAAGCATGAAAAGGTGTGAAAAATAGGAAGAGCTTCAAAAGGTGTCAAAAAATTAGGAGCATGAAGCGGTCTGAAAAATAAGAAGAGCATGAAGCGGTGGTCAAAAACAAGAAGAGCCTGAAAACGTATGAAAAATATGAAGAGCTTCAAATGGTGTGAAAAATAAGAGGAGCATGAAACGGTCAGAAAAATAGGAGGAGCATGACTTGATGTTGAAAAACATGAAGAGCCTGAAAAGGTGTGAAATATGAAGAGCTTCAAAAGTTGTCAAAAATATGAGGAGCGTTAAACGTTCTGAAAAATAGGAGGACCATGAAACGTTGTTCAAAAACATGAAGAGCCTGGAAAGGTGTGAAAAATATGAAGAGCCACAAAACGGGTCAAAAATATGAGGAGCATCAAACGGTCTGAAAAAGAGGAGGAGCATGAAGCAGTGTTCAAAAACATGAAGAGCCTGAAAAGGTGTGAAAAATATGAAGAGCTTCAAATGGTGTGAAAATTATGAGGAGCATGAAACGGTCTGAAAAATAGGAGGAGCATGATTTGATGTTGAAAAACATGAAGAGCCTGAAAAGGTGTGAAAAATACAAGAGCTTCTAAAGGTGTGAAATATATGAGGGGCATGAAACGGTCTGAAAAATAGGAGGAGCATGAAGCTGTGCTCAAAAACATTAAGAGCCTGAGAAGGGGTTAAAAATATGAAGAGCTTCTAAAGGTGTCAAAAATATGAGGAGCATGAAACGGACTGAAGAACTGAAGGAGCATGAAACGGTGTTCAAAAACATGAAGAGCCTGAAAAGGTGTGAAAAATATGAAGAACATCAAAAGGTGTGAAAAATATGAGGAGCATGAAACTGTCTGAAAAATACGAGGATCATGAATCGGTGTTGAGAAACATGAAGAGCCTGAAAAGGTGTGAAAAATATGAAGAGCTTCTAAAGGTGTCAAAAATATGAGGAACATGAAACGGTCTGAAAAATAGGAGCAGCATGAAATGGTGTTCAAAAACATGAAGAGCTTGAAAAGGTGTGAAAAATATGAATAGCTTCAAAAGGTGTGAAATACATGAGGAGAATGAAACGATCTGAAAAATAGGAGGAGCATGAAGCTGTGCTCAAAACATGAAGAGCCTGAGAAAGTGTGAAAAATATGAAGAGCTTCAAAAGGTGTGAAAAATATGAGGAGCATGAAACGGTCTGAAAAATACTAGGAGCATGAAGCGGTGTTCAAAAACATGAAGAGCCTGAAAAGGTGTGTCAAATACGAGAGTTTCTAAAGGTGTGAAATACATGAGGAGCATGAAATGGTCTGAAAAATAGGAGGAGCATTAAGCGGTGTACAAAAACTTGGAGAGCCTGAAAAGGTATGAAAAATATGAAGAGCTTCAAAAGTTGTCAAAAATATGAGGAGAATGAAACGGTCTGAAAAAGAGAAAGCATTAAGCGGTGTTCAAAAACATGAAGATCCTGAAAAGGTGTGAAATCTATGAAGAGCTTCAAAAGCTGTCAAATATATGAGGAGCATGAAACTGTCTGAAAAATAGCAGGAGCATGAAACTGTCTGAAAAAGAGGAGGAGCATGAAACGGTGTTCAAAAACATAAAGAGCCTGATAAGGTTTGAAAAATAGGAGGAGCTTCAAAAGGTGTCAAAAATATGAGGAGCATGAAACGGTCTGAAAAATAGGAGGAGAATGAAGCTGTGTGCAAAAACATGAAGAGCCTGAAAATGTGTGAAAAATATGAAGAGCTTCAAAGGGTGTCAAAAATAGGAGGAGCATGAAACGGTCTCAAAAATAGGCGGAGCTTGACGCGATGTTCAAAAACATGTAGAGCCTGACAAGGTGTGAAAAATATGAAAGGCTTCAAAAGATTTCAAATATATGAGGAGCATGAAACGGTCTGAAAAATAGAAGGAGCATCAAGCGGTGTTGAGAAACATGAAGAGCCTGAAAAGGTGTGAAAAATATGAAGAGCCTCAAAACGTGTCAAAAATATGAGGAGCATGAAACGGTCTGAAAAATAGTTGGAGCATGAAACGGTCTGAAAAATAGGAGGAGCATGAAGCGGTGTTGAAAAACATGAAGAGCCTGAAAAGGTGTGAAAATTATGAAGAGCTTCAAATTGTGTCAAAAATATGAGGAGCATGAAACGTTCTGAAAGATAGGAGGAGCATGAAACTGTGTTGAAAAACATGAAGAGCCTGAAAAGGTGTGAAATATATAAAGAGTTTCAAAAGGTGTTAAAAATATGAGGAGCATGAAACGGTCTGAAAAATAGGAGGCACATGAAACGGTCTGAAAAAAAGGAGGAGCATGAAACGGTGTGGAAAAACATGAAGAGCTTGAAAACGTGTGAAAAATAGGAAGAGCTTCAAAAGCTGTGAGAAATATGAAGAGCTTCAAAAGGTGTCAAAAATGAGATGAGCATGAAACGGTCTGAAAATTCGGAGCAGCATGAAGTTGTGTTGAAAACATGAAGAGCCTGAAAAGGTGTGAAATATATGAAGAGCTTCGAAAGGTGTCAAAAATATGAGGAGTATGAAACGGTCTGAAAAAGAGGAGGAGCATGAAACGGTCTGAAAATTAGGAGGAGTATGAAAGAGTGTGGAAAAATATGGAGAGCCTGAAAAGGAGTTAAATATAGGAAGAGCTTCAAAAGTGACAAAAATATGAGGAGCATGAAATGGTCTGAAAAACAGGAGGTGCATGAAGCAGTGTTCAAAATCATGAAGAGCCTGAAAAGGTGTGAAAAATAAAAGAGCTTCAAAAGGTGTGAAAAATATGAGGAGCATGAAACGGTCTGAAATATAGCAGGAGGAAGGGGTGTTGAAAAACATGAAGAGCCTGAAAAGGTGTGAAAAATATGAAGAGCTTCAAAGGGTGTCAAAAATATGAGGAGCATGAAACGGTCTGAAAAATAGGAGGAGCATGAAGCAGTGTTCAAAAACATGGAGAACCTGAAAAGGTGTGAAAAATATGAAGAGCCTCAAAACCTGTCAGATATATGAGGGGCATGAAACGGTCTGAAAAAGAGGAGGAGCATGAAGCAGTGTTGAAAAACATGAAGAGCCTGAAAAGGTGTGAAAAATATGAAGAACTTCAAAACGTGTCAAAAATATGAGGAGCGTGAAACGGTCTGAAAATAGGAGGAGCATGAAGCGGTTTTGAAAAAGATGAAGAGCCTGAAAAGGTGTGAAAAATATGAAGAGCTTCAAAAGGTGTCAAAAGTATGAGGAACATGAAACGCTCTGAAATATAGAAGGAGCATCAAGCGGTGTTGAGAAACATGAAGAGCCTGAAAAGGTGTGAAAAATATGAAGAGCTTCAAAAGGTGTCAAAAATATGAGGAGCATGAAACGGTCTGAAAAATAGGAGGAGCATGAAACGGTCTGAAAAATAGGAGGAGCATGAAACGGTGTTGAAACACATGAAGAGCCTGAAAAGGTGGGAAAAATATGAAGAGCTTCAAAAGATTTCAAAAATATGAGGAACATGAAATGGTCTGAAAAATAGAAGGAGCATCAAGCGGTGCTGAGAAACATGAAGAGCCTGAAAAGGTGTGAAAAATATGAAGAGCCTCAAAACGTGTCAAAAATATGAGGAGCATGAAACGGTCTGAAAAATAGTTGGAGCATGAAACGGTCAGAAAAATAGGAGGAGGATGAAGAGGTGTTGAAAAACATGAAAAGCCTGAAAAGGTGTGAAAAATAGGAGGAGCTTCAAAAGGTTTCAGAAATATGAGGAGCATGAAACGGTCTTAAAAATAGGAGGAGCATGAAGCGGTGTTGAAAAACATGAAGAGCCTGAAAAGGTGTGAAAATTATGAAGAGCTTCAAATTGTGTCAAAAATATGAGGAGCATGAAACGGTCTGAAAGATAGGAGGAGCATGAAACTGTGTTGAAAAACATGAAGAGCCTGAAAACTTGTGAAATATATAAAGAGTTTCAAAACGTGTTAAAAATATGAGGAGCATGAAACGGTCTGAAAAATAGGAGGCGCATGAAGTGGTGTTCAAAAACATGGAGAGCCTGAAAAGGTGTGAAAAATTTGAAGAGCTTCAAAAGGTGTCAAAAATATGAGGAGCATGAAACGGTCTCAAAAAAAGGAGGAGCATGAAACGGTCTGAAAAAAGGAGGAGCATGAATCGGTGTGGAAAAACATGAAGAGCTTGAAAACGTGTGAAAAATATGAAGAGCTTCAAAAGCTGTGAGAAATATGAAGAGCTTCAAAAGGTGTCAAAAATATGAGGAGCATGAAACAGTCTGAAATATAGGATAAGCAAGAAACGGTTTTTAAAAAGATGAAGAGGAGAAAATGTGTGAAAAATATGAAGAGCTACAAAAGGTGTCAAAAATATGAGAAGCATGAAACCAATGAAAAATAAGAGGAGCATGAAGCGGTGTTGAAAAACATGAAGAGCCTGAAAAGGTGTGAAAAATATGAAGAGCTACAAAAGATGTCAAAAATATGAAGAGCATGAAACGGTCTGAAAAATAGGAGGAGCATGAAGCGGTGTTGAAAAACATGAAGAGCCTGAAAAGGTGTGAAAAATATGAAGAGCTTACAAAGGTTTCAAAATTATGAGGAGCATGAAAAGGTCTGAAAAATAGGAGGAGCATGATTTGATGTTGAAAAACATGAAGAGCCTGAAAATGTGTGAAAAATACAAGAGATTCTAAAGGTGTGAAATATATGAGGAGCATGAAACAGTCTGAAAAAGAGGAGGAGCATATAACAGTGTTCAAAAACATGAAGAGCCTGAAAAGGTGTGAAAAATATGAACAGCTTCAAAAGGTGTGAAATGAAGCGCATGAAACAATCTGAAAAATAGGAGGAGCATGAATCTGTGCTCAAAACATGAAGAGCCTGAGAAGGTGTGAAAAATATGAAGAGCTTCAAAAGGTGAGAAAAATATGAGGAGCATGAAACGGTCTGAAAAATGCGAGGAGCATGAAGCGGTGTTGAAAACCATGAAGAGCCTGAAAAGGTGTGAAAAATATGAAGAGCTTCAAAAGGTGTCAAAAATATGAGGAGCATGAAACGGTTTGAAAAATAGGAGGAGAATGAAGCGGTCTGAAAAATAGGAGGAGCATGACACGGTCTGAAAAATGCGAGGAGCATGAAGCGGTGTTGAAAAACATGAAGAGCCTGAAAAGGTGTGAAAAATAAGAGGAGCTTCAAAAGGTGTCAAAAATGTGAGGAGCAAAAAACGATCTTAAAAATAGGAGGAGCATGAAACGATGTTGAAAAACATGAAAAGCATGAAAAGGTGTGAAAAATAGGAAGAGCTTCAAAAGGTGTCAAAAAATTAGGAGCATGAAGCGGTCTGAAAAATAAGAAGAGCATGAAGCGGTGGTCAAAAACAAGAAGAGCCTGAAAACGTATGAAAAATATGAAGAGCTTCAAATGGTGTGAAAAATAAGAGGAGCATGAAACGGTCAGAAAAATAGGAGGAGCATGACTTGATGTTGAAAAACATGAAGAGCCTGAAAAGGTGTGAAATATGAAGAGCTTCAAAAGTTGTCAAAAATATGAGGAGCATTAAACGTTCTGAAAAATAGGAGGACCATGAAACGTTGTTCAAAAGCATGAAGAGCCTGGAAAGGTGTGAAAAATATGAACAGCCACAAAACGGGTCAAAAATATGAGGAGCATCAAACGGTCTGAAATAGAGGAGGAGCATGAAGCAGTGTTCAAAAACATGAAGAGCCTGAAAAGGTGTGAAAAATATGAAGAGCTTCAAAAGGTGTGAAATACATGAGGAGAATGAAACGATCTGAAAAATAGGAGGAGCATGAAGCTGTGCTCAAAACATGAAGAGCCTGAGAAAGTGTGAAAAATATGAAGAGCTTCAAAAGGTGTGAAAAATATGAGGAGCATGAAACGGTCTGAAAAATACTAGGAGCATGAAGCGGTGTTCAAAAACATGAAGAGCCTGAAAAGGTGTGTCAAATACGAGAGTTTCTAAAGGTGTGAAATACATGAGGAGCATGAAATGGTCTGAAAAATAGGAGGAGCATGAAGCGGTGTACAAAAACTTGGAGAGCCTGAAAAGGTATGAAAAATATGAAGAGCTTCAAAAGTTGTCAAAAATATGAGGAGAATGAAACGGTCTGAAAAAGAGAAAGCATTAAGCGGTGTTCAAAAACATGAAGATCCTGAAAAGGTGTGAAATCTATGAAGAGCTTCAAAAGCTGTCAAATATATGAGGAGCATGAAACTGTCTGAAAAATAGCAGGAGCATGAAACTGTCTGAAAAAGAGGAGGAGCATGAAACGGTGTTCAAAAACATAAAGAGCCTGATAAGGTTTGAAAAATACGAGGAGCTTCAAAAGGTGTCAAAAATATGAGGAGCATGAAACGGTCTGAAAAATAGGAGGAGAATGAAGCTGTGTGCAAAAACATGAAGAGCCTGAAAATGTGTGAAAAATATGAAGAGCTTCAAAGGGTGTCAAAAATAGGAGGAGCATGAAACGGTCTCAAAAATAGGAGGAGCTTGACGCGATGTTCAAAAACATGTAGAGCCTGACAAGGTGTGAAAAATATGAAAGGCTTCAAAAGATTTCAAATATATGAGGAGCATGAAACGGTCTGAAAAATAGAAGGAGCATCAAGCGGTGTTGAGAAACATGAAGAGCCTGAAAAGGTGTGAAAAATATGAAGAGCCTCAAAACGTGTCAAAAATATGAGGAGCATGAAACGGTCTGAAAAATAGTTGGAGCATGAAACGGTCTGAAAAATAGGAGGAGCATGAAGCGGTGTTGAAAAACATGAAGAGCCTGAAAAGTTGTGAAAATTATGAAGAGCTTCAAATTGTGTCAAAAATATGAGGAGCATGAAACGTTCTGAAAGATAGGAGGAGCATGAAATTGTGTTGAAAAACATGAAGAGCCTGAAAAGGTGTGAAATATATAAAGAGTTTCAAAAGGTGTTAAAAATATGAGGAGCATGAAACGGTCTGAAAAATAGGAGGCACATGAAATGGTCTGAAAAAAAGGAAGAGCATGAAACGGTTTGGAAAAACATGAAGAGCTTGAAAACGTGTGAAAAATAGGAAGAGCTTCAAAAGCTGTGAGAAATATGAAGAGCTTCAAAAGGTGTCAAAAATGAGATGAGCATGAAACGGTCTGAAAAATCGGAGCAGCATGAAGTTGTGTTGAAAACATGAAGAGCCTGACAAGGTGTGAAATATATGAAGAGCTTCAAAAGGTGTCAAAAATATGAGGAGTATGAAACGGTCTGAAAAAGAGGAGGAGCATGAAACGGTCTGAAAATTAGGAGGAGTATGAAAGAGTGTGGAAAAATATGGAGAGCCTGAAAAGGAGTTAAATATAGGAAGAGCTTCAAAAGTGACAAAAATATGAGGAGCATGAAATGGTCTGAAAAACAGGAGGTGCATGAAGCAGTGTTCAAAATCATGAAGAGCCTGAAAAGGTGTGAAAAATAAAAGAGCTTCAAAAGGTGTGAAAAATATGAGGAGCATGAAACGGTCTGAAATATAGCAGCAGGAAGGGGTGTTGAAATACATGAAGAGCTTGAAAAGGTGTGAAAAATATGAAGAGCTTCAAAGGGTGTCAAAAATATGAGGAGCATGAAACGGTCTGAAAAATAGGAGGAGCATGAAGCAGTGTTCAAAAACATGGAGAACCTGAAAAGGTGTGAAAAATATGAAGAGCCTCAAAACCTGTCAGATATATGAGGGGCATGAAACGGTCTGAAAAAGAGGAGGAGCATGAAGCAGTGTTGAAAAACATGAAGAGCCTGAAAAGGTGTGAAAAATATGAAGAACTTCAAAACGTGTCAAAAATATGAGGAGCGTGAAACGGTCTGAAAATAGGAGGAGCATGAAGCGGTTTTGAAAAAGATGAAGAGCCTGAAAAGGTGTGAAAAATATGAAGAGCTTCAAAAGGTGTCAAAAGTATGAGGAACATGAAACGCTCTGAAATATAGAAGGAGCATCAAGCGGTGTTGAGAAACATGAAGAGCCTGAAAAGGTGTGAAAAATATGAAGAGCTTCAAAAGGTGTCAAAAATATGAGGAGCATGAAACGGTCTGAAAAATAGGAGGAGCATGAAACGGTCTGAAAAATAGGAGGAGCATGAAACGGTGTTGAAACACATGAAGAGCCTGAAAAGGTGGGAAAAATATGAAGAGCTTCAAAAGATTTCAAAAATATGAGGAACATGAAATGGTCTGAAAAATAGAAGGAGCATCAAGCGGTGCTGAGAAACATGAAGAGCCTGAAAAGGTGTGAAAAATATGAAGAGCCTCAAAACGTGTCAAAAATATGAGGAGCATGAAACGGTCTGAAAAATAGTTGGAGCATGAAACGGTCAGAAAAATAGGAGGAGGATGAAGAGGTGTTGAAAAACATGAAAAGCCTGAAAAGGTGTGAAAAATAGGAAGAGCTTCAAAAGGTTTCAGAAATATGAGGAGCATGAAACGGTCTGAAAAATAGGAGGAGTATGAAGCGGTGTTGAAAAACATGAAGAGCCTGAAAAGGTGTGAAAATTATGAAGAGCTTCAAATTGTGTCAAAAATATGAGGAGCATGAAACGGTCTGAAAGATAGGAGGAGCATGAAACTGTGTTGAAAAACATGAAGAGCCTGAAAACTTGTGAAATATATAAAGAGTTTCAAAACGTGTTAAAAATATGAGGAGCATGAAACGGTCTGAAAAATAGGAGGCGCATGAAGTGGTGTTCAAAAACATGGAGAGCCTGAAAAGGTGTGAAAAATTTGAAGAGCTTCAAAAGGTGTCAAAAATATGAGGAGCGTGAAACGGTCTGAAAATAGGAGGAGCATGAAGCGGTGTTGAAAAACATGAAGAGCCTGAAAAGGTGTGAAAAATAAGAGGAGCTTCAAAAGGTGTCAAAAATGTGAGGAGCAAAAAACGATCTTAAAAATAGGAGGAGCATGAAACGATGTTGAAAAACATGAAAAGCATGAAAAGGTGTGAAAAATAGGAAGAGCTTCAAAAGGTGTCAAAAAATTAGGAGCATGAAGCGGTCTGAAAAATAAGAAGAGCATGAAGCGGTGGTCAAAAACAAGAAGAGCCTGAAAACGTATGAAAAATATGAAGAGCTTCAAATGGTGTGAAAAATAAGAGGAGCATGAAACGGTCAGAAAAATAGGAGGAGCATGACTTGATGTTGAAAAACATGAAGAGCCTGAAAAGGTGTGAAATATGAAGAGCTTCAAAAGTTGTCAAAAATATGAGGAGCATTAAACGTTCTGAAAAAGAGGAGGACCATGAAACGTTGTTCAAAAGCATGAAGAGCCTGGAAAGGTGTGAAAAATATGAAGAGCCACAAAACGGGTCAAAAATATGAGGAGCATCAAACGGTCTGAAATAGAGGAGGAGCATGAAGCAGTGTTCAAAAACATGAAGAGCCTGAAAAGGTGTGAAAAATATGAAGAGCTTCAAATGGTGTGAAAATTATGAGGAGCATGAAACGGTCTGAAAAATAGGAGGAGCATGATTTGATGTTGAAAAACATGAAGAGCCTGAAAAGGTGTGAAAAATACAAGAGCTTCTAAAGGTGTGAAATATATGAGGGGCATGAAACGGTCTGCAAAATAGGAGGAGCATGAAGCTGTGCTCAAAAACATTAAGAGCCTGAGAAGGGGTTAAAAATATGAAGAGCTTCTAAAGGTGTCAAAAATATGAGGAGCATGAAACGGACTGAAGAACGGAAGGAGCATGAAACGGTGTTCAAAAACATGAATAGCCTGAAAAGGTGTGAAAAATATGAAGAACTTCAAAAGGTGTGAAAAATATGAGGAGCATGAAACTGTCTGAAAAATACGAGGATCATGAAGCGGTGTTGAGAAACATGAAGAGCCTGAAAAGGTGTGAAAAATATGAAGAGCTTCTAAAGGTGTCAAAAATATGAGGAACATGAAACGGTCTGAAAAATAGGAGCAGCATGAAATGGTGTTCAAAAACATGAAGAGCTTGAAAAGGTGTGAAAAACATGAATAGCTTCAAAAGGTGTGAAATACATGAGGAGAATGAAACGATCTGAAAAATAGGAGGAGCATGAAGCTGTGCTCAAAACATGAAGAGCCTGAGAAAGTGTGAAAAATATGAAGAGCTTCAAAAGGTGTGAAAAATATGAGGAGCATGAAACGGTCTGAAAAATACTAGGAGCATGAAGCGGTGTTCAAAAACATGAAGAGCCTGAAAAGGTGTGTCAAATACGAGAGTTTCTAAAGGTGTGAAATACATGAGGAGCATGAAATGGTCTGAAAAATAGGAGGAGCATGAAGCGGTGTACAAAAACTTGGAGAGCCTGAAAAGGTATGAAAAATATGAAGAGCTTCAAAAGCTGTCAAAAATATGAGGAGAATGAAACGGTCTGAAAAAGAGAAAGCATTAAGCGGTGTTCAAAAACATGAAGATCCTGAAAAGGTGTGAAATCTATGAAGAGCTTCAAAAGCTGTCAAATATATGAGGAGCATGAAACTGTCTGAAAAATAGCAGGAGCATGAAACTGTCTGAAAAAGAGGAGGAGCATGAAACGGTGTTCAAAAACATAAAGAGCCTGATAAGGTTTGAAAAATAGGAGGAGCTTCAAAAGGTGTCAAAAATATGAGGAGCATGAAACGGTCTGAAAAATAGGAGGAGAATGAAGCTGTGTGCAAAAACATGAAGAGCCTGAAAATGTGTGAAAAATATGAAGAGCTTCAAAGGGTGTCAAAAATAGGAGGAGCATGAAACGGTCTCAAAAATAGGAGGAGCTTGACGCGATGTTCAAAAACATGTAGAGCCTGACAAGGTGTGAAAAATATGAAAGGCTTCAAAAGATTTCAAATATATGAGGAGCATGAAACGGTCTGAAAAATAGAAGGAGCATCAAGCGGTGTTGAGAAACATGAAGAGCCTGAAAAGGTGTGAAAAATATGAAGAGCCTCAAAACGTGTCAAAAATATGAGGAGCATGAAACGGTCTGAAAAATAGTTGGAGCATGAAACGGTCTGAAAAATAGGAGGAGCATGAAGCGGTGTTGAAAAACATGAAGAGCCTGAAAAGTTGTGAAAATTATGAAGAGCTTCAAATTGTGTCAAAAATATGAGGAGCATGAAACGTTCTGAAAGATAGGAGGAGCATGAAACTGTGTTGAAAAACATGAAGAGCCTGAAAAGGTGCGAAATATATAAAGAGTTTCAAAAGGTGTTAAAAATATGAGGAGCATGAAACGGTCTGAAAAATAGGAGGCGCATGAAACGGTCTGAAAAAAAGGAGGAGCATGAAACGGTGTGGAAAAACATGAAGAGCTTGAAAACGTGTGAAAAATAGGAAGAGCTTCAAAAGCTGTGAGAAATATGAATAGCTTCAAAAGGTGTCAAAAATGAGATGAGCATGAAACGGTCTGAAAAATCGGAGCAGCATGAAGTTGTGTTGAAAACATGAAGAGCCTGAAAAGGTGTGAAATATATGAAGAGCTTCAAAAGGTGTCAAAAATATGAGGAGTATGAAACGGTCTGAAAAAGAGGAGGAGCATGAAACGGTCTGAAAATTAGGAGGAGTATGAAAGAGTGTGGAAAAATATGGAGAGCCTGAAAAGGAGTTAAATATAGGAAGAGCTTCAAAAGTGACAAAAATATGAGGAGCATGAAATGGTCTGAAAAACAGGAGGTGCATGAAGCAGTGTTCAAAATCATGAAGAGCCTGAAAAGGTGTGAAAAATAAAAGAGCTTCAAAAGGTGTGAAAAATATGAGGAGCATGAAACGGTCTGAAATATAGCAGCAGGAAGGGGTGTTGAAATACATGAAGAGGTTGAAAAGGTGTGAAAAATATGAAGAGCTTCAAAGGGTGTCAAAAATATGAGGAGCATGAAACGGTCTGAAAAATAGGAGGAGCATGAAGCAGTGTTCAAAAACATGGAGAACCTGAAAAGGTGTGAAAAATATGAAGAGCCTCAAAACCTGTCAGATATATGAGGGGCATGAAACGGTCTGAAAAAGAGGAGGAGCATGAAGCAGTGTTGAAAAACATGAAGAGCCTGAAAAGGTGTGAAAAATAGGAAGAGCTTCAAAACGTGTCAAAAATATGAGGAGCGTGAAACGGTCTGAAAATAGGAGGAGCATGAAGCGGTTTTGAAAAAGATGAAGAGCCTGAAAAGGTGTGAAAAATATGAAGAGCCTCAAAAGATGTCAAAAGTATGAGGAACATGAAACGCTCTGAAATATAGAAGGAGCATCAAGCGGTGTTGAGAAACATGAAGAGCCTGAAAAGGTGTGAAAAATATGAAGAGCTTCAAAAGGTGTCAAAAATATGAGGAGCATGAAACGGTCTGAAAAATAGGAGGAGCATGAAACGGTCTGAAAAATAGGAGGAGCATGAAACGGTGTTGAAACACATGAAGAGCCTGAAAAGGTGGGAAAAATATGAAGAGCTTCAAAAGATTTCAAAAATATGAGGAACATGAAATGGTCTGAAAAATAGAAGGAGCATCAAGCGGTGCTGAGAAACATGAAGAGCCTGAAAAGGTGTGAAAAATATGAAGAGCCTCAAAACGTGTCAAAAATATGAGGAGCATGAAACGGTCTGAAAAATAGTTGGAGCATGAAACGGTCAGAAAAATAGGAGGAGGATGAAGAGGTGTTGAAAAACATGAAAAGCCTGAAAAGGTGTGAAAAATAGGAAGAGCTTCAAAAGGTTTCAGAAATATGAGGAGCATGAAACGGTCTGAAAAATAGGAGGAGCATGAAGCGGTGTTGAAAAACATGAAGAGCCTGAAAAGGTGTGAAAATTATGAAGAGCTTCAAATTGTGTCAAAAATATGAGGAGCATGAAACGGTCTGAAAGATAGGAGGAGCATGAAACTGTGTTGAAAAACATGAAGAGCCTGAAAACTTGTGAAATATATAAAGAGTTTCAAAACGTGTTAAAAATATGAGGAGCATGAAACGGTCTGAAAAATAGGAGGCGCATGAAGTGGTGTTCAAAAACATGGAGAGCCTGAAAAGGTGTGAAAAATTTGAAGAGCTTCAAAAGGTGTCAAAAATATGAGGAGCATGAAACGGTCTCAAAAAAAGGAGGAGCATGAAACGGTCTGAAAAAAGGAGGAGCATGAATTGGTGTGGAAAAACATGAAGAGCTTGAAAACGTGTGAAAAATATGAAGAGCTTCAAAAGCTGTGAGAAATATGAAGAGCTTCAAAAGGTGTCAAAAATATGAGGAGAATGAAACAGTCTGAAATATAGGATAAGCAAGGAACGGTTTTTAAAAAGATGAAGAGGAGAAAATGTGTGAAAAATATGAAGAGCTACAAAAGGTGTCAAAAATATGAGAAGCATGAAATCAATGAAAAATAAGAGGAGCATGAAGCTGTGTTGAAAAACATGAAGACCCTGAAAAGGTGTGAAATATAGGAAGAGCTTCAAAAGGGGTCAAAAATATGAGGTGCATGAAACAGTCGGAAAAATAGGAGGAGCATGAAACGGTCTGAAAAAAGGAGGAGCATGAAACGGTGTGGAAAAACATGAAGAGCTTGAAAACGTGTGAAAAATATGAAGAGCTTCAAAAGCTGTGAGAAATATGAAGAGCTTCAAAAGGTGTCAAAAATGAGATGAGCATGAAACGGTCTGAAAAATCGGATCAGCATGAAGTGGTGTTGAAAAACATGAAGAGCCTGAAAAGGTGTGAAATATATGAAGAGCTTCAAAAGGTGTCAAAAATATGAGGAGTATGAAACGGTCTGAAAAAGAGGAGGAGCATGAAACGGTCTGAAAAATAGGAGGAGTATGAAAGAGTGTGGAAAAATATGGAGAGCCTGAAAAGGAGTTAAATATAGGAAGAGCTTCAAAAGTGACAAAAATATGAGGAGCATGAAATGGTCTGAAAAACAGGAGGTGCATGAAGCAGTGTTCAAAAACATGAAGAGGCTGAAAAGGTGTGAAAAATAAAAGAGCTTCAAAAGGTGTGAAAAATATGAGGAGCATGAAACGGTCTGAAATATAGGAGCAGCATGAAGGGGTGTTGAAATACATGAAGAGCTTGAAAAGGTGTAAAAAATATGAAGAGCTTCAAAGGGTGTCAAAAATATGAGGAGCATGAAACGGTCTGAAAAATAGGAGGAGCATGAAGCAGTGTTCAAAAACATGGAGAACCTGAAAAGGTGTGAAAAATATGAAGAGCCTCAAAACCTGTCAAATATATGAGGGGCATGAATGGGTCTGAAAAAGAGGAGGAGCATGAAGCAGTGTTGAAAAACATGAAGAGCCTGAAAAGGTGTGAAAAATATGAAGAGCTTCAAAACGTGTCAAAAATATGAGGAGCGTGAAACGGTCTGAAAATAGGAGGAGCATGAAGCGGTTTTGAAAAAGATGAAGAGCCTGAAAAGGTGTGAAAAATATGAAGAGCTTCAAAAGGTGTCAAAAGTATGAGGAACATGAAACGGTTTGAAAAATAGGAGGAGCATGAAAAGTTCTGAAAAAAAGGAGGAGCATGAAGTGGTGTGGAAAAACATGAAGAGCCTGAAAACGTGTGAAAAATAGGAAGAGCTTCAAACGGTGTCAAAAATATGAGGAGCAGGATACGGTCTGAAAATAGGAGGAGCAGGAAGCGGTATTCAAAAATATGAAGAGCCTGAAAATATGTGAAAAATATGAAGAGCTTCAAAAGGTGTCAAAAATGAGATGAGCATGAAACGGTCTGAAAAATAGGAGGAGCATGAAACGGTGTTCAAAAACATGAAGAGCCTGAAAAGGTGTGAAAAATATGAAGCGCTTCAAAAGATGTAAAATACATGAAGAGCATTAAACGGTCTGAAAAATAGGAGGAGCATGAAGCGGTGTTGAAAAACATGAAGAGCCTAAAAAGGTGTGAAAAATATGAAGAGCTTCTAAAGGTGTGAAATACACGAGGAGCATGAAACGGTCCGAAAAATAGGAGGAGCATGAAGCGGTGTTGACAACATGAAGAGTCTGAAACGGTGTGAAAAATTTGAAGAGCTTCAAAAGGTGTCAAAAATATGAGGAGCATGAAACGGTCTGAAAAATGGGAGGAGCATGAAGCGGTGTTCAAAAACATGACGAGCCTGAAAAGGTGTGAAAAATATGAAGAGCTTCAAAAGATGTGAAATACATGAGGAGCATTGAACGGTCTGAAAAATAGGAGGAGCATGAAGCGGTGTTCAAAAACATGAAGAGCCTGAAAAGGTGTGAAAAATATGAAGATCTTCAAAAGGTGTCAAAAATATGAGGACCATGAAACGGTCTGAAAAATAGGAGGAGCATGAAACGGTGTTCAAAAACCTGAAGAGTCTGAAAAGTTGTGAAAAATATAAAGAGCTTCAAAAGGTGTGAAATGCATGAGGAGCATTAAACGGTCTGAAAAATAGCAGGAGCATGAAGTGGTGTTCAAAAACATGAAGAGCCTGAAAAGTTGTGAAAAATATGAAGAGCTTCAAAAGGTGTCAAAAATATGAGGAGCATGAAACGGTCTGAAAAATAGGAGAAGCCTGAAACGGTGTTCAGAAACATGAAGAGCCTGAAAAAGAGTCAAAAATATGAAGAGCTTCAAAAGGTGTCAAAAATATGAAGAGCATGAAACGGTCTGAAAAATAGGAGGAGCATGAAGCGGTGTTGAAAAACATGAAGAGCCTGAAAAGGTGTGAAAAATATGAAGAGCTTACAAAGGTTTCAAAATTATGAGGAGCATGAAAAGGTCTGAAAAATAGGAGTAGCATGATTTGATGTTGAAAAACATGAAGAGCCTGAAAAGGTGTGAAAAATACAAGAGATACTAAAGGTGTGAAATATATGAGGAGCATGAAACGGTCCGAAAAAGAGGAGGAGCATATAACAGTGTTCAAAAACATGAAGAGCCTGGAATGGTGTGAAAAATATGAAGAGGTTTAAAACGTGTCAAAAACATGAGGAGCATGAAACGGTCTGAAAAATAGGAGCAGCATGAAATGGTGTTCAAAAACATGAAGAGCCTGAAAAGGTGTGAAAAATATGAACAGCTTCAAAAGGTGTGAAATACATGAAGAGCATGAAACGATCTGAAAAATAGGAGGAGCATGAACCTGTGCTCAAAACATGAAGAGCCTGAGAAGGTGTGAAAAATATGAAGAGCTTCAAAAGGTGAGAAAAATATGAGGAGCATGAAACGGTCTGAAAAATGCGAGGAGCATGAAGCGGTGTTGAAACACATGAAGAGCCTGAAAAGGTGTGAAAAATATGAAGAGCTTCAAAAGGTGTCAAAAATATGAGGAGCATGAAACGGTTTGAAAAATAGGAGAAGAATGAAGTGGTCTGAAAAATAGGAGGAGCATGAAACGGTGTTGAAAAACATGAAGAGCCTGAAAAGGTGTGAAAAATAGGAGGAGCTTCAAAAGGTGTCAAAAATGTGAGGAGCATGAAACGGTCTGAAAAATAGGAGGAGCATGAAGCGGTGTACAAAAACTTGGAGAGCCTGAAAAGGTATGAAAAATATGAAGAGCTTCAAAAGGTGTCAAAAATATGAGGAGCATGAAACGGTCTGAAAAATAGGAGGAGAATGAAGCTGTGTGCAAAAACATGAAGAGCCTGAAAATGTGTGAAAAATATGAAGAGCTTCAAAGGGTGTCAAAAATAGGAGGAGCATGAAACGGTCTCAAAAATAGGAGGAGCTTGACGCGGTGTTCAAAAACATGTAGAGCATGACAAGGTGTGAAAAATACGAAGAGCCTCAAAAGGTTTCAAATATATGAGGAGCATGAATCGGTCTGAAAAATAGCAGGAGCATGAAGCAGTGTAGAAAAACATGAACAGCCTGAAAAGGTGTGAAAAATATGAAGAGCTTCAAAAGGTGTCAAAATATGAGGAGCATGAAACGGTCGGAAAAATAGGAGGAGCATGAAACGGTCTGAAAAATAGGAGGAGCATGAAACGGTGTTGAAACACATGAAGAGCCTGAAAAGGTGGGAAAAATATGAAGAGCTTCAAAAGATTTCAAATATATGAGGAGCATGAAACAGTCTGAAAAATAGAAGGAGCATCAAGCGGTGTTGAGAAACATGAAGAGCCTGAAAAGGTGTGAAAAATATGAAGAGCCTCAAAACGTGTCAAAAATATGAGGAGCATGAAACGGTCTGAAAAATAGTTGGAGCATGAAACGGTCTGAAAAATAGGAGGAGCATGAAGCGGTGTTGAAAAACATGAAGAGCCTGAAAAGGTGTGAAAAATATGAAGAGCTTCAAAAGGTGTCAAAATATGAGGAGCATGAAACGGTCGGAAAAATAGGAGGAGCATGAAACGGTCTGAAAAATAGGAGGAGCATGAAACTGTGTTGAAAAACATGAAGAGCCTGAAAAGGTGGGAAAAATATGAAGAGCTTCAAAAGATTTCAAATATATGAGGAGCATGAAACAGTCTGAAAAATAGAAGGAGCATCAAGCGGTGTTGAGAAACATGAAGAGCCTGAAAAGGTGTGAAAAATATGAAGAGCCTCAAAACGTGTCAAAAATATGAGGAGCATGAAACGATCTGAAAAATAGTTAGAGCATGAAACGGTCTGAAAAATAGAAGGAGCATCATGCAGTGTTGAGAAACATGAAGAGCCTGAAAAGGTGTGAAAAATATGAAGAGCCTCAAAACGTGTCAAAAATATGAGGAGCATGAAACGGTCTGAAAAATAGTTGGAGCATGAAACGGTCTGCAAAATAGGAGGAGCATGAAGCGGTGTTGAAAAACATGAAGAGACTGAAAAGGTGTGAACATTATGAAGAGCTTCAAATTGTGTCAAAAATATGAGGAGCATGAAACGTTCTGAAAGATAGGAGGAGCATGAAACTGTGTTGAAAAACATGAAGAGCCTGAAAAGGTGTGAAAAATATAAAGAGTTTCAAAAGGTGTTAAAAATATGAGGAGCATGAAACGGTCTGAAAAATAGGAGGCGCATGAAACGGTCTGAAAAAAAGGAGGAGCATGAAACGGTGTGGAAAAACATGAAGAGCTTGAAAACGTGTGAAAAATAGGAAGAGCTTCAAAAGCTGTGAGAAATATGAATAGCTTCAAAAGGTGTCAAAAATGAGATGAGCATGAAACGGTCTGAAAAATCGGAGCAGCATGAAGTTGTGTTGAAAACATGAAGAGCCTGACAAGGTGTGAAATATATGAAGAGCTTCAAAAGGTGTCAAAAATATGAGGAGTATGAAACGGTCTGAAAAAGAGGAGGAGCATGAAACGGTCTGAAAATTAGGAGGAGTATGAAAGAGTGTGGAAAAATATGGAGAGCCTGAAAAGGAGTTAAATATAGGAAGAGCTTCAAAAGTGACAAAAATATGAGGAGCATGAAATGGTCTGAAAAACAGGAGGTGCATGAAGCAGTGTTCAAAATCATGAAGAGCCTGAAAAGGTGTGAAAAATAAAAGAGCTTCAAAAGGTGTGAAAAATATGAGGAGCATGAAACGGTCTGAAATATAGCAGCAGGAAGGGGTGTTGAAATACATGAAGAGGTTGAAAAGGTGTGAAAAATATGAAGAGCTTCAAAGGGTGTCAAAAATATGAGGAGCATGAAACGGTCTGAAAAATAGGAGGAGCATGAAGCAGTGTTCAAAAACATGGAGAACCTGAAAAGGTGTGAAAAATATGAAGAGCCTCAAAACCTGTCAGATATATGAGGGGCATGAAACGGTCTGAAAAAGAGGAGGAGCATGAAGCAGTGTTGAAAAACATGAAGAGCCTGAAAAGGTGTGAAAAATAGGAAGAGCTTCAAAACGTGTCAAAAATATGAGGAGCGTGAAACGGTCTGAAAATAGGAGGAGCATGAAGCGGTTTTGAAAAAGATGAAGAGCCTGAAAAGGTGTGAAAAATATGAAGAGCCTCAAAAGATGTCAAAAGTATGAGGAACATGAAACGCTCTGAAATGTAGAAGGAGCATCAAGCGGTGTTGAGAAACATGAAGAGCCTGAAAAGGTGTGAAAAATATGAAGAGCTTCAAAAGGTGTCAAAAATATGAGGAGCATGAAACGGTCTGAAAAATAGGAGGAGCATGAAACGGTCTGAAAAATAGGAGGAGCATGAAACGGTGTTCAAAAACATGAAGAGCCTGAAAAGGTTTGAAAAATATGAAGACTCTCAAAAAATATCAAAACTATGAGGAGTATGAAACGGTCTGAAAAATAGGAGGAGCATCAAGCGGAGTTGAAAAACATGAAGAGCCTGAAAATGTGTGAAAAATATGAAGAGCTTCAAAAATGTGAAAAATATGAAGAGCTTCAAAAAGTGTCAAAAATGAGATTACCATGAAACGTTCTGAAAAATAGAAGGAGCATGAAGCAGTGTTGAAAATCATGAAGAGCCTGAAAAGGTGTGAAAAATATGAAGAGCTTCAAAATGTGTGAAAAACATGAAGAGCTTCAAAATGTGTCAAAATGAGATGAGCATGAAACGGTCTGAAAAATAGGAGGAGCATGAAGTGGTGTTGAAAAAAATTAAGAGCCTGAAAAGGTGTGAAATATATGAAGAGCTTCAAAAGTTGTCAAAAATATGAGGAGAATGAAACAGTCTGAAAAATAGGAGGAGCATGAAGCCGTGTTGAAAAACATGAAGAGCCTGAAAAGGTGTGAAAAATATGAAGAGCTTCTAAAGGTGTCAAAAATATGAGGAGAATGAAACGGTCTGAAATATAGGAAAATCATGAAGCAGTGTTGAAAAACATGAAGAGCCTGAAAAGGTGTGGAAAATATGAAGAGCTTCAAAAGGTGTCAAAAATATGAGGAGCATGAAACGGTTCGAAAAATAGGAGGAGCATGAAACGGTGTTCAAAACATGAAGAGCATGAAAACGTGTGAAAAATATGAAGAGCTTGAAAAGGTGTGAAATACATGAGGAGCATGATACGGTCTGAAAAGTAGGAGGAGCATGAAGTGGTTGTGAAAAACTTCAAGAGCCTGAAAAGGTGTGCAAAATATGAAGAGCTTCAAAAGGTGTGAAATTCATGAGGAGATGAAACGGTCTGAAAAATAGGAGGGGCATGAAGCGGTGTTCAAAAACATTCAGAGACTGAAAAGGTGTGAAAAATATGAAGAGCTTCAAAAGGTGTGAAAAATATGAGGAGCATGAAACGGTCTGAAAAATAAGAGGAGCATGAAGCAGTGTTGAAAAACATGAACAGGCTGAAAGGTTTGAAAAATATGAAGAGCTTCAAAAGGTGTGAAATACATGAGAAGCATGAAACGGTCTGAAAAATAGGAGGAGCATGAAGCGGTGTTGAAAAACATAAAGAGCCTGAAAACGTGTGAAAAATACGAAGAGCTTCAAAAATGTGAAAAATATGAAGAGCTTCAAAAGGTGTGAAAAATACGAAGAGCTTCAAAAGGTGTCAAAAATATGAGGAGCATGAAACGGACTGAAAAATAAGAGTAGCATGAAGTGGTGTTGAAAAACATGAGAAGCCTGAAAATGTGTGAAAAATATGAAGAGCTTCAAAAGGTGTGAAAAATATGAAGAGCTTCAAAAGGTGTGAAATACATGAGAAGCAGGAAACGGTCTGAAAAATTGGAGGAGCATGAAGCGGTGTTCCAAAACATGAAGAGCCTGAAAAGGTGTGAAAACTATGAAGAGCTTCAAAAGGTTTCACAAATATGAAGAGCATGAAATGGTCTGAAAAATAGGAGGAGCATGAAGCGGTGTTGAAAATTATGAAGATCCTGAAAAGGTGTGAAAAATATGAAGAGATTCAAAATGAGTCTAATATATGAAGAGCATGAAAAGTTCAGAAAAATCGGAGGAGCATGAAGTTGTGTTGAAAAACATGAAGAGCCTGAAAAGGTGTGAAAAATATGAAGTGCTTCAAAAGCTGTGAAAAATATGAGGAGCATGAAACGGTCTGAAAAATAGGAGGAGCATGAAGCGGTGTTCAAAAACATGAAGAGCATGAAAAGGTGTGAAAAATATGAAGAGCTTCAAAAGGTGTGAAATACATGAGGAGCATGATACGGTCTGAAAAATAGGAGAAGCATGAAGTTGTGTTGAAAAACATGAAGAGCCTGAAAAGGTGTGAAAAATATGAAGATCTTCAAAAGGTGTGAAAAGTATGAGGAGAATGAAACGGTCTGAAAAATAGGAGGAGCATGAAGCGGTGTTCAAAACCATGAAGAGCCACAAAAGGTGTGAAAAATATGAAGAGCTTTAAAAGGTGTCAAAATATGAGGAGCATGAAACGTTCTGAAAAATAGGAGGATCATGAAACGGTGTTCAAAAACATGAAGAGCCTGAAAAGGTGCGAAAAATATGAAGAGCCTCAAAAATAGGAGGAGCAAGAAGCGCTGTTGAAAAACATGAAGAGCCTGAAACCGAGTGAAAAATATGAAGAGCTTCAAAAATGTGAAAAATATGAAGAGCTTCAAAAGGTGTGAAAAATACGAAGAGCTTCAAAAGGTGTCAAAAATGAGATGAGCATGAAACTGTCTGAAAAATAGGAGGAGCATAAAGCGGTGTTGAAAATCATGAAGAGCCTGAAAAGGTGTGAAAATTATGAAGAGCTTCAAAAGATGTGAAATACATGAAGAGCTTCAAAAGATGTCAAAATGAGATGAGCATGAAACGGTCTGAAAAATAGGAGGAGCAGGAAGCGGTGTTGAAAAACATGAAGAGCCTGAAAACGTGTGAAAAATATGAAGATCTTCAAAAATGTGAAAAATATGAAGAGCTTCAAAAGGTGTGAAAAATACGAAGAGCTTCAAAAGGTGTCAAAAATATGAGGAGCATGAAACGGACTGAAAAATAGGAGTAGCATGAAGTGGTGTTGAAAAACCTGAGGAGCCTGAAAATGTGTGAAAAATATGAAGAGCTTCAAAAGGTGTGAAAAATATGAAGAGCTTCAAAATGTGTGAAATACATGAGAAGCAGGAAACGGTCTGAAAAATTGGAGGAGCATGAAGCGGTGTTCCAAAACATGAAGAGCCTGAAAAGGTGTGAAAAATATGTGGAGTTTCAAAAGGTGTCAAAAATATGAGGAGCATGAAACGGTCTGAAAAATAGGAGGAGCATGAAGCGGAGTTGAAAAACATGAAGAGCCTGAAAATAAGTGAAAAATATGAAGAGCTTCAAAAGATGTGAAAAATATGAAGAACTTCAAAAGGTGTGAAAAATATGAAGAGCTTCAAAAGGTGTCAAAAATGAGATGAGCATGAAACTGTCTGAAAAATAGGAGGAGCATAAAGCGGTGTTGAAAATCATGAAGAGCCTGAAAAGGTTTGAAAAATATGAAGAGCTTCAAAAGATGTGAAAAACATGAAGAGCTTCAAAAGATGTCAAAATGAGATGAGCATGAAACGGTCTGAAAAATAGGAGGAGCAAGAAGCGGTGTTGAGAAACATGAAGAGCCTGAAAAGATGTGAAAAATATGAAGAGCTTCTAACGGTGTCAAAAATATGAGGAGCATGAAACGGTCTGAAAAATAGTTAGAGCATGAAACGGTCTGAAAAATAGGAGGAGCATGAAACGGTGTTCAAAAACATGAAGAGCCTGAAAAGGTGTGAAAAATATGAAGACTCTCAAAAAATATCAAAACTATGAGGAGTATGAAACGGTCTGAAAAATAGGAGGAGCATCAAGCGGAGTTGAAAAACATGAAGAGCCTGAAAATGTGTGAAAAATATGAAGAGCTTCAAAAATGTGAAAAATATGAAGATCTTCAAAAGGTGTGAAAAATATGAAGAGCTTCAAAAAGTGTCAAAAATGAGATTACCATGAAACGTTCTGAAAAATAGAAGGAGCATGAAGCAGTGTTGAAAATCATGAAGAGCCTGAAAAGGTGTGAAAAATATGAAGAGCTTCAAAATGTGTGAAAAACATGAAGAGCTTCAAAAGGTGTCAAAATGAGATGAGCATGAAACGGTCTGAAAAATAGGAGGAGCATGAAGTGGTGTTGAAAAAAATTAAGAGCCTGAAAATGTGTGAAATATATGAAGAGCTTCAAAAGTTGTCAAAAATATGAGGAGAATGAAACAGTCTGAAAAATAGGAGGAGCATGAAGCCATGTTGAAAAACATGAAGAGCCTGAAAAGGTGTGAAAAATATGAAGAGCTTCTAAAGGTGTCAAAAATATGAGGAGAATGAAACGGTCTGAAATATAGGAAAATCATGAAGCAGTGTTGAAAAACATGAAGAGCCTGAAAAGGTGTGGAAAATATGAAGAGCTTCAAAAGGTGTCAAAAATATGAGGAGCATGAAACGGTTCGAAAAATAGGAGGAGCATGAAACGGTGTTCAAAACATGAAGAGCATGAAAACGTGTGAAAAATATGAAGAGCTTCAAAAGGTGTGAAATACATGAGGAGCATGATACGGTCTGAAAAGTAGGAGGAGCATGAAGTGGTTGTGAAAAACTTCAAGAGCCTGAAAAGGTGTGCAAAATATGAAGAGCTTCAAAAGGTGTGAAATTCATGAGGAGATGAAACGGTCTGAAAAATAGGAGGGGCATGAAGCGGTGTTCAAAAACATGCAGAGACTGAAAAGGTGTGAAAAATATGAAGAGCTTCAAAAGGTGTGAACAATATGAGGAGCATGAAACGGTCTGAAAAATAGGAGGAGCATGAAGCAGTGTTGAAAAACATGAAGAGGCTGAAAGGTTTGAAAAATATGAAGAGCTTCAATAGGTGTGAAATACATGAGAAGCATGAAACGGTCTGAAAAATAGGAGGAGCATGAAGCGGTGTTGAAAAACATAAAGAGCCTGAAAACGTGTGAAAAATATGAAGAGCTTCAAAAATGTGAAAAATATGAAGAGCTTCAAAAGGTGTGAAAAATACGAAGAGCTTCAAAAGGTGTCAAAAATATGAGGAGCATGAAACGGACTGAAAAATAGGAGTAGCATGAAGTGGTGTTGAAAAACATGAGGAGCCTGAAAATGTGTGAAAAATATGAAGAGCTTCAAAAGGTGTGAAAAATATGAAGAGCTTCAAAAGGTGTGAAATACATGAGAAGCAGGAAACGGTCTGAAAAATTGGAGGAGCATGAAGCGGTGTTCCAAAACGTGAAGAGCCTGAAAAGGTGTGAAAACTATGAAGAGCTTCAAAAGGTTTCACAAATATGAAGAGCATGAAATGGTCTGAAAAATAGGAGGAGCATGAAGCGGTGTTGAAAATTATGAAGATCCTGAAAAGGTGTGAAAAATATGAAGAGCTTCAAAATGAGTCTAATATATGAAGAGCATGAAAAGTTCAGAAAAATCGGAGGAGCATGAAGTTGTGTTGAAAAACATGAAGAGCCTGAAAAGGTGTGAAAAATATGAAGAGCTTCAAAAGCTGTGAAAAATATGAGGAGCATGAAACGGTCTGAAAAATAGGAGGAGCATGAAGCGGTGTTCAAAAACATGAAGAGCATGAAAAGGTGTGAAAAATATGAAGAGCTTCAAAAGGTGTGAAATACATGAGGAGCATGATACGGTCTGAAAAATAGGAGAAGCATGAAGTTGTGTTGAAAAACATGAAGAGCCTGAAAAGGTGTGAAAAATATGAAGATCTTCAAAAGGTGTGAAAAGTATGAGGAGAATGAAACGGTCTGAAAAATAGGAGGAGCATGAAGCGGTGTTCAAAACCATGAAGAGCCACAAAAGGTGTGAAAAATATGAAGAGCTTTAAAAGGTGTCAAAATATGAGGAGCATGAAACGTTCTGAAAAATAGGAGGATCATGAAACGGTGTTCAAAAACATGAAGAGCCTGAAAAGGTGCGAAAAATATGAAGAGCCTCAAAAATAGGAGGAGCAAGAAGCGCTGTTGAAAAACATGAAGAGCCTGAAACCGAGTGAAAAATATGAAGAGCTTCAAAAATGTGAAAAATATGAAGAGCTTCAAAAGGTGTGAAAAATACGAAGAGCTTCAAAAGGTGTCAAAAATGAGATGAGCATGAAACTGTCTGAAAAATAGGAGGAGCATAAAGCGGTGTTGAAAATCATGAAGAGCCTGAAAAGGTGTGAAAATTATGAAGAGCTTCAAAAGATGTGAAATACATGAAGAGCTTCAAAAGATGTCAAAATGAGATGAGCATGAAACGGTCTGAAAAATAGGAGGAGCAAGAAGCGGTGTTGAAAAACATGAAGAGCCTGAAAACGTGTGAAAAATATGAAGAGCTTCAAAAATGTGAAAAATATGAAGAGCTTCAAAAGGTGTGAAAAATACGAAGAGCTTCAAAAGGTGTCAAAAATATGAGGAGCATGAAACGGACTGAAAAATAGGAGTAGCATGAAGTGGTGTTGAAAAACCTGAGGAGCCTGAAAATGTGTGAAAAATATGAAGAGCTTCAAAAGGTGTGAAAAATGTGAAGAGCTTCAAAATGTGTGAAATACATGAGAAGCAGGAAACGGTCTGAAAAATTGGAGGAGCATGAAGCGGTGTTCCAAAACATGAAGAGCCTGAAAAGGTGTGAAAAATATGTGGAGTTTCAAAAGGTGTCAAAAATATGAGGAGCATGAAACGGTCTGAAAAATAGGAGGAGCATGAAGCGGAGTTGAAAAACATGAAGAGCCTGAAAATAAGTGAAAAATATGAAGAGCTTCAAAAGATGTGAAAAATATGAAGAACTTCAAAAGGTGTGAAAAATATGAAGAGCTTCAAAAGGTGTCAAAAATGAGATGAGCATGAAACTGTCTGAAAAATAGGAGGAGCATAAAGCGGTGTTGAAATCATGAAGAGCCTGAAAAGGTTTGAAAAATATGAAGAGCTTCAAAAGATGTGAAAAACATGAAGAGCTTCAAAAGATGTCAAAATGAGATGAGCATGAAACGGTCTGAAAAATAGGAGGAGCAAGAAGCGGTGTTGAGAAACATGAAGAGCCTGAAAAGATGTGAAAAATATGAAGAGCTTCTAACGGTGTCAAAAATATGAGGAGCATGAAACGGTCTGAAAAATAGTTAGAGCATGAAACGGTCTGAAAAATAGGAGGAGCATGAAACGGTGTTCAAAAACATGAAGAGCCTGAAAAGGTGTGAAAAATATGAAGACTCTCAAAAAATATCAAAACTATGAGGAGTATGAAACGGTCTGAAAAATAGGAGGAGCATCAAGCGGAGTTGAAAAACATGAAGAGCCTGAAAATGTGTGAAAAATATGAAGAGCTTCAAAAATGTGAAAAATATGAAGATCTTCAAAAGGTGTGAAAAATATGAAGAGCTTCAAAAAGTGTCAAAAATGAGATTACCATGAAACGTTCTGAAAAATAGAAGGAGCATGAAGCAGTGTTGAAAATCATGAAGAGCCTGAAAAGGTGTGAAAAATATGAAGAGCTTCAAAATGTGTGAAAAACATGAAGAGCTTCAAAATGTGTCAAAATGAGATGAGCATGAAACGGTCTGAAAAATAGGAGGAGCATGAAGTGGTGTTGAAAAAAATTAAGAGCCTGAAAATGTGTGAAATATATGAAGAGCTTCAAAAGTTGTCAAAAATATGAGGAGAATGAAACAGTCTGAAAAATAGGAGGAGCATGAAACGGTGTTGAAACACATGAAGAGCCTGAAAAGGTGGGAAAAATATGAAGAGCTTCAAAAGATTTCAAATATATGAGGAGCATGAAACGGTCTGAAAAATAGTTAGAGCATGAAACGGTCTGAAAAATAGGAGGAGCATGAAACGGTGTTCAAAAACATGAAGAGCCTGAAAAGGTGTGAAAAATATGAGGAACTTCAAAAGGTGTGAAAAATATGAGGAGCATGAAACTGTCTGAAAAATACGAGGATCATGAAGCGGTGTTGAGAAACATGAAGAGCCTGAAAAGGTGTGAAAAATATGAGGAGCTTCTAAAGGTGTCAAAAATATGAGGAACATGAAACGGTCTGAAAAATACGAGCAGCATGAAATGGTGTTCAAAAACATGAAGAGCTTGAAAAGGTGTGAAAAATATGAATAGCTTTAAAAGGTGTGAAATACATGAGGAGAATGAAACGATCTGAAAAATAGGAGGAGCATGAAGCTGTGCTCAAAACATGAAGAGCCTGAGAAAGTGTGAAAAATATGAAGAGCTTCAAAAGGTGTGAAAAATATGAGGAGCATGAAACGGTCTGAAAAATACTAGGAGCATGAAGCGGTGTTCAAAAACATGAAGAGCCTGAAAAGGTGTGTCAAATACGAGAGTTTCTAAAGGTGTGAAATACATAAGGAGCATGAAATGGTCTGAAAAATAGGAGGAGCATGAAGCGGTGTACAAAAACTTGGAGAGCCTGAAAAGGTACGAAAAATATGAAGAGCTTCAAAAGTTGTCAAAAATATGAGGAGAATGAAACGGACTGAAAAAGAGAAAGCATTAAGCGGTGTTCAAAAACATGAAGATCCTGAAAAGGTGTGAAATCTATGAAGAGCTTCAAAAGCTGTCAAATATATAAGGAGCATGAAACTGTCTGAAAAATAGCAGGAGCATGAAACTGTCTGAAAAAGAGGAGGAGCATGAAACGGTGTTCAAAAACATAAAGAGCCTGATAAGGTTTGAAAAATAGGAGGAGCTTCAAATGGTGTCAAAAATATGAGGAGCATGAAACGGTCTGAAAAATAGGAGGAGAATGAAGCTGTGTGCAAAAACATGAAGAGCCTGAAAATGTGTGAAAAATATGAAGAGCTTCAAAGGGTGTCAAAAATAGGAGGAGCATGAAACGGTCTCAAAAATAGGAGGAGCTTGACGCGGTGTTCAAAAACATGTAGAGCCTGACAAGGTGTGAAAAATATGAAGAGCCTCAAAAGGTTTCAAATATATGAGGAGCATGAATCGGTCTGAAAAATAGCAGGAGCATGAAGCAGTGTAGAAAAACATGAACAGCCTGAAAAGGTGTGAAAAATATGAAGAGCTTCAAAAGGTGTCAAAATATGAGGAGCATGAAACGGTCGGAAAAATAGGAGGAGCATGAAACGGTCTGAAAAATAGGAGGAGCATGAAACGGTGTTGAAACACATGAAGAGCCTGAAAAGGTGGGAAAAATATGAAGAGCTTCAAAAGATTTCAAATATATGAGGAGCATGAAACAGTCTGAAAAATAGAAGGAGCATCAAGCGGTGTTGAGAAACATGAAGAGCCTGAAAAGGTGTGAAAAATATGAAGAGCCTCAAAACGTGTCAAAAATATGAGGAGCATGAAACGGTCTGAAAAATAGTTAGAGCATGAAACGGTCTGAAAAATAGGAGGAGCATGAAGCGGTGTTGAAAAACATGAAGAGCCTGAAAAGGTGTGAAAATTATGAAGAGCTTCAAATTATGTCAAAAATATGAGCAGCATGAAACGTTCTGAAAGATAGGAGGAGCATGAAACTGTGTTGAAAAACATGAAGAGCCTGAAAAGGTGTGAAATATATAAAGAGTTTCAAAAGGTGTTAAAAATATGAGGAGCATGAAACAGTCTGAAAAATAGGAGGCGCATGAAACGGTCTGAAAAAAAGGAGGAGCATGAAACGGTGTGGAAAAACATGACGAGCTTGAAAACGTGTGAAAAATAGGAAGAGCTTCAAAAGCTGTGAGAAATATGAATAGCTTCAAAAGGTGTCAAAAATGAGATGAGCATGAAACGGTTTGAAAAATTGGAGCAGCATGAAGTTGTGTTGAAAACATGAAGAGCCTGAAAAGGTGTGAAATATATGAAGAGCTTCAAAAGGTTTCAAATATATGAGGAGCATGAATCGGTCTGAAAAATAGCAGGAGCATGAAGCAGTGTAGAAAAACATGAACAGCCTGAAAAGGTGTGAAAAATATGAAGAGCTTCAAAAGGTGTCAAAATATGAGGAGCATGAAACGGTCGGAAAAATAGGAGGAGCATGAAACGGTCTGAAAAATAGGAGGAGCATGAAACGGTGTTGAAACACATGAAGAGCCTGAAAAGGTGGGAAAAATATGAAGAGCTTCAAAAGATTTCAAATATATGAGGAGCATGAAACGGTCTGAAAAATAGAAGGAGCATCATGCAGTGTTGAGAAACATGAAGAGCCTGAAAAGGTGTGAAAAATATGAAGAGCCTCAAAACGTGTCAAAAATATGAGGAGCATGAAACGGTCTGAAAAATAGTTGGAGCATGAAACGGTCTGAAAAATAGGAGGAGCATGAAGCGGTGTTGAAAAACATGAAGAGCCTGAAAAGGTGTGAAAATTATGAAGAGCTTCAAATTGTGTCAAAAATATGAGGAGCATGAAACGTTCTGAAAGATAGGAGGAGCATGAAACTCTGTTGAAAAACATGAAGAGCCTGAAAAGGTGCGAAATATATAAAGAGTTTCAAAAGGTGTTAAAAATATGAGGAGCATGAAACGGTCTGAAAAATAGGAGGCGCATGAAACGGTCTGAAAAAAAGGAGGAGCATGAAACGGTGTGGAAAAACATGAAGAGCTTGAAAACGTGTGAAAAATAGGAAGAGCTTCAAAAGCTGTGAGAAATATGAATAGCTTCAAAAGGTGTCAAAAATGAGATGAGCATGAAACGGTCTGAAAAATCGGAGCAGCATGAAGTTGTGTTGAAAACATGAAGAGCCTGAAAAGGTGTGAAATATATGAAGAGCTTCAAAAGGTGTCAAAAATATGAGGAGTATGAAACGGTCTGAAAAAGAGGAGGAGCATGAAACGGTCTGAAAATTAGGAGGAGTATGAAAGAGTGTGGAAAAATATGGAGAGCCTGAAAAGGAGTTAAATATAGGAAGAGCTTCAAAAGTGACAAAAATATGAGGAGCATGAAATGGTCTGAAAAACAGGAGGTGCATGAAGCAGTGTTCAAAATCATGAAGAGCCTGAAAAGGTGTGAAAAATAAAAGAGCTTCAAAAGGTGTGAAAAATATGAGGAGCATGAAACGGTCTGAAATATAGCAGCAGGAAGGGGTGTTGAAATACATGAAGAGGTTGAAAAGGTGTGAAAAATATGAAGAGCTTCAAAGGGTGTCAAAAATATGAGGAGCATGAAACGGTCTGAAAAATAGGAGGAGCATGAAGCAGTGTTCAAAAACATGGAGAACCTGAAAAGGTGTGAAAAATATGAAGAGCCTCAAAACCTGTCAGATATATGAGGGGCATGAAACGGTCTGAAAAAGAGGAGGAGCATGAAGCAGTGTTGAAAAACATGAAGAGCCTGAAAAGGTGTGAAAAATAGGAAGAGCTTCAAAACGTGTCAAAAATATGAGAAGCGTGAAACGGTCTGAAAATAGGAGGAGCATGAAGCGGTTTTGAAAAAGATGAAGAGCCTGAAAAGGTGTGAAAAATATGAAGAGCCTCAAAAGATGTCAAAAGTATGAGGAACATGAAACGCTCTGAAATATAGAAGGAGCATCAAGCGGTGTTGAGAAACATGAAGAGCCTGAAAAGGTGTGAAAAATATGAAGAGCTTCAAAAGGTGTCAAAAATATGAGGAGCATGAAACGGTCTGAAAAATAGGAGGAGCATGAAACGGTCTGAAAAATAGGAGGAGCATGAAACGGTGTTCAAAAACATGAAGAGCCTGAAAAGGTGTGAAAAATATGAAGACTCTCAAAAAATATCAAAACTATGAGGAGTATGAAACGGTCTGAAAAATAGGAGGAGCATCAAGCGGAGTTGAAAAACATGAAGAGCCTGAAAATGTGTGAAAAATATGAAGAGCTTCAAAAATGTGAAAAATATGAAGATCTTCAAAAGGTGTGAAAAATATGAAGAGCTTCAAAAAGTGTCAAAAATGAGATTACCATGAAACGTTCTGAAAAATAGAAGGAGCATGAAGCAGTGTTGAAAATCATGAAGAGCCTGAAAAGGTGTGAAAAATATGAAGAGCTTCAAAATGTGTGAAAAACATGAAGAGCTTCAAAATGTGTCAAAATGAGATGAGCATGAAACGGTCTGAAAAATAGAAGGAGCATGAAGTGGTGTTGAAAAAAATTAAGAGCCTGAAAAGGTGTGAAATATATGAAGAGCTTCAAAAGTTGTCAAAAATATGAGGAGAATGAAACAGTCTGAAAAATAGGAGGAGCATGAAGCCGTGTTGAAAAACATGAAGAGCCTGAAAAGGTGTGAAAAATATGAAGAGCTTCTAAAGGTGTCAAAAATATGAGGAGAATGAAACGGTCTGAAATATAGGAAAATCATGAAGCAGTGTTGAAAAACATGAAGAGCCTGAAAAGGTGTGGAAAATATGAAGAGCTTCAAAAGGTGTCAAAAATATGAGGAGCATGAAACGGTTCGAAAAATAGGAGGAGCATGAAACGGTGTTCAAAACATGAAGAGCATGAAAACGTGTGAAAAATATGAAGAGCTTCAAAAGGTGTGAAATACATGAGGAGCATGATACGGTCTGAAAAGTAGGAGGAGCATGAAGTGGTTGTGAAAAACTTCAAGAGCCTGAAAAGGTGTGCAAAATATGAAGAGCTTCAAAAGGTGTGAAATTCATGAGGAGATGAAACGGTCTGAAAAATAGGAGGGGCATGAAGCGGTGTTCAAAAACATGCAGAGACTGAAAAGGTGTGAAAAATATGAAGAGCTTCAAAAGGTGTGAAAAATATGAGGAGCATGAAACGGTCTGAAAAATAGGAGGAGCATGAAGCAGTGTTGAAAAACATGAAGAGGCTGAAAGGTTTGAAAAATATGAAGAGCTTCAATAGGTGTGAAATACATGAGAAGCATGAAACGGTCTGAAAAATAGGAGGAGCATGAAGCGGTGTTGAAAAACATAAAGAGCCTGAAAACGTGTGAAAAATATGAAGAGCTTCAAAAATGTGAAAAATATGAAGAGCTTCAAAAGGTGTGAAAAATACGAAGAGCTTCAAAAGGTGTCAAAAATATGAGGAGCATGAAACGGACTGAAAAATAGGAGTAGCATGAAGTGGTGTTGAAAAACATGAGGAGCCTGAAAATGTGTGAAAAATATGAAGAGCTTCAAAAGGTGTGAAAAACATGAAGAGCTTCAAAAGGTCTGAAATACATGAGAAGCAGGAAACGGTCTGAAAAATTGGAGGAGCATGAAGCGGTGTTCCAAAACATGAAGAGCCTGAAAAGGTGTGAAAACTATGAAGAGCTTCAAAAGGTTTCACAAATATGAAGAGCATGAAATGGTCTGAAAAATAGGAGGAGCATGAAGCGGTGTTGAAAATTATGAAGATCCTGAAAAGGTGTGAAAAATATGAAGAGATTCAAAATGAGTCTAATATATGAAGAGCATGAAAAGTTCAGAAAAATCGGAGGAGCATGAAGTTGTGTTGAAAAACATGAAGAGCCTGAAAAGGTGTGAAAAATATGAAGAGCTTCAAAAGCTGTGAAAAATATGAGGAGCATGAAACGGTCTGAAAAATAGGAGGAGCATGAAGCGGTGTTCAAAAACATGAAGAGCATGAAAAGGTGTGAAAAATATGAAGAGCTTCAAAAGGTGTGAAATACATGAGGAGCATGATACGGTCTGAAAAATAGGAGAAGCATGAAGTTGTGTTGAAAAACATGAAGAGCCTGAAAAGGTGTGAAAAATATGAAGATCTTCAAAAGGTGTGAAAAGTATGAGGAGAATGAAACGGTCTGAAAAATAGGAGGAGCATGAAGCGGTGTTCAAAACCATGAAGAGCCACAAAAGGTGTGAAAAATATGAAGAGCTTTAAAAGGTGTCAAAATATGAGGAGCATGAAACGTTCTGAAAAATAGGAGGATCATGAAACGGTGTTCAAAAACATGAAGAGCCTGAAAAGGTGCGAAAAATATGAAGAGCCTCAAAAATAGGAGGAGCAAGAAGCGCTGTTGAAAAACATGAAGAGCCTGAAACCGAGTGAAAAATATGAAGAGCTTCAAAAATGTGAAAAATATGAAGAGCTTCAAAAGGTGTGAAAAATACGAAGAGCTTCAAAAGGTGTCAAAAATATGAGGAGCATGAAACGGACTGAAAAATAGGAGTAGCATGAAGTGGTGTTGAAAAACCTGAGGAGCCTGAAAATGTGTGAAAAATATGAAGAGCTTCAAAAGGTGTGAAAAATATGAAGAGCTTCAAAATGTGTGAAATACATGAGAAGCAGGAAACGGTCTGAAAAATTGGAGGAGCATGAAGCGGTGTTCCAAAACATGAAGAGCCTGAAAAGGTGTGAAAAATATGTGGAGTTTCAAAAGGTGTCAAAAATATGAGGAGCATGAAACGGTCTGAAAAATAGGAGGAGCATGAAGCGGAGTTGAAAAACATGAAGAGCCTGAAAATAAGTGAAAAATATGAAGAGCTTCAAAAGATGTGAAAAATATGAAGAACTTCAAAAGGTGTGAAAAATATGAAGAGCTTCAAAAGGTGTCAAAAATGAGATGAGCATGAAACTGTCTGAAAAATAGGAGGAGCATAAAGTGGTGTTGAAATCATGAAGAGCCTGAAAAGGTTTGAAAAATATGAAGAGCTTCAAAAGATGTGAAAAACATGAAGAGCTTCAAAAGATGTCAAAATGAGATGAGCATGAAACGGTCTGAAAAATAGGAGGAGCAAGAAGCGGTGTTGAGAAACATGAAGAGCCTGAAAAGATGTGAAAAATATGAAGAGCTTCTAACGGTGTCAAAAATATGAGGAGCATGAAACGGTCTGAAAAATAGTTAGAGCATGAAACGGTCTGAAAAATAGGAGGAGCATGAAACGGTGTTCAAAAACATGAAGAGCCTGAAAAGGTGTGAAAAATATGAAGACTCTCAAAAAATATCAAAACTATGAGGAGTATGAAACGGTCTGAAAAATAGGAGGAGCATCAAGCGGAGTTGAAAAACATGAAGAGCCTGAAAATGTGTGAAAAATATGAAGAGCTTCAAAAATGTGAAAAATATGAAGATCTTCAAAAGGTGTGAAAAATATGAAGAGCTTCAAAAAGTGTCAAAAATGAGATTACCATGAAACGTTCTGAAAAATAGAAGGAGCATGAAGCAGTGTTGAAAATCATGAAGAGCCTGAAAAGGTGTGAAAAATATGAAGAGCTTCAAAATGTGTGAAAAACATGAAGAGCTTCAAAATGTGTCAAAATGAGATGAGCATGAAACGGTCTGAAAAATAGGAGGAGCATGAAGTGGTGTTGAAAAAAATTAAGAGCCTGAAAATGTGTGAAATATATGAAGAGCTTCAAAAGTTGTCAAAAATATGAGGAGAATGAAACAGTCTGAAAAATAGGAGGAGCATGAAGCCGTGTTGAAAAACATGAAGAGCCTGAAAAGGTGTGAAAAATATGAAGAGCTTCTAAAGGTGTCAAAAATATGAGGAGAATGAAACGGTCTGAAATATAGGAAAATCATGAAGCAGTGTTGAAAAACATGAAGAGCCTGAAAAGGTGTGGAAAATATGAAGAGCTTCAAAAGGTGTCAAAAATATGAGGAGCATGAAACGGTTCGAAAAATAGGAGGAGCATGAAACGGTGTTCAAAACATGAAGAGCATGAAAACGTGTGAAAAATATGAAGAGCTTCAAAAGGTGTGAAATACATGAGGAGCATGATACGGTCTGAAAAGTAGGAGGAGCATGAAGTGGTTGTGAAAAACTTCAAGAACCTGAAAAGGTGTGCAAAATATGAAGAGCTTCAAAAGGTGTGAAATTCATGAGGAGATGAAACGGTCTGAAAAATAGGAGGGGCATGAAGTGGTGTTCAAAAACATGCAGAGACTGAAAAGGTGTGAAAAATATGAAGAGCTTCAAAAGGTGTGAAAAATATGAGGAGCATGAAACGGTCTGAAAAATAGGAGGAGCATGAAGCAGTGTTGAAAAACATGAAGAGGCTGAAAGGTTTGAAAAATATGAAGAGCTTCAAAAGGTGTGAAATACATGAGAAGCATGAAACGGTCTGAAAAATAGGAGGAGCATGAAGCGGTGTTGAAAAACATAAAGAGCCTGAAAACAGGTGAAAAATATGAAGAGCTTCAAAAATGTGAAAAATATGAAGAGCTTCAAAAGGTGTGAAAAATACGAAGAGCTTCAAAAGGTGTCAAAAATATGAGGAGCATGAAACGGACTGAAAAATAGGAGTAGCATGAAGTGGTGTTGAAAAACATGAGGAGCCTGAAAATGTGTGAAAAATATGAAGAGCTTCAAAAGGTGTGAAAAATATGAAGAGCTTCAAAAGGTGTGAAATACATGAGAAGCAGGAAACGGTCTGAAAAATTGGAGGAGCATGAAGCGGTGTTCCAAAACATGAAGAGCCTGAAAAGGTGTGAAAACTATGAAGAGCTTCAAAAGGTTTCACAAATATGAAGAGCATGAAATGGTCTGAAAAATAGGAGGAGCATGAAGCGGTGTTGAAAATTATGAAGATCCTGAAAAGGTGTGAAAAATATGAAGAGCTTCAAAATGAGTCTAATATATGAAGAGCATGAAAAGTTCAGAAAAATCGGAGGAGCATGAAGTTGTGTTGAAAAACATGAAGAGCCTGAAAAGGTGTGAAAAATATGAAGAGCTTCAAAAGCTGTGAAAAATATGAGGAGCATGAAACGGTCTGAAAAATAGGAGGAGCATGAAGCGGTGTTCAAAAACATGAAGAGCATGAAAAGGTGTGAAAAATATGAAGAGCTTCAAAAGGTGTGAAATACATGAGGAGCATGATACGGTCTGAAAAATAGGAGAAGCATGAAGTTGTGTTGAAAAACATGAAGAGCCTGAAAAGGTGTGAAAAATATGAAGATCTTCAAAAGGTGTGAAAAGTATGAGGAGAATGAAACGGTCTGAAAAATAGGAGGAGCATGAAGCGGTGTTCAAAACCATGAAGAGCCACAAAAGGTGTGAAAAATATGAAGAGCTTTAAAAGGTGTCAAAATATGAGGAGCATGAAACGTTCTGAAAAATAGGAGGATCATGAAACGGTGTTCAAAAACATGAAGAGCCTGAAAAGGTGCGAAAAATATGAAGAGCCTCAAAAATAGGAGGAGCAAGAAGCGCTGTTGAAAAACATGAAGAGCCTGAAACCGAGTGAAAAATATGAAGAGCTTCAAAAATGTGAAAAATATGAAGAGCTTCAAAAGGTGTGAAAAATACGAAGAGCTTCAAAAGGTGTCAAAAATGAGATGAGCATGAAACTGTCTGAAAAATAGGAGGAGCATAAAGCGGTGTTGAAAATCATGAAGAGCCTGAAAAGGTGTGAAAATTATGAAGAGCTTCAAAAGATGTGAAATACATGAAGAGCTTCAAAAGATGTCAAAATGAGATGAGCATGAAACGGTCTGAAAAATAGGAGGAGCAAGAAGCGGTGTTGAAAAACATGAAGAGCCTGAAAACGTGTGAAAAATATGAAGAGCTTCAAAAATGTGAAAAATATGAAGAGCTTCAAAAGGTGTGAAAAATACGAAGAGCTTCAAAAGGTGTCAAAAATATGAGGAGCATGAAACGGACTGAAAAATAGGAGTAGCATGAAGTGGTGTTGAAAAACCTGAGGAGCCTGAAAATGTGTGAAAAATATGAAGAGCTTCAAAAGGTGTGAAAAATATGAAGAGCTTCAAAATGTGTGAAATACATGAGAAGCAGGAAACGGTCTGAAAAATTGGAGGAGCATGAAGCGGTGTTCCAAAACATGAAGAGCCCGAAAAGGTGTGAAAAATATGTGGAGTTTCAAAAGGTGTCAAAAATATGAGGAGCATGAAACGGTCTGAAAAATAGGAGGAGCATGAAGCGGAGTTGAAAAACATGAAGAGCCTGAAAATAAGTGAAAAATATGAAGAGCTTCAAAAGATGTGAAAAATATGAAGAACTTCAAAAGGTGTGAAAAATATGAAGAGCTTCAAAAGGTGTCAAAAATGAGATGAGCATGAAACTGTCTGAAAAATAGGAGGAGCATAAAGCGGTGTTGAAATCATGAAGAGCCTGAAAAGGTTTGAAAAATATGAAGAGCTTCAAAAGATGTGAAAAACATGAAGAGCTTCAAAAGATGTCAAAATGAGATGAGCATGAAACGGTCTGAAAAATAGGAGGAGCAAGAAGCGGTGTTGAGAAACATGAAGAGCCTGAAAAGATGTGAAAAATATGAAGAGCTTCTAACGGTGTCAAAAATATGAGGAGCATGAAACGGTCTGAAAAATAGGAGGAGCATGAAACGGTCTGAAAAATAGGAGGAGCATGAAACGGTGTTCAAAAACATGAAGAGCCTGAAAAGGTGTGAAAAATATGAAGACTCTCAAAAAATATCAAAACTATGAGGAGTATGAAACGGTCTGAAAAATAGGAGGAGCATCAAGCGGAGTTGAAAAACATGAAGAGCCTGAAAATGTGTGAAAAATATGAAGAGCTTCAAAAATGTGAAAAATATGAAGATCTTCAAAAGGTGTGAAAAATATGAAGAGCTTCAAAAAGTGTCAAAAATGAGATTACCATGAAACGTTCTGAAAAATAGAAGGAGCATGAAGCAGTGTTGAAAATCATGAAGAGCCTGAAAAGGTGTGAAAAATATGAAGAGCTTCAAAATGTGTGAAAAACATGAAGAGCTTCAAAATGTGTCAAAATGAGATGAGCATGAAACGGTCTGAAAAATAGGAGGAGCATGAAGTGGTGTTGAAAAAAATTAAGAGCCTGAAAATGTGTGAAATATATGAAGAGCTTCAAAAGTTGTCAAAAATATGAGGAGAATGAAACAGTCTGAAAAATAGGAGGAGCATGAAGCCGTGTTGAAAAACATGAAGAGCCTGAAAAGGTGTGAAAAATATGAAGAGCTTCTAAAGGTGTCAAAAATATGAGGAGAATGAAACGGTCTGAAATATAGGAAAATCATGAAGCAGTGTTGAAAAACATGAAGAGCCTGAAAAGGTGTGGAAAATATGAAGAGCTTCAAAAGGTGTCAAAAATATGAGGAGCATGAAACGGTTCGAAAAATAGGAGGAGCTTGAAACGGTGTTCAAAACATGAAGAGCATGAAAACGTGTGAAAAATATGAAGAGCTTCAAAAGGTGTGAAATACATGAGGAGCATGATACGGTCTGAAAAGTAGGAGGAGCATGAAGTGGTTGTGAAAAACTTCAAGAGCCTGAAAAGGTGTGCAAAATATGAAGAGCTTCAAAAGGTGTGAAATTCATGAGGAGATGAAACGGTCTGAAAAATAGGAGGGGCATGAAGTGGTGTTCAAAAACATGCAGAGACTGAAAAGGTGTGAAAAATATGAAGAGCTTCAAAAGGTGTGAAAAATATGAGGAGCATGAAACGGTCTGAAAAATAGGAGGAGCATGAAGCAGTGTTGAAAAACATGAAGAGGCTGAAAGGTTTGAAAAATATGAAGAGCTTCAAAAGGTGTGAAATACATGAGAAGCATGAAACGGTCTGAAAAATAGGAGGAGCATGAAGCGGTGTTGAAAAACATAAAGAGCCTGAAAACAGGTGAAAAATATGAAGAGCTTCAAAAATGTGAAAAATATGAAGAGCTTCAAAAGGTGTGAAAAATACGAAGAGCTTCAAAAGGTGTCAAAAATATGAGGAGCATGAAACGGACTGAAAAATAGGAGTAGCATGAAGTGGTGTTGAAAAACATGAGGAGCCTGAAAATGTGTGAAAAATATGAAGAGCTTCAAAAGGTGTGAAAAATATGAAGAGCTTCAAAAGGTGTGAAATACATGAGAAGCAGGAAACGGTCTGAAAAATTGGAGGAGCATGAAGCGGTGTTCCAAAACATGAAGAGCCTGAAAAGGTGTGAAAACTATGAAGAGCTTCAAAAGGTTTCACAAATATGAAGAGCATGAAATGGTCTGAAAAATAGGAGGAGCATGAAGCGGTGTTGAAAATTATGAAGATCCTGAAAAGGTGTGAAAAATATGAAGAGATTCAAAATGAGTCTAATATATGAAGAGCATGAAAAGTTCAGAAAAATCGGAGGAGCATGAAGTTGTGTTGAAAAACATGAAGAGCCTGAAAAGGTGTGAAAAATATGAAGAGCTTCAAAAGCTGTGAAAAATATGAGGAGCATGAAACGGTCTGAAAAATAGGAGGAGCATGAAGCGGTGTTCAAAAACATGAAGAGCATGAAAAGGTGTGAAAAATATGAAGAGCTTCAAAAGGTGTGAAATACATGAGGAGCATGATACGGTCTGAAAAATAGGAGAAGCATGAAGTTGTGTTGAAAAACATGAAGAGCCTGAAAAGGTGTGAAAAATATGAAGATCTTCAAAAGGTGTGAAAAGTATGAGGAGAATGAAACGGTCTGAAAAATAGGAGGAGCATGAAGCGGTGTTCAAAACCATGAAGAGCCACAAAAGGTGTGAAAAATATGAAGAGCTTTAAAAGGTGTCAAAATATGAGGAGCATGAAACGTTCTGAAAAATAGGAGGATCATGAAACGGTGTTCAAAAACATGAAGAGCCTGAAAAGGTGCGAAAAATATGAAGAGCCTCAAAAATAGGAGGAGCAAGAAGCGCTGTTGAAAAACATGAAGAGCCTGAAACCGAGTGAAAAATATGAAGAGCTTCAAAAATGTGAAAAATATGAAGAGCTTCAAAAGGTGTGAAAAATACGAAGAGCTTCAAAAGGTGTCAAAAATGAGATGAGCATGAAACTGTCTGAAAAATAGGAGGAGCATAAAGCGGTGTTGAAAATCATGAAGAGCCTGAAAAGGTGTGAAAATTATGAAGAGCTTCAAAAGATGTGAAATACATGAAGAGCTTCAAAAGATGTCAAAATGAGATGAGCATGAAACGGTCTGAAAAATAGGAGGAGCAAGAAGCGGTGTTGAAAAACATGAAGAGCCTGAAAACGTGTGAAAAATATGAAGAGCTTCAAAAATGTGAAAAATATGAAGAGCTTCAAAAGGTGTGAAAAATACGAAGAGCTTCAAAAGGTGTCAAAAATATGAGGAGCATGAAACGGACTGAAAAATAGGAGTAGCATGAAGTGGTGTTGAAAAACCTGAGGAGCCTGAAAATGTGTGAAAAATATGAAGAGCTTCAAAAGGTGTGAAAAATGTGAAGAGCTTCAAAATGTGTGAAATACATGAGAAGCAGGAAACGGTCTGAAAAATTGGAGGAGCATGAAGCGGTGTTCCAAAACATGAAGAGCCCGAAAAGGTGTGAAAAATATGTGGAGTTTCAAAAGGTGTCAAAAATATGAGGAGCATGAAACGGTCTGAAAAATAGGAGGAGCATGAAGCGGAGTTGAAAAACATGAAGAGCCTGAAAATAAGTGAAAAATATGAAGAGCTTCAAAAGATGTGAAAAATATGAAGAACTTCAAAAGGTGTGAAAAATATGAAGAGCTTCAAAAGGTGTCAAAAATGAGATGAGCATGAAACTGTCTGAAAAATAGGAGGAGCATAAAGCGGTGTTGAAATCATGAAGAGCCTGAAAAGGTTTGAAAAATATGAAGAGCTTCAAAAGATGTGAAAAACATGAAGAGCTTCAAAAGATGTCAAAATGAGATGAGCATGAAACGGTCTGAAAAATAGGAGGAGCAAGAAGCGGTGTTGAGAAACATGAAGAGCCTGAAAAGATGTGGAAAATATGAAGAGCTTCTAACGGTGTCAAAAATATGAGGAGCATGAAACGGTCTGAAAAATAGGAGGAGCATGAAACGGTCTGAAAAATAGGAGGAGCATGAAACGGTGTTCAAAAACATGAAGAGCCTGAAAAGGTGTGAAAAATATGAAGACTCTCAAAAAATATCAAAACTATGAGGAGTATGAAACGGTCTGAAAAATAGGAGGAGCATCAAGCGGAGTTGAAAAACATGAAGAGCCTGAAAATGTGTGAAAAATATGAAGAGCTTCAAAAATGTGAAAAATATGAAGATCTTCAAAAGGTGTGAAAAATATGAAGAGCTTCAAAAAGTGTCAAAAATGAGATTACCATGAAACGTTCTGAAAAATAGAAGGAGCATGAAGCAGTGTTGAAAATCATGAAGAGCCTGAAAAGGTGTGAAAAATATGAAGAGCTTCAAAAGGTGTGAAAAATATGAGGAGCATGAAACGGTCTGAAAAATAGGAGGAGCATGAAGCAGTGTTGAAAAACATGAAGAGGCTGAAAGGTTTGAAAAATATGAAAAGCTTCAATAGGTGTGAAATACATGAGAAGCATGAAACGGTCTGAAAAATAGGAGGAGCATGAAGCGGTGTTGAAAAACATAAAGAGCCTGAAAACGTGTGAAAAATATGAAGAGCTTCAAAAATGTGAAAAATATGAAGAGCTTCAAAAGGTGTGAAAAATACGAAGAGCTTCAAAAGGTGTCAAAAATATGAGGAGCATGAAACGGACTGAAAAATAGGAGTAGCATGAAGTGGTGTTGAAAAACATGAGGAGCCTGAAAATGTGTGAAAAATATGAAGAGCTTCAAAAGGTGTGAAAAATATGAAGAGCTTCAAAAGGTGTGAAATACATGAGAAGCAGGAAACGGTCTGAAAAATTGGAGGAGCATGAAGCGGTGTTCCAAAACATGAAGAGCCTGAAAAGGTGTGAAAACTATGAAGAGCTTCAAAAGGTTTCACAAATATGAAGAGCATGAAATGGTCTGAAAAATAGGAGGAGCATGAAGCGGTGTTGAAAATTATGAAGATCCTGAAAAGGTGTGAAAAATATGAAGAGCTTCAAAATGAGTCTAATATATGAAGAGCATGAAAAGTTCAGAAAAATCGGAGGAGCATGAAGTTGTGTTGAAAAACATGAAGAGCCTGAAAAGGTGTGAAAAATATGAAGAGCTTCAAAAGCTGTGAAAAATATGAGGAGCATGAAACGGTCTGAAAAATAGGAGGAGCATGAAGCGGTGTTCAAAAACATGAAGAGCATGAAAAGGTGTGAAAAATATGAAGAGCTTCAAAAGGTGTGAAATACATGAGGAGCATGATACGGTCTGAAAAATAGGAGAAGCATGAAGTTGTGTTGAAAAACATGAAGAGCCTGAAAAGGTGTGAAAAATATGAAGATCTTCAAAAGGTGTGAAAAGTATGAGGAGAATGAAACGGTCTGAAAAATAGGAGGAGCATGAAGCGGTGTTCAAAACCATGAAGAGCCACAAAAGGTGTGAAAAATATGAAGAGCTTTAAAAGGTGTCAAAATATGAGGAGCATGAAACGTTCTGAAAAATAGGAGGATCATGAAACGGTGTTCAAAAACATGAAGAGCCTGAAAAGGTGCGAAAAATATGAAGAGCCTCAAAAATAGGAGGAGCAAGAAGCGCTGTTGAAAAACATGAAGAGCCTGAAACCGAGTGAAAAATATGAAGAGCTTCAAAAATGTGAAAAATATGAAGAGCTTCAAAAGGTGTGAAAAATACGAAGAGCTTCAAAAGGTGTCAAAAATGAGATGAGCATGAAACTGTCTGAAAAATAGGAGGAGCATAAAGCGGTGTTGAAAATCATGAAGAGCCTGAAAAGGTGTGAAAATTATGAAGAGCTTCAAAAGATGTGAAATACATGAAGAGCTTCAAAAGATGTCAAAATGAGATGAGCATGAAACGGTCTGAAAAATAGGAGGAGCAAGAAGCGGTGTTGAAAAACATGAAGAGCCTGAAAACGTGTGAAAAATATGAAGAGCTTCAAAAATGTGAAAAATATGAAGAGCTTCAAAAGGTGTGAAAAATACGAAGAGCTTCAAAAGGTGTCAAAAATATGAGGAGCATGAAACGGACTGAAAAATAGGAGTAGCATGAAGTGGTGTTGAAAAACCTGAGGAGCCTGAAAATGTGTGAAAAATATGAAGAGCTTCAAAAGGTGTGAAAAATGTGAAGAGCTTCAAAATGTGTGAAATACATGAGAAGCAGGAAACGGTCTGAAAAATTGGAGGAGCATGAAGCGGTGTTCCAAAACATGAAGAGCCCGAAAAGGTGTGAAAAATATGTGGAGTTTCAAAAGGTGTCAAAAATATGAGGAGCATGAAACGGTCTGAAAAATAGGAGGAGCATGAAGCGGAGTTGAAAAACATGAAGAGCCTGAAAATAAGTGAAAAATATGAAGAGCTTCAAAAGATGTGAAAAATATGAAGAACTTCAAAAGGTGTGAAAAATATGAAGAGCTTCAAAAGGTGTCAAAAATGAGATGAGCATGAAACTGTCTGAAAAATAGGAGGAGCATAAAGCGGTGTTGAAATCATGAAGAGCCTGAAAAGGTTTGAAAAATATGAAGAGCTTCAAAAGATGTGAAAAACATGAAGAGCTTCAAAAGATGTCAAAATGAGATGAGCATGAAACGGTCTGAAAAATAGGAGGAGCAAGAAGCGGTGTTGAGAAACATGAAGAGCCTGAAAAGATGTGAAAAATATGAAGAGCTTCTAACGGTGTCAAAAATATGAGGAGCATGAAACGGTCTGAAAAATAGGAGGAGCATGAAACGGTCTGAAAAATAGGAGGAGCATGAAACGGTGTTCAAAAACATGAAGAGCCTGAAAAGGTGTGAAAAATATGAAGACTCTCAAAAAATATCAAAACTATGAGGAGTATGAAACGGTCTGAAAAATAGGAGGAGCATCAAGCGGAGTTGAAAAACATGAAGAGCCTGAAAATGTGTGAAAAATATGAAGAGCTTCAAAAATGTGAAAAATATGAAGATCTTCAAAAGGTGTGAAAAATATGAAGAGCTTCAAAAAGTGTCAAAAATGAGATTACCATGAAACGTTCTGAAAAATAGAAGGAGCATGAAGCAGTGTTGAAAATCATGAAGAGCCTGAAAAGGTGTGAAAAATATGAAGAGCTTCAAAATGTGTGAAAAACATGAAGAGCTTCAAAATGTGTCAAAATGAGATGAGCATGAAACGGTCTGAAAAATAGGAGGAGCATGAAGTGGTGTTGAAAAAAATTAAGAGCCTGAAAAGGTGTGAAATATATGAAGAGCTTCAAAAGTTGTCAAAAATATGAGGAGAATGAAACAGTCTGAAAAATAGGAGGAGCATGAAGCCGTGTTGAAAAACATGAAGAGCCTGAAAAGGTGTGAAAAATATGAAGAGCTTCTAAAGGTGTCAAAAATATGAGGAGAATGAAACGGTCTGAAATATAGGAAAATCATGAAGCAGTGTTGAAAAACATGAAGAGCCTGAAAAGGTGTGGAAAATATGAAGAGCTTCAAAAGGTGTCAAAAATATGAGGAGCATGAAACGGTTCGAAAAATAGGAGGAGCATGAAACGGTGTTCAAAACATGAAGAGCATGAAAACGTGTGAAAAATATGAAGAGCTTCAAAAGGTGTGAAATACATGAGGAGCATGATACGGTCTGAAAAGTAGGAGGAGCATGAAGTGGTTGTGAAAAACTTCAAGAGCCTGAAAAGGTGTGCAAAATATGAAGAGCTTCAAAAGGTGTGAAATTCATGAGGAGATGAAACGGTCTGAAAAATAGGAGGGGCATGAAGTGGTGTTCAAAAACATGCAGAGACTGAAAAGGTGTGAAAAATATGAAGAGCTTCAAAAGGTGTGAAAAATATGAGGAGCATGAAACGGTCTGGAAAATTGGAGGAGCATGAAGCAGTGTTGAAAAACATGAAGAGGCTGAAAGGTTTGAAAAATATGAAGAGCTTCAAAAGGTGTGAAATACATGAGAAGCATGAAACGGTCTGAAAAATAGGAGGAGCATGAAGCGGTGTTGAAAAACATAAAGAGCCTGAAAACAGGTGAAAAATATGAAGAGCTTCAAAAATGTGAAAAATATGAAGAGCTTCAAAAGGTGTGAAAAATACGAAGAGCTTCAAAAGGTGTCAAAAATATGAGGAGCATGAAACGGACTGAAAAATAGGAGTAGCATGAAGTGGTGTTGAAAAACATGAGGAGCCTGAAAATGTGTGAAAAATATGAAGAGCTTCAAAAGGTGTGAAAAATATGAAGAGCTTCAAAAGGTGTGAAATACATGAGAAGCAGGAAACGGTCTGAAAAATTGGAGGAGCATGAAGCGGTGTTCCAAAACATGAAGAGCCTGAAAAGGTGTGAAAACTATGAAGAGCTTCAAAAGGTTTCACAAATATGAAGAGCATGAAATGGTCTGAAAAATAGGAGGAGCATGAAGCGGTGTTGAAAATTATGAAGATCCTGAAAAGGTGTGAAAAATATGAAGAGCTTCAAAATGAGTCTAATATATGAAGAGCATGAAAAGTTCAGAAAAATCGGAGGAGCATGAAGTTGTGTTGAAAAACATGAAGAGCCTGAAAAGGTGTGAAAAATATGAAGAGCTTCAAAAGCTGTGAAAAATATGAGGAGCATGAAACGGTCTGAAAAATAGGAGGAGCATGAAGCGGTGTTCAAAAACATGAAGAGCATGAAAAGGTGTGAAAAATATGAAGAGCTTCAAAAGGTGTGAAATACATGAGGAGCATGATACGGTCTGAAAAATAGGAGAAGCATGAAGTTGTGTTGAAAAACATGAAGAGCCTGAAAAGGTGTGAAAAATATGAAGATCTTCAAAAGGTGTGAAAAGTATGAGGAGAATGAAACGGTCTGAAAAATAGGAGGAGCATGAAGCGGTGTTCAAAACCATGAAGAGCCACAAAAGGTGTGAAAAATATGAAGAGCTTTAAAAGGTGTCAAAATATGAGGAGCATGAAACGTTCTGAAAAATAGGAGGATCATGAAACGGTGTTCAAAAACATGAAGAGCCTGAAAAGGTGCGAAAAATATGAAGAGCCTCAAAAATAGGAGGAGCAAGAAGCGCTGTTGAAAAACATGAAGAGCCTGAAACCGAGTGAAAAATATGAAGAGCTTCAAAAATGTGAAAAATATGAAGAGCTTCAAAAGGTGTGAAAAATACGAAGAGCTTCAAAAGGTGTCAAAAATGAGATGAGCATGAAACTGTCTGAAAAATAGGAGGAGCATAAAGCGGTGTTGAAAATCATGAAGAGCCTGAAAAGGTGTGAAAATTATGAAGAGCTTCAAAAGATGTGAAATACATGAAGAGCTTCAAAAGATGTCAAAATGAGATGAGCATGAAACGGTCTGAAAAATAGGAGGAGCAAGAAGCGGTGTTGAAAAACATGAAGAGCCTGAAAACGTGTGAAAAATATGAAGAGCTTCAAAAATGTGAAAAATATGAAGAGCTTCAAAAGGTGTGAAAAATACGAAGAGCTTCAAAAGGTGTCAAAAATATGAGGAGCATGAAACGGACTGAAAAATAGGAGTAGCATGAAGTGGTGTTGAAAAACCTGAGGAGCCTGAAAATGTGTGAAAAATATGAAGAGCTTCAAAAGGTGTGAAAAATGTGAAGAGCTTCAAAATGTGTGAAATACATGAGAAGCAGGAAACGGTCTGAAAAATTGGAGGAGCATGAAGCGGTGTTCCAAAACATGAAGAGCCTGAAAAGGTGTGAAAAATATGTGGAGTTTCAAAAGGTGTCAAAAATATGAGGAGCATGAAACGGTCTGAAAAATAGGAGGAGCATGAAGCGGAGTTGAAAAACATGAAGAGCCTGAAAATAAGTGAAAAATATGAAGAGCTTCAAAAGATGTGAAAAATATGAAGAACTTCAAAAGGTGTGAAAAATATGAAGAGCTTCAAAAGGTGTCAAAAATGAGATGAGCATGAAACTGTCTGAAAAATAGGAGGAGCATAAAGCGGTGTTGAAATCATGAAGAGCCTGAAAAGGTTTGAAAAATATGAAGAGCTTCAAAAGATGTGAAAAACATGAAGAGCTTCAAAAGATGTCAAAATGAGATGAGCATGAAACGGTCTGAAAAATAGGAGGAGCAAGAAGCGGTGTTGAGAAACATGAAGAGCCTGAAAAGATGTGAAAAATATGAAGAGCTTCTAACGGTGTCAAAAATATGAGGAGCATGAAACGGTCTGAAAAATAGGAGGAGCATGAAACGGTCTGAAAAATAGGAGGAGCATGAAACGGTGTTCAAAAACATGAAGAGCCTGAAAAGGTGTGAAAAATATGAAGACTCTCAAAAAATATCAAAACTATGAGGAGTATGAAACGGTCTGAAAAATAGGAGGAGCATCAAGCGGAGTTGAAAAACATGAAGAGCCTGAAAATGTGTGAAAAATATGAAGAGCTTCAAAAATGTGAAAAATATGAAGATCTTCAAAAGGTGTGAAAAATATGAAGAGCTTCAAAAAGTGTCAAAAATGAGATTACCATGAAACGTTCTGAAAAATAGAAGGAGCATGAAGCAGTGTTGAAAATCATGAAGAGCCTGAAAAGGTGTGAAAAATATGAAGAGCTTCAAAATGTGTGAAAAACATGAAGAGCTTCAAAATGTGTCAAAATGAGATGAGCATGAAACGGTCTGAAAAATAGGAGGAGCATGAAGTGGTGTTGAAAAAAATTAAGAGCCTGAAAAGGTGTGAAATATATGAAGAGCTTCAAAAGTTGTCAAAAATATGAGGAGAATGAAACAGTCTGAAAAATAGGAGGAGCATGAAGCCGTGTTGAAAAACATGAAGAGCCTGAAAAGGTGTGAAAAATATGAAGAGCTTCTAAAGGTGTCAAAAATATGAGGAGAATGAAACGGTCTGAAATATAGGAAAATCATGAAGCAGTGTTGAAAAACATGAAGAGCCTGAAAAGGTGTGGAAAATATGAAGAGCTTCAAAAGGTGTCAAAAATATGAGGAGCATGAAACGGTTCGAAAAATAGGAGGAGCATGAAACGGTGTTCAAAACATGAAGAGCATGAAAACGTGTGAAAAATATGAAGAGCTTCAAAAGGTGTGAAATACATGAGGAGCATGATACGGTCTGAAAAGTAGGAGGAGCATGAAGTGGTTGTGAAAAACTTCAAGAGCCTGAAAAGGTGTGCAAAATATGAAGAGCTTCAAAAGGTGTGAAATTCATGAGGAGATGAAACGGTCTGAAAAATAGGAGGGGCATGAAGTGGTGTTCAAAAACATGCAGAGACTGAAAAGGTGTGAAAAATATGAAGAGCTTCAAAAGGTGTGAAAAATATGAGGAGCATGAAACGGTCTGGAAAATTGGAGGAGCATGAAGCAGTGTTGAAAAACATGAAGAGGCTGAAAGGTTTGAAAAATATGAAGAGCTTCAAAAGGTGTGAAATACATGAGAAGCATGAAACGGTCTGAAAAATAGGAGGAGCATGAAGCGGTGTTGAAAAACATAAAGAGCCTGAAAACAGGTGAAAAATATGAAGAGCTTCAAAAATGTGAAAAATATGAAGAGCTTCAAAAGGTGTGAAAAATACGAAGAGCTTCAAAAGGTGTCAAAAATATGAGGAGCATGAAACGGACTGAAAAATAGGAGTAGCATGAAGTGGTGTTGAAAAACATGAGGAGCCTGAAAATGTGTGAAAAATATGAAGAGCTTCAAAAGGTGTGAAAAATATGAAGAGCTTCAAAAGGTGTGAAATACATGAGAAGCAGGAAACGGTCTGAAAAATTGGAGGAGCATGAAGCGGTGTTCCAAAACATGAAGAGCCTGAAAAGGTGTGAAAACTATGAAGAGCTTCAAAAGGTTTCACAAATATGAAGAGCATGAAATGGTCTGAAAAATAGGAGGAGCATGAAGCGGTGTTGAAAATTATGAAGATCCTGAAAAGGTGTGAAAAATATGAAGAGCTTCAAAATGAGTCTAATATATGAAGAGCATGAAAAGTTCAGAAAAATCGGAGGAGCATGAAGTTGTGTTGAAAAACATGAAGAGCCTGAAAAGGTGTGAAAAATATGAAGAGCTTCAAAAGCTGTGAAAAATATGAGGAGCATGAAACGGTCTGAAAAATAGGAGGAGCATGAAGCGGTGTTCAAAAACATGAAGAGCATGAAAAGGTGTGAAAAATATGAAGAGCTTCAAAAGGTGTGAAATACATGAGGAGCATGATACGGTCTGAAAAATAGGAGAAGCATGAAGTTGTGTTGAAAAACATGAAGAGCCTGAAAAGGTGTGAAAAATATGAAGATCTTCAAAAGGTGTGAAAAGTATGAGGAGAATGAAACGGTCTGAAAAATAGGAGGAGCATGAAGCGGTGTTCAAAACCATGAAGAGCCACAAAAGGTGTGAAAAATATGAAGAGCTTTAAAAGGTGTCAAAATATGAGGAGCATGAAACGTTCTGAAAAATAGGAGGATCATGAAACGGTGTTCAAAAACATGAAGAGCCTGAAAAGGTGCGAAAAATATGAAGAGCCTCAAAAATAGGAGGAGCAAGAAGCGCTGTTGAAAAACATGAAGAGCCTGAAACCGAGTGAAAAATATGAAGAGCTTCAAAAATGTGAAAAATATGAAGAGCTTCAAAAGGTGTGAAAAATACGAAGAGCTTCAAAAGGTGTCAAAAATGAGATGAGCATGAAACTGTCTGAAAAATAGGAGGAGCATAAAGCGGTGTTGAAAATCATGAAGAGCCTGAAAAGGTGTGAAAATTATGAAGAGCTTCAAAAGATGTGAAATACATGAAGAGCTTCAAAAGATGTCAAAATGAGATGAGCATGAAACGGTCTGAAAAATAGGAGGAGCAAGAAGCGGTGTTGAAAAACATGAAGAGCCTGAAAACGTGTGAAAAATATGAAGAGCTTCAAAAATGTGAAAAATATGAAGAGCTTCAAAAGGTGTGAAAAATACGAAGAGCTTCAAAAGGTGTCAAAAATATGAGGAGCATGAAACGGACTGAAAAATAGGAGTAGCATGAAGTGGTGTTGAAAAACCTGAGGAGCCTGAAAATGTGTGAAAAATATGAAGAGCTTCAAAAGGTGTGAAAAATATGAAGAGCTTCAAAATGTGTGAAATACATGAGAAGCAGGAAACGGTCTGAAAAATTGGAGGAGCATGAAGCGGTGTTCCAAAACATGAAGAGCCTGAAAAGGTGTGAAAAATATGTGGAGTTTCAAAAGGTGTCAAAAATATGAGGAGCATGAAACGGTCTGAAAAATAGGAGGAGCATGAAGCGGAGTTGAAAAACATGAAGAGCCTGAAAATAAGTGAAAAATATGAAGAGCTTCAAAAGATGTGAAAAATATGAAGAACTTCAAAAGGTGTGAAAAATATGAAGAGCTTCAAAAGGTGTCAAAAATGAGATGAGCATGAAACTGTCTGAAAAATAGGAGGAGCATAAAGCGGTGTTGAAAATCATGAAGAGTCTGAAAAGGTTTGAAAAATATGAAGAGCTTCAAAAGATGTGAAAAACATGAAGAGCTTCAAAAGATGTCAAAATGAGATGAGCATGAAACGGTCTGAAAAATAGGAGGAGCAAGAAGCGGTGTTGAGAAACATGAAGAGCCTGAAAAGATGTGAAAAATATGAAGAGCTTCTAACGGTGTCAAAAATATGAGGAGCATGAAACGGTCTGAAAAATAGGAGGAGCATGAAACGGTCTGAAAAATAGGAGGAGCATGAAACGGTGTTCAAAAACATGAAGAGCCTGAAAAGGTGTGAAAAATATGAAGACTCTCAAAAAATATCAAAACTATGAGGAGTATGAAACGGTCTGAAAAATAGGAGGAGCATCAAGCGGAGTTGAAAAACATGAAGAGCCTGAAAATGTGTGAAAAATATGAAGAGCTTCAAAAATGTGAAAAATATGAAGATCTTCAAAAGGTGTGAAAAATATGAAGAGCTTCAAAAAGTGTCAAAAATGAGATTACCATGAAACGTTCTGAAAAATAGAAGGAGCATGAAGCAGTGTTGAAAATCATGAAGAGCCTGAAAAGGTGTGAAAAATATGAAGAGCTTCAAAATGTGTGAAAAACATGAAGAGCTTCAAAATGTGTCAAAATGAGATGAGCATGAAACGGTCTGAAAAATAGGAGGAGCATGAAGTGGTGTTGAAAAAAATTAAGAGCCTGAAAAGGTGTGAAATATATGAAGAGCTTCAAAAGTTGTCAAAAATATGAGGAGAATGAAACAGTCTGAAAAATAGGAGGAGCATGAAGCCGTGTTGAAAAACATGAAGAGCCTGAAAAGGTGTGAAAAATATGAAGAGCTTCTAAAGGTGTCAAAAATATGAGGAGCATGAAACGGTCAGAAAAATAGGAGGAGGATGAAGAGGTGTTGAAAAACATGAAAAGCCTGAAAAGGTGTGAAAAATAGGAGGAGCTTCAAAAGGTTTCAAAAATATGAGGAGCATGAAACGGTCTGAAAAATAGGAGGAGGATGAAGCGGTGTTGAAAAACATGAAGAGCCTGAAAAGGTGTGAAAATTATGAAGAGCTTCAAATTGTGTCAAAAATATGAGGAGCATGAAACGGTCTGAAAGATAGGAGGAGCATGAAACTGTGTTGAAAAACATGAAGAGCCTGAAAAGGTGTGAAATATATAAAGAGTTTCAAAACGTGTTAAAAATATGAGGAGCATGAAACGGTCTGAAAAATAGGAGGCGCATGAAGTGGTGTTCAAAAACATGGAGAGCCTGAAAAGGTGTGAAAAATTTGAAGAGCTTCAAAAGGTGTCAAAAATATGAGGAGCATGAAACGGTCTCAACAAAAGGAGGAGCATGAAACGGTCTGAAAAAAGGAGGAGCATGAAACGGTGTGGAAAAACATGAAGAGCTTGAAAACGTGTGAAAAATATGAAGAGCTTCAAAAGCTGTGAGAAATATGAAGAGCTTCAAAAGGTGTCAAAAAAATGAGGAGCATGAAACAGTCTGAAACATAGGATAAGCAAGAAACGGTTTTTAAAAAGATGAAGAGGAGAAAATGTGTGAAAAATATGAAGAGCTACAAAAGGTGTCAAAAATATGAGAAGCATGAAACCAATGAAAAATAAGAGGAACATGAAGCGGTGTTGAAAAACATGAAGACCCTGAAAAGGTGTGAAATATAGGAAGAGCTTCAAAAGGGGTCAAAAATATGAGGTGCATGAAACAGTCGGAAAAATAGGAGGAGCATGAAACGGTGTTGAAAAACATGAAGAGCCTGAAAAGATGTGAAAAATATGAAGAACTTGAAAAGTTGTCAAAAATATGAGGAGAATGAAACAGTCTGAAAATTAGGATGAGAATGAAACGGTTTTGAAAAAGATAAAGAGCATGAAAAGCTGTGAAAAATAGGAAGAGCTTCAAAAGGGGTCAATAATATGAGGATCATGAAACGGTCTGAAAAATAGGAGGAGCATGAAACGGTCTGAAAAATGGGAGGAGCATGAAGCGGTGTTCAAAAACATGAAGACCCAGAAAAGGTGTGAAAAATATGAAGAGCTTCAAAAGGTGTGAAAAATATGAGGAACATGAAATGGTCTGAAAATTAGGAGGAGCATGAAACGGTGTTGAAAAATATGAAGAGCTTGAAAAGGGGTCAAAAATATGAAGAGCTTCAAAAGGTGTCAATAATATGAGGAGCATGAAACGGTCTGAAAAATAGGAGGAGCATGAAGCTTTGCTCAAAAACATGAAGAGCCTGAGAGGGTGTGAAAAATATGAAGAGCCTCAAAACGGGTCAAAAATCTGAGGAGCATGAAACGGTCTGAAAAATAGGAGGAGGATGAAGCGGTGTTCAAAAATATGAAGAGCCCGAAAAGGGGTGAAAAATATGGAGAGCTTCAAAAGGTGTCAAAAATATGAGGAGGAAGAAATGGTCTGAAAAATAGGAGGAGCATGAAGCGGTGTTGAAAAACATGAAGAGCCTGAAGAGGTGTGAAAAATGTGAAGAGCTTCAAATGGTGTCAAAAATATGAAGAGCATGAAACGGTCTGAAAAATAGGAGGAGCATGAAGCGGTGTTGAAAAACATGAAGAGCCTGAAAAGGTGTGAAAAATATGAAGAGCTTACAAAGGTTTCAAAATTATGAGGAGCATGAAAAGGTCTGAAAAATAGGAGGAGCATGATTTGATGTTGAAAAACATGAAGAGCCTGAAAAGGTGTGAAAAATACAAGAGATTCTAAAGGTGTGAAATATATGAGGAGCATGAAACGGTCTGAAAAAGAGGAGGAGCATATAACAGTGTTCAAAAACATGAAGAGCCTGGAATGGTGTGAAAAATATGAAGAGGTTTAAAACGTGTCAAAAACATGAGGAGCTTGAAACGGTCTGAAAAATAGGAGCAGCATGAAATGGTGTTCAAAAACATGAAGAGCCTGAAAAGGTGTGAAAAATATGAACAGCTTCAAAAGGTGTGAAATGAAGCGCATGAAACGATCTGACAAATAGGTGGAGCATGAATCTGTGCTCAAAACATGAAGAGCCTGAGAAGGTGTGAAAAATATGAAGAGCTTCAAAAGGTGAGAAAAATATGAGGAGCATGAAACGGTCTGAAAAATGCGAGGAGCATGAAGCGGTGTCGAAAAACATGAAGAGCCTGAAAAGGTGTGAAAAATATGAAGAGCTTCAAAAGGTGTCAAAAATATGAGGAGCATGAAACGGTTTGAAAAATAGGAGGAGAATGAAGCGGTCTGAAAAATAGGAGGAGCATGAAACGGTGTTGAAAAACATGAAGAGCCTGAAAAGGTGTGAAAAATAGGAGGAGCTTCAAAAGGTGTCAAAAATGTGAGGAGCAAAAAACGATCTTAAAAATAGGAGGAGCATGAAACGATGTTGAAAAACATGAAAAGCATGAAAAGGTGTGAAAAATAGGAAGAGCTTCAAAAGGAGTCAAAAAAATTAGGAGCATGAAGCGGTCTGAAAAATAAGAAGAGCATGAAGCGGTGGTCAAAAACAAGAAGAGCCTGAAAACGTATGAAAAATACGAAGAGCTTCAAATGGTGTGAAAAATAAGAGGAGCATGAAACGGTCAGAAAAATAGGAGGAGCATGACTTGATGTTGAAAAACATGAAGAGCCTGAAAAGGTGTGAAATATGAAGAGCTTCAAAAGTTGTCAAAAATATGAGGAGCATTAAACGTTCTGAAAAATAGGAGGACCATGAAACGTTGTTCAAAAACATGAAGAGCCTGGAAAGTTGTGAAAAATATGAAGAGCTTCAAATGGTGTGAAAATTATGAGGAGCATGAAACGGTCTGAAAAATAGGAGGAGCATGATTTGATGTTGAAAAACATGAAGAGCCTGAAAAGGTGTGAAAAATACAAGAGCTTCTAAAGGTGTGAAATATATGAGGAGCATGAAACGGTCTGAAAAATAGGAGGAGCATGAAGCTGTGCTCAAAAACATTAAGAGACTGAGAAGGGGTTAAAAATATGAAGAGCTTCTAAAGGTGTCAAAAATATGAGGAGCATGAAACGGACTGAAGAACTGAAGGAGCATGAAACGGTGTTCAAAAACATGAACAGCCTGAAAAGGTGTGAAAAATATGAAGAACTTCAAAAGGTGTGAAAAATACGAGGATGATGAAGCGGTGTTGAGAAACATGAAGAGCCTAAAAAGGTGTGAAAAATATGAAGAGCTTCTAAAGGTGTCAAAAATATGAGGAACATGAAACGGTCTGAAAAATAGGAGCAGCATGAAATGGTGTTCAAAAACATGAAGAGCTTGAAAAGGTGTGAAAAATATGAATAGCTTCAAAAGGTGTGAAATACATGAGGAGAATGAAACGATCTGAAAAATAGGAGGAGCATGAAGCTGTGCTCAAAACATGAAGAGCCTGAGAAAGTGTGAAAAATATGAAGAGCTTCAAAAGGTGTGAAAAATATGAGGAGCATGAAACGGTCTGAAAAATACTAGGAGCATGAAGCGGTGTTCAAAAACATGAAGAGCCTGAAAAGGTGTGTCAAATACGAGAGTTTCTAAAGGTGTGAAATACATGAGGAGCATGAAATGGTCTGAAAAATAGGAGGAGCATGAAGCGGTGTACAAAAACTTGGAGAGCCTGAAAAGGTATGAAAAATATGAAGAGCTTCAAAAGTTGTCAAAAATATGAGGAGAATGAAACGGTCTGAAAAAGAGAAAGCATTAAGCGGTGTTCAAAAACATGAAGATCCTGAAAAGGTGTGAAATCTATGAAGAGCTTCAAAAGCTGTCAAATATATGAGGAGCATGAAACTGTCTGAAAAATAGCAGGAGCATGAAACTGTCTGAAAAAGAGGAGGAGCATGAAACGGTGTTCAAAAACATAAAGAGCCTGATAAGGTTTGAAAAATAGGAGGAGCTTCAAAAGGTGTCAAAAATATGAGGAGCATGAAACGGTCTGAAAAATAGGAGGAGAATGAAGCTGTGTGCAAAAACATGAAGAGCCTGAAAATGTGTGAAAAATATGAAGAGCTTCAAAGGGTGTCAAAAATAGGAGGAGCATGAAACGGTCTCAAAAATAGGAGGAGCTTGACGCGGTGTTCAAAAACATGAAGAGCCGGACAAGGTGTGAAAAATATGAAGAGCCTCAAAAGGTTTCAAATATATGAGGGGCATGAATCGGTCTGAAAAATAACAGGAGCATGAAGCAGTGTAGAAAAACATGAACAGCCTGAAAAGGTGTGAAATATATGAAGAGCTTCAAAAGGTGTCAAAATATGAGGAGCATGAAACGGTCGGAAAAATAGGAGGAGCATGAAACGGTCTGAAAAATAGGAGGAGCATGAAACGGTGTTGAAACACATGAAGAGCCTGAAAAGGTGGGAAAAATGTGAAGAGCTTCAAAAGATTTCAAATATATGAGGAGCATGAAACGGTCTGAAAAATAGGAGGAGCATGAAGCGGTGTTGAAAAACATGAAGAGCCTGAAAAGGTGTGAAAATTATGAAGAGCTTCAAATTGTGTCAAAAATATGAGGAGCATGAAACGTTCTGAAAGATAGGAGGAGCATGAAACTGTGTTGAAAAACATGAAGAGCCTGAAAAGGTGTGAAATATATAAAGAGTTTCAAAAGGTGTTAAAAATATGAGGAGCATGAAACGGTCTGAAAAATAGGAGGCACATGAAACGGTCTGAAAAAAAGGAGGAGCATGAAACGGTGTGGATAAACATGAAGAGCTTGAAAACGTGTGAAAAATAGGAAGAGCTTCAAAAGCTGTGAGAAATATGAAGAGCTTCAAAAGGTGTCAAAAATGAGATGAGCATGAAACGGTCTGAAAAATCGGAGCAGCATGAAGTTGTGTTGAAAACATGAAGAGCCTGACAAGGTGTGAAATATATGAAGAGCTTCAAAAGGTGTCAAAAATATGAGGAGTATGAAACGGTCTGAAAAAGAGGAGGAGCATGAAACGGTCTGAAAATTAGGAGGAGTATGAAAGAGTGTGGAAAAATATGGAGAGCCTGAAAAGGAGTTAAATATAGGAAGAGCTTCAAAAGTGACAAAAATATGAGGAGCATGAAATGGTCTGAAAAACAGGAGGTGCATGAAGCAGTGTTCAAAATCATGAAGAGATTGAAAAGGTGTGAAAAATAAAAGAGCTTCAAAAGGTGTGAAAAATATGAGGAGCATGAAACGGTCTGAAATATAGCAGCAGGAAGGGGTGTTGAAATACATGAAGAGGTTGAAAAGGTGTGAAAAATATGAAGAGCTTCAAAGGGTGTCAAAAATATGAGGAGCATGAAACGGTCTGAAAAATAGGAGGAGCATGAAGCAGTGTTCAAAAACATGGAGAACCTGAAAAGGTGTGAAAAATATGAAGAGCCTCAAAACCTGTCAGATATATGAGGGGCATGAAACGGTCTGAAAAAGAGGAGGAGCATGAAGCAGTGTTGGAAAACATGAAGAGCCTGAAAAGGTGTGAAAAACATGAAGAGCTTCAAACGTGTCAAAAATATGAGGAGCGTGAAACGGTCTGAAAATAGGAGGAGCATGAAGCGGTTTTGAAAAAGATGAAGAGCCTGAAAAGGTGTGAAAAATATGAAGAGCTTCAAAAGGTGTCAAAATTATGAGGAACATGAAACGCTCTGAAATATAGAAGGAGCATCAAGCGGTGTTGAGAAACATGAAGAGCCTGAAAAGGTGTGAAAAATATGAAGAGCTTAAAAAGGTGTCAAAAATATGAGGAGCATGAAACGGTCTGAAAAATAGGAGGAGCATGAAACGGTCTGAAAAATAGGAGGAGCATGAAACGGTGTTGAAACACATGAAGAGCCTGAAAAGGTGGGAAAAATATGAAGAGCTTCAAAAGATTTCAAAAATATGAGGAACATGAAATGGTCTGAAAAATAGTTGGAGCATGAAACGGTCAGAAAAATAGGAGGAGGATGAAGAGGTGTTGAAAAACATGAAAAGCCTGTAAAGGTGTGAAAAATATGAAGAGCCTCAAAACGTGTCAAAAATATGAGGAGCATGAAACGGTCTGAAAAATAGTTGGAGCATGAAACGGTCAGAAAAATAGGAGGAGGATGAAGAGGTGTTGAAAAACATGAAAAGCCTGAAAAGGTGTGAAAAATAGGAGGAGCTTCAAAAGGTTTCAAAAATATGAGGAGCATGAAACGGTCTGAAAAATAGGAGGAGCATGAAGCGGTGTTGAAAAACATGAAGAGCCTGAAAAGGTGTGAAAATTATGAAGAGCTTCAAATTGTGTCAAAAATATGAGGAGCATGAAACGGTCTGAAAGATAGGAGGAGCATGAAACTGTGTTGAAAAACATGAAGAGCCTGAAAACTTGTGAAATATATAAAGAGTTTCAAAACGTGTTAAAAATATGAGGAGCATGAAACGGTCTGAAAAATAGGAGGCGCATGAAGTGGTGTTCAAAAACATGGAGGGCCTGAAAAGGTGTGAAAAATTTGAAGAGCTTCAAAAGGTGTCAAAAATATGAGGAGCATGAAACGGTCTCAAAAAAAGGAGGAGCATGAAACGGTCTGAAAAAAGGAGGAGCATGAAACGGTGTGGAAAAACATGAAGAGCTTGAAAACGTGTGAAAAATATGAAGAGCTTCAAAAGCTGTGAGAAATATGAAGAGCTTCAAAAGGTGTCAAAAATGAGATGAGCATGAAACGGTCTGAAAAATCGGATCAGCATGAAGTGGTGTTGAAAAACATGAAGAGCCTGAAAAGGTGTGAAATATATGAAGAGCTTCAAAAGGTGTCAAAAATATGAGGAGTATGAAACGGTCTGAAAAAGAGGAGGAGCATGAAACGGTCTGAAAAATAGGAGGAGTATGAAAGAGTGTGGAAAAATATGGAGAGCCTGAAAAGGAGTTAAATATAGGAAGAGCTTCAAAAGTGACAAAAATATGAGGAGCATGAAATGGTCTGAAAAACAGGAGGTGCATGAAGCAGTGTTCAAAAACATGAAGAGCCTGAAAAGGTGTGAAAAATAAAAGAGCTTCAAAAGGTGTGAAAAATATGAGGAGCATGAAACGGTCTGAAATATAGGAGCAGCATGAAGGGGTGTTGAAATACATGAAGAGCTTGAAAAGGTGTGAAAAATATGAAGAGCTTCAAAGTGTGTCAAAAATATGAGGAGCATGAAACGGTCTGAAAAATAGGAGGAGCATGAAGCAGTGTTCAAAAACATGGAGAACCTGAAAAGGTTTGAAAAATATGAAGAGCCTCAAAACCTGTCAAATATATGAGGGGCATGAAACGGTCTGAAAAAGAGGAGGAGCATGAAGCAGTGTTGAAAACATGAAGAGCCTGAAAAGGTGTGAAAAATATGAAGAGCTTCAAAACGTGTCAAAAATATGAGGAGCGTGAAACGGTCTGAAAATAGGAGAGCATGAAGCGGTTTTGAAAAAGATGAAGAGCCTGAAAAGGTGTGAAAAATATGAAGAGCTTCAAAAGGTGTCAAAAGTATGAGGAACATGAAACGGTTTGAAAAATAGGAGGAGCATGAAAAGGTCTGAAAAAAAGGAGGAGCATGAAGTGGTGTTGAAAAACATGAAGAGCCTGAAAACGTGTGAAAAATAGGAAGAGCTTCAAACGGTGTCAAAAATATGAGGAGCAGGATACGGTCTGAAAATAGGAGGAGCAGGAAGCGGTATTCAAAAATATGAAGAGCCTGAAAATATGTGAAAAATATGAAGAGCTTCAAAAGGTGTCAAAAATGAGATGAGCATGAAACGGTCTGAAAAATAGGAGGAGCATGAAACGGTGTTCAAAAACATGAAGAGCCTGAAAAGGTGTAAAATATATGAAGCGCTTCAAAAGATGTAAAATACATGAAGAGCATTAAACGGTCTGAAAAATAGGAGGAGCATGAAGCGGTGTTGAAAAACATGAAGAGCCTAAAAAGGTGTGAAAAATATGAAGAGCTTCTAAAGGTGTGAAATACACGAGGAGCATGAAACGGTCCGAAAAAATAGGAGGAGCATGAAGCGGTGTTGACAACATGAAGAGTCTGAAACGGTGTGAAAAATTTGAAGAGCTTCAAAAGGTGTCAAAAATATGAGGAGCATGAAACGGTTGAAAAATGGGAGGAGCATGAAGCGGTGTTCAAAAACATGACGAGCCTGAAAAGGTGTGAAAAATATGAAGAGCTTCAAAAGATGTGAAATACATGTGGAGCATTAAACGGTCTGAAAAATAGCAGGAGCATGAAGTGGTGTTCAAAAACATGAAGAGCCTGAAAAGGTGTGAAAAATATGAAGAGCTTCAAAAGATGTGAAATACATGAGGAGCATTAAACGGTCTGAAAAATAGCAGGAGCATGAAGTGGTGTTCAAAAACATGAAGAGCCTGAAAAGTGTGAAAAATATGAAGAGCTTCAAAAGGTGTCAAAAATATGAGGAGCATGAAACGGTCTGAAAAATAGGAGAAGCCTGAAACGGTGTTCAGAAACATGAAGAGCCTGAAAAAGAGTCAAAAATATGAAGAGATTCAAAAGGTGTCAAAAATATGAAGAGCATGAAACGGTCTGAAAAATAGGAGGAGCATGAAGCGGTGTTGAAAAACATGAAGAGCCTGAAAAGGTGTGAAAAATATGAAGAGCTTACAAAGGTTTCAAAATTATGAGGAGCATGAAAAGGTCTGAAAAATAGGAGTAGCATGATTTGATGTTGAAAAACATGAAGAGCCTGAAAAGGTGTGAAAAATACAAGAGATACTAAAGGTGTGAAATATATGAGGAGCATGAAACGGTCTGAAAAAGAGGAGGAGCATATAACAGTGTTCAAAACATGAAGAGCCTGGAATGGTGTTAAAAATATGAAGAGGTTTAAAACGTGTCAAAAACATGAGGAGCATGAAACGGTCTGAAAAATAGGAGCAGCAATAAATGGTGTTCAAAAACATGAAGAGCCTGAAAAGGTGTGAAAAATATGAACAGCTTCAAAAGGTGTGAAATACATGAAGAGCATGAAACGATCTGAAAAATAGGAGGAGCATGAACCTGTGCTCAAAACATGAAGAGCCTGAGAAGGTGTGAAAAATATGAAGAGCTTCAAAAGGTGAGAAAAATATGAGGAGCATGAAACGGTCTGAAAAATGCGAGGAGCATGAAGCGGTGTTGAAACACATGAAGAGCCTGAAAAGGTGTGAAAAATATGAAGAGCTTCAAAAGGTGTCAAAAATATGAGGAGCATGAAACGGTTTGAAAAATAGGAGGAGAATGAAGCGGTCTGAAAAATAGGAGGAGCATGAAACGGTGTTGAAAAACATGAAGAGCCTGAAAAGGTGTGAAAAATAGGAGGAGCTTCAAAAGGTGTCAAAAATGTGAGGAGCAAAAAACGATCTTAAAAATAGGAGGAGCATGAAACGATGTTGAAAAACATGAAAAGCATGAAAAGGTGTGAAAAATAGGAAGAGCTTCAAAAGGTGTCAAAAAAATTAGGAGCATGAAGCGGTCTGAAAAATAAGAAGAGCATGAAGCGGTGGTCAAAAACATGAAGAGCCTGAAAACGTATGAAAAATATGAAGAGCTTCAAATGGTGTGAAAAATAAGAGGAGCATGAAACGGTCAGAAAAATAGGAGGAGCATGACTTGACGTTGAAAAACATGAAGAGCCTGAAAAGGTGTGAAAAATATGAAGAGCTTCAAAAGTTGTCAAAAATATGAGGAGCATTAAACGTTCTGAAAAATAGGAGGACCATGAAACGTTGTTCAAAAACATGAAGAGCCTGGAAAGGTGTGAAAAATATGAAGAGCCACAAAACGGGTCAAAAATATGAGGAGCATCAAACGGTCTGAAAAAGAGGAGGAGCATGAAGCAGTGTTCAAAAACATGAAGAGCCTGAAAAGGTGTGAAAAATATGAAGAGCTTCAAATGGTGTGAAAATTATGAGGAGCATGAAACGGTCTGAAAAATAGGAGGAGCATGATTTGATGTTGAAAAACATGAAGAGCCTGAAAAGGTGTGAAAAATACAAGAGCTTCTAAAGGTGTGAAATATATGAGGAGGATGAAACGGTCTGAAAAATAGGAGGAGCACGAAGCTGTGCTCAAAAACATTAAGAGCCTGAGAAGGGGTTAAAAATATGAAGAGCTTCTAAAGGTGTCAAAAATATGAGGAGCATGAAACGGACTGAAGAACTGAAGGAGCATGAAACGGTGTTCAAAAACATGAAGAGCCTGAAAAGGTGTGAAAAATATGAAGAACTTCAAAAGGTGTGAAAAATATGAGGAGCATGAAACTGTCTGAAAAATACGAGGATCATGAAGCGGTGTTGAGAAACATGAAGAGCCTGAAAAGGTGTGAAAAATATGAAGAGCTTCTAAAGGTGTCAAAAATATGAGGAACATGAAACGGTCTGAAAAATACGAGCAGCATGAAATGGTGTTCAAAAACATGAAGAGCTTGAAAAGGTGTGAAAAATATGAATAGCTTCAAAAGGTGTGAAATACATGAGGAGAATGAAACGATCTGAAAAATAGGAGGAGCATGAAGCTGTGATCAAAACATGAAGAGCCTGAGAAAGTGTGAAAAATATGAAGAGCTTCAAAAGGTGTGAAAAATATGAGGAGCATGAAACGGTCTGAAAAATACTAGGAGCATGAAGCGGTGTTCAAAATCATGAAGAGCCTGAAAAGGTGTGTAAAATACGAGAGTTTCTAAAGGTGTGAAATTCATGAGGAGCATGAAATGGACTGAAAAATAGGAGGAGCATGAAGCGGTGTACAAAAACTTGGAGAGCCTGAAAAGGTATGAAAAATATGAAGAGCTTCAAAAGTTGTCAAAAATATGAGGAGAATGAAACGGTCTGAAAAAGAGAAAGCATTAAGCGGTGTTCAAAAACATGAAGATCCTGAAAAGGTGTGAAATCTATGAAGAGCTTCAAAAGCTGTCAAATATATGAGGAGCATGAAACTGTCTGAAAAATAGCAGGAGCATGAAACTGTCTGAAAAAGAGGAGGAGCATGAAACGGTGTTCAAAAACATAAAGAGCCTGATAAGGTTTGAAAAATAGGAGGAGCTTCAAAAGGTGTCAAAAATATGAGGAGCATGAAACGGTCTGAAAAATAGGAGGAGAATGAAGCTGTGTGCAAAAACATGAAGAGCCTGAAAATGTGTGAAAAATATGAAGAGCTTCAAAGGGTGTCAAAAATAGGAGGAGCATGAAACGGTCTCAAAAATAGGAGGAGCATGAAACGGTCTGAAAAATAGGAGGAGCATGAAGCAGTGTAGAAAAACATGAACAGCCTGAAAAGGTGTGAAAAATATGAAGAGATTCAAAAGGTGTCAAAATATGAGGAGCATGAAACGGTCGGAAAAATAGGAGGAGCATGAAACGGTCTGAAAAATAGGAGGAGCATGAAACGGTGTGGAAAAACATGAAGAGCTTGAAAACGTGTGAAAAATAGGAAGAGCTTCAAAAGCTGTGAGAAATATGAATAGCTTCAAAAGGTGTCAAAAATGAGATGAGCATGAAACGGTCTGAAAAATCGGAGCAGCATGAAGTTGTGTTGAAAACATGAAGAGCCTGACAAGGTGTGAAATATATGAAGAGCTTACAAAGGTTTCAAAATTATGAGGAGCATGAAAAGGTCTGAAAAATAGGAGTAGCATGATTTGATGTTGAAAAACATGAAGAGCCTGAAAAGGTGTGAAAAATACAAGAGATACTAAAGGTGTGAAATATATGAGGAGCATGAAACGGTCTGAAAAAGAGGAGGAGCATATAACAGTGTTCAAAACATGAAGAGCCTGGAATGGTGTTAAAAATATGAAGAGGTTTAAAACGTGTCAAAAACATGAGGAGCATGAAACGGTCTGAAAAATAGGAGCAGCATGAAATGGTGTTCAAAAACATGAAGAGCCTGAAAAGGTGTGAAAAATATGAACAGCTTCAAAAGGTGTGAAATACATGAAGAGCATGAAACGATCTGAAAAATAGGAGGAGCATGAACCTGTGCTCAAAACATGAAGAGCCTGAGAAGGTGTGAAAAATATGAAGAGCTTCAAAAGGTGAGAAAAATATGAGGAGCATGAAACGGTCTGAAAAATGCGAGGAGCATGAAGCGGTGTTGAAACACATGAAGAGCCTGAAAAGGTGTGAAAAATATGAAGAGCTTCAAAAGGTGTCAAAAATATGAGGAGCATGAAACGGTTTGAAAAATAGGAGGAGAATGAAGCGGTCTGAAAAATAGGAGGAGCATGAAACGGTGTTGAAAAACATGAAGAGCCTGAAAAGGTGTGAAAAATAGGAGGAGCTTCAAAAGGTGTCAAAAATGTGAGGAGCAAAAAACGATCTTAAAAATAGGAGGAGCATGAAACGATGTTGAAAAACATGAAAAGCATGAAAAGGTGTGAAAAATAGGAAGAGCTTCAAAAGGTGTCAAAAAAATTAGGAGCATGAAGCGGTCTGAAAAATAAGAAGAGCATGAAGCGGTGGTCAAAAACATGAAGAGCCTGAAAACGTATGAAAAATATGAAGAGCTTCAAATGGTGTGAAAAATAAGAGGAGCATGAAACGGTCAGAAAAATAGGAGGAGCATGACTTGACGTTGAAAAACATGAAGAGCCTGAAAAGGTGTGAAAAATATGAAGAGCTTCAAAAGTTGTCAAAAATATGAGGAGCATTAAACGTTCTGAAAAATAGGAGGACCATGAAACGTTGTTCAAAAACATGAAGAGCCTGGAAAGGTGTGAAAAATATGAAGAGCCACAAAACGGGTCAAAAATATGAGGAGCATCAAACGGTCTGAAAAAGAGGAGGAGCATGAAGCAGTGTTCAAAAACATGAAGAGCCTGAAAAGGTGTGAAAAATATGAAGAGCTTCAAATGGTGTGAAAATTATGAGGAGCATGAAACGGTCTGAAAAATAGGAGGAGCATGATTTGATGTTGAAAAACATGAAGAGCCTGAAAAGGTGTGAAAAATACAAGAGCTTCTAAAGGTGTGAAATATATGAGGAGGATGAAACGGTCTGAAAAATAGGAGGAGCACGAAGCTGTGCTCAAAAACATTAAGAGCCTGAGAAGGGGTTAAAAATATGAAGAGCTTCTAAAGGTGTCAAAAATATGAGGAGCATGAAACGGACTGAAGAACTGAAGGAGCATGAAACGGTGTTCAAAAACATGAAGAGCCTGAAAAGGTGTGAAAAATATGAAGAACTTCAAAAGGTGTGAAAAATATGAGGAGCATGAAACTGTCTGAAAAATACGAGGATCATGAAGCGGTGTTGAGAAACATGAAGAGCCTGAAAAGGTGTGAAAAATATGAAGAGCTTCTAAAGGTGTCAAAAATATGAGGAACATGAAACGGTCTGAAAAATACGAGCAGCATGAAATGGTGTTCAAAAACATGAAGAGCTTGAAAAGGTGTGAAAAATATGAATAGCTTCAAAAGGTGTGAAATACATGAGGAGAATGAAACGATCTGAAAAATAGGAGGAGCATGAAGCTGTGATCAAAACATGAAGAGCCTGAGAAAGTGTGAAAAATATGAAGAGCTTCAAAAGGTGTGAAAAATATGAGGAGCATGAAACGGTCTGAAAAATACTAGGAGCATGAAGCGGTGTTCAAAATCATGAAGAGCCTGAAAAGGTGTGTAAAATACGAGAGTTTCTAAAGGTGTGAAATTCATGAGGAGCATGAAATGGACTGAAAAATAGGAGGAGCATGAAGCGGTGTACAAAAACTTGGAGAGCCTGAAAAGGTATGAAAAATATGAAGAGCTTCAAAAGTTGTCAAAAATATGAGGAGAATGAAACGGTCTGAAAAAGAGAAAGCATTAAGCGGTGTTCAAAAACATGAAGATCCTGAAAAGGTGTGAAATCTATGAAGAGCTTCAAAAGCTGTCAAATATATGAGGAGCATGAAACTGTCTGAAAAATAGCAGGAGCATGAAACTGTCTGAAAAAGAGGAGGAGCATGAAACGGTGTTCAAAAACATAAAGAGCCTGATAAGGTTTGAAAAATAGGAGGAGCTTCAAAAGGTGTCAAAAATATGAGGAGCATGAAACGGTCTGAAAAATAGGAGGAGAATGAAGCTGTGTGCAAAAACATGAAGAGCCTGAAAATGTGTGAAAAATATGAAGAGCTTCAAAGGGTGTCAAAAATAGGAGGAGCATGAAACGGTCTCAAAAATAGGAGGAGCATGAAACGGTCTGAAAAATAGGAGGAGCATGAAGCAGTGTAGAAAAACATGAACAGCCTGAAAAGGTGTGAAAAATATGAAGAGATTCAAAAGGTGTCAAAATATGAGGAGCATGAAACGGTCGGAAAAATAGGAGGAGCATGAAACGGTCTGAAAAATAGGAGGAGCATGAAACGGTGTTGAAACACATGAAGAGCCTGAAAAGGTGGGAAAAATATGAAGAGCTTCAAAAGATTTCAAATATATGAGGAGCATGAAACGGTCTGAAAAATAGAAGGAGCATCAAGCGATGTTGAGAAACATGAAGAGCCTGAAAAGGTGTGAAAAATATGAAGAGCCTCAAAACGTGTCAAAAATATGAGGAGCATCAAACGGTCTGAAAAATAGTTGGAGCATGAAACGGTCTGAAAAATAGGAGGAGCATGAAGCGGTGTTGAAAAACATGAAGAGCCTGAAAAGGTGTGAAAATTATGAAGAGCTTCAAATTGTGTCAAAAATATGAGGAGCATGAAACGTTCTGAAAGATAGGAGGAGCATGAAACTCTGTTGAAAAACATGAAGAGCCTGAAAAGGTGTGAAATATATAAAGAGTTTCAAAAGGTGTTAAAAATATGAGGAGCATGAAACAGTCTGAAAAATAGGAATCGCATGAAACGGTCTGAAAAAAAGGAGGAGCATGAAGCGGTGTTCAAAAACATGACGAGCCTGAAAATGTGTGAAAAATATGAAGAGCTTCAAAAGATGTGAAATACATGAGGAGCATTGAACGGTCTGAAAAATAGGAGGAGCATGAAGCGGTGTTGAAAAACATGAAGAGCCTAAAAAGGTGTGAAAAATATGAAGAGCTTCTAAAGGTGTGAAATACACGAGGAGCATGAAACGGTCCGAAAAATAGGAGGAGCATGAAGCGGTGTTGACAACATGAAGAGTCTGAAACGGTGTGAAAAATTTGAAGAGCTTCAAAAGGTGTCAAAAATATGAGGAGCATGAAACCGTCTGAAAAATGGGAGGAGCATGAAGCGGTGTTCAAAAACATGACGAGCCTGAAAAGGTGTGAAAAATATGAAGAGCTTCAAAAGATGTGAAATACATGAGGAGCATTGAACGGTCTGAAAAATAGGAGGAGCATGAAGCGGTGTTCAAAAACATGAAGAGCCTGAAAAGGTGTGAAAAATATGAAGATCTTCAAAAGGTGTCAAAAATATGAGGACCATGAAACGGGCTGAAAAATAGGAGGAGCATGAAACGGTGTTCAAAAACCTGAAGAGCCTGAAAAGTTGTGAAAAATATAAAGAGCTTCAAAAGGTGTGAAATGCATGAGGAGCATTAAACGGTCTGAAAAATAGCAGGAGCATGAAGTGGTGTTCAAAAACATGAAGAGCCTGAAAAGTGTGAAAAATATGAAGAGCTTCAAAAGGTGTCAAAAATATGAGGAGCATGAAACGGTCTGAAAAATAGGAGAAGCCTGAAACGGTGTTCAGAAACATGAAGAGCCTGAAAAAGAGTCAAAAATATGAAGAGCTTCAAAAGGTGTCAAAAATATGAAGAGCATGAAACGGTCTGAAAAATAGGAGGAGCATGAAGCGGTGTTGAAAAACATGAAGAGCCTGAAAAGGTGTGAAAAATATGAAGAGCTTACAAAGGTTTCAAAATTATGAGGAGCATGAAAAGGTCTGAAAAATAGGAGTAGCATGATTTGATGTTGAAAAACATGAAGAGCCTGAAAAGGTGTGAAAAATACAAGAGATACTAAAGGTGTGAAATATATGAGGAGCATGAAACGGTCTGAAAAAGAGGAGGAGCATGAAGCAGTGTTGAAAAACATGGAGAACCTGAAAAGGTGTGAAAAATATGAAGAGCTTCAAAACGTGTCAAAAATATGAGGAGCGTGAAACGGTCTGAAAATAGGAGAGCATGAAGCGGTTTTGAAAAAGATGAAGAGCCTGAAAAGGTGTGAAAAATATGAAGAGCTTCAAAAGGTGTCAAAAGTATGAGGAACATGAAACGGTTTGAAAAATAGGAGGAGCATGAAAAGGTCTGAACAAAAGGAGGAGCATGAAGTGGTGTTGAAAAACATGAAGAGCCTGAAAACGTGTGAAAAAAAGGAAGAGCTTCAAACGGTGTCAAAAATATGAGGAGCAGGATACGGTCTGAAAATAGGAGGAGCAGGAAGCGGTATTCAAAAATATGAAGAGCCTGAAAATATGTGAAAAATATGAAGAGCTTCAAAAGGTGTCAAAAATGAGATGAGCATGAAACGGTCTGAAAAATAGGAGGAGCATGAAACGGTGTTCAAAAACATGAAGAGCCTGAAAAGGTGTAAAAAATATGAAGCGCTTCAAAAGATGTAAAATACATGAAGAGCATTAAACGGTCTGAAAAATAGGAGGAGCATGAAGCGGTGTTGAAAAACATGAAGAGCCTAAAAAGGTGTGAAAAATATGAAGAGCTTCTAAAGGTGTGAAATACACGAGGAGCATGAAACGGTCCGAAAAAATAGGAGGAGCATGAAGCGGTGTTGACAACATGAAGAGTCTGAAACGGTGTGAAAAATTTGAAGAGCTTCAAAAGGTGTCAAAAATATGAGGAGCATGAAACGGTCTGAAAAATGGGAGGAGCATGAAGCGGTGTTCAAAAACATGACGAGCCTGAAAAGGTGTGAAAAATATGAAGAGCTTCAAAAGATGTGAAATACATGAGGAGCATTGAACGGTCTGAAAAATAGGAGGAGCATGAAGCGGTGTTCAAAAACATGAAGAGCCTGAAAAGGTGTGAAAAATATGAAGATCTTCAAAAGGTGTCAAAAATATGAGGACCATGAAACGGTCTGAAAAATAGGAGGAGCATGAAACGGTGTTCAAAAACCTGAAGAGCCTGAAAAGTTGTGAAAAATATAAAGAGCTTCAAAAGGTGTGAAATGCATGAGGAGCATTAAACGGTCTGAAAAATAGCAGGAGCATGAAGTGGTGTTCAAAAACATGAAGAGCCTGAAAAGTGTGAAAAATATGAAGAGCTTCAAAAGGTGTCAAAAATATGAGGAGCATGAAACGGTTTGAAAAATAGGAGGAGAATGAAGCGGTCTGAAAAATAGGAGGAGCATGAAACGGTGTTGAAAAACATGAAGAGCCTGAAAAGGTGTGAAAAATAGGAGGAGCTTCAAAAGGTGTCAAAAATGTGAGGAGCAAAAAACGATCTTAAAAATAGGAGGAGCATGAAACGATGTTGAAAAACATGAAAAGCATGAAAAGGTGTGAAAAATAGGAAGAGCTTCAAAAGGTGTCAAAAAAATTAGGAGCATGAAGCGGTCTGAAAAATAAGAAGAGCATGAAGCGGTGGTCAAAAACATGAAGAGCCTGAAAACGTATGAAAAATATGAAGAGCTTCAAATGGTGTGAAAAATAAGAGGAGCATGAAACGGTCAGAAAAATAGGAGGAGCATGACTTGATGTTGAAAAACATGAAGAGCCTGAAAAGGTGTGAAAAATATGAAGAGCTTCAAAAGTTGTCAAAAATATGAGGAGCATTAAACGTTCTGAAAAATAGGAGGACCATGAAACGTTGTTCAAAAACATGAAGAGCCTGGAAAGGTGTGAAAAATATGAAGAGCCACAAAACGGGTCAAAAATATGAGGAGCATCAAACGGTCTGAAAAAGAGGAGGAGCATGAAGCAGTGTTCAAAAACATGAAGAGCCTGAAAAGGTGTGAAAAATATGAAGAGCTTCAAATGGTGTGAAAATTATGAGGAGCATGAAACGGTCTGAAAAATAGGAGGAGCATGATTTGATGTTGAAAAACATGAAGAGCCTGAAAAGGTGTGAAAAATACAAGAGCTTCTAAAGGTGTGAAATATATGAGGAGGATGAAACGGTCTGAAAAATAGGAGGAGCACGAAGCTGTGCTCAAAAACATTAAGAGCCTGAGAAGGGGTTAAAAATATGAAGAGCTTCTAAAGGTGTCAAAAATATGAGGAGCATGAAACGGACTGAAGAACTGAAGGAGCATGAAACGGTGTTCAAAAACATGAAGAGCCTGAAAAGGTGTGAAAAATATGAAGAACTTCAAAAGGTGTGAAAAATATGAGGAGCATGAAACTGTCTGAAAAATACGAGGATCATGAAGCGGTGTTGAGAAACATGAAGGGCCTGAAAAGGTGTGAAAATTATGAAGAGCTTCAAATTGTGTCAAAAATATGAGGAGCATGAAACGTTCTGAAAGATAGGAGGAGCATGAAACTGTGTTGAAAAACATGAAGAGCCTGAAAAGGTGTGAAATATATAAAGAGTTTCAAAAGGTGTTAAAAATATGAGGAGCATGAAACAGTCTGAAAAATAGGAATCGCATGAAACGGTCTGAAAAAAAGGAGGAGCATGAAACGGTGTGGAAAAACATGAAGAGCTTGAAAACGTGTGAAAAATAGGAAGAGCTTCAAAAGCTGTGAGAAATATGAATAGCTTCAAAAGGTATCAAAAATGAGATGAGCATGAAACGGTCTGAAAAATCGGAGCAGCATGAAGTTGTGTTGAAAACATGAAGAGCCTGACAAGGTGTGAAATATATGAAGAGCTTCAAAAGGTTTCAAATATATGAGGAGCATGAATCGGTCTGAAAAATAGCACGAGCATAAAGCAGTGTAGAAAAACATGAACAGCCTGAAAAGGTGTGAAAAATATGAAGAGCTTCAAAAGGTGTCAAAATATGAGGAGCATGAAACGGTCGGAAAAATAGGAGGAGCATGAAACGGTCTGAAAAATAGGAGGAGCATGAAACGGTGTTGAAACACATGAAGAGCCTGAAAAGGTGGGAAAAATATGAAGAGCTTCAAAAGATGTCAAAATATGAGGAGCATGAAACGTTCTGAAAAATAGGAGGATCATGAAACGGTGTTCAAAAACAGGAAGAGCCTGAAAAGGTGCGAAAAATATGAAGAGCCTCAAAAATAGGAGGAGCAAGAAGCGCTGTTGAAAAACATGAAGAGCCTGAAACCGAGTGAAAAATATGAAGAGCTTCAAAAATGTGAAAAATATGAAGAGCTTCAAAAGGTGTGTAAAATATGAAGAGCTTCAAAAGTTTTCAAAAATGAGATGTGCATGAAACGGACTGAAATATAGGAGGAGCATGAAGTGATGTTGAAAAACATGAAGAGCCTGAAAATGTGTGAAATATAGGAAGAGCTTCAAAAGGTGTCAAAAATATGAGGAGCATGAAAAGATCTGAAAACTAGGAGGAGCGTGAAGCGGTGTTGAGAAACATGAAGAGCCTGAAAAGGTGTGAAAAATATGAAGAGCTTCAAAAGGTGTCAAAAATATGAGGAGCATGAAATGGTCTGAAATGTAGGAGAAGCATGAAGTGGTTGTGAAAAACTTCAAGAGCCTGAAAAGGTGTGCAAAATATGAAGAGCTTCAAAAGGTGTGAAATTCATGAGGAGATGAAACGGTCTGAAAAAGAGGAGGAGCATGAACCGGTGTTCAAAAATATGAAGAGCCTGAAAAGGTGTGAAACATACAAAGAGCTTCAAAAGGTGTCAAAAATATGAAAAGTTGAAGCTTCTGAAAAATAGGAGGAGCATGAAGCGGTCCTCAAAAACATGAAGAGCGTGAAAAGCTGTGAAAAATATGAAGAGCTTCAAAAGGTGACAAAAATATGAGGAGCATGAAACGGTCTGAAAAATAGGAGGAGCATGAAGCGGTGTTGAAAAACATGAAGAGCCTGAAAAGGTGTGAAACATACAAAGAGCTTCAAAAGGTGTCAAAAATATGAGAAGCATGAAATGACTGAAAAATAGGAGGAGCATGAAGCGGTGTTCAAAATTATGAAGAGCCTGAAAACGTGTGAAAACTATGAAGAGCTTCTAAAGGTGTCAAATATATGAGGAGCATGAAACAGTCTGAAAAATAGGATGAGAATGAAACGGTTTTGAAAAAGATTAAGAGCAGGAAAGGTGTGAAAAATATGAAGAGCTTCAAAAGTTTTCAAAAATATGTGGAGCATGAAACGGTCTGAAAAATAGGAGTGCATGAAGCAGTGTTCAAATCATGAAGAGCCTGAAAAGGTGTGAAAAAAATGAAGAGCTTCAAAACGTGTCAAAAATATGAGGAGCATGAAACCGTCTGAAAAATAGGAGGAGCATGAAGCGATGTTGAAAAACATGAAGAGCCTGAAAATGTGTGAAAAATATGAAAAGCTTCAAAAGATGTCAAAAATATGAGGAGCATGAAACAGTCTGAAAAATAGGATGAGAATGAAAATGTTTTGAAAAAGATGAAGAGCATGAAAAGGTGTGAAAAATAAGAAGAGCTTCAAAAGGTGTCAAAAATATGAGAAGCATGAAACGGTCTGAAAAATAGGAGTAGCATGAAGAGGTGTTGAAAAACATGAAGAGCATGAAAAGGTGTGAAATATATGAAGAGCGTGAAAAAGTGTCAAAAATATGAGGAGCATGAAATGGTATGAAAAATAGGAGGAGCATGAAGCGGTGTTTAAAAACATGAAGAGCCTGAAAAGATGGGGAAAATATGAAGAGCTTCAACAGGTGTGAAAAATATGAGGAGCATGAAACGGTCTGAAAAATAGGAGGAGCATGAAGCGGTGTTGAAAAACACGAACAGCCTGAAAAGATGGGAAAAATATGAAGAGCTTCAAAAGGTGTCAAAAGTATGAGGAGCATGAAATGGTCTGAAAAATAGGAGTAGCATTAGGCTGTGTTCAAAAACATGAAGAGCCTGAAAAGATGGGGAAAATATGAAGAGCTTCAAAAGGTGTCAAAAATATGAGGAGCATGAAACGGTCTGAAAAATAGGAGGGACATGAAGCAGTCGTCAAAAACATGAAGATCCTGAAAAGGTGTGAAAATATGAAGAGTTTCAAAAGGTGTCAATAATATGAGTAGCATGAAACGGTCTGAAAAATAGGAGGAGCATGAACCGGTGTTGAAAAACATGAAAAGCATGAAAAGGTGTGAAAAATATGAAGAGCTTATAAAGGTGTCAAAAATATGAGGAGCATGAAACAGTGTGAAAAATAGGAGTAGCATGAGGCAGTGTTCAAAAACATGAAGAGCCTGAAAAGATGGGAAACATATCAAGAGCTTCAAAAGGTGTCAAAAATATGAGGAGCATGAAACGGTCTGAAAAATAGGAGGGACATGAAGCAGTTGTCAAAAACATGAAGATCATGAAAAGGTGTGAAAATATGAAGAGCTTCAAAAGGTGTCAATAATATGAGTAGCATGAAACGGTCTGAAAAATAGGAGGAGCATGAAGCGGTGTTGAAAAACATGAAAAGCCTGAAAAGGTGTGAAAAATATGAAGAGCTTCAAAAGGTGTCAAAAATATGAGGAACATGAAACAGCCTGAAAATTGGAAGAGCATGAAACTGTTTTGAAAATGATGAAGAGCATGAAAAGGTGTGAAAAATATGAAGAGCTTCAAAAGGTTTCAAAAATATGAGAAGCATGAAACGATTGAAAAATAGGAGGAGCATGAAGCGGTGTTGAAAGACATGAAGAGCCTGAAAAGGTTTGAAGTATATGAAGAGCTTCAAACGTGTCAAAAATATGAGGAGCATGAAACGGTCTGAAAAATACGAGGACCATGAAGAGGTGTTGAAAAACATGAAAAGCCTGAAAAGGTGTGAAAAATATGACGAGCTTCAAAAGGTGTCAAAAAGATGAGAAGCATGAAACGGTCTGAAAAATAGGAGCAGCATGAAGCCGTGGTGAAAAACATGAAGAGCCTGAAAATGTGTGAAAAATATAAAGAGCTTCAAGGGAGTCAAAAATATGAGGAGCATGAAACGGTCTGAAAAATAGGAAGAGCATGAAGCGGTGTTGAAAAACTTGAAGAGCCTGAAAAGGTGTGAAAAATATGATGAGCTTCAAAAGGTGTCAAAAATATGAGGAGCATGAAACAGCCTGAAAATTGGAAGAGCATGAAACGGTTTTGAAAAAGATGAAGAGCATGAAAAGTTGTGAAAAATATGAAGAGCTTCAAAAGGTTTCAAAAATATGAGAAGCATGAAACAACTGAAAAATACGAGGAGCATGAAGCGGTGTTGAAAAACAGGAAGAGCCTGAAAAGGTTTGAAATATATGAAGAGCTTCAAACGTGTCAAATATATGAGGAGCATGAAATGGTCTGAAAAATACCAGGAGCATGAAGCGGTGTTGAGAAACATGAAAAGCTTGAAAAGGTGTGAAAAAGATGAAGAGCTTCAAAAGTCTCAAAAATATGAGGAGCATGAAACGGTCTGAAAAATACGAGGAGCATGAAGCGGTCTTCAAAAACATGAAGTGCCTGAAAAGGTGTGAAAAATATGAAGAGGTTCAAAAGGTGTCAAAAATATGAGGAGCATGAGACGGTCTGAAAAATAGGAGCAGCATGAAGCGGTGGTAAAAAACATGAAGAGCCTGAAAAAGTGTGAAAATATGAAGAGCTTCAAAAATTCTCAAAAATATAAGGAGCATGATATGGTCTGAAAAATAGGAGGAGCATGAAGTGGTTTTGGAAAACATGCAGAGCCTGAAAAGGTGTGAAAAATATGAAGAGCTTCAAGGGTGTCAAAAATATGAGGAGCATGAAAACGTCTGAAAAATAGGAAGAGCATGAAGCGGTGTTGAAAAACATGAAGAGCCTGAAAAGGTGTGAAAAATATGAAGAGCTTCAAAAGTGTCAAAAATATGAGGAGCATGACACGGTCTGAAAAATAGGAGCAGCATGAAGCGGTGTCAAAAACATGAAAAGCCTGAAAAGGTGTTAAAAATATGAAGAGCTTCAAAAGTCTCAAAAAGATGAGGAGCATGAAACGGTCTGAAAAATAGGAGGAGCATGAAGCGGTCTTCAAAAACATGAAGAGCCTGAAAAGGTGGGAAAAATATGAAGAGCTTCGAAAGGTATAAAAAATATGAGGAGCATGAAACGGTCTGAAAAATAGGAGCAGCATGAAGCCGTGGTCAAAAACATGAAGAGCCTGAAAAGGTGTGAAAAATATGAAGAGCTTCAAAATTTGTCAAAAATATGAGGAGCATGAAACAGCCTCAAAAATAGGAAGAGCATGTTACGATTTTGAAAAAGATGAATAGCATGAAAAGGTGTGAAAATTATGAAGAGCTTCAAAAGGTGTCAAAAATATGAGGAGCATGAAACGGTCTGAAAAGTAGGAGGGAAATGAAGCAGTCGTCAAAAACATGAAGATCCTGAAAATATGTGAAAATACGAAGAGCTTCAAAATGTGTCAATAAAATGAGGAGCATGAAATGGTCTGAAAAATAGGAGGAGCATGAGGCGGTGGTCAAAAATATGAAGAGCCTGATAAGGTGTGAAAAATATGAAGAGCTTCAAAAGGTGTCAAAAATATGAGGAGCATGAAACGGTCTGAAAAATAGGAGGGACATGAAGCAATAGTCAAAAACATGAAGATCCTGAAAATGTGTGAAAATATGAAGAGCTTCAAAAGGTGTCTATAAAATGAGGAGCATGAAACGGTCTGAAAAATAGGAGGAGCATGAAGCGGTGGTCAAAAATATGAAGAGCCTGATAAGGTGTGAAAAATATGAAGAACTTCAAAAGGTGTGAAAAATATGAGGTGCATGAAATGGTCTGAAAAATAGGAGGAGCATGAAGCGGTGTTGAAAAACATGAACAGCCTGAAAAGGTATGAAAAATATGAAGAGCTTCAAAAGGTGTCAAAAATATGAGGAGCATGAAACAGTGTGAAAAATAGGAGAAGCATGAGGCTGTGTTCAAAAACATGAAGAGCCTGAAAAGATGGGAAAAATATGAAGAGCTTCAAAAGCTGTTAAAATTATGAGTAGCATGAAACGGTCTGAAAAATAGGAGGAGCATGAGGCGTTGGTCAAACATATGTAGAGCCTGAAAAGGTGTGAATAATATGAAGAGCTTCAAAAGGTGTGAAAAATATGAGGTGCATGAAACGGTCTGAAAAATAGGAGGAGCATGAAGCGGTGTTGAAAAACATGAAGAGCCTGAAAAGGTGTGAAAAATATGAAGAACTTCAAAACGTGTCAAAAATATGAGGAGCATGAAACGGTCTGAAAAATAGGAGGAGCATGAAGCGGTGTTGAAAAACATGAAAAGCCTGAAAAGGTGTGAAAAATATGAAGAGCTTCAAAAGGTCTCAAAAATATGAGGAACATGAAATGGTCTGAAAAATAGGAGGAGCATGAAGCGGTTTTGAAAAACATGTAGAGCCTGAAAAGGTGTGAAAAATATAAAGAGCTTCAAGGGAGTCAAAAATATGAGGAGCATGAAACGGTCTGAAAAATAGGAAGAGCATGAAGCGGTGTTGAAAAACTTGAAGAGCCTGAAAAGGTGTGAAAAATATGAAGAGCTTCAAAAGGTGTCAAAAATATGAGGAGCATGAAACAGACTGAAAATTGGAAGAGCATGAAACGGTTTTGAAAAGGATGAAGAGCATGAAAAGTTGTGAAAAATATGAAGAGCTTCAAAAGGTGTCAAAAATATGAGGAGCATGAAACAGCCTCAAAAATAGGAAGAGCATGTTACGGTTTTGAAAAAGATGAATAGCATGAAAAGGTGTGAAAATTATGAAGAGCTTCAAAAGGTGTCAAAAATATGAGAAGTATGAAACGACTGAAAAATAGGAGGAGCATGAAGCGGTGTTGAAAAACATGAAAAGCCTGAAAAGGTTTGAAATATATGAAGAGCTTCAAACGTGTCAAAAATATGAGGAGCATGAAACGGACTAAAAAATACGAGGAGCATGAAGAGGTGTTGAAAAACATGAAAAGCCTGAAAAGGTGTGAAAAATATGAAGAGCTTCAAAAGGTGTCAAAATTATGAGGAGCATGAAACAGCCTGAAAAATAGGATGAGCATGATACGATTTTGTAAAAGATGAATAGCATGAAAAGGTGTGAAAATTATGAAGAGCTTCAAAAGGTGTCAAAAATATGAGAAGTATGAAACGACTGAAAAATAGGAGGAGCATGAAGCGGTTTTGAAAAACATGAAAAGCCTGAAAAGGTTTGAAATATATGAAGAGCTTCAAACGTGTCAAAGATATGAGGAGCATGAAACGGTCTGAACAATAGGAGGAGGATGAAGTGGTGTTCAAAAACATAAAGAGCCTGAAAAAGTGTGAAAAATGTGATGAGCTTCAAAAGGTGTCAAAAAGATGAGGAGCATGAAACGGTCTGAAAAATAGGAGCAGCATGAAGCAGTGGACAAAAACATGAAGAGCCTGAAAAGGTGTGAAAAATATGAAGAGCTTCAAAATGTGTGAAAAATATGTGGAGCAGGATACGGTCTGAAAAATAGGAGGAGCATGAAGCGGTGTTGAAAAACATGAAGAGCCTGAAAAGGTGTGAAAAATATGAAGAGCTTCAAAAGGTGTCAAAAATATGAGGAGCATGAAACCGCCTGAAAATTGGAAGAGCATGAAACGGTTGTGAAAATGATGACGAGCAAGAAAAGGTGTGAAAAATATGAAGAGCTTCAAAAGGTTTCAAAAATATGAGAAGCATGAAACGACTGAAGAACAGGAGGTGCATGAAGCGGTGTTGAAAAACATGAAGAGCCTGAAAAGGTTTGAAGTATATGAAGAGCTTCAAACGTGTCAAAAATATGAGGAGCATGGAACGGTCTGAAAAATAAGAGGAGCATGAAGAGGTGTTGAAAAACATGAAAAGCCTGAAAAGGTGTGAAAAACATGAAGAGCTTCAAAAAGTGTCAAAAATATGAGGAGCATAAAACTGTCTGAAAAATAGGAGGAGCATGAAGCGGGGGTCAAAAACATGAAGAGCATGAAAAGGTGTGAAAAATATGAATAGTTTCCAAAGGTGTCAAAAATATGTGGAGCATGAAACGGACTGGAAAATAGGAGGAACATGAAGCGGTGTTCAAAAATATGAAGAGCCTGAAAAGGGTGAAGAATATGAAGAGCTTCAAAAGGTGTGAAAAATATGAGGTGCATGAAACGGTCTGAAATATAGGAGGAGCATGAAACGGTGTTGAAAAACATGAAGAGCATGAAAAGGTGTGAAATATGTGAAGAGCTACAAAAGGTGTCAACATTATGAGAAGCATGAAACGACTGAAAAGTAGGAGGAGCATGAAGCGGTGTTGAAAAACATGAAGAGCCTGAAAAGGTGTGAAATATATGAAGAGCTTCAAAAGGTGTCAAAATATGAGGAGCATGAAACGGTCTGAAAAATAGGAGGAGAATGAAGCTGTGTGCAAAAACATGAAGAGCCTGAAAATGTGTGAAAAATATGAAGAGCTTCAAAGGGTGTCAAAAATAGGAGGAGCATGAAACGGTCTCAAAAATAGGAGGAGCTTGAAGCGGTGTTCAAAAACATGTAGAGCCTGACAAGGTGTGAAAAATATGAAGAGCCTCAAAAGGTTTCAAATATATGAGGAGCAAGAATCGGTCTGAAAAATAGCAGGAGCATGAAGCAGTGTAGAAAAACATGAACAGCCTGAAAAGGTGTGAAAAATATGAAGAGCTTCAAAAGGTGTCAAAATATGAGGAGCATGAAACGGTCGGAAAAATAGGGGGAGCATGAAACGGTCTGAAAAATAGGAGGAGCATGAAACGGTGTTGAAACACATGAAGAGCCTGAAAAGGTGGGGAAAATATGAAGAGCTTCAAAAGATTTCAAATATATGAGGAGCATGAAACGGTCTGAAAAATAGAAGGAGCATCAAGCGGTGTTGAGAAACATGAAGAGCCTGAAAAGGTGTGAAAAATATGAAGAGCCTCAAAACGTGTCAAAAATATGAGGAGCATGAAACGGTCTGAAAAATAGTTGGAGCATGAAACGGTCTGAAAAATAGGAGGAGCATCAAGCGGAGTTGAAAAACATGAAGAGCCTGAAAATGTGTGAAAAATATGAAGAGCTTCAAAAATGTGAAAAATATGAAGATCTTCAAAAGGTGTGAAAAATATGAAGAGCTTCAAAAAGTGTCAAAAATGAGATTACCAAGAAACGTTCTGAAAAATAGAAGGAGCATGAAGCAGTGTTGAAAATCATGAAGAGCCTGAAAAGGTGTGAAAAATATGAACAGCTTCAAAATGTGTGAAAAACATGAAGAGCTTCAAAAGGTGTCAAAATGAGATGAGCATGAAACGGTCTGAAAAATAGGAGGAGCATGAAGTGGTGTTGAAAAAAATTAAGAGCCTGAAAAGGTGTGAAATATATGAAGAGCTTCAAAAGTTGTCAAAAATATGAGGAGAATGAAACAGTCTGAAAAATAAGAGGAGTATGAAGCCGTGTTGAAAAACATGAAGAGCCTGAAAAGGTGTGAAAAATATGAAGAGCTTCTAAAGGTGTCAAAAATATGAGGAGAATGAAACGGTCTGAAATATAGGAAAATCATGAAGCAGTGTTGAAAAACATGAAGAGCCTGAAAAGGTGTGGAAAATATGAAGAGCTTCAAAAGGTGTCAAAAATATGAGGAGCATGAAACGGTCTTAAAAATAGGAGGGAAATGAAGCAGTCGTCAAAAACATGAAGATCCTGAAAAGGTGTGAATATATGAAGAGCTTCAAAAGGTGTCAATAATATGAGTAGCATGAAATGGTCTGAAAAATAGGAGGAGCATGAGGCGGTGTGAAAAACATGAAGAGCCTGAAAAGGTTTGAAGTATATGAAGAGCTTCAAACCTGTCAAAAATATGAGGAGCATGAAACGGACTGAAAAATACGAGGAGCATGAAGAGGTGTTGAAAAACATGAAAAGCCTGAAAAGGTGTGAAAAATATGACGAGCTTCAAAAGGTGTCAAAAATATGAGGAGCATGAAACGGTCTGAAAAATAGGAGCAGCATGAAGCTGTGGTCAAAAACATGAAGAGCCTGAAAATGTGTGAAAAATATAAAGAGCTTCAAGGGAGTCAAAAATATGAGGAGCATGAAACGGTCTGAAAAATAGGAAGAGCATGAAGCGGTGTTGAAAAACATGAAAAGCCTGAAAAGGTTTGAAGTATATGAAGAGCTTCAACGTGTCAAAAATATGAGGAGCATGAAACGGTCTAAAAAATACGAGGAGCATGAAGCGGTGTTGAAAAACATGAAAAGCTTTTAAAGGTGTGAAAAATATGAAGAGCTTCAAAAGGTGTCAAAAATATGAGGAGCATGAAATAGCCTGAAAAATAGGATGAGCATGATACGACTTTGAAAAAGATGAATAGCATGAAAAGGTGTGAAAACTATGAAGAGCTTCAAAAGGTGTCAAAAATATGAGAAGTATGAAACGACTGAAAAATAGGAGGAGCATGCAGCGGTGTTGATAAACATGAAAAGCCTGAAAAGGTTTGAAATATATGAAGAGCTTCAAAAGTGTCAAAAATATGAGCAGCATGAAACGGTCTAAAAAATACGGGGAGCATGAAGCGGTGTTGAAAAACATGAAAAGCCTGAAAAGGTGTGAAAAATATGAAGAGCTTCAAAAGGTCTCAAAAATATGAGGAACATGAAATGGTCTGAAAAATAGGAGGAGCATGAAGCGGTTTTGAAAAACATGTAGAGCCTGAAAAGGTGTGAAAAATATAAAGAGCTTCAAGGGAGTCAAAAATATGAGGAGCATGAAACGGTCTGAAAAATAGGAGCAGCATGAAGCAGTGGACAAAAACATGAAGAGCCTGAAAAGGTGTGAAAAATATGAAGAGCTTCAAAATGTGTGAAAAATATGTGGAGCAGGATACGGTCTGAAAAATAGGAGGAGCATGAAGCGGTGTTGAAAAACATGAAGAGCCTGAAAAGGTGTGAAAAATATGAAGAGCTTCAAAAGGTGTCAAAAATATGAGGAGCATGAAACCGCCTGAAAATTGGAAGAGCATGAAACGGTTGTGAAAATGATGACGAGCAAGAAAAGGTGTGAAAAATATGAAGAGCTTCAAAAGGTTTCAAAAATATGAGAAGCATGAAACGACTGAAGAACAGGAGGTGCATGAAGCGGTGTTGCAAAACATGAAGAGCCTGAAAAGGTTTGAAGTATATGAAGAGCTTCAAACGTGTCAAAAATATGAGGAGCATGGAACGGTCTGAAAAATAAGAGGAGCATGAAGAGGTGTTGAAAAACATGAAAAGCCTGAAAAGGTGTGAAAAACATGAAGAGCTTCAAAAAGTGTCAAAAATATGAGGAGCATAAAACTGTCTGAAAAATAGGAGGAGAATGAAGCGGGGGTCAAAAACATGAAGAGCATGAAAAGGTGTGAAAAATATGAATAGTTTCCAAAGGTGTCAAAAATATGTGGAGCATGAAACGGACTGGAAAATAGGAGGAACATGAAGCGGTGTTCAAAAATATGAAGAGCCTGAAAAGGTGTGAAAAATATGAAGAGCTTCAAAAGGTGTGAAAAATATGAGGTGCATGAAACGGTCTGAAATATAGGAGGAGCATGAAACGGTGTTGAAAAACATGAAGAGCATGAAAAGGTGTGAAATATGTGAAGAGCTACAAAAGGTGTCAACATTATGAGAAGCATGAAACGACTGAAAAGTAGGAGGAGCATGAAGCGGTGTTGAAAAACATGAAGAGCCTGAAAAGGTGTGAAATATATGAAGAGCTTCAAAAGGTGTCAAAATATGAGGAGCATGAAACGGTCTGAAAAATAGGAGGAGAATGAAGCTGTGTGCAAAAACATGAAGAGCCTGAAAATGTGTGAAAAATATGAAGAGCTTCAAAGGGTGTCAAAAATAGGAGGAGCATGAAACGGTCTCAAAAATAGGAGGAGCTTGAAGCGGTGTTCAAAAACATGTAGAGCCTGACAAGGTGTGAAAAATATGAAGAGCCTCAAAAGGTTTCAAATATATGAGGAGCAAGAATCGGTCTGAAAAATAGCAGGAGCATGAAGCAGTGTAGAAAAACATGAACAGCCTGAAAAGGTGTGAAAAATATGAAGAGCTTCAAAAGGTGTCAAAATATGAGGAGCATGAAACGGTCGGAAAAATAGGGGGAGCATGAAACGGTCTGAAAAATAGGAGGAGCATGAAACGGTGTTGAAACACATGAAGAGCCTGAAAAGGTGGGGAAAATATGAAGAGCTTCAAAAGATTTCAAATATATGAGGAGCATGAAACGGTCTGAAAAATAGAAGGAGCATCAAGCGGTGTTGAGAAACATGAAGAGCCTGAAAAGGTGTGAAAAATATGAAGAGCCTCAAAACGTGTCAAAAATATGAGGAGCATGAAACGGTCTGAAAAATAGTTGGAGCATGAAACGGTCTGAAAAATAGGAGGAGCATCAAGCGGAGTTGAAAAACATGAAGAGCCTGAAAATGTGTGAAAAATATGAAGAGCTTCAAAAATGTGAAAAATATGAAGATCTTCAAAAGGTGTGAAAAATATGAAGAGCTTCAAAAAGTGTCAAAAATGAGATTACCAAGAAACGTTCTGAAAAATAGAAGGAGCATGAAGCAGTGTTGAAAATCATGAAGAGCCTGAAAAGGTGTGAAAAATATGAACAGCTTCAAAATGTGTGAAAAACATGAAGAGCTTCAAAAGGTGTCAAAATGAGATGAGCATGAAACGGTCTGAAAAATAGGAGGAGCATGAAGTGGTGTTGAAAAAAATTAAGAGCCTGAAAAGGTGTGAAATATATGAAGAGCTTCAAAAGTTGTCAAAAATATGAGGAGAATGAAACAGTCTGAAAAATAAGAGGAGTATGAAGCCGTGTTGAAAAACATGAAGAGCCTGAAAAGGTGTGAAAAATATGAAGAGCTTCTAAAGGTGTCAAAAATATGAGGAGAATGAAACGGTCTGAAATATAGGAAAATCATGAAGCAGTGTTGAAAAACATGAAGAGCCTGAAAAGGTGTGGAAAATATGAAGAGCTTCAAAAGGTGTCAAAAATATGAGGAGCATGAAACGGTCTTAAAAATAGGAGGGAAATGAAGCAGTCGTCAAAAACATGAAGATCCTGAAAAGGTGTGAATATATGAAGAGCTTCAAAAGGTGTCAATAATATGAGTAGCATGAAATGGTCTGAAAAATAGGAGGAGCATGAGGCGGTGTGAAAAACATGAAGAGCCTGAAAAGGTTTGAAGTATATGAAGAGCTTCAAACCTGTCAAAAATATGAGGAGCATGAAACGGACTGAAAAATACGAGGAGCATGAAGAGGTGTTGAAAAACATGAAAAGCCTGAAAAGGTGTGAAAAATATGACGAGCTTCAAAAGGTGTCAAAAATATGAGGAGCATGAAACGGTCTGAAAAATAGGAGCAGCATGAAGCTGTGGTCAAAAACATGAAGAGCCTGAAAATGTGTGAAAAATATAAAGAGCTTCAAGGGAGTCAAAAATATGAGGAGCATGAAACGGTCTGAAAAATAGGAAGAGCATGAAGCGGTGTTGAAAAACATGAAAAGCCTGAAAAGGTTTGAAGTATATGAAGAGCTTCAACGTGTCAAAAATATGAGGAGCATGAAACGGTCTAAAAAATACGAGGAGCATGAAGCGGTGTTGAAAAACATGAAAAGCTTTTAAAGGTGTGAAAAATATGAAGAGCTTCAAAAGGTGTCAAAAATATGAGGAGCATGAAATAGCCTGAAAAATAGGATGAGCATGATACGACTTTGAAAAAGATGAATAGCATGAAAAGGTGTGAAAACTATGAAGAGCTTCAAAAGGTGTCAAAAATATGAGAAGTATGAAACGACTGAAAAATAGGAGGAGCATGCAGCGGTGTTGATAAACATGAAAAGCCTGAAAAGGTTTGAAATATATGAAGAGCTTCAAAAGTGTCAAAAATATGAGCAGCATGAAACGGTCTAAAAAATACGGGGAGCATGAAGCGGTGTTGAAAAACATGAAAAGCCTGAAAAGGTGTGAAAAATATGAAGAGCTTCAAAAGGTCTCAAAAATATGAGGAACATGAAATGGTCTGAAAAATAGGAGGAGCATGAAGCGGTTTTGAAAAACATGTAGAGCCTGAAAAGGTGTGAAAAATATAAAGAGCTTCAAGGGAGTCAAAAATATGAGGAGCATGAAACGGTCTGAAAAATAGGAGCAGCATGAAGCAGTGGACAAAAACATGAAGAGCCTGAAAAGGTGTGAAAAATATGAAGAGCTTCAAAATGTGTGAAAAATATGTGGAGCAGGATACGGTCTGAAAAATAGGAGGAGCATGAAGCGGTGTTGAAAAACATGAAGAGCCTGAAAAGGTGTGAAAAATATGAAGAGCTTCAAAAGGTGTCAAAAATATGAGGAGCATGAAACCGCCTGAAAATTGGAAGAGCATGAAACGGTTGTGAAAATGATGACGAGCAAGAAAAGGTGTGAAAAATATGAAGAGCTTCAAAAGGTTTCAAAAATATGAGAAGCATGAAACGACTGAAGAACAGGAGGTGCATGAAGCGGTGTTGCAAAACATGAAGAGCCTGAAAAGGTTTGAAGTATATGAAGAGCTTCAAACGTGTCAAAAATATGAGGAGCATGGAACGGTCTGAAAAATAAGAGGAGCATGAAGAGGTGTTGAAAAACATGAAAAGCCTGAAAAGGTGTGAAAAACATGAAGAGCTTCAAAAAGTGTCAAAAATATGAGGAGCATAAAACTGTCTGAAAAATAGGAGGAGAATGAAGCGGGGGTCAAAAACATGAAGAGCATGAAAAGGTGTGAAAAATATGAATAGTTTCCAAAGGTGTCAAAAATATGTGGAGCATGAAACGGACTGGAAAATAGGAGGAACATGAAGCGGTGTTCAAAAATATGAAGAGCCTGAAAAGGTGTGAAAAATATGAAGAGCTTCAAAAGGTGTGAAAAATATGAGGTGCATGAAACGGTCTGAAATATAGGAGGAGCATGAAACGGTGTTGAAAAACATGAAGAGCATGAAAAGGTGTGAAATATGTGAAGAGCTACAAAAGGTGTCAACATTATGAGAAGCATGAAACGACTGAAAAGTAGGAGGAGCATGAAGCGGTGTTGAAAAACATGAAGAGCCTGAAAAGGTGTGAAATATATGAAGAGCTTCAAAAGGTGTCAAAATATGAGGAGCATGAAACGGTCTGAAAAATAGGAGGAGAATGAAGCTGTGTGCAAAAACATGAAGAGCCTGAAAATGTGTGAAAAATATGAAGAGCTTCAAAGGGTGTCAAAAATAGGAGGAGCATGAAACGGTCTCAAAAATAGGAGGAGCTTGAAGCGGTGTTCAAAAACATGTAGAGCCTGACAAGGTGTGAAAAATATGAAGAGCCTCAAAAGGTTTCAAATATATGAGGAGCAAGAATCGGTCTGAAAAATAGCAGGAGCATGAAGCAGTGTAGAAAAACATGAACAGCCTGAAAAGGTGTGAAAAATATGAAGAGCTTCAAAAGGTGTCAAAATATGAGGAGCATGAAACGGTCGGAAAAATAGGGGGAGCATGAAACGGTCTGAAAAATAGGAGGAGCATGAAACGGTGTTGAAACACATGAAGAGCCTGAAAAGGTGGGGAAAATATGAAGAGCTTCAAAAGATTTCAAATATATGAGGAGCATGAAACGGTCTGAAAAATAGAAGGAGCATCAAGCGGTGTTGAGAAACATGAAGAGCCTGAAAAGGTGTGAAAAATATGAAGAGCCTCAAAACGTGTCAAAAATATGAGGAGCATGAAACGGTCTGAAAAATAGTTGGAGCATGAAACGGTCTGAAAAATAGGAGGAGCATCAAGCGGAGTTGAAAAACATGAAGAGCCTGAAAATGTGTGAAAAATATGAAGAGCTTCAAAAATGTGAAAAATATGAAGATCTTCAAAAGGTGTGAAAAATATGAAGAGCTTCAAAAAGTGTCAAAAATGAGATTACCATGAAACGTTCTGAAAAATAGAAGGAGCATGAAGCAGTGTTGAAAATCATGAAGAGCCTGAAAAGGTGTGAAAAATATGAAGAGCTTCAAAATGTGTGAAAAACATGAAGAGCTTCAAAAGGTGTCAAAATGAGATGAGCATGAAACAGTCTGAAAAATAGGAGGAGCATGAAGTGGTGTTGAAAAAAATTAAGAGCCTGAAAAGGTGTGAAATATATGAAGAGCTTCAAAAGTTGTCAAAAATATGAGGAGAATGAAACAGTCTGAAAAATAGGAGGAGCATGAAGCCGTGTTGAAAAACATGAAGAGCCGGAAAAGGTGTGAAATATATGAAGAGCTTCAAAAGATGTGAAAAATATGAAGAACTTCAAAAGGTGTGAAAAATATGAAGAGCTCAAAAGGTGTCAAAAATGAGATGAGCATGAAACTGTCTGAAAAATAGGAGGAGCATAAAGCGGTGTTGAAAATCATGAAGAGCCTGAAAAGGTTTGAAAAATATGAAGAGCTTCAAAAGATGTGAAAAACATGAAGAGCTTCAAAAGATGTCAAAACGAGATGAGCATGAAACGGTCTGAAAAATAGGAGGAGCAAGAAGCGGTGTTGAAAAACATGAAGAGCCTGAAAAGATGTGAAAAATATGAAGAGCTTCTAACGGTGTCAAAAATATGAGGAGAATGAAACGGTCTGAAATATAGGAGGAGCATGAAGTGGTATTGAAAAACATGAAGAGCCTGAAAAGTGTAAAAAATACAAAGATCTTCAAAAAGTGTCAAAAATATGAGGTGCATGAAACGGTCTGAAAAATAGGAGGAGCATGAAGCGGTGTTGAAAAGCATGAAGAGCCTGAAAACGTGTGAAAAATATGAAGAACTTCAAAATGTGTCAAAAATATGAGGTGCATGAAACGGACTGAAAAATAGGAGTAGCATGAAGTGGTGTTGAAAAAAATGAGGAGCCTGAAAATGTGTGAAAAATATGAAGAGCTTCAAAAGGTGTGAAAAATATGAAGAGCTTCAAAATGTGTGAAATATATGAGAAGCAGGAAACGGTCTGAAAAATTGGAGGAGCATGAAGGGGTGTTCCAAAACATGAAGAGCCTGAAAAGGTGTGAAAAATATGTGGAGTTTCAAAAGGTGTCAAAAATATGAGGAGCATGAAACGGTCTGAAAAATAGGAGGAGCATGAAGCGGAGTTGAAAAACATGAAGAGCCTGAAAATAAGTGAAAAATATGAAGAGCTTCAAAAGATGTGAAAAATATGAAGAACTTGAAAAGGTGTGAAAAATATGAAGAGCTTCAAAAGGTGTCAAAAATGAGATGAGCATGAAACTGTCTGAAAGATAGGAGGAGCATAAAGCGGTGTTGAAAATCATGAAGAGCCTGAAAAGGTTTGAAAAATATGAAGAGCTTCAAAAGATGTGAAAAACATGAAGAGCTTCAAAAGATGTCAAAATGAGATGAGCATGAAACGGTCTGAAAAATAGGAGGAGCAAGAAGCGGTGTTGAGAAACATGAAGAGCCTGAAAAGATGTGAAAAATATGAAGAGCTTCTAACGCTGTCAAAAATATGAGGAGAATGAAACGGTCTGAAATATAGGAGGAGCATGAAGTGGTATTGAAAAACATGAAGAGCCTGAAAAGTGTAAAATATACAAAGATCTTCAAAAAGTGTCAAAAATATGAGGTGCATGAAACGGTCTGAAAAATAGGAGGAGCATGAAGCGGTGTTGAAAAACATGAAGAGCCTGAAAACGTGTGAAAAATATGAAGAACTTCAAAAGGTGTGAAAAATGTGAAGAGCTTCAAAAGGTGTCAAAAATGAGATGAGCATGAAACGGTCTGAAAAATAGGAGGAGCATGAAGTGGTGTTGAAAAACATGAAGGGCCTGAAAAGGTGTCAAAAATATGAAGAGCTTCAAAAGGTGTCAAAATATGAGGAGAATGAAACGGTCTGAAAAATAGGAGGAGCATGAAGCGGTGTTGAAAAACATGAAGGGCCTGAAAAGGTGTCAAAAATATGAAGAGCTTCAAAAGGTGTCAAATATATGAGGAGCATGAAACGGTCTGAAAAATAGGAGGAGCATGAAGCGGAGCTGAAAAACATGAAGAGCCTGAAAAGGTGTGAAAAATATGAAGAGATTCAAAAGGTGTCAAAAACATGAGGAGCATGAAACAGTCTGAAAAATAGGATGAAAATGAAACTGTTTCGGAAAAGATGAAGAGCATGAAAAGGTATGAAAAATATGAAGAGCTTCAAAATGTGTCAAAATATAAGGAGCATGAAACGGTCTGAAAAATAGGAGGAGCATGAAGCGGTGTTGAAGAACATGAAGAGCCTGAAAAGGTGTGAAATATATGAAGAGCTTCAAAAGGTGTGAACAATATGAATAACTTCAGAAGTTGTTAAAAATATGAGGAGCATGAAACGGTCTGAAAAATAGGAGGAGCATCAAAATGTGTTGAAAAACATGAAGATCATGAAAGGTTTGAAAAATATGAAGAGCTTCAAAAGGAGTCAAAAATAGAAGTAGCATGAAACGGTGTTCAAAAACTTGAAGAGCCTGAAAATGTGTGAAAAATATGAAGAGATTAAAAGGTGTCAAAAATATGAGGAGCATGAAACGGTCTGAATATAGGAGGAGCATGAAGCGGTGTTGAAAAACATGAAGAGCCTGAAAATGTGTGAAAAATATGAAGAGCTTCAAAAGGTTTCACAAATATGAAGAGCATGAAATGGTCTGAAAAATAGGAGGAGCATGAAGCGGTGTTGAAAATTATGAAGATCCTGAAAAGGTGTGAAAAATATGAAGAGCTTCAATATCAGTCTAATATATGAAGAGCATGAAAAGTTCAGAAAAATCGGAGGAGCATGAAGTTGTGTTGAAAAACATGAAGAGCCTGAAAAGGTGTGAAAAATATGAAGAGCTTCAAAAGCTGTGAAAAATATGAGGAGCATGAAACGGTCTGAAAAATAGGAGGAGCATGAAGCGGTGTTCAAAAACATGAAGAGCATGAAAAGGTGTGAAAAATATGAAGAGCTTCAAAAGGTGTGAAATACATGAGGAGCATGATACGGTCTGAAAAATAGGAGAAGCATGAAGTTGTGTTGAAAAACATGAAGAGCCTGAAAAGGTGTGAAAAATATGAAGATCTTCAAAAGGTGTGAAAAGTATGAGGAGAATGAAACGGTCTGAAAAATAGGAGGATCATGAAACGGTGTTCAAAAACATGAAGAGCCTGAAAAGGTGCGAAAAATATGAAGAGCCTCAAAAATAGGAGGAGCAAGAAGCGCTGTTGAAAACATGAAGAGCCTGAAACCGAGTGAAAAATATGAAGAGCTTCAAAAATGTGAAAAATATGAAGAGCTTCAAAAGGTGTGTAAAATATGAAGAGCCTCAAAAGTTGTCAAAAATGAGATGTGCATGAAACGGACTGAAATATAGGAGGAGCATGAAGTGATGTTGAAAAACATGAAGAGCCTGAAAATGTGTGAAATATAGGAAGAGCTTCAAAAGGTGTCAAAAATATGAGGAGCATGAAAAGGTCTGAAAACTAGGAGGAGCATGAAGCAGTGTTGAGAAACATGAAGAGCCTGAAAAGGTGTGAAAAATATGAAGAGCTTCAAAAGGTGTCAAAAATATGAGGAGCATGAAATGGTCTGAAATGTAGGAGAAGCATGAAGTGGTTGTGAAAAACTTCAAGAGCCTGAAAGGTGTGCAAAATATGAAGAGCTTGAAAAGGTGTGAAATTCATGAGGAGATGACACGGTCTGAAAAAGAGGAGGGGCATGAAGCGGTGTTCAAAAACATGCAGAGACTGAAAAGGTGTGAAAAATATGAAGAGCTTCAAAAGGTGTGAAAAATATTAGGAGCATGAAACGGTCTGAAAAATAGGAGGAGCATGAACCGGTGTTCAAAAATATGAAGAGCCTGAAAAGGTGTGAAAAATATGAAGAGCTTCAAAAGGTGTCAAAAATATGAGGAGCATGAAACGGTCTGTAAAATAGGAGGAGCATAAAGCAGTGTTGAAAAACATGAAGAGCCTGAAAAGGTGTGAAAAATATGAAGAGCTTCAAAAGGTGTGAAATACATGAGGAGCATGAAACGGTCTGAAAAATAGGAGGAGCATGAAGCGGTGTTGAAAAACATGAAGAGCCTGAAAACGTGTGAAAAATATGAAGAGCTTCAAAAATGTGAAAAATATGAAGAGCTTCAAAAGGTGTGAAAAATACGAAGAGCTTCAAAAGTGTCAAAAATGAGATGAACATGAAACGGTCTGAAACATAGGAGGAGCATGAAGCGGTGTTGAAAATCATGAAGAGCCTGAAAACGTGTGAAAAATATGAAGAGCTTCAAAAATGTGAAAAATATGAAGAGCTTCAAAAGGTGTGAAAAATACGAAGAGCTTCAAAAGTGTCAAAAATAAGATGAACATGAAACGGTCTGAAACATAGGAGGAGCATGAAGCGGTGTTGAAAATCATGAAGAGCCTGAAAACGTGTGAAAAATATGAAGAGCTTCAAAAATGTGAAAAATATGAAGAGCTTCAAAAGGTGTGAAAAATATGAAGAGCTTCAAAAGGTGTCAAAAATATGAGGAGCATGAAACGGTCTGAAAAATAGGAGGAGCATGAAACGGTGTTGAAAAACATGAAGAGCCTGAAAAGGTGTTAAAAATTTCAGGGCTTCAAAAGGTGTCAAAAATATGAAAAGTTGAAGCTTCTGAAAAATAGGAGGAGCATGAAGCGGTCCTCAAAAACATGAAGAGCGTGAAAAGCTGTGAAAAATATGAAGAGCTTCAAAAGGTGACAAAAATATGAGGAGCATGAAACGGTCTGAAAAATAGGAGGAGCATGAAGCGGTGTTGAAAAACATGAAGAGACTGAAAAGGTGTGAAACATACAAAGAGCTTCAAAAGGTGTCAAAAATATGAGAAGCATGAAATGACTGAAAAATAGGAGGAGCATGAAGCGGTGTTCAAAAATATGAAGAGCCTGAAAACGTGTGAAAACTATGAAGAGCTTCTAAAGGTGTCAATTATATGAGGAGCATGAAACAGTCTGAAAAATAGGATGAGAATGAAACGGTTTTGAAAAAGATGAAGAGCAGGAAAGGTGTGAAAAATATGAAGAGCTTCAAAAGTTGTCAAAAATATGAGGAGCATGAAACGGTCTGAAAAATCGGAGGAGCAAGAAGCGGTGTTTAAAAACATGAAGAGCCTGAAAAGGTGTGAAATATATGAAGAGTGTGAAAAAGTGTCAAAAATATGAGGAGCATGAAATGGTATGAAAAATAGGAGGAGCATGAAGCGGTGTTTAAAAACATGAAGAGCCTGAAAACGTGTTAAAAATATGAAGAGCTTCAAAACGTGTGAAAAATATGAGGAGCATGAAACGGTCTGAAAAATAGGAGGAGCGTGAAGTGGTGGTCAAAAAGATGAAGAGCCTGAAAAGATGTGAAAAATATGAAGAGCTTCAAAAGGTGTCAAAAATATGAGGAGCATGAAACGGTCTGAAAAATAGGAGTAGCATGAAGAGGTGTTGAAAAACATGAAGAGCATGAAAAGGTGTGAAAAATAAGAAGAGCTTCAAAAGGTGTCAAAAATATGAGAAGCATGAAACGGTCTGAAAAATAGGAGTAGCATGAAGAGATGTTGAAAAACATGAAGAGCATGAAAAGGTGTGAAATATATGAAGAGCATGAAAAAGTGTCAAAAATATGAGGAGCATGAAATGGTATGAAAAATAGGAGGAGCATGAAGCGGTGTTTAAAAACATGAAGAGCCTGAAAAGGTGTTAAAAATATGAAGAGCTTCAAAAGGTGTGAAAAATATGAGGAGCATGAAACGGTCTGAAAAATAGGAGGAGCGTGAAGTGGTGGTCAAAAAGATGAAGAGCCTGAAAAGATGTGAAAAATATGAAGAGCTTCAAAAGTTGTCAAAAATATGAGGAGCATGAAACGGTCTGAAAAATAGGAGGAGCATGAAATGTTTTTGAAGAAGATGAAGAGCTTGAAAAGGTGTGAAATATATGAAGAGCTTCAAAAAGTGTCAAAAATATGAGGAGCATGAAACAGTCTGAAAAATAGGAGGAGCATGAAGCATTCGTTAAAAAAACGTGTAGAGCCTGAAAAGGTGTGAAAAATTTGAGGGTTTCAAAAGTTGTCAAAAATACGAAAAGCTTGAAGCTCCTGAAAAATAGGAGGAGCATGAAGCGGTGTTTAAAAACATGAAGAGCATGAAAAGATCTGAAAAATATGAAGAGCTTCAAAAGGTGTGAAAAATATTGGGATCATAAAACGGTCTGAAAAATAGGAGGAGAAAGAAGCGATGGTCAAAAACATGAAGAGCCTGAAAAGGTGTGAAAAATATGAAGAGCTTCAAAACGTGTGAAAAATATCAGGAGCATGAAACGGTCTGAAAAATAGGATGAGCATGAAATGGTTTTGAAAAGATGAAGAACATGAAAAGGTGTGAAAAATATGAAGAGCTTCAAAAGGTGTCAAAAATATGAGGAGCAAGAAAAAGTGTGAAAATTAGGATGAGAATGAATCGCTTTTGAAAAAGATGAAGAACATGAAAAGGTGTGAAAAATATGAAGAGCTTCAAAACGTTTCACAAATATGAGAAGCATGATAAGTTCTGAAAAATAGGAGGAGCATGAAGCAGTGTTGAAAAACAAGAAAGCCTGAAAAGGTGTGAAAAATTTGAGGATTTCAAAATGTGTCAAAAATATGAAAAGCGTGAAACGGTCTGAAAAATTGGAGGAGCATGAAGCGGTCCTCAGAAACAGGAAGAGCCTGAAAAGGTGTGAAAAATATGAAGAGCTTCAAAAGGTGTCAAAAATATGAGGAGCAAGAAACGGTCTGTAAAATAGGATGAGCATGAAATGGTTTTGAAGAAGTTGAAGAGCATGAAAAGGTGTGAAAAATATGAAGAGCTTCAAAAGGTGTCAAAAATATGAGAAGCATGAAATGACTGAAAAATAGGAGGAGCATGAAGCGGTGTTCAAAACATGAAGAGCCTGAAAAGGTGTGAAAAATATGAAGAGCTTCAAAAGCTGTCAAAAATAAGAGGAACATGAAACAGTCTGAAAAATAGGATGAGCATGAAATGGTTTTGAAGAAGATGAAGAGCATGAAAAGGGGTGAAAAATATGAAGAGCATCAAAAAGTGTCAAAAATGTGAGAAGCATGAAATGACTGAAAAATAGGAGGAGCATGAAGCAGTGTTGAAAAACATGAAGAGCCTGAAACGGTGTGAAAAATATGAAGAGCTTCAAAAGTTGTCAAAAATATGAGGAGCATGAATCAATCTGAAAATTAGGATGACATTGAAACGGTTTTGAAAAAGATGAAGAGCATGAAAAGCTGTGAAAAATATAAAGAGCTTCAAAAGGTGTCAAAAATATGAGAAGCAAGAAACAGTCTGAAAAATAGGAGGAGCATCAAGCGGTGTTTAAAAACATGAAGAGGCTGAAAAGGTGTGAAAAATATGAAGAGCTTCAAAAGGTGTCAAAAATATGAGATGCATGAAACGGTCTGAAAAATAGGAGGAGCATGAAGTGGTGTTTAAAAACATGAAGAGGCTGAAAAAGTGTGAAAAATATAAAGAGGTTAAAAATGTGTCAAAAATATGAAGAGCATGAAACGGTCTGAAAAATAGGAGGATCCTGAAGCAGTGTTGAAAAACATGAAGAGCCTGAAAAGGTGTGAAATATATGAAGAGCTTCGAAAGGTGTCAAAAATATGAGGAGCATGAAACGGTCTGAAAAATAGGAGGAGCATGAAGCGGTGTTGAAAAACATGAAGAGCCTGAAAAGGTGTGAAAAATATGAAGAGTTGCAAAAGGTGTCAGAAATATGAGGAGCATGAAACGGTCTGAAATATAGGAGAAGCATGAAGCGGTGGTCATATAGATGAAGAGCCTGAAAAGGTGTGAAAAATATGACGGGCTTAAAAGGTGTGAAAAATATGAGGAGCATGAAAATGTCTGAAAAATAGGAGGCACATGAAAAGGTGGTCAAAAACATGAAGAGCCTGAAAAGGTGTGAAAAATATGAAGAGTTTCAAAAGGTGTCAAAATATGAGGAGCATGAAACGGTCTGAAATATAGGAGGAGCATGAAGCGGTGTTCAAAAAGATGAAGACCTGAAAAGGTGTGAAAAATGTGAAGGGCTTAAAGGTGTCAAAAATATGAGGAGCATGAAAAGGTCTGAAACATAGGAGGAGCATGAAACGGTGGTCAAAAACATTAAGAGCTGGAAAAGCTGTGAAAAATATGAAGAGCTTCAAAAGGTGTCAAAAATATTAGGAGCAGGAAACGGTTTGAAAAATAGGAAGAGCATGAAGCGGTGGTCAAAAACAAGAAAGGAATGAAAATTTGTGAAAAATATGAAGAGCTTCAAAAGTTTTCAAAAATATGTGGAGCATGAAACGGTCTGAAAAATAGGAGTGCATGAAGCAGTGTTCAAATCATGAAGAGCCTGAAAAGGTGTGAAAAATATGAAGAGCTTCAAAACGTGTCAAAAATATGAGGAGCATGAAACCGTCTGAAAAATAGGAGGAGCATGAAGCGATGTTGAAAAACATGAAGAGCCTGAAAATGTGTGAAAAATATGAAAAGCTTCAAAAGATGTCAAAAATATGAGGAGCATGAAACAGTCTGAAAAATAGGATGAGAATGAAAATGTTTTGAAAAAGATGAAGAGCATGAAAAGGTGTGAAAAATAAGAAGAGCTTCAAAAGGTGTCAAAAATATGAGAAGCATGAAACGGTCTGAAAAATAGGAGTAGCATGAAGAGGTGTTGAAAAACATGAAGAGCATGAAAAGGTGTGAAATATATGAAGAGCGTGAAAAAGTGTCAAAAATATGAGGAGCATGAAATGGTATGAAAAATAGGAGGAGCATGAAGCGGTGTTTAAAAACATGAAGAGCCTGAAAAGGTGTTAAAAATATGAAGAGCTTCAAAAGGTGTGAAAAATATGAGGAGCATGAAACGGTCTGAAAAATAGGAGGAGCGTGAAGTGGTGCTCAAAAAGATGAAGAGCCTGAAAAGATGTGAAAAATATGAAGAGCTTCAAAAGGTGTCAAAAATATGAGGAGCATGAAACGGTCTGAAAAATAGGAGGAGCATGAAATGGTTTTGAAGAAGATGAAGAGCTTGAAAAGGTGTGAAATATATGAAGAGCTTCAAAAGGTGTCAAAAATATGAGGAGCATGAAACAGTCTGAAAAATAGGAGGAGCATGAAGCATTCGTTCAAAAAACGTGTAGAGCCTGAAAAGGTGTGAAAAATTTGAGGGCTTCAAAAGTTGTCAAAAATAGGAAAAGCTTGAAGCTCCTGAAAAATAGGAGGAGCATGAAGCGGTCCTCAAAAACATGAAGAGCGTGAAAAGGTGAGAAAAATATGAAGAGCTTCAAGGTCTCAAAAATATGAGGAGCATGAAACGGTCTGAAAAATAGGAGGAGCGTGAAGTGGTGGTCAAAAAGATGAAGAGCCTGAAAAGATGTGAAAAATATGAAGAGCTTCAAAAGGTGTGAAAAATATTGGGATCATAAAACGGTCTGAAAAATAGGAGGAGAATGAAGCGATGGTCAAAAACATGAAGAGCCTGAAAAGGTGTGAAAAATATGAAGAGCTTCAAAACGTGTGAAAAATATCAGGAGCATGAAACGGTCTGAAAAATAGGATGAGCATGAAATGATTTTGAAGAAGATGAAGAACATGAAAAGGTGTGAAAAATATGAAGAGCTTCTAAAGGTGTCAAAAATATGAGGAGCAAGAAAAAGTGTGAAAATTAGGATGAGAATGAATCGCTTTTGAAAAAGATGAAGAACATGAAAAGGTGTGAAAAATACGAAGAGCTTCAAAACGTTTCAAAAATATGAGAAGCATGATAAGTTCTGAAAAATAGGAGGAGCATGAAGCAGTGTTGAAAAACAAGAAGAGCCTGAAAAGGTGTGAAAAATTTGAGGATTTCAAAATGTGTCAAAAATATGAAAAGCGTGAAACGGTCTGAAAAATTGGAGGAGCATGAAGCGGTCCTCAAAAACAGGAAGAGCCTGAAAAGGTGTGAAAAATATGAAGAGCTTCAAAAGGTGTCAAAAATATGAGGAGCAAGAAACGGTCTGAAAAATAGGATGAGCATGAAATGGTTTTGAAGAAGATGAAGAGCATGAAAAGGTGTGAAAAATATGAAGAGCTTCAAAAGGTGTCAAAAATATGAGAAGCATGAAATGACTGAAAAATAGGAGGAGCATGAAGCGGTGTTCAAAACATGAAGAGCCTGAAAAGGTGTGAAAAATATGAAGAGCTTCAAAAGCTGTCAAAAATAAGAGGAACATGAAACAGTCTGAAAAATAGGATGAGCATGAAATGGTTTTGAAGAAGATGAAGAGCATGAAAAGGGGTGAAAAATATGAAGAGCATCAAAAAGTGTCAAAAATGTGAGAAGCATGAAATGACTGAAAAATAGGAGGAGCATGAAGCAGTGTTGAAAAACATGAAGAGCCTGAAACAGTGTGAAAAATATGAAGAGCTTCAAAAGCTGTCAAAAATATGAGGAGCATGAATCAATCTGAAAATTAGGATGAGATTGAAACGGTTTTGAAAAAGATGAAGAGCATGAAAAGCTGTGAAAAATATAAAGAGCTTCAAAAGGTGTCAAAAATATGAGAAGCAAGAAACAGTCTGAAAAATAGGAGGAGCATCAAGCGGTGTTTAAAAACATGAAGAGGCTGAAAAGGTGTGAAAAATATGAAGAGCTTCAAAAGGTGTCAAAAATATGAGAAGCATGAAACGGTCTGAAAAATAGGAGGAGCATGAAGCGGTGTTTAAAAACATGAAGAGGCTGAAAAAGTGTGAAAAATATAAAGAGGTTAAAAATGTGTCAAAAATATGAAGAGCATGAAACGGTCTGAAAAATAGGAGGATCCTGAAGCAGTGTTGAAAAACATGAAGAGCCTGAAAAGGTGTGAAATATATGAAGAGCTTCGAAAGGTGTCAAAAATATGAGGAGCATGAAACGGTCTGAAAATTGGAAGTGCATGAAACGGTTTTGAAAAAGATGAAGAGCATGAAAAGGTGTGAAAAATATGAAGAGCTTCAAAAGGTTTCAAAAATATGAGAAGCATGAAACGATTGAAAAATAGGAGGAGCATGAAGCGGTGTTGAAAAACATGAAGAGCCTGAAAAGGTTTGAAATATATGAAGAGCTTCAAACGTGTCAAATATATGAGGAGCATGAAATGGTCGGAAAAATAAGAGGAGCATGAAGAGGTGTTGAAAAACATGAAAAGGTTGAAAAGGTGTGAAAAATATGAAGAGCTTCAAAAGTCTCAAAAATATGAGGAGCATGAAACGGTCTGAAAAATACGAGTAGCATGAAGCGGTCTTCAAAAACATGAAGTGCCTGAAAAGGTGTGAAAAATATGAAGAGCTTCAAAAGGTGTCAAAAATATGAGGAGCATTAGACGGTCTGAAAAATAGGAGCAGCATGAAGCGGTGGTCAAAAACATGAAGAGCCTGAAAATGTGTGAAAAATATGAAGAGCTTCAAAAATTCTCAAAAATATGAGGAGCATGATATGGTCTGAAAAATAGGAGGAGCATGAAGTGGTTTTGAAAAAAATGTAGAGCCTGAAAAGGTGTGAAAAATATGAATAGCTTCAAGGGTGTCAAAAATATGAGGAGCATGAAATGGTCTGAAAAATAGGAGGAGCATGAAGCGGTTTTGAAAAACATGAAAAGCCTGAAAAGGTTTGAAATATATGAAGAGCTTCAAACGTGTCAAAAATATGAGGAGCATGAAACGGTCTGAAAAGTAGGAGGGGCATGAAGCAGTCGTCAAAAACATGAAGATCCTGAAATGTGTGAAAATATGAAGAGCTTCAAAAGGTGTCAATAAAATGAGGAGCATGAAATGGTCTGAAAAATACGAGGAGCATGAAGCGGTGGTCAAAAATATGAAGAGCCTGATAAAGTGTTTAAAATATGAAGAGCTTCAAAAGGTGTGAAAAATATGAGGTGCATGAAATGGTCTGAAAAATAGGAGGAGCATGAAGCGGTGTTGAAAAACACGAACAGCCTGAAAAGATGTGAAAAATATGAAGAGCTTCAAAAGGTGTCAAAAATATGAGGAGCATGAAACAGTGTGAAAAATAGGAGTAGCATGAGGCTGTGTTCAAAAACATGAAGAGCCTGAAAAGATGGGAAAAATATGAAGAGCTTCAAAAGGTGTCAAAAATATGAGGAGCATGAAACGGTCTGAAAAATAGGAGGGACATGAAGCAGTCGTCAAAAACATGAAGATCCTGAAAAGGTGTGAAAATATGAAGAGCTTCAAAAGGTGTCAATGATATGAGTAGCATGAAACGGTCTGAAAAATAGGAGGAGCATGAACCGGTGTTGAAAAACATGAAAAGCATGAAAAGGTGTGAAAAATATGAAGAGCTTATAAAGGTGTCAAAAATATGAGGAGCATGAAACAGTGTGAAAAATAGGAGTAGCATGAGGCAGTGTTCAAAAACATGAAGATCCTGAAAAGAAGGGAAAAATATGAAGAGCTTCAAAAGGTGTCAAAAATATGAGGAGCATGAAACGGTCTGAAAAATAGGAGGGACATGAAGCAGTCGTCAAAAACATGAAGATCCTGAAAAGGTGTGAAAATATGAAGAGCTTCAAAAGGTGTCAATAATATGAGTAGCATTAAACGGTCTGAAAAATAGGAGGAGCATGAAGCGGTGTTGAAAAACATGAAAAGCCTGAAAAGGTGTGAAAAATATGAAGAGCTTCAAAAGGTGTCAAAAATATGAGGAGCATGAAACAGCCTGAAAATTGGAAGAGCATGAAACGGTTTTGAAAATGATGAAGAGCATGAAAAGGTGTGAAAAATATGAAGAGCTTCAAAAGGTTTCAAAAATATGAGAAGCATGAAACGATTGAAAAATAGGAGGAGCATGAAGCGGTGTTGAAAAACATGAAGAGCCTGAAAAGGTTTGAAGTATATGAAGAGCTTCAAACGTGTCAAAAATATGAGGAGCATGAAACGGTCTGAAAAATACGAGGAGCATGAAGAGGTGTTGAAAAACATGAAAAGCCTGAAAAGGTGTGAAAAATACGACGAGCTTCAAAAGGTGTCAAAAAGATGAGAAGCATGAAACGGTCTGAAAAATAGGAGCAGCATGAAGCCGTGGTGAAAAACATGAAGAGCATGAAAATGTGTGAAAAATATAAAGAGCTTCAAGGGAGTCAAAAATATGAGGAGCATGAAACGGTCTGAAAAATAGGAAGAGCATGAAGCGGTGTTGAAAAACTTGAAGAGCCTGAAAAGGTGTGAAAAATATGATGAGCTTCAAAAGGTGTCAAAAATATGAGGAGCATGAAACAGCCTGAAAATTGGAAGAGCATGAAACGGTTTTGAAAAAGATGAAGAGCATGAAAAGTTGTGAAAAATATGAAGAGCTTCAAAAGGTTTCAAAAATATGAGAAGCATGAAACAACTGAAAAATACGAGGAGCATGAAGCGGTGTTGAAAAACAGGAAGAGCCTGAAAAGGTTTGAAATATATGAAGAGCTTCAAACGTGTCAAATATATGAGGAGCATGAAATGGTCTGAAAAATACCAGGAGCATGAAGCGGTGTTGAAAAACATGAAAAGCTTGAAAAGGTGTGAAAAATATGAAGAGCTTCAAAAGTCTCAAAAATATTAGGAGCATGAAACGGTCTGAAAAATACGAGGAGCATGAAGCGGTCTTCAAAAACATGAAGTGCCTGAAAAGGTGTGAAAAATATTAAGAGCTTCAAAAGGTGTCAAAAATATGAGGAGCATGAGACGGTCTGAAAAATAGGAGCAGCATGAAGCGGTGGTCAAAAACATGAAGAGCCTGAAAATGTGTGAAAAATATGAAGAGCTTCAAAAATTCTCAAAAATATAAGGAGCATGATATGGTCTAAAAATAGGAGGAGCATGAAGTGATTTTGGAAAACATGCAGAGCCTGAAAAGGTGTGAAAATTATGAAGAGCTTCAAGCGTGTCAAAAATATGAGGAGCATGAAAAGGTCTGAAAAATAGGAAGAGCATGAAGCGGTGTTGAAAAACATGAAGAGACTGAAAAGGTGTGAAAAATATGAAGAGCTTCAAAAGGTGTCAAAAATATGAGGAGGATGAAACAGCCTGAAAATTGGAAGAGCATGAAACGGTTGTGAAAATGATGACGAGCAAGAAAAGGTGTGAAAAATATGAAGAGCTTCAAAAGGTTTCAAAAATATGAGAAGCATGAAACGACTGAAAAACAGGAGGTGCATGAAGCGGTGTTGAAAATCATGAAGAGCCTGAAAAGGTTTGAAGTATATGAAGAGCTTCAAAAGTGTCAAAAATATGAGGAGCATGACACGGTCTGAAAAATAGGAGCAGCATGAATCGGTGTTCAAAAACATGAAGAGCCTGAAAAGGTGTGAAAAATATGAAGAGCTTCAAAAGGTATCAAAAATATGAGGAGCATGAAACGGTCTGAAAAATAGGAGCAGCATGAAGCCGTGGTCAAAAACATGAAGAGCCTGAAAAGGTGTGAAAAATATGAAGAACTTCAAAAGGTGTGAAAAATATGAGGAGCATGAAACTGTCTGAAAAATAGGAAGAGCATGTTACGATTTTGAAAAAGATGAATAGCATGAAAAGGTGTGAAAATTATGAAGAGCTTCAAAAGGTGTCAAAAATATGAGAAGTATGTAACGACTGAAAAATAGGAGGAGCATGAAGCGGTGTTGAAAAACATGAAAAGCCTGAAAAGGTTTGCAATATATGAAGAGCTTCAAAAGGTGTCAAATATATGAGGAGCATGAAACAGTGTGAAAAATAGGAGTAGCATGAGGCTGTGTTCAAAAACATGAAGAGCCTGAAAAGATGGGAAAAATATGAAGAGCTTCAAAAGGTGTCAAAAATATGAGGAGCATGAAACGGTGTTGAAAAACATGAAGAGCTTGAAAAGGTGTGAAAAATATGAAGAGCTTCAAAAGGTGTCAAAAATATGAGGAGCATGAAACGGTCTGAAAAGTAGGAGGGACATGAAGCAGTCGTCAAAAACATGAAGATCCTGAAAATGTGTGAAAATACGAAGAGCTTCAAAATTTGTCAATAAAATGAGGAGCATGAAACGGTCTGAAAAATACGAGGAGCATGAAGCGGTGGTCAAAAATATGAAGAGCCTGATAAGGTGTGAAAAATATGAAGAGCTTCAAAAGGTGTCAAAAATATGAGGAGCATGAAACGGTCTGAAAAAGAGGAGGGACATGAAGCAGTCGTCAAAAACATGAAGATCCTGATAAGGTGTGAAAAATATGAAGAGCTTCAAAAGGTGTCAAAAATGTGAGTAGCATGAAACGGTCTGAAAAATAGGAGGAGCATGAAGCGGTGTTGAAAAACATGAAAAGCCTGAAAAGGTGTGAAAAATATGAAGAGCTTCAAAAGGTGTCAAAAATATGAGGAGCATGAAACAGCCTGAAAATTGGAAGAGCATGAAACGGTTTTGAAAATGATGAAGAGCATGAAAAGGTGTGAAAAATATGAAGAGCTTCAAAAGGTTTCAAAAATATGAGAAGCATGAAATGATTGAAAAATAGGAGGAGCATGAAGCGGTGTTGAAAAACATGAAGAGCCTGAAAAGGTTTGAAGTATATGAAGAGCTTCAAACGTGTCAAAAATATGAGGAGCATGAAACGGTCTGAAAAATACGAGGAGCATGAAGAGGTGTTGAAAAACATGAAAAGCCTGAAAAGGTGTGAAAAATATGACGAGCTTCAAAAGGTGTCAAAAAGATGAGGAGCATGAAACGGTTTGAAAAATAGGAAGAGCATGAAGCGGTCTTCAAAAACATGAAGAGCCTGAAAAGGTGTGAAAAATATGAAGAGCTTCAAAAGGTATCAAAAATATGAGGAACATGAAATGGTCTGAAAAATAGGAGGAGCATGAAGCGGTTTTGAAAAACATGTAGAGCCTGAAAAGGTGTGAAAAATATAAAGAGCTTCAAGGGAGTCAAAAATATGAGGAGCATGAAACGGTCTGAAAAATAGGAAGAGCATGAAGCGGTGTTGAAAAACTTGAAGAGCCTGGAAAGGTGTGAAAAATATGAAGAGCTTCAAAAGGTGTCAAAAATATGAGGAGCATGAAACAGCCTGAAAATTGGAAGAGCATGAAACGGTTTTGAAAAAGATGAAGAGCATGAAAATTTGTGAAAAATATGAAGAGCTTCAAAAGGTTTCAAAAATATGAGAAGCATGAAACAACTGAAAAAGAGGAGGTGCATGAAGCGGTGTTGAAAAACAGGAAGAGCCTGAAAAGGTTTGAAATATATGAAGAGCTTCAAACGTGTCAAATATATGAGGAGCATGAAATGGTCTGAAAAATACCAGGAGCATGAAGCAGTGTTGAAAAACATGAAAAGCTTGAAAAGGTGTGAAAAATATGAAGAGCTTCAAAAGTCTCAAAAATATGAGGAGCATGAAACGGTCTGAAAAATACGAGGAGCATGAAGCGGTCTTCAAAAACATGAAGTGCCTGAAAAGGTGTGAAAAATATGAAGAGCTTCAAAAGGTGTCAAAAATATGAGGAGCATGAGATGGTCTGAAAAATACTAGCAGCATGAAGCGCTGGTCAAAAACATGAAGAGCCTGAAAAGGTGTGAAGAATATGAAGAGCTTCAAAAATGTGAAAAATATGAAGAGCTTCAAAAGGTGTGAAAAATACGAAGAGCTTCAAAAGGTGTCAAAAATGAGATGAGCATGAAACTGTCTGAAAAATAGGAGGAGCATAAAGCGGTGTTGAAAATCATGAAGAGCCTGAAAAGGTGTGAAAATTATGAAGAGCTTCAAAAGATGTGAAATACACGAAGAGCTTCAAAAGATGTCAAAATGAGATGAGCATGAAACGGTCTGAAAAATAGGAGGAGCAAGAAGCGGTGTTGAAAAACATGAAGAGTCTGAAAACGTGTGAAAAATATGAAGAGCTTCAGAAATGTGAAAAATATGAAGAGCTTCAAAAGGTGTGAAAAATACGAAGAGCTTCAAAAGGTGTCAAAAATAAGAGGTGCATGGAACGGACTGAAAAATTGGAGTAGCATGAAGTGGTGTTGAAAAACATGAGGAGCCTGAAAATGTGTGAAAAATATGAAGAGCTTCAAAAGGTGTGAAAAATATGAAGAGCTTCCAAATGTGTGAAATACATGAGAAGCAGGAAACGGTCTGAAAAATTGGAGGAGCATGAAGCGGTGCTCCAAAACATGAAGAGCCTGAAAAGGTGTGAAAAATATGTGGAGTTTCAAAAGGTGTCAAAAATATGAGGAGCATGAAACGGTCTGAAAAATAGGAGGAGCATGAAGCGAAGTTGAAAAACATGAAGAGCCTGAAAATAAGTGAAAAATATGAAGAGCTTCAAAAGATGTGAAAAATATGAAGAACTTCAAAAGGTGTGAAAAATATGAAGAGCTTCAAAAGGTGTCAAAAATGAGATGAGCATGAAACTGTCTGAAAAATAGGAGGAGTATAAAGCGGTGTTGAAAATCATGAAGAGCCTGAAAACGTGTGAAAAATATGAAGAACTTCAAAAGGTGTGAAAAATGTGAAGAGCTTCAAAAGGTGTCAAAAATGAGATGAGCATGAAACTGTCTGAAAAATAGGAGGAGTATAAAGCGGTGTTGAAAATCATGAAGAGCCTGAAAACGTGTGAAAAATATGAAGAACTTCAAAAGGTGTGAAAAATATGAAGAGCTTCAAAAGATGTGAAAAACATGAAGAGCTTCAAAAGATGTCAAAATGAGATGAGCATGAAACGGTCTGAAAAATAGGAGGAGCAAGAAGCGGTGTTGAGAAACATGAAGAGCCTGAAAAGATGTGAAAAATATGAAGAGCTTCGAACGCTGTCAAAAATTTGAGGAGAATGAAACGGTCTGAAATATAGGAGGAGCATGAAGCGGTGTTGAAAAACATGAAGAGCCTGAAAACGTGTGAAAAATATGAAGAACTTCAAAAGGTGTGAAAAATGTGAAGAGCTTCAAAAGGTGTCAAAAATGAGATGAGCATGAAACGGTCTGAAAAATAGGAGGAGCATGAAGTGGTGTTGAAAAACATGAAGGGCCTGAAAAGGTGTCAAAAATATGAAGAGCTTCAAAAGGTGTCAAAATATGAGGAGAATGAAACGGTCTGAAAAATAGGAGGAGCATGAAGCGGTGTTGAAAAACATGAAGGGCCTGAAAAGGTGTTAAAAAAATGAAGAGCTTCAAAAGGTGTCAAATATATGAGGAGCATGAAACGGTCTGAAAAATAGGAGGAGCATGAAGCGGAGCTGAAAAACATGAAGAGCCTGAAAAGGTGTGAAATATATGAAGAGCTTCAAAAGGTGTGAACAATATGAATAACTTCAGAAGGTGTTAAAAATATGAGGAGCATGAAACGGTCTGAAAAATAGGAGGAGCATCAAAATGTGTTGAAAAACATGAAGATCATGAAAGGTTTGAAAAATATGAAGAGCTTCAAAAGGAGTCAAAAATAGAAGTAGCATGAAACGGTGTTCAAAAACTTGAAGAGCCTGAAAATGTGTGAAAAATATGAAGAAATTAAAAGGTGTCAAAAATATGAGGAGCATGAAACGGTCTGAAAATAGGAGGAGCATGAAGCGGTGTTGAAAAACATGAAGAGCCTGAAAAGGTGTGAAAATTATGAAGAGCTTCAAATTGTGTCAAAAATATGAGGAGCATGAAACGTTCTGAAAGATAGGAGGAGCATGAAACTGTGTTGAAAAACATGAAGAGCCTGAAAAGGTGTGAAATATATAAAGAGTTTCAAAAGGTGTTAAAAATATGAGGAGCATGAAACAGTCTGAAAAATAGGAGGCGCATGAAACGGTCTGAAAAAAAGGAGGAGCATGAAACGGTGTGGAAAAACATGAAGACCTAGAAAACGTGTGAAAAATAGGAAGAGCTTCAAAAGCTGTGAGAAATATGAATAGCTTCAAAAGGTGTCAAAAATGAGATGAGCATGAAACGGTCTGAAAAATCGGAGCAGCATGAAGTTGTGTTGAAAACATGAAGAGCCTGAAAAGGTGTGAAATATATGAAGAGCTTCAAAAGGTTTCAAATATATGAGGAGCATGAATCGGTCTGAAAAATAGCAGGAGCATGAAGCAGGGTAGAAAAACATGAACAGCCTGAAAAGGTGTGAAAAATATGAAGAGCTTCAAAAGGTGTCAAAATATGAGGAGCATGAAACGGTCGGAAAAATAGGAGGAGCATGAAATGGTCTGAAAAATAGGAGGAGCATGAAACGGTGTTGAAACACATGAAGAGCCTGAAAAGGTGGGAAAAATATGAAGAGCTTCAAAAGATTTCAAATATATGAGGAGCATGAAACGGTCTGAAAAATAGAAGGAGCATCATGCGGTGTTGAGAAACATGAAGAGCCTGAAAAGGTGTGAAAAATATGAAGAGCCTCAAAACGTGTCAAAAATATGAGGAGCATGAAACGGTCTGAAAAATAGTTGGAGCATGAAACGGTCTGAAAAATAGGAGGAGCATGAAGCGGTGTTGAAAAACATGAAGAGCCTGAAAAGGTGTGAAAATTATGAAGAGCTTCAAATTGTGTCAAAAATATGAGGAGCATGAAACGTTCTGAAAGATAGGAGGAGCATGAAACTGTGTTGAAAACATGAAGAGCCTGCAAAGGTGTGAAATATATAAAGAGTTTCAAAAGGTGTTAAAAATATGAGGAGCATGAAACGGTCTGAAAAATAGGAGGCGCATGAAACGGTCTGAAAAAAAGGAGGAGCATGAAACGGTGTGGAAAAACATGAAGAGCTTGAAAACGTGTGAAAAATAGGAAGAGCTTCAAAAGCTGTGAGAAATATGAATAGCTTCAAAAGGTGTCAAAAATGAGATGAGCATGAAACGGTCTGAAAAATCGGAGCAGCATGAAGTTGTGTTGAAAACATGAAGAGCCTGAAAAGGTGTGAAATATATGAAGAGCTTCAAAAGGTGTCAAAAATATGAGGAGTATGAAACGGTCTGAAAAAGAGGAGGAGCATGAAACGGTCTGAAAATTAAGAGGAGCATGAAACAGTGTGGAAAAATATGGAGAGCCTGAAAAGGTGTTAAATATAGGAAGAGCTTCAAAAGTGACAAAAATATGAGGAGCATGAAATGGTCTGAAAAACAGGAGGTGCATGAAGCAGTGTTCAAAATCATGAAGAGCCTGAAAAGGTGTGAAAAATAAAAGAGCTTCAAAAGGTGTGAAAAATATGAGGAGCATGAAACGGTCTGAAATATAGCAGCAGGAAGGGGTGTTGAAATACATGAAGAGCTTGAAAAGGTGTGAAAAATATGAAGAGCTTCAAAGGGTGTCAAAAATATGAGGAGCATGAAACGGTCTGAAAAATAGGAGGAGCATGAAGCAGTGTTCAAAAATATGGAGAACCTGAAAAGGTGTGAAAAATATGAAGAGCCTCAAAACCTGTCAGATATATGAGGGGCATGAAACGGTCTGAAAAAGAGGAGGAGCATGAAGCAGTGTTGAAAAACATGAAGAGCCTGAAAAGGTGTGAAAAATATGAAGAGCTTCAAAACGTGTCAAAAATATGAGGAGCGTGAAACGGTCTGAAAATAGGAGGAGCATGAAGCGGTTTTGAAAAAGATGAAGAGCCTGAAAAGGTGTGAAAAATATGAAGAGCCTCAAAAGGTGTCAAAAGTATGAGGAACATGAAACGCTCTGAAATATAGAAGGAGCATCAAGCGGTGTTGAGAAACATGAAGAGCCTGAAAAGGTGTGAAAAATATGAAGAGCTTCAAAAGGTGTCAAAAATATGAGGAGCATGAAACGGTCTGAAAAATAGGAGGAGCATGAAACGGTCTGAAAAATAGGAGGAGCATGAAACGGTGTTCAAAAACATGAAGAGCCTGAAAAAGTGTGAAAAATATGAAGACTCTCAAAAAATATCAAAACTATGAGGAATATGAAACGGTCTGAAAAATAGGAGGAGCATCAAGCGGAGTTGAAAAACATGAAGAGCCTGAAAATGTGTGAAAAATATGAAGAGCTTCAAAAATGTGAAAAATATGAAGATCTTCAAAAGGTGTGAAAATATGAAGAGCTTCAAAAAGTGTCAAAAATGAGATTACCATGAAACGTTCTGAAAAATAGAAGGAGCATGAAGCAGTGTTGAAAATCATGAAGAGCCTGAAAAGGTGTGAAAAATATGAAGAGCTTCAAAATGTGTGAAAAACATGAAGAGCTTCAAAAGGTGTCAAAATGAGATGAGCATGAAACGGTCTGAAAAATAGGAGGAGCATGAAGTGGTGTTGAAAAAAATTAAGAGCCTGAAAAGGTGTGAAATATATGAAGAGCTTCAAAAGTTGTCAAAAATATGAGGAGAATGAAACAGTCTGAAAAATAGGAGGAGCATGAAGCCGTGTTGAAAAACATGAAGAGCCTGAAAAGGTGTGAAAAATATGAAGAGCTTCTAAAGGTGTCAAAAATATGAGGAGAATGAAACGGTCTGAAATATAGGAAAATCATGAAGCAGTGTTGAAAAACATGAAGAGCCTGAAAAGGTGTGGAAAATATGAAGAGCTTCAAAAGGTGTCAAAAATATGAGGAGCATGAAACGGTTCGAAAAATATGAGGAGCATGAAACGGTGTTCAAAACATGAAGAGCATGAAAACGTGTGAAAAATATGAAGAGCTTCAAAAGGTGTGAAATACATGAGGAGCATGATACGGTCTGAAAAGTAGGAGGAGCATGAAGTGGTTGTGAAAAACATCAAGAGCCTGAAAAGGTGTGCAAAATATGAAGAGCTTCAAAAGGTGTGAAATTCATGAGGAGATGAAACGGTCTGAAAAATAGGAGGGGCATGAAGCGGTGTTCAAAAACATGCAGAGACTGAAAAGGTGTGAAAAATATGAAGAGCTTCAAAAGATGTGAAAAATATGAAGAACTTCAATAGGTGTGAAAAATATGAAGAGCTTCAAAAGGTGTCAAAAATGAGATGAGCATGAAACTGTCTGAAAAATAGGAGGAGCATAAAGCGGTGTTGAAAATCATGAAGAGCCTGAAAAGGTGTGAAAAATATGAAGAGCTTCAAAAGATGTGAAAAACATGAAGAGCTTCAAAAGATGTCAAAATGAGATGAGCATGAAACGGTCTGAAAAATAGGAGGAGCAAGAAGCGGTGTTGAAAAACATGAAGAGCCTGAAAAGATGTGAAAAATATGAAGAGCTTCTAACGGTGTCAAAAATATGAGGAGAATGAAACGGTCTGAAATATAGGAGGAGCATGAAGTGGTATTGAAAAACATGAAGAGCCTGAAAAGTGTAAAAAATTCAAAGATCTTCAAAAAGTGTCAAAAATATGAGGTGCATGAAACAGTCTGAAAAATAGGAGGAGCATGAAGCGGTGTTGAAAAACATGAAGAGCCTGAAAACGTGTGAAAAATATGAAGAACTTCAAAAGGTGTCAAAAATATGAAGAGCTTCAAAAGGTGTCAAATATATGAGGAGCATGAAACGGCCTGAAAAATAGGAGGAGCATGAAGCGGAGCTGAAAAACATGAAGAGCCTGAAAAGGTGTGAAAAATATGAAGAGAATCAAAAGGTGTCAAAACATGAGGAGCATGAAACAGTCTGAAAAATAGGATGAAAATGAAACTGTTTCGGAAAAGATGAAGAGCATGAAAAGGTATGAAAAATATAAAGAGCTTCAAAAGGTGTAAAAATATAAGGAGCATGAAACGGTCTGAAAAATAGGAGGAGCATGAAGCGGTGTTGAAGAACATGAAGAGCCTGAAAAGGTGTGAAATATATGAAGAGCTTCAAAAGGTGTGAAAAATATGAATAACTTCAGAAGGTGTTAAAAATATGAGGAGCATGAAACGGTCTGAAAAATAGGAGGAGCATCAAAATGTGTTGAAAAACATGAAGATCATGAAAGGTTTGAAAAATATGAAGAGCTTCAAAAGGAGTCAAAAATAGAAGTAGCATGAAACGGTGTTCAAAAACTTGAAGAGCCTGAAAATGTGTAAAAAATATGAAGAGATTAAAAGATGTCAAAAATATGAGGAGCATGAAACGGTCTGAAAATAGGAGGAGCACGAAGCGGTGTTGAAAAACATGAAGAGCCTGAAAAGGTGTGAAAAATATGAAGAGCTTCAAAATGAGTCTAATATATGAAGAGCATGAAAAGTTCAGAAAAATCGGAGGAGCATGAAGTTGTGTTGAAAAACATGAAGAGCCTGAAAAGGTGTGAAAAATATGAAGAGCTTCAAAAGCTGTGAAAAATATGAGGAGCATGAAACGGTCTGAAAAATAGGAGGAGCATGAAGCGGTGTTCAAAAACATGAAGAGCATGAAAAGGTGTGAAAAATATGAAGAGCTTCAAAAGGTGTGAAATACATGAGGAGCATGATACGGTCTGAAAAATAGGAGAAGCATGAAGTTGTGTTGAAAAACATGAAGAGCCTGAAAAGGTGTGAAAAATATGAAGATCTTCAAGAGGTGTGAAAAGTATGAGGAGAATGAAACGGTCTGAAAAATAGGAGGAGCATGAAGCGGTGTTCAAAACCATGAAGAGCCACAAAAGGTGTGAAAAATATGAAGAGCTTTAAAAGGTGTCAAAATATGAGGAGCATGAAACGTTCTGAAAAATAGGAGGATCATGAAACGGTGTTCAAAAACATGAGGAGCCTGAAAAGGTGCGAAAAATATGAAGAGCCTCAAAAATAGGAGGAGCAAGAAGCGCTGTTGAAAAACATGAAGAGCCTGAAACCGAGTGAAAAATATGAAGAGCTTCAAAAATGTGAAAATTATGAAGAGCTTCAAAAGGTATGAAAAATACGAAGAGCTTCAAAAGGTGTCAAAAATGAGATGAGCATGAAACTGTCTGAAAAATAGGAGGAGCATAAAGCGGTGTTGAAAATCATGAAGAGCCTGAAAAGGTGTGAAAATTATGAAGAGCTTCAAAAGATGTGAAATACACGAAGAGCTTCAAAAGGCGTCAAAATGAGATGAGCATGAAACGGTCTGAAAAATAGGAGGAGCAAGAAGCGGTGTTGAAAAACATAAAGAGCCTGAAAACGTGTGAAAAATATGAAGAGCTTCAAAAATGTGAAAAATATGAAGAGCTTCAAAAGGTGTGAAAAATACGAAGAGCTTCAAAAGGTGTCAAAAATATGAGGTGCATGAAACGGACTGAAAAATAGGAGTAGCATGAAGTGGTGTTGAAAAACATGAGGAGCCTGAAAATGTGTGAAAAATATGAAGAGCTTCAAAAGGTGTGAAAAATATGAAGAGCTTCAAAATGTGTGAAATACATGAGAAGCAGGAAACGGTCTGAAAAATTGGAGGAGCATGAAGCGGTGTTCCAAAACATGAAGAGCCTGAAAAGGTGTGAAAAATATGTGGAGTTTCAAAAGGTGTCAAAAATATGAGGAGCATGAAACGGTCTGAAAAATAGGAGGAGCATGAAGCGGAGTTGAAAAACATGAAGAGCCTGAAAATAAGTGAAAAATATGAAGAGCTTCAAAAGATGTGAAAAATATGAAGAACTTCAAAAGGTGTGAAAAATATGAAGATCTTCAAAAGGTGTCAAAAATGAGATGAGCATGAAACTGTCTGAAAAATAGGAGGAGCATAAAGCGGTGTTGAAAATCATGAAGAGCCTGAAAAGGTGTGAAAAATATGAAGAGCTTCAAAAGATGTGAAAAACATGAAGAGCTTCAAAAGATTTCAAAATGAGATGAGCATGAAACGGTCTGAAAAATAGGAGGAGCAAGAAGCGGTGTTGAGAAACATGAAGAGCCTGAAAAGATGTGAAAAATATGAAGAGCTTCTAACGCTGTCAAAAATATGAGGAGAATGAAACGGTCTGAAATATAGGAGGAGCATGAAGTGGTATTGAAAAACATGAAGAGCCTGAAAAGTGTAAAAAATACAAAGATCTTCAAAAAGTGTCAAAAATATGAGGTGCATGAAACGGTCTGAAAAATAGGAGGAGCATTAAGCGGTGTTGAAAAACATGAAGAGCCTGAAAACGTGTGAAAAATATGAAGAACTTCAAAAGGTGTGAAAAATGTGAAGAGCTTCAAAAGGTGTCAAAAATGAGATGAGCATGAAACGGTCTGAAAAATAGGAGGAGCATGAAGTGGTGTTGAAAAACATGAAGGGCCTGAAAAGGTGTCAAAAATATGAAGAGCTTCAAAAGGTGTCAAAATATGAGGAGAAAGAAACGGTCTGAAAAATAGGAGGATCATGAAGCGGTGTTGAAAACCATGAAGAGCCTGTAAGGTATGAAAAATATGAAGAACTTCAAAAGGTGTCAAAAATATAAGGAGCATGAAACGGCCTGAAAAATAGGAGGAGCATGAAGCGGTGTTGAAAAACGTGAAGAGCCTGAAAAGGTGTCAAAAATATGAAGAGCTTCAAAAGGTGTCAAATATATGAGGAGCATGAAACGGTCTGAAAAATAGGAGGAGCATGAAGCGGAGCTGAAAAACATGAAGAGCCTGAAAAGGTGTGAAAAATATGAAGAGATTCAAAAGGTGTCAAAAACATGAGGAGCATGAAACAGTCTGAAAAATAGGATGAAAATGAAACTGTTTCGGAAAAGATGAAGAGCATGAAAAGGTATGAAAAATATGAAGAGCTTCAAAATGTGTCAAAATATAAGGAGCATGAAACGGTCTGAAAAATAGGAGGAGCATGAAGCGGTGTTGAAGAACATGAAGAGCCTGAAAAGGTGTGAAATATATGAAGAGCTTCAAAAGGTGTGAACAATATGAATAACTTCAGAAGGTGTTAAAAATATGAGGAGCATGAAACGGTCTGAAAAATAGTTGGAGCATGAAACGGTCTGAAAAATAGGAGGAGCATGAAGCGGTGTTGAAAAACATGAAAAGCCTGAAAAGGTGTGAAAATTATGAAGAGCTTCAAATTGTGTCAAAAATATGAGGAGCATGAAACGTTCTGAAAGATAGGAGGAGCATGAAACTGTGTTGAAAAACATGAAGAGCCTGAAAAGGTGTGAAATATATAAAGAGTTTCAAAAGGTGTTAAAAATATGAGGAGCATGAAACGGTCTGAAAAATAGGAGGCGCATGAAACGGTCTGAAAAAAAGGAGGAGCATGAAACGGTGTGGAAAAACATGAAGAGCTTGAAAACGTGTGAAAAATAGGAAGAGCTTCAAAAGCTGTGAGAAATATGAATAGCTTCAAAAGGTGTCAAAAATGAGATGAGCCTGAAACGGTCTGAAAAATCGGAGCAGCATGAAGTTGTGTTGAAAACATGAAGAGCCTGAAAAGGTGTGAAATATATGAAGAGCTTCAAAAGGTGTCAAAAATATGAGGAGTATGAAACGGTCTGAAAAAGAGGAGGAGCATGAAACGGTCTGAAAAATCGGAGCAGCATGAAGTTGTGTTGAAAACATGAAGAGCCTGAAAAGGTGTGAAATATATGAAGAGCTTCAAAAGGTGTGAAATACATGAGGAGCATGATATGGTCTGAAAAGTAGGAGGAGCATGAAGGGGTTGTGAAAAACTTCAAGAGCCTGAAAAGGTGTGCAAAATATGAAGAGCTTCAAAAGGTGTGAAATTCATGAGGAGATGAAACGGTCTGAAAAATAGGAGGGGCATGAAGCGGTGTTCAAAAATATGCAGAGACTGAAAAGGTGTGAAAAATATGAAGAGCTTCAAAAGGTGTGAAAAATATGAGGAGCATGAAACGGTCTGAAATATAGGAGGAGCATGAAGCAGTGTTGAAAAACATGAAGAGGCTGAAAGGTTTGAAAAATATGAAGAGCGTCAAAAGGTGTGAAATACATGAGAAGCATGAAACGGTCTGAAAAATATAGGAGCATGAAGCGGTGTTAAAAAACATAAAGAGCCTGAAAACGTGTGAAAAATATGAAGAGCTTCAAAAATGTGAAAAATATGAAGAGCTTCAAAAGGTGTGAAAAATACGAAGAGCTTCAAAAGGTGTCAAAAATATGAGGTGCATGAAACGGACTGAAAAATAGGAGTAGGATGAAGTGGTGTTGAAAAACATGAGGAGCCTGAAAATGTGTGAAAAATATGAAAAGCTTCAAAAGGTGTGAAAAATATGAAGAGCTTCAAAAGGTGTGAAATACATGAAAAGCAGGAAACGGTCTGAAAAATTGGAGGAGCATGAAGCGGTGTTCCAAAACATGAAGAGCCTGAAAAGGTGTGAAAAATACGTGGAGTTTCAAAAGGTGTCAAATATATGAGGAGCATGAAACGGTCTGAAAAATAGGAGGAGCATGAAGCAGAGTTGAAAAACATGAAGAGCGTGAAAATAAGTGAAAAATATGAAGAGCTTCAAAAGATGTGAAAAACATGAAGAGCTTCAAAAGATGTCAAAACGAGATGAGCATGAAACAGTCTGAAAAATAGGAGGAGCAAGAAGCGGTGTTGAAAAACATGAAGAGCCTGAAAAGATGTGAAAAATATGAAGAGCTTCTAACGGTGTCAAAAATATGAGGAGAATGAAACGGTCTGAAATATAGGAGGAGCATAAAGTGGTATTGAAAAACATGAAGAGCCTGAAAAGTGTAAAAAATACAAAGATCTTCAAAAAGTGTCAAAAATATGAGGTGCATGAAACGGTCTGAAAAATAGGAGGAGCATGAAGCGGTGTTGAAAAACATGAAGAGCCTGAAAACGTGTGAAAAATATGAAGAACTTCAAAAGGTGTCAAAAATATGAAGAGCTTCAAAAGGTGTCAAATATATGAGGAGCATGAAACGGTCTGAAAAATAGGAGGAGCATGAAGCGGAGCTGAAAAACATGAAGAGCCTGAAAAGGTGTGAAAAATATGAAGAGATTCAAAAGGTGTCAAAAACATGAGGAGCATGAAACAGTCTGAAAAATAGGATGAAAATGAAACTGTTTCGGAAAAGATGAAGAGCATGAAAAGGTATGAAAAATATAAAGAGCTTCAAAAGGTGTAAAAATATAAGGAGCATGAAACGGTCTGAAAAATAGGAGGAGCATGAACCGGTGTTGAGGAACATGAAGAGCCTGAAAAGGTGTGAAATATATGAACAGCTTCAAAAGGTGTGAAAAATATGAATAACTTCAGAAGGTGTTAAAAATATGAGGAGCATGAATCAATCTGAAAGTTAGGATGAGATTGAAACGGTTTTGAAAAAGATGAAGAGCATGAAAAGCTGTGAAAAATATAAAGAGCTTCAAAAGTTGTCAAAAATATGAGGAGCATGAATCAATCTGAAAATTAGGATGAGATTGAAACGGTTTTGAAAAAGATGAAGAGCATGAAAAGCTGTGAAAAATATAAAGAGCTTCAAAAGGTGTCAAAAATATGAGAAGCAAGAAACAGTCTGAAAAATAGGAGGAGCATCAAGCGGTGTTTAAAAACATGAAGAGGCTGAAAAGGTGTGAAAAATATGAAGAGCTTCAAAAGGTGTCAAAAATATGAGAAGCATGAAACGGTCTGAAAAATAGGAGGAGCATGAAGCGGTGTTTAAAAACATGAAGAGGCTGAAAAAGTGTGAAAAATATAAAGAGGTTAAAAATGTGTCAAAAATATGAAGAGCATGAAACGGTCTGAAAAATAGGAGGATCCTGAAGCAGTGTTGAAAAACATGAAGAGCCTGAAAATGTGTGAAATATATGAAGAGCTTCGAAAGGTGTCAAAAATATGAGGAGCATGAAACGGTCTGAAAAATAGGAGGAGCATGAAGCGGTGTTGAAAAACATGAAGAGCCTGAAAAGGTGTGAAAAATATGAAGAGTTGCAAAAGGTGTCAGAAATATGAGGAGCATGAAACGGTCTGAAATATAGGAGATGCATGAAGCGGTGGTCAAAAAGATGAAGAGCTTGAAAAGGTGTGAAAAATATGATGGGCTTAAAAGGTGTGAAAAATATGAGGAGCATGAAAATGTCTGAAAAATAGGAGGCACATGAAAAGGTGGTTAAAAACATGAAGAGCCTGAAAAGGTGTGAAAAATATGAAGAATTTCAAAAGGTGTCAAAATATGAGGAGCATGAAACGGTCTGAAATATAGGAGGAGCATTAAGCGGTTTTGAAAAACATGAAAAGCCTGAAAAGGTTTGAAATATATGAAGAGCTTCAAACGTGTCAAAAATATGAGGAGTATGAAACGGTCTGAAAAGTAGGAGGGACATGAAGCAGTCGTCAAAAACATGAAGATCCTGAAAATGTGTGAAAATATGAAGAGCTTCAAAAGGTGTCAATAAAATGAGGAGCATGAAACGGTCTGAAAAATACGAGGAGCATGAAGCGGTGGTCAAAAATATGAAGAGCCTGATAAAGTGTTTAAAATATGAAGAGCTTCAAAAGGTGTGAAAAATATGAGGTGCATGAAATGGTCTGAAAAAATAGGTGGAGCATGAAGCGGTGTTGAAAAACACGAACAGCCTGAAAAGATGGAAAAATTATGAAGAGCTTCAAAAGGTGTCAAAAATATGAGAAGCATGAAACAGTGTGAAAAATAGGAGTAGCATGAGGCTGTGTTCAAAAACATGAAGAGCCTGAAAAGATGGGAAAAATATGAAGAGCTTCAAAAGGTGTCAAAAATATGAGGAGCATGAAACGGTCTGAAAAATAGGAGGGACATGAAGCAGTCGTCAAAAACATGAAGATCCTGAAAAGGTGTGAAAATATGAAGAGCTTCAAAAGGTGTCAATGATATGAGTAGCATGAAACGGTCTGAAAAATAGGAGGAGCATGAAGCGGTGTTGAAAAACATGAAAAGCATGAAAAGGTGTGAAAAATATGAAGAGCTTATAAAGGTGTCAAAAATATGAGGAGCATGAAACAGCCTGAAAATTGGAAGAGCATGAAACGGTTTTGAAAATGATGAAGAGCATGAAAATGTGTGAAAAATATGAAGAGCTTCAAAAGGTTTCAAAAATATGAGAAGCATGAAACGATTGAAAAATAGGAGGAGCATGAAGCGGTGTTGAAAAACATGAAGAGCCTGAAAAGGTTTGAAGTATATGAAGAGCTTCAAACGTGTCAAAAATATGAGGAGCATGAAACGGTCTGAAAAATACGAGGAGCATGAAGAGGTGTTGAAAAACATGAAAAGCCTGAAAAGGTGTGAAAAATATGACGAGCTTCAAAAGGTGTCAAAAAGATGAGAAGCATGAGACGGTCTGAAAAATAGGAGCAGCATGAAGCGGTGGTCAAAAACATGAAGAGCCTGAAAACGTGTGAAAAATATGAAGAGCTTCAAAAATTCTCAAAAATATAAGGAGCATGATATGGTCTGAAAAATAGGAGGAGCATGAAGTGGTTTTGGAAAACATGCAGAGCCTGAAAAGGTGTGAAAAATATGAAGAGCTTCAAGCGTGTCAAAAATATGAGGAGCATGAAAAGGTCTGAAAAATAGGAAGAGCATGAAGCGGTGTTGAAAAACATGAAGAGCCTGAAGAGGTGTGAAAAATATGAAGAGCTTCAAAAGGTGTCAAATATATGAGGAGGATGAAACAGCCTGAAAATTGGAAGAGCATGAAACGGTTGTGAAAATGATGACGAGCAAGAAAAGGTGTGAAAAATATGAAGAGCTTCAAAAGGTTTCAAAAATATGAGAAGCATGAAACGACTGAAAAACAGGAGGTGCATGAAGCGGTGTTGAAAATCATGAAGAGCCTGAAAAGGTGTGAAAAATATGAAGAGCTTCAAAAGGTATCAAAAATATGAGGAGCATGAAACGGTCTGAGAAATAGGAGCAGCATGAAGCCGTGGTCAAAAACATGAAGAGCCTGAAAAGGTGTGAAAAATATGAAGAGCTTATAAAGGTGTCAAAAATATGAGGAGCATGAAACAGCCTCAAAAATAGGAAGAGCATGTTACGATTTTGAAAAAGATGAATAGCATGAAAAGGTGTGAAAATTATGAAGAGCTTCAAAAGGTGTCAAAAATATGAGAAGTATGTAACGACTGAAAAATAGGAGGAGCATGAAGCGGTGTTGAAAAACATGAAAAGCCTGAAAAAGTTTGCAATATATGAAGAGCTTCAAAAGGTGTCAAATATATGAGGAGCATGAAACAGTGTGAAAAATAGGAGTAGCATGAGGCTGTGTTCAAAAACATGAAGAGCCTGAAAAGATGGGAAAAATATGAAGAGCTTCAAAAGGTGTCAAAAATATGAGGAGCATGAAACGGTGTTGAAAAACATGAAGAGCTTGAAAAAGTGTGAAAAATATGAAGAGCTTCAAAAGGTGTCAAAAATAGGAGGAGCATGAAACGGTCTGAAAAGTAGGAGGGACATGAAGCAGTCGTCAAAAACATGAAGATCCTGAAAATGTGTGAAAATACGAAGAGCTTCAAAAGGTGTCAATAAAATGAGGACCATGAAACGGTCTGAAAAATACGAGGAGCATGAAGCGGTGGTCAAAAATATGAAGAGCCTGATAAGGTGTGAAAAATATGAAGAGCTTCAAAAGGTGTCAAAAATATGAGGAGCATGAAACGGTCTGAAAAAGAGGAGGGACATGAAGCAGTCGTCAAAAACATGAAGATCCTGATAAGGTGTGAAAAATATGAAGAGCTTCAAAAGGTGTCAAAAATATGAGTAGCATGAAACGGTCTGAAAAATAGGAGGAGCATGAAGCGGTGTTGAAAAACATGAAAAGCCTGAAAAGGTGTGAAAAATATGAAGAGCTTCAAAAGGTGTCAAAAATATGAGGAGCATGAAACAGCCTGAAAATTGGAAGAGCATGAAACGGTTTTGAAAATGATGAAGAGCATGAAAAGGTGTGAAAACTATGAAGAGCTTCAAAAGGTTTCAAAAATATGAGAAGCATGAAACGATTGAAAAATAGGAGGAGCATGAAGCGGTGTTGAAAAACATGAAGAGCCTGAAAAGGTTTGAAGTATATGAAGAGCTTCAAACGTGTCAAAAATATGAGGAGCATGAAACGGTCTGAAAAATACGAGGAGCATGAAGAGGTGTTGAAAAACATGAAAAGCCTGAAAAGGTGTGAAAAATATGACGAGCTTCAAAAGGTGTCAAAAAGATGAGGAGCATGAAATGGTCTGAAAAATAGGAAGAGCATGAAGCGGTGTTGAAAAACTTGAAGAGCCTGAAAAGGTGTGAAAAATATGAAGAGCTTCAAAAGTTGTCAAAAATATGAGGAGCATGAAACAGCCTGAAAATTGGAAGAGCATGAAACGGTTTTGAAAAAGATGAAGAGCATGAAAAGTTGTGAAAAATATGAAGAGCTTCAAAAGGTGTCAATAATATGAGAAGTATGAAATGACTGAAAAATAGGAGGAGCATGAAGCGGTGTTGAAAAACATGAAAAGCCTGAAAAGGTTTGAAATATATGAAGAGCTTCAAACGTGTCAAAAATATGAGGAACATGAAACGGTCTAAAAAATACGGGGAGCATGAAGCGGTGTTGAAAAACATGAAAAGCCTGAAAAGGTGTGAAAAATATGAAGAGCTTCAAAAGGTCTCAAAAATATGAGGAACATGAAATGGTCTGAAAAATAGGAGGAGCATGAAGCGGTTTTGAAAAACATGTAGAGCCTGAAAAGGTGTGAAAAATATAAAGAGCTTCAAGGGAGTCAAAAATATGAGGAGCATGAAACGGTCTGAAAAATAGGAAGAGCATGAAGCGGTGTTGAAAAACTTGAAGAGCCTGGAAAGGTGTGAAAAATATGAAGAGCTTCAAAAGGTGTCAAAAATATGAGGAGCATGAAACAGCCTGAAAATTGGAAGAGCATGAAACGGTTTTGAAAAAGATGAAGAGCATGAAAATTTGTGAAAAATATGAAGAGCTTCAAAAGGTTTCAAAAATATGAGAAGCATGAAACAACTGAAAAAGAGGAGGTGCATGAAGCGGTGTTGAAAAACAGTAAGAGCCTGAAAAGGTTTGAAATATATGAAGAGCTTCAAACGTGTCAAATATATGAGGAGCATGAAATGGTCTGAAAAATACCAGGAGCATGAAGCAGTGTTGAAAAACATGAAAAGCTTGAAAAGGTGTGAAAAATATGAAGAGCTTCAAAAGTCTCAAAAATATGAGGAGCATGAAACGGTCTGAAAAATACGAGGAGCATGAAGCGGTCTTCAAAAACATGAAGTGCCTGAAAAGGTGTGAAAAATATGAAGAGCTTCAAAAGGTGTCAAAAATATGAGGAGTATGAGACGGTCTGAAAAATACTAGCAGCATGAAGCGCTGGTCAAAAACATGAAGAGCCTGAAAAGGTGTGAAAAATATGAAGAGCTTCAAAAGGTGTCAAAAATATGAGGAGCATGAAACAACCTGAAAATTGGAGGAGCATGAAACGGTTGTGAAAATGATGACGAGCAAGAAAAGGTGTGAAAAATATGAAGAGCTTCAAAAGGTGTCAAAAATATGAGAAGCATGAAACGGTCTAAAAAATACGAGGAGCATGAAGCGGTGTTGAAAAACATGAAAAGCCTGAAAAGGTGTGAAAAATATGAAGAGCTTCAAAGGTGTCAAAAATATGAGGAGCATGAAACGGTCTAAAAAATACGAGGAGCATGAATCGGTGTTGAAAAACATGAAAAGCCTGAAAAGGTGTGAAAAATATGAAGAGCTTCAAAAGGTGTCAAAAATATGAGGAGCATGAAACAGCCTGAAAAATTGGATGAGCATGATACGAATTTGTAAAAGATGAATAGCATGAAAAGGTGTGAAAATTATGAAGAGCTTCAAATGGTGTCAAAAATATGAGAAGTATGAAACGACTGAAAAATAGGAGGAGCATGAAGCGGTTTTGAAAAACATGAAAAGCCTGAAAAGGTTTGAAATATATGAAGAGCTTCAAACGTGTCAAAAATATGAGGAGCATGAAACGGTCTGAACAATAGGAGGAGGATGAAGTGGTGTTCAAAAACATAAAGAGCCTGAAAAGGTGTGAAAAACATGATGAGCTTCAAAAGGTGTCAAAAAGATGAGGAGCATGAAACGGTCTGAAAAATAGGAGCAGCATGAAGCGGTGGACAAAAACATGAAGAGCCTGAAAAGGTGTGAAAAATATGAAGAGCTTCAAAATGTGTGAAAAATATGAGGAGCAGGATACGGTCTGAAAAATAGGAGGAGCATGAAGAGGTTTTCAAAAACATGAAGAGCTTGGAAAGGTGTAAAAAATATGAAGAGCTACAAAAGGTGTCAAAAATATGAGGAGCATGAAGTGGTTTTAAAAAAGATGAAGAACATAAAAAGGTGTGAAAAATATGAAGAGCTTCAAAACGTGTCAAAAATATGAGGAGAATGAAACGGTCTGAAAAATAGGATGAGCATGAAACGGTTTTGAAAAAGATGAAGAGCCTGAAAATGTGTGAAAAACATGAAGAGCTTAAAAAGGTGTCAAAAATATGAGGAGCATGAAACGGTCTGAAAAATAGGAGGAGAATGAAGCGGTGTTTATAAACATGAAGAGCCTGAAAAGATGTGAAAAACATGAAGAGCTTCAAAAAGGGTCAAAATTTTGAGGAGCATAAAACTGTCTGAAAAATAGGAGGAGCATGAAACAGTCGTCAAAAACATGAAGATCCTGAAAAGGTGTGAAAAATATGAAGAGCTTCAAAAGGTGTCAAAATTATGAGGAGCATGTAACAGTCTGAAAAATAGGAGGAGAATGAAGCGGTGTTTATAAACATGAAGAGCCTGAAAAGGTGTGAAAAACATTAAGAGCTTCAAAAAGTGTCAAAAATTTGAGGAGCATAAAACTGTCTGAAAAATAGGAGGAGCATGAAGCGGGGGTCAAAAACATGAAGAGCATGAAAAGGTGTGAAAAATATGAAGAGTTTCCAAAGGTGTCAAAAATATGTGGAGCATGAAATGGACTGGAAAATAGGAGGAACACGAAGCGGTGTTCAAAAATATGAAGAGCCTGAAAAGGTGTGAAAAATATGAAGAGCTTCAAAAGGTGTGAAAAATATGAGGTGCATGAAACGGTCTGAAATATAGGAGGAGCATGAAACGGTGTTGAAAAACATGAAGAGCAAGAAAAGGTGTGAAATATGTGAAGAGCTACAAAAGGTGTCAACATTATGAGAAGCATGAAACGACTGAAAAGTAGGAGGAGCATGAAGCGGTGTTGAAAAACATGAAGAGCCTGAAAAGGTGTGAAATATATGAAGAGCTTCAAAGGTGTCGAAAATATGAGGAGCATGAAACGGTCTGAACAATAGGAGGAGGATGAAGTGGTGTTCAAAAACATAAAGAGCCTGAAAAGGTGTGAAAAACATGATGAGCTTCAAAAGGTGTCAAAAAGATGAGGAGCATGAAACGGTCTGAAAAATAGGAGCAGCATGAAGCGGTGGACAAAAACATGAAGAGCCTGAAAAGGTGTGAAAAATATGAAGAGCTTCAAAATGTGTGAAAAATATGAGGAGCAGGATACGGTCTGAAAAATAGGAGGAGCATGAAGAGGTTTTCAAAAACATGAAGAGCTTGGAAAGGTGTAAAAAATATGAAGAGCTACAAAAGGTGTCAAAAATATGAGGAGCATGAAGTGGTTTTAAAAAAGATGAAGAACATAAAAAGGTGTGAAAAATATGAAGAGCTTCAAAACGTGTCAAAAATATGAGGAGCATGAAACTGTGTGAAAAATAGGAGGAGCAGGAAGCGGTGTTGAAAAACATGAAGAGCCTGAAAAGGTGTGAAATATATGAAGAGCTTCAAAGGTGTCGAAAATATGAGGAGCATGAAACTGTGTGAAAAATAGGAGGAGCAGGAAGCGGTGTTTGAAAACATAAAGAGCCTGAAAAGATGTGAAAAATATGAAGAGCTTCAACGTGTCAAAAATATGAGGAGCATGAAACGGTAAAAAATACGAGGAGCATGAAGCAGTGTTGAAAAACATGAAAAGCTTATAAAGGTGTGAAAAATATGAAGAGCTTCAAAAGGTGTCAAAAATATGAGGAGCATGAAATAGCCTGAAAAATAGGATGAGCATGATACGACTTTGAAAAAGATGAATAGCATGAAAAGGTGTGAAAACTATGAAGAGCTTCAAAAGGTGTCAAAAATATGAGAAATATGAAACGACTGAAAAATAGGAGGAGCATGAAACGGTGTTGAAAAACATGAAAAGCCTGAAAAGGTTTGAAATATATGAAGAGCTTCAAAAGTGTCAAAAATATGAGGAGCATGAAACGGTCTAAAATATACGGGGAGCATGAAGCGGTGTTGAAAAACATGAAAAGCCTGAAAAGGTGTGAAAAATATGAAGAGCTTCAAAAGGTCTCAAAAATAAGAGGAACATGAAATGGTCTGAAAAATAGGAGGAGCATGAAGCGGTTTTGAAAAACATGTAGAGCCTGAAAAGGTGTGAAAAATATAAAGAGCTTCAAGGGAGTCAAAAATATGAGGAGCATGAAACGGTCTGAAAAATAGGAAGAGCATGAAGCGGTGTTGAAAAACTTGAAGAGCCTGAAAAGGTGTGAAAAATATGAAGAGCTTCAAAAGGTGTCAAAAATATGAGGAGCATGAAACAGCCTGAAAATTGGAAGAGCATGAAACGGTTTTGAAAAGGATGAAGAGCATGAAAAGTTGTGAAAAATATGAAGAGCTTCAAAAGGTGTCAAAAATATGAGGAGCATGAAACAGCCTCAAAAATAGGAAGAGCATGTTACGGTTTTGAAAAAGATGAATAGCATGAAAAGTTGTGAAAATTATGAAGAGCTTCAAAAGGTGTCAAAAATATGAGAAGCATGAAACGACTGAAAAATAGGAGGAGCATGAAGCGGTGTTGAAAAACATGAAAAGCCTGAAAAGGTTTGAAATATATAAAGAGCTTCAAACGTGTCAAAAATATGAGGAGCATGAAACGGACTAAAAAATACGAGGAGCATGAAGAGGTGTTGAAAAACATGAAAAGCCTGAAAAGGTATGAAAAATATGAAGAGCTTCAAAAGGTGTCAAAAATATGAGGAGCATGAAACAGCCTGAAAAATAGGATGAGCATGATACGATTTTGTAAAAGATGAATAGCATGAAAAGGTGTGAAAATTATGAAGAGCTTCAAAAGGTGTCAAAAATATGAGAAGTATGAAACGACTGAAAAATAGGAGGAGCATGAAGCGGTTTTGAAAAACATGAAAAGACTGAAAAGGTTTGAAATATATGAAGAGCTTCAAACGTGTCAAAAATATGAGGAGCATGAAACGGTCTGAACAATAGGAGGAGGATGAAGTGGTGTTCAAAAACATAAAGAGCCTGAAAAGGTGTGAAAAATATGATGAGCTTCAAAAGGTGTCAAAAAGATGAGGAGCATGAAACGGTCTGAAAAATAGGAGCAGCATGAAGCGGTGGACAAAACATGAAGAGCCTGAAAAGGTGTGAAAAATATGAAGAGCTTCAAAATGTGTGAAAAATATGTGGAGCAGGATACGGTCTGAAAAATAGGAGGAGCATGAAGCGGTGTTGAAAAACATGAAGAGCCTGAAAAGGTGTGAAAAATATGAAGAGCTTCAAAAGGTGTCAAAAATATGAGGAGCATGAAACCGCCTGAAAATTGGAAGAGCATGAAACGATTGTGAAAATGATGACGAGAAAGAAAAGGTGTGAAAAATATGAAGAGCTTCAAAAGGTTTCAAAAATATGAGAAGCAAGAAACGACTGAAGAACAGGAGGTGCATGAAGCGGTGTTGAAAAACATGAAGAGCCTGAAAAGGTTTGAAGTATATGAAGAGCTTCAAACGTGTCAAAAATATGAGGAGCATGGAACGGTCTGAAAAATAAGAGGAGCATGAAGAGGTGTTGAAAAACATGAAAAGCCTGAAAAGGTGTGAAAATATGAAGAGCTTCAAAAGTCTCAAAAAGATGAGGAGCATGAAATGGTCTGAAAAATAGGAGGAGCATGAAGCGGTCTTCAAAAACATGAAGAGCCTGAAAAGATGTCAAAAATATGAAGAGCTTCAAAAGGTATCAAAAATATGAGGAGCATGAAACGGTCTGAAAAATAGGAGCAGCATGAAGCCGTGGTCAAAAACATGAAGAGCCTGAAAAGGTGTGAAAAATATGAAGAGCTTCAAAAGTTGTCAGAAATATGAGGAGCATGAAACAGCCTCAAAAATAGGAAGAGCATGTTATGAATTTGAAAAAGATGAATAGCATGAAAAAGTGTGAAAATTATGAAGAGCTTCAAAAGGTGTCAAAAATATGAGAAGTATGAAACGACTGAAAAATAGGAGGAGCATGAAGCGGTTTTGAAAAACATGAAGAGCCTGAAAAGGTGTGGAAAATATGAAGAACTTCAAAACGTGTCAAAAATATGAGGAGCATGAAACAGCCTTGAGATTGGAAGAGCATGAAACTGTTCTGAAAAAGATGAAGAGAATGAAAAGGTGTGAAAAATATGAAGAGCTTCAAAAGGTGTCAAAAATATGAGGAGCATGAAACGGTCTAAAATATAGGAGGAGCATGAAGTGGTGCTCAAAAACATGAAGAGCCTGAAAAGGTGTGAAAAATATGAAGAGCTTCAAAACGTGTCAAAAATATGAGGAGCATGAAACGGTCTGAAAAATAGGAGCAGCATGAAGCGGTGGTCAAAAACATGAAGAGCCGGAAAAGGTGTGAAAAATATGAAGAGCTTCAAAATGTGTCAAAAATATGAGGAGCATGAAACAGTCTGTAATATAGGAGGAGCATGAAGCGGTGTTGAAAACATGAAGAGCCGGAAAAGGTGTGAAAAATATGAAGAGCTTCAAAAGGTGTCAAAAATATGAGGAGCATGAAACGGTCTGAAAAATAGGAGGAGCATGAAGCGGTGTTGAAAACATGAAGAGCCTGAAAAGGTGTGAAAAATATGAAGAGCTTCAAAAGGTGTCAAACCTATGAGGAGCATGAAACAGCCTGAAAATTGGAAGAGCAGAAATGGTTCTGAAAAAGATGAAGAGCATGAAAAGGTGTGAAAAATATGAAGAGCTTAAAAAGGTGTCAAAAATATGAGAAGCATGAAACGACTGAAAAATAGGAGGAGCATGAAGAGGTGTTGAAAAACATGAAGAGCCTGAAAAGGTGTGGAAAATATGAAGAACTTCAAAACGTGTCAAAAATATGAGAAGCATGAAACATTCTGAAAAATAGGAGGAGAATGAAGTGGTGTTCAAAAACATGAAGAGCCTGAAAAGGTGTGAAAAATATGAAGAGCTTCAAAAGGTGTCAAAAATATGAGGTGCATGAAACGGTCTGAACAATAGGAGGCGCATGAAATGGTGTTGAAAAACATGAGGAGCATGAAAAGGTGTGAAATATATGAAGAGCTTCAAAAGGTGTCAGCATTATGAGAAGCATGAAACGGAACGAAAAATGCGAGAGGCATGAAGCGGAGTTGAAAAACATGAAGAGCTTGAAAAGGTGTGCAAAATATGAAGAGCTCCAAAAGGTGTCAAAAACATGTGGAGCATGAAACGGTCTGGAAAATAGGAGGAGCATGAAGCGGTGTTCAAAAATATGAAGAGCCTGAAAAGGTGTGAAAAATATGAGGTGCATGAAACGGTCTGAAAAATAGGAGGAGCATGAAGCGGTGTTGAAAAACATGAAGAGCCTGAAAAGCTGTGAAAAATATGAAGAGCTTCAAAAGGTGGGAAAAACATGAGGTGTATGAAACGGTCTGAAAAATAGGAGCAGCATGAAGCGGTGGCCAAAAACATGAAGAGCATGAAAATGTGTGAAAAATATGAAGAGCTTCAAAAAGAGTCAAAAATATGAGAAGCACGAAATGGTCTGAAAAATAGGAGGAGCATGAAGCGGTGTTGAAAAACATGAAGAGGCTGAAAAGGTGTGAAAAATATGAAGAGCTTCAAATTGTGTCAAGTATATGAGGAGCATGAAACGGTCTGAAAAATGCGAGGAGCATGAAACGGTCTGAAAAATAGGAGGAGCATGAAACGGTGTTGAAAAACATGAAGAGCCTCAAAAGGTGTGAAAAATAGGAGGAGTATCAAAAGGTGTCAAAAATATGGGGAACATGAAACGATCTGAAAAATAGGAGGAGAATGAAGCGGTGTTGAAAAACATGAAGAGTGTGAAAAACTTTGAAAACTATGAAGAGCTTCAAATGGTGTGAAAATTATGAAGAGCTTCAAAAGGTGTCAAAAATGAGATGAGCAGGAAACGTCTGAAAAATAGGAGGAGAATGAAGTGGTGTTCAAAAACATGAAGAGCCAGAAAAGGTGTGAAAAATAGGAGGAGCTTCAAAAAGTGTCAAAAATATGAGGGGCATGAAACGGTCTGAAAAATAGGAGGAGCATGAAGTGCTTTTAAAAAACATGAAGAGCCTGAAAGGTGTGAAAAATATGAAGAGCTTCAAAAGGTGTCAAAAATACGAGGAGCATGAAACGGTCTGAAACATAGGATGGGCAAGAAGCAGTCGTCAAAAACATGAAGATCCTGAAAAGGTGTGAGAAAATGAAGAGCTTCAAAGGTGTCAAAATATGAGGAGCATGAAATGGTCTGAAAAATTGTAGGAGCATGACGCATTGTTGAAAAACATGAAGAGCCTGAAAAGGTGTGAGAAATATTAAGAGCTTCAAAATGTGTCAAAAATATGAGGAGCATGAAACGGTCTGAAAAATAGGAGGGACATGAAGCAGTGTTGAAAAACATGAAGAGCCTGAAAAGGTGTGAGAAATATGAAGAGCTTCAAAAGGTGTGAAAATCATGAGGAGCATGAAACGGTCTGAAAAATAGGAGGAGCATGAAGCGGTGTTCAAAAAGATGAAGAGCCTGAAAATGTGTGAAAAATATGAAGAGCTTCAAAAGGAGTGAAAAAAAAAGAGTAGCAGAAAACGGTCTGAAAAATAGGAGGAGCATGAAGCGGTCCTCATAGACATGAAGAGACTGAAAAGGCATGAAAAATATGCAGAGCTTAAAAAGGTGTCAAAATTATGAGGAGATTAAAACGGTCTGAAAAATAGGAGCAGCATGAAGCGGTGGTCAAAAACATGAAGAGCCTGAAAAGGTGTGAAAAATATGAACAGCTTCAAAAGGTGTCAAAAATATGAGGAGCATGAATCGGTCTGAAAAATAGGAGGAGCATGAAGCGGTGGTCAAAAACATGAAGAGTCTGAGAAGTTGTGAAAAATATGAAAAGCTTCAAAAGGTGTGAAAAATATGAGGTGCATGAAATGGTCTGAAAAATAGGAGGAGCATGAAAAGGTTTTGAAAAACATGAAGAGCCTGAAAAGTTGTGAAAAATATGAAGAGCTTCAAAAGGTGTCAATAGTATGAGGTGCATGAAACAGTCTGAAAAAGAGGAGGAGCATGAAGCGGTGTTGAACAACATGAAGAGCATGAAAACGTGTGAAATACATGAAGAGCTTCAAAAGGTGTCAAAATTATGAGGAGCATGAAACGGTCTGAAAAAGAGGAGGAGCATGAAGCGGTTTTGAAAAACATGAAGAGCCTGAAAATGTGTGAAAAATATGAAGAGCTTCAAAAAGAGTCAAAAATATGAGAAGCACGAAATGGTCTGAAAAATAGGAGGAGCATGAAGCGGTGTTGAAAAACAAGAATAGCCTGAAAAGGTGTGAGAAATATGAAGAGCTTCAAAAGCTGTCAAATATATGAGAAGCATGAAACGGCCTGAAAAATAGGAGGAGCATGAAGCGGTGTTGAAAAACATGAAGCGCCTGAAAAGGTGTGAAAAATAGGAAGAGCTTCAAAAGGTGTGAAATATATGAGGAGAATGAAACGGTCTTAAAAATAGGAGGAGCATGATGCGGTGGAGAAAAACATGAAGAGCCGGAAAAGGTGTGAAATATATGAAGAGCTGCAAAACGTGTCAAAAATATGAGGCGCATAAAACGGTCGGAAAAATAGGAGGAGCATGAAGCAGTGTTGAAAAACATGAAGAGCCTGAAAAGGTGTGAAAAATATGAAGAGCTTGAAAAGGTGTCACAATATGTGGAGCATGAAACGGTCTGAAAAATAGGAGGAGCATGAAGCGGTCCTCAAAAACATGAAGCGACTGAAAAGGTGTGAAAAATATGAAGAGCTGCAAAACGTGTCAAAAATATGAGGCGCATAAAATGGTCGGAAAAATAGGAGGAGCATGAAGCAGTGTTGAAAAACATGAAGAGCCTGAAAAGGTGTGAAAAATATGAAGAGCTTAAAAAGGTGTCAAAATATGTGGAGAATGAAACGGCCTGAAAAATAGGAGGAGCATGAAGCGGTCCTCAAAAACATGAAGAGACTGAAAAGGTGTGAAAAATATGCAGAGCTTAAAAGGTGTAAAAAATATGAGGAGCATGAAACGGTCTGAAAAATAGGACGACCATGAAGCGGTGTTCAAAAACATGAAGAGACTGAAAAGGTGTGAAATAGATGAAGAGCTTCAAAAGGTGTGAAATACATGAGGAGCATGAAACGTTCTGAAAAATAGGAGGAGCATGAAGCATTCGTCAAAAACATGAAGAGCCTGAAAATGTGTGTAAAATATGAAGAGCTTCAAAAAGTCTCAAAAATATGAGGAGCAAGAAACGGTCTGAAAAATAGGAGGAGCATGAAGCGGTCTTCAAATACATGAAGAGCCTGAAAAGGTGTGTAAAATATGAAGAGATTCAAAAGGTGTGAAAAAAATGAGGAGCATGAAACGGTCTGAAAAGTAGGAGGAGCATGAAACGGTGTTGAAAAACATGAAGAGCCTCAAAAGGTGTGAAAAATATGAAGAGCTTCAAAGGGTGTAAACAATGAGATGAGCATGAAACGTCTGAAAAATAGGATGAGAATGAAGTGGTGTTGAAAAATATGAAGAGCCTGAAAAGGTGTGAATTTATGAAGGGCTTCAAAGTGTGTCAAAATTATGAGGAGCATAAAACGGTCTGAAAAATAGGAGGTTCATGAAGTGGTGTTGAAAAACATGAAGAACCTGAAAAGGTGTGAAAAATATGAAGAGCTATAAAAGATGTGAAATATATTAGGAGCAAGAAACGGTCTGAATAATTGGAGGAGTATTAAGCTGTGTTGAAAAACATGAAGAACCTGAAAAGTTGTGTATAATATGAGTAGCTTCAAAAGGTGTCAAAAATATGAGGAGCATGAAACGGTCTGAAAAATTGGAGGAGCATGAAGCGGTGTTCAAAAACATGAAGAGCCTGAAAAGGTGTGAGAAATATGAAGAGCTTCAAAAGGTGTGAAAATCATGAGGAGCATGAAACGGTCTGAAAAATAGGAGGAGCATGAAGCGGTGTTCAAAAAGATGAAGAGCCTGAAAATGTGTGAAAAATATGAAGAGCTTCAAAAGGAGTCAAAAAAAAAGAGTAGCAGAAAACGGTCTGAAAAATAGGAGGAGCATGAAGCGGTCCTCAGAGACATGAAGAGACTGAAAAGGCATGAAAAATATGCAGAGCTTAAAAAGGTGTCAAAATTATGAGGAGATTAAAACGGTCTGAAAAATAGGAGCAGCATGAAGCGGTGGTCAAAAACATGAAGAGCCTGAAAAGGTGTGAAAAATATGAAGAGCTTCAAAAGTTGTCAAAAATATGAGGAGCATGAAACAGTCTGAAAAATAGGAGGAGAATGAAGCGGTGTTCAAAAACATGAAAAGCCTGAAAAGGTATGAAAAATATGAAGAGCTTCAAAACGTGTCAAAAATATGAGGAGCATGAAACGGTCTGAAAAATAGGAGGAGCATGATGCGGTGGTCAAATACATGAAGAGCCTGAAAAGTTGTGAAAAATATGAAGAGCTTCAAAAGGTGTGAAATATATGAGGACCATGAAACGGTCTGAAAAAAAGGAAGAGCATGAAACGGTGTTCAAAAACATGAAGAGGCTGAAGGTGTGAAAAATATGAAGAGCTTCAAAAGTTGTCAAAAATATGAGGAGCATGAAACAGTCTGAAAAATAGGAGGAGCATGAAGCGGTGTTTAAAAACATCAAGAGCCTGAAAAGGTGTGAAATTATGAAGAGCTTCAAAAAGTGTCAAAAATATGAGGTGCATGAAACAGCATGAAAAATAGGATGAGCATGAAACGGGTTTGAAAAAGATGAAGAGCATGAAAATGTGTGAAAAATATGAAGAGCTTGAAAAGGTGTCAAAAACACGAGAAGCATGAAACAGTCTGTAAAATAGGAGGAGAATGAAGCGGTGTTTAAAAACATGAAGAGCCTGAAAAGGTGTGGAAAATATGAAGAACTTCAAAACGTGTCAAAAATATGAGGAGGATGAAACGGTCTGAAAAATAGGAGGAGCATGAAGTGGTGTTCAAAAACATGAAGAGCCTGAAAAGGTGTGAAAAATATGAAGAGCTTCAAAAGTTGTCAGAAATGTGAACAGCATGAAACGGTCTGAAAAATAGGAGGATCATGAATTGGTATTGAAATACATGAAGAGCCTGAAAAGGTCTGAGATATATTAAGAGCTTCAAAAGGTGTAAAAAATATGAGGAGCATGAAACAGTGTTAAAAACAGGAGGAGCCTGAAGCGGTGTTTGAAAATATGAAGAGCCTGAAAAGATGTGAAAAATATGAAGAGCTTCAAAAGGTGTCAAAAATATGAGAAGCATGAAACAACTGAAAAATAGGAGGAGCATGAAGCGGTGTTGTAAAATATGAAGAGCTTGAATAGGTGTGACAAATATGAAGAGCTTCAAAGGCGTCAAAAATATGAGGAGCATGAAACAGCCTGAAAAATTGGACGAGCATGAAACGGTTTTGAAAAAGATGAAGAGCATGAAAAGGTGTGAAAAATATGAAGAGCTTCAAAAGGTGTCAAAAACACGAGAAGCATGAAACGGTCTGTAAAATAGGAGGAGCATGAAGAGGTGTTGAAAAAAATGAAGAGCCTTAAAAAGTATGAAAAATATGAAGAGCTTCAAAAGGTGTCAAAAATATGAGGAGCATGAAACGGTCTACAAAATAAGAGGAGCATGAAGCGGTGATCAAAAAAATGAAGAGCCTGAAAAGGTGTGAAAAATATGAAGAGCTTCAAAAGGTGTGAAAAATATGAGGAGCAGGATACGGTCTGAAAAATAGGAGGCACATGAACCTGTTTTGAAAAAGATGAAGAGCATGAAAAGATGTGAAAAATATGAAGAGCTTCAAAAGGTGTCAAAAATATGAGGAGCATGAATCGGTCTGAAAAATAGGAGGAGCATGAAGCGGTGGTCAAAAACATGAAGAGTCTGAGAAGTTGTGAAAAATATGAAAAGCTTCAAAAGGTGTGAAAAATATGAGGTGCATGAAATGGTCTGAAAAATAGGAGGAGCATGAAAAGGTTTTGAAAAACATGAAGAGCCTGAAAAGTTGTGAAAAATATGAAGAGCTTCAAAAGGTGTCAATAATATGAGGTGCATGAAACAGTCTGAAAAAGAGGAGGAGCATGAAGCGGTGTTGAACAACATGAAGAGCATGAAAACGTGTGAAATACATGAAGAGCTTCAAAAGGTGTCAAAATTATGAGGAGCATGAAACGGTCTGAAAAAGAGGAGGAGCATGAAGTGGTGTTGAAAAACATGAAGAGCCTGAAAATGTGTGAAAAATATGAAGAGCTTCAAAAAGAGTCAAAAATATGAGAAGCACGAAATGGTCTGAAAAATAGGAGGAGCATGAAGCGGTGTTGAAAAACATGAAGAGGCTGAAAAGGTGTGAAAAATATGAAGAGCTTCAAATTGTGTCAAGTATATGAGGAGCATGAAACGGTCTGAAAAATGCGAGGAGCATGAAACGGTCTGAAAAATAGGAGGAGCATGAAACGGTGTTGAAAAACATGAAGAGCCTCAAAAGGTGTGAAAAATAGGAGGAGTATCAAAAGGTGTCAAAAATATGGGGAACATGAAACGATCTGAAAAACAGGAGGAGAATGAAGCGGTGTTGAAAAACATGAAGAGTGTGAAAAAGTTTGAAAACTATGAAGAGCTTCAAATGGTGTGAAAATTATGAAGAGCTTCAAAAGGTGTCAAAAATGAGATGAGCAGGAAACGTCTGAAAATAGGAGGAGAATGAAGTGGTGTTCAAAAACATGAAGAGCCAGAAAAGGTGTGAAAAATAGGAGGAGCTTCAAAAAGTGTCAAAAATATGAGGGGCATGAAACGGTCTGAAAAATAGGAGGAGCATGAAGTGCTTTTAAAAAACATGAAGAGCCTGAAAGGTGTGAAAAATATGAAGAGCTTCAAAAGGTGTCAAAAATACGAGGAGCATGAAACGGTCTGAAACATAGGATGGGCAAGAAGCAGTCGTCAAAAACATGAAGATCCTGAAAAGGTGTGAGAAAATGAAGAGCTTCAAAGGTGTCAAAATATGAGGAGCATGAAATGGTCTGAAAAATTGTAGGAGCATGACGCATTGTTGAAAAACATGAAGAGCCTGAAAAGGTGTGAGAAATATTAAGAGCTTCAAAATGTGTCAAAAATATGAGGAGCATGAAACGGTCTGAAAAATAGGAGGGACATGAAGCAGTGTTGAAAAACATGAAGAGCCTGAAAAGGTGTGAGAAATATGAAGAGCTTCAAAAGGTGTGAAAATCATGAGGAGCATGAAACGGTCTGAAAAATAGGAGGAGCATGAAGCGGTGTTCAAAAAGATGAAGAGCCTGAAAATGTGTGAAAAATATGAAGAGCTTCAAAAGGAGTCAAAAAAAAAGAGTAGCAGAAAACGGTCTGAAAAATAGGAGGAGCATGAAGCGGTCCTCAGAGACATGAAGAGACTGAAAAGGCATGAAAAATATGCAGAGCTTAAAAAGGTGTCAAAATTATGAGGAGATTAAAACGGTCTGAAAAATAGGAGCAGCATGAAGCGGTGGTCAAAAACATGAAGAGCCTGAAAAGGTGTGAAAAATATGAAGAGCTTCAAAAGTTGTCAAAAATATGAGGAGCATGAAACAGTCTGAAAAATAGGAGGAGAATGAAGCGGTGTTCAAAAACATGAAAAGCCTGAAAAGGTATGAAAAATATGAAGAGCTTCAAAACGTGTCAAAAATATGAGGAGCATGAAACGGTCTGAAAAATAGGAGGAGCATGATGCGGTGGTCAAATACATGAAGAGCCTGAAAAGTTGTGAAAAATATGAAGAGCTTCAAAAGGTGTGAAATATATGAGGACCATGAAACGGTCTGAAAAAAAGGAAGAGCATGAAACGGTGTTCAAAAACATGAAGAGGCTGAAGGTGTGAAAAATATGAAGAGCTTCAAAAGTTGTCAAAAATATGAGGAGCATGAAACAGTCTGAAAAATAGGAGGAGCATGAAGCGGTGTTTAAAAACATCAAGAGCCTGAAAAGGTGTGAAATTATGAAGAGCTTCAAAAAGTGTCAAAAATATGAGGTGCATGAAACAGCATGAAAAATAGGATGAGCATGAAACGGGTTTGAAAAAGATGAAGAGCATGAAAATGTGTGAAAAATATGAAGAGCTTGAAAAGGTGTTAAAAACACGAGAAGCATGAAACAGTCTGTAAAATAGGAGGAGAATGAAGCGGTGTTTAAAAACATGAAGAGCCTGAAAAGGTGTGGAAAATATGAAGAACTTCAAAACGTGTCAAAAATATGAGGAGGATGAAACGGTCTGAAAAATAGGAGGAGCATGAAGTGGTGTTCAAAAACATGAAGAGCCTGAAAAGGTGTGAAAAATATGAAGAGCTTCAAAAGTTGTCAGAAATGTGAACAGCATGAAACGGTCTGAAAAATAGGAGGATCATGAATTGGTATTGAAATACATGAAGAGCCTGAAAAGGTCTGAGATATATTAAGAGCTTCAAAAGGTGTAAAAAATATGAGGAGCATGAAACAGTGTTAAAAACAGGAGGAGCCTGAAGCGGTGTTTGAAAATATGAAGAGCCTGAAAAGATGTGAAAAATATGAAGAGCTTCAAAAGGTGTCAAAAATATGAGAAGCATGAAACAACTGAAAAATAGGAGGAGCATGAAGCGGTGTTGTAAAATATGAAGAGCTTGAATAGGTGTGACAAATATGAAGAGCTTCAAAGGCGTCAAAAATATGAGGAGCATGAAACAGCCTGAAAAATTGGACGAGCATGAAACGGTTTTGAAAAAGATGAAGAGCATGAAAAGGTGTGAAAAATATGAAGAGCTTCAAAAGGTGTCAAAAACACGAGAAGCATGAAACGGTCTGTAAAATAGGAGGAGCATGAAGAGGTGTTGAAAAAAATGAAGAGCCTTAAAAAGTATGAAAAATATGAAGAGCTTCAAAAGGTGTCAAAAATATGAGGAGCATGAAACGGTCTACAAAATAAGAGGAGCATGAAGCGGTGATCAAAAAAATGAAGAGCCTGAAAAGGTGTGAAAAATATGAAGAGCTTCAAAAGGTGTGAAAAATATGAGGAGCAGGATACGGTCTGAAAAATAGGAGGCACATGAACCTGTTTTGAAAAAGATGAAGAGCATGAAAAGATGTGAAAAATATGAAGAGCTTCAAAAGGTGTCAAAAATATGAGGAGCATGAATCGGTCTGAAAAATAGGAGGAGCATGAAGCGGTGGTCAAAAACATGAAGAGTCTGAGAAGTTGTGAAAAATATGAAAAGCTTCAAAAGGTGTGAAAAATATGAGGTGCATGAAATGGTCTGAAAAATAGGAGGAGCATGAAAAGGTTTTGAAAAACATGAAGAGCCTGAAAAGTTGTGAAAAATATGAAGAGCTTCAAAAGGTGTCAATAATATGAGGTGCATGAAACAGTCTGAAAAAGAGGAGGAGCATGAAGCGGTGTTGAACAACATGAAGAGCATGAAAACGTGTGAAATACATGAAGAGCTTCAAAAGGTGTCAAAATTATGAGGAGCATGAAACGGTCTGAAAAAGAGGAGGAGCATGAAGTGGTGTTGAAAAACATGAAGAGCCTGAAAATGTGTGAAAAATATGAAGAGCTTCAAAAAGAGTCAAAAATATGAGAAGCACGAAATGGTCTGAAAAATAGGAGGAGCATGAAGCGGTGTTGAAAAACAAGAATAGCCTGAAAAGGTGTGAGAAATATGAAGAGCTTCAAAAGCTGTCAAATATATGAGAAGCATGAAACGGCCTGAAAAATAGGAGGAGCATGAAGCGGTGTTGAAAAACATGAAGCGCCTGAAAAGGTGTGAAAAATAGGAAGAGCTTCAAAAGGTGTGAAATACATGAGGAGAATGAAACGGTCTTAAAAATAGGAGGAGCATGATGCGGTGGAGAAAAACATGAAGAGCCTGAAAAGGTGTGAAATATATGAAGAGCTGCAAAACGTGTCAAAAATATGAGGCGCATGAACCGGTCAGAAACATAGGAGGAGCATGAAGCAGTGTTGAAAAACATGAAGAGCCTGAAAAGGTGTGAAAAATATGAAGAGCTTGAAAAGGTGTCACAATATGTGGAGCATGAAACGGTCTGAAAAATAGGAGGAGCATGAAGCGGTCCTCAAAAACATGAAGCGACTGAAAAGGTGTGAAAAATATGAAGAGCTGCAAAACGTGTCAAAAATATGAGGCGCATAAAATGGTCGGAAAAATAGGAGGAGCATGAAGCAGTGTTGAAAAACATGAAGAGCCTGAAAAGGTGTGAAAAATATGAAGAGCTTGAAAAGGTGTCAAAATATGTGGAGCATGAAACGGCCTGAAAAATAGGAGGGGCATGAAGCGGTCCTCAAAAACATGAAGAGACTGAAAAGGTGTGAAATAGATGAAGAGCTTCAAAAGGTGTGAAATACATGAGGAGCATGAAACGTTCTGAAAAATAGGAGGAGCATGAAGCATTCGTCAAAAACATGAAGAGCCTGAAAAGGTGTGTAAAATATGAAGAGCTTCAAAAAGTCTCAAAAATATGAGGAGCAAGAAACGGTCTGAAAAATAGGAGGAGCATGAAGCGGTCTTCAAAAACATGAAGAGCCTGAAAAGGTGTGTAAAATATGAAGAGATTCAAAAGGTGTGAAAAAAATGAGGAGCATGAAACGGTCTGAAAAGTAGGAGGAGCATGAAACGGTGTTGAAAAACATGAAGAGCCTCAAAAGGTGTGAAAAATATGAAGAGCTTCAAAGGGTGTAAACAATGAGATGAGCATGAAACGTCTGAAAAATAGGATGAGAATGAAGTGGTGTTGAAAAACATGAAGAGCCTGAAAAGGTGTGAATTTATGAAGGGCTTCAAAGTGTGTCAAAATTATGAGGAGCATAACGGTCTGAAAAATAGGAGGTTCATGAAGTGGTGTTGAAAAACATGAAGAACCTGAAAAGGTGTGAAAAATATGAGAGCTATAAAAGATGTGAAATATATTAGGAGCAAGAAACGGTCTGAATAATTGGAGGAGTATTAAGCTGTGTTGAAAAACATGAAGAACCTGAAAAGTTGTGTATAATATGAGTAGCTTCAAAAGGTGTCAAAAATATGAGGAGCATGAAACGGTCTGAAATATTGGAGGAGCATGAAGCGGTGTTCAAAAACATGAAGAGCCTGAAAAGGTGTGAAAAATATGAAGAGCTTCAAAAAGTGTGAAAAATATGAGGAGCATGAAACGGTCTGAAAAATAGGAGGAGCATGAAGCGGTGTTGAAAAACATGAAGAGGCTGAAAAGGTGTGAAAAATATGAAGAGCTTCAAATTGTGTCAAGTATATGAGGAGCATGAAACGGTCTGAAAAATGCGAGGAGCATGAAACGGTCTGAAAAATAGGAGGAGCATGAAACGGTGTTGAAAAACATGAAGAGCCTCAAAAGGTGTGAAAAATAGGAGGAGTTTCAAAAGGTGTCAAAAATATGGGGAACATGAAACGATCTGAAAAATAGGAGGAGAATGAAGCGGTGTTGAAAAACATGAAGAGTGTGAAAAAGTTTGAAAACTATGAAGAGCTTCAAATGGTGTGAAAATTATGAAGAGCTTCAAAAGGTGTCAAAAATGAGATGAGCAGGAAACGTCTGAAAAATAGGAGGAGAATGAAGTGGTGTTCAAAAACATGAAGAGCCAGAAAAGGTGTGAAAAATAGGAGGAGCTTCAAAAAGTGTCAAAAATATGAGGGGCATGAAACGGTCTGAAAAATAGGAGGAGCATGAAGTGCTTTTAAAAAACATGAAGAGCCTGAAAAGGTGTGAAAAATATGAAGAGCTTCAAAAGGTGTCAAAAATACGAGGAGCATGAAACGGTCTGAAACATAGGATGGGCAAGAAGCAGTCGTCAAAAACATGAAGATCCTGAAAAGGTGTGAGAAAATGAAGAGCTTCAAAGGTGTCAAAATATGAGGAGCATGAAATGGTCTGAAAAATTGTAGGAGCATGACGCATTGTTGAAAAACATGAAGAGCCTGAAAAGTTGTGAGAAATATTAAGAGCTTCAAAATGTGTCAAAAATATGAGGAGCATGAAACGGTCTGGAAAATAGGAGGGACATGAAGCAGTGTTGAAAAACATGAAGAGCCTGAAAAGGTGTGAGAAATATGAAGAGCTTCAAAAGGTGTGAAAATCATGAGGAGCATGAAACGGTCTGAAAAATAGGAGGAGCATGAAGCGGTGTTCAAAAAGATGAAGAGCCTGAAAATGTGTGAAAAATATGAAGAGCTTCAAAAGGAGTGAAAAAAAAAGAGTAGCAGAAAACGGTCTGAAAAATAGGAGGAGCATGAAGCGGTCCTCAGAGACATGAAGAGACTGAAAAGGCATGAAAAATATGCAGAGCTTAAAAAGGTGTCAAAATTATGAGGAGATTAAAACGGTCTGAAAAATAGGAGCAGCATGAAGCGGTGGTCAAAAACATGAAGAGCCTGAAAAGGTGTGAAAAATATGAAGAGCTTCAAAAGTTGTCAAAAATATGAGGAGCATGAAACAGTCTGAAAAATAGGAGGAGAATGAAGCGGTGTTCAAAAACATGAAAAGCCTGAAAAGGTATGAAAAATATGAAGAGCTTCAAAACGTGTCAAAAATATGAGGAGCATGAAACGGTCTGAAAAATAGGAGGAGCATGATGCGGTGGTCAAATACATGAAGAGCCTGAAAAGTTGTGAAAAATATGAAGAGCTTCAAAATGTGTGAAATATATGAGGACCATGAAACGGTCTGAAAAAAAGGAAGAGCATGAAACGGTGTTCAAAAACATGAAGAGGCTGAAGGTGTGAAAAATATGAAGAGCTTCAAAAGTTGTCAAAAATATGAGGAGCATGAAACAGTCTGAAAAATAGGAGGAGCATGAAGCGGTGTTTAAAAACATCAAGAGCCTGAAAAGGTGTGAAATTATGAAGAGCTTCAAAAAGTGTCAAAAATATGAGGTGCATGAAACAGCATGAAAAATAGGATGAGCATGAAACGGGTTTGAAAAAGATGAAGAGCATGAAAATGTGTGAAAAATATGAAGAGCTTGAAAAGGTGTCAAAAACACGAGAAGCATGAAACAGTCTGTAAAATAGGAGGAGAATGAAGCGGTGTTTAAAAACATGAAGAGCCTGAAAAGGTGTGGAAAATATGAAGAACTTCAAAACGTGTCAAAAATATGAGGAGGATGAAACGGTCTGAAAAATAGGAGGAGCATGAAGTGGTGTTCAAAAACATGAAGAGCCTGAAAAGGTGTGAAAAATATGAAGAGCTTCAAAAGTTGTCAGAAATGTGAACAGCATGAAATGGTCTGAAAAATAGGAGGATCATGAATTGGTAGTGAAATACATGAAGAGCCTGAAAAGGTCTGAGATATATGAAGAGCTTCAAAAGGTGTCAAAAATATGAGGAGCATGAATCGGTCTGAAAAATAGGAGGAGCATGAAGCGGTGGTCAAAAACATGAAGAGTCTGAGAAGTTGTGAAAAATATGAAAAGCTTCAAAAGGTGTGAAAAATATGAGGTGCATGAAATGGTCTGAAAAATAGGAGGCGCATGAAGCTGTTTTGAAAAAGATGAAGAGCATGAAAAGTTGTGAAAAATATGAAGAGCTTCAAAAGGTGTCAATAGTATGAGGTGCATGAAACAGTCTGAAAAAGAGGAGGAGCATGAATCGGTGTTGAACAACATGAAGAGCATGAAAACGTGTGAAATACATGAAGAGCTTCAAAAGGTGTCAAAAGTATGAGGAGCATGAAACGGTCTGAAAAAGAGGACGAGCATGAAGCGGTGTTGAAAAACATGAAGAGCCTGAAAATGTGTGAAAAATATGAAGAGCTTCAAAAAGAGTCAAAAATATGAGAAGCACGAAATGGTCTGAAAAATAGGAGGAGCATGAAGCGGTGTTGAAAAACAAGAATAGCCTGAAAAGGTGTGAGAAATATGAAGAGCTTCAAAAGCTGTCAAATATATGAGAAGCATGAAACGGCCTGAAAAATAGGAGGAGCATGAAGCGGTGTTGAAAAACATGAAGCGCCTGAAAAGGTGTGAAAAATAGGAAGAGCTTCAAAAGGTGTGAAATATATGAGGAGAATGAAACGGTCTGAAAAATAGGAGGAGCATGAAGCGGTCCTCAAAAACATGAAGCGACTGAAAAGGTGTGAAAAATATGAAGAGCTGCAAAACGTGTCAAAAATATGAGGCGCATAAAATGGTCGGAAAAATAGGAGGAGCATGAAGCAGTGTTGAAAAACATGAAGAGCCTGAAAAGGTGTGAAAAATATGAAGAGCTTGAAAAGGTGTCAAAATATGTGGAGAATGAAACGGCCTGAAAAATAGGAGGAGCATGAAGCGGTCCTCAAAAACATGAAGAGACTGAAAAGGTGTGAAAAATATGCAGAGCTTAAAAGGTGTAAAAAATATGAGGAGCATGAAACGGTCTGAAAAATAGGACGACCATGAAGCGGTGTTCAAAAACATGAAGAGACTGAAAAGGTGTGAAATAGATGAAGAGCTTCAAAAGGTGTGAAATACATGAGGAGCATGAAACGTTCTGAAAAATAGGAGGAGCATGAAGCATTCGTCAAAAACATGAAGAGCCTGAAAAGGTGTGTAAAATATGAAGAGCTTCAAAAAGTCTCAAAAATATGAGGAGCAAGAAACGGTCTGAAAAATAGGAGGAGCATGAAGCGGTCTTCAAAAACATGAAGAGCCTGAAAAGGTGTGTAAAATATGAAGAGATTCAAAAGGTGTGAAAAAAATGAGGAGCATGAAACGGTCTGAAAAGTAGGAGGAGCATGAAACGGTGTTGGAAAACATGAAGAGCCTCAAAAGGTGTGAAAAATATGAAGAGCTTCAAAGGGTGTAAACAATGAGATGAGCATGAAACGTCTGAAAAATAGGATGAGAATGAAGTGGTGTTGAAAAACATGAAGAGCCTGAAAAGGTGTGAATTTATGAAGGGCTTCAAAGTGTGTCAAAATTATGAGGAGCATAAAACGGTCTGAAAAATAGGAGGTTCATGAAGTGGTGTTGAAAAACATGAAGAACCTGAAAAGGTGTGAAAAATATGAAGAGCTATAAAAGATGTGAAATATATTAGGAGCAAGAAACGGTCTGAATAATTGGAGGAGTATTAAGCTGTGTTGAAAAACATGAAGAACCTGAAAAGTTGTGTATAATATGAGTAGCTTCAAAAGGTGTCAAAAATATGAGGAGCATGAAACGGTCTGAAAAATTGGAGGAGCATGAAGCGGTGTTCAAAAACATGAAGAGCCTGAAAAGGTGTGAAAAATATGAAGAGCTTCAAAAAGTGTGAAAAATATGAGGAGCATGAAACGGTCTGAAAAATAGGAGGAGCATGAAGCGGTGTTGAAAAACATGAAGAGGCTGAAAAGGTGTGAAAAATATGAAGAGCTTCAAATTGTGTCAAGTATATGAGGAGCATGAAACGGTCTGAAAAATGCGAAGAGCATGAAACAGTCTGAAAAATAGGAGGAGCATGAAACGGTGTTGAAAAACATGAAGAGCCTCAAAAGGTGTGAAAAATAGGAGGAGTTTCAAAAGGTGTCAAAAATATGGGGAACATGAAACGATCTGAAAAATAGGAGGAGAATGAAGCGGTGTTGAAAAACATGAAGAGTGTGAAAAAGTTTGAAAACTATGAAGAGCTTCAAATGGTGTGAAAATTATGAAGAGCTTCAAAAGGTGTCAAAAATGAGATGAGCATGAAACGTCTGAAAAATAGGAAGAGAATGAAGTGGTGTTCAAAAACATGAAGAGCCAGAAAAGGTGTGAAAAATAGGAGGAGCTTCAAAAAGTGTCAAAAATATGAGGGGCATGAAACGGTCTGAAAAATAGGAGGAGCATGAAGTGCTTTTAAAAAACATGAAGAGCCTGAAAAGGTGTGAAAAATATGAAGAGCTTCAAAAGGTGTCAAAATACGAGGAGCATGAAACGGTCTGAAACATAGGATGGGCAAGAAGCAGTCGTCAAAAACATGAAGATCCTGAAAAGGTGTGAGAAAATGAAGAGCTTCAAAGGTGTCAAAATATGAGGAGCATGAAATGGTCTGAAAAATTGTAGGAGCATGACGCATTGTTGAAAAACATGAAGAGCCTGAAAAGGTGTGAGAAATATTAAGAGCTTCAAAATGTGTCAAAAATATGAGGAGCATGAAACGGTCTGAAAAATAGGAGGGACATGAAGCAGTGTTGAAAAACATGAAGAGCCTGAAAAGGTGTGAGAAATATGAAGAGCTTCAAAAGGTGTGAAAATCATGAGGAGCATGAAACGGTCTGAAAAATAGGAGGAGCATGAAGCGGTGTTCAAAAAGATGAAGAGCCTGAAAATGTGTGAAAAATATGAAGAGCTTCAAAAGGAGTGAAAAAAAAAGAGTAGCAGAAAACGGTCTGAAAAATAGGAGGAGCATGAAGCGGTCCTCAGAGACATGAAGAGACTGAAAAGGCATGAAAAATATGCAGAGCTTAAAAAGGTGTCAAAATTATGAGGAGATTAAAACGGTCTGAAAAATAGGAGCAGCATGAAGCGGTGGTCAAAAACATGAAGAGCCTGAAAAGGTGTGAAAAATATGAAGAGCTTCAAAAGTTGTCAAAAATATGAGGAGCATGAAACAGTCTGAAAAATAGGAGGAGAATGAAGCGGTGTTCAAAAACATGAAAAGCCTGAAAAGGTATGAAAAATATGAAGAGCTTCAAAACGTGTCAAAAATATGAGGAGCATGAAACGGTCTGAAAAATAGGAGGAGCATGATGCGGTGGTCAAATACATGAAGAGCCTGAAAAGTTGTGAAAAATATGAAGAGCTTCAAAAGGTGTGAAATATATGAGGACCATGAAACGGTCTGAAAAAAAGGAAGAGCATGAAACGGTGTTCAAAAACATGAAGAGGCTGAAGGTGTGAAAAATATGAAGAGCTTCAAAAGTTGTCAAAAATAGGAGGAGCATGAAACAGTCTGAAAAATAGGAGGAGCATGAAGCGCTGTTTAAAAACATCAAGAGCCTGAAAAGGTGTGAAATTATGAAGAGCTTCAAAAAGTGTCAAAAATATGAGGTGCATGAAACAGCATGAAAAATAGGATGAGCATGAAACGGGTTTGAAAAAGATGAAGAGTATGAAAATGTGTGAAAAATATGAAGAGCTTGAAAAGGTGTCAAAAACACGAGAAGCATGAAGCAGTCTGTAAAATAGGAGGAGAATGAAGCGGTGTTTAAAAACATGAAGAGCCTGAAAAGGTGTGGAAAATATGAAGAACTTCAAAACGTGTCAAAAATATGAGGAGGATGAAACGGTCTGAAAAATAGGAGGAGCATGAAGTGGTGTTCAAAAACATGAAGAGCCTGAAAAGGTGTGAAAAATATGAAGAGCTTCAAAAGTTGTCAGAAATGTGAACAGCATGAAACGGTCTGAAAAATAGGAGGATCATGAATTGGTATTGAAATACATGAAGAGCCTGAAAAGGTCTGAGATATATGAAGAGCTTCAAAAGGTGTAAAAAATATGAGGAGCATGAAACAGTGTTAAAAACAGGAGGAGCCTGAAGCGGTGTTTGAAAATATGAAGAGCCTGAAAAGATGTGAAAAATATGAAGAGCTTCAAAAGGTGTCAAAAATATGAGAAGCATGAAACAACTGACAAATAGGAGGAGCATGAAGCGATGTTGTAAAATATGAAGAGCTTGAATAGGTGTGACAAATATGAAGAGCTTCAAAGGCGTCAAAAATATGAGGAGCATGAAACAGCCTGAAAAATTGGACGAGCATGAAACGGTTTTGAAAAAGATGAAGAGCATGAAAAGGTGTGAAAAATATGAAGAGCTTCAAAAGGTGTAAAAAACACGAGAAGCATGAAACGGTCTGTAAAATAGGAGGAGCAAGAAGAGGTGTTGAAAAAAATGAAGAGCCTTAAAAAGTATGAAAAATATGAAGAGCTTCAAAAGGTGTCAAAAATATGAGGAGCATGAAACGGTCTACAAAATAAGAGGAGCATGAAGCGGTGATCAAAAAAATGAAGAGCCTGAAAAGGTGTGAAAAATATGAAGAGCTTCAAAAGGTGTGAAAAATATGAGGAGCAGGATACGGTCTGAAAAATAGGAGGCACATGAACCTGTTTTGAAAAAGATGAAGAGCATGAAAAGGTGTGAAAAATATGAAGAGCTTCAAAAGGTGTCAAAAATATGAGGAGCATGAATCGGTCTGAAAAATAGGAGGAGCATGAAGCGGTGGTCAAAAACATGAAGAGTCTGAGAAGTTGTGAAAAATATGAAAAGCTTCAAAAGGTGTGAAAAATATGAGGTGCATGAAATGGTCTGAAAAATAGGAGGAGCATGAAAAGGTTTTGAAAAACATGAAGAGCCTGAAAATTTGTGAAAAATATGAAGAGCTTCAAAAGGTGTCAATAATATGAGGTGCATGAAACAGTCTGAAAAAGAGGAGGAGCATGAAGCGGTGTTGAACAACATGAAGAGCATGAAAACGTGTGAAATACATGAAGAGCTTCAAAAGGTGTCAAAATTATGAGGAGCATGAAACGGTCTGAAAAAGAGGAGGAGCATGAAGTGGTGTTGAAAAACATGAAGAGCCTGAAAATGTGTGAAAAATATGAAGAGCTTCAAAAAGAGTCAAAAATATGAGAAGCACGAAATGGTCTGAAAAATAGGAGGAGCATGAAGCGGTGTTGAAAAACAAGAATAGCCTGAAAAGGTGTGAGAAATATGAAGAGCTTCAAAAGCTGTCAAATATATGAGAAGCATGAAACGGCCTGAAAAATAGGAGGAGCATGAAGCGGTGTTGAAAAACATGAAGCGCCTGAAAAGGTGTGAAAAATAGGAAGAGCTTCAAAAGGTGTGAAATACATGAGGAGAATGAAACGGTCTTAAAAATAGGAGGAGCATGATGCGGTGGAGAAAAACATGAAGAGCCTGAAAAGGTGTGAAATATATGAAGAGCTGCAAAACGTGTCAAAAATATGAGGCGCATAATCCGGTCAGAAACATAGGAGGAGCATGAAGCAGTGTTGAAAAACATGAAGAGCCTGAAAAGGTGTGAAAAATATGAAGAGCTTGAAAAGGTGTCACAATATGTGGAGCATGAAACGGTCTGAAAAATAGGAGGAGCATGAAGCGGTCCTCCAAAACATGAAGCGACTGAAAAGGTGTGAAAAATATGAAGCGCTGCAAAACGTGTCAAAAATATGAGGCGCATAAAATGGTCGGAAAAATAGGAGGAGCATGAAGCAGTGTTGAAAAACATGAAGAGCCTGAAAAGGTGTGAAATAGATGAAGAGCTTCAAAAGGTGTGAAATACATGAGGAGCATGAAACGTTCTGAAAAATAGGAGGAGCATGAAGCATTCGTCAAAAACATGAAGAGCCTGAAAAGGTGTGTAAAATATGAAGAGCTTCAAAAAGTCTCAAAAATATGAGGAGCAAGAAACGGTCTGAAAAATAGGAGGAGCATGAAGCGGTCTTCAAAAACATGAAGAGCCTGAAAAGATGTGTAAAATATGAAGAGATTCAAAAGGTGTGAAAAAAATGAGGAGCATGAAACGGTCTGAAAAGTAGGAGGAGCATGAAACGGTGTTGAAAAACATGAAGAGCCTCAAAAGGTGTGAAAAATATGAAGAGCTTCAAAGGGTGTAAACAATGAGATGAGCATGAAACGTCTGAAAAATAGGATGAGAATGAAGTGGTGTTGAAAAACATGAAGAGCCTGAAAAGGTGTGAATTTATGAAGGGCTTCAAAGTGTGTCAAAATTATGAGGAGCATAAAACGGTCTGAAAAATAGGAGGTTCATGAAGTGGTGTTGAAAAACATGAAGAACCTGAAAAGGTGTGAAAAATATGAAGAGCTATAAAAGATTTGAAATATATTAGGAGCAAGAAACGGTCTGAATAATTGGAGGAGTATTAAGCTGTGTTGAAAAACATGAAGAACCTGAAAAGGTGTGTATAATAGGAGTAGCTTCAAAAGGTGTCAAAAATATGAGGAGCATGAAATGGTCTGAAAAATTGGGGGAGCATGAAGTGGTGTTCAAAAACATGAACAGCCTGAAAAGGTGTGAAAAATATGAAGAGCTTCAAAAGGTGTGAAAAAAATGAGGAGCATGAAACGGTCTGAAAAATAGGAGGAGCATGAAGCGGTGTTGAAAAACATGAAGAGGCTGAAAAGGTGTGAAAAATATGAAGAGCTTCAAATTGTGTCAAGTATATGAGGAGCATGAAACGGTCTGAAAAATGCGAGGAGCATGAAACGGTCTGAAAAACAGGAGGAGCATGAAACGGTGTTGAAAAACATGAAGAGCCTCAAAAGCTGTGAAAAATAGGAGGAGTTTCAAAAGGTGTCAAAAATATGGGGAACATGAAACGATCTGAAAAATAGGAGGAGAATGAAGCGGTGTTGAAAAACATGAAGAGCGTGAAAAAGTTTGAAAAATATGAAGAGCTTCAAATGGTGTGAAAATTATGAAGAGCTTCAAAAGGTGTAAAAAATGAGATGAGCATGAAACGTCTGAAAAATAGGAGGAGAATGAAGTGGTGTTCAAAAACATGAAGAGCCAGAAAAGGTGTGAAAAATAGGAGGAGCTTCAAAAAGTGTCAAAAATATGAGGAGCATGAAACGGTCTGAAAAATAGGAGGAGCCTGAAGTGCTTTTAAAAAACATGAAGAGCCTGAAATTGTTTGAAAAATATGAAGAGCTTCAAAAGGTGTGAAAAATATGAGGAGCATGAAAAGGTCTGAAAAATATGAGTAGCATGAAGCGGTGTTCAAAAACATGAAGAGCCTGAAAAGGTGTGAAAAATATGAAGAGCTTCAAATTGTGTCAAGTATATGAGGAGCATGAAACGGTCTGAAAAATAGGAGGAGCATGAAACAGTCTGAAAAATAAGAGTAGCATGAAGCGGTGTTCAAAACCATGAAGAGCCTGAAAAGGTGTGAAAAATATGAAGAGCTTCAAATTGTGTCAATTATATGAGGAGCATGTCATGGTCTGAAAAATAGGAGGAGCATCAAACGGTGTTGAAAAACATGAAGAGACTGAAAAGGTGAGAAAAATAGGAGGAGCTTCAAAAGGTGTCAAAATATGAGGAGCATGAAACGGTCTGAAAAATAGGAGGAGCATGAAGTGCTGTTCAAAAACATGAAGAGCCTGAAAAGGTGTGAAAAATATGAAGAGCTTCAAATTGTGTCAAGAATATGAGGAGCATGAAATGGTCTGAAAAATAGGAGGAGCATGAAACAGTCTGAAAAATAAGAGTAGCATGAAGCGGTGTTCAAAACCATGAAGAGCCTGAAAAGGTGTGAAAAATATGAAGAGCTTCAATTTGTGTCAAGTATATGAGGAGCATGTCATGGTCTGAAAAATAGGAGGAGCATCAAACGGTGTTGAAAAACATGAAGAGACTGAAAAGGTGAGAAAAATAGGAGGAGCTTCAAAAGGTGTCAAGTATATGAGGAGCATGAAACGGTCTGAAAAATGCGAGGAGCATGAAACGGTCTGAAAAATAGGAGGATCATGAAACGGTGTTGAAAAAAATGAAGAGCCTCAAAAGGTGTGAAAAATAGGAGGAGATTCAAAAGGTGTCAAAAATATGGGGAACGTGAAACGATCTGAAAAATAGGAGGAGAATGAAGAGGTGTTGAAAAACATGAAGAAACTGAAAAGGTGTGTAAAATAGGAGTAGCTTCAAAAGGTGTCAAAAATATGAGAAGCATGAAACGGTCTAAAAAATTGGAGGAGCATGAAGCGGTGTAGAAAAACATGAAGAGCCTGAAAAGGTGTGAAAAATATGAAGAGCTTCAAAAGCTGTCAAAAATATGAAGAGCTTCAAAAGGTGTAAAAAATGAGATGAGCTAGAAACGGTCTGAAAAATAGGAGGAGCATGAAACGGTCTGAAAAATAGGAAGAGCCTGAAAAGTTCTTGAAATACATAAAAAGCCTGAAAATGTTTGAAAAATAGGAGGAGCTTCACAAGGTTTCAAAAATATGAGGAGGATGAAACGGTCTGAAAAATAGGAGGAGCATGAAGCGGTGTTGATAAACATGAAGAGCCTGAAAAGGTGTGAAAAATATGAAGAGCTTCAAAAGGTTTGAAAAATATGAAAAACTTCAAAACGTGTAAAAAATGAGATGAGCTAGAAACGGTCTGAAAAATAGGAGCATGAAACGGTCTGAAAAATAGAAGGAGCATGAAGCTGTGCTCAAAAACCTGAATAGCCTGAAAAGGTGTGAAAAATACGAAGAGCTTCAAAAGGTGTGAAAAATGTGAGGAGCATGAAATTGTCTGAAAAATAGGAGGAGCATGAAGCTGTGCTCAAAAACATGAATAGCCTGAAAAGGTGTGAAAAATACGAAGAGCTTCAAAAGGGGTGAAAAATATGAAAAGCTTCTAAAGGTGTCAAAAATGAGATGGCCATGAAACGGTCTGAAAATTAGGAGGAGCATGAAGTGGTGTTGAAAAATATGAAGAGCATGAAAACGTGTGAAAAATATGAAGAGCTTCAAAAGGTGTCAAAAATATGATGAGAATGAAACTGTCTGAAAAATAGGAGGAGCATGAAGCGGTTTTGAAAAACATGAAAAGACTGAAAGTGTGTGAAAAATATGAAGAGCTTCAAAAAGTGTCAAAAATATGAGGAGCATGAAACGGTCTGAAAATAGGAAGAGCATGAAGTGGTGTTGAAAAACGTGAAGAGCCTATAAAGGTGTGAAAAATATGAAGAGATTCCAAAGGTGTGAAAAATATGAGGAGCATTAATCGGGCTAAAAAATAGGAGGAGCGTGAAACGGTGTTCAAAAACATCAAGAGCCTGAAAAGGTGTGTAAAATATGAAGAGCTTCAAAAGATGTGAAATACATGAGAAGCATTAAACGGTCTGAAAAATAGGAGGAGCATGAAGCGGTGTTCAAAAACATGAAGAACCAGGAAAGGTGTGAAAAATATGAAGAGCTTCAAAATGTGTCAAACATATGAGGATCATGAAACGGTCTGAAACATAGGAGGAGCATGAAACGGTGTTCAAAAATATGAAGAGCTTGGAGAATTGTGAAAAATATGAAGAGCTTCAAAAGGTGTGAAAAATATGAGGTGCATGAAAAGGTCTGAAAAATAGGAGGAGCAAGAAGCGGTGTTGAATAATATGAAGAGTCTGAAAAGGTGTGAAAAATATGAAGAGCTTCAAAGGTTGTCAAAAGTGTGAAAAATATGAGGAGCATGAAAACGTCTGAAAAAAAGGAGGAGCATGAAGCGGTGTTGAAAAACATGAAGAGCCTGAAAGGTGTGAAATATATGAGGAGCATGAAACGGTATGAAAAATAGGAGGAGCATGAATCGGTGTTGAAAAACATGAGGAGACTGAAAAGATGTGAAATATATGAACAGCTTCAAAAGGTGTCAAAAATATGAGCAACATGAAACTGTCTGAAAATAGGAGGAGCATGAAGCGGTGCTGAAAAACATGAAGAGCCTGAAAGGTGTGAAAAATATGGAGAGCTTCAAAAGGTGTCAAAAATATGAGGAGCATGAAACGGTCTGAAAAATAGGAGGAGCATGAAATGGTGTTCAATAACATGAAGAGCCTGAAAAAATGTGCAAAATTTGAAGAGTTTCAAAAACTGGGCAAAACATTAGGAGCATGAAACGGTCTGAAAAATAGTAGGAGCATGAAGCGATGTTCAAAAAAATGAAGAGCCTGAAAACGTTTGAAAAATATGAAGAGCTTCAAAAGGTGTGAAAAATATGAAGAGCTTCAAAGGTGTGAAAAATTTGAAAAGCTTCCAAAGGTGTCATAAATCAGAGGAGCATGAAACGGTCTGAAAAAGAGGAGGAACATGAAGCGGTGTTCAAAAATATGAAGAGCCTGAAAATGTGTGAAAAATATGAAGAGCTTCAAAAGGTTTGAAAAATATGAGGAGCATGAAAATGTCTGAAAAATAGGAGGAGCATGAAGCAGTGTTGAATAATATGAAGAGTCTGAAAATGTGTGAAAAATATGAAGAGCTTCGAAAGGTGTGTAAAATATGAAGGGCTTCAAAAGGTGTCAAAAATGAGAGGAGCATGAAACGGTGTTCAAAAATATGAAGAGCCTGAAAATGTGTGAAAAATATGAAGAGCTTCAAAAGGTGTGAAAAATATGAGGAGCATGAAAAGGTCTGAAAAATAGGAGGAGCATGAAGCGGTGTTGAATAATATGAAGAGTCTGAAAAGGTGTGAAAAATATGAAGAGCTTCAAAAGTTGTCAAAAATATGAGGAGCATGAAACGGTCTGAAAAATAGGAGGACCATGAAGTGGTGTTGAACAACATGAGGAGCCTGAAAAGGTGTGAAAAATATGAAGAGCTTCAAAAGGTGTGAAATACATGAGGAGCATGAAACGGTCTGAAAAATAGGAGGAGCATGAAGCGGTGTTCAAAAATATGAAGAGGCAGAAAAGGTGTGAAAAATATGAAGAGCTTCAAAAGGTGTCAAAGATATGAGGAGCATGAAACGGTATGAAAAATAGGAGGAGCATGAAATGGTGTTCAAAAACATAAAGAGTCTGAAAAGGTGAAAAAATATGGAGAGCTTCAAAAGGTGTCAAAAATATAAGGAGCATGAAACAGTCTGAAAAATAGGAGGAGCATGAAGCGTTGTTGAAAAACATGAAGCGTCTGAAAAGGTGTGAAAAATATGAAGAGCTTCAAAAGATGTGAAATATATGAGGAGCATGAAACGGTCTGAAAAATAGGAGGAGCATGAAACGGTGTTGAAAAACACGAAGAGCCTGAAAACGTGTCAAAAAAGTGAAGAGCTTCGAAAGGTGTGAAAAATATGAAGAGCTTCAAAAGGTGTCAAAAATAAGATGAACATGAAACGGTCTGAAAAATAGGAAGAGCATGAAGCGGTGTTCAAAAACATGAAGAGCCTGAAAAGATGTGAAAAATATGAAGAGCTTCAAATCTGTGAAAAATATAAGGAGCATGAAACAGTCTGATAATAGGAGGAGCATGATGCGGTGCTGTAAAACATGAAGCGCCTGAAAAGGTGTGAAAAATATGAAGACCTTCAAAAGGTGTCAAAAATATGAGGAGCATGAAACAGTCTGAAAAAAAGGAGGAGCAACATGCGGTGCTGAAAAACATGAAGAGCCTGAAAAGTTGTGTAAAATAGGAAAAGCTTCAAAAGGTGTGAAAAATATGAGGAGCATGAAACGGTCTGAATATTAGGAGGAGCATGAAGCGGTTTTGAAAAACATGAAGAGCCTGAAAAGGTGTGAAAAATATGAAGAGCTTGAAAAGGTGTCAAATATGATTAGCATGAAACGGTCTGAAAAATAGGAGGAGCATGAAGTGATGTTGAAAAACATGAAGAGTCTGAAAAGGTGTGAAAAATATGAAGAGATTCAAAAGGTGTGAAAAATATGAAGAGCTTCAAAAGGTGTCAAAAATATGCAGAGCTTCAAAAGGTGTCAAAAATATGAAGAGCATGAAACGGTCTGAAAAATAAGAGGAGGATGAAGAGGTGTTGAAAAACAAGAAGAGCCTGAAACCTTGTGAAATATAGGAAAAGCTTCAAAAGGTGTGAAAATTATGAGGAGCATGAACCGTTCTGAAAAATAGGAGGAGCATGAAGCGGTGTTGAAAAACATGAAGATCCTGAAAAGGGGTGAAAAATATGAAGATCTTCAAAAGGTGTAAAAAATATGAGGAGCATGAAACGGTCTGAAAAATAGGAGGAGCATGAAGTGGTGTTGAACAACATGAGGAGACTGAAAAGGTGTGAAAAATATGAAGAGCTTCAAAAGGTATGAAATACATGAGGAGCATGAAACGGTCTGAAAAATAGGAGGAGCATGAATTGGTGTTGAAAAACATGAGGAGAATGAAAAGGTGTGAAAAATATGAAGAGTTTCAAAAGGTGTGAAAAATATGAGGAGCATGAAACGGTCTGAAAAATAGGAGGAGCATGAAGCGCTGTTGAAAAACATGAAGAGCCTGAAAGGTGTGAAAAATATGAAGAGCTTCAAAAGGTGTCAAAGATATGAGGAGCATGAAACGGTATGAAAAATAGGAGGAGCATGAAACGCTGTTCAAAAACATAAAGAGCCTGAAAAGTTGAAAAAATATGGAGAGCTTCAAAAGGTGTCAAAAATATAAAGAACATGAAACAGTCTGAAAAATAGGAGGAGCATGAAGCGGTGTTGAAAAACAGAAGCGTCTGAAAAGGTGTGAAAAATATGAAGAGCTTCAAAGATGTGAAATATATGAGGAGCATGAAACGGTCAGAAAAATAGGAGGAGCATGAAGCGGTGTTGAAAAACATGAAGATCCTGAAAAGGTGTGAAAAATATGAAGATCTTCAAACTGTGTGAAAATTATGAGGAGCATGAAACGGTCGGAAAAATAGGAGGAGCATGAAAAGGTGTTCGAAAACTTGAAGAGTCTGAAAAGCTGTGAAATATATGAAGAGCTTCAAAAGGTGTCAAAATATGAGGAGCATGAAACGGTCTGAAAAATAGGAGGAGCGTGAAGTGGTGTTGAAAAAGATGAAGAGACTGAAAAGGTGTGAAAAGTATGAAGAGCCTCAAAAGGTGTGAAATACATGAGGAGCATGAAACGGTCTGAAATATAGGAGGAGCATGAAGCGGTGTTGAAAAACATGAAGAGTCTGAAAAGGTGTGAAAAATTTGAAGAGCTTCAAAAGGTGTCAAAAATATGGGGAGCATGAAACGGTCTGAAAAATAGGAGGAGTATGAAGCCATGTTCAAAAACATGAAGAGACTGAAAAGGTGTGAAAAATATGAAGAGCTTCAAAAGGTGTGAAAAATATGAGGAGCATGAAACAGTCTGAAAAAAAGGAGGAGCATGAAGCGGTGTTGAAAAACATGAAGAGCCTGAAAAGGTATGAAAAATATGAAGAGCTTCAAAAGCTGTGAAAAATATAAGGAGCATGAAACAGTCTGAAAAATAGGAGGAGCATGATGCGGTGTTGTAAAACATGAAGCGCCTGAAAAGGTGTGAAAAATATGAAGAGCTTGAAAAGGTGTCAAAAATATGATTAGCATGAAACGGTCTGAAATATAGGAGGAGCATGAAGTGATGTTGAAAAACATGAAGAGTCTGAAAAGGTGTGAAAAATTGAAGAGATTCAAAAGGTGTGAAAAATATGAAGAGCTTCAAAAGGTTTCAAAAATATGAAGAGCTTCAAAAGGTGTCAAAAATATGAGGAGCATGAAACGGTGTGAAAAATAGGAGGAGCATGAAACGGTGTTCAAAAACATGAAGAGCCTGAAAAGGTGTGAAAAATATGAAGAGCTTCAAAAGGTCTGAAATACATGAGGAGCATGAAACGGTCTAAAAAAGAGGAGAAGCATGAAACGGTGATCAAAAATATGAAGAGCCTGAAAAGGTGGGTAAAATATGAAGAGCTTCAAAAGGCGTCAAAAATATGAGGAGCATGAAACGGTCTGAAAAATATGAGGAGCATGAAACGGTGTTCAAAAACATGAAGAGCCTGAAAACGTGTGAAAAATATGAAGAGCTTCAAAATGTGTGAAATACATGCGGAGCATGAAACGGTCTGAAAAATAGGAGGAGCATGAAGCCCTGCTCAAAAACATGAAGAGCCTGAAAGGTGTGAAAAATATGAAGAGCTTCAAAAGGTGTGAAAAATATGAGGAGGATGAATCAGTGTTCAAAAACATGAAGAGCCTGAATAGGTGGGTAAAATATGAAGAGCTTCTAAAGGTGTCAAAAATGAGATGAGCATGAAACGGTCTGAAAAATAGGAGGAGCATGAAGCGGTGTTGAAAATCATAAAGAGCCTGAAAAGTTGTGCAAAATATGAAGAGCTTCAAAAATAGGAAAAATATGAAGAGCTTCAAAAGGTGTGAAAAATTTGAAGAGCTTCAAAAGGTGTCAAAATGAGATGAGCATGAAACGGTCTGAAAAATAGGAGGAGCATGAAGCGGTGTTGAAAATCATAAAGAGCCTGAAAAGTTGTGCAAAATATGAAGAGCTTCAAAAGTTGTGAGAAATATGAAGAGCTTCAAAAGGTGTCAAAAATGAGATGAGCATGAAACGGTCTGAAAAATAGGAGGAGTATGAAGCTGTGTTGAAAAACAAGAAGAGCCTAAAAAGTTGTGAAAAATATGAAAAGCTTCAAAAGGGGTCAAAAATGAGATGAGCATGAAATGGTCTGAAAAATAGGAGGATCATGTAACGGTTTTGAAAAACATGAAGAGCCTGAAAAGGTGTGAAAAATATGAAGAGCTTCAAAAGGTGTGAACTTCATGAGGATCATGAAAAGGTCTGAAAAATAGGAGAAGCATGAAGTGGTGTGGAAAAACATGAAGAGACTGAAAAGGTGTGAAAAATATGAAGAGCATGAAACGGTCTGAAAAATAGGAGGATCATGAAGCGGTGATCAAAAATATGAAGAGCCTAAAAAGGTGTGAAAAATATGAAGAGCTTCAAAAGGTGTGAAATTCATGAGGATCATGAAAAGGTCTGAAAAATAGGAGAAGCATGAAGTGGTGTGGAAAAACATGAAGAGCCTGTAAAGGTGTGAAAAATATGAAGAGCTTCAAAAGGTGTCAAAAATATGAGGAGCATGAAACGGTCTGAAAAATAGGAGGAGCATGAAGCAGTGTTCAAAAACATGAAGAGCCTGAAAACGTGTGAAAAATATGAAGAGCTTCAAAAGGTGTGAAATACATGAGGAGCATGAAACGGTCTGAAAAATAGGAGGAGCATGAAGCGGTGTTGAAAAACATGAAGAGCCTGAAAACGTGTGAAAAATATGAAGAGCTTCAAAAGGTGTGAAATACATGAGGATCATGAAACGGTCTGAAAAATAGGAGGAGCATGAAACGGTGTTCAAAAACAGGAAGAGCCTGAAAATTTGTGAAAAATATGAAGAGCTTCAAAAGGTGTCAAAAATATGATCAGCCTGAAACGGTCTGAAAAATAGGAGGAGCTTGACGCGTTGTTCAAAAACATGAAGAGCCTGAAAATGTGTGAAAAATATTCAGAGTTTCAAAATGTGTCAAATATATGAGGAGCATGAAACAGGCCGGAAAATAGTAGGAGCATGAAGCGGTGTTCAAAAACATGAAAAGCCTGAAAAGGTGTGAAAAATATGAAGAGCCTCAAAACGTGTCAAATATGAGATGAGCATGAAACTATCTGAAAAATAGGAGTAGCATGAAGTGGTGTTGAAAAAAAAGAAGAGACTGTAAAGGTGTGAAATATATGAAGAGCTTCTAACAGTGTCAAAAATATGAGGAGAATGAAAGCGTCTGAAAAACAGGAGGAGCATGAAGCTGTGTTGAAAAACATGAAGAGCCTGAAAAGTTTTGAAAAATATGAAGAGCTTCTAAAGGTGTGAAAAATATGAGGAGCATGAAACGGTCTGAAAAATGAGAGGAGCATGAAGTGGTGTTGAAAAACATGAAGAGCCTGAAGGTGTGAAAAATATGAAGAGCTTCAAAAGGTGTCAAAAATATGAGGAGCAAGAAACGGTCTGAAAAATAGGTGGAGCATGAAGCAGTGTTCAAAAACATGAAGAGCCTGAAAAGGTGTGAAAAATATGAAGAGCTTCAAAAGGTGTGAAATACATGAGGATCATGAAACGGTCTAAAAAATAGGAGGAGCAAGAAACGGTGTTCAAAAACAGGAAGAGCCTGAAAATTTGTGAAAAATATGAAGAGCTTCAAAAGGTGTCAAAAATATGAGCAGCCTGAAACGGTTTAAAAAATAGGAGGAGCATGAAGCGGTGTTCAAAAACATGAAGAGCCTGAAAAGTTGTGAAAAATATGAAAAGCTTCAAAAGGTGTTAAAAATGAGATGAGCATGAAACGGTCTGAAAAATAGGAGAATCAAGAAACGGTGTTGAAAAACATGAAGAGCTTGAAAACGTGTGAAAAATATGAAGAGCTACAAAAGGTGTCAAAAATGAGATGAGCATGAAACGGTCTGAAAAATAGGAGGAGCGAGAAGCTGTGTTCAAAAACATGAAGAGCCTGAAAATGTGTTAAAAATATGAAGAGCTTGAAACGGTGTCAAAAATATGAGCAGCATGAAACGGTCTGAAAAATAGGAGAAGCATTTAGCAGTGTTCAAAAACATGAAGAGCCTGAAAAGTTGTGAAAAATATGAAGAGCTTCAAAAGGTGGCAAAATATGAGGAGCATGAAACGGTCTGAAAAATAGGAGGAGCATGAAGTGTTGTTGAAAAACATGAAGAGACTGAAAAGGTGTGAAAATAATGAAGAGCTTCAAAATGTGTGAAATACATGAGGCGCATTAAACGGTCTGGAAAATAGGAGGAGCATGAAGCGATGTTCAAAAACATAAAGAGCCTGAAAAGGTGTGAAAAATATGAAGAGCTTCAAAAGATGTGAAAAATATGAGGAGCATGAAACGGTCTGAAAAATAGAAGCAGCATGAAACGGTGTTGAAAAAAATGAAGAGCCTGAAAACGTGTGAAAAATATGAAGAGCTTCAAAAGGTGTGAAAAATATGAAGAGCTTCAAAGGTGTCAAAAATGAGATGAGCATGAAACTGTCTGAAAAATAGGAGGATCAAGAAACGGTGTTGAAAAACATGAAGAGCCAGAAAACGTGTGAAAAATATGAAGAGCTTCAAAAGGTGTGAAAAATATGAAGAGCTTCAAAGGTGTCAAAAATGAGATGCGCATGAAACGGTCTGAAAAATAAGAGAAGCATGAAGTTGTGTTGAAAACAGGAAGAGCCTGAAAAGATGTGAAAATTATGAAGAGCATGAAACGGTCTGAAAAATAAGAGAAGCATGAAGTTGTGTTGAAAAACAGGAAGAGCCTGAAAAGATGTGAAAAATATGAAGAGCATGAAACGGTCTGAAAGATAGGAGGATCATGAAGCGGTGTTCAAAAACATGAAGAGCTTGAAAAGGTGTGAAAATTATGAAGAGCTTCAAAAGGTGTCAAAAATATGAGGAGCAAGAAACGGTCTGAAAAATATGAGGAGCATGAAACTGTGTTGAAAAACATGAAGAGCATTAAAAGGTGTCAAAAATATGAAGAGCTTCGAATGGTGTCAAAAATATTATGAGCATGAAACGGTCTGAAAAATAGGAGAGCATGAAGCGGTGTTGAAAAACATGAAGAGCTTGAAAAGGTGTCAAAAATATGAAGAGCTTCAAAAGGTGTGAAATATATGAAGAGCATGAAACGGTCTGAAAAATAGGAGGAGCATGAAGCTGTGTTCAAAAACATGAGAACCAGAAAAGGTGTGAAAAATATGAAGAGCTTCAAAAGTTGTGAAATATATGCGGAGCATGAAACGGTCGGAAAAGTATGAGGATCATGAAGCGGTGTTCAAAACATGAAGAGACTGAAAAGCTGTGAAAAATATGAAGAGCTTCAAAATGTGTCAAAAATATTAGGAGCAGGAAACGGTCTGAAAAATAGGAGGAGCATGAAACGGTGTTCAAAAACATGAAGAGCCTGGAAAGGTGTGAAAAATATGAAGAGCTTCAAAAAGTGTGTAATATATGAGGAGCATGAAACGGTCTAAAAAATAGGAGGACCATGAAGCGGTGTTGAAAAACATGAAGAGACAGTAAAGGAGTGAAATAAATGAAGAGCTTCAAAAGGTGTCAAAAATATGAGGAGCAAGAAACGGTCTGAAATATAGGAGGAGCATGAAGCGGTGTTGAAAAACATGAAGAGCCGGAAAAGGTGTGAAATATATGAAGAGCTTCAAAAGGTGTCAAAAATATGAGGAGCAAGAAACGGTCTGAAAAATATGAGGAGCATGACGTGGTGTTGAAAACCATGAAGAGCATCAAAAGGTGTGAAAAATATGAAGAGCTTCGAATGGTGTCAAAAATATTATGAGCATGAAACGGTCTGAAAAATAGGAGGAGCATGAAGCGGTGTAGAAAAACATGAAGAGCTTGAAAAGGTGTCAAAAATATGAAGAGCTTCAAAAGGTGTCAAAAATATGAGGAGCATGAAACGGTCTGAAAAATAGGAGGAGCAGGAAGCCGTATTTAAAAACATGAAGAGCATGAAAAGGTGTGAAAAATATGAAGAGCTTCAAAATGTGTCAAAATTATGAGGAGCATGAAATGGTCTGAAAAATAGGAGGAGCAGGAAGCCGTGTTTAAAAACATGAAGAGCCTGAAAAGGTGTGAAAAATATGAAGAGCTTCAAAAGGTGTGAAATACATGAGGAGTTTGAAACGGGCTGAAAAATAGGAGAAGCATGAAGTGGTGTGGAAAAATATCAAGAGCCTGAAAAGGTGTGGAAAATATGAAGAGCTTCAAAAGGTGTGAAATACATGAGGAGCATGAAACTCTCTGAAAAATAGAAGGAGCATGAAGCGGTGTTCATAAACATGAAGAGCCTGAAAAGGTGTGAAAAATATGAAGAGATTGAAAAGGTGTGAAATATATGAAGAGCTTCAAAAGGTGTCAAAAATGAGATGAGCATGAAACGGTGTGAAAAATAGGAGGAGCATGAAGCGGTTTTTAAAAAAATGAAGAGGCTAAAAAGGTGTGAAATATATGAAGAGCTTCAAGAGGTGTCAAAAATATGAAGAGCATGAAATGTTATGAAAAATAGGAGGATAATGAAGCGGTGTTCAAAAACATGAAGAGCCTGAAAAGGTGTGAAAATTATGAAGAGCTTCAAAAGGTGTGAAATACATGAGGAGCATGAAACGGTCTGAAAAATAGGAGAAGAATGAAGTGTGTTGAAAAACATGAAGAGCCTGAAAAGGAGTGAAAAATATGAAGAGCTTCAAAAGGTGTCCAACATATGAAGATCATGAAACGGTCTGAAAAATAGGAGGATCATGAAGCAGTGTTCAAAAACATGAAGAGCCTGAAAATGTGTGAAAAATATTCAGAGCTTCAAAATCTGTCAAATATATGAGGAGCATGAAACGGTCTGAAAAATAGGAGGAGCATGAAATGGTGATTAAAAACATGAAGAGCCTGAAAAGGTGTGAAAAATATGAAGAGCTTCAAAAGGTGTGAAATACATGAGGAGCATGAAACAGGCCGAAAAATAGGAGAAGCATGAAGTGGTGTGGAAAAACATGAAGAGCCTAAAAAGTTGTGAGAAATATGAAGAGCTTCAGAAGATGTGAAATACATGAGGAGCATGAAACTCTCTGAAAAATAGGAGGAGCATGAAGCGGTGTCAAAAACATGAAGAGCCTAAAAAGTTGTGAGAAATACGAAGAGCTTCAAAAGGTGTCAAAAATGAAATGAGCATGAAACGGTCTGAAAAATAGGAGGAGTATGAAGCTGTGTTGAAAAACAAGAAGAGCCTAAAAAGTTGTGAAAAATATGAAAAGCTTCAAAAGGAGTCAAAAATGAGATGAGCATGAAATGGTCTGAAAAATAGGAGGATCATGTAACGGTGTTGAAAAACATGAAAAGCCTGAAAAGGTGTGAAAAATATGAGGAGCTTCAAAAGGTGTGAAAAATATGAGGAGCATGAAATGGTCTGAAAAACAGGAGCAGCATGAAGCTGTGTTCAAAAACATGAAGAGCCTGTAAAGGTGTGAAAAATATGAAGAGCTTCAAAAGGTGTGAAAAATATGAGGAGTATGAAATGGTCTGAAAATTAGGAGGAGCATGAAACGGTGTTCAAAAAAAAAAAGAGCCTGAAAAGGTGTTAAAAATATGAAGAGCTTCAAAAGGTGTAAAAAATATGAGGAGCATGAAACGGTCTGAAATAGAGAAGCAGCATGAAACGGTGTTGAAAAACATGAAGGCCCTCAAAAGGTGTGAAAAATATGAAGAGCTTCAAAAGGTGTCAAACATATGAAGAGCATGAAACCGTCTGAAAAACAGGAGGATCATGAAGCATTGTTCAAAAACATGAAGAGCCTGAAAATGTGTGAAAAATATTCAGAGCTTCAAAATGTGTCAAATATATGAGGAGCATCAAAAGGTCTGAAAAATAGGAGGAGGATGAAACGGTGATTAAAGACATGAAGAGCCTGAAAAGGTGTGAAACATATGAAAGCTTCAAAAGGTGTGAAATACATGAGGAGCATGAAACAGGCCGAAAAATAGGAGAAGCATGAAGTGGTGTGGAAAAACATGAAGAGCCTGAAAAGGTGTGAAAAATATGAAGAGCTTCAAAAGATGTGAAATACATGAGGAGCATGAAACTCTCTGAAAAATAGGAGGATCATGAAGCGGTGATCAAAAACATGAAGAGCCTGAAAAGGTGTGAAAAATATGAAGAGCTTCAAAAGGTGTGAAATTCATGAGGATCATGAAAAGGTCTGAAAAATAGGAGAAGCATGAAGTGGTGTGGAAAAACATGAAGAGCCTGTAAAGGTGTGAAAAATATGAAGAGCTTCAAAAGGTGTCAAAAATATGAGGAGCATGAAACAGTCTGAAAAATAGGAGGAGCATGAAGCAGTGTTCAAAAACATGAAGAGCCTGAAAACGTGTGAAAATATGAAGAGCTTCAAAAATAGGAAAAATATGAAGAGCTTCAAAAGGTGTGAAAAATTTGAAGAGCTTCAAAAGGTGTCAAAATGAGATGAGCATGAAACGGTCTGAAAAATAGGAGGAGCATGAAGCGGTGTTGAAAATCATAAAGAGCCTGAAAAGTTGTGCAAAATATGAAGAGCTTCAAAAGATGTGAAAAATTTGAAGAGCTTCAAAATGTGTCAAAATGAGATGAGCATGAAACGGTCTGAAAAATAGGAGGAGCATGAAGTGGTGTTGAAAAAAATGAAAAGCCTTAAAAGGTGTGAAATATATGAAGAGCTTCAAAAGATGTCAAAAATATGAGGAGAATGAAACGGTCTGCAAAATAGGAGATGCATGAAATGATGTTCAAGTACATGAAGAGCCTGAAAAGGTGTGAAAAACATGAAGAGCCTGAAAACGTGTGAAAAATATGAAGAGCTTCAAAAGGTGTCAAAAATATGAGGAGCATGAAACGTTCTGAAAAATAGGAGGAGCATGAAGCGGTGTTGAAAAACATGAAGAGCCTGAAAAGGTGTGGAAAATATGAAGAGCTACAAAGGTGTCAAAAATATGAGGAGCATGAAACGTTCTGAAAAATAGGAGGAGCATGAAGCGCTGTTGAAAAACAAGAAGAGCCTGAAAAGGTGTGAAAAATATGAAGAGCTTCAAAAGGTGTCAAAAATATGAGGAGCATGAAACAGGCCGAAAAATAGGAGAAGCATGAAGTGCTGTGGAAAAACATGAAGAGCCTAAAAAGTTGTGAGAAATATGAAGAGCTTCAAAAGATGTGAAATACATGAGGAGCATGAAACTCTCTGAAAAATAGGAGGAGCACTAAGCGGTGTAAAAACATGAAGAGCCTAAAAAGTTGTGAGAAATATGAAGAGCTTCAAAAGGTGTCAAAAATGAGATGAGCATGAAACGGTCTGAAAAATAGGAGGAGTATGAAGCTGTGTTGAAAAACAAGAAGAGCCTAAAAAGTTGTGAAAAATATGAAAAGCTTCAAAAGGGGTCAAAAATGAGATGAGCATGAAATGGTCTGAAAAATAGGAGGATCATGTAACGGTGTTGAAAAACATGAAGAGCCTGAAAAGGTGTGAAAAATATGAAGAGCTTCAAAAGGTGTGAACTTCATGAGGATCATGAAAAGGTCTGAAAAATAGGAGAAGCATGAAGTGGTGTGGAAAAACATGAAGAGACTGAAAAGGTGTGAAAAATATGAAGAGCATGAAACGGTCTGAAAAATAGGAGGATCATGAAGCGGTGATCAAAAATATGAAGAGCCTGAAAAGGTGTGAAAAATATGAAGAGCTTCAAAAGGTGTGAAATTCATGAGGATCATGAAAAGGTCTGAAAAATAGGAGAAGCATGAAGTGGTGTGGAAAAACATGAAGAGCCTGTAAAGGTGTGAAAAATATGAAGAGCTTCAAAAGGTGTCAAAAATATGAGGAGCATGAAACGGTCTGAAAAATAGGAGGAGCATGAAGCAGTGTTCAAAAACATGAAGAGCCTGAAAACGTGTGAAAAATATGAAGAGCTTCAAAAGGTGTGAAATACATGAGGAGCATGAAACGGTCTGAAAAATAGGAGGAGCATGAAGCGGTGTTGAAAAACATGAAGAGCCTGAAAACGTGTGAAAAATATGAAGAGCTTCAAAAGGTGTGAAATACATGAGGATCATGAAACGGTCTGAAAAATAGGAGGAGCATGAAACGGTGTTCAAAAACAGGAAGAGCCTGAAAATTTGTGAAAAATATGAAGAGCTTCAAAAGGTGTCAAAAATATGATCAGCCTGAAACGGTCTGAAAAATAGGAGGAACATGACGCGTTGTTCAAAAACATGAAGAGCCTGAAAATGTGTGAAAAATATTCAGAGTTTCAAAATGTGTCAAATATATGAGGAGCATGAAACAGGCCGGAAAATAGTAGGAGCATGAAGCGGTGTTCAAAAACATGAAAAGCCTGAAAAGGTGTGAAAAATATGAAGAGCCTCAAAACGTGTCAAATATGAGATGAGCATGAAACTATCTGAAAAATAGGAGTAGCATGAAGTGGTGTTGAAAAAAAAGAAGAGACTGTAAAGGTGTGAAATATATGAAGAGCTTCTAACAGTGTCAAAAATATGAGGAGAATGAAAGCGTCTGAAAAACAGGAGGAGCATGAAGCTGTGTTGAAAAACATGAAGAGCCTGAAAAGTTTTGAAAAATATGAAGAGCTTCTAAAGGTGTGAAAAATATGAGGAGCATGAAACGGTCTGAAAAATGAGAGGAGCATGAAGTGGTGTTGAAAAACATGAAGAGCCTGAAGGTGTGAAAAATATGAAGAGCTTCAAAAGGTGTCAAAAATATGAGGAGCAAGAAACGGTCTGAAAAATAGGTGGAGCATGAAGCAGTGTTCAAAAACATGAAGAGCCTGAAAAGGTGTGAAAAATATGAAGAGCTTCAAAAGGTGTGAAATACATGAGGATCATGAAACGGTCTAAAAAATAGGAGGAGCAAGAAACGGTGTTCAAAAACAGGAAGAGCCTGAAAATTTGTGAAAAATATGAAGAGCTTCAAAAGGTGTCAAAAATATGAGCAGCCTGAAACGGTTTAAAAAATAGGAGGAGCATGAAGCGGTGTTCAAAAACATGAAGAGCCTGAAAAGTTGTGAAAAATATGAAGAGCTTCAAAAGGTGTCAAAAATATGAGGAACATGAAGCGGTCTGAAAAATAGGCGCAGCATGAAGCGGTGTTGAAAATCATAAAGAGCCTGAAAAGTTGTGCAAAATATGAAGAGCTTCAAAAGATGTGAAAAATTTGAAGAGCTTCAAAAGGTGTCAAAATGAGATGAGCATGAAACGGTCTGAAAAATAGGAGGAGCATGAAGTGGTTTTGAAAAAAATGAAAAGCCTGAAAAGGTGTGAAATATATGAAGAGCTTCAAAAGATGTCAAAAATATGAGGAGAATGAAACGGTCTGCAAAATAGGAGAAGCATGAAATGGTGTTCAAAAACATGAAGAGCCTGAAAAGGTGTGAAAAACATGAAGAGCCTGAAAAGGTGTGAAAAATATGAAGAGCTTCAAAAGGTGTCAAAAATATGAGGAGCATGAAACGGTCTGAAAAATAGGAGGAGCATGAAGCGGTGTTGAAAAACATGAAGAGCCTGAAAGGTGAGGGAAATATGAAGAGCTTCAAAAGGTGTCAAAAATATGAGGAGCATGAAACGGTCTGAAAAATAGGAGGAGCATGAAGCGGTGTTGAAAAACATGAAGAGCCTGAAAAGGTGTGGAAAATATGAAGAGCTACAAAAGGTGTCAAAAATATGAGGAGCATGAAACGGTATGAAAAATAGGAGGAGCATGAAGCGGTGTTGAAAAACTTGAAGAGCCTGAAAACGTGTGAAAAATATGAAGAGCATCAACAGGTGTGAAAAATATTAAGAGCTTCAAAAGGTTTAAAAAATGAGATGAGCATGAAACGGTCTGAAAAAAAGGAAGAGCATGAAGTGGTGTTGAAAAAAATGAAGAGCCTGAAAAGGTGTGAAACATATGAAGAGCTTCAAAAGGTGTAAAAATTATGAGGAGCATGAAACGGCCTGAAAAATTGGAGGAGCATAAAGCGGTGTTCAAAAATATGAAGAGCCTGAAAAGGTGTGAAAAATATGATGAGCTTCAAAAGGTGTCAAAAATATGAGGAGCATGAAACGGTCTGAAAAATAGGAGGAGCATGAAACGGTGATCAAAACATGAAGAGCCGGAAAAGGTGTGAAAAATATGAAGAGCTTCAAAAGGTGTGAAATTAATGAGGATCATGAAAAGGTCTGAAAAATAGGAGAAGCATGAAGTGGTGTGGAAAAACATGAAGAGCCTGTAAAGGTGTGAAAAATATGAAGAGCTTCAAAAGGTGTCAAAAATATGAGGAGCATGAAACGGTCTGAAAAATAGGACGAGCATGAAGCAGTGTTCAAAAACATGAAGAGCCTGAAAACGTGTGAAAAATATGAAGAGCTTCAAAAGGTGTGAAATACATGAGGAGCATGAAACGGTCTGAAAAATAGAAGGAGCATGAAACGGTGTTCAAAAACAGGAAGAGCCTGAAAATTTGTGAAAAATATGAAGAGCTTCAAAAGGTGTCAAAAATATGAGCAGCATGAAACGGTCTGAAAAATAGGAGGAGCATGAAGCGGTGTTCAAAAACATGAAAAGCCTGAAAAGGTGTGAAAAATATGAAGAGCCTCAAAACGTGTCAAAAATGAGATGAGCATGAAACTGTCTGAAAAATAGGAGTAGCATGAAGTGATGTTGAAAAAAAAGAAGAGACTGTAAAGGTGTGAAATATATGAAGAGCTTCTAACAGTGTCAAAAATATGAGGAAAATGAAAGCGTCTGAAAAAGAGGAGGAGCATGAAGCTGTGTTGAAAAACATGAAGAGCCTGAAAAGGTTTGAAAAATATGAAGAGCTTCTAAAGGTGTGAAAAATATGAGGAGCATGAAATGGTCTGAAAAATGGGAGGAGCATGAAGTGGTGTTGAAAAACATGAAGAGCCTGAAAAGGTGTGAAAAATATGAAGAGCTTCAAAAGGTGTGAAATACATGAGGAGCAAGAAACGGGTGAAAAATAGGAGAAGCTTGAAGTGCTGTGGAAAAACATGAAGAGCCTGAAAAGGTGTGAAAAATATGAAGAGTTTCAAAGGTGTGAAATACATGAGGAGCATGAAACTCTCTGAAAAATAAGAGGAGCATGAAGCGGCGTTCAAAAACATGAAGAGCCTGAAAATTTGTGAAAAATATGAAAAGCTTCAAAAGGTGTCAAAAATGAGATGAGCATGAAAAGTTCTTAAAAATAGGAGGATCATAAAACGGTGTTGAAAAACATAAAGAGCCCGAAAAGGTGTGAAAAATATGAAGAGCTTCAAAAGGTGTCAAAAATATGAGGAGCATGAAACGGTCTGAAAAATAGGTTGAGCATGAAGCGGTGTTGAAAAACATGAAGAGCCTGAAATGTTGTGAAAAATATGAAGAGCTTCAAAAGGTGTGAAATACATGAGGAGCATGAAACGGTCTGAAAAATAGGAGGAGCATGAAACGATATTCAAAAACATGAAGAGCCTGAAAAGTTGTGAAAAATATGAAGAGCTTCAAAATGTGTGAAAAATATGAGGTGCATGAAACTGTTTGAAAAATAGGAGGAGCATGAAGCGGTGTTGAAAAACATGAATAGCTTGAAAATGTGTGAAAAATATGAAGAGCTTCAAAAGGTGTCAAAAATATGAGGAACAGGGAACGGTCTGAAAAATAGGAGGAGCATGAAGCTGTGTTCAAAAACATGAAGAGCCTGAAAAGGTGTGAAAAATATGAAGAGCTTCAAAGGTGTGAAAAATATGAGGAGCATGAAACGGTCTGAAAAATAGAAGCAGCATGAAACGGTCTGAAAAATAAGAGAAGCATGAAGTTGTGTTGAAAAACATGAAGAGCCTGAAAAGATGTGAAAAATATGAAGAGCATGTAACGGTCTGAAAAATAGGAGGATCATGAAGCGGTTTTCAAAAACATGAAGAGCTTGAAAAGGTGTGAAAATTATGAAGAGCTTCAAAAGCTGTCAAAAATATGAGGAGCATGAAACGGTCTGAAAAACAGGAGGAGCGTGAAACTGTGATCAAAATCTTGAGGAGCCTGAAAAGGTGTGAAAAATATAAAGAGCTTCAAAAGGTGTGAAATACATGAGGAGCATGAAACCGTCTGAAAAATAGGAGAAGCATGAAGTAGTGTGGAAAAACATGAAGGGCCTGAAAAGGTGTGAAAAACATGAAGAGCCTCAAAAGGTAGTCAAAAATGAGATGAGCATGAAACGGTCTGAAAAATAGGAGGAGCATGAAGTGGTGTTCAAAAACAGGAAGAGACTGAAAAGTTGTGAAAAATATGAAGAGCTTCAAAAGGTGTCAAAATGTGAGGAGCATGAAACGGTCTGAAAAATAGGAGGAGCATGAAGCGGTGTTCAAAAACATGAAGAGCCTGAAAAGGTGTGAAAAATATGAAGAGCTTCAAAGGTGTGAAAATATGAGGAGCATGAAACGATCTGAAAAATAGAAGCAGCGTGAAACGGTCTGAAAAACATGAAGAGCCTGAAAAGGTGTGAAAAATATGAACAGCTTCAAAAGGTGTGAAAAATATGAAGACATTCAAAGGTGTCAAAATTATGAGGAGCAAGAAACGGTCTGAAAATAGGAGGAGCATGAAACGTTGTTGAAAAACATGAAGAGCCTGAAAAGCTGTGAAAAATATGAAGAGCTACAAAAGGTGTCAAAAATATGAGGAGCATGAAACGGTCGGAAAAATAGGAGGATCATGAAGCGGTGTTGAAAAAAATGAAGAGCCTGAAAGGGTGTGAAAAATATGAAGAGCTTCAAAAGGTGTCAAAAATATGAGGAGCATGAAACATTCTGAAAAATAGGAGGAGCATGAAACCGTGTTCAAAAATATGAAGAGTCTGAAAAGGTCTGAAAAATATGAAGAGCTTCAGAAGGTGTGAAATACATGAGGAGCATGAAACGGTCTGAAAAACAGGAGGAGCATGAAGCGGTGTTCAAAAACATGAAGCGCCTGAAAAGGTGTGAAATATATGAAGAGCTTCAAAAAGTGTCAAGAATGAGATTAGCAGGAAATGGTCTGAAAAATAGGAGGAGCATGAAGCGGTGTAGAAAAACATTAAGAGCCTGAAAAGGTGTGAGAAATATGAAGAGTTTCAAAAGGTCTGAAAAATATGAAGAGCTTCAAAAGGTGTGAAATATATGAGGAGCATGAAACGTTCTGAAAAATAGGAAGAGCATGAAGCGGTGTTCAAAAAAATGAAGAGCCTGAAAAGGTGTGAAAAATATGAAGAGCTTCAAAAAGTGTCAAAAATATGAAGAGCTTCAAAAGATGTGAAATACATGAGGAGCATGAAACGCTCTGAAAAAGAGGAGGAGCATGAAGCGGTGTTCAAAAACATGAAGCGCCTGAAAAGGTGTGAAAAATATGAAGAGCTTCAAAAGGTGTCAAATATATGAGGAGCATGAAACGGTCTGAAAAATAGGAGGAGCATGAAGCGGTGTTCAAAAACATGAAGAGCCTGAAAAGGTGTGAAAAATATGAACAGCTTCAAAAGGTGTGAAAAATATGAAGACATTCAAAGGTGTCAAAATTATGAGGAGCAAGAAACGGTCTGAAAATAGGAGGAGCATGAAACGTTGTTGAAAAACATGAAGAGCCTGAAAAGGTGTGAAAAATATGAAGAGCTACAAAAGGTGTCAAAAATATGAGGAGCATGAAACGGTCTGAAAAATAAGAGGATCATGAAGCGGTGTTGAAAAACATGAAGAGCCTGAAAAGGTGTGAAAAATATGAATAGCTTCAAAAGGTGTCAAAAATATGAGGAGCATGAAACAGTCTGAAAAATATGAGGAGCATGAAATGGTGTTCAAAAACATGAAGAGCCTGAAAAGGTGTGAAAAATATGAAGAGCTTCAAAAGGTGTGAAATACATGAGGAGCATGAAACGGTCTGAAAAATAGGAGGAGCATGAAGCGGTGTTGAAAAACATGAAGAGCCTGAAAAGGTGTGAAAAATATGAAGAGCTTCAAAAGGTGTGAAAAATATGAGGATCATGAAACGGTCTGAAAAATAGGAAGAGCATGAAGCTGTGTTGAAAAACATGAAGAGCCTGGAAGGGTGTAAAAAATATGAAGAGCTTCAAAAGGTGTCAAAAATATAAGGAACATGAAACGGTCTGAAAAATAGGAGCATGAAGTGGTGTTGAAAATCATGAAGAACCTGAAAACGGGTGTAAAATATGAAGACCCGCAAAATGTGTGAAATACATAGGAGCATGAAACGGTCTGAAATATAGGAGGAGCAGGAAGCGGTGTTCAAAAATATGAAGAGCCTTAAAATTTGTGAAAACTATGAAGCGCTTCAGAAGGTGTCAAAAATGAGATGAGCATGAAACGGTCTGAAAAATAGGAGGAGCATGAAGTGGTGTTGAAAATCATTAAGAGCCTGAAAATGTGTGAAATATATGAAGAGCTTCAAAAGATTTCAGAAATGAGAGGAGCATGAAACGGTCTGAAAAATAGGAGGAGCATAAAGCGGTGTTTAAAAACATGAAGAGCCTGAAAAGGTGTGAAAAATATGAATAGTTTCAAAAGATGTGAAAAATATGAGGAACTTCAAAAGCTGTCAAAAAAGGGATGAGCATGAAACAGTCTGAGAAATAGGAGAAGCATGAAGTGGTGTTGAAAAACATGAAGAGCTTGAAAAAGTGTGAAATATATGAAGAGCTTCAAAAGGTGTGAAAAATATGAAGAGCTTCAAAAGGTGTCAAAAATATGAGGAGCATGAAACGGTCTGAAAAATAGGAGGAGCATTGTAACATTGTTGAAAAAATTGAAGAGCCTGAAAAGGGGTGAAAAATATGAAGAGCTTCAAAAGGTGTCAAAAATATGAGGAGCATGAAAAGGTCTGAAAAATAGGAGGAGCATGAAGCGGTGTTGAAAAATATGAAGAGCCTGAAAAGGTGTGAAAAATATGAAGAGCTTCAAAAGGTTTCAAAAATATAAGGAACATGAAATGGTCTGAAAAATAGTAGGAGCATGAAACGGTGTTCAAAAAGATGAGAAGCCTGAAAAGGTGTGAAAAATATGAAAAGCTTCAAAATGTGTGAAATACATGAGGAGCATGAAACGGTCTGAAAAATAGGAGGAGCATGAAGCGTTGTTGAAAAACATGAAGAGCCTGAAAAGGTGTGAAAAACATAAAGAGCTTCAAAAGGTGTCAAAAATATGAGGAAAATGAAACGGTCTGAAAAATAGGAGGAGCATGAAGTGCGGTTGAAAATCATGAAGAGTCTGAAAAGGTGTGTAAAATGTGAAGAGCTTCAAAAGGAGTGAAATACATGAGGAGCATGAAACCGTCTGAATTATAGTAGGAGCATGAAGCGGTGTTCATAAACATGAAGAGCCTGAAAAGGTGTGAAATATATGAAGAGCTTCAAAAGGTGTGAAAAATATGAAGAGCTTCAAAAGGTGTGAAAACTATGAAGAGCTTCAAAAGGTGTGAAAAATAAGAAGAGCTTCAAAAGATGTGAAATACATGAGGAGCATGAAACGGTATGAAAAATAGGAGGAACATGAAGCAGTGTTGAAAAACATGAAAACCTGAAAAGGTGTGAAAAATATGAAGGGCTTCAAAAGGTGACAAGTATATGAGGAGCATGAAACGGTCTGAAAAATAGGAGGAGGATGAAGCGGTGTTCAAAAAAATGAAGAGACTGAAAAGGTGTGAAATATATGAAGAGCCTCAAAACGTGTCAAAAACAAGAGGAGCATGAAACGGTCTGAGCAATAGGAGGAGCATGAAGCGGTGTTGAAAAACATGAAGAGACTTAAAACGTGTGAAATATATGAAGAGCTTCAAAAGATGTGAAATACATGAGGAACATGAAACGGTCTGAAAAATATGAGGAGCAGGAAGTGGTGTTGAAAAACATGAAGAGCCTGAAAATGTGTGAAAAATATGAAGAGCTTCAAAAGCTGTGAAAAATATGAGGAGCATGAAACGGTCTGAAAAATAGGAGGAGCATGAAGCCGTGTTGAAAAACAAGAAGAGCCTGAAAGGGTGTAACAAATATGAAGAGCTTCAGAAGGTGTCAAAAATGAGATGAGCATGAAACGGTCTGAAAAATAGGAGGAGCATGAAGTGGTGTTGAAAAACATGAAGATCCTGAAAAAGTGTGAAATATATGAAGAGCTTCAAAAGGTGTGAAGTACATGAGGAGAATGAAACCGTCCGAAAAATAGGAGGAGCATGAAGCCGTGTTGAAAAACATGAAGAGCCTGAAAGGGTGTAACAAATATGAAGAGCTTCAGAAGGTGTCAAAAATGACATGAGCATGAAACGGTCTGAAAAATAGGAGGAGCATGAAGCGGTGTTCCAATAAATGAAGAGCCTGAAAAGGTGTGAAATATATGAAGAGATTCAAAAGGTGTCAAAAATATGAGGAGCACGTAACGGTTTGGAAAATAGGACGAGCATGAAGTGGTGTTGAAAAACATGAAGAGCCTGAAAAGGTGTGAAAAATATGAAGAGCTTCAAAAGGTGTCAAAAATATGAGGAGCATGAAACCGTCTGAAAAATAGGAGGAGCATGAAGTGGTGTTGAAAAACAGAAGAGCCTGAAAAGGTGTGAAAAATATGAAGAGCTTCAAAAGGTGTCAAAAATATGAGGAGCATGAAACGGTCTGAAAAATAGGAGGAGCATTGTAACATTGTTGAAAAAATTGAAGAGCCTGAAAAGGGGTGAAAAATATGAAGAGCTTCAAAAGGTGTCAAAAATATGAGGAGCATGAAAAGGTCTGAAAAATAGGAGGAGCATGAAGTGTTGTTGAAAAACATGAAGAGCCTGAAAAGGTGTGAAAAACATAAAGAGCTTCAAAAGGTGTCAAAAATATGAGGAAAATGAAACGGTCTGAAAATAGGAGGAGCATGAAGTGCGGTTGAAAATCATGAAGAGTCTGAAAAGGTGTGTAAAATGTGAAGAGCTTCAAAAGGAGTGAAATACATGAGGAGCATGAAACCGTCTGAATTATAGTAGGAGCATGAAGCGGTGTTCATAAACATGAAGAGCCTGAAAAGGTGTGAAATATATGAAGAGCTTCAAAAGGTGTGAAAAATATGAAGAGCTTCAAAAGGTGTGAAAACTATGAAGAGCTTCAAAAGGTGTGAAAAATAAGAAGAGCTTCAAAAGATGTGAAATACATGAGGAGCATGAAACGGTATGAAAAATAGGAGGAACATGAAGCAGTGTTGAAAAACATGAAAACCTGAAAAGGTGTGAAAAATATGAAGGGCTTCAAAAGGTGACAAGTATATGAGGAGCATGAAACGGTCTGAAAAATAGGAGGAGGATGAAGCGGTGTTCAAAAAAATGAAGAGCCTGAAAAGGTGTGAAATATATGAAGAGCCTCAAAACGTGTCAAAAATAAGAGGAGCATGAAACGGTCTGAGCAATAGGAGGAGCATGAAGCGGTGTTGAAAAACATGAAGAGACTTAAAACGTGTGAAATATATGAAGAGCTTCAAAAGATGTGAAATACATGAGGAGCATGAAACGGTCTGAAAAATATGAGGAGCAGGAAGTTCTGTTGAAAAACATGAAGAGCCTGAAAATGTGTGAAAAATATGAAGAGCTTCAAAAGCTGTGAAAATTATGAGGAGCATGAAACGGTCTGAAAAATAGGAGGAGCATGAAGCCGTGTTGAAAAACAAGAAGAGCCTGAAAGGGTGTAACAAATATGAAGAGCTTCAGAAGGTGTCAAAAATGAGATGAGCATGAAACGGTCTGAAAAATAGGAGGAGCATGAAGTGGTGTTGAAAAACATGAAGATCCTGAAAAAGTGTGAAATATATGAAGAGCTTCAAAAGGTGTGAAGTACATGAGGAGAATGAAACCGTCCGAAAAATAGGAGGAGCATGAAGCCGTGTTGAAAAACATGAAGAGCCTGAAAGGGTGTAACAAATATGAAGAGCTTCAGAAGGTGTCAAAAATGAGATGAGCATGAAACGGTCTGAAAAATAGGAGGAGCATGAAGCGGTGTTCCAATAAATGAAGAGCCTGAAAAGGTGTGAAATATATGAAGAGATTCAAAAGGTGTCAAAAATATGAGGAGCACGTAACGGTTTGGAAAATAGGACGAGCATGAAGTGGTGTTGAAAAACATGAAGAGCCTGAAAAGATGTGAAAAATATGAAGAGCTTCAAAAGGTGTCCACAATATGAGGAGCATGAAACTGTCTAAGAAATAGGAGGAGCATGAAGTGGTGCTGAAAAACATGAAGAGCCTAAAAGGTGTGAAAAATATGAAAAGCTTCAAAAGATGTCATAAATATGAGGAGCATGAAACGGTGAAAAATTGGAGGATCATGAAGCGGTGTTGAAAAACATGAAGGGCCTGAAAAGTTGTGAAAAATATGAAGAGCTTCAAAAGGTGTCAAAAATGTGAGGAGCATGAAACGGTCTGAAAAATAGGAGGAGCATGAAACCGTGTCAAAAACATGAAGAGCCTGAAAAGGTGTGAAAAATGAAGAGCTTCAAAAGGAGTGAAATACATGAGAAGCATGAAACGGTCTGAAAAATAGGAGGAGCATGAAGCGGTGTTGAAAAAGATGAAGAGCATGAAAAGGTGTGAAAAATATGAAGAGCTTCAAAAGGTGTCAAAACTATGAGGAGCAGGAAAAGGTCTGAAAAATAGGAGCAGCATGAAACGGTGTTCAAAACATGAAGATCCTGAAAAGTTGTGAAAAACATGAAGAGCTTCAAAAGGTGTGAAAAATTAGATTAGCATGAAAAGGTCTGAAAAAATAGGAGGAGCATGAAGTGGTGTTGAAAAACATGAAGAGTCTGAAAAAGTGTAAAATATATGAAGAGCTTCAAAAGGTGTGAAAAATATTAGGAGCTTCAAAAGAGGTCAAAAATATGAGGAGCATGAAACGGTCTGAAAAATAGGAGGAGCATGAAAGGGTCTGAAAAATGGGAGGAGCATGAAGCGGATTTGAAAATCATGAAGATCCTGAAAACGTGTGAAAAACATGAAGAGCTTAAAAGTTGTGAGAAATATGAAGAGCTTCAAGGTGTCAAAAATGAGACGAGCATGAAACGGTCTGGAAAGTAGGACGAGCATGAAGCGGTGTTGAAAAACATGAAGAGCCAGAAAAGGTGTGAAAAATATGAAGAGTTTAAAAAGCTGTCAAAAATATGAGGAGCAAGAAACGGTGTTGAAAAACATGAAGAGCCTGAAAATGTGTGAAAAATATGAAGAGCTTCAAAAGGTGTCAAAAATATGAGGAGCATGAAACGGTCAAAAAAATAGGAGGAGCATGAGACGTTGATGATAAACATGAAGAGCATGAAAAGGTGTGAAAAATATGAAGAGTTTAAAAAGGTGTCAAAAATATGAGGAGCAAGAAACGGTCTAAAAATAGGAAGAGCATGAAGCGGTGTTCAAAAACATGAAGAGCCTGAAAAGGTGTGAAACATATGAGGAGCATGAAACGGTCTGAAAAATAGGAGGAGCATGAAGCGGTGTTGAAAAACATGAAGAGCCTTAAGGTGTGAAATATATGAAGAGCTTCAAAAGGTGTCAAAAAATGAGGAGCATGAATCGGTCTGAAAAACAGGAGGAGCATTAAGCGGTGTTGAAAAAAATGAAGAGCCTGAAAAGGTGTGAAAAATATGAAGAGCTTCAAAAGGTGTCAAATATATGAGGAGCATGAAACGGTCTTAAAAAGTAGGAGAAGCATGAAGTGTTGTTGAAAAATATGAAGAGCCTGAAAAGGTGTGAAAAATATGAGGAGTTTCAAAAGGTATCAAAAATATGAGGAGCATGAAACGGTCTGAAAAATAGGAGGAGCATGAAGCGGTGTTGAAAAACATGAAGAACCTGAAAAGGTGTGAAAAATAGGAGGAGCTTCAAAAGGTGACAAAAATATGAGGAGCATGAGACGGTCTGAACATACGAGGAGCATGAAGCGGTGTTCAAAAACATGAAGAGCCTGAAAAGGTGTGAAAAATATGAAGAGCTTCAAAACGTGTGAAAAATGAGATGAGCATGAAACGGTCTGAAAAATAGGAGGAGCATGAAGCGGTGTTCAAAAACATGAAGAGCCTGAAAAAGTGTGAAAAATATGAAGAGCTTCAAAAGGTGTTCAAAAATATGAGGAGCATGAAACGGTCTGAAAAATATGAGGAACATGAAGCAGTGTTGAAAAACATGAAGAGCCTGAAAAGGTGTGAAAAATAGGAGGAGCTTCAAAAGGTGTCAAAAATATGAGGAGCATGAAATGGTCTGAACATACGAGGAGCATGAAGCGGTGTTCAAAAACATGAAGAGCCTGAAAAGATGTGAAAAATATGAAGAGCTTCAAAACGTGTGAAAAATGAGATGAGCATGAAACGGTCTGAAAAATAGGAGGAGCATGAAGCGGTGTTCAAAATCATGAAGAGCCTGAAAAGGTGTGAAAAATATGAAGAGCTTCAAACTGTGTCAAAAATAAGAGGAGCATGAAACGGTTCGAAAAATAGGAGGAGCATGAAACGGTGTTCAAAACATGAAGAGCATGAAAACGTGTGAAAAATATGAAGAGCTTCAAAAGGTGTCAAAAATATGAGGAGCATGAAACGGTCTGAAAAATAGGAGGAGCATGAAGCAGTGTTGAAAAACATGAAGAGCCTGAAATAGTGTGAAAAATAGGAAGAGCTTCAAAAGTTGTGAAAAATGTGAAGAGCTTCAAAAGGTGTAAAAAATGAGATGAGCATGAAACGGTCTGTAAAATAGGAGGAGCATGAAACGGTGTTCAAAACATGAAGAGCCTGAAAAGGTGTGAAAAATATGAAGAGCTTCAAAAGGTGTGAAAAATATGAGGAGCATGAAACGGTGAAAAATAGGAGGAGCATAAAGTGATATTCAAAACATGAAGAGCCTGAAAAGGTGTGAAAAATATGAAGAGCTTTAAAAGGTGTCAAAAATATGAGGAGCATGAAACGGTCTCAAAATTAGGAGGAGCATGAAGCGCTATTCAAATATATGGAGATGCTGAAAAGGTACTAAAAATATGAAGAGCTTCAAAAGGTGTCAAAAATATGAAGAGCATGAAACGTTCTGAAAAAATAGTAGCATGAAACGGTGTTCAAAAACATGAAGAGCCTGGAAAGGTGTGAAAAATATGAAGAGCATCAAAACGTGTCAAAATTATGAGGAGCATGAAACGATCTGAAAAATAGGAGGAGCATGAAGCAGTGGTAAAAACATGAAGAGCCTGAAAACCTGTGGAAAATATTAAGAGCTTCAAAAGGTGTGAAAAATATGAAGAGCTTCAAAAGGTGTAATAGTGAGATGAGCATGAAACTGTCTGAAAAATAGGAGGAGCATGACGAGGTGTTGAATAACATTAAGACTGAAAAGTTGTGAAAAATATGAAGAGCTTCAAAAGGTGTCAAAAATATGAGGAGCATGAAACGGTCTGAAAAATAGGAGGAGCATGAAGCGGTGTTGAAAAATATGAAGAGCCTGAAAAGGTGTGAAAAATATGAAGAGCTTCAAAAGGTGTGAAAAATATGAAGAGCTTCAAAATGTGGCAAAAATATGAGGAGCATGAAACTTTCTCAAAATTAGGAGGAACATGACGGTGTTCAAAAACCTGAAGAGCCTGGAATGGTGTGAAAAATATGAAGAGCCTCAAAAGGTGACAAAAATATGAGGAGCATGAAACGGTCTGAAATATAGGAGGATCATGAAGCAGTGTTGAAATACATGAAGAGCCTGAAAATGTGTGAAAAATATGAAGAGCTACAAAAGGTGTGAAAAATATGAAGAGCTTCAAAAGGTGTCAAAAATGAGATGAGCATGAAACGGTCTGAAAAATAGGAGGAGCATGAAGTGGTGTTGAAAAACATGAAGAACCTAAAAGGTGTGAAATATATGAAGAGCTTCAAAATGTGTCAAAAATATGAGGAGCATAAAAGTGTCTGAAATATAGGAGGATCATGAAGCGGTGTTCAAAAATATGAAGAGCCTGAAAAGGTGTGAAAAATATGAAGAGCTTCAAAACGTGTGAAAAATGAGATGAGCATGAAACGGTCTGAAAAATAGGAGGAGCATGAAGCGGTGTTCAAAATCATGAAGAGCCTGAAAAGGTGTGAAAAATATGAAGAGCTTCAAACTGTGTCAAAAATAAGAGGAGCATGAAACGGTACAAAAAATAGGAGGAGCATGAAGCAGTGTTGAAAAACATGAAGAGCCTGAAATAGTGTGAAAAATATGAAGAGCTTCAAAAGTTGTGAAAAATATGAAGAGCTTCAAAAGGTGTAAAAAATGAGATGAGCATGAAACGGTCTGTAAAATAGGAGGAGCATGAAACGGTGTTCAAAACATGAAGAGCCTGAAAAGGTGTGAAAAATATGAAGAGCTTCAAAAGGTGTGAAAAATATGAGGAGCATGAAACGGTGAAAAATAGGAGGAGCATAAAATGATGTTCAAAAACATGAAGAGCCTGAAAAGTTGTGAAAAATATGAAGAGCTTTAAAAGGTGTCAAAAATATGAGGAGCATGAAACGGTCTCAAAATTAGGAGGAGTATGAAGCGGTATTCAAATATATGGAGACCCTGAAAAGGTACTAAAAACATGAAGAGCTTCAAAAGGTGTCAAAAATATGAAGAGCATGAAACGTTCTGAAAAAATAGTAGCACGAAACGGTGTTCAAAAACATGAAGATCCTGGAAAGTTGTGAAAAATATGAAGAGCATCAAAACGTGTCAAAAATATGAGGAGCATGAAACGGTCTGAAAATATGAGGAGAATGAAGTGGTGTTCAAAAACATGAAGAGATTGAAAAGGTGTGAAATATATGAAGAGCTTCAAAAAGTGTGAAATTCATGAGGAGCATGAAACGGTCTCAAAAATAGGAGGAGCATGAAGCGGTGTTCAAAAATATGATGAGCCTGAAAAGGTGTGAAAAATATGAAGAACTTCAAAAGGTGTCACAACTTTGAGGAGCATGAAACGGCCTGAAAAATATGAGCAGCATGAAGTGGTGTTGAAAAACATGAAGAGCATGAAAAGGTGTGAAAAATATGAAGAGCTTCAAAAGGTGTCAAAAATATGAAGAGCATCAAAAGGTTTCAAAAATGAGATGAGCATGAAACGGTCTGAAAAATGTGAGGAGCATGAAGCGGTGTTCAAAAACATGAAGAGCCTGAAACAGTGTGAAAAATATGAAGAGCTACAAAAGGTGTGCAAAATATGAAGAGCTTCAAGAGGTGTAAAAAATGAGATGACCATGAAACGGTCTGCAAAATAGGAGGAGCATGAAACGTTCTGAAAAATAGGAGGAGCATGAAACGGTCTTAAAAATAGGAGGGGCATGAAGCGGTGTTCAAAAACATGGAGAGCCTGAAAAGGTGTGAAAAATAGGAGGAGCATGAAACGGTCTCAAAAATAGGAGGAGCATGAAGCGGTGTTCAAAAACATGGAGAGCCTGAAAATGTGTGAAAAATATGAAGAGCTTCAAACGGTGTCAAAAATAAGAGGAGCATGAAACGGTCTGAAAAATAGGAGGAGCATGAAGCAGTGTTGAAAAACATGAAGAGCCTGAAAAGGTGTGAAAAATATGAAGAGCTTCAAAAGCTGTGAAAAATATGAAGAGCTTCAAAAGGTGTAAAAAATGAGATGAGCATGAAACGGTCTGTAAAATAGGAGGAGCATGAAGCGGTGTTCAAAACATGAAGAGCCTGAAAAGGTGTGAAAAATATGAAGAGCTTCAAAAGGTGTGAAAAATATGAGGAGCATGAAACGGTGAAAAATAGGAGGAGCATAAAGTGATGTTCAAAAACATGAAGAGCCTGAAAAGGTGTCAAAAATATGAAGAGCTTTAAAAGGTGTCAAAAATATGAAGAGCATGAAACGTTCTGAAAAAATAGTAGCATGAAACAGTGTTCAAAAACATTAAGAGCCTGGAAAGGTGTGAAAAATATGAAGAGCATCAAAACGTGTGAAAATTATGAGGAGCATGAAACGGTCTGAAAAATAGAAGGAGCATGAAGCAGTGTTAAAAACATGAAGAGCCTGAAAACCTGTGGAAAATATTAAGAGCTTCAAAAGGTGTGAAAAATATGAAGAGCTTCAAAAGGTGTCAAAAACATGAGGAGCGTGAAACGTTCTGAAAAATAGGAGGAGCATGAAATGGTGTTCGAAAACATGAACAGCCTGAAAAGATGTGAAAAATATGAAGAGCTTCAAAAGGTGTCAAAAATATGAGGAGCATGAAACGGTCTGAAAATAGGAGGAGAATGAAGTGGTGTTCAAAAACATGAAGAGATTGAAAAGGTGTGAAATATATGAAGAGCTTCAAAAGGTGTGAAAAATATGAGGAGCATGAAACGGTGAAAAATAGGAGGAGCATAAAGTGATGTTCAAAAACATGAAGAGCCTGAAAAGGTGTCAAAAATATGAAGAGCTTTAAAAGGTGTCAAAAATATGAAGAGCATGAAACGTTCTGAAAAAATAGTAGCATGAAGCGGTGTTCAAAAACATGAAGAGCCTGAAAAGATGTGAAAAATATGAAGAGCTTCAAAACGTGTGAAAAATGAGATGAGCATGAAACGGTCTGAAAAATAGGAGGAGCATGAAGCGGTGTTCAAAATCATGAAGAGCCTGAAAAGGTGTGAAAAATATGAAGAGCTTCAAACGGTGTCAAAAATAAGAGGAGCATGAAACGGTCTGAAAAATATGCGGAGCATGAAGCAGTGTTGAAAAACATGAAGAGCCTGAAAAGGTGTGAAAAATATGAAGAGCTTCAAACGGTGTCAAAAATAAGAGGACCATGAAACGGTCCAAAAAATAGGAGGAGCATGAAGCAGTGTTGAAAAACATGAAGAGCCTGAAAAGGTGTGAAATATATGAAGAGCTTGAAAAGTTGTGAAAAATATGAAGTGCTTCAAAAGGTGTAAAAAATGAGATGAGCATGAAACGGTCTGTAAAATAGGAGGAGCATGAAGCGGTGTTCAAAACATGAAGAGCCTGAAAAGGTGTGAAAAATATGAAGAGCTTCCAAAGGTGTGAAAAATATGAGGAGCATGAAACGGTGAAAAATAGGAGGAGCATAAAGTGATGTTCAAAAACATGAAGAGCCTGAAAAGGTGTCAAAAATATGAAGAGCTTTAAAAGGTGTCAAAAATATGAAGAGCATGAAACGTTCTGAAAAAATAGTAGCATGAAACAGTGTTCAAAAACATTAAGAGCCTGGAAAGGTGTGAAAAATATGAAGAGCATCAAAACGTGTGAAAATTATGAGGAGCATGAAACGGTCTGAAAAATAGAAGGAGCATGAAGCAGTGTTAAAAACATGAAGAGCCTGAAAACCTGTGGAAAATATTAAGAGCTTCAAAAGGTGTGAAAAATATGAAGAGCTTCAAAAGGTGTCAAAAACATGAGGAGCGTGAAACGTTCTGAAAAATAGGAGGAGCATGAAATGGTGTTCGAAAACATGAACAGCCTGAAAAGATGTGAAAAATATGAAGAGCTTCAAAAGGTGTCAAAAATATGAGGAGCATGAAACGGTCTGAAAATAGGAGGAGAATGAAGTGGTGTTCAAAAACATGAAGAGATTGAAAAGGTGTGAAATATATGAAGAGCTTCAAAAGGTGTGAAAAATATGAGGAGCATGAAACGGTGAAAAATAGGAGGAGCATAAAGTGATGTTCAAAAACATGAAGAGCCTGAAAAGGTGTCAAAAATATGAAGAGCTTTAAAAGGTGTCAAAAATATGAAGAGCATGAAACGTTCTGAAAAAATAGTAGCATGAAGCGGTGTTCAAAAACATGAAGAGCCTGAAAAGATGTGAAAAATATGAAGAGCTTCAAAACGTGTGAAAAATGAGATGAGCATGAAACGGTCTGAAAAATAGGAGGAGCATGAAGCGGTGTTCAAAATCATGAAGAGCCTGAAAAGGTGTGAAAAATATGAAGAGCTTCAAACGGTGTCAAAAATAAGAGGAGCATGAAACGGTCTGAAAAATATGCGGAGCATGAAGCAGTGTTGAAAAACATGAAGAGCCTGAAAAGGTGTGAAAAATATGAAGAGCTTCAAACGGTGTCAAAAATAAGAGGACCATGAAACGGTCCAAAAAATAGGAGGAGCATGAAGCAGTGTTGAAAAACATGAAGAGCCTGAAAAGGTGTGAAATATATGAAGAGCTTGAAAAGTTGTGAAAAATATGAAGTGCTTCAAAAGGTGTAAAAAATGAGATGAGCATGAAACGGTCTGTAAAATAGGAGGAGCATGAAGCGGTGTTCAAAACATGAAGAGCCTGAAAAGGTGTGAAAAATATGAAGAGCTTCCAAAGGTGTGAAAAATATGAGGAGCATGAAACGGTGAAAAATAGGAGGAGCATAAAGTGATGTTCAAAAACATGAAGAGCCTGAAAAGGTGTGAAAAATATGAAGAGCTTTAAAAGGTGTCAAATATATGAGGAGCATGAAACGGTCTCAAAATTAGGAGGAGTATGAAGCGGTATTCAAATATATGGAGATCCTGAAAAGGTACTAAAAATATGAAGAGCTTCAAAAGGTGTCAAAAATATGAAGAGCATGAAACGTTCTGAAAAAATAGTAGCATGAAACGGTGTTCAAAAACATGAAGAGCCTGGAAAGGTGTGAAAAATATGAAGAGCATCAAAACGTGTCAAAAATATGAGGAGCATGAAACGGTCTGAAAAATAGGAGGAGCATGAAGCAGTGTTAAAAACATGAAGAGCCTGAAAACCTGTGGAAAACATTAAGAGCTTAAAAAGGTGTGAAAAATATGAAGAGCTTCAAAAGGTGTAATAGTGAGATGAGCATGAAACGGTCTGAAAAATAGGTCGAGCATGACGAGGTGTTGAAAAACATGAAGAGACTGAAAAGGTGTGAAAAATATGAAGAGCTTCAAAAGGTGTCAAAAACATGAGGAGCGTGAAACGTTCTGAAAAATAGGAGGAGCATGAAATGGTGTTCGAAAACATGAACAGCCTGAAAAGATGTGAAAAATATGAAGAGCTTCAAAAGGTGTCAAAAATATGAGGAGCATGAAACGGTCTGAAAATAGGAGGAGAATGAAGTGGTGTTCAAAAACATGAAGAGATTGAAAAGGTGTGAAATATATGAAGAGCTTCAAAAGGTGTGAAATTCATGAGGAGCATGAAACGGTCTCAAAAATAGGAGGAGCATGAAGCGGTGTTCAAAAATATGAAGAGCCTGAAAAGGTGTGAAAAATATGAAGAACTTCAAAAGGTGTCACAACTTTGAGGAGCATGAAACGGCCTGAAAAATATGAGCAGCATGAAGTGGTGTTGAAAAACATGAAGAGCATGAAAAGGTGTGAAAAATATGAAGAGCTTCAAAAGGTGTCAAAAATATGAAGAGCATCAAAAGGTTTCAAAAATGAGATGAGCATGAAACGGTCTGAAAAATATGAGGAGCATGAAGCGGTGTTCAAAAACATGAAGAGCCTGAAAAAGTGTGAAAAATTTGAAGAGCTACAAAAGGTGTGAAAATATGAGGAGCATGAAACGGTGAAAAATAGGAGGAGCATAAAGTGATGTTCAAAAACATGAAGAGCCTGAAAAGGTGTCAAAAATATGAAGAGCTTTAAAAGGTGTCAAAAATATAAAGAGCATGAAACGTTCTGAAAAAATAGTAGCATGAAACGGTGTTCAAAAACATGAAGAGCCTGGAAAGGTGTGAAAAATATGAAGAGCATCAAAACGTGTCAAAATTAGGAGGAGCATGAAACGGTCTGAAAAATAGAAGGAGCATGAAGCAGTGTTAAAAACATGAAGAGCCTGAAAACCTGTGGAAAATATTAAGAGCTTCAAAAGGTGTGAAAAATATGAAGAGCTTCAAAAGGTGTAATAGTGAGATGAGCATGAAACGGTCTGAAAAATAGGAGGAGCATGACGAGGTGTTGAAAAACATTAAGAGACTGAAAAGGTGTGAAAAATATGAAGAGCTTCAAAAGGTGTCAAAAATATGAGGAGCATGAAACGGTCTGAAAAATAGGAGGAGCATGAAGCGGTGTTGAAAAACATGAAGAGCCTGAAATGGTGTGAAAAATATGAAGAGCTTCAAACGGTGTCAAAAATAAGAGGAGCATGAAACGGTCTGAAAAATAGGAGGAGCATGAAGCACTGTTGAAAAACATGAAGAGCCTGAAAAGGTGTGAAAAATATGAAGAGCTTCAAACGGTGTCAAAAATAAGAGGACCCTGAAACGGTCCAAAAAATAGGAGGAGCATGAAGCAGTGTTGAAAAACATGAAGAGCCTGAAAAGGTGTGAAATATATGAAGAGCTTCAAAAGTTGTGAAAAATATGAAGTGCTTCAAAAGGTGTAAAAAATGAGATGAGCATGAAACGGTCTGTAAAATAGGAGGAGCATGAAGCGGTGTTCAAAACATGAAGAGCCTGAAAAGGTGTGAAAAATATGAAGAGCTTCAAAAGGTGTGAAAAATATGAGGAGCATGAAACGGTGAAAAATAGGAGGAGCATAAAGTGATGTTCAAAAACATGAAGAGCCTGAAAAGGTGTGAAAAATATGAAGAGCTTTAAAAGGTGTCAAATATATGAGGAGCATGAAACGGTCTCAAAGTTAGGAGGAGCATGAAGCGGTATTCAAATATATGGAGATCCTGAAAAGGTACTAAAAATATGAAGAGCTTCAAAAGGTGTCAAAAATATGAAGAGCATGAAACGTTCTGAAAAAATAGTAGCATGAAACGGTGTTCAAAAACATGAAGACCCTGGAAAGGTGTGAAAAATATGAGGAGCATCAAAACGTGTCAAAAATATGAGGAGCATGAAACGGTCTGAAAAATAGGAGGAGCATGAAGCAGTGTTAAAAACATGGAGAGCCTGAAAACCTGTGGAAAACATTAAGAGCTTCAAAGGTGTGAAAAATATGAAGAACTTCAAAAGGTGTAATAGTGAGATGAGCAGGAAACGGTCTGAAAAATAGGTCGAGCATGAGGAGGTGTTGAAAAACATGAAGAGACTGAAAAGGTGTGAAAAATATGAAGAGCATCAAAACGTATCAAAAATATGAGGTGCATGAAACGGTCTGAAAAATAGGAGGAGCATGAAGCAGTGTTGAAAAACATGAAGAGCCTGAAAAAGTGTGAAAAATATGAAGAGCTTCAAAAGTTGTGAAAAATATGAAGAGCTTCAAAAGGTGTAAAAAATGACATGAGCATGAAACGGTCTGTAAAATAGGAGGAGCATGAAACGGTGTTCAAAACATGAAGAGCCTGAAAAGGTGTGAAAAATATGAAGAGCTTCAAAAGGTGTGAAAAATATGAGGAGCTTGAAACGGTGAAACATAGGAGGAGCATAAAGTGATGTTCAAAAACATGAAGAGCCTGAAAAGGTGTGAAAAATATGAAGAGCTTTAAAAGGTGTCAAAAATATGAGGAGCATGAAACGGTCTCAAAATTAGGAGGAGCATGAAGCGCTATTCAAATATATGGAGATCCTGAAAAGGTACTAAAAATATGAAGAGCTTCAAAAGGTGTCAAAAATATGAAGAGCATGAAACGTTCTGAAAAAATAGTAGCATGAAACGGTGTTCAAAAACATGAAGAGCCTGGAAAGGTGTGAAAAATATGAAGAGCATCAAAACGTGTCAAAATTATGAGGAGCATGAAACGATCTGAAAAATAGGAGGAGCATGAAGCAGTGTTAAAAACATGAAGAGCCTGAAAACCTGTGGAAAATATTAAGAGCTACAAAAGGTGTGAAAAATATGAAGAGCTTCAAAAGGTGTAATAGTGAGATGAGCATGAAACTGTCTGAAAAATAGGAGGAGCATGACGAGGTGTTGAAAAACATTAAGACTGAAAAGTTGTGAAAAATATGAAGAGCTTTAAAAGGTGTCAAAAATATGAGGAGCATGAAACGGTCTGAAAAATAGGAGGAGCATGAAGCGGTGTTGAAAAATATGAAGAGCCTGAAATGGTGTGAAAAATATGAAGTGCTTCAAAAGGTGTCAAAAATATGAGGAGCATGTAACGGTCTGAAAAATAGGAGGCGCATGAAGCAGTGTTGAAAAACATGAAGAGCCTGAAAACGTGTGAAAAATATGAAGAGCTTCAAAAGGTGTGAAAAATATGAGGAGCATGAAACTGTCTCAAATTTAGGAGGAACATGACGGTGTTCAAAAACCTGAAGAGCCTGGAATGGTGTGAAAAATATGAAGAGCTTCAAAACGTGTGAAAAATGAGATGAGCATGAAACGGTCTGAAAAATAGGAGGAGCATGAAGCGGTGTTCAAAATCATGAAGAGCATGAAAAGGTGTGAAAAATATGAAGAGCTTCAAACTGTGTCAAAAATAAGAGGAGCATGAAACGGTCCAAAAAATAGGAGGAGCATGAAGCAGTGTTGAAAAACATGAAGAGCCTGAAATAGTGTGAAAAATATGAAGAGCTTCAAAAGTTGTGAAAAATGTGAAGAGCATCAAAAGGTGTAAAAAATGAGATGAGCATGAAACGGTCTGTAAAATAGGAGGAGCATGAAACGGTGTTCAAAACATGAAGAGCCTGAAAAGGTGTGAAAAATATGAAGAGCTTCAAAAGGTGTGAAAAATATGAGGAGCATGAAACGGTGAAAAATAGGAGGAGCATAAAGTGATGTTCAAAAACATGAAGAGCCTGAAAAGGTGTGAAAAATATGAAGAGCTTTAAAAGGTGTCAAAAATATGAGGAGCATGAAACGGTCTCAAAATTAGGAGGAGTATGAAGCGTTATTCAAATATATGGAGATCCTGAAAAGGTACTAAAAACATGAAGAGCTTCAAAAGGTGTCAAAAATATGAAGAGCATGAAACGTTCTGAAAAAATAGTAGCATGAAACGGTGTTCAAAAACATGAAGAGCCTGGAAAGGTGTGAAATATATGAAGAGCATCAAAACGTGTCAAAATTATGAGGAGCATGAAACGGTCTGAAAAATAGAAGGAGCATGAAGCAGTGTTAAAAACATGGAGAGCCTGAAAACCTGTGGAAAATATTAAGAGCTTCAAAAGGTTTGAAAAATATGAAGAGCTTCAAAAGGTGTAATAGTGAGATGAGCATGAAACGGTCTGAAAAATAGGTCGAGCATGACGAGGTGTTGAAAAACATGAAGAGACTGAAAAGGTGTGAAAAATATGAAGAGCTTCAAAAGGTGTCAAAAACATGAGGAGCGTGAAACGTTCTGAAAAATAGGAGGAGCATGAAATGGTGTTCGAAAACATGAACAGCCTGAAAAGATGTGAAAAATATGAAGAGAATCAAAAGGTGTCAAAAATATGAGGAGCATGAAACGGTCTGAAAATAGGAGGAGAATGAAGTGGTGTTCAAAAACATGAAGAGATTGAAAAGGTGTGAAATATATGAAGAGCTTCAAAAGGTGTGAAATTCATGAGGAGCATGAAACGGTCTCAAAAATAGGAGGAGCATGAAGCGGTGTTCAAAAATATGAAGAGCCTGAAAAGGTGTGAAAAATATGAAGAACTTCAAAAGGTGTCACAACTTTGAGGAGCATGAAACGGCCTGAAAAATATGAGGAGCATGAAGTGGTGTTGAAAAACATGAAGAGCATGAAAAGGTGTGAAAAATATGAAGAGCTTCAAAAGGTGTCAAAAATATGAAGAGCATCAAAAGGTTTCAAAAATGAGATGAGCATGAAACGGACTGAAAAATATGAGGAGCATGAAGCGGTGTTCAAAAACATGAATAGCCTGAAAAAGTGTGAAAAATATGAAGAGCTACAAAAGGTGTGAAAAATATGAAGAGCTTCAAACGGTGTCAAAAATAAGAGGACCATGAAACGGTCCAAAAAATAGGAGGAGCATGAAGCAGTGTTGAAAAACATGAAGAGCCTGAAAAGGTGTGAAATATATGAAGAGCTTCAAAAGTTGTGAAAAATATGAAGTGCTTCAAAAGGTGTAAAAAATGAGATGAGCATGAAACGGTCTGTAAAATAGGAGGAGCATGAAGCGGTGTTCAAAAGATGAAGAGCCTGAAAAGGTGTGAAAAATATGAAGAGCTTCAAAAGGTGTGAAAAATATGAGGAGCATGAAACGGTGAAAAATAGAAGGAGCATAAAGTGATGTTCAAAAACATGAAGAGCCTGAAAAGGTGTGAAAAATATGACGAGCTTTAAAAGGTGTCAAATATATGAGGAGCATGAAACGGTCTCAAAATTAGGAGGAGCATGAAGCGGTATTCAAATATATGGAGATCCTGAAAAGGTACTAAAAATATGAAGAGCTTCAAAAGGTTTCAAAAATATGAAGAGCATGAAAGGTTCTGAAAAAATAGTAGCATGAAACGGTGTTCAAAAACATGAAGAGCCTGGAAAGGTGTGAAAAATATGAAGAGCATCAAAACGTGTCAAAAATATGGGGTGCATGATACGGTCTGAAAAATAGGAGGAGCATGAAGCAGTGTTGAAAAACATGAAGAGCCTGAAATAGTGTGAAAAATATGAAGAGCTTCAAAAGTTGTGAAAAATATGAAGAGCTTCAAAAGGTGTAAAAAATGAGATGAGCATGAAACGGTCTGTAAAATAGGAGGAGCATGAAACGGTGTTCAAAACATGAAGAGCCTGAAAAGGTGTGAAAAATATGAAGAGCTTCAAAAGGTGTGAAAAATATGAGGAGCATGAAACGGTGAAAAATAGGAGGAGCATAAAGTGATGTTCAAAAACAAGAAGAGCCTGAAAAGGTGTGAAAAATATGAAGAGCTTTAAAAGGTGTCAAAAATATGAGGAGCATGAAACGGTCTCAAAATTAGGAGGAGCATGAAGCGCTATTCAAATATATGGAGATCCTGAAAAGGTACTAAAAATATGAAGAGCTTCAAAAGGTGTCAAAAATATGAAGAGCATGAAACGTTCTGAAAAAATAGTAGCATGAAACGGTGTTCAAAAACATGAAGAGCCTGGAAAGGTGTGAAAAATATGAAGAGCATCAAAACGTGTCAAAATTATGAGGAGCATGAAACGATCTGAAAAATAGGAGGAGCATGAAGCAGTGTTAAAAACATGAAGAGCCTGAAAACCTGTGGAAAATATTAAGAGCTACAAAAGGTGTGAAAAATATGAAGAGCTTCAAAAGGTGTAATAGTGAGATGAGCATGAAACTGTCTGAAAAATAGGAGGAGCATGACGAGGTGTTGAAAAACATTAAGACTGAAAAGTTGTGAAAAATATGAAGAGCTTCAAAAGGTGTCAAAAATATGAGGAGCATGAAACGGTCTGAAAAATAGGAGGAGCATGAAGCGGTGTTGAAAAATATGAAGAGCCTGAAATGGTGTGAAAAATATGAAGTGCTTCAAAAGGTGTCAAAAATATGAGGAGCATGTAACGGTCTGAAAAATAGGAGGAGCATGATGCAGTGTTGAAAAACATGAAGAGCCTGAAAACGTGTGAAAAATATGAAGAGCTTCAAAAGGTGTGAAAAATATGAGAGCTTCAAAATGTGTCAAAAATATGAGGAGCATGAAACTGTCTCAAATTTAGGAGGAACATGACGGTGTTCAAAAACCTGAAGAGCCTGGAATGGTGTGAAAAATATGAAGAGCCTCAAAAGGTGACAAAAATATGAGGAGCATGAAACGGTCTGAAATATAGGAGGATCATGAAGCAGTGTTGAAATACATGAAGAGCCTGAAAATGTGTGAAAAATATGAAGAGCTACAAAAGGTGTGAAAAATATGAAGAGCTTCAAAAGGTGTCAAAAATGAGATGAGCATGAAACGGTCTGAAAAATAGGAGGAGCATGAAGTGGTGTTGAAAAACATGAAGAACCTAAAAGGTGTGAAATATATGAAGAGCTTCAAAATGTGTCAAAAATATGAGGAGCATAAAAGTGTCTGAAATATAGGAGGATCATGAAGCGGTGTTCAAAGATATGAAGAGCCTGAAAAGGTGTGAAAAATATGAAGAGCTTCAAAACGTGTGAAAAATGAGATGAGCATGAAACGGTCTGAAAAATAGGAGGAGCATGAAGCGGTGTTCAAAATCATGAAGAGCATGAAAAGGTGTGAAAAATATGAAGAGCTTCAAACTGTGTCAAAAATAAGAGGAGCATGAAACGGTCCAAAAAATAGGAGGAGCATGAAGCAGTGTTGAAAAACATGAAGAGCCTGAAATAGTGTGAAAAATATGAAGAGCTTCAAAAGTTGTGAAAAATATGAAGAGCTTCAAAAGGTGTAAAAAATGAGATGAGCATGAAACGGTCTGTAAAATAGGAGGAGCATGAAACAGTGTTCAAAACATGAACAGCCTGAAAAGGTGTGAAAAATATGAAGAGCTTCAAAAGGTGTGAAAAATATGAGGAGCATGAAACGGTGAAAAATAGGAGGAGCATAAAATGATGTTCAAAAACATGAAGAGCCTGAAAAGTTGTGAAAAATATGAAGAGCTTTAAAAGGTGTCAAAAATATGAGGAGCATGAAACGGTCTCAAAATTAGGAGGAGTATGAAGCGTTATTCAAATATATGGAGATCCTGAAAAGGTACTAAAAACATGAAGAGCTTCAAAAGGTGTCAAAAATATGAAGAGCATGAAACGTTCTGAAAAAATAGTAGCATGAAACGGTGTTCAAAAACATGAAGAGACTGGAAAGGTGTGAAAAATATGAAGAGCATCAAAACGTGTCAAAATTATGAGGAGCATGAAACGGTCTGAAAAATAGAAGGAGCATGAAGCAGTGTTAAAAACATGAAGAGCCTGAAAACCTGTGGAAAATATTATGAGCTTCAAAAGGTGTGAAAAATATGAAGAGCTTCAAAAGGTGTAATAGTGAGATGAGCATGAAACGGTCTGAAAAATAGGTCGAGCATGACGAGGTGTTGAAAAACATGAAGAGACTGAAAAGGTGTGAAAAATATGAAGAGCTTCAAAAGGTGTCAAAAACATGAGGAGCGTGAAACGTTCTGAAAAATAGGAGGAGCATGAAATGGTGTTCGAAAACATGAACAGCCTGAAAAGATGTGAAAAATATGAAGAGATTCAAAAGGTGTCAAAAATATGAGGAGCATGAAACGGTCTGAAAATATGAGGAGAATGAAGTGTTGTTCAAAAACATGAAGAGATTGAAAAGGTGTGAAATATATGAAGAGCTTCAAAAGGTGTGAAATTCATGAGGAGCATGAAACGGTCTCAAAAATAGGAGGAGCATGAAGCGGTGTTCAAAAATATGAAGAGCCTGAAAAGGTGTGAAAAATATGAAGAACTTCAAAAGGTGTCACAACTTTGAGGAGCATGAAACGGCCTGAAAAATATGAGGAGCATGAAGTGGTGTTGAAAAACATGAAGAGCATGAAAAGGTGTGAAAAATATGAAGAGCTTCAAAAGGTGTCAAAAATATGAAGACCATCAAAAGGTTTCAAAAATGAGATGAGCATGAAACGGACTGAAAAATATAAGGAGCATGAAGCGGTGTTCAAAAACATGAAGAGCCTGAAAAAGTGTGAAAAATATGAAGAGCTACAAAAGGTGTGCAAAATATGAAGAGCTTCAAGAGGTGTAAAAAATGAGATGACCATGAAACGGTCTGCAAAATAGGAGGAGCATGAAACGTTCTGAAAAATAGGAGGAGCATGAAACGGTCTCAAAAATAGGAGGAGCATGAAGCGGTGTTCAAAAACATGGAGAGCCTCAAAATGTGTGAAAAATATGAAGAGCTTCAAACGGTGTCAAAAATAAGAGGAGCATGAAACGGTCTGAAAAATAGGAGGAGCATGAAGCAGTGTTGAAAAACAAGAAGAGCCTGAAAAGGTTTGAAAAATATGAAGAGCTTCAAAAGCTGTGAAAAATATGAAAAGCTTCAAAAGGTGTAAAAAATGAGATGAGCATGAAACGGTCTGTAAAATAGGAGGAGCATGAAGCGGTGTTCAAAACATGAAGAGCCTGAAAAGGTGTGAAAAATATGAAGAGCTTCCAAAGGTGTGAAAAATATGAGGAGCATGAAACGGTGAAAAATAGGAGGAGCATAAAGTGATGTTCAAAAACATGAAGAGCCTGAAAAGGTGTGAAAAATATGAAGAGCTTTAAAAGGTGTCAAATATATGAGGAGCATGAAACGGTCTCAAAATTAGGAGGAGCATGAAGCGCTATTCAAATATATGGAGATCCTGAAAAGGTACTAAAAATATGAAGAGCTTCAAAAGGTGTCAAAAATATGAAGAGCATGAAACGTTCTGAAAAAATAGTAGCATGAAACGGTGTTCAAAAACATGAAGAGCCTGGAAAGGTGTGAAAAATATGAAGAGCATCAAAACGTGTCAAAAATATGAGGAGCATGAAACGGTCTGAAAAATAGGAGGAGCAGGAAGCAGTGTTAAAAACATGAAGAGCCTGAAAACCTGTGGAAAACATTAAGAGCTTCAAAAGGTGTGAAAAATATGAAGAGCTTCAAAAGGTGTAATAGTGAGATGAGCATGAAACGGTCTGAAAAATAGGAGGAGCATGACGAGGTTTTGAAAAACATGAAGACACTGAAAAGGTGTGAAAAATATGAAGAGCTTCAAAAGGTGTCAAAAACATGAGGAGCGTGAAACGTTCTGAAAAATAGGAGGAGCATGAAATGGTGTTCGAAAAAATGAACAGCCTGAAAAGATGTGAAAAATATGAAGAGCTTGAAAAGGTGTCAAAAATATGAGGAGCATGAAACAGTCTGAAAAAGAGGAGGAGCATGAAACGGTCTGAAGAAGAGGAGGAGGATGAAACGGTGTTGAAACACATGAAGAGCCTGAAAAGGTGTGGAAAATAGGATGAGCTTCAAAAAGAGTCAAAAATATGAGCAGCATGAAACGGTTTCAAAAATAGAAAGAGCATGAAGTGGTGTTCAAAAACCTCAAGTGCCTGGAATGGTGTGAAAACTATGAAGAGTTTCAAAAGCTGTCAAATATATGAGGTGCATGAAACGGTCTGAAAAAGAGGAGGAGCATGAAACGGTGTTGAAGCACATGAAGATCCTGAAAAGGTGTGAAAAATATGAAGAGTTTCAAAAGGTGTGAAAAATGTGAAGAGCTTCAAAAGGTGTGAGAAATATGAAGAGCTTGAAAAGGTGTCAATAATATGAGGAGCATGAAACGGTCTGAAAAATAGGAGAAGCATGAAACGGTGTTCAAAAACATGAAGAGCATGAAAAGTTGTGAAATATATGAAGAGCTTCAAAACGTGTCAAAAATATGAGGAGCATGAAACGGTCTGAAAAATAGAAGGAGCATGAAGTGGTGTTCAAAAACATGAAGAGATTGAAAAGGTGTGAAATATATGAAGAGCTTCAAAAGGTGTGAAATTCATGAGGAGCATGAAACGGTCTCAAAAATAGGAGGAGCATGAAGCGGTGTTCAAAAATATGAAGAGCCAGAAAAGGTGTGAAAAATATGAAGAACTTCAAAAGGTGTCAAAACTATGAGGAGCATGAAACGGCCTGAAAAATATGAGGAGCATGAAGTGGTGTTGAAAAACATGAAGAGCATGAAAAGGAGTGAAAAATATGAAGAGCTTCAAAAGGTGTCAAAAATATGAGGAGCATCAAAAGGTTTCAAAAATGAGATGAGCATGAAACGGTCTGAAAAATATGAGGAGCATGAAGTGGTGTTCAAAAACATGAAGAGCCTGAAAAGGTGTGAAAAATATGAAGAGCTTCAAAACGTGTGAAAAATGAGATGAGCATGAAACAGTCTAAAAAATAGGAGGAGCATGAAGCGGTGTTCAAAAACATGACGAGCCTGAAAAAGTGTGAAAAATATGAAGAGCTTCAAAAGGTGTGCAAAATATGAAGAGCTTCAAGAGGTGTAAAAAATGAGATGACCATGAAACGGTCTGCAAAATAGGAGGAGCATGAAACGTTCTGAAAAATAGGAGGAGCATGAAACGGTCTTAAAAATAGGAGGTGCATGAAGCGGTGTTCAAAAACATGGAGAGCCTGAAAAGGTGTGAAAAATAGGAGGAGCATGAAACGGTCTCAAAAATAGGAGGAGCATGAAGCGGTGTTCAAAAACATGGAGAGCCTGAAAATGTGTGAAAAATATGAAGAGCTGCAAACAGTGTCAAAAGTAAGAGGAGCATGAAACGGTCTGAAAAATAGGAGGAGCATGAAGCAGTGTTGAAAAACATGAAGAGCCTGAAAAGGTGTGCAAAATATGAAGAGCTTCAAAAGCTGTGAAAAATATGAAGAGCTTCAAAAGGTGTAAAAAATGAGATGAGCATGAAACGGTCTGTAAAATAGGAGGAGCATGAAGCGGTGTTCAAAACATGAAGAGCATGAAAAGGTGTGAAAAATATGAAGAGCTTCAAAAGGTGTGAAAAATATGAGGAGCATGAAACGGTGAAAAATAGGAGGAGCATAAAGTGATGTTCAAAAACATGAAGAGCCTGAAAAGGTGTCAAAAATATGAAGAGCTTTAAAAGGTGTCAAAAATATGAAGAGCATGAAACGTTCTGAAAAAATAGTAGCATGAAACGGTGTTCAAAAACATGAAGAGCCTGGAAAGGTGTGAAAAATATGAAGAGCATCAAAACGTGTCAAAATTATGAGGAGCATGAAACGGTCTGAAAAATAGAAGGAGCATGAAGCAGTGTAAAAACATGAAGAGCCTGAAAACCTGTGGAAAATATTAAGAGCTTCAAAAGGTGTGAAAAATATGAAGAGCTTCAAAAGGTGTAATAGTGAGATGAGCATGACACGGTCTGAAAAATAGGAGGAGCATGACGAGGTGTTGAAAAACATTAAGAGACTGAAAAGGTGTGAAAAATATGAAGAGCTTCAAAAGGTGTCAAAAATATGAGGAGCATGAAACGGTCTGAAAAATAGGAGGAGCATGAAGCGGTGTTGAAAAACATGAAGAGCCTGAAATGGTGTGAAAAATATGAAGTGCTTCAAAAGGTGTCAAAAATATGAGGAGCATGAAACGGTCTGAAAAATAGGAGGAGCATGAAGCAGTGTTGAAAAACATGAAGAGCCTGAAAACGTGTGAAAAATATGAAGAGCTTCAAAAGGTGTGAAAAATATGAAGAGCTTCAAAATGTGTCAAAAATATGAGGAGGATGAAACGGTCTGAACATACGAGGATCATGAAGCGGTGTTCAAAAACATGAAGAGCCTGAAAAGATGTGAAAAATATGAAGAGCTTCAAAACGTGTGAAAAATGAGATGAGCATGAAACGGTCTGAAAAATAGGAGGAGCATGAAGCGGTGTTCAAAATCATGAAGAGCCTGAAAAGGTGTGAAAAATATGAAGAGCTTCAAACGGTGTCAAAAATAAGAGGAGCATGAAACGGTCTGAAAAATAGGAGGAGCACGAAGCAGTGTTGAAAAACATGAAGAGCCTGAAAAGGTGTGAAAAATATGAAGAGCTTCAAACGGTGTCAAAAATAAGAGGAGCATGAAACGGTCCAAAAAATAGGAGGAGCATGAAGCAGTGTTGAAAAACATGAAGAGCCTGAAAAGGTGTGAAATATATGAAGAGCTTCAAAAGTTGTGAAAAATATGAAGAGCTTCAAAAGGTGTAAAAAATGAGATGAGCATGAAACGGTCGGTAAAATTTGAGGAGCATGAAGCGGTGTTCAAAACATGAAGAGCCGTAAAAGGTGTGAAGAATATGAAGGGCTTCAAAAGGTGTGAAAAATATGAGGAGCATGAAACGGTGAAAAATAGGAGGAGCATAAAGTGATGTTCAAAAACATGAAGAGCCTGAAAAGGTGTGAAAAATATGAAGAGCTTTAAAAGGTGTCAAAAATATGAGGAGCATGAAACGGTCTCAAAATTAGGAGGAGCATGAAGCGGTATTCAAATATATGGAGATCCTGAAAAGGTACTAAAAATATGAAGAGCTTCAAAAGGTGTCAAAAATATGAAGAGCATGAAACGTTCTGAAAAAATAGTAGCATGAAACGGTGTTCAAAAACATGAAGAGCCTGGAAAGGTGTGAAAAATATGAAGAGCATCAAAACGTGTCAAAAACTTGAGGAGCATGAAACGGTCTGAAAAATAGGAGGAGCATGAAGCAGTATTAAAAACATGAAGAGCCTGAAAACCTGTGGAAAACATTAAGAGCTTCAAAAGGTGTGAAAAATATGAAGAGCTTCAAAAGGTGTAATAGTGAGATGAGCATGAAACGGTCTGAAAAATAGGAGGAGCGTGACGAGGTGTTGAAAAACATGAAGAGACTGAAAAGGTGTGAAAAATATGAAGAGCTTCAAAAGGTGTCAAAAACATGAGGAGCGTGAAACGTTCTGAAAAATAGGAGGAGCATGAAATGGTGTTCGAAAACATGAACAGCCTGAAAAGATGTGAAAAATATGAAGAGCTTCAAAAGGTGTCAAAAAGATGAGGAGCATGAAACAGTCTGAAAAAGAGGAGGAGCATGAAACGGTCTGAAGAAGAGGAAGAGGATGAAACGGTGTTGAAACACATGAAGAGCCTGAAAAGGTGTGGAAAATAGGATGAGCTTCAAAAAGAGTCAAAAATATGAGCAGCATGAAACGGTCTCAAAAATAGAAAGAGCATGAAGCGGTGTTCAAAAACCTGAAGTGCTGGAATGGTGTGAAAAATATGAAGAGTTTCAAAAGCTGTCAAATATATGAGGAGCATGAAACGGTCTGAAAAAGATGAGGAGCATGAAACGGTGTTGAAGCACATGAAGATCCTGAAAAGGTGTGAAAAATATGAAGAGCTTCAAAAGGTGTGAAAAATGTGAAGAGCTTCAAAAGGTGTGAGAAATATGAAGAGCTTGAAAAGGTGTCAAAAATATGAGGACCATAAACGGTCTGAATAATACGAGGAACATGAAGCGGAGTTCAAAATCATGAAGTGCCTGAAAAGGTGTGAAAAATATGAAGAGCTTCAAAAGGTGTCAAAAATATGAGGAGCATGAAACGGTCTGAAAAATAGGAGAAGCATGAAACGGTGTTCAAAAACATGAAGAGCATGAAAAGTTGTGAAAAATATGAAGAGCTTCAAAACGTGTCAAAAATATGAGGAGCATGAAACGGTCTGAAAAATAGAAGGAGCATGAAGTGGTGTTCAAAAACATGAAGAGATTGAAAAGGTGTGAAATATATGAAGAGCTTCAAAAGGTGTGAAATTCATGAGGACCATGAAACGGTCTCAAAAATAGGAGGGGCATGAAGCGGTGTTCAAAAATATGAAGAGCCTGAAAAGGTGTGAAAAATATGAAGAACTTCAAAGGTGTCAAAACTATGAGGAGCATGAAACGGCCTGAAAAATATGAGGAGCATGAAGTGGTGTTGAAAAACATGAAGAGCATGAAAAGGTGTGAAAAATATGAAGAGCTTCAAAAGGTGTAAAAAATGAGATGAGCATGAAACGGTCTGCAAAATAGGAGGAGCATGAAGCGGTGTTTAAAACATGAAGAGCCTGAAAAGGTGTGCAAAATATGAAGAGCTTCAAAAGGTGTGAAAAATATGAGGAGCATGAAACGGTGAAAAATAGGAGGAGCATAAAGTGATGTTCAAAAACATGAAGAGCCTGAAAAGGTGTCAAAAATATGAAGAGCTTTAAAAGGTGTCAAAAATATGAAGAGCATGAAACGTTCTGAAAAAATAGTAGCATGAAACGGTGTTCAAAAACATGAAGAGCCTGGAAAGGTGTGAAAAATATGAAGAGCATCAAAACGTGTCAAAATTATGAGGAGCATGAAACGGTCTGAAAAATAGGAGGAGCATGAAGCAGTGTTAAAAACATGAAGAACCTGAAAACCAGTGGAAAATATTAAGAGCTTCAAAAGGTGTGAAAAATATGAAGAGCTTTAAAAGGTGTAATAGTGAGATGAGCATGACACGGTCTGAAAAATAGGAGGAGCATGACGAGGTGTTGAAAAACATTAAGAGACTGAAAAGGTGTGAAAAATATGAAGAGCTTCAAAAGGTGTCAAAAATATGAGGAGCATGAAACGGTCTGAAAAATAGGAGGAGCATGAAGCGGTGTTGAAAAACATGAAGAGCCTGAAATGGTGTGAAAAATATGAAGTGCTTCAAAAGGTGTCAAAAATATGAGGAGCATGAAACGGTCTGAAAAATAGGAGGAGCATGAAGCAGTGTTGAAAAACATGAAGAGCCTGAAAACGTGTGAAAAATATGAAGAGCTTCAAAAGGTGTGAAAAATATGAAGAGCTTCAAAATGTGTCAAAAATATGAGGAGGATGAAACGGTCTGAAAAATAGGAGGAGCATGAAGCAGTGTTGAAAAACATGAAGAGCCTGAAAAGGTGTGAAAAATATGAAGAGCTTCAAACGGTGTCAAAAATAAGAGGAGCATGAAACGGTCTGAAAAATAGGAGGAGCATGAAGCAGTGTTGAAAAACATGAAGAGCCTGAAAAGGTGTGAAAAATATGAAGAGCTTCAAAACGTGTGAAAAATGAGATGAGCATGAAACGGTCTGAAAAATAGGAGGAGCATGAAGCGGTGTTCAAAATCAAGAAGAGCCTGAAAAGGTGTGAAAAATATGAAGAGCTTCAAACGGTGTCAAAAATAAGAGGAGCATGAAACGGTCTGAAAAATAGGAGGAGCATGAAGCAGTGTTGAAAAACATGAAGAGCCTGAAAAGGTGTGAAAAATATGAAGAGCTTCAAACGGTGTCAAAAATAAGAGGAGCATGAAACGGTCCAAAAAATAGGAGGAGCATGAAGCAGTGTTGAAAAACATGAAGAGCCTGAAAAGGTGTGAAATATATGAAGAGCTTCAAAAGTTGTGAAAAATATGAAGAGCTTCAAAAGGTGTAAAAAATGAGATGAGCATGAAACGGTCGGTAAAATTTGAGGAGCATGAAGCGGTGTTCAAAACATGAAGAGCCTTAAAAGGTGTGAAGAATATGAAGGGCTTCAAAAGGTGTGAAAAATATGAGGAGCATGAAACGGTGAAAAATAGGAGGAGCATAAAGTGATGTTCAAAAACATGAAGAGCCTGAAAAGGTGTGAAAAATATGAAGAGCTTTAAAAGGTGTCAAAAATATGAGGAGCATGAAACGGTCTCAAAATTAGGAGGAGCATGAAGCGGTATTCAAATATATGGAGATCCTGAAAAGGTACTAAAAATATGAAGAGCTTCAAAAGGTGTCAAAAATATGAAGAGCATGAAACGTTCTGAAAAAATAGTAGCATGAAACGGTGTTCAAAAACATGAAGAGCCTGGAAAGGTGTGAAAAATATGAAGAGCATCAAAACGTGTCAAAAATATGAGGAGCATGAAACGGTCTGAAAAATAGGAGGAGCATGAAGCAGTGTTAAAAACATGAAGAGCCTGAAAACCTGTGGAAAACATTAAGAGCTTCAAAAGGTGTGAAAAATATGAAGAGCTTCAAAAGGTGTAATAGTGAGATGAGCATGAAACGGTCTGAAAAATAGGAGGAGCGTGACGAGGTGTTGAAAAACATGAAGAGACTGAAAAGGTGTGAAAAATATGAAGAGCTTCAAAAGGTGTCAAAAACATGAGGAGCGTGAAACGTTCTGAAAAATAGGAGGAGCATGAAATGGTGTTCGAAAACATGAACAGCCTGAAAAGATGTGAAAAATATGAAGAGCTTCAAAAGGTGTCAAAAAGATGAGGAGCATGAAACAGTCTGAAAAAGGAGGAGCATGAAAGGGTCTGAAGAAGAGGAAGAGGATGAAACGGTGTTGAAACACATGAAGAGCCTGAAAAGGTGTGGAAAATAGGATGAGCTTCAAAAAGAGTCAAAAATATGAGCAGCATGAAACGGTCTCAAAAATAGAAAGAGCATGAAGCGGTGTTCAAAAACCTGAAGTGCTGGAATGGTGTGAAAACTATGAAGAGTTTCAAAAGCTGTCAAATATATGAGGAGCATGAAACGGTCTGAAAAAGATGAGGAGCATGAAACGGTGTTGAAGCACATGAAGATCCTGAAAAGGTGTGAAAATATGAAGAGCTTCAAAAGGCGTGAAAAATGTGAAGAGCTTCAAAAGGTGTGAGAAATATGAAGAGCTTGAAAAGGTGTCAAAAATATGAGGACCATAAACGGTCTGAATAATACGAGGAACATGAAGCGGAGTTTAAAATCATGAAGTGCCTGAAAAGGTGTGAAAAATATGAAGAGCTTCAAAAGGTGTCAAAAATATGAGGAGCATGAAACGGTCTGAAAAATAGGAGAAGCATGAAACGGTGTTCAAAAACATGAAGAGCATGAAAAGTTGTGAAAAATATGAAGAGCTTCAAAACGTGTCAAAAATATGAGGAGCATGAAACGGTCTGAAAAATAGAAGGAGCATGAAGTGGTGTTCAAAAACATGAAGAGATTGAAAAGGTGTGAAATATATGAAGAGCTTCAAAAGGTGTGAAATTCATGAGGAGCATGAAACGGTCTCAAAAATAGGAGGGGCATGAAGCGGTGTTCAAAAATATGAAGAGCCTGAAAAGGTGTGAAAAATATGAAGAACTTCAAAGGTGTCAAAACTATGAGGAGCATGAAACGGCCTGAAAAATATGAGGAGCATGAATGGTGTTGAAAAACATGAAGAGCATGAAAAGGTGTGAAAAATATGAAGAGCTTCAAAAGGTGTGAAAAATATGTAGAGCATCAAAAGGTTTCAAAAATGAGATGAGCATGAAACGGTCTGAAATATGTGAGGAGCATGAAGCGGTGTTCAAAAACATGAAGAGCCTGAAAAGGTGTGAAAAATATGAAGAGATTCAAAACGTGTGAAAAATGAGATGACCATAAAACGGTCTGAAAAATAGGAGGAGCAAGAAGCGGTGTTCAAAAACATGAAGAGCCTGAAAAAGTGTGAAAAATATGAAGAGCTTCAAAAGGTGTGCAAAATATGAAGAGCTTCAAGAGTTGTAAAAAATGAGATGACCATGAAACGGTCTGCAAAATAGGAGGAGCATGAAAAGGTCTGAAAAATAGGAGGAGCATGAAACGGTCTTAAAAATAGGAGGGGCATGAAGCGGTGTTCAAAAACATGGAGAGCCTGAAAAGGTGTGAAAACTAGGAGGAGCATGAAACGGTCTCAAAAATAGGAGGAGCATGAAGCGGTGTTCAAAAACATGGAGAGCCTGAAAACGTGTGAAAAATATGAAGAGCTTCAAACGGTGTCAAAAGTAAGAGGAGCATGAAACGGTCTGAAAAATAGGAGGAGAATGAAGCAGTGTTGAAAAACATGAAGAGCCTGAAAAGGTGTGAAAAATATGAAGAGCTTCAAAAGGTGTAAAAAATGAGATGAGCATGAAACGGTCTGCAAAATAGGAGGAGCATGAAGCGGTGTTTAAAACATGAAGAGCCTGAAAAGGTGTGCAAAATATGAAGAGCTTCAAAAGGTGTGAAAAATATGAGGAGCATGAAACGGTGAAAAATAGGAGGAGCATAAAGTGATGTTCAAAAACATGAAGAGCCTGAAAAGGTGTCAAAAATATGAAGAGCTTTAAAAGGTGTCAAAAATATGAAGAGCATGAAACGTTCTGAAAAAATAGTAGCATGAAACGGTGTTCAAAAACATGAAGAGCCTGGAAAGGTGTGAAAAATATGAAGAGCATCAAAACGTGTCAAAATTATGAGGAGCATGAAACGGTCTGAAAAATAGGAGGAGCATGAAGCAGTGTTAAAAACATGAAGAGCCTGAAAAGCAGTGGAAAATATTAAGAGCTTCAAAAGGTGTGAAAAATATGAAGAGCTTCAAAAGGTGTAATAGTGAGATGAGCATGAAACGGTCTGAAAAATAGGAGGAGCATGACGAGGTGTTGAAAAACATTAAGAGACTGAAAAGGTGTGAAAAATATGAAGAGCTTCAAAAGGTGTCAAAAATATGAGGAGCATGAAACGATCTGAAAAATAGGAGGAGCATGAAGCGGTGTTGAAAAACATGAAGAGCCTGAAATGGTGTGAAAAAAATGAAGTGCTTCAAAAAGTGTCAAAAATATGAGGAGCATGAAACGGTCTGAAAAATAGGAGGAGCATGAAGCAGTGTTGAAAAACATGAAGAGGCTGAAAACGTGTGAAAAATATGAAGAGCTTCAAAAGGTGTCAAAAATACGAAGAGCTTCAAAATGTGTCAAAAATATGAGGAGCATGAAATTGTCTCAAAATTAGGAGGAACATGACGGTGTTCAAAAACCTGAAGAGCCTGGAATGGTGTGAAAAATATGAAAAGCCTCAAAAGGTGTCAAAAATATGAGGAGCATGAAACGGTCTGAAATATAGAAGGATCATGAAGCAGTGTTGAAATACATGAAGAGCCTGAAAATGTGTGAAAAACAAGAAGAGCCTAAAAGGTGTGAAATATATGAAGAGCTTCAAAAGGTGTGAAAAATATGAGGAGCATGAAACGGTCTGAAAAAGTGGAGGAGCATGAAGCGGTGTTCAAAAATATGAAGAGCCTGAAAAGGTGTGAAATATATGAAGACCTTTAAAAAGTGTCAAAAATATGAGGAGCATGAAACGGTCTCAAAAATATGAGGAGCATGAGACGGTCTGAAAAATAGGAGCAGCATGACGGGGTTCAAAAACATGAAGAGCCTGAAAAGGTGTGAAAAATATGAAGAGTTTCAAAAGATGTGAAAAATATGAAGAGCTTCAAAAGCTCTCAAAAATTAAATGAGCATGAAACGGTCTGAAAAATAGGAGGAGCATGAAACGGTGTTCAAAAATATGAAGAGCCTGAAAAGGTGTGAAAAATATGAAGAGTTTCAAAAGATGTGAAAAATATGAAGAGCTTCAAAATCTCTCAAAAATTAAATGAGCATGAAACGGTCTGAAAAATAGGAGGAGCATGAAGCAGTGTTGAAAAACATGAAGAGCCTGAAAACGTGTAAAAATATGAAGATCTTCAAAACGTGTGAAAATATGAAGAGCTTCAGAAGTTGTGAAATACATGAGGAGCATGAAACGGTCTGAAAAATAGGAGGAGCATGAAGCAGTGTTCAAAAACATGAAGAGCCTGAAAAGGTGTGAAATACATGAAGAGATTCAAAAGGTGTCAAACATATGAGGAGCATGAAACGGTCTGAAAAATATGAGAATCATGAATCGGTTGTGAAAAACATGAAAAGACTGAAAAGGTGTGAAAAATGAAGAGCTTCAAAAATTTTCAAATTTATGCGGAGCAGGAAACTGTCTGAAAAATAGGAGGAGCTTGAAACCGTGTTCTAAAACATGAAGAGCCTGAAAAGGTGTGAAAAATATGAAGAGCTTCAAAAGGTGTGAAATACATGAGGAGCATGTAACGGTTTGAAAAATAGGAGGAGCATGAAGCGGTGTTCAAAAACATGAAGAGCCTGAAAAGCTGTGAAAAATATGAAGAGCATCAAAATGTGTGAAAAATATGAAGAGCTTCAAAAGGTGTCAAAAATATGAGGAGCATGAAACCGTCTGAAAAAAAGGAGGATCATGAAACGTTGTTCAAAAGATGAAGAGCCTGAATAGGTGTGAAAAGTATGAAGAGCTTCAAAAGGTGTGAAATATATGAGGAGCATGAAACGGTCTGAAAAATAGGAGGAGCAAGAAGCGGTGTTGAAAAAAATTAAGAGCCTGGAAACGTTTGAAAAATATGAAGAGCTTCAAAAGGTGTGGAAAATATGAAGAGCTTCAAAATGTGTCAAAAGTGAGATGAGCATGAAACGGTCTGAAAAATCGGAGGAGCATGAAGTGGTGTTGAAAAACATGAAGAGCCTGAAAATGTGTGAAATATAGGAAGAGCTTCAAAAGGTGTCAGAAATGATAGAAGCATGAAACGGTCTGAAAAATAGGATGAGCAAGAAGGGGTGTTGAAAAACATGAAGAGCCTGAAAACGTTTGAGATATATGAAGAGATTCAAAAGGTGTGAAAAATATGAAGAGCTTCAAAAGGTGTCAAAAATGAGATGAGCATGAAACAGTCCGAAAAATAGGAGGAGCCTGAAATCGTGTTCAAAAACATGAAGAGCCTAAAAAAGTGTGAAAAATAGAAAGAACTTCAAAAGTTGTGAAATACATGAGGAGCATGAAACGGTCTGAAAAATAGGAGGAGGATGAAGTGGTGTTGAAAAACATGAAGAGCCTGAAAATGTGTGAAATATATGAAGAGCTTCAAAAGGTGTCAGAAATGAGAGGAGCATGAAACGGTCTGAAAAATAGGAGAAGCATGAAGTGGCTTTGAAAAACATGAAGAGCCTGAAAAGGTGTGAAAAATATGAAGAGCTTCAAAAGGTGTCAAAAATATGAGGAGCATGAAACGGTCTGAAAAATAGGAGGAGCACGAAACGGTGTTCAAAAACATGAAGAGCCTGAAGAGGTGTCAAAAATATGAAGATCATCAAAGTGTCTGAAAAATAGGAGGAGAATGAAGCGGTGTTCAAAAACATGAAGAGCCTGAAAAGGTGTGAAAAATAAGAGGAGCATGAAACGGTCTAAAAAATAGGAGGAGGATGAATTGGTGTTGAAAAACATAAAGAGCATGAAAAGGCGTGCAAAATATGAAGAGCCTCAAAAGGTGTGAAAAATATGAGGAGCATGAAATGGTGTTCAAAAACATGAAAAGGTGTGAAAAATATGAGGAGCTTCAAAAGTTGTCAAAAATATTAGTAGCCTGAAACAGTCTGTAAAATAGGAGGAATATGAAACGCTGATGAAGAACATGAAGGGCATGAAAAGGTGTGAAAAATATGAAGAGCTTCAAAAGGTGTCAAAAATATGAGGAGCATGAAACAGTCTGAAAAATAGAAGGAGCATGAAACGGTGTTGAAAAACATGAACAGCTTGAAAAGGTGTGAAAAATATGAAGAGCTTCAAAACGGTCATAAATATGAGGATCATGAATCAGTCTGAAAAATAGGAGAAGCATGAAGCAGTGTTGAAAAACATTAAGAGCCTGAAAAGATGTGAAATATATGAAGAGCTTCAAAAGGTGTCAAAAATATGAAGAGCATCAAAGGGTCTGAAATTTGGAGGAGCATGAAGCGGTGTTCAAAAACATGAAGAGTCTGAAAAGGTGTGAAAAATATGAAGAGCTTCAAAAGGTGTGAAAAATACGAGGAGCATAAAACGGTCTGAAAAATAGAAGAAGCATGAAGTGGTGTTGAAAAACATGAAGATCCTGAAATGGTGTGAAATATATGAAGAGCTTCACAATGTGTGAAAAATATGAGGAGCTTTAAAACGTGTCAAAAATATGAGGAGCATGAAGCGGTCTGAAAAATAGGAGGAGCATGAAATGGTGTTGAAAACATGAGGAGCCTGAAAAGTGTGAAAAATATGAAAAGCTTCAAAAGGTGTCAAAAATATGAGGAGCATGAAACGGTCTGAAAAATAGGAGGAGCATGAAGCGGTGTTGAAAAACATGAAGAGCCTGAAAAGGTGTGAAAATATGAAGAGCTTCAAAAGCTGTCAAGAATAGGAGGAGCACGAAAGGGTCTGAAAAGTAGGAGGAGCATGAAGCGGTGTTAGAGAACATGAAGAGCCTGAAAAGGTGTGAAAAATATGAAGCGCTTCAAAAGTTGTCAAAAATGAGATGAGCATGAAACGGTCTGAAAAATAGGACGAGCATGAAGTGGTGCTGAAAAAAAAGAAGAGCCTGAAAAGGTGTGAAAAACATGAAGAGCTTCAAAAGGTGTCAAAAATATGAGGAGAATGAAACGGTCTGAAAAATACTAGCAGCATGATGTCATCTTGAAAAACATGAAGAACCTGAAAAGGTGTGAAAAATATGAAAAGCTTCACAAGGTGTCAAAAATATGAGGAGCATGATACGTTCTGAAAAATAGGAGTAGCATGAAGTGGTGTTGAAAACATGAATAGCCTGGAAAGGTGTGAAATATATGAAGAGCTTCAAAAGGTGTGAAAGATATGAAGAGCTTCAAAAGGTGTCAAAAATATGAGGAGCATGAAACCGTCTGAAAAATAGGATCAGCATGAAGCGGAGTGGAAAAATATGAAGAGCTTGAAAAGGTGTGAAAAATATGAAGAGCTTCAAATTGTGTGAAATAAATGAGGAGCATGAAACGGTCTGAAAAATAGGAGGAGCATGAAGCGTTGTTGAAAAACATGAAGAGCCTGAAAACGTGTGAAAAATATGAAGAGCTTCAAAAGCTGTGAAAAATATGAAGAGCTTCAAAACGTGTCAAAAATGAGATGAACATGAAACGGTCTGAAAAATAGGAGGAGCAAGAAGCGTTTTTGAAAAACATGAAGAGCCTGAAAAGGTGTGAAAAATATGAACAGCTTCAAAAGATGTCAAAAATATGAGGAGCATGAAACGGTCTGAAATATAGGAGGATCATGAAGCGGTGTTCAAAAACATGAAGAGCCTGAAAAGGTGTGAAAAATATGAAGAGCTTCAAAAGGTGTGAAAAATATGAGGAGCATGAAACGGTCTGCAAACCTGGAGGAGCATGAAGCGGTGTTGAAAAACATGAAAAGCCTGAAAAGCTGTGAAAAATATGAAGAGCTTCAAAAGGTGTCAAAAATATGAGGAGCATGAAACGGTCTGAACAATTGGAGTCGCAAGAATCGGTGTTGAAAACAAGAAGAGCCTGAAAACGTGTGAAAAATATGAAGTGCTTCAAAAGTTGTGAAAAATATGAAGAGCTTCAAAACGTGTCAAAAATGAGATGAGCATGAAACGGTCTTAAAAATAGGAGGAGCAAGAAGCGTTTTTGAAAAACATGAAGAGACTGAAAAGGAGTGAAAAATATGAAAAGCTTCAAAAGATGTGAAAAATATGAGGAGCATGAAACGGTCTGAAATATAGCAGGAGCATGAAGCGGTGTTCAAAAACATGAAGAGCCTGAAAAGGTGAGAAAAATATGAAGAGCTTCAAAAGGTGTCAAAAATATGAGGAGCATGAAACGGTCTGAAAAACAGGAGGAGCATGAAGCGGTGTTCAAAATCATGAAAAGCCTGAAAAGGTTGAAAAATATGAAGAGCTTCAAAAGGTGTGAAAAATAGGAGGAGCATGAAACACTCTGCAAACCTGGAGGAGCTTGAAGTGGTGTTGAAAAACATGAAGAGCCTGAAAAGGTGTGAAAAATCTGAAAAGCTTCAAACGGTGTCAAAAATGTGACGAGCATGAAACGGTCTGAAAAACAGGAGGAGCATGAAGTGCTGTTCAAAAAATGAAGAGCCTGAAAAGGAGTGATATCTATGAAGAGTTTCAAAAGGTGTCAAAAATATGAGGAGCATGAAACGGTCTGAAAAATACGAGCACCATGATGTGGTCTTGAAAAACATGAAGAACCTGAAATGTGTGAAGAATATGAAAAGCTTTACAAGGTGTCAAATATAGGAGGAGCATGATACGGTTTGAAAACTAGGAGTAGTATGAAGTGGTATTGAAAACATGAATATCCTGGAAAGGTGTGAAATATATGAAGAGCTTCAAAAGGTGTGAAAAATATGAAAAGCTTCAAAAGGTGTGAAATACATGACGAGCATGAAACTCTTTGAAAAATAGGAGGAGCATGAAGTGGTGTTGAAAAAGGTGAATAGCCTGTAAAGGTGTGAATATATGAAGAGCCTCAAAAGATGTCAAAACTATGAGGAGCATGAAACGGGCTGAAAAATAGGAGGAGCATGAAGCGGTGTTGAAAAAAATGAAGAGCTTGAAAAGGTGTGAAAAATATGAAGAGCTTCAAAAGGTGTCAAAAATATGAGGAGCATGAAACTCTCTGAAAAATAGAAGGAGCATGAAGCGGTGTTGAAAAACATGAAGAGCCTGAAAAGATGTGAAAAATATGAAGAGCTTCAAAAGTTGTCAAATATATGAGGAGCATGAAACGGTCTGAAAAATAGGAGGAGCATGAAGCTGTGTTCAAAAACATGAAGAGCCTGAAAAGGTGTGAAATATATGAAGAGCTTCAAAATGTGTTAAAAATATGAGGAGCGTGAAACGGTCTGAAAATTTGGAGGAGCATGAAGCTGTGTTCAAAAACATGAAGAGCCTGAAAATGTGTGAAATATATGAAGAGCTTCAAAATGTGTTAAAAATATGAGGAGCGTGAAACGGTCTGAAAAATTGGAGGAGCATGAAACGGTGTTCAAAAACATGAAGAACCTGAAAAGGTGTGAAAAATATGAAGAGCTTCAAAAGGTGTGAAAAATATGAAGAGCTTCAAAAGGTGTCAAAAATTAGATGAGCAAGAAAAGGTATGAAAAATAGGAGGAGCATAAAGTGGTGTTGAAAAAATGAAGATCCTGAAAAGGTATGAAATATATGAAGAGCTTCAAAAGGTGTCAAAAATATGAGGAGCATGAAAAGGTCTGAAAAATATGAGGAGCATGAAAGGTGTTCAAAAACATGAAGTGCCTGAAAAGGTGTGAAAAATATGAAGAGCTTCAAAAACGTGAAAATACGAAGAGCTTCAAAAGGTGTCAATAATACGAGGAGCATGAAACTGTCTGAAAAATGGAGGAGCATGAAGCGGTGGTGAAAAACATGAAAAGTCTGAAAACGTGTGAAAAATATGAAGAGCTTCAAAAATGTGAAAAATTTGAAGAGCATCAAAAGGTGTGAAAAATATGAGGAGCATGAAACGGTCTGAAAAAGAGCAGGAGCATGAAGCGGTGTTGAAAAACATGAAGAGTCTGAAAACTTGTAAAATTATGAAGAGCTTCAAAAATGTGAAAATATGAAGAGCTTCAAAAGGTGTCAACAATATGAGGAGCATGAAACGGTCTGAAAATTAGGAGGAGCATGAAGCGATGTTGAAAAACATGAAGAGCCTGAAAAGGTGTGAAAAATATGAAGAGCTTCAAAAGGTGTCAAAAATGAGATGAGCATGAAACGGTATGAAAAATAGGATGAGCATGAAGCGGTGTTGAAAAACATGAAGAACCTGAAAAGTTGTGAGAAATATGAAGAGCTTCAACAGGTGTCAAAAATATGAGGAGCAAGAAACTCTCTGAAAAAGAGTAGGAGCATGAAGCGGTGTTGAAAAACATGAAGAGCCTGAAAAGTATTGAAAAATATGAAGAGCTTCTAAAAGTTCAAAAATATGAGGAGCAATGTAACGGTCTTAAAAATACGAGGAGCATGACGTGATGTTGAAAAACATGAATAGCCTGAAAATGTGTGAAATATATGAAGAGATTAAAAATGTGACAAATATATGAGGAGCATGAAACGGTCTCAAAAATATGAGGAGCATGAAGCGGTGTTCAAAAATATGAAGAGCCTGAAAATGTGTGAAAAATATGAAGAGCTTCAAAAGGTGTCAAAAATATGTGGAGCATGAATCGGTCTGAAAAATAGGAAGAGCATGAAGCTGTGTTCAAAAACATGAAGAGGCTGAAAATGTGTGAAAAATATGAAGAGCTTCAAAAGGTGTGAAAAATATGAGGAGCATGAAACGGCCTGAAAAATAGGAGGAGCATGAAGTGGTGTTCAAATACATGAAGAGCCTGAAAAGGTGTGAAAAATATGAAGAGCTTAAAAGGTGTCAAAAATATGATGAGCATGAAACGGTCTGAAAAATAGGAGGAGCATGAAGCGGTATTGAAAAACATGAAGAGCCTGAAATCTTGTGAAAAATATGAAGAGCTTCAAAAGATGTGAAAATTATGAATAGCTTCAAAAGGTGTCAAAAATGACATGAGCATGAAACGGTCTGAAAGATAGGAGGAGCATGAAGCGGTATTGAAAAACATGAAGAACCTGAAAAGGTAGGAAAAATATAAAAAGCTTCAAAACCTGTCAAAAATATGAGGAGCATGAAACGGTCTGAAAAATAGCAGAAGCATGAAGCTGTGTTGAAAAACATGAAGAGTCTGAAAACGTGTGAAAGTATGAAGAGCTTCAAAAATATGAAAAATATGAAGAGCTTCAAAAGGTGTGAAAAATATGAAGAGCTTCAAAAGGTGTCAAAAATATTAGGAGAATGAAATGGTCTGCAAAATAGGAGGAGCATGAAATGGTGTTCAAAAACATGAAGAGCATGGAAAGCTGTGAAAAATATGAAGATCTTCAAAAGGTGTCAAAAATATGAGAAGCAAGAAACGGTCTGAAAAATTGGAGGAGCATTAAACGATGTTCAAAAATATGAGGAGCAAGAAACGGTCTGAAAAATAAAAGGAGCATTAACCGGTGTTCAAAAACATGAAGAGCCTGGAAAGGTGTGAAAAATATGAAGAGCTTCAAAAGGTGTCAAAAATATGAGGAGCATGAAACGGTCTGAAAAATAGGAGGAGCATGAAGTGGTGTTGAGAAAAATGAAGAGCCTGAAAAAGGTGTGAAAATTATGAGGAGAATGAAACGGTCTGAAAAATAGGAGGAGCATGAGTGGTGTTCAAAAACATGAAGAGCGTGAAAAGGTGTGAAATATATGAAGAGCTTCAAAAGGTGTCAAAAATATGTGGAGCACAAAACGGTCTGAAAAATAGGAGGAGCATGAAGTGGTGTTGAATAAAATGAAGAGCCTGAAAAAGGTGTGAAAATTATGAGGAGAATGAAACGGTCTGAAAAATAGGAGGAGCATGAAACGGTCTGAAATATAGGAGGAGCATGAAGTGGTGTTGAAAAATATGAAGAGCTTCAAAAATTGTCAAAAATATCAGGAGCATGAAACGGTCTGAAAAATAGGAGGAGTATGAAGCGGTGATCAAAAATATGAAGAGCCTGAAAAGTTGTGAAAAATATGAATAGCTTCAAAAGGTGTGAAATACATGGGGAGCATGAAACGGGCTGAAAAAAAGGAGAAGCATGAAGTGGTGTGGAAAAACTTGAAGAGCCTGAAAAGGTGTGAAAAATATGAAGAGCTTCAAAAGGTGTGAAATACATGAGGAGAATGAAATTCTCTGAAAAATAGAAGGAGCATGAAGTGGTGTTCAAAAACATGAAGAACCTGAAAAGTTGTGAGAAATATGAAGAGCTTCAACAGGTGTCAAAAATATGAGGAGCATGAAACGATCTGAAAAAGAGGAGGAGCATGAAGCGGTGTTGAAAAACATGAAGAGCCTGAAAAGGTGTTCAAAATATGAATAGCTTCAAAAGTTGTCAAAAATATGAGGAGCATGAAACGGTCTGAAAAATAGGAGGAGCATGAAGTGGTGTTGAAAAACATGAAGAGCCTGAAAAGGTGTGAAAAATATGAAGAGCTTCAAAAGGTGTCAAAAATATGAGGAGCATGAAACGGTGTGAAAAATAGGTGGAGAAAGAAGGAGTGTTGAAAAACATGAAGAGCCTGAAAATGTGTGAAAAATATAAAGAGCTTCAAAAGATGTGAAAAATATGAAGAGCTTCAAAAGGTGTCAAAAATGAGATGAGCAAGAAACGGTTTGAAAAATAGGAGGAGCATGAAGCGGTGTTCAAAACATGAAGAACCTGAAAAGTTGTGAGAAATATGAAGAGCTTCAACAGGTGTCAAAATTATGAGGAGCATGAAACGATCTGAAAAAGAGGAGGAGCATGAAGCGGTGTTGAAAAACATGAAGAGCCTGAAAAGTAGTGAAAAATATGAAGAGCTTCTAAAGGTGTCAAAAATATGAGGAGCATGTAACGGTCTTAAAAATACGAGGAGCATGAAGTGATGTTGAAAAACATGAAGAGCCTGAAAAGGTGTGAAAAATATGACGAGCTTCAAAAGGTGTGGAAAAACATGAGGAGCATGAAACGGGTTGAAAAATAGGAGAAGCATGAAGTGGTGTTGAAAAACATGAAGAGCCTGAAAAAGTGTGAAAAATATGAAGAGCTTCAGAAGGTGTGAAAAATATGAAGAGCTTCAACAGGTGTCAAAAATTAGATGAGCATGAAACGGTCGAAAAATTGGAGGAGCAAGAAGTAGTGTTGAAAAAAATTAAGAGCCTGAAAAGGTGTGAAAAATATGAAAAGCTTCAAAAGGTGTGAAAAATATGAGGAGCATGAAACGGTCTGAAAAATAGGTGGAGCATGAAGCGGTGTTGAAAAATATGAAGAGCCTGGAAAGGTGTGCCAAATATGAAGAGCTTCAAAAGGTGTGAAATATATGAAGAGCTCCAAAATGTGTCAAAATGAGATGAGCATGAAACGGTCTGAAAAATAGGAGGAGCATGAAACGGTGATCAAAAACATGAAGAGCCTGAAAAGGTGTGAAAAATATGAAGAGCTTCAAAAGGTGTGAAATACATGAGGAGCATGAAACGTGCTGAAAAATAGGAGAAGCATGAAGGGGTGTGGAAAAATATGAAGAGCCTGAAAAGGTTTGAAAAATATGAAGAGTTTCAAAAGGTGTGAAATACATGAGGAGCATGAAACACTCTGAAAAATAGAAATAGCATGAAGCGGTGTTGAAAAACATGAAGAGCCTGAAAACGTGTGAAAATATGAAGAGCTTCAAAAATATGAAAAATATGAAGAGCTTCAAAAGGTGTGAAAAATTTGAAGAGCTTCAAAAGGTGTCAAAATGAGATGAGCATGAAACGGTCTGAAAAATAGGAGGAGCATGAAGTGGTGTTGAAAAAAATGAAAAGCCTGAAAAGGTGTGAAATATATGAAGAACTTCAAAAGGTGTCAAATTTGAGGAATATGAAACGGTCTGCAAAATAGGAGAAGCCTGAAATGGTGTTCAAAAACATGAAGAGCCTGAAAAGATGTGAAAATTATGAAGAGCTTCAAAAGGTGTCAAAAATATGAGGAGCATGAAACGGTCTGAAAAATAGGAGGAGCATGAAGCGGTGTTGAAACACAAGAAGAGCCTGAAAAGGTGTGAAACGTATGAAGAGCTTCAAAAGGTGTCAAAATTATGAGGAGCATGAAACGGCCTGAAAAATTGGAGGAGCATGAAGCGGTGTTCAAAAATATGAAGAGCCTGAAAAGGTGTGAAAAATATGAAAAGCTTCAAAAGGTGTCAAAAATATGAGTAGCATGAATCGGTCTGAAAAATAGGAGGAGCAAGAAACGGTGATCAAAAACATGAAGAGCCGGAAAAGGTGTGAAAAACATGAAGAGCTTCAAAAGGTGTGAAATACATGAGGAGTTTGAAACGGGCTGAAAAATAGGAGAAGCATGAAGTGGTGTGGAAAAATATGAAGAGCCTGAAAAGGTGTGGAAAATATGAAGAGCTTCACAAGGTGTGAAATACATGAGGAGCATGAAACTCTCTGAAAAATATAAGGAGCATGAAGCGGTGTTCAAAAATATGAAGAGCCTGAAAAGGTGTGAAAAATATGAAGAGCTTCAAAAGGTGTGAAATACATGAGGAGCATGAAACGGGCTGAAAAATAGGAGAAGCATGAAGTGGTGTGGAAAAACATGAAGAACCTGAAAAGGTGTGAAAAATACGAAGAGCTTCAAAAGGTGTGAAATACATGAGGAGCATGAAACTCTCTGAAAAATAAGAGGATCATGAAGCGGGGTTCAAAAACATGAGGAGCCTGAAAATTTGTGAAAAATATGAAAAGCTTCAAAAGCTGTCAAAAATGAGATTTGCATGAGAAGTTCTTAAAAATAGGATGATCATAAAACGGTGCTGAAAAACATGAAGAGCCTGAAAATGTGTGAAAAATATGAAGAGCTTCAAAAGGTGTCAAATATGAGATGAGGATGAAAGGGTCTGAAAAATAGGAGGAGCATGGAACGGTGTTCAAAAACATGAAGAGCCTGAAAAGGTGTGAAAAACATGAAGAGCTTCAAAAGGTGTCAAAAATATGAGTAGCATGAAACAGTCTGAAAAATAGGAGGAGCATGAAGCGGTGATCAAAAACATGAAGAGCCGGAAAAGGTGTGAAAAATATGAAGAGCTTCAAAAGGTGTGAAATACATGAGGAGTTTGAAACGGGCTAAAAAATAGGAGAAGCATGAAGTGGTGTGGAAAAATATGAAGAGCCTGAAAAGGTGTGGAAAATATGAAGAGCTTCAAAAGGTGTGAAATACATGAGGAGCATGAAACTCTCTGAAAAATATAAGGAGCATGAAGCGGTGTTCAAAAACATGAAGAGCCTGAAAAGGTGTGAAAAATATGAAGAGCTACAAACGGTGTCAAAAATATGAGGAGCATGAAACGGTCTGAAAAATAGGAGGAGCATGAAGCGGTGTTCAAAAACATGAAGAGCATGAAAAGGTCTGAAAAATATGAAGAGCTTGAAAAGGTGTGAAATATATGAAGAGCTTCAAAAGGTGTCAAAAATGAGATGAGCATGAAACGGTGTGAAAATTAGGAGGAACATGAAGCGGTGTTGAAAAAAATGAAGAGTCTGAAAAGGTGTGAAATATATGAAGAGCTTCAAGAGGTGTCAAAAATATGAAGAGCATGAAATGATCTGAAAAATAGGAGGGTCATGAAGCGGTGTTCAAAAACGTGAAGAGCCTGAAAAGGTATGAAAAATATGAAGAGCTTCAAAAGGTGTGAAAAATATAAGGAGCATGAAACGGTCTGAAAAATAGAAGCGGCATGAAATGGTGTTCAAAAACATGAAGAGCCTGAAAAAGTGTGAAAATTATGAAGAGCTTCAAAAGGTGTGAAATACATGAGGAGCATGAAATGGTCTGAAAAATAGGAGAAGCATGAAGTGGTGTTGAAAAACATGAAGAGCCTGAAAAGGAGTGAAAAATATGAAGAGCTTCAAAAGGTGTCAAACATATGAAGAACATGAAACGGTCTGAAAAATAGGAGGATCATGAAGCAGTGTTCAAAAACATGAAGAGCCTGAAAATGTGTGAAAAATATTCAGAGCTTCAAAATGTGTCAAATATATGAGGAGCATGAAACGGTCTGAAAAATAGGAGGAGCATGAAACGGTGATTAAAAACATGAAGCGCCTGAAAAGGTGTGAAAAATATGAAGAGCTTCAAAAGGTGTGAAATACATGAGGAGAATGAAATTCTCTGAAAAATAGAAGGAGAATGAAGTGGTGTTCAAAATCATGAAGAGCCAGAAAAGGTGTGAAAAATATGAAGAGCTTCAAAAGGTGTCAAAAATACGAGGAGCATGAAACAGTCTGAAAAATAGGAGGAGCATGAAGCGATGTTCAAAAACATGAAGATCCTGAAAAGGTGTTCAAAATATGAATAGCTTCAAAAGTTGTCAAAAATATGAGGAGCATGAAACGGTCTGAAAAATAGGAGGAGCATGAAGTGGTGTTGAAAAACATGAAGAGCCTGAAAAGGTGTGAAAAATATGAAGAGCTTCAAAAGGTGTCAAAAAAATGAGGAGCATGAAACGGTGTGAAAAATAGGTGGAGAAAGAAGGAGTGTTGAAAAACATGAAGAGCCTGAAAATGTGTGAAAAATATAAAGAGCTTCAAAAGATGTGAAAAATATGAAGAGCTTCAAAAGGCGTCAAAAATGAGATGAGCAAGAAACGGTTTGAAAAATAGGAGGAGCATGAAGCGGTGTTCAAAAACATGAAGAACCTGAAAAGTTGTGAGAAATATGAAGAGCTTCAACAGGTGTCAAAAATATGAGGAGCATGAAACGATCTGAAAAAGAGGAGGAGCATGAAGCGGTGTTGAAAAACATGAAGAGCCTGAAAAGTAGTGAAAAATATGAAGAGCTTCTAAAGGTGTCAAAAATATGAGGAGCATGTAACGGTCTTAAAAATACGAGGAGCATGAAGTGATGTTGAAAAACATGAAGAGCCTGAAAAGGTGTGAAAAATATGAGGAGCTTCAAAAGGTGTGAAAAACATGAGGAGCATGAAACGGGCTGAAAAATAGGAGAAGCATGAAGTGGTGTTGAAAAACATGAAGAGCCTGAAAAAGTGTGAAAAATATGAAGAGCTTCAACAGGTGTCAAAAATTAGATGAGCATGAAACGGTCGAAAAATTGGAGGAGCAAGAAGTAGTGTTGAAAAAAATTAAGAGCCTGAAAAGGTGTGAAAAATATGAAAAGCTTCAAAAGGTGTGAAAAATATGAGGAGCATGAAACGGTCTGAAAAATAGGTGGAGCATGAAGCGGTGTTGAAAAATATGAAGAGCCTGGAAAGGTGTGCAAAATATGAAGAGCTTCAAAAGGTGTGAAATATATGAAGAGCTTCAAAATGTGTCAAAATGAGATGAGCATGAAACGGTCTGAAAAATAGGAGGAGCATGAAACGGTGATCAAAAACATGAAGAGCTTGAAAAGGTGTGAAAAATATGAAGAGCTTCAAAAGGTGTGAAATACATGAGGAGCATGAAACGTGCTGAAAAATAGGAGAAGCATGAAGGGGTGTGGAAAAATATGAAGAGCCTGAAAAGGTTTGAAAAATATGAAGAGCTTCAAAAGGTGTGAAATACATGAGGAGCATGAAACACTCTGAAAAATAGAAATAGCATGAAGCGGTGTTGAAAAACATGAAGAGCCTGAAAACGTGTGAAAATATGAAGAGCTTCAAAAATATGAAAAATATGAAGAGCTTCAAAAGGTGTGAAAAATTTGAAGAGCTTCAAAAGGTGTCAAAATGAGATGAGCATGAAACGGTCTGAAAAATAGGAGGAGCATGAAGTGGTGTTGAAAAAAATGAAAAGCCTGAAAAGATGTGAAATATATGAAGAACTTCAAAAGGTGTCAAAAATTGAGGAGAATGAAACGGTCTGCAAAATAGGAGAAGCATGAAATGGTGTTCAAAAACATGAAGAGCCTGAAAAGATGTGAAAATTATGAAGAGCTTCAAAAGGTGTCAAAAATATGAGGAGCATGAAACGGTCTGAAAAATAGGAGGAGCATGAAGCGGTGTTCAAAAATATGAAGAGCCTGAAAAGGTGTGAAACATATGAAGAGCTTCAAAAGGTGTCAAAATTATGAGGAGCATGAAACGGCCTGAAAAATTGGAGGAGCATGAAGCGGTGTTCAAAAATATGAAGAGCCTGAAAAGGTGTGAAAAATATGAAAAGCTTCAAAAGGTGTCAAAAATATGAGTAGCATGAATCGGTCTGAAAAATAGGAGGAGCAAGAAACGGTGATCAAAAACATGAAGAGCCGGAAAAGGTGTGAAAAACATGAAGAGCTTCAAAAGGTGTGAAATACATGAGGAGTTTGAAACGGGCTGAAAAATAGGAGAAGCATGAAGTGGTGTGGAAAAATATGAAGAGCCTGAAAAGGTGTGGAAAATATGAAGAGCTTCACAAGGTGTGAAATACATGAGGAGCATGAAACTCTCTGAAAAATATAAGGAGCATGAAGCGGTGTTCAAAAACATGAAGAGCCTGAAAAGGTGTGAAAAATATGAAGAGCTTCAAAAAGTGTCAAAAATATGAGGAGCAAGAAACGGTCTGAAATATAGGAGGAGCATGAAGCGGTGTTCAAAAACATGAGGAGTCTGAAAAGGTGTGAAAAATATGAAGAGCTTCAAAAGGTGTGAAATACATGAGGAGCATGAAACGGGCTGAAAAATAGGAGAAGCATGAAGTGGTGTAGAAAAGCATGAAGAGCCTGAAAAGGTGTGAAAAATACGAAGAGCTTCAAAAGGTGTGAAATACATGAGGAGCATGAAACTCTCTGAAAAATAAGAGGATCATGAAGCGGGGTTCAAAAACATGAGGAGCCTGAAAATTTGTGAAAAATATGAAGAGCTTCAAAAGGTGTGAAATACATGAGGAGCATGAAACACTCTGAAAAATAGAAATAGCATGAAGCGGTGTTGAAAAACATGAAGAGCCTGAAAACGTGTGAAAATATGAAGAGCTTCAAAAATATGAAAAATATGAAGAGCTTCAAAAGGTGTGAAAAATTTGAAGAGCTTCAAAAGGTGTCAAAATGAGATGAGCATGAAACGGTCTGAAAAATAGGAGGAGCATGAAGTGGTGTTGAAAAAAATGAAAAGCCTGAAAAGATGTGAAATATATGAAGAACTTCAAAAGGTGTCAAAAATTGAGGAGAATGAAACGGTCTGCAAAATAGGAGAAGCATGAAATGGTGTTCAAAAACATGAAGAGCCTGAAAAGATGTGAAAATTATGAAGAGCTTCAAAAGGTGTCAAAAATATGAGGAGCATGAAACGGTCTGAAAAATAGGAGGAGCATGAAGCGGTGTTCAAAAATATGAAGAGCCTGAAAAGGTGTGAAACATATGAAGAGCTTCAAAAGGTGTCAAAATTATGAGGAGCATGAAACGGCCTGAAAAATTGGAGGAGCATGAAGCGGTGTTCAAAAATATGAAGAGCCTGAAAAGGTGTGAAAAATATGAAAAGCTTCAAAAGGTGTCAAAAATATGAGTAGCATGAATCGGTCTGAAAAATAGGAGGAGCAAGAAACGGTGATCAAAAACATGAAGAGCCGGAAAAGGTGTGAAAAACATGAAGAGCTTCAAAAGGTGTGAAATACATGAGGAGTTTGAAACGGGCTGAAAAATAGGAGAAGCATGAAGTGGTGTGGAAAAATATGAAGAGCCTGAAAAGGTGTGGAAAATATGAAGAGCTTCACAAGGTGTGAAATACATGAGGAGCATGAAACTCTCTGAAAAATATAAGGAGCATGAAGCGGTGTTCAAAAACATGAAGAGCCTGAAAAGGTGTGAAAAATATGAAGAGCTTCAAAAAGTGTCAAAAATATGAGGAGCAAGAAACGGTCTGAAATATAGGAGGAGCATGAAGCGGTGTTCAAAAACATGAGGAGTCTGAAAAGGTGTGAAAAATATGAAGAGCTTCAAAAGGTGTGAAATACATGAGGAGCATGAAACGGGCTGAAAAATAGGAGAAGCATGAAGTGGTGTAGAAAAGCATGAAGAGCCTGAAAAGGTGTGAAAAATACGAAGAGCTTCAAAAGGTGTGAAATACATGAGGAGCATGAAACTCTCTGAAAAATAAGAGGATCATGAAGCGGGGTTCAAAAACATGAGGAGCCTGAAAATTTGTGAAAAATATGAAAAGCTTCAAAAGCTGTCAAAAATGAGATTTGCATGAGAAGTTCTTAAAAATAGGAGGATCATAAAACGGTGCTGAAAAACATGAAGAGCCTGAAAATGTGTGAAAAATATGAAGAGCTTCAAAAGGTGTCAAATATGAGATGAGCATGAAAGGGTCTGAAAAATAGGAGGAGCATGGAACGGTGTTCAAAAACATGAAGAGCCTGAAAAGGTGTGAAAAACATGAAGAGCTTCAAAAGGTGTCAAAAATATGATTAGCATGAAACAGTCTGAAAAATAGGAGGAGCATGAAGCGGTGATCAAAAACATGAAGAGCCGGAAAAGGTGTGAAAAATATGAAGAGCTTCAAAAGGTGTGAAATACATGAGGAGTTTGAAACGGGCTAAAAAATAGGAGAAGCATGAAGTAGTGTGGAAAAATATGAAGAGCCTGAAAAGGTGTGGAAAATATGAAGAGCTTCAAAAGGTGTGAAATACATGAGGAGCATGAAACTCTCTGAAAAATATAAGGAGCATGAAGCGGTGTTCAAAAACCTGTAGAGCCTGAAAAGGTGTGAAAAATATGAAGAGCTACAAACGGTGTCAAAAATATGAGGAGCATGAAACGGTCTGAAAAATAGGAGGAGCATGAAGCGGTGTTCAAAAACATGAAGAGCATGAAAAGGTCTGAAAAATATGAAGAGCTTGAAAAGGTGTGAAATATATGAAGAGCTTCAAAAGGTGTCAAAAATGAGATGAGCATGAAACGGTGTGAAAATTAGGAGGAACATGAAGCGGTGTTGAAAAAAATGAAGAGTCTGAAAAGGTGTGAAATATATGAAGAGCTTCAAGAGGTGTCAAAAATATGAAGAGCATGAAATGATCTGAAAAATAGGAGGGTCATGAAGCGGTGTTCAAAAACGTGAAGAGCCTGAAAAGGTACGAAAAATATGAAGAGCTTCAAAAGGTGTGAAAAATATAAGGAGCATGAAACGGTCTGAAAAATAGAAGCGGCATGAAATGGTGTTCAAAAACATGAAGAGCCTGAAAAGGTGTGAAAATTATGAAGAGCTTCAAAAGGTGTGAAATACATGAGGAGCATGAAACGGTCTGAAAAATAGGAGAAGCATGAAGTGGTGTTGAAAAACATGAAGAGCCTGAAAAGGAGTGAAAAATATGAAGAGCTTCAAAAGGTGTCAAACATATGAAGAACATGAAACGGTCTGAAAAATAGGAGGATCATGAAGCAGTGTTCAAAAACATGAAGAGCCTGAAAATGTGTGAAAAATATTCAGAGCTTCAAAATGTGTCAAATATATGAGGAGCATGAAACGGTCTGAAAAATAGGAGGAGCATGAAACGGTGATTTAAAACATGAAGCGCCTGAAAAGGTGTGAAAAATATGAAGAGCTTCAAAAGGTGTGAAATACATGAGGAGCATGAAACAGGCCGAAAAATAGGAGAAGCATGAAGTGGTGTGGAAAAACATGAAGAGCCTAAAAAGTTGTGAGAAATATGAAGAGCTTCAAAAGATGTGAAATACATGAGGAGCATGAAACTCTCTGAAAAATAGGAGGAGCATGAAGCAGTGTCAAAAACATGAAGAGCCTAAAAAGTTGTGAGAAATATGAAAAGCTTCAAAAGGGGTCAAAAATGACATGAGCATGATACGATCTGAAAAATAAGAGCATGAAACAGTGATAACAAACATGAAGAGCGTGAAAAGGTGTGAAAAATATGAAGAGCTTCAAAAGGTGTGAAATTCTTGAGGAGCATGAAATGGTCTGAAAAATAGGACAAGAATGAAGTGCTGTGGAAAAACATGAAGAGCCTGAAAAGGTGTGAAAAATATGAAGAGCTTCAAGAGGTGTCAAAAATATGAAGAGCATGAAACGGTCTGAAAAATAGGAGGATCATGAAGCGGTGATCAAAAACATGAAGAGCGTGAAAAGGTGTGAAAAATATGAAGAGCTTCAAAAGGTGTGAAATTCATGAGGATCATGAAACGGTCTGAAAAATAGGAGAAGCATGAAGTGGTGTGGAAAAACATGAAGAGCCTGTAAAGGTGTGAAAAATATGAAGAGCTTCAAAAGGTGTCAAAAATATGAGGAGCATGAAACGGTCCGAAAAATAGGAGGAGCATGAAGCAGTGTTCAAAAAAATGAAGAGCCTGAAAAAGTGTGAAATATATGCAGAGATTCAAAAGGTGTCAAAAATATGAGGAACATGAAATGGTCTGAAAAGAAGGAGGAGCATAAAGTGTTGTTGAAAAACATGAAGAGCCTGAAAAGGTGTGAAATATATGAAGAGATTCAAAACCTGTCAAAATATGAGAAACACGTAACGGTTTGGAAAATAGGAAGAGCATGAAGTGGTGTTGAAAAACATGAAGAGCCTGAAAAGATGTGAAAAATATGAAGAGCTTCAAAAGGTGTCCACAATATGAGGAGCATGAAACTGTCTGAGAAATAGGCGGAGCATGAAGTGGTGCTGAAAAACATGAAGAGCCTAAAAGGTGTGAAAAATATGAAAAGCTTCAAAAGATGTCATAAATATGAGGAGCATGAAACGGTCTGAAAAATTGGATGATCATGAAGCGGTGTTGAAAAACATGAAGAGCCTGAAAAGTTGTGAAAAATATGAAGAGCTTCAAAAGGTGTCAAAAATGTAAGGAGCATGAAACGGTCTGAAAAATAGGAGAAGCATGAAACCGTGTCAAAAACATGAAGAGCCTAAAAAGGTGTGAAAAATGAAGAGCTTCAAAAGGTGTGAAATATATGAGAAGCATGAAACGGTCTGAAAAATAGGAGGAGCATGAAGCGGTGTTTAAAAACATGAAGAGCCTGAAAAGATGTGAAAAATATGAAGAGCTTCAAAAGGTGTCAAAACTATGAGGAGTATGAAACGGTCTGAAAAATAGGAGCAGCATGAAATGGTGTTCAAAAACATGAAAAGCCTGAAAAGGTGTGAAAAATATGAAGAGCTTCAAAAGTTGTCAAAAATATTAGGAGCATGAAACGGTCTGAAAAAAAGGAGGAGCAGGAAACCGTGTTCAAAAACATGAAGAGCCTGAAAAGGTGTGAAAAATATGAAGAGCTTCAAAAGGTGTCAAAACTATGAGGAGTATGAAACGGTCTGAAAAATAGGAGCAGCATGAAACGGTGTTCAAAAACATGAAGAGCCTGAAAAGGTGTGAAATATATGAAGAGACTCAAAAGGTGTCAAAAATATTAGGAGCATGAAACGGTCTGAAAAAAAGGAGGAGCAGGAAACCGTGTTCAAAAACATGAAGAGCCTGAAAAGGTGTGAAAAATATGAAGAGCTTCAAAAAGTGTTAAAAATAGGAGGAGCATGAAGCGGTGTTCAAAAACATGAAGAGCCTGAAAATGTGTGTAAAATATGAAGAGCTTCAAAACGTGTCAAAAATATGAGGAGCATGAAACGGTCTGAAAAATAGGTGGATCAAGAAGCGGTGTTGAAAAACATGAAGAGCGTGAAAACGTGTGAAAAATATGAAGAGGTTCAAAAGGTGTGAAAAATATGAAGAGCTTAAAATGGTGTCAAAAATGAGATGAGCATGAAAAGGTCTGAAAAATAGGTGGAGCATGATGTGGTGTTGAAAAACATGAAGAGCCTGAAAAGTTGTGAAAAATATGAAGACCTTCAAAATGTGTCAAAAATATGAGGAGCATGAAACGGTCTGAAAAATAGGAGGAGTATGAAACGGTGTTCAAAAACATGAAGAGCCTGAAAAGCTGTGAAAAATATGAAGAGCCTCAAGGTGTGAAATACTTGAGGAGCATGAATCGGTCTGAAAAAAAGGAGGAGCATGAAGCGGTGTTGAAAAACATGAAGAGCCTGAAAAGGTGTGAAAAATATGAAGAGCTTCAAAAGGTGTCAAAACTATGAGGAGTATGAAACGGTCTGAAAGATAGGAGCAGCATGAAACGGTGTTCAAAACATGAAGAGCCTGAAAAGTTGTTAAAAATATGAAGAGCTTCAAAAGTTGTCAAAAATATGAGGAGCATGAAACGATCTGAAAAATAGGAGGAGCATGAAGCAGTGTTCACAAACATGACGAGCCAGAAAAGGTGTGAAAAATATGAAGAGCTTCAAAAGGTGTCCAAAATATGGGAGCATGAAACGGTCTGAAAAATAGGAGGAAAATTAAGCGGTGTTGAAAACCATGAAGAGCCTGAAAAGGTGAGAAAAATATGAAGAGCTTCAAAAGGTTTGAAAAACATGAAGAGCTTCAAAAGCTGTCAAAAATGAGATGAGCATGAAACTGTCTGAAAAATAGGAGGGGCATGAAGTTGTGTTGAAAAACATGAAGAGCCTGAAAAGGGGTGAAAAATATGAAGAGCTTCAAAAGGTGTCAAAAATATGTAGAGCATGAAACGGTCTGAAATATAGGAGGTGCATGAAACGGTTTTCAAAAAAATGAAGAGCCTGAAAAGGTGTGAAAAATATGAAGAGCTTCAAAAGGTGTCAAAAATATGAGGAGCATGAAACGGTGTGAAAAATAGGTGGAGAAAGAAGGAGTGTTGAAAAACATGAAGAGCCTGAAAATGTGTGAAAAATATAAAGAGCTTCAAAAGATGTGAAAAATATGAAGAGCTTCAAAAGGTGTCAAAAATGAGATGAGCAAGAAACGGTTTGAAAAATAGGAGGAGCATGAAGCGGTGTTCAAAAACATGAAGAACCTGAAAAGTTGTGAGAAATATGAAGAGCTTCAACAGGTGTCAAAAATATGAGGAGCATGAAACGATCTGAAAAAGAGGAGGAGCATGAAGCGGTGTTGAAAAACATGAAGAGCCTGAAAAGTAGTGAAAAATATGAAGAGCTTCTAAAGGTGTCAAAAATATGAGGAGCATGTAACGGTCTTAAAAATACGAGGAGCATGAAGTGATGTTGAAAAACATGAAGAGCCTGAAAAGGTGTGAAAAATATGAGGAGCTTCAAAAGGTGTGAAAAACATGAGGAGCATGAAACGGGTTGAAAAATAGGAGAAGCATGAAGTGGTGTTGAAAAACATGAAGAGCCTGAAAAAGTGTGAAAAATATGAAGAGCTTCAGAAGGTGTGAAAAATATGAAGAGCTTCAACAGGTGTCAAAAATTAGATGAGCATGAAACGGTCGAAAAATTGGAGGAGCAAGAAGTAGTGTTGAAAAAAATTAAGAGCCTGAAAAGGTGTGAAAAATATGAAAAGCTTCAAAAGGTGTGAAAAATATGAGGAGCATGAAACGGTCTGAAAAATAGGTGGAGCATGAAGCGGTGTTGAAAAATATGAAGAGCCTGGAAAGGTGTGCAAAATATGAAGAGATTCAAAAGGTGTGAAATATATGAAGAGCTCCAAAATGTGTCAAAATGAGATGAGCATGAAACGGTCTGAAAAATAGGAGGAGCATGAAACGGTGATCAAAAACATGAAGAGCCGGAAAAGGTGTGAAAAACATGAAGAGCTTCAAAAATATGAAAAATATGAAGAGCTTCAAAAGGTGTGAAAAATTTGAAGAGCTTCAAAAGGTGTGAAATACATGAGGACATGAAACGTGCTGAAAAATAGGAGAAGCATGAAGGGGTGTGGAAAAACATGAAGAGCCTGAAAAGGTGTGAAAAATATGAAGAGCTTCAAAAGGTGTGAAATACATGAGGAGCATGAAACGTGCTGAAAAATAGGAGAAGCATGAAGGGGTGTGGAAAAATATGAAGAGCCTGAAAAGGTTTGACAAATATGAAGAGCTTCAAAAGGTGTGAAATACATGAGGAGCATGAAACACTCTGAAAAATAGAAATAGCATGAAGCGGTGTTGAAAAACATGAAGAGCCTGAAAACGTGTGAAAATATGAAGAGCTTCAAAAATATGAAAAATATGAAGAGCTTCAAAAGGTGTGAAAAATTTGAAGAGCTTCAAAAGGTGTCAAAATGAGATGAGCATGAAACGGTCTGAAAAATAGGAGGAGCATGAAGTGGTGTTGAAAAAAATGAAAAGCCTGAAAAGGTGTGAAATATATGAAGAACTTCAAAAGGTGTCAAAAATTGAGGAGAATGAAACGGTCTGCAAAATAGGAGCAGCATGAAATGGTGTTCAAAAACATGAAGAGCCTGAAAAGATGTGAAAATTATGAAGAGCTTCAAAAGGTGTCAAAAATATGAGGAGCATGAAACGGTCTGAAAAATAGGAGGAGCATGAAGCGGTGTTGAAACACAAGAAGAGCCTGAAAAGGTGTGAAACATATGAAGAGCTTCAAAAGGTGTCAAAATTATGAGGAGCATGAAACGGCCTGAAAAATTGGAGGAGCATGAAGCGGTGTTCAAAAATATGAAGAGCCTGAAAAGGTGTGAAAAATATGAAAAGCTTCAAAAGGTGTCAAAAATATGAGTAGCATGAATCGGTCTGAAAAATAGGAGGAGCAAGAAACGGTGATCAAAAACATGAAGAGCCGGAAAAGGTGTGAAAAACATGAAGAGCTTCAAAAGGTGTGAAATACATGAGGAGTTTGAAACGGGCTGAAAAATAGGAGAAGCATGAAGTGGTGTGGAAAAATATGAAGAGCCTGAAAAGGTGTGGAAAATATGAAGAGCTTCACAAGGTGTGAAATACATGAGGAGCATGAAACTCTCTGAAAAATATAAGGAGCATGAAGCGGTGTTCAAAAACATGAAGAGCCTGAAAAGGTGTGAAAAATATGAAGAGCTTCAAAAGGTGTGAAATACATGAGGAGCATGAAACGGGCTGAAAAATAGGAGAAGCATGAAGTGGTGTGGAAAAACATGAAGAGCCTGAAAAGGTGTGAAAAATACGAAGAGCTTCAAAAGGTGTGAAATACATGAGGAGCATGAAACTCTCTGAAAAATAAGAGGATCATGAAGCGGGGTTCAAAAACATGAGGAGCCTGAAAATTTGTGAAAAATATGAAAAGCTTCAAAAGCTGTCAAAAATGAGATTTGCATGAGAAGTTCTTAAAAATAGGAGGATCATAAAACGGTGCTGAAAAACATGAAGAGCCTGAAAATGTGTGAAAAATATGAAGAGCTTCAAAAGGTGTCAAATATGAGATGAGCATGAAAGGGTCTGAAAAATAGGAGGAGCATGGAACGGTGTTCAAAAACATGAAGAGCCTGAAAAGGTGTGAAAAACATGAAGAGCTTCAAAAGGTGTCAAAAATATGATTAGCATGAAACAGTCTGAAAAATAGGAGGAGCATGAAGCGGTGATCAAAAACATGAAGAGCCGGAAAAGGTGTGAAAAATATGAAGAGCTTCAAAAGGTGTGAAATACATGAGGAGTTTGAAACGGGCTAAAAAATAGGAGAAGCATGAAGTGGTGTGGAAAAATATGAAGAGCCTGAAAAGGTGTGGAAAATATGAAGAGCTTCAAAAGGTGTGAAATACATGAGGAGCATGAAACTCTCTGAAAAATATAAGGAGCATGAAGCGGTGTTCAAAAACATGAAGAGCCTGAAAAGGTGTGAAAAATATGAAGAGCTACAAACGGTGTCAAAAATATGAGGAGCATGAAACGGTCTGAAAAATAGGAGGAGCATGAAGCGGTGTTGAAAAACATGAAGAGCATGAAAAGGTCTGAAAAATATGAAGAGCTTGAAAAGGTGTGAAATATATGAAGAGCTTCAAAAGGTGTCAAAAATGAGATGAGCATGAAACGGTGTGAAAATTAGGAGGAACATGAAGCGGTGTTGAAAAAAATGAAGAGTCTGAAAAGGTGTGAAATATATGAAGAGCTTCAAGAGGTGTCAAAAATATGAAGAGCATGAAATGATCTGAAAAATAGGAGGGTCATGAAGCGGTGTTCAAAAACGTGAAGAGCCTGAAAAGGTATGAAAAATATGAAGAGCTTCAAAAGGTGTGAAAAATATAAGGAGCATGAAACGGTCTGAAAAATAGAAGCGGCATGAAATGGTGTTCAAAAACATGAAGAGCCTGAAAAGGTGTGAAAATTATGAAGAGCTTCAAAAGGTGTGAAATACATGAGGAGCATGAAACGGTCTGAAAAATAGGAGAAGCATGAAGTGGTGTTGAAAAACATGAAGAGCCTGAAAAGGAGTGCAAAATATGAAGAGCTTCAAAAGGTGTCAAACATATGAAGAACATGAAACGGTCTGAAAAATAGGAGGATCATGAAGCAGTGTTCAAAAACATGAAGAGCCTGAAAATGTGTGAAAAATATTCAGAGCTTCAAAATGTGTCAAATATATGAGGAGCATGAAACGGTCTGAAAAATAGGTGGAGCATGAAACGGTGATTAAAAACATGAAGCGCCTGAAAAGGTGTGAAAAATATGAAGAGCTTCAAAAGGTGTGAAATACATGAGGAGAATGAAATTCTCTGAAAAATAGAAGGAGCATGAAGTGGTGTTCAAAATCATGAAGAGCCAAAAAAGGTGTGAAAAATATGAAGAGCTTCAAAAGGTGGGAAAAATACGAGGAGCATGAAACAGTCTGAAAAATAGGAGGAGCATGAAGCGATGTTCAAAAACATGAAGATCCTGAAAAGGTGTTCAAAATATGAATAGCTTCAAAAGTTGTCAAAATATGAGGAGCATGAAACGGTCTGAAAAATAGGAGGAGCATGAAGTGGTGTTGAAAAACATGAAGAGCCTGAAAAGGTGTGAAAAATATGAAGAGCTTCAAAAGGTGTCAAAAAAATGAGGAGCATGAAACGGTGTGAAAAATAGGTGGAGAAAGAAGGAGTGTTGAAAAACATGAAGAGCCTGAAAATGTGTGAAAAATATAAGAGCTTCAAAAGATGTGAAAAATATGAAGAGCTTCAAAAGGCGTCAAAAATGAGATGAGCAAGAAACGGTTTGAAAAATAGGAGGAGCATGAAGCGGTGTTCAAAAACATGAAGAACCTGAAAAGTTGTGAGAAATATGAAGAGTTTCAACAGGTGTCAAAAATATGAGGAGCATGAAACGATCTGAAAAAGAGGAGGAGCATGAAGCGGTGTTGAAAAACATGAAGAGCCTGAAAAGTAGTGAAAAATATGAAGAGCTTCTAAAGGTGTCAAAAATATGAGGAGCATGTAACGGTCTTAAAAATACGAGGAGCATGAAGTGATGTTGAAAAACATGAAGAGCCTGAAAAGGTGTGAAAAATATGACGAGCTTCAAAAGGTGTGAAAAACATGAGGAGCATGAAACGGGCTGAAAAATAGGAGAAGCATGAAGTGGTGTTGAAAAACATGAAGAGCCTGAAAAAGTGTGAAAAACATGAAGAGCCTGAAAAAGTGTGAAAAATATGAAGAGCTTCAACAGGTGTCAAAAATTAGATGAGCATGAAACGGTCGAAAAATTGGAGGAGCAAGAAGTAGTGTTGAAAAAAATTAAGAGCCTGAAAAGGTGTGAAAAATATGAAAAGCTTCAAAAGGTGTGAAAAATATGAGGAGCATGAAACGGTCTGAAAAATAGGTGGAGCATGAAGCGGTGTTGAAAAATATGAAGAGCCTGGAAAGGTGTGCAAAATATGAAGAGCTTCAAAAGGTGTGAAATATATGAAGAGCTTCAAAATGTGTCAAAATGAGATGAGCATGAAACAGTCTGAAAAATAGGAGGAGCATGAAACGGTGATCAAAAACATGAAGAGCCTGAAAAGGTGTGAAAAATATGAAGAGCTTCAAAAGGTGTGAAATACATGAGGAGCATGAAACGTGCTGAAAAATAGGAGAAGCATGAAGGGGTGTGGAAAAATATGAAGAGCCTGAAAAGGTTTGAAAAATATGAAGAGCTTCAAAAGGTGTGAAATACATGAGGAGCATGAAACACTCTGAAAAATAGAAATAGCATGAAGCGGTGTTGAAAAACATGAAGAGCCTGAAAACGTGTGAAAATATGAAGAGCTTCAAAAATATGAAAAATATGAAGAGCTTCAAAAGGTGTGAAAAATTTGAAGAGCTTCAAAAGGTGTCAAAATGAGATGAGCATGAAACGGTCTGAAAAATAGGAGGAGCATGAAGTGGTGTTGAAAAAAATGAAAAGCCTGAAAAGGTGTGAAATATATGAAGAACTTCAAAAGGTGTCAAAAATTGAGGAGAATAAACGGTCTGCAAAATAGGAGAAGCATGAAATGGTGTTCAAAAACATGAAGAGCCTGAAAAGATGTGAAAATTATGAAGAGCTTCAAAAGGTGTCAAAAATATGAGGAGCATGAAACGGTCTGAAAAATAGGAGGAGCATGAAGCGGTGTTGAAACACAAGAAGAGCCTGAAAAGGTGTGAAACATATGAAGAGCTTCAAAAGGTGTCAAAATTATGAGGAGCATGAAACGGCCTGAAAAATTGGAGGAGCATGAAGCGGTGTTCAAAAATATGAAGAGCCTGAAAAGGTGTGAAAAATATGAAAAGCTTCAAAAGGTGTCAAAAATATGAGTAGCATGAATCGGTCTGAAAAATAGGAGGAGCAAGAAACGGTGATCAAAAACATGAAGAGCCGGAAAAGGTGTGAAAAACATGAAGAGCTTCAAAAGGTGTGAAATACATGAGGAGTTTGAAACGGGCTGAAAAATAGGAGAAGCATGAAGTGGTGTGGAAAAATATGAAGAGCCTGAAAAGGTGTGGAAAATATGAAGAGCTTCACAAGGTGTGAAATACATGAGGAGCATGAAACTCTCTGAAAAATATAAGGAGCATGAAGCGGTGTTCAAAAACATGAAGAGCCTGAAAAGGTGTGAAAAATATGAAGAGCTTCAAAAAGTGTCAAAAATATGAGGAGCAAGAAACGGTCTGAAATATAGGAGGAGCATGAAGCGGTGTTCAAAAACATGAAGAGTCTGAAAAGGTGTGAAAAATATGAAGAGCTTCAAAAGGTGTGAAATACATGAGGAGCATGAAACGGGCTGAAAAATAGGAGAAGCATGAAGTGGTTTGGAAAAGCATGAAGAGCCTGAAAAGGTGTGAAAAATACGAAGAGCTTCAAAAGGTGTGAAATACATGAGGAGCATGAAACTCTCTGAAAAATAAGAGGATCATGAAGCGGGGTTCAAAAACATGAGGAGCCTGAAAATTTGTGAAAAATATGAAAAGCTTCAAAAGCTGTCAAAAATGAGATTTGCATGAGAAGTTCTTAAAAATAGGAGGATCATAAAACGGTGCTGAAAAACATGAAGAGCCTGAAAATGTGTGAAAAATATGAAGAGCTTCAAAAGGTGTCAAATATGAGATGAGCATGAAAGGGTCTGAAAAATAGGAGGAGCATGGAACGGTGTTCAAAAACATGAAGAGCCTGAAAAGGTGTGAAAAACATGAAGAGCTTCAAAAGGTGTCAAAAATATGATTAGCATGAAACAGTCTGAAAAATAGGAGGAGCATGAAGCGGTGATCAAAAACATGAAGAGCCGGAAAAGGTGTGAAAAATATGAAGAGCTTCAAAAGGTGTGAAATACATGAGGAGTTTGAAACGGGCTAAAAAATAGGAGAAGCATGAAGTAGTGTGGAAAAATATGAAGAGCCTGAAAAGGTGTGGAAAATATGAAGAGCTTCAAAAGGTGTGAAATACATGAGGAGCATGAAACTCTCTGAAAAATACAAGGAGCATGAAGCGGTGTTCAAAAACCTGAAGAGCCTGAAAAGGTGTGAAAAATATGAAGAGCTACAAACGGTGTCAAAAATATGAGGAGCATGAAACGGTCTGAAAAATAGGAGGAGCATGAAGCGGTGTTCAAAAACATGAAGAGCATGAAAAGGTCTGAAAAATATGAAGAGCTTGAAAAGGTGTGAAATATATGAAGAGCTTCAAAAGGTGTCAAAAATGAGATGAGCATGAAACGGTGTGAAAATTAGGAGGAACATGAAGCGGTGTTGAAAAAAATGAAGAGTCTGAAAAGGTGTGAAATATATGAAGAGCTTCAAGAGGTGTCAAAAATATGAAGAGCATGAAATGATCTGAAAAATAGGAGGGTCATGAAGCGGTGTTCAAAAACGTGAAGAGCCTGAAAAGGTATGAAAATTATGAAGAGCTTCAAAAGGTGTGAAAAATATAAGGAGCATGAAACGGTCTGAAAAATAGAAGCGGCATGAAATGGTGTTCAAAAACATGAAGAGCCTGAAAAGGTGTGAAAATTATGAAGAGCTTCAAAAGGTGTGAAATACATGAGGAGCATGAAACGGTCTGAAAAATAGGAGAAGCATGAAGTGGTGTTGAAAAACATGAAGAGCCTGAAAAGGAGTGAAAAATATGAAGAGCTTCAAAAGGTGTCAAACATATGAAGAACATGAAACGGTCTGAAAAATAGGAGGATCATGAAGCAGTGTTCAAAAACATGAAGAGCCTGAAAATGTGTGAAAAATATTCAGAGCTTCAAAATGTGTCAAATATATGAGGAGCATGAAACGGTCTGAAAAATAGGAGGAGCATGAAACGGTGATTAAAAACATGAAGCGCCTGAAAAGGTGTGAAAAATATGAAGAGCTTCAAAAGGTGTGAAATACATGAGGAGCATGAAACAGGCCGAAAAATAGGAGAAGCATGAAGTGGTGTGGAAAAACATGAAGAGCCTAAAAAGTTGTGAGAAATATGAAGAGCTTCAAAAGATGTGAAATACATGAGGAGCATGAAACTCTCTGAAAAATAGGAGGAGCATGAAGCAGTGTCAAAAACATGAAGAGCCTAAAAAGTTGTGAGAAATATGAAAAGCTTCAAAGGGGTCAAAAATGACATGAGCATGATACGATCTGAAAAATAAGAGCATGAAACAGTGATAACAAACATGAAGAGCCTGAAAAGGTGTGAAAAATATGAAGAGCTTCAAAAGGTGTGAAATTCTTGAGGAGCATGAAATGGTCTGAAAAATAGGACAAGAATGAAGTGCTGTGGAAAAACATGAAGAGCCTGAAAAGGTGTGAAAAATATGAAGAGCTTCAAGAGGTGTCAAAAATATGAAGAGCATGAAACGGTCTGAAAAATAGGAGGATCATGAAGCGGTGATCAAAAACATGAAGAGCGTGAAAAGGTGTGAAAAATATGAAGAGCTTCAAAAGGTGTGAAATTCATGAGGATCATGAAACGGTCTGAAAAATAGGAGAAGCATGAAGTGGTGTGGAAAAACATGAAGAGCCTGTAAAGGTGTGAAAAATATGAAGAGCTTCAAAAGGTGTCAAAAATATGAGGAGCATGAAACGGTCCGAAAAATAGGAGGAGCATGAAGCAGTGTTCAAAAAAATGAAGAGCCTGAAAAAGTGTGAAATATATGCAGAGATTCAAAAGGTGTCAAAAATATGAGGAACATGAAATGGTCTGAAAAGAAGGAGGAGCATAAAGTGTTGTTGAAAAACATGAAGAGCCTGAAAAGGTGTGAAATATATGAAGAGATTCAAAACCTGTCAAAATATGAGAAACACGTAACGGTTTGGAAAATAGGAAGAGCATGAAGTGGTGTTGAAAAACATGAAGAGCCTGAAAAGATGTGAAAAATATGAAGAGCTTCAAAAGGTGTCCACAATATGAGGAGCATGAAACTGTCTGAGAAATAGGCGGAGCATGAAGTGGTGCTGAAAAACATGAAGAGCCTAAAAGGTGTGAAAAATATGAAAAGCTTCAAAAGATGTCATAAATATGAGGAGCATGAAAAGGTCTGAAAAATTGGATGATCATGAAGCGGTGTTGAAAAACATGAAGAGCCTGAAAAGTTGTGAAAAATATGAAGAGCTTCAAAAGGTGTCAAAAATGTAAGGAGCATGAAACGGTCTGAAAAATAGGAGGAGCATGAAACCGTGTCAAAAACATGAAGAGCCTGAAAAGGTGTGAAAAATGAAGAGCTTCAAAAGGTGTGAAATACATGAGAAGCATGAAACGGTCTGAAAAATAGGAGGAGCATGAAGCGGTGTTTAAAAACATGAAGAGCCTGAAAAGATGTGAAAAATAGGAAGAGCTTCAAAAGGTGTCAAAACTATGAGGAGTATGAAACGGTCTGAAAAATAGGAGCAGCATGAAATGGTGTTCAAAAACATGAAGAGCCTGAAAAGGTGTGAAAAATATGAAGAGCTTCAAAAGTTGTCAAAAATATTAGGAGCATGAAACGGTCTGAAAAAAAGGAGGAGCAGGAAACCGTGTTCAAAAACATGAAGAGCCTGAAAAGGTGTGAAAAATATGAAGAGCTTCAAAAGGTGTCAAAACTATGAGGAGTATGAAACGGTCTGAAAAATAGGAGCAGCATGAAACGGTGTTCAAAAACATGAAGAGCCTGAAAAGGTGTGAAATATATGAAGAGACTCAAAAGGTGTCAAAAATATTAGGAGCATGAAATGGTCTGAAAAAAAGGAGGAGCAGGAAACTGTGTTCAAAAACATGAAGAGCCTGAAAAGGTGTGAAAAATATGAAGAGCTTCAAAAAGTGTTAAAAATAGGAGGAGCATGAAGCGGTGTTCAAAAACATGAATAGCCTGAAAATGTGTGTAAAATATGAAGAGCTTCAAAACGTGTCAAAAATATGAGGAGCATGAAACGGTCTGAAAAATAGGTGGATCAAGAAGCGGTGTTGAAAAACATGAAGAGCGTGAAAACGTGTGAAAAATATGAAGAGGTTCAAAAGGTGTGAAAAATATGAAGAGCTTCAAAAGGTGTCCAAAATATGGGAGCATGAAACGGTCTGAAAAATAGGAGGAAAATTAAGCGGTGTTGAAAATCATGAAGAGCCTGAAAAGGTGAGAAAAATATGAAGAGCTTCAAAAGGTTTGAAAAACATGAAGAGCTTCAAAAGCTGTCAAAAATGAGATGAGCATGAAACGGTCTGAAAAATAGGAGGGGCATGAAGTTGTGTTGAAAAACATGAAGAGCCTGAAAAGGGGTGAAAAATATGAAGAGCTTTAAAAGGTGTCAAAAATATGTAGAGCATGAAACGGTCTGAAATATAGGAGGTGCATGAAACGGTGTTCAAAAAAATGAAGAGCCTGAAAAGGTGTGAAAAATATGAAGACCTTCAAAAGGTGTCAAAATATGAGGAGCATGAAACGGTCTGAAAAATAGGAGGAGCATGAAGCGGTGTTCAAAAACATGAAGAGCCTGAAAAGGTGTGAAATATATGAAGAGCCTCAAAACGTGTCAAAAATAAGAGAAGCATGAAACGGTCTGAAAAATAGGAGGAGCTTGAAGCGGTGTTGAAAAACATGAAGAGACTTAAAATGTGTGAAATATATGAAGAGCTTCAAAAAGTGTGAAAAATATGAAGAGCTTCAAAAGGTGTGAAATACATGAGGAGCATGAAACGGTCTGAAAAATAGGAGGAGCCTAAAGCGGTGTTTAAAAACATGAAGAACCTGAAAAGGTGTGAAAAATATGAAGAGCTTCAAAAGGTGTGAAAAATATGAGGAGCATGAAGTGGTGTTGAAAAACATGAAGAGCCTGAAATCGTGTGAAAAATATGAAGAGCTTCAAAAGGTGTGAAATACATGAGGAGCATTAATCGGTCTGAAAAATAGGAGTAGCATGAAGCGGTGTTGAAAAACATGAAGAGCCTGAAAAGGAGTGAAAAATATGAAGAGCTTCAAAAGGTGTCAAAAATAGGAGGAGCATGAAGTGGTGTTGAAAAACATGAAGAACCTGAAAAGGTGTTAAAAATATGAAGAGCTTCAAAAGGTGTCAAAAATAGGAGGAGCATGAAGTGGTGTTGAAAAACATGAAGACACTGTAAATTTGTGAAAAATATGAAGAGCTTCAAAAAGTGTCAAAAATATGAGAAGCATGAAACGGTCTGAAAAATAGGAGCAGCATGAAGAGGTGTTCAAAAACATGAAGAGCCTGAACACGTGCTAAAAACATGAAGAGCTTCAAAAGGTGTGAAAATTATGAACAGCTTCAAAAAGTGTCACAAATGAGATGAGCATGAAGCGGTCTCAAAAATGTTGGAGCATGAAGTGTTGTTGAAAAACATGAAGAGCCTGAAATCGTGTGCAAAATATGAAGAGCTTCAAAACGTGTGAAATACATGAGGAGCATTAATCGGTCTGAAAAATACTAGTAGCATGAAGCGGTGTTGAAAAACATGAAGAGCCTGAAAAGGAGTGAAAAATATGAAGAGCTTCAAAAGGTGTCAAAAATATGAGGAGCATGAAACAGTCTGATAAATGGAAAAGCATGAAGCGGAGTTGAAAAACATGAAGAGCCTGAGAAGGTGTGAAAAATATGAAGAGCTTCAAAAGGTGTCAAAAATATGAGGAGCATGAAACAGTCTGATAAATGGAAAAGCATGAAGCGGAGTTGAAAAACATGAAGAGCCTGAGAAGGTGTGAAAAATATGAAGAGCTTCAAAAGGTGTCAAAAATATGAGGAGCATTAAACGGTCTGAAAAAGAGGAGGAGCATGAAGCGGTGTTCAAAACAAGAAGAGCCTGAAAAGGTGAGAAAAATATGAAAATCTTCAAAAGTGTCAAAAATATGAGGAGCATGAAACGGTCTGAAAAATAGGAGGATCATGATGTGGTGTTGAAAAACATGAAGAGCCTGAAAAGGTATGAAAAATATGAAGAGCTTCAAAAGGTGTGAAAAATATGAGGAGCATGAAACGGTCTGAAAAAGAGGAGGAGCATGAAGCGGTGTTCAAAACATGAAGAGCCTGAAAAGGTGAGAAAAATATGAAAATCTTCAAAAGTGTCAAAAATATGAGGAGCATGAAACGGTCTGAAAAATAGGAGGAGCAAAGTGGTGTTGAAAAACATGAAGAGCCTGAAAAGGTGTGAAAAATATGAAGAGCTTCAAAATGTGTCAAAAATATGAAGAGCATGAAACGGCCTGAAAAATAGGAGGAGCATGAAACGGTGTTCAAAAACATGAAGAGTGTTTTGCCTATGTTCTCCTCTAGGAGTTTTATAGTTTAGTGTTACATTTAGATCTTTAATCGATTTTGAGTTTATTTTTGTGTATGGTGTTAGAAAGTGTTCTAGTTTCATTCTTTTACAAGTGGTTGACCAGTTTTCCCAGCACCACTTGTTAAAGAGGTTGTCTTTTTTCCATTGTATATCCTTGCCTCCTTTGTCAAAGATAAGGTTTCCATAGGTTCGTGGATTTATCTCTGGGCTTTCTATTCTGTTCCATTGATCTATATTTCTGTCTTTGTGCCAGTACCATACTGTCTTGATGACTGTGGCTTTGTAGTAGAGTCTGAAGTCAGGCAGGTTGATTCCTCCAGTTCCATTCTTCTTTCTCAAGATTACTTTGGCTATTCGAGGTTTTTTTTATTTCCATACAAATTGTGAAATTCTTTGGTCTAGTTCTGTGAAAAATACCGTTGGTAGCTTGATAGGGATTGCATTGAATCTATAGACTGCTTTGGGTAGAATAGCCATTTTGACAATATTAATTCTTCCAATCCACGAACACGGTATGTTTCTCCATCTGTTTGTGTCCTCTTTGATTTCTTTCATCAGTGTTTTATAGTTTTCTATGTATAGGTCCTTTGTTTCTTTAGGTAGATATACTCCTAAGTATTTTATTCTTTTTGTTGCAATGGTGAATGATATTGTTTCCTTAATTTCTCTGTCTGTTTTTTCATTGTTAGTATATAGGAATGCAAGGGATTTCTGTGTGTTAATTTTATATCCTGCAACTTTACTATATTCATTGATTAGCTCTAGTAATTTTCTGGTAGAGTCTTTAGGGTTTTCTATGTAGAGGATCATGTCATCTGCAACCAGTGAGAGTTTTACTTCTTCTTTTCCTATCTGGATTCCATTTACTTCTTTTTCTGCTCTGATTGCTGTGGCCAGAACTTCCAACACTATGTTGAATAGTAGTGGTGAGAGTGGGCACCCTTGTCTTGTTCCTGATTTCAGGGGAAATGCCTTCAATTTTTCACCATTTAGGGTGATGCTTGCTGTGGGTTTGTCATATATAGCTTTGATTATTTTGAGGTATGTTCCGTCTATTCCTGCTTTTTGGAGAGTTTTAATCATAAATGAGTGTTGAATTTTGTCAAAGGCTTTCTCTGCATCTATTGAGATAATCATATGGTTTTTATCTTTCAATTTGTTAATGTGGTGTATTACATTGATTGATTTGCGGATATTAAAGAATCCTTGCATTCCTGGGATAAAGCCCACTTGGTCATGGTGTATGATTTTTTTAATATGTTGTTGGATTCTGTTTGCTAGAATTTTGTTAAGGATTTTTGCATCTATGTTCATCAGTGATATTGGCCTGGAGTTTTCTTTTTTTGTGGCATCTTTGTCTGATTTTGGAATTAGGGTGATGGTGGCCTCATAGAATGAGTTTGGAAGCTTACCTTCTTCTGCAATTTTCTGGAAGAGTTTGAGTAAGATAGGTGTTAGCTCTTCTCTAAATTTTTGGTAGAATTCAGCTGTGAAGCCATCTGGTCCTGGGCTTTTGTTTGCTGGAAGATTTTTGATGACAGTTTCGATTTCCTTGCTTGTGATGGGTCTGTTAAGATCTTCTATTTCTTCCTGGTTCAGTTTTGGAAAGTTATACTTTTCTAAGAATTTGTCCATTTCATCCAAGTTGTCCATTTTATTGGCATAGAGCTGCTGGTAGTAGTCTCTTATGATCCTTTGTATTTCAGTGTTGTCTGTTGTGATCTCTCCATTTTCATTTCTAATTTTGTTAATTTGGTTTTTCTCTCTTTGTTTCTTAATGAGTCTTGCTAATGGTTTGTCAATTTTGTTTATTTTTTCAAAAAACCAGCTTTTAGCTTTGTTGATTTTTGCTATGGTCTCTTTAGTTTCTTTTGCATTTATTTCTGCCCTGATTTTTAAGATTTCTTTCCTTCTGCTAACTCTGGGGTTCTTCAATTCTTCCTTCTCTAATTGCTTTAGGTGTAGAGTTAGGTTATTTAATTGTTTTTTTCCTGTTTCTTGATGTAAGCCTGTAATGCTATGAACCTTCCCCTTAGCACTGCTTAAAGATCTAAATGTAAGACCAGAAACTATAAAACTCCTAGAGGAGAACATAGGCAAAACACTCTCCGACATAAATCACAGCAAGATCCTCTATGACCCACCTCCCAGAATATTGGAAATAAAAGCAAAACTAAAGAATGGGACCTAATGAAACTTAAAAGCTTTTGCACTACAAAGGAAACTATAAGTAAGGTGAAAAGACAGCCCTCAGATTGGGAGAAAATAATAGCAAATGAAGAAACAGACAAAGGATTAATCTCAAAAATATACAAGCAACTCCTGCAGCTCAATTCCAGAAAAATAAATGACCCAATCAAAAAATGGGCCAAAGAACTAAACAGACATTTCTCCAGAGAAGACATACAGATGGCTAACAAACACATGAAAAGATGCTCAACATCACTCATTATTAGAGAAATGCAAATCAAAACCACAATGAGGTACCATTATACGCCAGTCAGGATGGCTGCTATCCAAAAGTCTACAAGCAATAAATGCTGGAGAGGGTGTGGAGAAAAGGGAACCCTCTTACACTGTTGGTGGGAATGCAAACTAGTCCAGCCGCTATGGAAAACAGTGTGGAGATTTCTTAAAAACTGGAAATAGAATTGCCATATGACCCAGCAATCCCACTTCTGGGCATACACACTGAGGAAACCAGATCTGAAAGAGACACGTGTACCCCAGTGTTCATCGCAGCACTGTTTATAATAGCCAGGACATGGAAGCAACCTAGATGCCCATCAGCAGATGAATGGATAAGGAAGCTGTGGTACATATACACCATGGAATATTACTCAGCCATGAAAAAGAATTCATTTGAACCAGTCCTAATGAGATGGATGAAGCTGGAGCCCATTATACAGAGTAAAGCAAGCCAGAAAGATAAAGAACATTACAGCATACTGACACATGTATATGGAATTTAGAAAGGTGATAACGATAACCCTATATGCAGAACAGAAAAAGAGACACAGAAATACAGAACAGACTTTTGAACTTTGTGGGAGAATGTGAGGGTGGGATTTTTCAAAATAACAGCATGTATACTATCTATGGTGAAACAGATCACCAGCCCAGGTGGGATGCACGAGACAAGTGCTCCGGCCTGGTGCACTGGGAAGACCGAGAGGAATCGGGTGGAGAGGGAGGTGGGAGGGGGGATTGGGACTGGGAATACATGTAAATCCATGGCTGATTCATATCAATGTATGACAAAACCCACTGGAAAAAAAATAATAATAATAAAAATTAAAACAAACAAACAAACAAACAAACAAAAAAAAACATGAAGAGCCAGAAAAGTAGTGAAAAATATGAAGAGCTTCAAAAGGTGTCAAAAATATGAGGAGCATGAAACGTTCTGAAAAATAGGAGGAGCATGAACTTGTGTTGAAAAACATGAAGAGCATGAAAAGGTGTGAAAATTATGAAGAGCTTCAAAATTTCTAAAAAATATGAGGAGCATGAAACAGTCTGATAAATAGGAGGAGCATGAAGCGGAGTTGAAAAACATGAAGAGCCTGAAAAGGTGTGAAATATATGAAGAGCTTCAAAAGGTGTCAAAAATATGAGGAGCATGAAAAGGTCTGAAAAATTGGAGGAGTATGAAGCGGTGTTGAGAAAATGAAGAGCCTGAAAAGGTGTGAAAAATATGAAGAGCTTCAAAAGGTGTGAAAAATATGAGGAGCATGAAACGGTCTGAAAAAGTGGAGGAGCATGAAGCGGTGTTCAAAAACATGAAGAGCCTGAAAATGTGTGAAAATTATGAAGAGCTTCAAAAGGTGTCAAAAATATGAGGGCCATTAAATGGTCTGAAAATGGAGGAGCAGGAAGCAGTGTTGAAAACTTGAAGAGCCAGAAAAGGTGTGAAATATATGAAGAGCTTCAAAAGGTGTTAAAAATATGAAGAGCTTCAAAAGTTGTCAAAAATATGAGGATCAAGTAACGGTCTGAAAAATAGGTGGAGCAGAAAGTGGTGTTGAAAAACATGAAGAGCCTGAAAAGTTGTGAAAAATATGAAGAGCTTCAAAAGGTGTCAACCATATGAGGAGCATGAAACAGTCTGAAAAATAGGAGGAGCATGAAACGGTGTTGAAAAACATGAAGTAATTAAAAGGTGTGAAAAATATGAAGAGCTTCAAAAGGTGTCAAAAATATGAGGAGCATGAAACGGTCTGAAAAATAGGTGGAACATGAAGTGGTGTTGAAAAACATGAAGAGCCTGAAAAGGTGTGAGATATATGAAGAGATTCAAAACGTGTCAAAAATAGAAGTAGCAGGAAACGGTGTTCAAAAACATGAAGAGCCTGAATATGTGTGAAAAATATGAAGAGCTTCAAAAGGTGTGAAAAATATGAGGAGCATGAAACGGTCTGAAAAAATAGGTGGAACATGAAGCGGTGTTAAAAAACATGAAGAGCCTGAAAAAGTGTGAAAAATATGAAGAGCTTTAAAAGGTGGTAAAAATATGAAGAGCTTCAAAAGTTGTTCAAATATGAGGATCAAGTAACGGTCTGAAAAATAGGTGGAGCAGGAAGTGGTGTTGAAAATCATGAAGAGCCTTAAAAGGTGTGAAAAATATGAAGAGCTTCAAAAGGTGTCAAAAATATGAGGAACATGAAACGGTCTAAAAATAGGAGGAGAATCAAGCGGTATTGAAAAACATGAAGAGCCTGAAAAGGTGTGACCAACATAAAGAGCTTTAAAAGGTGTCAAAAACATGAGGAGAATGAAACGGTCTGAAAAAAAGCAGGAGCATGAAACGACGTTGAAATACAAGAAGAGCCTGAAAAATGTGTGAAATATATGAGGAGCTTCAAAAGGTGTCAAAAATATGAGGGGCAAGAAACTGTCTGAAAAATAAGGTGGAGCATGAAGTGGTGTGAAAAACATGAAGAGACTGAAAAGGTGTGAAAAATATGAAGAGCTTCAAAAGATGTCAAAAATATGAGGAGCATGAAACGGTCTGAAAAATAGGAGGAGCATGAAGTGGTGATGAAAAACATGAAGAGCCAGAAAAGGCGTGAGATATATGAAGAGTTTCAAAACGTGTCAAAAATATGAGGAGCATGAAACAGTCTGAAAAATAGGAGGAACATGAAACGGTGTTGAAAAACATGAAGTGCATGAAAAGGTGTGAAAAATATGAAAGCTTCAAAAGGGGTCAAAAATATGAGGAGCATGAAACGGTCTGAAAAACAGGAGGAGCATGAAATGGTGTTCAAAAAAATGAAGAGCCTGAAAAGTAGTGAAAAATATAAAAGCTTCAAAGGGGTCAAAAATATGAGGAACATGAAACGTTCTAAAAAATAGGAGGAGCATGAAGTTGTGTTGAAAAACATGAAGAGCCTGAAAAGGTGTGAAAATTATGAAGTGCTTCAAAATTTCTCAAAAATATGAGGAGCATGAAACAGTCTGATAAATAGGAGGTGCATGAAGCGGAGTTGAAAAACATGAAGAGCCGGAAAAAATGTGAAAAATATGAAGAGCTTCAAAATTTCTCAAAAATATGAGGAGCATGAAACAGTCTGATAAATAGGAGGAGCATGAAGCGGTGTTGAAAAACATGAAGAACCTGAAAAGGTGTGAAAAATATGAAGGGCTTCAAAAATGTCAAAAATATGAGGAGCATGAAATGGTCTGAAAAATAGGAGGAGCAAGAAGTGGTGTTGAAAAACATGAAGAGCCTGAAAAGGTGTGAAAAATATGAAGAGCTTCAAAACGTGTCAAAAATATGAGGAGCATGAAACGGTCTGAAAAATAGGAGGAGCATGAAACGGTGTTCAAAAACATGAAGAGCCTGAAAAGAAGTGAAAAATATGAAGAGTTTCAAAAGGAGTCAAAAATATGAGGATCATGAAACGTTCTGAAATATAGGAGGAGCATGAAGTTGTGTTGAAAAACATGAAGTGCCTGAAAATGTGTGAAAATTATGAAGAGCTTCAAAATTTTTCTAAAATATGAGGAGCATGAAACAGTCTGATAAATAGGAGGACAATTAAGCGGAGTTGAAAAACATGAAGAGCCTGAAAAGGTGTGAAATATTTGAAGAGCTTCAAAAGTTGTCAAAAATATGAGGTGGATGAAACAGTCTATAAAATTGGAGGAGCGTGAAACGGTCTTGAAAAACATGAAGTGCATGAAAAGGTGTGAAAAATATGAAGAGCTTCAAAAGGTGTCAAAAATATGAGGAACTTGAAAAGTCTGAAGAATCGGAGGAGCATGAAGTGGTGTTGAAAACAAGAAGAGCATGAAAAGGTTTGAAAAATATGAAGAGCTTCAAAAATTGTGAAAAATATGAGGAGCATGAAACGGTCTAAAAATTAGGAAGAGCATGAAGTGGTGATGAAAAACTGAAGAGCCTGAAAAGGTGTGAAAAATATGAGGAGCATGAAACGGTCTGAAAAATAGCAGGAGCATGAAACGGTATTGAAAAACATGAAGAGCATGAAAATGTGTGAAAAATATGAAGAGCTTCAAAAGGTGTCAAAAATATGAGGTGCATGAAACAGTCTGAAAACTAGGAGGAACATGAAGTGTTGTTGAAAAACATGAAGAGCCTGAAAATGTGTGAAAAATATCAAGAGCTTCAAAAGGTGTCACTAATATGAGGAGCATGAAATGGTCTGAAAAATAGGAGGAGCATGAAGCGGTGATCAAAAACATGAAGAGCCTGAAAAGCAGTGAAATATATGAAGAGCTTCAAAAGGTGTCAAAAATATGAGGAGCATGAAACGGTCTGAAAAATAGGAGGAGCATGAACCGGTGTTGAAAAACATGAAGAGCCTGAAAGGTGTGAAATATATGAAGAGCTTCAAAAGGTGTCAAAAAATGAGGAGCATGAAACGGTCTGAAAAATAGGAGGAGCATGAAGCGGTGTTGAAAAACATGAGTAGCCTGAAAACGTGTAAAATATTTGAAGAGCTGCAAAAGGTGTGAAAATATGAAGAGCTTCAAAAGGTGTCAAATATGAGATGAGCATGAAACGGTCTGAAAAATAGGAGGAGCATGAAACGGTGTTCAAAAACATGAAGAACCTGAAAAGGTGTGAAACATATGAAGAGCTTCAAAAGGTGTAAAAAATATGAGGAGCATGAAACGGTCTGAAAAATAGGAGGAGCATGAAGTAGTGTTGAAAAACATGAAGAGCCTGAAAAGGTGTGAAAAATATGAAGAGCTATAAAAGGTGTGAAAAATATTTGGAGCATGAAACGATCTGAAGAATATGAGGATCATGAAGGGGTGTTGAAAAACATGAAGAGCCTGAAAAGGTGTGAAAAATATGAAGAGCTTCAAAATGTTACAAAAATATGAGGAGCAAGACACGGTCTGAAAAATAGGAGGAACATGAAGCGGTGTTGAAAAACATGAAGAGCCTGAAAAGGTGTGAAAAATATGAAGAGCTTCAAAGGGTGTGAAATACATGAGGAGCATGAAACAGTCTGAAAAATATGACGAGCATGAAGCTCGGCTCAAAAACACCAAGAGCCTTAAAAGGTGTGAAAAATATGCAGAGCTTCAAAAGGTGTCAAAATTATGAGGAGCATGAAACGGTGTGAAAAATAAGAGGAGCATGAAGTGGTGATGAAAAACATGAAGAGCCAGAAAAGGCGTGAGATATATGAAGAGCTTCAAAACGTGTCAAAATATGAGGAGCATGAAACAGTCTGAAAAATAGGAGGAGCATGAAACGGTGTTGAAAAACATGAAGGGCATGAAAAGGTGTGAAAAATATGAAGAGCTTCAAAAGGTGTCAAAAACATGAGGAGCATGAAACGGTCTGAAAAATAAAAGGAGCATGAAACGGTGTTGAAACCCATGAAGAGCGTGAAAACGTGTGAAATATATGAAGAGCCTCAAAATGTGTGAAAAATATGAAGAGTTTCAAAACGTGTGAAAAATATGAGGAGCATGAAGTGGTGTTCAAAATTTGAAGATACTGAAAAGATGTGAAAAATATGAAGAGCTTCAAAATTTCTCAAAAATATGAGGAGCATGAAACAGTCTGATAAATAGGAGGAGCATGAAGCGGAGTTGAAAAACATGCAGAACCTGAGAAGGTGTGAAAAATATGAAGAGCTTCAAAAGGTGTCAAAAATATGAGGAGCATGAAACAGTCTGATAAATAGGAAAAGCATGAAGCGGAGTTGAAAAACATGAAGAGCCTGAGAAGGTGTGAAAAATATGAAGAGCTTCAAAAGGTGTCAAAAATATGAGGAGCATTAAACGGTCTGAAATATAGGAGGATCATGATGTGGTGTTGAAAAACATGAAGAGCCTGAAAAGGTGTGAAAAATATGAAGAGCTTCAAAAGGTGTGAAAAATATGAGGAGCATGAAACGGTCTGAAAAAGAGGAGGAGCATGAAGCGGTGTTCAAAACATGAAGAGCCTGAAAAGGTGAGAAAAATATGAAAATCTTCAAAAGTGTCAAAAATATGAGGAGCATGAAACGGTCTGAAAAATAGGAGGAGCAAAGTGGTGTTGAAAAACATGAAGAGCCTGAAAAGGTGTGAAAAATATGAAGAGCTTCAAAATGTGTCAAAAATATGAAGAGCATGAAACGGCCTGAAAAATACGAGGAGCATGAAACGGTGTTCAAAAACATGAAGAGTGTTTTGCCTATGTTCTCCTCTAGGAGTTTTATAGTTTAGTGTTACATTTAGATCTTTAATCGATTTTGAGTTTATTTTTGTGTATGGTGTTAGAAAGTGTTCTAGTTTCATTCTTTTACAAGTGGTTGACCAGTTTTCCCAGCACCACTTGTTAAAGAGGTTGTCTTTTTTCCATTGTATATCCTTGCCTCCTTTGTCAAAGATAAGGTTTCCATAGGTTCGTGGATTTATCTCTGGGCTTTCTATTCTGTTCCATTGATCTATATTTCTGTCTTTGTGCCAGTACCATACTGTCTTGATGACTGTGGCTTTGTAGTAGAGTCTGAAGTCAGGCAGGTTGATTCCTCCAGTTCCATTCTTCTTTCTCAAGATTACTTTGGCTATTCGAGGTTTTTTTTATTTCCATACAAATTGTGAAATTCTTTGGTCTAGTTCTGTGAAAAATACCGTTGGTAGCTTGATAGGGATTGCATTGAATCTATAGACTGCTTTGGGTAGAATAGCCATTTTGACAATATTAATTCTTCCAATCCACGAACACGGTATGTTTCTCCATCTGTTTGTGTCCTCTTTGATTTCTTTCATCAGTGTTTTATAGTTTTCTATGTATAGGTCCTTTGTTTCTTTAGGTAGATATACTCCTAAGTATTTTATTCTTTTTGTTGCAATGGTGAATGGTATTGTTTCCTTAATTTCTCTGTCTGTTTTTTCATTGTTAGTATATAGGAATGCAAGGGATTTCTGTGTGTTAATTTTATATCCTGCAACTTTACTATATTCATTGATTAGCTCTAGTAATTTTCTGGTAGAGTCTTTAGGGTTTTCTATGTAGAGGATCATGTCATCTGCAACCAGTGAGAGTTTTACTTCTTCTTTTCCTATCTGGATTCCATTTACTTCTTTTTCTGCTCTGATTGCTGTGGCCAGAACTTCCAACACTATGTTGAATAGTAGTGGTGAGAGTGGGCACCCTTGTCTTGTTCCTGATTTCAGGGGAAATGCCTTCAATTTTTCACCATTTAGGGTGATGCTTGCTGTGGGTTTGTCATATATAGCTTTGATTATTTTGAGGTATGTTCCTTCTATTCCTGCTTTTTGGAGAGTTTTAATCATAAATGAGTGTTGAATTTTGTCAAAGGCTTTCTCTGCATCTATTGAGATAATCATATGGTTTTTATCTTTCAATTTGTTAATGTGGTGTATTACATTGATTGATTTGCGGATATTAAAGAATCCTTGCATTCCTGGGATAAAGCCCACTTGGTCATGGTGTATGATTTTTTTAATATGTTGTTGGATTCTGTTTGCTAGAATTTTGTTAAGGATTTTTGCATCTATGTTCATCAGTGATATTGGCCTGGAGTTTTCTTTTTTTGTGGCATCTTTGTCTGATTTTGGAATTAGGGTGATGGTGGCCTCATAGAATGAGTTTGGAAGCTTACCTTCTTCTGCAATTTTCTGGAAGAGTTTGAGTAAGATAGGTGTTAGCTCTTCTCTAAATTTTTGGTAGAATTCAGCTGTGAAGCCATCTGGTCCTGGGCTTTTGTTTGCTGGAAGATTTTTGATGACAGTTTCGATTTCCTTGCTTGTGATGGGTCTGTTAAGATCTTCTATTTCTTCCTGGTTCAGTTTTGGAAAGTTATACTTTTCTAAGAATTTGTCCATTTCATCCAAGTTGTCCATTTTATTGGCATAGAGCTGCTGGTAGTAGTCTCTTATGATCCTTTGTATTTCAGTGTTGTCTGTTGTGATCTCTCCATTTTCATTTCTAATTTTGTTAATTTGGTTTTTCTCTCTTTGTTTCTTAATGAGTCTTGCTAATGGTTTGTCAATTTTGTTTATTTTTTCAAAAAACCAGCTTTTAGCTTTGTTGATTTTTGCTATGGTCTCTTTAGTTTCTTTTGCATTTATTTCTGCCCTGATTTTTAAGATTTCTTTCCTTCTGCTAACTCTGGGGTTCTTCAATTCTTCCTTCTCTAATTGCTTTAGGTGTAGAGTTAGGTTATTTAATTGTTTTTTTCCTGTTTCTTGATGTAAGCCTGTAATGCTATGAACCTTCCCCTTAGCACTGCTTAAAGATCTAAATGTAAGACCAGAAACTATAAAACTCCTAGAGGAGAACATAGGCAAAACACTCTCCGACATAAATCACAGCAAGATCCTCTATGACCCACCTCCCAGAATATTGGAAATAAAAGCAAAACTAAAGAATGGGACCTAATGAAACTTAAAAGCTTTTGCACTACAAAGGAAACTATAAGTAAGGTGAAAAGACAGCCCTCAGATTGGGAGAAAATAATAGCAAATGAAGAAACAGACAAAGGATTAATCTCAAAAATATACAAGCAACTCCTGCAGCTCAATTCCAGAAAAATAAATGACCCAATCAAAAAATGGGCCAAAGAACTAAACAGACATTTCTCCAGAGAAGACATACAGATGGCTAACAAACACATGAAAAGATGCTCAACATCACTCATTATTAGAGAAATGCAAATCAAAACCACAATGAGGTACCATTATACGCCAGTCAGGATGGCTGCTATCCAAAAGTCTACAAGCAATAAATGCTGGAGAGGGTGTGGAGAAAAGGGAACCCTCTTACACTGTTGGTGGGAATGCAAACTAGTCCAGCCGCTATGGAAAACAGTGTGGAGATTTCTTAAAAACTGGAAATAGAATTGCCATATGACCCAGCAATCCCACTTCTGGGCATACACACTGAGGAAACCAGATCTGAAAGAGACACGTGTACCCCAGTGTTCATCGCAGCACTGTTTATAATAGCCAGGACATGGAAGCAACCTAGATGCCCATCAGCAGATGAATGGATAAGGAAGCTGTGGTACATATACACCATGGAATATTACTCAGCCATGAAAAAGAATTCATTTGAACCAGTCCTAATGAGATGGATGAAGCTGGAGCCCATTATACAGAGTAAAGTAAGCCAGAAAGATAAAGAACATTACAGCATACTGACACATGTATATGGAATTTAGAAAGGTGATAACGATAACCCTATATGCAGAACAGAAAAAGAGACACAGAAATACAGAACAGACTTTTGAACTTTGTGGGACAATGTGAGGGTGGGATTTTTCAAAATAACAGCATGTATACTATCTATGGTGAAACAGATCACCAGCCCAGGTGGGATGCACGAGACAAGTGCTCCGGCCTGGTGCACTGGGAAGACCCAGAGGAATCGGGTGGAGAGGGAGGTGGGAGGGGGGATCGGGACTGGGAATACATGTAAATCCATGGCTGATTCATATCAATGTATGACAAAACCCACTGGAAAAAAAAATAATAATAAAAATTAAAAAAAAACAAACAAACAAACAAAAAAAAAAACATGAAGAGCCTGAAAAGTAGTGAAAAATATGAAGAGCTTCAAAAGGTGTCAAAAATATGAGGAGCATGAAACGTTCTGAAAAATAGGAGGAGCATGAACTTGTGTTGAAAAACATGAAGAGCATGAAAAGGTGTGAAAATTATGAAGAGCTTCAAAATTTCTAAAAAATATGAGGAGCATGAAACAGTCTGATAAATAGGAGGAGCATGAAGCGGAGTTGAAAAACATGAAGAGCCTGAAAAGGTGTGAAAAATATGAAGAGCTTCAAAAGGTGTGAAAAATATGAGGAGCAGGAAACGGTCTGAAAAAGTGGAGGAGCATGAAGCGGTGTTCAAAAACATGAAGAGCCTGAAAATGTGTGAAAATTATGAAGAGCTTCAAAAGGTGTCAAAAATATGAGGGCCATTAAATGGTCTGAAAATGGAGGAGCATGAAGCAGTGTTGAAAACATGAAGAGCCAGAAAAGGTGTGAAATATATGAAGAGCTTCAAAAGGTGTTAAAAATATGAAGAGCTTCAAAAGTTGTCAAAAATATGAGGATCAAGTAACGGTCTGAAAAATAGGTGGAGCAGAAAGTGGTGTTGAAAAACATGAAGAGCCTGAAAAGTTGTGAAAAATATGAAGAGCTTCAAAAGGTGTCAACCATATGAGGAGCATGAAACAGTCTGAAAAATAGGAGGAGCATGAAACGGTGTTGAAAAACATGAAGTAATTAAAAGGTGTGAAAAATATGAAGAGCTTCAAAAGGTGTCAAAAATATGAGGAGCATGAAACGGTCTGAAAAATAGGTGGAACATGAAGTGGTGTTGAAAAACATGAAGAGCCTGAAAAGGTGTGAGATATATGAAGAGATTCAAAACGTGTCAAAAATAGAAGTAACAGGAAACGGTGCTCAAAAACATGAAGAGCCTGAATATGTGTGAAAAATATGAAGAGCTTCAAAAGGTGTGAAAAATATGAGGAGCATGAAACGGTCTGAAAAAATAGGTGGAACATGAAGCAGTGTTAAAAAACATGAAGAGCCTGAAAAAGTGTGAAAAATATGAAGAGCTTCAAAAGGTGGTAAAAATATGAAGAGCTTCAAAAGTTGTCAAAAATATGAGGATCAAGTAACGGTCTGAAAAATAGGTGGAGCAGGAAGTGGTGTTGAAAATCATGAAGAGCCTTAAAAGGTGTGAAAAATATGAAGAGCTTCAAAAGGTGTCAAAAATATGAGGAACATGAAACGGTCTAAAAATAGGAGGAGAATCAAGCGGTATTGAAAAACATGAAGAGCCTGAAAAGGTGTGACCAACATAAAGAGCTTTAAAAGGTGTCAAAAACATGAGGAGAATGAAACGGTCTGAAAAAAAGCAGGAGCATGAAACGACGTTGAAATACATGAAGAGCCTGAAAAATGTGTGAAATATATGAGGAGCTTCAAAAGGTGTCAAAAATATGAGGGGCAAGAAACTGTCTGAAAAATAAGGTGGAGCATGAAGTGGTGTGAAAAACATGAAGAGACTGAAAAGGTGTGAAAAACATGAAGAGCTTCAAAACGTGTCAAAAATATGAGGAGCATGAAACAGTCTGAAAAATAGGAGGAGCATGAAACGGTGTTGAAAAACATGAAGTGCATGAAAAGGTGTGAAAAATATGAAGAGCTTCAAAAGGTGTCAAAAATATGAGGAGCATGAAACGGAGAGAAAAATAGGAGGAGAATGAAGTGGTATTGAAAAACATGAAGAGCCTGAAAAGGCGTGAAAAATATGAAGAGGTTCAAAAGGTGTGAAAAATACCAGGAGCATGAAACGGTCTGAAAAAGAGGAGGAGCATGAAGCAGTGTTCAAAAACATGAAGAGCCTGAAAAGGTGTGAAGTATATGAAGAGTTTCAAAAGGTGTCAAAATAGGAGTAGCATGAAACGGTGTTCAAAAACATGAAGAGCCTGAAAAGGTGTGAAATATATGAAGAGCTTCAAAAGGTGTCAAAAATAGGAGTAGCATGAAACGGTGTTCAAACACATGAAGAGCCTGAATATGTGGGAAAAATATTAAGAGCTTCAAAAGCTGTCAAAAATATGAGGAGCATGAAACAGTCTGAAATATAGGAGGATCATGAAATGGTGTTGAAAAACATGAAGTGCCTGGAAAGGTGTGAAAAATATGAAGAGCTCCAAACGGTGTCAAAAATATGAGGAGCATGAAACGGTCTGAAAAAGAGGAGGAGCATGAACCGGTGTTGAAAAACATGAAGAGCCTGAGAAGGTGTGAAAAATATGAAGAGCTTCAAAAGTTTCAAAAATATGATGAGCATGAAAAGGTCTGAAAAATAGAAGTAGCAAGAAGTGTTGTTGAAAAACATGAAGAGCCTGAAAAGGTGTGAAAAATATGCAGAGCTTCAAAATGTGTCAAAAATATGACGAGCATGAAACGGTCTGAAATATAGGAGGAGCATGAAATGGTGTTCAAAAACATGAAGATCCTGAAAAGTAGTGAAAAATATGAAAGCTTCAAAACGGGTCAAAAATATGAGGAACATGAAACGTTCTAAAAAATAGGAGGAGCATGAAGTTGTGTTGAAAAACACGAAGAGCCTGAAAAGGTGTGAAAATTATGAAGAGCTTCAAAATTTCTCAAAAATATGAGGAGCATGAAACAGTCTGATAAATAGGAGGTGCATGAAGCGGAGTTGAAAAACATGAAGAGCCGGAAAAAATGTGAAAAATATGAAGAGCTTCAAAATTTCTCAAAAATATGAGGAGCATGAAACAGTCTGATAAATAGGAGGAGCATGAAGCGGTGTTCAAAAACATGAAGAACCTGAAAAGGTGTGAAAAATATGAAGGGCTTCAAAAATGTCAAAAATATGAGGAGCATGAAATGGTCTGAAAAATAGGAGGAGCAAGAAGTGGTGTTGAAAAACATGAAGAACCTGAAAAGGTGTGAAAAATATGAAGAGCTTCAAAACGTGTCAAAAATATGAGGAGCATGAAACGATCTGAAAAATAGGAGGAGCATGAAACGGTGTTCAAAAACATGAAGAGCCTGAAGAGAAGTGAAAAATATGAAGAGCTTCAAAAGGAGTCAAAAATATTAGGATCATGAAACGTTCTGAAATATAGGAGGAGCATGAAATTTTGTAGAAAAACATGAAGTGCCTGAAAATGTGTGAAAATTATGAAGAGCTTCAAAATTTTTCTAAAATATGAGGAGCATGAAACAGTCTGAAAACTAGGAGGAACATGAAGTGTTGTTAAAAAAACATGAAGAGCCTGAAAATGTGTGAAAAATATCAAGAGCTTCAAAAGGTGTCAATAATATGAGGAGCATGAAATGGTCTGAAAAATAGGAGGAGCATGAAGCGGTGATCAAAAACATGAAGAGCCTGAAAAGCAGTGAAATATATGAAGAGCTTCAAAAGGTGTCAAAAATATGAGGAGCATGAAACGGTCTGAAAAATAGGAGGAGCATGAACCGGTGTTGAAAAACATGAAGAGCCTGAAAGGTGTGAAATATATGAACAGCTTCAAAAGGTGTCAAAAAATGAGGAGAATGAAACGGTCTGAAAAATAGGAGGAGCATGAAGCGGTGTTGAAAAACATGAGTAGCCTGAAAACGTGTGAAATATATGAAGAGCTTCAAAAGGTGTGAAAATATGAAGAGCTTCAAAAGGTGTCAAATATGAGATGAGCATGAAACGGTCTTAAAAATAGGAGGAGCATGAAACGGTGTTCAAAAACATGAAGAACCTGAAAAGGTTTGAAACATATGAAGAGCTTCAAAAGGTGTAAAAAATATGAGGAGCATGAAACGGTCTGAAAAATAAGAGGAGCATGAAGCGGTGTTGAAAAACATGAAGAGCCTGAAAAGGTGTGAAAAATATGAAGAGCTATAAAAGGTGTGAAAATTATTTGGAGCATGAAACGATCTGAAGAATATGAGGATCATGAAGGGGTGTTGAAAAACATGAAGAGCCTGAAAAGGTGTGAAAAATATGAAGAGCTTCAAAATGTGTCAAAAATATGAGGAGCATGACACGGTCTGAAAAATAGGAGGAGCATGAAGCGGTGTAGAAAAACATGAAGAGCCTGAAAAGGTGTGAAAAATATGAAGAGCTTCAAAGGGTGTGAAATACATGAGGAACATGAAACGGTCTGAAAAATATGACGAGCATGAAGCTGGGCTCAAAAACACCAAGAGCCTTAAAAGGTGTGAAAAATATGCAGAGCTTCAAAAGGTGTCAAGATTATGAGGAGCATGAAACGGTCTGAAAAATAAGAGGAGAATGAAGTGGTGATGAAAAACATGAAGAGCCAGAAAAGGCGTGAGACATATGAAGAGCTTCAAAACGTGTCAAAAATATGAGGAGCATGAAACAGTCTGAAAAATAGGAGGAGCATGAAACGGTGTTGAAAAACATGAAGTGCATGAAAAGGTGTGAAAAATATGAAGAGCTTCAAAAGGTGTCAAAAATATGAGGAGCATGAAACGGAGAAAAAAATTGAAGGAGAATGAAGTGGTGTTGAAAAACATGAAGAGTCTGAAAAGGCATGAAAAATATGAAGAGGTTCAAAACTTGTGAAAAATACCAGGAGCATGAAACGGTCTGAAAAAGAGGAGGAGCATGAAGCAGTGTTCAAAAACATGAAGAGCCTGAAAAGGTGTGAAATATATGAAGAGCTTCAAAAGGTGTCAAAAATAGGAGTAGCATGAAACGGTGTTCAAACACATGAAGAGCTGAATATGTTGGAAAAATATTAAGAGCTTCAAAAGCTGTCAAAAATATGAGGAGCATGAAACGGTCTGAAAATAGGAGGAGCATGAAGCGGTGTTGAAAAACATGAAGAGCATGAAAAGGTGTGGAAAATATGAAAAGCTTCAAAAGGTGTGAAAAATATGAAGAGCTTCAAAAGGTGTCAAAAATGAGATGAGCATGAAACAGTCTGAAATATAGCAGGAGTAAGAAGTGGGGTTGAAAACATGAAGAGCCTGAAAAGGTGTGAAATATATGACGAGCTTTAAAAGGTGTGAAAATATGAAGAGCTTCAAAACGTGTCAAAAATGAGATGAGCATGAAACGTTCTGAGAAATAGGAGGAGCATGAAGTCTTGTTGAAAAACATGAAGGACCTTAAAAGGTCTGAAAAATATGAAGAGCTATAAAAGGTGTGAAAATATTTGGAGCATGAAACGGTCTGAAGAATAGGAGGATCATGAAGCGGTCTTGAAAAACATGAAGAGCCTGAAAAGGTATGAAAAATATCAAGAGCTTCAAAATGTGTCAAAAATATGAGCAGAATGAAACGGTCTGAAAAAGAGGAGGAGCATGAAGCGGTGTTGAAAAACATGAAGAGCCTGAAAAGGTGTGAAAAATATGAAGAGCTTCAAAAGGTGTCAAAAATATGAGGAGCATGAAACGTTCTGAAAATTAAGAGGAGCATGAAATAGTGTTCAAAAATATGAAGAGCCTGAAAAGATGTGAAAAATATGAAGAGCTTCAAAAGGTGTCAACTATATGAGGAGCATGAAAAGGTCTGAAAAATAGGAGGAGCATGAAGCTGTGTTGAAAAACAAGAGCCTAGAAAGCTGTGAAAAATATGAAGAGCTTCAAAAGGTGTCAAAAATATGAGGAGCATGAAACGTTCTGAAAAATGATTAGCATGAAATGGTGTTCAAAAACATGAAGAGCCTAGAAACGTGTGAAAAATATGAAGAGCTTCAAAGATGTCAAAAATATGAGGAGCATGAAACGTTCTGAAAAATCGGAGGAGCATGAAGCGGTGTTCAAAAACATGAAGAGCCTGGAAAGGTGTGAGTAATATGAAGAGCTTCAAAAGGTGTGAAAAATATGAGGATCATGAAACGGTCTGAAAAATACGAGGAGCATGAAACGCTGTTCAAAAACATGAAGAGCCTGAAAATTTGTGAAATATATGAAGAGCTTCAAAAGGTGTCAAAAATATGAGGAGCATGAAACGTTCTGAAAGTAGGAGGAGTATGAAGTGTTGTTGAAAAACATGAAGAGCCTGAAAAGGTGTGAAAAATATGAAAAGCTTCAAAGGGTGTCAAAAATATGAGGAACAGGTAATGGTCTGAAAAATAGGAGGAGCATGAAACGGAATGAAAAAAAGGAGGAGCATGAAACGGTGTGGAAAAACAAGAAGAGGTTGAAAAGGTGTGAAAAATATGAAGAGCTTCAAAAGGTGTCAAAAATGAGATGAGCATGAAACGGTCTGAAAAATAGGAGGAGCATAAAATGGTGTTCAAACACAGGAAGAGCCTGAAAAGGTGTGAAAAATATGAAGAGCTTCAAAAGATGTGAAATACATGAGTAGCAATAAATGGTCTGAAAAGTAGGAGGAGCATGAAGTGGTGTTCAAAAACGTGAAGAGCCTGAAAAGTTGTGAAAAATATGAAGAGCTTCAAAATGTGTCAAAAATATGAGGAGCATGAAACGGTCTGAAAAATAGGAGGAGCATGAAATGGTGTTCAAAAACCTGAAGAGCCTGAAAAGCTGTGAAAAATATGAAGAACTTCAAAAGGTGAGAAAAATATGAAGAGCTTCAAAAGGTGTGAAATATATGAGGAGCATGAAACGGTCTGAAAAATAGGAGGAGCATGAAGCGGTGTTCAAAAACACGAAGAGCCTGAAAATGTGTGAAAAACATGAAGAGCCTGAAAAGGTTAGAAATTTATGAGGAGCATGAAAAGGTCTGAAAAATAGGAGGATCATGAAGCGGTGTTGAAAAACATGAAGAGCCTGAAAAATTGTGAAATATATGAAGAGCTTCAAAGGTGTGAAATACATGAGAAACTTGAAACGGTCTGAAAAACATGAGGAGCATGAAGCGTTGTTGAAAAGCATGAAGAGCCTGAAAACGTGTGAAAAATCTGAAGAGCTTCAAAATGTGTGAAAAATATGAAGAGCTTCATAACGTGTCAAAAACATGAGGAGCATGAATGGTCTGAAAATTTGGAGGAGCATGAAGCGGTCTTGAAAAACATGAAGAACCTGAAAAGGTGTGAAACATATGAAGAGCTTCAAAAGGTGTAAAAAATATGAGGAGCATGAAACGGTCTGAAAAATAGGAGGAGCATGAAGCGGTGTTGAAAAACATGAAGAACCTGAAAAGGTGTGAAAAATATGAAGAGCTATAAAAGGTGTGAAAATTATTTGGAGCATGAAACGCTCTGAAGAATATGAGGATAATGAAGGGGTGTTGAAAAACATGAAGAGCCTGAAAAGGTGTGAAAAATATGAAGAGCTTCAAAATGTGTCAAAAATATGAGGAGCATGACACGGACTGAAAAATAGGAGGAGCATGAAGCGGTGTTGAAAAACATGAAGAGCCTGAAAAGGTGTGAAAAGTATGAAGAGCTTCAAAGGGTGTGAAATACATGAGGAGCATGAAACGGTCTGAAAAATATGACGAGCATGAAGCTGGGCTCAAAAACACCAAGAGCCTTAAAACGTGTGAAAAATATGCAGAGTTTCAAAAGGTGTCAAAATTATGAGGAGCATGAAACGGTCTGAAAAATAAGAGGAGCATGAAGTGGTGATGAAAAACATGAAGAGCCAGAAAAGGCGTGAGACATATTAAGAGCTTCAAAACGTGTCAAATATATGAGGAGCATGAAACAGTCTGAAAAATAGGAGGAGCATGAAACGGTGTTGAAAAACATGAAGTGCATGAAAAGGTGTGAAAAATATGAAGAGCTTCAAAAGGTGTCAAAAATATGAGGAGCATGAAAGGAGAGAAAAATAGGAGGAGAATGAAGTGGTATTGAAAAACATGAAGAGTCTGAAAAGGCATGAAAAATATGAAGAGGTTCAAAAGGTGTGAAAAATACCAGGAGCATGAAACGGTCTGAAAAAGAGGAGGAGCATGAAGCAGTGTTCAAAAACATGAAGAGCCTGAAAAGGTGTGAAATATATGAAGAGTTTCAAAAGGTGTCAAAATAGGAGTAGCATGAAACGGTGTTCAAAAACATGAAGAGCCTGAAAAGGTGTGAAATATATGAAGAGCTTCAAAAGGTGTCAAAAATAGGAGTAGCATGAAACGGTGTTCAAACACATGAAGAGCCTGAATATGTTGGAAAAATATTAAGAGCTTCAAAAGCTGTCAAAAATATGAGGAGCATGAAACAGTCTGAAATATAGGAGGATCATGAAATGGTGTTGAAAAACATGAAGTGCCTGGAAAGGTGTGAAAAATATGAAGAGCTTCAAACGGTGTCAAAAATATGAGGAGCATGAAACGGTCTGAAAAAGAGGAGGAGCATGAAGCGGTGTTCAAAAACATGAAGAGCCTGAGAAGGTGTGAAAAATATGAAGAGCTTCAAAAGTTTCAAAAATATGATGAGCATGAAAAGGTCTGAAAAATAGAAGTAGCAAGAAGTGTTGTTGAAAAACATGAAGAGCCTGAAAAGGTGTGAAAAATATGCAGAGCTTCAAAAGGTGTCAAAAATATGAGGAGCATGAAACGGTCTGAAAAACAGGAGGAGCATGAAATGGTGTTCAAAAACATGAAGAGCCTGAAATTAGTGAAAAATATGAAAGCTTCAAAAGGGGTCAAAAATATGAGGAACATGAAACGTTCTAAAAAATAGGAGGAGCATGAAGTTGTGTTGAAAAACATGAAGAGCCTGAAAAGGTGTGAAAATTATGAAGAGCTTCAAAATTTCTCAAAAATATGAGGAACATGAAACAGTCTGATAAATAGGAGGTGCATGAAGTGGAGTTGAAAAACATGAAGAGCCGGAAAAAAATGTGAAAAATATAAAGAGCTTCACAATTTCTCAAAAATATGAGGAGCATGAAACAGTCTGATAAATAGGAGGAGCATGATCGGTGTTCAAAAACATGAAGAACCTGAAAAGGTGTGAAAAATATGAAGGGCTTCAAAAATGTCAAAATATGAGGAGCATGAAATGGTCTGGAAAATAGGAGGAGCAAGAAGTGGTGTTGAAAAACATGAAGAACTTGAAAAGGTGTGAAAAATATGAAGGGCTTCAAAAATGTCAAAAATATGAGGAGCATGAAACGGTCTGAAAAATAGGAGGAGCATGAAATGGTGTTCAAAAACATGAAGAGCCTGAAAAGAAGTGAAAAATATGAAGAGCTTCAAAAGGAGTCAAAAATATGAGGATCATGAAACGTTCTGAAATATAGGAGGAGCATGAAGTTGTGTTGAAAAACATGAAGTGCCTCAAAATGTGTGAAAATTATGAAGAGCTTCAAAATTTTTCTAAATATGAGGAGCATGAAACAGTCTGATAAATAGGAGGACAATTAAGCAGAGTTGAAAAACATGAAGAGCCTGAAAAGGTGTGAAATATTTGAAGAGCTTCAAAGTTGTCAAAAATATGAGGTGGATGAAACAGTCTATAAAATTGGAGGAGCGTGAAATGGTCTTGAAAAACATGAAGTGCATGAAAAGGTGTGAAAAATATGAAGAGCTTCAAAAGGTGTCAAAAATATGAGGAACTTGAAAAGTCTGAAGAATCGGAGGAGCATGAAGTGGTGTTGAAAACAAGAAGAGCATGAAAAGGTTTGAAAAATATGAAGAGCTTCAAAAATTGTGAAAAATATGAGGAACATGAAACGGTCTAAAAATTAGGAAGAGCATGAAGTGGTGATGAAAAACTGAAGAGCCTGAAAAGGTGTGAAAAATATGAGGAGCATGAAACGGTCTGAAAAATAGCAGGAGCATGAAACGGTATTGAAAAACATGAAGAGCATGAAAATGTGTGAAAAATATGAAGAGCTTCAAAAGGTGTCAAAAATATGAGGTGCATGAAACAGTCTGAAAACTAGGAGGAACATGAAGTGTTGTTGAAAAACATGAAGAGCCTGAAAATGTGTGAAAAATATCAAGAGCTTCAAAAGGTGTCAATAATATGAGGAGCATGAAATGGTCTGAAAAATAGGAGGAGCATGAAGCGGTGATCAAAAACATGAAGAGCCTGAAAAGCAGTGAAATATATGAAGAGCTTCAAAAGGTGTCAAAAAATGAGGAGAATGAAACAGTCTGAAAAATAGGAGGAGCATGAAGCGGTGTTGAAAAACATGAGTAGCCTGAAAACGTGTGAAATATATGAAGAGCTTCAAAAGGTGTGAAAATATGAAGAGCTTCAAAAGGTGTCAAATATGAGATGAGCATGAAACGGTCTGAAAAATAGGAGGAGCATGAAACGGTGTTCAAAACCATGAAGAACCTGAAAAGGTGTGAAACATATGAAGCGCTTCAAAAGGTGTAAAAAATATGAGGAGCATGAAACGGTCTGAAAAATAGGAGGAGCATGAAGCGGTGTTGAAAAACATGAAGAGCCTGAAAAGGTGTGAAAAATATGAAGAGCTATAAAAGGTGTGAAAAATATTTGGAGCATGAAACGATCTGAAGAATATGAGGATCATGAAGGGGTGTTGAAAAACATGAAGAGCCTGAAAAGGTGTGAAAAATATGAAGAGCTTCAAAATGTGTCAAAAATATGAGGAGCATGACACGGTCTGAAAAATAGGAGGAGCATGAAGCGGTGTTGAAAAACATGAAGAGCCTGAAAAGGTGTGAAAAATATGAAGAGCTTCAAAAGGTGTCAAAAATCTTAGGAGCATGAAACGGTCTGAAAAATCGGAGGAGCATGAAGTGGTGTTCAAAAACGTGAAGAGACTGAAAAGGTGTGAAAAATATGAAGAGCTACAAAAGGTGTCAAAAATATGAGGAGCATGAAACGGTCTGAAAAATAGCAGGAGCATGAAGCGGTGATCAAAAACATGGAGAGCCTTTAAAGGTGTGAACAATATGAAGAGCTTCAAAAGGAGTCAAAATATGAGGAGCATGAAACGGTCTGAAAAATAGGAGGAGCATTAAGCGGTGTTGAAAACATGAAGAGCCTCAAAAGGTGTGAAAAATATGAAGAGCTTCAAAAGGTGTCAAAAATATGAGGAGCTTGAAACGGTCTGAAAAATAGGAGGAGCATGAAGCGGTGTTGAAAAACATGAAGAGCCTGAAAATGTGTGAAAAATATGAAGAGCTTCAAAAGGTGTGAAAATATGAAGAGCTTCAAAACGTGTCAAATATGAGATGAGCATGAAACGGTCTGAAAAATAGGAAGAGAATGAAACGGTGTTCAAAACATGAAGAGCCTGAAAAGGTGTGAAACATATGAAGAGCTTCAAAAGGTGTCAAAAATATGAGGAGAATGAAACGGTCTGAAAAATAGGAGGAGCATGAAGCGGTGTTGAAAAACATGAAGAGCCTGAAAGGTGTGAAATATATGAAGAGCTTCAAAAGGTGTCAAAAATATGAGGAGAATGAAACGGTCTGAAGAATATGAGGAGCATGAAGCGGTGTTGAAAAACCTGAAGAGCCTGAAAAGGTGTGAAAAATAGGAGGAGCTTCAAAAGGTGTCAAAAATGTGAGGAACATGAAACGGTCTGAAAAATAGAAGGAGCATGAAGCGGTGTTCAAAAACATGAAGATCCTGGAAAGGTGTGAGAAATATGAAGAGCTTCAAAAGGTGTGAAAAATATGAGGATCATGAAACGGTCTGAAAAATACGAGGAGCATGAAACGCTGTTGAAAAACATGAAGAGCCTGAAAAGGTGTGAAAAATAGGAGGAGCTTCAAAAGGTGTCAAAAATGTGAGGAACATGAAACGGTCTGAAAAATAGAAGGAGCATGAAGCGGTGTTCAAAACATGAAGAGCCTGAAATGGTGTGAAAAATATGAGAGCTTCAAAAGCTGTCAAGTATATGAGGAGCATGAAACAGTCTAAAAAATTGGGGGAGCATGAAACGGTGTGAAAAATAGGAGGAACATGAAGCGGTGTTGAAAAGGATGAAGAGCCTGAAAAGATGTGAAAAATATGAAGAGCTTCAAAATGTGTGAAAAATATGAGGAACATGAAACGGTCTGAAAAATAGATGGAGCAAGAAGCGGTGTTGAAAAACAAGAAGAGCCTGAAAAGGTGTGAAAAATATGAAGAGCTTCAAAGGTGTGAAAATTATGAAGAGCTTCAAAAGGTGTGAAAAATATGAAGAGCTACAAGAGGTGTCAAAAATGAGGTGAGCATGAAACGGTCTGAAAAATAGGAGGAGCATGAAGTGGTGTTCAAAACATGGAGAGCCTGAAAAGCTGTGAAAAATATGAAGAGCTTCAAAAGGTGTCAAAAATATGAGGAGCATGATAAGGTTTGAAAAAAAAGAGGAGCATGAAACGGTGTTCAAAAACATGAAGAGCCTGAAAAGGTGTGAAAAATATGAAGAGCCTCAAAACGTGTCAAAAATATGAGGAACATGAATCGGTCTGAAAAATAGGAGGAGCTAGAAGTTGTGTTGAAAAACATGATGAGCGTGAAAACGTGTGAAAAATATGAAGAGCTTCAAAAGGTGTCAAAAATATGAGGAGCATGAAACAGTCTGAAAAATAGGAGGTGCATGAAGTGGTGTTGAAAAACTTGAAGAGCCTGAAAAAGGTGTGAAAAATATAAGGAGCTTCAAAAGGTGTCAACAATATGAGGAGCATGAAACGGTCTAAAAAATAGGAGCGACATGAAACGGTGTTCAAAAACATGAAGAGCCTGAAAAGGTGTGAATAATATGAAGAGCTTCAAAAGGTGTCAAAAATATGAGAAACATGAAACGGTCTGGAAAATAGGAGGAGCATGAAACGGTGTGGAAAAACATAAAGAGCCTGAAGAGGTGTGAAAAATATGAAGAGCTTCAAAAGGTGTGAAAAATATGAGGAGCATGAAACGGTCTTAAAAATAAGAGGAGCATGAAGCGGTGTTGAAAAACATGAAGAGCCTGAAAAGGTGTGAAAAATATGAAGAGCTTCAAAAGGTGTGAAAATTATGAAGAGCTTCAAAATGTGTCAAAAATGAGATGAGCATGAAACGGTCTGAAAAAAAGGAGGAGCATGAGGTGGTGTTGAAAAACATGAAGAGCCTGAAAAGGTGTGAAAAATATGAAGAGCTTCAAAAGGTGTGAAAATTATGAAGAGCTTCAAAATGTGTCAAAAATGAGATGAGCATGAAACGGTCTGAAAAAAAGGAGGAGCATGAAGTGGTGGTGAAAAACATGAAGAGCATGAAAAGGTGTGAAATATATGAAGAGCTTCAAAAGCTATGAAAAATGAAAGAATCATGAAAACGTCTGAAAAATAGAAGGAGCATGAAGTGGTGTTGAAAAACGTTAAGAGCCTGAAAAGTAGTGACAAATATAAAGAGCTTCAAAAGGTGTCAGTAATATGAGGAGCATGAAACGGTCTGCCAAAAAGGAGGAGCATGAAGTGGTGTTGATAAACTTGAAGAGCCTGAAAAGGTGTGAAAAATATGAAAAGCTTCAAAAGGTGTCAAAAATATGAGGAGCATGAAACGGTCTGAAACATAAGAGGAGCATGAAGCGGTGTTCAAAAACATGAAGAGCCTGAAAAGGTGTGAAAAATATGAAGAGCTTCAAAAGGTGTCAGAAATATGAGGAGTATGAAACGGTCTGAAAAATAGGAGGAGCATGAAGCGGTGTTGAAAAACATGAAGAGCCTGAAAAGGTGTGAAAAATATGAAGAGCTTCAAAAAATGTGAAAAATATGAAGAGCTTCAAAGATGTGAAAAATATGAAGAGCTTCAAAAGGTGTGAAATATATGAGGAGCATGAAACGGTCTGAAAAATAGCAGGATCATGAAGCGGTGTTGAAAAACATGAAGAATCTGAAAACGTGTGAAAATATGAAGAGCTTCAAAAATATGAAAAATATGAAGAGCTTCAAAAGGTGTGAAAAATATGAAGAGCTTCAAAAGGTGTCAAAAATATGAGGAGAATGAAACGGTCTGCAAAATAGGAGGAGCATGAAATGGTGTTCAAAAACATGAAGAGCCTGAAATCGTGTGAAAAATATGAAGAGCTTCAAAAGGTGTGCAAAATATGAAGAGCATGAAACGGTCTGAAAAATAGGAGGAGCATGAAGCTTTGTTGACAACAATGAAGAACCTGAAAAGGTGTGAAATATATGAAGAGCTTCAAAAGGTGTCAAAAATTTGAGAAGCATGAAACGGTCTGAAAAATACGAGGAGCATGAAGCGGTGTTGAAAAACATGAAGAGGCTGAAAAGGTGTGAAATAAATGAAGAGCTTCAAAACGTGTCAAATATATGAGGAGCATGAAAAGGTCAGAAAAATAGGAGGAGCATGAAGCGGTGTTGAAAAATATGAAGACCCAGAATACGTGTGAAAAATATGAAGAGCTTCAAAAGGTGTCAAAAATATGAGGAGCATGATAAGGTTTGAAAAAAAAGAGGAGCATGAAACGGTGTTCAAAAACATGAAGACCCTGAAAAGTTGTGAAAAATATGAAGAGCCTCAAAACGTGTCAAAAATATGAGGAACATGAATCGGTCTGAAAAATAGGAGGAGCTCGAAGATGTATTGAAAAACATGAAGAGCGTGAAAACATGTGAAAAATATGAAGAGCTTCAAAAGGTGTCAAAAATATGAGGAGAATGAAACGGTCTGCAAAATAGGACGAACATGAAATGGTGTTCAAAAATATGAAGAGCCTGAAATCGTGTGAAAAATATGAAGAGCTTCAAAAGGGGTGAAAAATATGAGGAGCATGAAACGGTCTGATAAATAGGAGGAGCATGAAGTGGTGTTCAAAAATATGAAGAGCCTGAAAAGGTGTGAAAAATATGAAGAGCTTCAAAACGTGTCAAAAATATTAGGAGCATGAAACGGTCTGAAAAATAGGAGGAGCATGAAGCGGTGTTGAAAAACATGAAGAGCCTGAAAAGGTGTGAGAAATATGAAGAGCTTCAAAAGGTGTCAAAAATATGAGGAGCATGATACGGTCAGAAAAATAGGAGGAGCATGAAGCTGTGTTCAAAAAATGAAGAGCCTGAAAATGTGTGAAAAATATGAAGAGCTTCAAAACTGTGAAAAATATGAAGAGCTTCAAAAGGTGTCAAAAATGGAATGAGCATGAAACGGTCTGAAAAATACGAAGAGCATGAAGTGGTGTTGAAAAACATGAAGAGCCTGAAAAGGTGTGAAATATAGGAAGAGCTTCAAAAGGTGTCGAATATATGAGGAGCTTGAAACTGTCTGAAAAATAGGAGGATCATGAAACGGTGTTGAAAAACATGAAGAGCCTGAAAAGTTGTGAAAAATATGAAGAGCTTCTAAAGGTTTCAAAAATGTGAGGAGCATGAAACAGTCTGAAAAATAGGAGGAGCATGAAGCGGTGTTGAAAAACATGAAGAGCCTGAAAAGGTGTGAAAAATATGAAGAGCTTCAAAAGGTGTGAAAAATATGAAGAGCTTCAAAAGGTGTCAAAAATGAGATGAGAATGACACGGTCTGAAAAATAGGAGGAGCATGAAGTGGTGTTGAAAAAAATGAAGAGCCTGAATAGGTGTGAAATATATGAAGAGCTTCAAAAGGTGTCTAAAATATGAGGAGAACGAAACGCTCTGAAAAATAGGAGGAGCATGAAGCGGTGTTGAAAAACATGAAGAGCCTGAAAAGATGTTAGAAATATGAAGAGCTTCAAAAGGTGTCAAAAATATGAGGAGCATGAAACGGTCTAAAAAATAGGAGGAGCATGAAGCGGTGTTCAAAAACATGAAGAGCCTGAAAAGGTGTGAAAAATATGAAGAGCTTCAAAAGGTTTCAAAAATATGAGGAGCATGAAAAGGTCTGAAAAATAGGAGGAGCATGAAACAGTGATTAAAAATATGAAGAGCCTGAAAAGGTGTGAAAAATATGGAGAGCTTCAAATGGTGTGAAATACATGAGGAGCATGAAACGGGCTAAAAATAGGAGAAGCATGGAGTGGTGTGGAAAAACATGAAGAGCCTGAAAAGGTGTGAAAAATATGAAGAGCTTCAAAAACTGTGAAATACATGAGGTGCATGAAACTCTCTGAAAAATAGAAGAAGCATGAAGTGCTGTTCAAAAACATGAAAAGTCTTAAAAGGTGTGAGAAATACGAAGAGCTTCAAAAGGTGTCAAAAATATGAGGAGCATGAAACGGTCTGAACAATAGGAGGATTCTGAAACGGTGTTCAAAAACATGAAGAGCCTGAAAAGGTGTGAAAAATATGAAGAGCTTCCAAAGGTGTCAAAAATATGAGGAACATGAAACGGTCTGAAAAACAGGAGGAACATGAAGTGGTGTTGAAAAACATGAAGAGCCTGAAAAGGTGTGTAAAATATGAAGAGCTTCAAAAGGTGTCAAGTACATGAGAAGCATGAAACGGTCTGAACAATAGGAGGAGCATGAAGCGGTTTTCAAAAACATGAAGAGCCTGAAAAAGTGTGAAAAATATGAATAACTTCAAAAATTGTCAATACATGAGGAGCATTATACGGTCTGAAAAATAGGAGGAGCATGAAGCGGGGTTCAAAAACATGAACAGCCCTAAAAGGTGTGAAAAATATGCAGAGTTTCAAAGGGTGTGAAAAATATGAAGACCTTCAAAAGGTGTCAAAAATGAGATGAGCATTAAAGGTCTGAAAAATAAGAGGAGCATGAAGTGGTGTTGAAAAACATGAAGAGCCTGAAAAAGTATGAAATATATGAAGAGCTTCAAAAGGTGTAAAAAATATGAGGAGGTTCAAAAGGTGTCAAAAATATGAGGAGCATGAAACGGTCTGAAAAAGAGGAGGAGCATGAAGCGGTGTTGAAAAACATGAAGAGCCTGAAAATGTGTGAGAAATATGAAGAGCTTCAAAAGGTGTCAAAAATATGAAGAGCTTCAAAAGGTGTCAAAAATGAGAGGAGCATGAAGCGGTCTGAAAAATAGGAGGAGGAGGAAGTGCTGTTGAAAAACATGAAGAGCATGAAAAGTTGTGAAATATATGAAGAGCTTCAAAAGGTGTCAAAAATATGAGGAGCATGAAACGGTCTGAAAATTAGGAACAGTTTGAAACTGTGTTCAAAAACATGAAGGGCCTGAAAAGGTGTGTAAAATATGAAGAGCTTCAAAAGGTGTGAAAAATATGAAGACCTTCAAAAGGCGTCAAAAATGAGAAGAGAATGAAACGGTCTGAAAAATAGGAGGAGCATGATGCGGTGTTGAAAAACATGAAGAACCTGAAAACGTGTGAAAAATATGAAGATTTTCAAAATGTATGAAAAAAATGAAGAGCTTCAAAAGGTGTCAAAAAAGAGATGAACATGAAACGGTCTGAAAAATAGGAGGAGCATGAAGTTGTGTTCAAAAAAATGAAGAGCCTGAAAAGGTGTGAAATATATGAAGATTTCAAAAGGTGTCAAAAATATGAGGAGCATGAAACGGTCTGAAAAATAGGAGGTGCATGAAGTGGTGTTGAAAAACCTGAAGAGCATGAAAAGGTGTGAAAAATATAAAGAGCTTCAAGAGGTGTGAAAAATATGAGGAGCATGAAACGGTCTGAAATAAAGGAGGAGCATGAAGTGGTGTTGAAAAACATGAAGAGCCTGAAAAGTTGTCAAAAATATGAAGAGCTTCAAAAGGTGTGAAATATATGAAGAGCTTCAAAATGTGTAAAAAATGAGATGAGCATGAAACGGTCTGAAAAAGATGAGGAGCATGAAGTGGTGTTGAAAAAGATGAAGAGCCTGAAAAAGTGTGGGAAATATGAAGAGCTTCAAAAGGTGTCAAAAATATGAAGAGCTTCAAAAGGTGTCAAAAATGAGATGAGCATGAAGCCGTCTGAAAAATATGTGGAGGATGAAGTCGTGTTGAAAAAGATGAAGAGCCTGAAAAGGTGTGAAATATCTGAAGAGCTTCAACAGGTGTCAAAAATATGAGGAGCATGAAACGGTCTGAAAAAGAGGAGGAGCATGAAGCGGTGTTGAAAAACATGAACAGCCTGAAAAGGTGTGAAAAATATGAAGAGCCTCTAAAGGTGTCAAAAATATGAGGAGCATGAAACGATCTGAAAAGTAGGAGCAGCATGAAATGATGTTCAAAAACCTGAAGAGCCTGAAAAGGAGTTGAATAATATGAAGAGCTTCAAAAGGTGTGAAATACATGACGAGCATGAAACGGTCTGAAAATAGGAGGAGCATGATGCGCTGTTCAAAAACATGTGGAGCCTGAAAAGGTGTGAAATATATGAAGAGCTTCAAAAGGTGTCAAAAAAAAGAGGAGCATGAAACGACCTGAAAAATAGGAGGAGCATGAAGCGGTGTTCAAAAACATGAAGAGCCTGAAAAGATGTGAAAAATATGAAGAGCTTCAAAAGGTGTCAAACATAAGAGGAGCTTGAAACGGTCTAAAAAACAGGAGGAGCATGAAGTGTTGTTGAAAAACATGAAGAGCCTGAAAAAGTGTGAAAAATATGCAGAGCTTCAAAAGGTGTCAAATATATGAAGAGCTTCAAAAGGTGTCAAAAATGAGATGAGCATGAAACGGTCTGAAAAATAGGAGAAGCAAGAAGTGGTGTTCAAAAAATGAAGAACCTGAGAAGGTGTGAAATATATCAAGAGCTTCAAAAGTTGTCAAAAATATGAGGAACATGAAACAGTCTAAAAAATGGGAGGAGCATGAAGCGGTGTTAAAAAACATGCAGAGCCTGAAAAGGTGTGAAAAATATGAAGAACTAGAAAAGGTGTTAAATATATGAGGAGCATGAAACGGTCTTGAAAATAGGAGGAGCATGAAGCGGTGTTAAAAAACATGCAGAGCCTGAAAAGGTGTGGAAAATATGAAGAGCTTCAAAAGGTATGAAATATATGAGGAGTATGAAACGGTCTTGAAAATAGGAGGAGCATGAAGCGGTGTTAAAAAACATGAAGAGGTTTAAAAGGTGTGAAATATATGAAGAGCTTCAAAACGTGTCAAAAATATGAGGAGCATGAAACGGTCTGAAAATTAGGAACAGTTTGAAACTGTGTTCAAAAACATGAAGGGCCTGAAAAGGTGTGAACAATGTGAAGGACTTCAAAAGGTGTGAAATACATAAGGAGCATGAAACGGTCTGAAAATAGGAGGAGCATGATGCGGTTTTCAAAACATGAGGAGTCTGAAAAGGTGTGAAAAATATGAGGAGCTTCAAAAGGTGTCAAAAATATGAGAAGCATGAAACAGTCTGAAAAATAGGAGGAGCATGAAACCGTGTTCAAAAACCTGAAGATTCTGAAAAGTTGTGAAAAATATGAAGGGCTTCAAAATGTGCGAAATACATGAGGAGCATGAAACGGTCTGAAAAATAGGAGGAGCAAGAAGCTGTGTTCAAAAACATGAGAGCCTGAAAAGGTGAGAAAAATATGAAGAGCTTCAAAAGGTGTGAAATACATGAGGAGCATGAAACGGTCTGAAAAATAGGAGGAGCATGAAGCAGTGTTCAATAACATGAAGAGCCTGAAAAGGTGTGAAAAATATGTAGAGCTTCAAAAGGTATGATTACATGAGGAGTATGAAACGGTCTGGAAAACAGGAGGAGCATGAAGCGATGTTAAAAAACATGAAGAGGCTGAAAAGGTGTGAATAATATGAAGAGCTTCCAAAGGTGTCAAAAATATGAGGAACATGAAACGGTCTGAAAAATAGGAGGAACATGAAGTGGTGTTGAAAAACATGAAGAGCCTGAAAAGGTGTGTAAAATATGAAGAGCTTCAAAAGGTGTGAAGTACATAAGGAACATGAAACGGTCTGAAAAATAAGAGGAGCATGAAGCGGTGTTGAAAAACATGAGGAGCGTGAAAAGGTGTGAATAATAAGAAGAGCTTCAAAAGGTGTGAAATATATGAGGATAATGAAAAGGTCTGAAAATTAGGAACAGTTTGAAACTGTGTTCAAAAACATGAAGAGCCTGAAAAGGTGTGAATAATATGAAGAGCTTCAAAATGTGTGAAAAATATGAAGAGCTTCAAAAGGTGTCAAAAATATTAGGAGCATGAAAAGGTCTGAAACAGAGGAGGAGCATGAAGCCGTGATGAAAAACATGAAGAGCCTGAAAACGTGTGAGAAATATGAAGAGCTTCAAAAGGTGTCAAAAATATGAGGAGATTGAAACGGTCTGAAAAATAGGAGGAGCATGAAGCGGTGTTGCAAAACATCAGGAGCCTGAAAAGGTGTGAAAAATATGAAGAGCTTCAAAAGGTGTGAAATACATGAGGATCATGAAACTTTCTGAAAAATAGTAGGAGCATGAAGTGGTGTTCAAAAATATGAACAGCCTGAAAAGGTGTGAAAAATTTGAAGAGCTTCAAAAGGTGTGAAACATATGAGGAGCATGATATGGTCGGAAAAATAGTAGGAGCATGAAGCGTTGTCCTAAAACATGAAGAGCCTGAAAAGGTGTGAAATACATGAAGAGCTTCAAAAGGTCTCACAATTATGAGGAGTATGAAACGATCTGAAAAATAGGAGGAGCATGAAGCGGTGTTCAAAAACATGAAGAGACTGAAAATTTGTGAAAAATATGAAGAGCTTCAAAAATATTAAAAATATGAAGAGCTTCAAAAGGTGTGAAATATATGAAGAGCTTCAAAAGATGTCAAAAATTAGACGAGCATGAAACGGTCTGAAAAATAGGAGGAGCATGAAGTGGTGTTGAAAAACATGAAGAGCCTGAAAAGGTGTGAAATATATGAAGAGGTTCAAAAGGTGTGAAAAATATGAAGAACTTCAAAAGGTGTCAAAAATATGAAGGGCATGAAACAGTCTGAAATATAGGAGGAGCGTGAAACGGTTTTCAAAAACATGAAGAGCCTGAAAAGGTGTGAAAAATAAGAAGAGCTTCACAAGGTGTGAAATACATGAGGAGCATGAAACGGTCTGAAAAATAGGAGGAGCATGAGCGGTGTTCAACAACATGAAGAGCCTGAAAAGGTGTGAAAAATACGCAGAGCTTCAAAAGGTGTGAAATACATGAGGACCATGAAACGGTCTGAAAAATAAAAGGAGCATGAAGCGGTGTTGAAAAACATGAAGAGCCTGAAAAGGTGTGAAAAATATGAAGAGCTTCAATAGTTGTGAAAAATAGGAGGAGCATGAAGCATTGTTCAGGAACATGAAAAGCGTGAAAATGCGTGAAAAATCTGAAGAGCTTCAAAAGGTGTGAAAAATATGTGGGGCAAGAAATGGTCTGAAAAATAGGAGGAGCATGTATTGGTGTTGAAAAACATGAAGAGCCTGAAAAGGTGTGAAAAATATGAAGAGCTTCAAAAGGTGTCAAAAATATGACGAGCATGAAACGGTCTGAAAAATAGGAGGCGCATGAAGCGGTGTTCAAAAACATGAAGAGCCTGAAAAGGTGTGAAAATTATGAAAAGCTTCAAAAGCTGTGAAATACATGAGGAGCAAGTAAAGTTCTGAAAAATAGAAGGAGCATGAGGCGGTGTTGAAAAATATGAAGAGCCTGAAAAGGTGTGAAAAATATGAAGAGCTTCAAAAGGTGCCAAATATATGAGGAGCATGAAACGGTCTGAAAAATAGGAGGAGAATGAAACGGTGTTAAAAAACATAAAGAGCCTGAATTGTGTCAAAAATATGAAGAGCTTCAAAAGGTGTGAAAAATATGAGGAGCATGAAGCTGTGTTCAAAAACATGAAAAGCCTGAGAAGGTGTGAAAAATATGAAGAGCTTCAAAAGGTGTCAAAAATATGAGGAGCATGAAACGGTCTGAAAAACAGGAGGAGCATTAAAGGGTGTTCAAAAACATGAAGAGCCTGAAAAGGTGTGAAAAATATGAAAAGGTTCACAAGGTGTGAAAAATACGAAGAGCTTCAAAAGGTGTCAAAAAAGAGATGAGCATGAAACGGTCTGAAAAATATGAGGAGCATGAAGCAGTGTTCAAAAACCTGAAGAGCCTGAAAAGGTGTGAAAAATATGAAGAGGTTCAAAAGGTGTGAAATATAGGAGGAGCATGAAGCGGTGTTGAAAAACATGAAGAGCCTGAAAATGTGTGAAAAATATTAAGAGCTTCAAAAGGTGTCAAAAACATGAGGAGCATGAAACGGTCTGGAAAATAGGAGGAGCATGAAACCGTGTTCAAAAACATGAAGAGCCTGAAAATGTGTGAAAAATATTAAGAGCTTCAAAAGATGTGAAATACATGAGGAGCATGAAACGGTCTGAAAAATAGGAGGAGCATGAAGCCGTGTTGAAAAACATGAAGAGCCTGAAAACGTGTCAAAAATATGAAGAGCTTCAAAGGTGTGAAAAATATGAAGAGCTTCAAAAGGTGTGACAAATATGAGGAGCATGAAACGGTCTGAAAAATAAGAGGAGCAAGAAGCGGTGTTGAAAAACATGAAGAGCTTCAAAAGTTGTGAAAAATATGAAAAATTTCAAAAGCTGTCAAAAATGAGATGAGTTGAAACGGTCTGAAAAATAGGCGGAGCATGAAACGGTCTGAAAAATAGGAGGAGCATGAAACGGTGTTCAAGAACATGAAGAGCCTGAAAAGCTTCGAAAAATATGAAGAGCTTCAAAAGGTGTGAAAAATATGAAGAGCTTCAAAATGTGTGGAATACATGAGGAGCATGAAACGGTCTGAAAAATAAGAGGAGCGTGAAGCGGTGTTCAAAAGCATGAAGAGCCTGAAAAGGTGTGAAATATAGGAAGAGATTCAAAAGGTTTCAAAAATATGAGGAGCATGAAACGCTCAGAAAAGTAGGAGGATCATGAAGCAATGTTGAAAAACATGAAGAGACTGAAAAGGTGTGAAATATATGAAGAGCTTCAAAAGGTGTCAAAATTTTGAAGAGCTTCAAAGGTGTCAAAAATATGAGGAGCATGAAACGGTGTTCAAAAACATGGAAAGCAAGAAAAGGTGTGAAAAATATGAAGAGCTTCAAAAGGTGTCAAAAATATGAGGAGCATGAAACGGTCTGAAAAATAGGAGGAAAATGAAGCGGTGTTGAAAAACATGAAGAGCTTGAAAAGGTTTGAAAAATATGAAGAGCTTCAAAAGGTGTCAAAAATAGGAGGAGCATTTAGCGGTATGAAACATAGGAGGAGCATGAACCGGTGTTGAAAAACATGCAGAGCCTGAAAAGGTGTGAAAAATATGAAGAGTTTGAAAATGTGTCAAAAATATGAGGAGCAGGAAACGGTCTGAAAAATAGGAGCATGAAGTGGTGTTGAAAAACATGAAGAGACTGAAAAGCTGTGAAAAATATGAAGAGCATCAAAAACTGTCAAAATATGAGGAGCATGAAATGGTGTTCAAAATCATGAAATGCCTGAAAAGGTGTGAAATATATGAACAGCTTCAAAAGGTATCAATAATAGGAGGAGCATGAAGCGGTGTTGAAAAACATGAAGACCCTGAAAAGGATGAAAAATATGAAGAACTTCAAATCGTGTCAAAAATATGAGGAGCATGAAAAGATCTGAAAAATTGGAGGAGCATGAAGCATTGTTGAAAAACATGAAATGCCTGAAAAGGTGTGAAATATATGAAGAGCTTCAAAAGGTGTCAAAAATATGAGGAGCATGAAACGGTCTGAAAAGTAGGAGAAGCATGAAGTGGTGTTGAAAAACATGAAGAGCCTGAAAACGTGTGAAAAATATGAAGAGCATCAAAAGGTGATAAAAATGAGATGAGCATGAAACGGTCTGAAAAATATGAGGAGCATGAAGCGGTGTTGGAAATCATGAAGAGTCTGAAAAGGTGTGAAATATATGAAGAGCTTCAAAAGGTGTCAAAAATATGAGGAGCATGAAACGGTCTGAAAAATAGGAGGAGCATGAAGCGGTGTTGAAAAACATGAAGAACCTGAAAAGGTGTGAAAAATATGAAGAGCTTCAAAAGGTGTCAAAACTATGAGGAGCATGAAACGGTCTGAAAAATAGGAAGAGCATGAAAGGGTGTTCAAATGCATGAAGAGCCTGAAAAGGTGTGAAAAATATGAAGAGCTTCAAAAGGTGTAAAATACATGAGGAACATGAAACGGTCTGGAAAATAGGATGAGCATGAAGTTGTGTTGAAAAATATGAAGAGACTGAAAAGGTGTGAAAAATATGAAGAGGTTCAAAAGGTGTGAAAAATATGACGAGTATGATACGGTCTGAAAAATAGGAGGAGCATGAAGCTCTGTTCAAAATCATGAAGACCCTGAAAAGTTGTGAATAATAAGAAAAGCTTCAAAAGTTGTCAAAAATATGAGGAGCATGAAACATTCTGAAAAATAGGAGGATCATGAAGCTGTGTTCAAAATCATGAAGAGGCTGAAAAGGTGTGAAAAATATGAAGAGCTTCAAAACGTGTGAAATACATGAGGAGCATGGAAAAGTCTGAAAAATAGGAGGAGCATCAAGCGGTGTTGAAAAACATGAAGAGCCTGAAAATGTGTGAAAAATATGAAGAGCTTCAAAAGGTGTGAAAAATAGGAGGAGCATGAAACGGGCTGAAAAATAGCAGGAGCATGAAGCGGTGTTCAAAAACATGAAGAGCCTGAAAAGGTGTAAAAAATATGAAGAGCTTCAAAAAATGTCAAAAATATGAGGAGCATTAAACGGTCTGAAAAATAGGAGCAGCATGATAGGGTGTTTAAAAACATGAAGAGCCTGAAAAGGTGTGAAAAATATGAAGAGCTTCAAAAGGTGTGAAATACATGAGGAGCCTGAAACTCTTTGAAAAACAGGAGGCACATGAAGCGGTTTTGAAAAACATGAAGAGTCTGAAAACGTGTGAAAATAAGAAGAGCTTCAAAAATATGAAAAATATGAAGAGCTTCAAAAGGTGTGGAAAATATGAAGAGCTTCAAAATGTGTCAAAAGTGAGATGAGCATGAAACGGTCTGAAAAATAGGAGGAGCATGAAGTGGTGTTGAAAAACATGAAGAGCCTGAAAACGTGTGAAAAACATGAAGAGCTTAAAAGTTGTGAGAAATATGAAGAACTTCAAAAGGTGTCAAAAATGAGACGAGCATGAAATGGTCTGGAAAATAGGACGAGCATGAAGCGGTGTTGAAAAACATGGGGAGCCTGAAAAGGGGTGAAAAATATGAAGAGCTTCAAAAGGTGTCAAAAATATGAGGAGCATGAAACGGTCTGAAAAATAGGAGGAGAATGAAACGGTGTTCAAAAACATGAAGAGCCTGAAAAGGTGTGAAAAATATGAAGAGCTTTAAAAGGTGTGAAATACATGAGGAGCATGAAACGGTCTGAAAAATAGGAGGAGCATGAAACCGTGTTCAAAAACATGAAGAGCCTGAAAAGTTGTGAAAAATATGAAGAGCTTCAAACGGTTGGAAATACATGAGGAGCATGAAACGGTGTTGAAAAACATGAAGAGCCTGAAAAGGTGGGTAAAATATGAAGAGCTTCAAAAGGTTCAAAAATATGAGGAGCATGAAACGGTCTGAAAAATAGGAGGAGCATTAAACGGTGTTCAAAAACATGAAGAGCCTGAAATTGTGTGAAATATGAAGAGCTTCAAAAGGTGTCAAAAATAGGAGGAGCATGAAACAGTCTGAAAAATAGGAGGAGCATGAAGCGGTGTAAAAAACATGAAGACCCTGAAAAGGTGTGAAAAATATGAAGAGCTTCAAAAGGTGTGAAAAAAATGAAGAGGTTCAAAATGTGTCAAAAATATGAGGAGCATGAAAAGATCTGAAAAATAGGAGCAGCATGAAACGGTGTTCAAAGACATGAAGAGCCTGAAAAGTTGTGAAAATTAGGAAGAGCTTCAAAAGGTGTCAAAAATATGAGGAGCATGAAATGGTCTGAAAAATAGGAGAAGTGTGAAGCTGTGTTCAAAAACATGAAGAGCCTGAAAAGGTGTGAAAAATATGAAGAGCTTCAAAAGGTGTGAAAAATATGAGGAGCATGAAAAGGTCTGAAAAATAGAAGCAGCATGAAATGGTGTTGAAAAACATGAAGAGCCTTAAAAGGTGAGAAAAATATGAAGAGCTTCAAAAATGTGAAAAATACGAAGAGCTTCAAAAGGTGTGAAATATATGAAGAGTTTCAAAAGGTGTTAAAAATTAGATGAGCATGAAACTGTCTGAAATAGAGGAGGAGCATGAAGTGGTGTTGAAAAACATGAAGAACCTGAAAAGGTGTGAAAAATATTAAGAGCTTCAAAAGGTGTGAATTACATGAGGAGCATGAAACAGTCTGAAAAAAAGGAGGAGCATAAGGCGGTGTTGAAAAACATGAAGAGCCTGAAAAGGTGTGAAAAATATGAGGAGCATGAAATTGTCTGAAAAATAGGAGGAGCATGAAGTGGTGTTCAAAAACATGAAGAACCTGAAGAGTTGTTAAAAAATATGAAGAGCTTTAAAAGGTGTGAAAAATAAGAAGAGCTTCAAAAGGTGTGAAAAATATGAAGAGCTTCAAAAGGTGTGAAAAATAAGAAGAGCTTCAAAAGGTGTGAAAAATATGAAGAGCTTCAAAAGGTGTCAAAAATATGAGGAGCATGAAACGTTCTGAAAAATAGGAGGAGCATGAAGCGGTGTTCAAAAACATGAAGACCCTGAAAAGGTGTGAAAAATATGAAGAGCTTTAAAAGGTGTGAAAAATATGAGGAGCATGAAACGGTCTGAAAAATAGATGCGGCATAAAATGGTGTTGAAAAACATGAAGAGCCTGAAAAGGTGTGAAAAATATGAAGAGCTTCAAAAGGTGTGAAATACATGAGGACCATGAAACGGGCTGAAAAATAGAAGCATGAAGTGGTGTGGAAAAACATGAACAGCCTGAAAAGCTGTGAAAAATATGAAGAGCTTCAAAAGGAGTAAAATATATTAGGAGCATGAAACTCTCTGAAAAATAGGAGGAGCATGAAGCGGTGTTCAAATACATGAAGAGCCTAAAAAGTTGTGAAAAATATGAAAAGCTTCAAAAGGTGTCAAAAATGAGGTGAGCATGAAACGGTCTGAAAAATAGGAGGATCATGAAACGGTGTTGAAAAACATGAAGAGCCTGAAAAGGTGTGAAAAATATGAAGAGTTTCAAAAAGTGTCAAAAATATGAGGAGCATGAAACGGTCTGAAAAATAGGAGGAGCATGAAGCTGTGTTCAAAAATATGAAGAGCCTGAAAAGGTGTGAAAAACATGAAGAGCTTCAAAAGGTGTGAAATTCATGAGGAGCATGAAACGGTCTGAAAAATAGAAGCAGCATGAAACGGTGTTGAAAAACATGAAGAGCCTGAAAATGTGTGAAAAATATGAAGAGCTTCAAAAGGTGTAAAAAATATGAGGAGCATGAAACGGCCTTAAAATAGAAGCAGCATGAAACGGTGTTGAAAAATATGAAGAGCATGAAAAGGTGTGAAAAATATGAAGAGCTTCAAAAGGGTTCAAAAATATAAAGTGCATGAAACGGTCTGTAAAATAGGAGATTCATGAAGCGGTGTTCAAAATCATGAAGAGCCTGAAAACGTGTGAAAAATATGAAGAGCTTCAAAAGGTGTCAAAAATATAAGGAGCATGAAACGTTCTGAAAAATAGGAGGAGCATAAAACGGTGATCAAAAACATGAGGAGCCTGAAAAGGTATGAGAAATATGAAGAGCTTCAAAAGGTGTGAAATTCATGAGGAGCATGAAACGGTCTGAAAAATATGAGAAGCATGAAGTGGTGTGGAAAAACATGAAGAACCTGAAAAGGTGTGAAAAATATGAATAGCTTCAAAAGGTGTCAAAAATATGAAGAGCAAGAAACGGTCTGAAAATTCGGAGGATCATGAGCAGTGTTCAAAACCATGGGGAGCCTGAAAAGGTGTGAAAAATATGAAGAGCTTCAAATGGTGTCAAAAATATGAGAAGCATGAAACGGTCTGAAAGATAGGAGGAGCATGAAACGGTGATCAGAAACATGAAGAGCCTGAAAAGTTGTGAAAAATATGAAGAGCTTCAAAAGGTGTGAAATTCATGAGGAGCATGAAACGGTCTGAAAAATAGAAGCATGAAGTGGTGTGGAAAAACATGAAGAGCCTGAAAAGGTGTGAAAAATATGAAGAGCTTGAAAAGGTGTGAAATACATGAGGAGCATGAAACTCTCTGAAAAATAGGAGGATTATGAAGTGGTGTTCAAAAACATGAAGAGTCTGAAAAGATGTGAAAAATATGAAGAGCTTCAATAGGTGTAAAAAATATGAGGAGCTGTATACGGTGTGAAAAACAGGAGAGGCATGAAGCGGTATTCAAAAACATGAAGAGCCTGAAAAGGTGTGAAAAATATGAAAAGTTTGAAAAGGTGTCAAAAATGAGATGAGCATGAAACGGTCTGAAAAATAGGAGGAGCATGAAGCGGTGTTGAAAAACATGAAGAGCCTGAAAAGGTGTGAAAAATATGAACAGATTCTAAAGGTTTCAAAAATGAGATGAGCATGAAACGGTCTGAAAAATAGGAGGATCATGAAGTGGTGGTGCAAACCATTAAGAGCCTGAAAATGCGTGAAAAATATGAAGAGGTTCAAAAGGTGTGAAATACATGAGGAGCATGAAACTCTCTGAAAAATAGGAGAAGCATGAAGCGGTGTTCAAAAACATGAAGAGCCTGAAATGTTGTGAAAAATTTGAAAAGCTTCAAAAGGTGTCAAAAATGAGATGAGCATAAAACTGTCTGAAAAATAGGAGGACCATGAAGCGATGTTGAAAAACATGAAGAGCCTGAAAAGGAGTGAAAAATATGAAGAGCTTCAATAAGTGTCAAAAATATGAGCAGCATGAAACGGTCTGAAAAATAGGAGGAGCATGAAACGGTGATAAAAACATGAAGAGTCTGAAAAGCTGTGAAAAATATGAAGAGTTTCAAAAGGTGTCAAAAATATGACGAGCATGAAAGGTCTGAAAAATCGGACGAGCATGAATCGGTGCTAAAACACATGAAGAGCCTGAAAAGTTGTGAAATAATGAAGAGCTTCTAAAGGTGTCAAAAATAAGAGGAGGATGAAACGGTCTGAAAAATAGGAGGAGCATGAAGAGGTTTTGAAAAACATGAAGAGCCTGAAAAGGTGTGAAAAATATAAAGAGCTTCAAAAGGTGTGAATTACATGAGGAGCATGAAACAGTCTGAAAAAAACGAGGAGCATAAGGCGGTGTTGAAATACATGAAGAGCCTGAAAACTGTGAAAAATATGAAGAGATTCAAAAGGTGTCAATAATATGAGGAGCATGAAACGGTCTGAAAAATGGGAGGAGCATGAAGCTGTGTTCAAAAACATGAAGAGCCTGAAAAGGTGTGAAAAATATGAGGAGAATGAACTTGTCTGAAAAATAGGAGGAGCATGAAGTGGTGTTCAAAAACATGAAGAGCCTGAAACGTTGTGAAAAATATGAAGAGCTTCAAAAGGTGTCAAAAATGAGATGAGCATGAAACGATCTGAAAAATAAGAGGAGCATGAAGCGGTGTTGAAAAATATGAAGAGCCTGAAAAGGTGTGAAAAATATGAAGAGCTTCAAAAAGGGTCAAAAATATAAAGTGCATGAAACGGTCTGTAAAATAGGAGGTTCATGAAGCGGTGTTCAAAATCATGAAGAGCCTGAAAACGTGTGAAAAATATGAAGAGCTTCAAAAGGTGTCAAAAATATGAGGAGCATGAAACGTTCTGAAAAATAGGAGGAGCATGAAACGGTGATCAAAAACATGAGGAGCCTGAAAAGGTGTGAGAAATATGAAGAGCTTCAAAAGTTGTGAAATTCATGAGTAGCATGAAACGGTCTGAAAAATATGAGAAGCATGAAGTGGTGTGGAAAAACATGAAGAGCCTGAAAAGGTGTGAAAAATATGAATAGCTTCAAATAGTGTGAAATTCATGAGGAGCATGAAACGGTCTGAAAAATATGAGAAGCATGAAGTGGTGTGGAAAAACATGAAGAACCTGAAAAGGTGTGAAAAATATGAAGAGTTTCAAAATGTGTCAAAAATATGAAGAGCATGAAACGGTATGAAAATTCGGAGGATCATGAGCAGTGTTGAAAAACATGGGGAGCCTGAAAAGGTGTGAAAAATATGAAGAGCTTCAAATGGTGTCAAAAATATGAGAAGCATGAAACGGTCTGAAAGATAGGAGGAACATGAAACGGTGATCAGAAACATGAAGTGCCTGAAAAGTTGAAAAATATGAAGAGCTACAAAAGGTGTGAAATTCATGAGGAGCATGAATCGGTCTGAAAAATAGAAGCATGAAGTGGTGTGGAAAAACATGAAGAGCCTGAAAAGGTGTGTAAAATATGAAGAGCTTGAAAAGGTGTGAAATACATGAGGAGCATGAAACTCTCTGAAAAATAGAAGGAGCATGAAGTGGTGTTCAAAAACATGAAGATTCTGAAAAGGTGTGAAAAATATGAAGAACTTCATTAGGTGTGAAAAATATGAGGAGCTGTATACGGTGTGAAAAACAGGAGAGGCATGAAGCAGTGTTCAAAAACATGAAGAGCCTGAAAACGTGTGAAAAATATGAAGAGTTTGAAAAGGTGTCAAAAATGAGATGAGCATGAAACGGTTTGAAAAATAGGAGGAGCATGAAGCGGTGTTGAAAAACATGAAGAGCCTGAAAACGTGTGAAAAATATGAGGAGCTTCAAAAATGTGAAAAATATGAAGAGCTTCAAAAGGTGTCAAAAATATGAGGAGCATGAAACGGTCTTAAAAAGAGGAGGAGGATGACGTGGTGTTCAAAAACATGAAGAGCCTGAAAAGGTGTGAAAAGTATGAAGAGACTCAATACGTGTCAAAAATATGAGGAGTATGGAACGGTCGGAAAAATAGCAGGAGCATGAAGCTGTGTTCAAAAACATGAAGAGCCTGAAAAGGTGTGAAAAATAAGAAGAGCTTCAAAAGGTGTCAAAAATATGAGGAGCATGAAACGGTCTGAAAAATAGGAGGACCATGAAGCGGTGTTGAAAAACATGAAGAGCCTTAAAACGTGTGAAAAATATGACGAGCTTCAAACGGTGTGAAAAATATGAAGAGCTTAAAAAGGTGTGAAAAATATGAGGTGCATGAAAAGTTCTGAAAAATACGAGGAGCATGCAGCGGTGTTGAAAAACATGAAGAGCCTGAAAAGGTGTGAAAAATATGATGAGCTTCAAAAGGTGTCAAAAATATGAGGAGTCTGAAACGGTCTGAAATATAGGAGGAGCATGAGGCGGTGTTGAAAAACATGAAGAGCCTGAAAACGTGTGAAAAATATGAGGAGCTTCAAAAATGTGAAAAACATGAAGAGCTTCAAAAGGTGTCAAAAATATGAGGAGCATGAAACGGTCTTAAAAAGAGGAGGAGGATGACGTGGTGTTCAAAAACATGAAGAGCCTGAAAAGGTGTGAAAAGTATGAAGAGACTCAATACGTGTCAAAAATATGAGGAGTATGGAACGGTCGGAAAAATAGCAGGAGCATGAAGCTGTGTTCAAAAACATGAAGAGCCTGAAAAGGTGTGAAAAATAAGAAGAGCTTCAAAAGGTGTCAAAAATATGAGGAGCATGAAACGGTCTGAAAAATAGGAGGACCATGAAGCGGTGTTGAAAAACATGAAGAGCCTTAAAACGTGTGAAAAATATGACGAGCTTCAAACGGTGTGAAAAATATGAAGAGCTTAAAAAGGTGTGAAAAATATGAGGTGCATGAAAAGTTCTGAAAAATACGAGGAGCATGCAGCGGTGTTGAAAAACATGAAGAGCCTGAAAAGGTGTGAAAAATATGATGAGCTTCAAAAGGTGTCAAAAATATGAGGAGTCTGAAACGGTCTGAAATATAGGAGGAGCATGAGGCGGTGTTGAAAAACATGAAGAGCCTGAAAAGTTGTCAAAAATATGAAGAGCTTCAAAATGTGTCAAAAATATGAGGAGCAAGAGACGGTCTGAAATATATGAGGAGCATGATGCGGTGTTGGAAAACATGAAGAGCCTGAAAACGTGTGAAAAATTTGAAGAGCTTCAAAAGGAGTGAAAAATATGAAGAGCTTCAAAACGTGTCAAAAATATGAGGAGCATGAAACGGTCTCAAAAATAGAAGCAGCATGAAGCGGTGTTCAAAAACATGAAGAGCCTGAAAAGGTGTGAAAAATATGAAGAGCTTCAAAAGGTGTGAAATACATGAGGAGCATTAAACCGTCTGAAAAATAGGAGGAGCATGAAGCGGTGTTGAAAAATATGAAGAGCCTGAAAAGGTGTTAAAATATGAAGAGCTACAAAAATATGAAAAATATGAAGAGCTTCAAAAGGTGTGACAAATATGAAGAGCTTCAAAAGGTATCAAAAATGAGATGATCATGAAAAGGTCTGAAAAATAGGAGGAGCATGAAGTGGTGTTGAAAAACATGAAGAGCCTGAAACGGTGTGAAAAATATGAAAAGCTTCAAAAGGTGTCAAAAATATGAGGAGCATGAAACGGTCTCAAAAATAGGAGGAGCATGAATCGGTGTTCAAAAACATGAAGAGGTTGAAAAGGTGTGAAAAATATGAGGATCTTAAAAAGTGTGAAATACATGAGGAGAATTAAAAATTCTGAAAAATAGGAGGAGCATGAAGCGGTGTTGAAAAACATGAAGAGCCTGAAAAGGTGTGAAAATATGAAGAGCTGCAAAAGGTGTGAAAAATATGAAGAGCTTCAAAAGGTGTCAAAATGAGATGAGCATGAAACGGTCTGAAAAATAGGAGGAGCATGAAGCGGTGTTGAAAATCATGAAGAGCCTGAAAAGGTGTGAAAAATATAAAGAGCTTCAAAAGGTGTGAAAAATATGAAGAGCTTCAAAAGGTGTCAAAATGAGATGAGCATGAAACGGTCTGAAAAATAGGAGGAGCATGAAGCGGTGTTGAAAAACATGAAAAACCTGAAAAGGTGTGAAAATATGAAGAGATTCAAAAATATAAAAAATATGAAGAGCTTCAAAAGGTGTGACAAATATGAAGAGCTTCAAAAGGTATCAAAAATGAGATGAGCATGAAACGGTCTGAAAAATAGGAGGAGCATGAAGCCGTGTTGAAAAACATGAAGAGACTGAAAAGGTGTGAAAATATGAAGAGATTCAAAAACATGAAAAATATGAAGAGCTTCAAAAGGTGTGACAAATATGAAGAGCTTCAAAAGGTATCAAAAATGAGATGAGCATGAAACGGTCTGAAAAATAGGAGGAGCATGAAGCGCTGTTGAAAATCATGAAGAGCCTGAAAAGGTGTGAAAAATTTGAAAAGCTTCAAAAGGTGTCAAAAATGAGATGAGCATAAAACTGTCTGAAAAATAGGAGGACCATGAAGCGATGTTGAAAAACATGAAGAGCCTGAAAAGGAGTGAAAAATATGAAGAGCTTCAATAAGTGTCAAAAATATGAGGAGCATGAAACGGTCTGAAAAATAGGAGGAGCATGAAACGGTGATCAAAAACATGAAGAGTCTGAAAAGCTGTGAAAAATATGAAGAGTTTCAAAAGGTGTCAAAAATATGACGAGCATGAAAGGTCTGAAAAATAGGACGAGCATGAAGCGGTGCTAAAACACATGAAGAGCCTGAAAAGTTGTGAAATAATGAAGAGCTTCTAAAGGTGTCAAAAATAAGAGGAGGATGAAACGGTCTGAAAAATAGGAGGAGCATGAAGTGGTGTTGAAAAACGTGAAGAGCCTGAAAAGGTGTGAAAAATATGAAGAGCTTCAAAATGTGTCAAAAATATGAGGAGCATGAAACGGTCTGGAAAATAGGAGGAGCATGAAGCGGTGTTCAAAAACATGAAGAGCCTGAAAACGTGTGAAAAAATGAAGAGCTTCAAAAGGTGTCAAAACTATTAGGGGCATGAAACGGTCTGAAAAATACGAGGAGCATGAAGTGGTGTTGAAAAACATGAAGAGCCTGAAAAGTTGTGAAAATTATGAAGAACTTCAAAAGGTGTCAAAAATATGAGGAGCATGAAACGGTCTGAAAAATAGGAGAAGCGTGAAGCTGTGTTCAAAAACATGAAGAGCCTGAAAAGATGTGAAAAATATGAAGAGCTTCAAAAGGTGTGAAAAATATGAGGAGCATGAAACGGTCTGAAAAATAGAAGCAGCATGAAATGGTGTTGAAAAACATGAAGAGCCTGAAAAGGTGTGAAAAATATGAAGAGCTTCAAAAATGTGAAAAATATGAAGAGCTTCAGAAGGTGTGAAATATATGAAGAGTTTCAAAAGGTGTTAAAAATTAGATGAGCATGAAACGGTCTGAAAAATAGGAGGAGCATGAAGAGGTTTTGAAAAACATGAAGAGCCTGAAAAGGTGTAAAAAATATAAAGAGCTTCAAAAGGTGTGAATTACATGAGGAGCATGAAACAGTCTGAAAAAAACGAGGAGCATAAGGCGGTGTTGAAATACATGAAGAGCCTGAAAATGTGAAAAATATGAAGAGATTCAAAAGGTGTCAATAATATGAGGAGCATGAAACGGTCTGAAAAATGGGAGGAGCATGAAGCTGTGTTCAAAAACATGAAGAGCCTGAAAAGGTGTAAAAAATATGAAGAGCTTCAAAAGGTGTGAAATTCATGAGGAGCATGAAACGGTCTGAAAAATAGGAGGAGGATGAAGCGGTGTTGAAAAACATGAAGAGTCTGAAAAGGTGTGAAAGTATGAAGACCTTCAAAAATATGAAAAATATGAAGAGCTTCAAAGGTGTGAAAAACATGAAGAGCTTCAAAAGGTGTCAAAAATGAGATGAGAATGAAACGGTCTGAAAAATAGGAGGTGCATGAAGCGGTGTTGAAAAACATGAAGAGCCTGAAAAGGTGTGAAAAATATGAAGAGCTTCAAAATTGTCCAAAATATGAGGAGCATGAATCGGTCTGAAAAATAGGAGGATCATTAAATGGTGTTGAAAAACATGAAGAGCCTGAAAACGTGTGAAAAATATGAAGACCTTCAAAAAGTGTGAAAAATATGAAGAGTTTCAAAAGGTGTGAAAAAAGAGATGAGCATGAAAATGTCTGAAAAATAGGAGGAGCATGAAGCGGTGTTGAAAATCATGAAGAGCCTGAAAAGGTGTGAAAAATATAAAGAGCTTCAAAAGGTGTCCAAAATATGAGGAGCATGAAACGGTCTGAAAAATAGGAGTAGCATGAAGCGGTGTTGAAAAACATGAAGAGCTTCAAAAGGTGTGAAAAATATGAAGAGCTTCAAATGTGTAAAAAATGAGATGAGCATGAATCGGTCTGAAAAATAAGAGAAGCATGAAGTGGAGTTAAAAAAAAAGAAGGGCCTGAAATGGTGTGAAATATATGAAGACCTTCAAAAGGTGTCAAAAATATGAGGAGAATGAAACGGTCTGAATAATAGGAGGAGCATGAAGCGGTGTGGAAAAACATGAAGAGCCTGAAAAGGTGTGAAAAATATGGAGAGATTCTAAAGGTTTCAAAAATGAGAAGAGCATGAAACGGTCTGAAAAATAAGAGGAGCATGAAGTGGTCGTGAAAAACATGAAGAGCCTGAAAAGGTGTGAAAATATGAAGAGCTTCAAAAAGTGTCAAAAATATGAGGAGCATGAAACGGTCTGAAAAAAAGGAGGAGCCTGAAGTGGTGTGGAAAAACATGAAGAGAATGAAAAGGTGTGAAAAATATGAAGAACTTCAAAAGGTGTGAAATACATGAGGAGCATGAAACTCTCTGAAAAATAGGAGGAGCATGAAGCTGTGTTAAAAACATGAAGAGCCTGAAAAGGTGTGAAAAATATGAAGAGCTTTAAAAGCTGTGAAAAATATGAGGAGCATGAAACCGTCTGAAAAACAGAAGCAGCATGAAACGGTGTTGAAAAACATGAAGAGCCTGCAAACGTGTGAAAAATATGAAGAGCTTCAAAAGGTGTGAAATATATGAAGAGCTTCAAAAGGTGTCAAAAATGATATGAGCATGAAACGGTCTGAAAAATAGGATGAGCATGAAACGGTTTTTAAAAAGATGAAGAGCATGAAAAGATGGGAAAAATATGTAGAGCTTCAAAAGGTGTCAAAATTATGAGAAGCATGAAACGGTCTGAAAAATAGCAGGAACAGGAAGTGTTGTTGAAAAACATGAAGATCTGAAAAAGTGTGAAATATATGAAGAGCTTCAAAAGGTCTGAAAAATATGAGGAGCAGGAAACGGTCTGAAAAATATGAGGAGCATCGAGCGGTCGTCAAAAACATGAACAGCCTGAAAAGGTGTGAAAAAATTGAAGAGCCTGGAAAGGTGTGAAAAATATGAGGAGCATGAAACGGTCTGAAAAATATGAGGAGCATGAAACGGTCTGAAAAATATGAGGAGCATGAAGCGGTCATCAAAAACATGAAGAGCCTGAAAAGGTGTGAAAAATATGAAGAGCTTCAAAAGGTGTGAAAAATATGAGGAGCATGAAACGTTCTGAAAAATAGGAGGAGCATGAAACGGTGTTCAAAAACATGAAGAGCATGAAAAGATGTGAAAAATATGAAGAGCTACAAAAGGTGTCAAACATATGAGAAGCATGAAACGGTCTGAAAAATAGGAGGAGCATGAAACGGTGTTGAAAAACATGAAGAGCCTGAAATGGCGTGAAAATATGAAGAGCTTCAAAATGTGTCAAAAATATGAGGAGCCTGAAAAGGTCTGAAAAATAGTAGGAGCCTGAAACGGTGTTGAAAAACATGAAGAGACTGAAAAGATGTAAAAAATATGAAGAGCTTCAAAAGGTGTCAAAAATATGAGGAGCATAAAACGGTGTAAAAAATAGGAGGAGCATGAAGTGGTCGTCAAAAAAAGGAAGAGCCCGAAAAGGTGTGAAAAATATGAAGAGCTTCAAAATGTGTCAAAAATATGAGGAGCATGAAACTGTCTGAAAAATAGGAGGAGCATGAAGCGGTGTTGAAAAACATGAAGAGCCTTTAAAGGTGTGAAAAATAGTACAAGCCTCAAAACGTGTCAAAAATATGAGGAGCATGAAACGGTCTGAAAAATAATAGGAGCATGAAGCGGTGTTGAAAAACATGAAGAGTCTGAAAAGGTGTGAAAAATATGAAGAGCTTCAAAAGGTATAAAAAATATGAGGAGCATGAAACGGTCTGAAAAATATGAGGAGCATGAGGCTATGTTGAAAAATATGAAGAGCTTGAAAAGCTTTGAAATATATGAAGATCTTCAAAAGGTGTGAAATACATGAGGAGCATGAAAAGATCTGAAAAATAGGAGGAGCATGAAACGGTGTTCAAAAACATGAAGAGCATGAAAAGGTGTAAAAATATGAAGAGCTTCAAAAAATGTCAAAAATATGAGGAGCATGAAATGGTCTGAAAAATAGGAGCAGCATGAAACGGTGTTCAAAACATGAAGAGCCTGAAAAGGTGTGAAAAATATGAAGAGGTTCAAAAGGTGTGGAATACATGAGGAGCATGAAACGGTCTGAAAAAAAACAGGAGCATGAAGCGGTGTTGAAAAACATGAAGAGGCTGAAAAGATTTGAAAAATATAAAGAGCTTCAAAAGGTGTCAAAATTATGAGGAGCATGAAGCGATCTGAAAAATACGAGGAGCATGAAGCGGTGTTCAAAAATATGAAAAGCCTGAAAAGTTGTGAAAAATATGAAGATCTTCAAAAGGTGTCAAAAATATGAGGAGCATGAATCGGAATGAAAAAGAGGAGCAGCATGAAGCAGTGTTGAAAAACATGAAGAGCCTGAAAACGTGTGAAAAATATGAAGAGCTTCAAAAGGTGTTAAAAATACGGGGAGCATGAAACGGTCTGAAAAATAGCAGGAGCATGAAGCGGTGTTGAAAAGCATGAAGAGCCTGAAAAGGTGTGAAAAATATAAAGAGCTTCAAAAGGTGTCAAAATATGAAGAGCTTCAAAAGGTGTCAAAAATGAGATGAGCATGAAACGGTCTGAAAACTAGGAGGAGCATGAAGTGGTGTTGAAAAACATGAAGAACCTGAAAAGGTTTGAAAAATATGAAGAGTTTCAAAAGGTGTGAAATACATGAGGAGCATGAAACGGTCTGAAAAATAGGAGAAGCATGAAGCGGTGTTGAAAAACATGAAGAGCCTGAAAAGATGTGAAAAATATGAAGAGCTTCAAAAGGTGTGAAATACATGAGGAGCATGAAACGGTCTGAAAAATAGGAGTAGCATGAGACGGTGTTGAAAAACATGAAGAGCCTGAAAAGGTGTGAAAAATATGAAGGTGTTCAAAAGGTGTGAAATACACGAGGAGCATGAAACAGTCTGAAAAAAAAACAGGAGCATGAAGCGGTGTTGAAAAACATGAAGAGCCTGAAAAGATGTGAAAAATATGAAGAGCTTCAAAAGGTGTCAAAATTATGAGGAGCATGAAACGATCTGAAAAATAGGAGGAGCATGAAGCTGTGTTCAAAAACATGAAGAGCCTGAAAAGGTGTAAAAAATATGAAGAGCTTCAAAAGGTGTCAAAAATATGAGGAGCATAGAACGGTTTGAAAAATAGGAGGAGCATGCAGCTGTGTTGAAAAACAAGAAGAGCCTGAAAAGGTGTGAAAAATATGAAGAGCTTCAAAAGGTGTGAAAAATATGAGGAGCATGAAACGGTCTGAAAAATAGAAGCAGAATGAAACGGTGTTGAAAAACATGAAGAGCCTGAAAACGTGTGAAAAATATGAAGAGATTCAAAAGGTGTGACAAATATGAAGAGCTTCAAAGGTGTCAAAAATGAGATGAGCAGGAAACCTTCTGAAAAATAAGAGAAGCATGAAGTGGTTTTGAAAAACATGAAGAGCCTGAAAACGTGTGAAAAATATGAAGAGCTTCAAAAACGTGAAAAATATGAACAGCTTCATAAGGTGTGAAAAATATGAAGAGCTTCAAAAGGTGTCAAAAATGAGATGAGCATGAAACGGTGTGAAAAATAGGAGGAGCATGAAGCGGTTTTAAAATTCATAAAGAGCCGAAAAAGGTTTGAAAAATATGAAGAGCTTCAAAAGGTGTCAAAAATATGAAGAGCTTCAAAGTTGTGAAAAATATGAGGAGGATGAAACGGTCTAAAAAATACGAGGAGCATTAAGCGGTGTTCAAAAACATGAAGAGCCTGAAAAGGTGTGAAAAATATGAAGAGCTTCAAAAGGTGTCAAAAATATGAGGAGCATGAATCGGTCTGAAAAATAGGAGGAGCATGAAGCGGTGTTCAAAAACATGAAGAGCCTGAAATGGTGTGAAAAATATGAGAGCTTCAAAAGGTGTCAAAAATATGAGGAGCATGAAACGGTCTGAAAAATAGGAGGAGCATGAAGCGGTGTTCAAAAACACGAAGAGATTGAAAAGTGTGAAAAATATGAAGAGCTTTAAAAGGTGTCAAAAATATGAGGAGCATGAAACGTTCTGAAAAATAGGAAGATCATGAAACGTTGATCAAAAAAATGAAGAGCTTGAAAAGGTGTGAAAAATATGAAGAGCCTCAAAACGTGTCAAAAATATGAGGAGTATGAAACGGTCTGGAAATTTGCAGGAGCATGAAGCGGTGTTCAAAAACATGAAGAGCCTGAAAAGGTGTGAAAACTATGAAGAGCTTCAAAAGGTATGAAAAATATGAAGAGCTACAAAAGGTGTAAAAATTTAGATGAGCATTAAACGGTCTGAAAAATAGGAGGAGCATGAAACGGTGTTGAAAAACATGAAGAGCCTGAAAAGGTGTGAAATATATGAAGAGCTTAAAAAGGTGTGAAAAATATGAAGAGCTTCAAAAGGTGTCAAAAATATGAGGAGCATGAAACGGTCTGAAAAATAAGCGGAGCATGAAACGGTGTTCAAAAACATAAAGAGCTTGAAAAGGTGTGAAATATATGAAGAGTTTCAAAACGTGTGAAATACATGAGGAGCATGAAACGGTATGAAAAATAGTAGAAGCATAAAGTTGTGTTGAAAAACGTGAAGAGCCTGAAAACGTGTGAAAAATATGAAGAGGTTCAAAAGGTGTGAAAAATATGACGAGCATGATATGGTCTTAAAAATAGGAGAAGCATGAAGCGGTGTTCAAAAACATGAAGAGCCTGAAAAGTGGTGAAAAATATGAAAAGCTTCAAAAGGTTTCAAAAATATGAGGAGCATGAAACGATCTGAAAAATAGGAGGAGCGTGAAGCGGTGTTCAAAAATATGAAGAGGCTAAAAAGTTGTGAAAAATATGAAGAGCTTCAAAACGTGTGAAATACATGAGGAGCATGAAACGGTCTGAAAAAGAGGAGGAGCATGAAGCGGTGTTCAAAAACATGAAAAGCCTGAAAAGGTGTGAAAAATATGAAGAGCTTCAAAAGGTGTGAAAAATATGAGGAGCATGAAACGGTCTGAAAAATTAGAGGAGCATGAAGAGGTGTTCAAAAATATGAAGAGCCTAAAAAGGTGTGAAAAATATGAAGAGCTTCAAAAAGTGTCAAAAATATGTGGAGCATGAAACGGTCTGAAAAATAGGAGAAGCATGAAACTGTGTTCAAAAACATGAAGAGCCTGAAAAGGTGTGAAAAATATGGAGAGCTTCAAAACGTGTCAAAAATATGAGGAGCATGAAACGGTCTGAAAAATAGGAGAAGCATGAAACTGTGTTCAACAACATGAAGAGCCTGAGAAGGTGTGAAAAATATGAAGAGCTTCAAAAGGTGTCAAAAATATGAGGAGCATGAATCGGTCTGAAAAATAGGAGGAGCATGAAGCGGTGTTCAAAAACATGAAGAGCCTGAAAAGGTGTGAAAAATATGAGAGCTTCAAAAGGTGTCAAAAATATGAGGAGCATGAAACGGTCTGAAAAATAGGAGGAGCATGAAGCGGTGTTCAAAAACACGAAGAGATTGAAAAGTGTGAAAAATATGAAGAGCTTTAAAAGGTGTCAAAAATATGAGGAGCATGAAACGTTCTGAAAAATAGGAAGATCATGAAACGTTGATCAAAAAAATGAAGAGCTTGAAAAGGTGTGAAAAATATGAAGAGCCTCAAAACGTGTCAAAAATATGAGGAGTATGAAACGGTCTGGAAATTTGCAGGAGCATGAAGCGGTGTTCAAAAACATGAAGAGCCTGAAAAGGTGTGAAAACTATGAAGAGCTTCAAAAGGTATGAAAAATATGAAGAGCTACAAAAGGTGTAAAAATTTAGATGAGCATTAAACGGTCTGAAAAATAGGAGGAGCATGAAACGGTGTTGAAAAACATGAAGAGCCTGAAAAGGTGTGAAATATATGAAGAGCTTCAAAAGGTGTGAAAAATATGAAGAGCTTCAAAAGGTGTCAAAAATATGAGGAGCATGAAACGGTCTGAAAAATAAGCGGAGCATGAAACGGTGTTCAAAAACATAAAGAGCTTGAAAAGGTGTGAAATATATGAAGAGTTTCAAAACGTGTGAAATACATGAGGAGCATGAAACGGTATGAAAAATAGTAGAAGCATAAAGTTGTGTTGAAAAACGTGAAGAGCCTGAAAACGTGTGAAAAATATGAAGAGGTTCAAAAGGTGTGAAAAATATGACGAGCATGATATGGTCTTAAAAATAGGAGAAGCATGAAGCGGTGTTCAAAAACATGAAGAGCCTGAAAAGTGGTGAAAAATATGAAAAGCTTCAAAAGGTTTCAAAAATATGAGGAGCATGAAACGATCTGAAAAATAGGAGGAGCGTGAAGCGGTGTTCAAAAACATGAAGAGGCTAAAAAGTTGTGAAAAATATGAAGAGCTTCAAAACGTGTGAAATACATGAGGAGCATGAAACGGTCTGAAAAAGAGGAGGAGCATGAAGCGGTGTTCAAAAACATGAAAAGCCTGAAAAGGTGTGAAAAATATGAAGAGCTTCAAAAGGTGTGAAAAATATGAGGAGCATGAAACGGTCTGAAAAATTAGAGGAGCATGAAGAGGTGTTCAAAAATATGAAGAGCCTAAAAAGGTGTGAAAAATATGAAGAGCTTCAAAAAGTGTCAAAAATATGTGGAGCATGAAACGGTCTGAAAAATAGGAGAAGCATGAAACTGTGTTCAAAAACATGAAGAGCCTGAAAAGGTGTGAAAAATATGGAGAGCTTCAAAACGTGTCAAAAATATGAGGAGCATGAAACGGTCTGAAAAATAGGAGAAGCATGAAACTGTGTTCAACAACATGAAGAGCCTGAGAAGGTGTGAAAAATATGAAGAGCTTCAAAAGGTGTCAAAAATATGAGGAGCATGAAACGGTCTGAAAAATAGGAGGAGCATGAAGCTGTGTTCAAAAATATGAAGAGCCTGAAAAGGTGTGAAAAACATGAAGAGCTTCAAAAGGTATGAAAAATATGAGGAGCATGAAACGGTCTGAAAAATAGAAGCAGAATGAAACGGTGTTGAAAAACATGAAGAGCCTGAAAACGTGTGAAAAATATGAAGAGATTCAAAAGGAGTGAAAAATATGAAGAGCTTCAAAGGTGTCAACAATGAGATGAGCATGAAACCTTCTGAAAAATAGGAGAACCATGAAGCGGTGTTGAAAAACAGCAAGAGCCTGAAAAGGAGTGAAAAATATGAAGAGCTTCAATAATTGTCAAAAATATGAGGAGCATGAAACGGTCTGAAATATAGGAGAGGCAAGAAGCGGTGTTGAAAACATGAACAGCCTGAGAAGGTGTGAAAAATATGAAGAGCTTCAAAAGTTGTGAAAAATATGAGGAGCATGAAAGGGTCTGAAAAATAGGAGGAGCATGAAGCGGTTTTAAAATTCATAGAGAGCCGAAAAAGATTTGAAAAATATGAAGAGCTTCAAAAGGTGTCAAAAATATGAAGAGCTTCAAAAGTTGTGAAAAATATGAGGAGCATGAAACGGTCTGAAAAACAGGAGGAGTATGAAGCAGTGTTCAAAAACATGAAAGCCTGAAAAGGTGTGAAAAATATGAAGAGCTTCAAAAGATGAGAAAAATATGAAGAGCTTCAAAAGGTGTCAAAAATTAGATTAGCATGAAAGGGTCTGAAAAATAGGAGGAGCATGAAGTGATGTTGAAAAACATGAAGAGCCTGAGAAGGTGTGAAATATATGAAGAGCTTCAAAAGGTGTGAAAAATATGAAGAGCTTCAAAAGTTGTGAAAAATATGAGGAGCATGAAACGGTCTGAAAAACAGGAGGAGCATGAAACGGGGTTCAAAAACATGAAGAGCCTGAAAATGTGTGAAAAATATGAAGAGCTTCAAAAGGTGTGAAATACATGAGGAGCATGAAACGGGCTGAAAAATAGGAGAAGCATGAAGTGGTGTGGAAAAACATGAAGAGCCTGAAAAGGTGTGAAAAATATGAAGAGCTTCAAAAGTTGTGAAATACATGAGGAGCATGAAACTCTCTGAAATATAAGAGGAGCCTGAAGCGGTGTTCAAAAACATGAAGAGCCTGAAAAGTTGTGAAAAATATGAAATGCTTCAAAAGGTGTCAAAAATGAGATGAGCATGAAAAGGTCTTACAATAGGAGGATCATGAAACGGTGTTGAAAAACATGAAGAGCCTGAAAAGGTGTGAAAAATATGAAGAGCTTCAAAAGGTGTAAAAATTAAATGAGCATGAAACGGTCTGAAAAATAAGAGGAGCATGAAGCGGTGTTCAAAAATATAAAGAGCCTGAAAAGGTGTGAAAAATATAAAGAGCTTCAAAAGGTGTCAAAAATATGAGGTGCATGAAAAGGTCTGAAAAATAGGAGGATCATGAAGCTGTGTTCAAAAACATGAAGAGCCTGAAAAGGTGTAAAAAATATGAAGAGCTTCAAAAGGTGTCAAATATATGAGGAGCATGGAACGGTCTGAAAAATAGGAGGAGCATGCAGCTGTGTTCAAAAACATGAAGAGCCTGAAAAGGTGTGAAAAATATGAAGAGCTTCAAAAGGTGTGAAAAATATGAGGAGCATGAAACGGTCTGAAAAATAGAAGCAGAATGAAACGGTGTTGAAAAACATGAAGAGCCTGAAAACGTGTGAAAAATATGAAGAGATTCAAAATGTGTGACAAATATGAAGAGCTTCAAAGGTGTCAAAAATGAGATGAGCATGAAACCTTCTGAAAAATAAGAGAAGCATGAAGTGGTTTTGAAAAACATGAAGAGCCTGAAAACGTGTGAAAAATATGAAGAGCTTCAAAAACGTGAAAAATATGAACAGCTTCATAAGGTGTGAAAAATATGAAGAGCTTCAAAAGGTGTCAAAAATGAGATGAGCATGAAACGGTGTGAAAAATAGGAGGAGCATGAAGCGGTTTTAAAATTCATAAAGAGCCGAAAAAGGTTTGAAAAATATGAAGAGCTTCAAAAGGTGTCAAAAATATGAAGAGCTTCAAAGTTGTGAAAAATATGAGGAGGATGAAACGGTCTAAAAAATACGAGGAGCATTAGGCGGTGTTCAAAAACATGAAGAGCCTGAAAAGGTGTGAAAAATATGAAGAGCTTCAAAAGGTGTCAAAAATATGAGGAGCATGAATCGGTCTGAAAAATAGGAGGAGCATGAAGCGGTGTTCAAAAACATGAAGAGCCTGAAATGGTGTGAAAAATATGAGAGCTTCAAAAGGTGTCAAAAATATGAGGAGCATGAAACGGTCTGAAAAATAGGAGGAGCATGAAACGGTGTTCAAAAACACGAAGAGCTTGAAAAGTGTGAAAAATATGAAGAGCTTTAAAAGGTGTCAAAAATATGAGGAGCATGAAACGTTCTGAAAAATAGGAAGATCATGAAACTTTGTTCAAAAAAATGAAGAGCTTGAAAAGGTGTGAAAAATATGAAGAGCCTCAAAACGTGTCAAAAATATGAGGAGTATGAAACGGTCTGGAAATTTGCAGGAGCATGAAGCGGTGTTCAAAAACATGAAGAGCCTGAAAAGGTGTGAAAACTATGAAGAGCTTCAAAAGGTGTCAAAAATATGAGGAGCATGAAACGCTCTGAAAAATAGGAGGAGCATGAAGTGGTGTTGAAAAAAATGAAGAGCGTGAAAATGTGTGAAATAAATGAAGAGCTTGAAAAGGTGTCAAAAATATGAGGAGAATGAAACTGTCTGAAAAATAGAAGGAGCATGAAGAGGTGTAAAAAAACATGAAGAGCCTGAAAATGTGTGAAAAATATGAAGAGTTTATAAAGGTGTCAAAAATATGAGGAGCATGAAACGGTCTCAAAAATCGGAGGAGCATGAAGTGGTCTTGAAAAACATGAAGAGCCTGAAAAGATGTGAAAAATATGAAGACCTTCAAAAGGTGTCAAAAATATGAGGAGCATGAAACGGTTTCAAAATGAGGAGGAGCATGAAGAAGTGTTCAAAAACATGAAGAGCCTAAAAAGGTGTGAAAAATATGAGGAGCTTCAAAAGGTGTCAAAAAGAGATTAGCATGAAACGGTATGATAAATAGCAGGAGCATGAAGCGGTGTTGAAAAACATGAAGAGTCAGAAATCGTTTGAATTATGAAGAGCTTCAAAAATGTTAAAAATATGAAGAGCTTCAAAAGGTGTAAAAAATATGAAGAGCTTCAAAAGGTGTCAAAAATTAGATGAGCATGAAACGGTCTAAAAATTAGGAGGAGCAACAAGTAGTGTTAAAAAAAATGAAGAGCCTGAAAAGGTGTGAAAAATATGAAGAGCTTCAAAAGGTGTGAAAAATATGAGGAGCATGATACGGTCTGAAAAATAGAAGGAGCATGAAGCGGTGTTCAAAAACATGAAGAGCCTGAAAAGTTATGAAAAATATGCAAAGCTTCAAAAGGTGTCAAAAATGAGAGGAGCATGAAACGGTCTGAAAAATAGGAGGAGCATGAAATCGTGTTCAAAAATATGTAGAGCCTGAAAAGGTGTGAAAAATATGAAAAGCTTCAAAAGTTGTGAAAAATATGAGGAGCATGATACGGTTTGAAAAAGAGGAGGAGCAAGAAGCGATGTTCAAAAACATGAAGATCCTGAAAAGTTGTGAAAAATATGAAAAGCTTCAAAAGGTCTCAAAAAAGAGATGAGCATGAAACGGTCTCAAAAATAGAGGTGCATGAAGCGGTGTTGAAAAACATGAAGAGCCTGAAAAGGTGTGAAAAATATGAAGAGCTTCAAATGGTGTCAAAAATATGAGGAGCAGGAAACGGTCTGAAAATTAGGAGGAGCATGAAGCGGTGTTCAAAAACATGAAGAGCCTGAAAAGGTGTGAAAAATATGAAGAGTTTCAAAAGATGTGAAAAACATGAAGAGCTTCAAAAGGTGTAAAAAGAGATGAGCATGAAACGGTCTGAAAAATAGGAGGAGCATGAAGTCGTGTTAAAAAAAAGGAAAAGTCTGAAAAGTTTTGAAATATATAAAGAGCTTCAAAGGTGTCAAAAATATGAGGAGCATGAAACGTTCTGAAAAATAGGAAGATCATGAAACTTTGTTCAAAAAAATGAAGAGCTTGAAAAGGTGTGAAAAATATGAAGAGCCTCAAAACGTGTCAAAAATATGAGGAGTATGAAACGGTCTGGAAATTTGCAGGAGCATGAAGCGGTGTTCAAAAACATGAAGAGCCTGAAAAGGTGTGAAAACTATGAAGAGCTTCAAAAGGTGTCAAAAATATGAGGAGCATGAAACGCTCTGAAAAATAGGAGGAGCATGAAGTGGTGTTGAAAAAAATGAAGAGCGTGAAAATGTGTGAAATAAATGAAGAGCTTGAAAAGGTGTCAAAAATATGAGGAGAATGAAACTGTCTGAAAAATAGAAGGAGCATGAAGAGGTGTAAAAAAACATGAAGAGCCTGAAAATGTGTGAAAAATATGAAGAGTTTATAAAGGTGTCAAAAATATGAGGAGCATGAAACGGTCTCAAAAATCGGAGGAGCATGAAGTGGTCTTGAAAAACATGAAGAGCCTGAAAAGATGTGAAAAATATGAAGACCTTCAAAAGGTGTCAAAAATATGAGGAGCATGAAACGGTTTCAAAATGAGGAGGAGCATGAAGAAGTGTTCAAAAACATGAAGAGCCTAAAAAGGTGTGAAAAATATGAGGAGCTTCAAAAGGTGTCAAAAAGAGATTAGCATGAAACGGTATGATAAATAGCAGGAGCATGAAGCGGTGTTGAAAAACATGAAGAGTCAGAAATCGTTTGAATTATGAAGAGCTTCAAAAATGTTAAAAATATGAAGAGCTTCAAAAGGTGTAAAAAATATGAAGAGCTTCAAAAGGTGTCAAAAATTAGATGAGCATGAAACGGTCTAAAAATTAGGAGGAGCAACAAGTAGTGTTAAAAAAAATGAAGAGCCTGAAAAGGTGTGAAAAATATGAAGAGCTTCAAAAGGTGTGAAAAATATGAGGAGCATGATACGGTCTGAAAAATAGAAGGAGCATGAAGCGGTGTTCAAAAACATGAAGAGCCTGAAAAGTTATGAAAAATATGCAAAGCTTCAAAAGGTGTCAAAAATGAGAGGAGCATGAAACGGTCTGAAAAATAGGAGGAGCATGAAATCGTGTTCAAAAATATGTAGAGCCTGAAAAGGTGTGAAAAATATGAAAAGCTTCAAAAGTTGTGAAAAATATGAGGAGCATGATACGGTTTGAAAAAGAGGAGGAGCAAGAAGCGATGTTCAAAAACATGAAGATCCTGAAAAGTTGTGAAAAATATGAAAAGCTTCAAAAGGTCTCAAAAAAGAGATGAGCATGAAACGGTCTCAAAAATAGAGGTGCATGAAGCGGTGTTGAAAAACATGAAGAGCCTGAAAAGGTGTGAAAAATATGAAGAGCTTCAAATGGTGTCAAAAATATGAGGAGCAGGAAACGGTCTGAAAATTAGGAGGAGCATGAAGCGGTGTTCAAAAACATGAAGAGCCTGAAAAGGTGTGAAAAATATGAAGAGTTTCAAAAGATGTGAAAAACATGAAGAGCTTCAAAAGGTGTAAAAAGAGATGAGCATGAAACGGTCTGAAAAATAGGAGGAGCATGAAGTCGTGTTAAAAAAAAGGAAAAGTCTGAAAAGTTTTGAAATATATAAAGAGCTTCAAAGGTGTCAAAAATATGAGGAGCAGGAAACGGTCTGAAAAATAGGAGGTGCATGAAGCGGTGTTCAAAAACATGAAGAGCGTGAAAAGGTGTGAAAAACATGAAGAGCTTCAAAAGGTGTCAAAATATGAGGAGCATGAAACGGTCTGAAAAATAGGAGGACCATGAAGCTGTGTCAAAAAACATGAAGAGCCTGAAAAGGTGTGAAAAATATGAAGAGCTTTTAAAGGTGTCAAAAATATGAGGATCATGAAACGGTCTGAAAAATAGGAGGATCATGAAGCGGTGTTCAAAAACATGAAGAGCCTGAAAAGGTGTGAAATATATGAAGAGCTCAAAAAGTGTCAAAAATATGAGGAGCATGAAACGATCTGAAAAATAGAAGGAGCATGAAACGGTGATCAAACACATGAAGAGCCTGAAAAGTTGTGGAAAATATGAAGAGCTTCAAAAGGTGTGAAATACATGAGGAGCATGAAACTCTCTGAAAAATAGGAGGAGCATGAAGCGGTGTTCAAAAACATGAAGAGCCTGAAAATTTGTGAAAAATATGAAAAGCTTCAAAAGTTGTCAAAAATGAGATGAGCATTAAACGGTCTGAAAAATAGGAATAACATGAAACGGTGTTGAAAATCATGAAGAGCCTGAAAAAGTGTGAAAAATATAAAGAGCTTCAAAGGTGACAAAAATGAGATGAGCATTAAAGGGCCTGAAAAATAGGAGGAGCATGAAGTGGTGGTGAAAAACATGAAGAGCCTGAAAAGGTGTGAAAAATATGAAGAGCTTCAAAATGTTTCAAAAATATGAAGAGCAAAAAACGGTCTGAAAATCAGGAGGATCATGAAGCGGTTTTCAAAAACATGAAGAGCCTGAAAAGGTGTGAAAAATATGAAGAGCTACAAAAGGTGTCATAAATATAAGGAGCATGAAACGTTCTGAAAAATAGGAGAAGCATGAAAGGGTGATCAAAAACATGAAGAGCCTGAAAAGGTGTGAAAAATATGAAGAGCTTCAAAAGGTGTGAAATACATGAGGAGCATGAAACGGGCTGAAAAAAAAGAGAAGCATGAAGTGCTGTGGAAAAACATGAAGAGCCTGAAAAGCTGTGAAAAATATGAAGAGCTTCAAAAGGTGTGAAATACATGAGGAGCATGAAACGGGCTGAAAAATAGGAGAAGCATGAAGTGGTGTGGAAAAATATGAAGAGCCTGAAAAGGTGTGAAAAATACGAAAAGCTTCAAAAGGTGTCAAAAATGAGATGAGCATGAAACGGTCTGAAAAATAGGAGGATCATGAAACGGTGTTGAAAAACATGAAGAGCCTGAAAAGATGTGAAAAATATGAAGAGCTTCAAAAAGTGTCAAAAATATGAGGAGCATGAAACGGTCTGAAAAATAGGAGGAGCATGAAGCTGTGTTCAAAAACATGAAGCGCCTGAAAAGGTGTGAAAAATATGAAGAGCTTCAAAAGGTGTCAAAATTATGAGGAGCATGATACGGTCTGAAAAATAGGAGAAGCATCAAGCGGTGTTCAAAAACATGAAGAGCCTGAAAAGTTGTGAAAATTATGCAAAGCTTCAAATGGTGTCAAAAATGAGAAGAGCATGAAACGGTCTGAAAAATAGGATGAGCATGAAGCGGTGTTGAAAAACATGAAGAGCCTGAAAAGGTGTGAGAAATATGAAGAGCTTCAAAATGTGTGAAAAATATGAGGAGCCTGAAACGGTCTGAAAAATAGGAGGAGCATGACGCGGTGTTCAAAAACATGAAGAGCCTGAAAAGGTGTGAAAAATATGAAGAGCTTCAAAAGGTGTCAAAATTATGAGGAGCATGCAACAATCTGAAAAATAGGAGGAGCATGAAGCGGTGTTCAAAAATATGAAGAGCCTGAAAAGGTGTGAAATATATGAAGAGCTTCAAAAGGTGTCAAAAATATGAGGAGCATGAAACGGTCTGAAAAATAGGAGGAACATGAAGCGGTGTTCAAAAACATGAAAAGCCTGAAAAGGTGTGAAAAATATAAAGAGCTTCAAAAGGTGTCAAAAATATGAGGAGCATGAAACGTTCTGAAAAATAGGACGAGCATGAAGCGGTGTTGAAAAACATGAATAGCCTGAAAAGGTGTGAAATATATGAAGAGCTTCAAAAGGTGTCAAAAATATGAGGAGCATGAAACGCTCTGAAAAATAGGAGGAGCATGAAGTGGTGTTGAAAAAAATGAAGAGCCTGAAAAGTTGTGAAATATATGAAGAGCTTGAAAAGGTGTTAAAAATATGAGGAGAATGAAACGGTCTGAAAAAGATGAGGATATTGAAGCGGTGTTGAATCACAGGAGGAGCATGAAAAGGTGTCAAAAATATGAAGAGCTTCAAAAGGTGTCAAAATATGAGGAACGTGAAACGGTCTGAAAAATAAGAGGAGCATGAAGTGGTGTTGAAAAACATGAAGAGCCTGAAAATGTGTGAAAATTCTGAAGAGCTTCAGAAGTTGTGAAATACATGAAGAGCACGAAACGGTCTTAAAAATAGGAGGAACATGAAACGGTGTTGAAAAACATGAAGAGCCTGAAGAGGTGTGAAAAATATGAAGAGGTTCAAAGGTGTGAAATACATGAGGATCATGAAACGGTTTGAAAAAATGGAGGAGCATGAAGCAGAGTTCGAGAACATGAAGAGCCTGAAAAGATGTGAAAAACGTGAAGAGCTTCAAAACGTGTGAAAAATATGAGGAGCATGAAACGGTCCGAAAAATAGGAGGAGCATGGAGCGGTGTTTAAAAGCATGAAGAGGCTGAAAAGGTGTGAAAAATAGGAAGAGCTTCAAAAGGTGTGAGAAATAGGAGCATCAGGAAGCAGTGTTCAAAACATGAAGAGCCTGAGAAAGTGTGAAAAATATGAAGAGCTTCAAAAGGTGTCAAAAATACGAGGAGCATGAAACGGTCCGAAAAATAGGAGGAGCATGAAATGGTGTTCAAAAATATGAAGAGCCTGAAAAGGTGTGAAAAATATGAAGAGCTTCAAAAGGTGTGAGAAATAGGAGCATCAGGAAGCAGTGTTCAAAACATGAAGAGCCTGAGAAAGTGTGAAAAATGTGAAGAGCTTCAAAAGGTGTCAAAAATACGAGGAGCATGAAACGGTCTGAAAAATAGGAGGAGCATGAAGCGGTGTTGAAAAATATAAAGAGCCTGAAAACATGTGAAAAATATGAAGAGCTTCAAAAGGTGTCAAAAATATGAAGAGCTTCAAAAGGTGTCAAAAATATGAGGAGCATGAAACTGTCTGAATTATAGGAGGAGCATGAAGTGGTGTTCAAAAACATGGACACCCTGAAACGGTCTGAAAAATACGAGGAGCATGACACGGTCTGAAAAATAGGAGGAGCATGGAGCGGTGTTTAAAAGCATGAAGAGGCTGAAAAGGTGTGAAAAATAGGAAGAGCTTCAAAAGGTGTGAAATATATGAGGAGCTTGAAACGCTCTGAAAAACTGGAGGAGCATGAAGCGGTGTTGAAAAACATGAAGAGCATGAAAAAGTGTGAAAAATATGAAGAGCTTCAAAAGGTGTGAAAAATATGAAGAGCTTCAAAAGGTGTCAAAAATATGAGGAGCATGAAACGGTGTGAAAAATAAGAGGAGCAAGAAACTGTGTTGAAAAACAAGAAGAGTGTGAAAAGGTGTGAAATATATGAAGAGCTTCAAAAGGTGTCAAAAATGAGATGATAATGAAGCGGTCTGAAAAATTGGAGGAGCATGAAGCACTGTTGAAAAAAATGAAGAGCCTGAAAAGATGTGAAAAATATGAAGAGCTTCAAAAGGTGTGAAAAATATGAGGAGCATGAAACGGTCTGAAAAATAGAAGGAGCATGAAGCGGAGTTGAAAAACATGAAGAACCTGAAAACGTGTGAAAAATATGAAGAGTTTCAAAAGGTGTGAAAAATAAGAAGAGCTTCAAAAGGTGTCAAAAATATGAGGAGCATTAAACAGTCTGAAAAATAGGAGGAGCATGAAACGTTGTTCAAAAACAGGAAGAGCCTAAAAAGGTGTGAAAAATACGAAGAGCTTCAAAACGTGTCAAAAATATGTGGAGCATGAAACGGTCTGAAAAATAGAAGGAGCATGAAGCGGAGTTGAAAAACATGAAGAACCTGAAAACGTGTGAAAAATATGAACAGCTTCAAAAGGTGTGAAAAATGAGATGAGCATGAAGCGGTCTGAAAAAAAAGAGGAGCATGAAGTGTTGTTTAAAAGCATGAAGAGACTGAAAATGTGTGAAATATATGAAGAGCTTCAAAAGGTGTGAAAAAAAAAAGAAGAGCTTCAAAATGTGTCAAAAATATGAAGAGCATGAAACGGTCTGAAAAAATAGGAGCAGCATGAAATGGTGTTCAAATACATGAAGAGTCTGAAAAGTTGTGAAAAATATGAAGAGCTTCAAAAGGTGTGAAAATATGAAGACCTGCAAAAGATTTAAAAATCGATGAGCATGAAATGATCAGAAAATTAGGAGCAGCACGAAGCGTTGTTGAAAAACATGAAGAGCCTGAAAACGTGTAAAATATATGAAGAGCTTCAAAAGATATGAAAAATATGAACAGCTTTAAATGTGTCAAAAATGAGATGAGCATGAAGCGGTCTGAAAATAGGAGGAGCATGAAGTGGTGTTGAAAAACATGAAGAGCCTGAAAAGGTGTGAAATATATGAAGAGTTTCAAAAGGTGTCAAAAATATGAGGAGCATGAAACGGTCTGAAAAATAGGAGGAGCATGAAGTGGTGTTCAAAAAAATGAAGACACTGAAAAGGTTTGAAATATATGAAGAGCTTCAAAAGGTGTGAAAAATAAGAAGAGCTTCAAAAGGTGTCAAAAATATGAGGAGCATTAAACAGTCTGAAAAATAGGAGGAGCATGAAACGTTGTTCAAAAACAGGAAGAGCCTAAAAAGGTGTGAAAAATACGAAGAGCTTCAAAACGTGTCAAAAATATGTGGAGCATGAAACGGTCTGAAAAATAGAAGGAGCATGAAGCGGAGTTGAAAAACATGAAGAACCTGAAAACGTGTGAAAAATATGAACAGCTTCAAAAGGTGTGAAAAATGAGATGAGCATGAAGCGGTCTGAAAAATAAGAGGAGCATGAAGTGGTGTTCAAAAGCATGAAGAGACTGAAAAGGTGTGAAATATATGAAGAGCTTCAAAAGGTGTGAAAAAAAAGAAGAGCTTCAAAATGTGTCAAAAATATGAGGAGCATGAAACGGTCTGAAAAAATAGGAGGAGCATGAAATGGTGTTCAAATACATGAAGAGTCTGAAAAGTTGTGAAAAATATGAAGAGCTTCAAAAGGTGTGAAAATATGAAGACCTGCAAAAGATGTAAAAATCGATGAGCATGAAATGATCAGAAAATTAGGAGCAGCACGAAGCGTTGTTGAAAAACATGAAGAGCCTGAAAACGTGTAAAATATATGAAGAGCTTCAAAAGATATGAAAAATATGAACAGCTTTAAATGTGTCAAAAATGAGATGAGCATGAAGCGGTCTGAAAAAAGGAGGAGCATGAAGTGGTGTTGAAAAACATGAAGAGCCTGAAAAGGTGTGAAATATATGAAGAGTTTCAAAAGGTGTCAAAAATATGAGGAGCATGAAACGGTCTGAAAAATAGGAGGAGCATGAAGTGGTGTTCAAAAAAATGAAGACACTGAAAAGGTTTGAAATATATGAAGAGCTTCAAAAGGTGTCAAAAATATGAGGAGCATGAAACGGTCTGAAAAATAGGAGCAGCATGAAATGATGTTCAAAAACATGAAGAACCAGAAAATGTGTGAAAAATATGAAGAGCTTCAAAAGGTGTGAAATACATGAGGAGGTTGAAACGGTCTGAAAATAGTAGGAGCATGAAGCGGCGTTGAAAAACATGAAGAGCGTGAAAACGTGTGAAAAATATGAAGAGCTTCAAAAGGTGTGAAAAATATGAAGAGCTTTCAAAGGTGTCAAAAAAGAGATGCACAGGAAACAGTCTGAAAAATAGGAGGAACATGAAGCGGTGTTCAAAAACATGAAGAGCCTGAAAAGGTGTGAAAAATATGAAGAGCTTCAAAAGGTTTCAAAAATATGAGGAGCATGAAACGGTCTGAAAAGTAGGAGGAGCAAGAAGCGGTCGTCAACAACATGAAGAGCCTGAAAAGGTGTGAAAAATATGAAGAGCTTCAAAAGGTGTCAAAAATATGAGGAGCATGAAACGGTCTGAAAAGTAGGAGGAGCATGAAGCGGTGTTGAAAAACATGAAGAACCAGAAAATGTGTGAAAAATATGAAGAGCTTCAAAAGGTGTGAAATACATGAGGAGGTTGAAACGGTCTGAAAATAGTAGGAGCAAGAAGCGGTGTTGAAAAACATGAAGAGCCTGAAAACGTTTGAAAAATATGAAGAGCTTGAAAATGTGTGAAAAATATAAAGAGCTTGAAAAGGTGTCAAAAATGAGATGAGCATGAAACGGTCTGAAAAATAGAAGGAGCATAAAGTGGTGTTGAAAAACAAGAAGAGCCTGAAAAGTTGTGAAATATATTAAGAGCTTCAAAAGGTGTCAAAAATATGAGGAGCATGAAAAGGTCTGAAAAATAGGAGGAGCATGAAGTGGTATTGAAAAACATGAAGAGCCGGAAAAGGTTTGAAAAATAAGAAGAGTTTCAAAAAGTGTCAAAAATATGAGGAGCATGAAACGGTCTGAAATATAGGAGGCACATGAAGTGGTGTTGAAAAACATGAAGAGCCTGAAACGGTGTGAAAAATATGAAGAGCTTCAAAAGGTGTCAAAAATATGAGGAGCATGAAACTGTCTGAAAAATAGGAGGAACATGAAACGGTGTTGAAAAACATGAAGAGCCTGAAAACGTGTGAATAATATGAAGAGTTTCAAAAGGTGTGAAAAATAAGAAGAGCTTCAAAAGGTGTCAAAAATATGAGGAGCATTAAACAGTCTGAAAAATAGGAGGAGCATGAAGTGGTGTTCAAAAAAATGAAGACACTGAAAAGGTGTGAAAAATATGAAGAGCTTCAAAAGGTGTCAAAAATATGAGGAGCATGAAACGGTCTGAAAAGTAGGAGGAGCATGAAGCACTGTTGAAAAACATGAAGAGCCTGAAAACGTGTGAAAAATATGAAGAGCTTCAAAAGGTGTGAAAAATATGAAGAGCTTTCAAAGGTGTCAAAAATGAGATGAGCAGGAAACGGTCTGACAAATAGGAGGAGCAAGAAGCGGTGTTGAAAAACATGAAGAGCCTGAAAACGTTTGAAAAATATGAAGAGCTTGAAAAGGTGTGAAAAATATAAAGAGCTTGAAAAGGTGTCAAAAATGAGATGAGCATGAAACGGTCTGAAAAATAGAAGGAGCATAAAGTGGTGTTGAAAAACAAGAAGAGCCTGAAAAGTTGTGAAATATATTAAGAGCTTCAAAAGGTGTCAAAAATATGAGGAGCATGAAAAGGTCTGAAAAATAGGAGGAGCATGAAGTGGTATTGAAAAACATGAAGAGCCGGAAAAGGTTTGAAAAATAAGAAGAGCTTCAAAAAGTGTCAAAAATATGAGGAGCATGAAACGGTCTGAAATATAGGAGGCACATGAAGTGGTGTTGAAAAACATGAAGAGCCTGAAACGGTGTGAAAAATATGAAGAGCTTCAAAAGGTGTCAAAAATATGAGGAGCATGAAACGGTCTGACATATAGGAGGAGCATGAAGCGGTGTTGAAAAATATTAAGAGCCTGAAAACTGTGAAAAATATGAAGAGCTACAAAAAGTGTGAAAAATATGTGGAGCATGAAAGGGTCAGAAACATAGGAGGAGCATGAAGTGGTGTTGAAAAACATGAAGAGCCTGAAAAGGTGTGAAGAATATGAAGAGCTTCAATAGGTGTGAAAAATATGAGGAGCATGAAAAGGTCTGAAAAATAGTAGGAACATGAAGTGGTTTTGAAAAACATGAAGAGCCTGAAAAGGTGTGAAAATGAAGAAGAGCTTCAAAAGGTGTCAAAAATATGAGGAGCATGAAACTGTCTGAAATATAGGAGCAGCATGAAACGGAGTTCAAAAACATGAAGAGCCTGAAAAGGTGTGAAAAATATGAAGAGCTTCAAAAGGTGTGAAAAATATGAGGAACATGAAACGGTCTGAAAAACAGGAGGAGCAAGAAGCGGTGTTGAAAATCATGAAGAGCCTGAAAACGTGTGAAAAATATGAAGAGCTTCAAAAGGTGTCAAAAATGAGATGAGCATGAAACGGTCGGAAAAAGAGGAGGAACATGAAGCAGTGTTCAAAAACATGAAGCGTCTGAAAAGGTGTGAAAATTGTGAAGAGCTTCAAAAGGTGTCAAAAATATGAGGAGCATGAAACGGTCTGAAATATAGCAGTAGCATGAGGCGGTATTGAAAAGCATGAAGAGCCTAAAAAGGTGTGAAAAATATGAAGAGCTTCAAAAGGTGTCAAAAATATGAGGAACATGAAACGGTCTGAAAAATAGAAGGAGCATGAAGTAGTGTTGAAAAACATGAAGACACTGAAAATGTGTGAAAAATATGAAGAGCTTCAAAAGGTGTGAAATACATGAGGTGCATGAAACGGTCTGAAAAATAGGAGGAGCATGAAGCTGTGTTCAAAAACATGAAGAGCCTGAAAAGGTGTGAAATATATGAGGAGCTTCAAAAGGTGTGAAAAATATGAGGAGCATGAAACAGTCTGAAAATCAGGAGGAGCATGATGCGGTGTTCAAAAAAATGAAGACCCTGAAAAGTTGTGAAAAATATGAAGAGCTTCAAAATGTGTCAAAAATAAGAGGAGCATGAAATGGTGTGAAATATAGGAGGAGCATGAAACGGTGTTGAGAAACATGAAGAGCCTGAAAAGGTGTGAAAAATATGAAGAGCTTCAAAAGGTGTGAAAAATGAGATGAGCATGAAGCGGTCTGAAAAATAGGAGGAGCATGAAGTGTTGTTTAAAAGCATGAAGAGCCTGAAAATGTGTGAAATATATGAAGAGCTTCAAAAGGTGTGAAAAAAAAGAAGAGCTTCAAAAGCTGTCAGAAATATGAGGAGCATGAAACGGTCTGAAAAATAGGAGGAGCATGAAACGGTGTTCAAATACATGAAGAGCCTAAAAAGGTGTGAAAAATATGAAGAGCTTCAAAAGGTGTGAAAATATGAAGACCTGCAAAAGGTGTAAAAATCGATGAGCATGAAATGATCTGAAAATTTGGAGCAGCACGAAGCGGTGTTGAAAAACATGAAGAGTGTGAAAACGTGTAAAATATATGAAGAGCTTCAAAAGATATGAAAAATATGAACAGCTTCAAAATGTGTCAAAAATGAGATGAGCATGAAGCGGTCTGAAAAAAGGAGGAGCATGAAGTGGTGTTGAAAAACATGAAGAGCCTGAAAAGGTGTGAAATATATGAAGAGTTTCAAGAGATGTCAAAAATATGAGGAGCATGAAACGCTCTGAAAAACAGGAGGAGCATGAGCGGTGTTGAAAAACATGAAGAGCACGAAAACGTGTGAAAAATATGAAGAGCTTCAAAAGGTGTGAAAAATATGAAGAGCTTCAAAAGGTGTCAAAAATATGAGGAGCATGAAACGGTGTGAAAAATAGGAGGAGCAAGAAACTGTGTTGAAAAACAAGAAGAGTCTGAAAAGGTGTCAAATATATGAAGAGCTTCAAAAGGTGTCAAAAATGAGATGATAATGAAGCAGTCTGAAAAATTGGAGGAGCATGAAGCGCTGTTGAAAAAAATGAAGAGCCTGAAAAGGTGTGAAAAATATGAAGAGCTTCAAAAGGTGTGAAAAATATGAAGAGCTTCAAAAGGAGACAAACATATAAGGAGCATGAAACTGTCTGAAAAATAGGAGGAGCATGAAACGGTGTTGAAAAACATGAAGAGCCTGAAAACGTGTGAAGAATATGAAGAGTTTCAAAAGGTGTGAAAAATAAGAAGAGCTTCAAAAGGTGTCAAAAATATGAGGAGCATTAAACAGTCTGAAAAATAGGAGGAGCATGAAACGTTGTTCAAAAACAGGAAGAGCCTAAAAAGGTGTGAAAAATACGAAGAGCTTCAAAACGTGTCAAAAATATGTGGAGCATGAAACGGTCTGAAAAATAGAAGGAGCATGAAGCGGAGTTGAAAAACATGAAGAACCTGAAAACGTGTGAAAAATATGAACAGCTTCAAAAGGTGTGAAAAATGAGATGAGCATGAAGCGGTCTGAAAAAAAAGAGGAGCATGAAGTGTTGTTTAAAAGCATGAAGAGACTGAAAAGGTGTGAAATATATGAAGAGCTTCAAAAGGTGTGAAAAAAAAAGAAGAGCTTCAAAATGTGTCAAAAATATGAGGAGCATGAAACGGTCTGAAAAAATAGGAGGAGCATGAAATGGTGTTCAAATACATGAAGAGTCTGAAAAGTTGTGAAAAATATGAAGAGCTTCAAAAGGTGTGAAAATATGAAGTCCTGCAAAAGATGTAAAAATCGATGAGCATGAAATGATCAGAAAATTAGGAGCAGCATGAAGCATTGTTGAAAAACATGAAGAGCCTGAAAACGTGTAAAATATATGAAGAGCTTCAAAAGATATGAAAAATATGAACAGCTTTAAATGTGTCAAAAATGAGATGAGCATGAAGCGGTCTGAAAAAAGGAGGAGCATGAAGTGGTGTTGAAAAACATGAAGAGCCTGAAAAGGTGTGAAATATATGAAGAGTTTCAAAAGGTGTCAAAAATATGAGGAGCATGAAACGGTCTGAAAAATAGGAGGAGCATGAAGTGGTGTTCAAAAAAATGAAGACACTGAAAAGGTTTGAAATATATGAAGAGCTTCAAAAGGTGTCAAAAATATGAGGAGCATGAAACGGTCTGAAAAATAGGAGCAGCATGAAATGATGTTCAAAAACATGAAGAGCCAGAAAATGTGTGAAAAATATGAAGAGCTTCAAAAGGTGTGAAATACATGAAGAGGTTGAAACGGTCTGAAAATAGTAGGAGCATGAAGTGGCGTTGAAAAACATGAAGAGCGTGAAAACGTGTGAAAAATATGAAGAGCTTCAAAAGGTGTGAAAAATATGAAGAGCTTTCAAAGGTGTCAAAAATGAGATGCGCAGGAAACAGTCTGAAAAATAGGAGGAGCATGAAGCGGTGTTCAAAAACATGAAGAGCCTGAAAAGGTGTGAAAAATATGAAGAGCTTCAAAAGGTTTCAAAAATATGAGGAGCATGAAACGGTCTGAAAAGGAGGAGGAGCAAGAAGCGGTCGTCAAAAACATGAAGAGCCTGAAAAGGTGTGAAAAATATGAAGAGCTTCAACAGGTGTCAAAAATATGAGGAGCATGAAACGGTCTGAAAAGCAGGAGGAGCATGAAGCACTGTTGAAAAACATGAAGAGCCTGAAAACGTGTGAAAAATATGAAGAGCTTCAAAAGGTGTGAAAAATATGAAGAGCTTTCAAAGGTGTCAAAAATGAGATGAGCAGGAAAAGGTCTGAAAAATAGGAGGAGCATGAAGCGGTGTTCAAAAGCATAAAGAGCCTAAAAAGGTGTGAAAAATATGAAGAGCTTCAAAAGGTGTCAAAAATATGAGGAGCATGAAACTGTCTGAAATATAGGAGCAGCATGAAACGGAGTTCAAAAACATGAAGAGCCTGAAAAGGTGTGAAAAATATGAAGAGCTTCAAAAGGTGTGAAAAATATGAGGAACATGAAACGGTCTGAAAAACAGGAGGAGCAAGAAGCGGTGTTGAAAATCATGAAGAGCCTGAAAACGTGTGAAAAATATGAAGAGCTTCAAAAGGTGTCAAAAATGAGATGAGCATGAAACGGTCGGAAAAAGAGGAGGAACATGAAGCAGTGTTCAAAAACATGAAGCGTCTGAAAAGGTGTGAAAATTGTGAAGAGCTTCAAAAGGTGTCAAAAATATGAGGAGCATGAAACGGTCTGAAATATAGCAGTAGCATGAGGCGGTATTGAAAAGCATGAAGAGCCTAAAAAGGTGTGAAAAATATGAAGAGCTTCAAAAGGTGTCAAAAATATGAGGAACATGAAACGGTCTGAAAAATAGAAGGAGCATGAAGTAGTGTTGAAAAACATGAAGACACTGAAAATGTGTGAAAAATATGAAGAGCTTCAAAAGGTGTGAAATACATGAGGTGCATGAAACGGTCTGAAAAATAGGAGGAGCATGAAGCTGTGTTCAAAAACATGAAGAGCCTGAAAAGGTGTGAAATATATGAGGAGCTTCAAAAGGTGTGAAAAATATGAGGAGCATGAAACAGTCTGAAAATCAGGAGGAGCATGATGCGGTGTTCAAAAAAATGAAGACCCTGAAAAGTTGTGAAAAATATGAAGAGCTTCAAAATGTGTCAAAAATAAGAGGAGCATGAAATGGTGTGAAATATAGGAGGAGCATGAAACGGTGTTGAGAAACATGAAGAGCCTGAAAAGGTGTGAAAAATATGAAGAGCTTCAAAAGGTGTGAAAAATGAGATGAGCATGAAGCGGTCTGAAAAATAGGAGGAGCATGAAGTGTTGTTTAAAAGCATGAAGAGCCTGAAAATGTGTGAAATATATGAAGAGCTTCAAAAGGTGTGAAAAAAAAGAAGAGCTTCAAAAGCTGTCAGAAATATGAGGAGCATGAAACGGTCTGAAAAATAGGAGGAGCATGAAACGGTGTTCAAATACATGAAGAGCCTAAAAAGGTGTGAAAAATATGAAGAGCTTCAAAAGGTGTGAAAATATGAAGACCTGCAAAAGGTGTAAAAATCGATGAGCATGAAATGATCTGAAAATTTGGAGCAGCACGAAGCGGTGTTGAAAAACATGAAGAGTGTGAAAACGTGTAAAATATATGAAGAGCTTCAAAAGATATGAAAAATATGAACAGCTTCAAAATGTGTCAAAAATGAGATGAGCATGAAGCGGTCTGAAAAAAGGAGGAGCATGAAGTGGTGTTGAAAAACATGAAGAGCCTGAAAAGGTGTGAAATATATGAAGAGTTTCAAGAGATGTCAAAAATATGAGGAGCATGAAACGCTCTGAAAAACAGGAGGAGCATGAGCGGTGTTGAAAAACATGAAGAGCACGAAAACGTGTGAAAAATATGAAGAGCTTCAAAAGGTGTGAAAAATATGAAGAGCTTCAAAAGGTGTCAAAAATATGAGGAGCATGAAACGGTGTGAAAAATAGGAGGAGCAAGAAACTGTGTTGAAAAACAAGAAGAGTCTGAAAAGGTGTCAAATATATGAAGAGCTTCAAAAGGTGTCAAAAATGAGATGATAATGAAGCAGTCTGAAAAATTGGAGGAGCATGAAGCGCTGTTGAAAAAAATGAAGAGCCTGAAAAGGTGTGAAAAATATGAAGAGCTTCAAAAGGTGTGAAAAATATGAAGAGCTTCAAAAGGAGACAAACATATAAGGAGCATGAAACTGTCTGAAAAATAGGAGGAGCATGAAACGGTGTTGAAAAACATGAAGAGCCTGAAAACGTGTGAAGAATATGAAGAGTTTCAAAAGGTGTGAAAAATAAGAAGAGCTTCAAAAGGTGTCAAAAATATGAGGAGCATTAAACAGTCTGAAAAATAGGAGGAGCATGAAACGTTGTTCAAAAACAGGAAGAGCCTAAAAAGGTGTGAAAAATACGAAGAGCTTCAAAACGTGTCAAAAATATGTGGAGCATGAAACGGTCTGAAAAATAGAAGGAGCATGAAGCGGAGTTGAAAAACATGAAGAACCTGAAAACGTGTGAAAAATATGAACAGCTTCAAAAGGTGTGAAAAATGAGATGAGCATGAAGCGGTCTGAAAAAAAAGAGGAGCATGAAGTGTTGTTTAAAAGCATGAAGAGACTGAAAAGGTGTGAAATATATGAAGAGCTTCAAAAGGTGTGAAAAAAAAAGAAGAGCTTCAAAATGTGTCAAAAATATGAGGAGCATGAAACGGTCTGAAAAAATAGGAGGAGCATGAAATGGTGTTCAAATACATGAAGAGTCTGAAAAGTTGTGAAAAATATGAAGAGCTTCAAAAGGTGTGAAAATATGAAGTCCTGCAAAAGATGTAAAAATCGATGAGCATGAAATGATCAGAAAATTAGGAGCAGCATGAAGCATTGTTGAAAAACATGAAGAGCCTGAAAACGTGTAAAATATATGAAGAGCTTCAAAAGATATGAAAAATATGAACAGCTTTAAATGTGTCAAAAATGAGATGAGCATGAAGCGGTCTGAAAAAAGGAGGAGCATGAAGTGGTGTTGAAAAACATGAAGAGCCTGAAAAGGTGTGAAATATATGAAGAGTTTCAAAAGGTGTCAAAAATATGAGGAGCATGAAACGGTCTGAAAAATAGGAGGAGCATGAAGTGGTGTTCAAAAAAATGAAGACACTGAAAAGGTTTGAAATATATGAAGAGCTTCAAAAGGTGTCAAAAATATGAGGAGCATGAAACGGTCTGAAAAATAGGAGCAGCATGAAATGATGTTCAAAAACATGAAGAGCCAGAAAATGTGTGAAAAATATGAAGAGCTTCAAAAGGTGTGAAATACATGAAGAGGTTGAAACGGTCTGAAAATAGTAGGAGCATGAAGTGGCGTTGAAAAACATGAAGAGCGTGAAAACGTGTGAAAAATATGAAGAGCTTCAAAAGGTGTGAAAAATATGAAGAGCTTTCAAAGGTGTCAAAAATGAGATGCGCAGGAAACAGTCTGAAAAATAGGAGGAGCATGAAGCGGTGTTCAAAAACATGAAGAGCCTGAAAAGGTGTGAAAAATATGAAGAGCTTCAAAAGGTTTCAAAAATATGAGGAGCATGAAACGGTCTGAAAAGTAGGAGGAGCAAGAAGCGGTCGTCAAAAACATGAAGAGCCTGAAAAGGTGTGAAAAATATGAAGAGCTTCAACAGGTGTCAAAAATATGAGGAGCATGAAACGGTCTGAAAAGCAGGAGGAGCATGAAGCACTGTTGAAAAACATGAAGAGCCTGAAAACGTGTGAAAAATATGAAGAGCTTCAAAAGGTGTGAAAAATATGAAGAGCTTTCAAAGGTGTCAAAAATGAGATGAGCAGGAAAAGGTCTGAAAAATAGGAGGAGCATGAAGCGGTGTTCAAAAGCATGAAGAGCCTAAAAAGGTGTGAAAAATATGAAGAGCTTCAAAAGGTGTCAAAAATATGAGGAGCATGAAACGGTCTGAAAAATAGGAGGAGCAAGAAGTGGTGTTCAAAAAAATGAAGACACTGAAAAGGTTTGAAATATATGAAGAGCTTCAAAAGGTGTCAAAAATATGAGGAGCATGAAACGGTCTGAAAAATAGGAGCAGCATGAAATGATGTTCAAAAACATGAAGAACCAGAAAATGTGTGAAAAATATGAAGAGCTTCAAAAGGTGTGAAATACATGAGGAGGTTGAAACGGTCTGAAAATAGTAGGAGCATGAAGCGGCATTGAAAAACATGAAGAGCGTGAAAACGTGTGAAAAATATGAAGAGCTTCAAAAGGTGTGAAAAATATGAAGAGCTTTCAAAGGTGTCAAAAAAGAGATGCGCAGGAAACAGTCTGAAAAATAGGAGGAGCATGAAGCGGTGTTCAAAAATATGAAGAGCCTGAAAAGGTGTGAAAAATATGAAGAGCTTCAAAAGGTTTCAAAAATATGAGGAGCATGAAACGGTCTGAAAAGTAGGAGGAGCAAGAAGCGGTCGTGAAAAACATGAAGAGCCTGAAAAGGTGTGAAAAATATGAAGAGCTTTCAAAGGTGTCAAAAATGAGATGCGCAGGAAACAGTCTGAAAAATAGGAGGAGCATGAAGCGGTGTTCAAAAACATGAAGAGCCTGAAAAGGTGTGAAAAATATGAAGAGCTTCAACAGGTGTCAAAAATATGAGGAGCATGAAACGGTCTGAAAAGTAGGAGGAGCATGAAGCACTGTTGAAAAACATGAAGAGCCTGAAAACGTGTGAAAAATATGAAGAGCTTCAAAAGGTGTGAAAAATATGAAGAGCTTTCAAAGGTGTCAAAAATGAGATGAGCAGGAAAAGGTCTGAAAAATAGGAGGAGCATGAAGCGGTGTTCAAAAGCATGAAGAGCCTAAAAAGGTGTGAAAAATATGAAGAGCTTCAAAAGGTGTCAAAAATATGAGGAGCATGAAACGGTCTGAAAAATAGGAGGAGCAAGAAGTGGTGTTCAAAAAAATGAAGACACTGAAAAGGTTTGAAATATATGAAGAGCTTCAAAAGGTGTCAAAAATATGAGGAGCATGAAACGGTCTGAAAAATAGGAGCAGCATGAAATGATGTTCAAAAACATGAAGAACCAGAAAATGTGTGAAAAATATGAAGAGCTTCAAAAGGTGTGAAATACATGAGGAGGTTGAAACGGTCTGAAAATAGTAGGAGCATGAAGCGGCGTTGAAAAACATGAAGAGCGTGAAAACGTGTGAAAAATATGAAGAGCTTCAAAAGGTGTGAAAAATATGAAGAGCTTTCAAAGGTGTCAAAAAAGAGATGCGCAGGAAACAGTCTGACAAATAGGAGGAGCATGAAGCGGTGTTCAAAAACATGAAGAGCCTGAAAAGGTGTGAAAAATATGAAGAGCTTCAAAAGGTTTCAAAAATATGAGGAGCATGAAACGGTCTGAAAAGTAGGAGGAGCAAGAAGCGGTCGTCAAAAACATGAAGAGCCTGAAAAGGTGTGAAAAATATGAAGAGCTTCAACAGGTGTCAAAAATATGAGGAGCATGAAACGGTCTGAAAAGTAGGAGGAGCATGAAGCACTGTTGAAAAACATGAAGAGCCTGAAAACGTGTGAAAAATATGAAGAGCTTCAAAAGGTGTCAAAAATGAGATGAGCATGAAACGGTCGGAAAAAGAGGAGGAACATGAAGCAGTGTTCAAAAACATGAAGCGTCTGAAAAGGTGTGAAAATTGTGAAGAGCTTCAAAAGGTGTCAAAAATATGAGGAGCATGAAACGGTCTGAAATATAGCAGTAGCATGAGGCGGTATTGAAAAGCATGAAGAGCCTGAAAAGGTGTGAAAATTGTGAAGAGCTTCAAAAGGTGTCAAAAATATGAGGAACATGAAACGGTCTGAAAAATAGAAGGAGCATGAAGTAGTGTTGAAAAACATGAAGACACTGAAAATGTGTGAAAAATATGAAGAGCTTCAAAAGGTGTGAAATACATGAGGTGCATGAAACGGTCTGAAAAATAGGAGGAGCATGAAGCTGTGTTCAAAAACATGAAGAGCCTGAAAAGGTGTGAAATATATGAGGAGCTTCAAAAGGTGTGAAAAATATGAGGAGCATGAAACAGTCTGAAAATCAGGAGGAGCATGATGCGGTGTTCAAAAAAATGAAGACCCTGAAAAGTTGTGAAAAATATGAAGAGCTTCAAAATGTGTCAAAAATAAGAGGAGCATGAAATGGTGTGAAATATAGGAGGAGCATGAAACGGTGTTGAGAATCATGAAGAGCCTGAAAAGGTGTGAAAAATATGAAGAGCTTCAAAAGGTGTGAAAAATGAGATGAGCATGAAGCGGTCTGAAAAATAGGAGGAGCATGAAGTGTTGTTTAAAAGCATGAAGAGCCTGAAAAGGTGTGAAATATATGAAGAGCTTCAAAAGGTGTGAAAAAAAAGAAGAGCTTCAAAAGCTGTCAGAAATATGAGGAGCATGAAACGGTCTGAAAAATAGGAGGAGCATGAAACGGTGTTCAAATACATGAAGAGCCTAAAAAGGTGTGAAAAATATGAAGAGCTTCAAAAGGTGTGAAAATATGAAGACCTGCAAAAGGTGTAAAAATCGATGAGCATGAAATGATCTGAAAATTTGGAGCAGCACGAAGCGGTGTTGAAAAACATGAAGAGTGTGAAAACGTGTAAAATATATGAAGAGCTTCAAAAGATATGAAAAATATGAACAGCTTCAAAATGTGTCAAAAATGAGATGAGCATGAAGCGGTCTGAAAAAAGGAGGAGCATGAAGTGGTGTTGAAAAACATGAAGAGCCTGAAAAGGTGTGAAATATATGAAGAGTTTCAAGAGATGTCAAAAATATGAGGAGCATGAAACGCTCTGAAAAACAGGAGGAGCATGAAGCGGTGTTGAAAAACATGAAGAGCACGAAAACGTGTGAAAAATATGAAGAGCTTCAAAAGGTGTGAAAAATATGAAGAGCTTCAAAAGGTGTCAAAAATATGAGGAGCATGAAACGGTGTGAAAAATAGGAGGAGCAAGAAACTGTGTTGAAAAACAAGAAGAGTCTGAAAAGGTGTCAAATATATGAAGAGCTTCAAAAGGTGTCAAAAATGAGATGATAATGAAGCGGTCTGAAAAATTGGAGGAGCATGAAGCGCTGTTGAAAAAAATGAAGAGCCTGAAAAGGTGTGAAAAATATGAAGAGCTTCAAAAGGTGTGAAAAATATGAAGAGCTTCAAAAGGAGACAAACATATAAGGAGCATGAAACTGTCTGAAAAATAGGAGGAGCATGAAACGGTGTTGAAAAACATGAAGAGCCTGAAAACGTGTGAAGAATATGAAGAGTTTCAAAAGGTGTGAAAAATAAGAAGAGCTTCAAAAGGTGTCAAAAATATGAGGAGCATTAAACAGTCTGAAAAATAGGAGGAGCATGAAACGTTGTTCAAAAACAGGAAGAGCCTAAAAAGGTGTGAAAAATACGAAGAGCTTCAAAACGTGTCAAAAATATGTGGAGCATGAAACGGTCTGAAAAATAGAAGGAGCATGAAGCGGAGTTGAAAAACATGAAGAACCTGAAAACGTGTGAAAAATATGAACAGCTTCAAAAGGTGTGAAAAATGAGATGAGCATGAAGCGGTCTGAAAAAAAAGAGGAGTATGAAGTGTTGTTTAAAAGCATGAAGAGACTGAAAAGGTGTGAAATATATGAAGAGCTTCAAAAGGTGTGAAAAAAAAAGAAGAGCTTCAAAATGTGTCAAAAATATGAGGAGCATGAAACGGTCTGAAAAAATAGGAGGAGCATGAAATGGTGTTCAAATACATGAAGAGTCTGAAAAGTTGTGAAAAATATGAAGAGCTTCAAAAGGTGTGAAAATATGAAGACCTGCAAAAGATGTAAAAATCGATGAGCATGAAATGATCAGAAAATTAGGAGCAGCATGAAGCATTGTTGAAAAACATGAAGAGCCTGAAAACGTGTAAAATATATGAAGAGCTTCAAAAGATATGAAAAATATGAACAGCTTTAAATGTGTCAAAAATGAGATGAGCATGAAGCGGTATGAAAAAAGGAGGAGCATGAAGTGGTGTTGAAAAACATGAAGAGCCTGAAAAGGTGTGAAATATATGAAGAGTTTCAAAAGGTGTCAAAAATATGAGGAGCATGAAACGGTCTGAAAAATAGGAGGAGCATGAAGTGGTGTTCAAAAAAATGAAGACACTGAAAAGGTTTGAAATATATGAAGAGCTTCAAAAGGTGTCAAAAATATGAGGAGCATGAAACGGTCTGAAAAATAGGAGCAGCATGAAATGATGTTCAAAAACATGAAGAGCCAGAAAATGTGTGAAAAATATGAAGAGCTTCAAAAGGTGTGAAATACATGAAGAGGTTGAAACGGTCTGAAAATAGTAGGAGCATGAAGCGGCGTTGAAAAACATGAAGAGCGTGAAAACGTGTGAAAAATATGAAGAGCTTCAAAAGGTGTGAAAAATATGAAGAGCTTTCAAAGGTGTCAAAAATGAGATGCGCAGGAAACAGTCTGAAAAATAGGAGGAGCATGAAGCGGTGTTCAAAAACATGAAGAGCCTGAAAAGGTGTGAAAAATATGAAGAGCTTCAAAAGGTTTCAAAAATATGAGGAGCATGAAACGGTCTGAAAAGTAGGAGGAGCAAGAAGCGGTCGTCAAAAACATGAAGAGCCTGAAAAGGTGTGAAAAATATGAAGAGCTTCAACAGGTGTCAAAAATATGAGGAGCATGAAACGGTCTGAAAAGTAGGAGGAGCATGAAGCACTGTTGAAAAACATGAAGAGCCTGAAAACGTGTGAAAAATATGAAGAGCTTCAAAAGGTGTGAAAAATATGAAGAGCTTTCAAAGGTGTCAAAAATGAGATGAGCAGGAAAAGGTCTGAAAAATAGGAGGAGCATGAAGCGGTGTTCAAAAGCATGAAGAGCCTAAAAAGGTGTGAAAAATATGAAGAGCTTCAAAAGGTGTCAAAAATATGAGGAGCATGAAACGGTCTGAAAAATAGGAGGAGCAAGAAGCGGTGTTGAAAAACATGAAGAGCCTGAAAACGTTTGAAAAATATGAAGAGCGTGAAAAGGTGTGAAAAATATAAAGAGCTTTCAAAGGTGTCAAAAATGAGATGAGCATGAAACGGTCTGAAAAATAGAAGGAGCATAAAGTGGTGTTGAAAAACAAGAAGAGCCTGAAAAGTTGTGAAATATATTAAGAGCTTCAAAAGGTGTCAAAAATATGAGGAGCATGAAAAGGTCTGAAAAATAGGAGGAGCATGAAGTGGTATTGAAAAACATGAAGAGCCGGAAAAGGTTTGAAAAATAAGAAGAGTTTCAAAAAGTGTCAAAAATATGAGGAGCATGAAACGGTCTGAAATATAGGAGGCACATGAAGTGGTGTTGAAAAACATGAAGAGCCTGAAACGGTGTGAAAAATATGAAGAGCTTCAAAAGGTGTCAAAAATATGAGGAGCGTGAAACTGTCTGAAAAATAGGAGGAGCATGAAACGGTGTTGAAAAACATGAAGAGCCTGAAAACGTGTGAAGAATATGAAGAGTTTCAAAAGGTGTGAAAAATAAGAAGAGCTTCAAAAGGTGTCAAAAATATGAGGAGCATTAAACAGTCTGAAAAATAGGAGGAGCATGAAGTGGTGTTCAAAAAAATGAAGACACTGAAAAGGTTTGAAATATATGAAGAGCTTCAAAAGGTGTCAAAAATATGAGGAGCATGAAACGGTCTGAAAAATAGGAGCAGCATGAAATGATGTTCAAAAACATGAAGAACCAGAAAATGTGTGAAAAATATGAAGAGCTTCAAAAGGTGTGAAATACATGAGGAGGTTGAAACGGTCTGAAAATAGTAGGAGCATGAAGCGGCGTTGAAAAACATGAAGAGCGTGAAAACGTGTGAAAAATATGAAGAGCTTCAAAAGGTGTGAAAAATATGAAGAGCTTTCAAAGGTGTCAAAAAAGAGATGCGCAGGAAACAGTCTGAAAAATAGGAGGAGCATGAAGCGGTGTTCAAAAACATGAAGAGCCTGAAAAGGTGTGAAAAATATGAAGAGCTTCAAAAGGTTTCAAAAATATGAGGAGCATGAAACGGTCTGAAAAGAAGGAGGAGCAAGAAGCGGTCGTCAAAAACATGAAGAGCCTGAAAAGGTGTGAAAAATATGAAGAGCTACAAAAGGTGTCAAAAATATGAGGAGCATGAAACGGTCTGACAAATAGGAGGAGCATGAAGCGGTGTTGAAAAATATTAAGAGCCTGAAAACTGTGAAAAATATGAAGAGCTACAAAAAGTGTGAAAAATATGTGGAGCATGAAAGGGTCAGAAATATAGGAGAAGCATGAAGTGGTGTTGAAAAACATGAAGAGCCTGAAAAGGTGTGAAGAATATGAAAAGCTTCAATAGGTGTGAAAAATATGAGGAGCATGAAAAGGTCTGAAAAATAGTAGGAACATGAAGTGGTTTTGAAAAACATGAAGAGCCTGAAAAGGTGTGAAAATGAAGAAGAGCTTCAAAAGGTGTCAAAAATATGAGGAGCATGAAACTGTCTGAAATATAGGAGCAGCATGAAACGGAGTTCAAAAACATGAAGAGCCTGAAAAGGTGTGAAAAATATGAAGAGCTTCAACAGGTGTCAAAAATATGAGGAGCATGAAACGGTCTGAAAAGTAGGAGGAGCATGAAGCACTGTTGAAAAACATGAAGAGCCTGAAAACGTGTGAAAAATATGAAGAGCTTCAAAAGGTGTGAAAAATATGAAGAGCTTTCAAAGGTGTCAAAAATGAGATGAGCAGGAAAAGGTCTGAAAAATAGGAGGAGCATGAAGCGGTGTTCAAAAGCATGAAGAGCCTAAAAAGGTGTGAAAAATATGAAGAGCTTCAAAAGGTGTCAAAAATATGAGGAGCATGAAACGGTCTGAAAAATAGGAGGAGCAAGAAGCGGTGTTGAAAAACATGAAGAGCCTGAAAACGTTTGAAAAATATGAAGAGCGTGAAAAGGTGTGAAAAATATAAAGAGCTTTCAAAGGTGTCAAAAATGAGATGAGCATGAAACGGTCTGAAAAATAGAAGGAGCATAAAGTGGTGTTGAAAAACAAGAAGAGCCTGAAAAGTTGTGAAATATATTAAGAGCTTCAAAAGGTGTCAAAAATATGAGGAGCATGAAAAGGTCTGAAAAATAGGAGGAGCATGAAGTGGTATTGAAAAACATGAAGAGCCGGAAAAGGTTTGAAAAATAAGAAGAGTTTCAAAAAGTGTCAAAAATATGAGGAGCATGAAACGGTCTGAAATATAGGAGGCACATGAAGTGGTGTTGAAAAACATGAAGAGCCTGAAACGGTGTGAAAAATATGAAGAGCTTCAAAAGGTGTCAAAAATATGAGGAGCGTGAAACTGTCTGAAAAATAGGAGGAGCATGAAACGGTGTTGAAAAACATGAAGAGCCTGAAAACGTGTGAAGAATATGAAGAGTTTCAAAAGGTGTGAAAAATAAGAAGAGCTTCAAAAGGTGTCAAAAATATGAGGAGCATTAAACAGTCTGAAAAATAGGAGGAGCATGAAGTGGTGTTCAAAAAAATGAAGACACTGAAAAGGTTTGAAATATATGAAGAGCTTCAAAAGGTGTCAAAAATATGAGGAGCATGAAACGGTCTGAAAAATAGGAGCAGCATGAAATGATGTTCAAAAACATGAAGAACCAGAAAATGTGTGAAAAATATGAAGAGCTTCAAAAGGTGTGAAATACATGAGGAGGTTGAAACGGTCTGAAAATAGTAGGAGCATGAAGCGGCGTTGAAAAACATGAAGAGCGTGAAAACGTGTGAAAAATATGAAGAGCTTCAAAAGGTGTGAAAAATATGAAGAGCTTTCAAAGGTGTCAAAAAAGAGATGCGCAGGAAACAGTCTGAAAAATAGGAGGAGCATGAAGCGGTGTTCAAAAACATGAAGAGCCTGAAAAGGTGTGAAAAATATGAAGAGCTTCAAAAGGTTTCAAAAATATGAGGAGCATGAAACGGTCTGAAAAGAAGGAGGAGCAAGAAGCGGTCGTCAAAAACATGAAGAGCCTGAAAAGGTGTGAAAAATATGAAGAGCTACAAAAGGTGTCAAAAATATGAGGAGCATGAAACGGTCTGACAAATAGGAGGAGCATGAAGCGGTGTTGAAAAATATTAAGAGCCTGAAAACTGTGAAAAATATGAAGAGCTACAAAAAGTGTGAAAAATATGTGGAGCATGAAAGGGTCAGAAATATAGGAGAAGCATGAAGTGGTGTTGAAAAACATGAAGAGCCTGAAAAGGTGTGAAGAATATGAAAAGCTTCAATAGGTGTGAAAAATATGAGGAGCATGAAAAGGTCTGAAAAATAGTAGGAACATGAAGTGGTTTTGAAAAACATGAAGAGCCTGAAAAGGTGTGAAAATGAAGAAGAGCTTCAAAAGGTGTCAAAAATATGAGGAGCATGAAACTGTCTGAAATATAGGAGCAGCATGAAACGGAGTTCAAAAACATGAAGAGCCTGAAAAGGTGTGAAAAATATGAAGAGCTTCAAAAGCTGTGAAAAATATGAGGAACATGAAACGGTCTGAAAAACAGGAGGAGCAAGAAACGGTGTTGAAAATTATGAAGAGCCTGAAAACGTGTGAAAAATATGAAGAGCTTCAAAAGGTGTCCAAAATGAGATGAGCATGAAACGGTCGGAAAAAGAGGAGGAACATGAAGCAGTGTTCAAAAACATGAAGCGTCTGAAAAGGTGTGAAAAATGTGAAGAGCTTCAAAAGATGTCAAAAATATGAGGAGCATGAAACGGTCTGAAATATAGCAGTAGCATGAGGTGGTATTGAAAAGCATGAAGAGCCTAAAAAGGTGTGAAAAATATGAAGAGCTTCAAAAGGTGTCAAAAATATGAGGAACATGAAACGGTCTGAAAAATAGAAGGAGCATGAAGCAGTGTTGAAAAACATGAAGACACTGAAAATGTGTGAAAAATATGAAGAGCTTCAAAAGGTGTGAAATACATGAGGTGCATGAAACGGTCTGAAAAATAGGAGGAGCATGAAGCTGTGTTCAAAAACATGAAGAGCCTGAAAAGGTGTGAAATATATGAAGAGCTTCAAAAGGTGTGAAAAATATGAGGAGCATGAAACAGTCTGAAAAACAGGAGGAGCATGATGCGGTGTTCAAAAAAATGAAGACCCTGAAAAGTTGTGACAAATATGAAGAGCTTCAAAATGTGTCAAAAATAAGAGGAGCATGAAATGGTGTGAAATATAGGAGGAGCATGAAACGGTGTTGAGAATCATGAAGAGCCTGAAAAGGTGTGAAAAATATGAAGAGCTTCAAAAGGTGTGAAAAATGAGATGAGCATGAAGCGGTGTGAAAAATAGGAGGAGCATGAAGTGTTGTTTAAAAGCATGAAGAGCCTGAAAAGGTGTGAAATATATGAAGAGCTTCAAAAGGTGTGAAAAAAAAGAAGAGCTTCAAAAGCTGTCAGAAATATGAGGAGCATGAAACGTTCTGAAAAATAGGAGGAGCATGAAACGGTGTTCAAATACATGAAGAGCCTAAAAAGGTGTGAAAAATATGAAGAGCTTCAAAAGGTGTGAAAATATGAAGACCTGCAAAAGGTGTAAGAATCGATGAGCATGAAATGATCTGAAAATTTGGAGCAGCACGAAGCGGTGTTGAAAAACATGAAGAGCCTGAAAACGTGTAAAATATATGAAGAGCTTCAAAAGATATGAAAAATATGAACAGCTTCAAAATGTGTCAAAAATGAGATGAGCATGAAGCGGTCTGAAAAAAGGAGGAGCATGAAGTGGTGTTGAAAAACATGAAGAGCCTGAAAAGGTGTGAAATATATGAAGAGCTTCAAAAGGTGTCAAAATGAGATGACAATGAAGAGGTCTGAAAAATTGAAGGAGCATGAAGCGCTGTTGAAAACCATGAAGAGCCTGAAAAGGTGTGAAAAATATGAAGAGCTTCAAAAGGTGTGAAAAATATGAAGAGCTTCAAAAGGAGACAAACATATAAGGAGCATGAAACTGTCTGAAAAATAGGAGGAGCATGAAACGGTGTTGAAAAACATGAAGAGCCTGAAAACGTGTGAAAAATATGAAGAGTTTCAAAAGATGTGAAAAATAAGAAGAGCTTCAAAAGGTGTCAAAAATAAGAGGAGCATTAAACGGTCTGAAAAATAGGAGCAGCATGAAACAGTGTTGAAAGACATGAAGAGCTTCAAAAGCGTCAAAAATATGAGGAGCATGAAACGGTCTGAAAAATAAGAGGATCATGAAACGGTCTGAAAAATAGGAGCAGCATGAAACGGTGTTGAAAGACATGAAGAGCCTGAAAACGTGTGAAAAATATGAGGAGAATGAAACGGTTTGAAAAATAGGAGTAGCATGAAACGGTCTGAAAAATAGAGGCAGCATGGAATTGTGTGGAAAAACATGAAGAGCTTCAAAAGTTGTGAAAAAATGAGGAGGTTCAAAAGGTGTCAAAAATATGAGGAGCATGAAACGGTCTGAAAAATAGGAGGGGCTTGAAACGGTGTTCCAAAACATGAAGAGCCTGAAAAGATGTGAAAAATATGAACAGCTTCAAAAGCTGTGAAAAATATGAGGAGAATGAAACAGTTTGAAAAATAGGAGAAGCATGAAACAGTGTTGAAAACATGAAGAGCATGACAAGTGTGAAAAATATAAAGAGCATTAAAAGGTGTCAAAAATATGAGGAGCATGAAATGGTCTGAAAAAAAGGAGGAGCATGAAGGGGTGTTGAAAAACATGAAGAGCCTGAAAATGTGTTAAAAATATGAAGAGCTTCAAAAGGTGTCAAAAATATGAGGAGCATGAAACGGTCTGAAAAATAGGAGGAGCATGAAACGGTGTTGAAAGACATGAAGAGCCTGAAAACGTGTGAAAAATATGAGGAGAATGAAACGGTTTGAAAAATAGGAGTAGCATGAAATGGTCTGAAAAATAGAGGCAGCATGGAATGGTGTGGAAAAACATGAAGAGCTTCAAAAGTTGTGAAAAAATGAGGAGGTTCAAAAGGTGTCAAAAATATGAGGAGCATGAAACGGTCTGAAAAATAGGTGGGGCTTGAAACGGTGTTCCAAAACATGAAGAGCCTGAAAAGATGTGAAAAATATGAACAGCTTCAAAAGCTGTGAAAAATATGAGGAGCATGAAACAGTTTGAAAAATAGGAGAAGCATGAAACAGTGTTGAAAACATGAAGAGCATGACAAGTGTGAAAAATATAAAGAGCATTAAAAGGTGTCAAAAATATGAGGAGCATGAAACGGTCTGATAAAAAGGAGGAGCATGAAGCGGTGTTGAAAACATGAAAAGCCTGAAAATGTGTGAAAAATATGAAGAGCTTCCAAAGGTGTGAAAAATATGAATTGCTTCAAAATGTGTCAATAATGAGAGAGGCATGAAACTGTGTGAAAAATAGGAGGAGCATGAAGCGGTGTGCAAAAACATGAAGAGCCTGAAAAGGTGTGAAAAATATGAAGAGCTTCAAAAGATGTCAAAAATATGAGGAGCATGAAGCGGTCCGAAAAATAGGATGAGCATGAAGCGGTGTTGAAAACATTAAGAGCCTGAAAAGGTGGTAAATATATAAAGAGCTTGAAAAGCTGTCAAAAATATGAGGAGCATGAAACGGTGTGAAAAATAGGAGAAGCATGAAGTGATGTTGAGAAACCTGAAGAGACTGAAAAGGTGTGAAAAATATGAAGAGCTACAAAAGATGTGAAATATATGAGGAGCATGAAATGATCTGAAAAATAGGAGGAGCATGAAACGGTGTTGAAAAACATGAAGAGCCTGAAAAGGTGTGAAAATTATGAAGACCTTCAAAATGTGTCAAAAAAAAAGGAGGAGCATGAAATGGTGTTCAAAAACATGAAGAGCCTGAAAAGGTGTGAAAATATGAAGAGCATTAAAAGGTGTCAAAAATATGAGGAACATGAAACGGTCTGAAAATTAGGAGGAGCAAGAAACGGTGTTCAAAAACATGAAGAGCCTGAAAAGGTGTGAAAAATATGAAGAGCCTAAAAACGTGTCAAAAATATGAGGAGAATGAAACGGTCTGAAAAAATGAGGAGCATGAAGTGGTGTTGAAAAACATGAAAAGCCTGAAAACATGTGAAAAATATGAAGAGCTTCAAAAATGTGAAAAATATGAAGAGCTTCAAAATGTGTCAAAATATGAGGAGCATGAAACGGCCTGAAAAATAGGAGGAGCATGAAACGGTCTGAAAAATAGGAGGAGCATGAAGTGGTGTTGAAAAAAAAGAAGAGACTGAAAAGGTGTGAAATATATGAAGAGCTTCAAAATGTGAAAAATATGAAGAGGTTCAAAAGGTCTGAAATTCATGAGGTGTATGAAACGGTCTGAAAAATAGGAGCATGAAGTGATGTTGAAAAACATGAAGAGCCTGAAAAGGTGGGAAAAATACGAAGAGCTTCAAAAGGTGTCAAAAATATGAGGAGCATGAAACGGTCTGAAATATATATTAGGAGCATGAACCGGTCTTCAAAATCATGAAGGCCTGAAAAGGTGTGAAAAATATGAGGAGCTTCGAAAGATGTGAAAATTATGAAGAGCTTCAAAAGGTGTCAAAAATGAGATGAGCATGAAACGATCTGAAAAATAGGAGGTGCATGAAGTGATGTTGAAAAACATGAAGAGTCTGAAAAGGAGTGAAAAATATGTAAAGCTTCAAAAGGTGTCAAAAATGAGATGAGCATGAAACGGTCTGAAAAATAGGAGGAGCATGAAGTTGTGTTGAAAAACATGAACAGCCTGAAAAGGTGTGAAAAATATGAAGAGCTTGAAAAAGTGTCAAAAATATGAGGAGCATAAAAAGTCTGAAAAATATGAGCAGCATGAAACGGTGTTCAAAAACATGAAGACATTGAAAAGGTGTGAAAAATATGAAGAGTTTCAAAAGGTGTGAAATACATGAGGATCATGAAACGGTCTGAAAAATATGAGGAGCATGAAGCGGTGTTGAAAAGATGAGGAGCCTGAAAACGTGTGAAAAATATGAAGAGCTTCAAAAGGTGTGAAAAATATGAGGAGCATGAAACGGTCTCAAAAATAGGAGGAGCATGAAACGGTGTTCAAAAACATGAAGAGCCTGAAAAGGTGTGAAAAATATGATGAGCTTCAAAAGGTGTGAAAAATACGAGAAGCATGAAACGGTCTGAAAAAGATGAGGAGCATGAAGCCGTGTTGAAACACAGGAAGAGCCTGAAAAGGTGTGAAAAATATGAAGAGCTTCAAAAGGTGTCAAAATATGAGGAACATGAAACGGTCTGAAAAATAAGAGGAGCATGAAGTGGTGTTGAAAAACATGAAGAGGCTGAATATATGTGAAAATTCTGAAGAGCTTTAAAAGGTGTGAAATACATGTGGAGCACGAAACGGTCTGAAATATAGGAGGAACATGAAGTGGTGTTGAAAAACATGAAGAGCCTGAAGAGGTGTGAAAAATATGATGAGGTTCAAAGGTGTGAAATACATGAGGATCATGAAACGGTTTGAAAAATTGGAGGAGCATGAAGCAGAGTTCGAAAACATGAAGAGCCTGAAAAGGTTTGAAAAATATGAAGAGCTCAAAAGGTGTCAAAAATATGAGGAGCATGAAACGATCTGAAAAATAGGAGGAGCATGAAGCGGTGTACAAAAACATGAAGAGCCTGAAAATGTGTGAAAAATATGAAGAGCTTCAAAAGGTGTCAAAAATATGAGGAGCATGAAACGGTTTGAAAAATAGGAGGAGCATGAAACAGTGTTGAAAAACATGAATAGCCTGAAGAGGTGTAAAAAATATGAAGAGCTTCAAAAGCTTTGAAAAATATGAAGAATTTCCAAAGGTGTCAAAAATGAGATGAGCATGAAACGGTCTGAAAAATAGGAGGAACATGAAGTGGTGTTCAAAAACATGTACAGCTTGAAAAGGTGTGCAAAATATGAAGAGCTTCAAAAGGTGTCAAAAATATGAGGAACATGAAACGGTCTGAAAAATAGGAGGGGCATGAAGTGGTGTTCTAAAACATGAAGAGCCTAATAAAGTGTCAAAATTATGAAGAGCTTCAAAAGGTGTGAAAAATAGGAGGTGCATTAAGCGGTGTTCAAACACAAGAAGAGCCTGAAACGGTGTGAAAAATATGAAGAGCTTCAAAAGGTGTGAAAAATAGGAGGTGCATGAAGCGGTGTTCAAACACAAGAAGAGCCTGAAAAGATGTGAAAAATATGAAGAGCTTCAAAAGGTGTCAAAAATATGTTGAGCATGAAACGGTCTGAAAAATCGGAGGAGCATGAAGTGTTGTTTAAAAGCATGAAGAGCCTGAAAAGGTGTGAAATATATGAAGAGCTTCAAAAGGTGTGAAAAAAAAGAAGAGCTTCAAAAGGTGTCAAAAATATGAGGAACATGAATCGGTCTGAAAAATAGGAGGAGCATGAAACGGTGTTCAAATACATGAAGAGCCTAAAAAGGTGTGAAAAATATGAAGAGCTTCAAAAGTTGTGAATATATGAAGACCTGCAAAACGTGTAAAAATCGATGAGCATGAAATGATCTGAAAATTAGGAGCAGCACGAAGCGGTGTTGAAAAACATGAAGAACCTGAAAACGTGTAAAATATATGAAGAGCTTCAAAAGATATGAGAAATATGAACAGCTTCAAAATGTGTCAAAAATGAGATGAGCATGAACCGGTCTGAAAAAAGGAGGAGCATGAAGCGGAGTTCAAAAACATGAAGAGCCTGAAAACGTGTGAAAAATATGAAGAGCCTCAAAACGTGTCAAAAATATGAGGAGTATGAAACGGTATGATAAATAGCAGGAGCATGAAGCAGTTTTGAAAAACATGAAGAGTCTGAAATTGTGTGAAAAACATGAAGAGCTTCAAAAATGTGAAAAATATGAAGAGCTTCAAAAGGTGTAAAAAATATGAAGAGCCTCAAAAGGTGTCAAAAATTAGATGAGTATGAAACGTTCTAAAAAATAGGAGGAGCAACAAGTAGTGTTGAAAAAAATGAAGAGCCTGAAAAGGTGTGAAAAATATGAAGAACTTCAAAAGGTGTGAAATACATGAGGAGCATGAAACTCTCTGAAAAAGAGAAGGAGCATGAAGTGGTGTTCAAAAACATGAAGAGCCTGAAAAGGTGTGAAATATATGAAGAGATTCAAAAGGTGTGAAAAATATGAGGTGCATGATATGGTTTGAAAAATAGGATTAGCATGAAGCGGTGTTCAAAAATATGAAGAGCCTGAAAAGGTGTGAAAAATATGAAGAGCTTCAAAAGGTGTCAAAATGAGATGAGCATGAAACGTTCTGAAAAATAGGACGAGCATGAAGCGGTGTTGAAAAACATGAATAGCCTGAAAAGGTGTGAAATATATGAAGAGCTTCAAAAGGTGTCAAAAATATGAGGAGAAAGAAACGGTCTGAAAAATAGGAGGAGAATGAAGCGATGTTGAAAAACATGAATTGTCTGAAAACGTGTGGAAAATATGAAGAGCTTCATAAATGTGAAAAACATGAAGAGCTTCAAAAGGTTTGAAAAATATGAAGAGCTTGAAAAGGTGTCAAAAAAGAGATGAGCATGAAAAGGTCTGAAAAATAGGAGGAGCATGAAGCGGTGTTGAAAATCATGAAGAGCCTGAAAACGTGTGAAAAATATGAAGAACTTCATAATTTGTCAAAAATATGAAGAGCTTCAAAAGGTGTTAAAATGAGATGAGCATGAAATGATCTCAAAAATAGGAGGAGCATGAAGTGGTGTTGAAAAAATGAAGAGCATGGAAAGGTGTGAAAAATATGAAGAGCTTCAAAAGGTGTGAAAAATATGAGGAGCATGAAACAATCTGAAAAATAGGAGGAACATGAAGCGGTGTTCAAAAACATGAAAAGCCTGAAAATGTGTGAAAAATATGAAAAGCTTCAAAATGTGTGAAATACATGAGGAGCATGAAACGGTCTGAAAATGAGGAGAAGCATTAAGTGGTGTGGAAAAACATGAAGAGCCTGAAAAAGTGTGAAAAATATGAAGAGCTTCAAAAGGTGTCAAAAATATGAGGAGCATGAAACAATCTGAAAAATAGGAGGAGCATGAAGCGGTGTTCAAAAAAATGAAGAGCCTGAAAAGGTGTGAAATATATGAGGAGCTTCAAAAGGTGTCAAAATTATGAGGAGCATGAAACGGTCAGAAAAATAGGAGGAACATGAAGCCGTTTTGAAAAACATGAAAAGCCTGAAAAGGTGTGAAAAATATGAAGAACTTCAAAATGTGTGAAATACATGAGGGGCATGAAACGGTCTGAAAAATAGGAGAAGCAGTAAGTGGTGTGGAAAAACATGAAGAGCCTGAAAAGGTGTGAAAAATATGAAGAGCTTCCAAGGGTGTCAAATTATGAGGAGCATGAAACGATCTGAAAAATAGCAGGAGCATGAAACGGTGTTGAAAAACATGAAGAGTCTGAAAAGGTGTGAAAATATGAAGAGCTTCAAAAATATGAAAAATATGAAGAGGTTCAAAAGGTGTGAAAAATATGAAGAGCTTCAAAACGTGCCAAAAATTAGATGAGCATGAAACGGTCTGAAAAATAGGAGGAGCATGAAGCGGTGTTCAAAAACATGAAGAGCCTGAAATGGGGTGAAAAATATGAAGAGCTTCAAAAGGTGTCAAAAATATGAGCAGCACGAAACGTTCTGGAAAATAGGAGGAGCATGAAGCGGTGTTCAAAAACATAAAGAGCCTGAAAAGGTGTGAAAAATATGAAGAGCTTCAAAAGGTGTCAAAAATATGAGGAGCATGAAACGGTCGGAAAAATAGCAGGAGCATGAAGCGTTGTTGAAAAACATGAAAAGTCTGAAAACGTGTGGAAAATATGAAGAGGTTCATAAATGTGAAAAATATGAAGAGCCTCAAAAGGGTCAAAATGAGATGAGCATGAAAAGGTCTGAAAAATAGGAGTAGCATGAAGCGGTGTGGAAAATCATGAAGAGACTGAAAAGGTGTGAAAAATATGAAGAGCTTCAAAAGTTGTCAAAAATATGAAGAGCTTCAAAAGGTGTCAAAATGAGATGAACATGAAACGATCTGAAAAATAGGAGGAGCATGAAGTGGTGTTGAAAAAATGAGGAGCCTGGAAAGGTGTGAAATATCTGAAGAGCTTCAAAAGGTGTCAAAAATATGAGGAGCATGAAACGGTCGCAAAATACAAGGAGCATGAAGCGGTGTTGAAAAACATGAAGAGCCTGAAAATGTGTGAAAAATATGAAGAGCTTCAAAAGGTGTGAAATACATGAGGAGCATGAAATTCTCTGAAAAATAGGAGGAGCATGAAGCGCTGTTCAAAAACATGAAGAGCCTGAAAAAATGTGAAAAATATATCGAGCTTCAAAAGGTGTCAAAATATGAGGAGCATGAAACGGTCTGAAAAATAGCAGGAGCATGAAGCGGTGGTGAAAAACATGAAGAGCCTGAAAAGTTGTGAAAAATATGAAGAGCTTCAAAAAGTGTCAAAAATATGAGGAGCATGAAACGGTCTGCAAAAAAGGAGGAGCATGAAGTGGTGTTGAAAAACATGAAGAGGCTGAAAAGGTGTGAAAAATATGAAAAGCTTAAAAAGGTGTCAAAAATATGAGGAGCATGAAACGGTATGAAAAATAGGAGGAGCATGAAGTTGTGTTGAAAAATATGAAGAGCCTGAAAAGGTGTGAAAAATATGAAGAGCTTCAAAAGGTGTCAAAAATATGAGGAGCATGAAACGGTCTGAAAAATAGGAGGAGCAAGAAGAGGTGTTCAAAAACATGAAGGGCCTGAAAAGGTGTGAAAAATAAGAAGAGCTTCAAAAGGAGTCAAAAATATGAGGAGCATGTAATGGTCTGAAAAATAGAAGGAGCATGAAGCGGTGTTCAAAAACATGAAGAGCCTGAAAAGGTGTCAAAAATATGAAGAGCTTCAAAAGGTGTCAAAAACATGAGGAGCATGAAACGGTCTGAAAAAAAGGAGGATTATGAAACTGTGTTCAAAAACATGAAGAGCCTGAAAAGGTGTGAAAAATAGGAAAAGCCTCAAAACGTGTCAAAAATATAGGGGCATGAAACGGTCTGAAAAATTGCAGAAGCATGAAGCGGTGTTGAAAAACATGAAGAGTCTGAAAACTTGTGAAAATATGAAGAGCTTCAAAAATATTAAAAATATGAAGATCTTCAAAAGTTGTGAAAAATATGAAGAGTATCCAAAGGTGTCAAAAATGAGATGAGCATGAAACGGTCTGAAAAATAGGAGGAGCATGCAGCGGTGTTGAAAATCATGAAGAGCCTGAAAAGGTGTGAACCATATGAAAAGCTTCAAAAGCTGTCAAAATGAGATGAGCATGAAACGCTCTGAAAAATAGGAGCAGCATGAAGTGTTGTTGAAAAAAATGAAAAGCCTGAAAAGGTGTGAAACATATGAAGAGCTTCAAAAGGTGTCAAAAATATGAGGAGAATGAAACGGTCTGCAAAATAGGAGGAGCATGAAATAGTGTTCAAAAACATGAAGAGCCTGAAAAGGTGTGACAAATATGAAGAGCTTCAAAAGGTGTGAAATACATGAGGAGGATTAAACGGTCTGAAAAATAGGAGGAGCATGAAGCGGTGTTCAAAAACATGAAGAGCCTGAAAAGGTGTGAAAAATATGAAGAGCTTCAATAGATGTCAAAAATATGAGGAGCATGAAACGGTCTGAAAAATAAGAGGAGCATGAAGCCGTATTCAAAAACATGAAGAGCCTGAAAAGGTGTGAAAAATATGAAGAGCTTCAAAAGGTGTCAAATATATGAGGAGCATGAAACGGTCTGAAAAATAGCAGGAGCATGAAGCGGTGTTCAAAAACATGAAGAGCCTGAAAAGTTGTGAGAAATATCAACAGCTTCAAAAGGTGTCAAAATTATGAGGAGCATGAAACGGTCTGAAAAATAGGACGAGCATGAAGCGGTGTTGAAAAACATGAAGAACCTGAAAAGGTGTGAGAAATATCAAGAGCTTCAAAAGGTGTCAAATATATGAGGAGCATGAAACGTTCTGAAAAAGAGGAGGAGCATGAAGCGGTGTTGAAAAACATGAAGAGCCTGAAAAGCTGTGTAAAATATGAAGAGGTTCTAAAGGTGTCAAAAATATGAGGAGCATGAAATGGTCTTAAAATTAGGCGGATTATGAAACGATGTTCAAAAACATGAAGAGCCTTAAAAGGTGTGAAAAATATGAAAAGCCTCAAAACCTGTCAAAAATATGAGGAGCATGAAACGGTCTGAAAAATAGCAGGGGCATGAAGCGGTGTTGAAAAACATGAAGAGTCTGAAAACGTGTGAAAATATCAAGAGCTTCAAAAATATGAAAGATATGAAGAGCTTCAAACGGTGTGAAAAATATGAAGAACTTCAAAATGTGTCAAAAATGAGATAAGCATGAAACGGTCCGAAAAATACGAGGAGCATGAAGTGGTGTTGAAAATAAAGAAGAGCCTGAAAAAGTGTGAAAAATATGAAGAGCTTCAAAGATGTGAAAAATATGAAGAGCTTCAAAAGGTGTCAAAAATATGAGGAGCATGAAACTGTCTGAATAATAGAAGCAGCATGAAACGGTGTTGAAAAACATGAAGAGCCTGAAAAGGTGTGAAAAATATGAAGAGCTTCAAAATGTGTCAAAAATATGAAGAGCATGAAACGGTCTGAAAAATACCAGGAGCATGAAGCGGTGTTGGAAAACATGAAGAGTCTGAAAACGTGTGAAAAACATGAAGAGCCTGAAAAGGTGTGAAAAATATGAAGAGCTTCAAGAGGTTTGAAATACATGAGGAACATGAAACGGACTGAAAATTAGGAGAAGCATGAAGCGGTGTTCAAAACATGAAGAGCCTGAAAAGTTGTGAAAAATATGAAAAGCTTCAAAAGCTCTCAAATATGAAAAGAGCATGAAACGGTCTGAAAAATAGGAGGAGCCTGAAACGGTGTTGAAAGACATGAAGATCCTGAAAAGGTGTGAGAAATATGAAGAGCTTCAAAATGTGTGAAAAATATGAAGAGCTTCAAAGGTGTCAAAAATGAGATGAGCATGAAACGGTCTGAAAAATAGGAGAAGCATGAAGTGGTGTGGAAAAATATGAAGACCCTGAAAAGGTGTGAAAAATATGAAAAGCTTCAAAAGGTGTCAAAAATTAGATGAGCATGAAACGGTCTGAAAAATAGGCGGAGCATGAAGTGGTGTTGAAAAAAAAGAAGAGACTGAAAAGGTGTGAAATATATGAAGAGCTTAAAAAATGTGAAAAATATGAAGAGGTTCAAAAGGTCTGAAATTCATGAGGAGTATGAAACGGTCTGAACAATAGGAGAATGAAGTGATGTTGAAAAACATGAAGAGCCTGAAAAGGTGGGAAAAATACGAAGAGCTTCAAAAGGTGTCAAAAATATGAGGAGCATGAAACGGTCTGAAATATATATTAGGAGCATGAACCGGTCTTCAAAAACATGAAGGCCTGAAAAGGTGTGAAAATATGAGTAGCTTCAAAACGTGTGAAAAATATGAGGAGCTTGAAAAGGTGTCAAAAATATGAGGAGGATGAAACGATCTGAAAAATATGAGGTGCATGAAGTGGTATTGAAAATCATGAAGAGTCTGAAAATGTGTGAAAAATATGAAGAGCTTCAAAAGGTGTCAAAAATATGAGAAGCATGAAACGGTCTGAAAATTAGGAGAATCATGAAGTGGTGTTGAAAAACATGAACAGCCTGAAAAGGTGTGAAAAATATGAAGACCTTGAAAAGGTGTCAAAAATATGAGGAGCATGAAAAGGTCTGAAAAATAGGAGCAGCATGAAACGGTGTTCAAAAACATGAAGACATTGAAAAGGAGTGAAAAATATGAAGAGGTTCAAAAGGTGTGAAATACATGAGGAACATGAAAAGGTCTGAAAAATATGAGGAGCATGAAGCGGTGTTGAAAAGATGAGGAGCCTGAAAACGTGTGAAAAATATGAAGAGCTTCAAAACGTGTGAAAAATACGAGAAGCATGAAACGGTCTGAAAAAGATGAGGAGCATGAAGCGGTGTTGAAACACAGGAAGAGCCTGAAAAGGTGTGAAAAATATGAAGAGCTTCAAAAGGTGTCAAAATATGAGGAACATGAAACGGTCTGAAAAATAACAGGAGCATGAAGTGGTGTTGAAAACATGAAGAGCCTGAAAATATGTGAAAATTCTGAAGAGCTTCAAAAGGTGTGAAATACATGAGGAGCACGAAACGGTCTGAAAAATAGGAGGAACATGAAGTGGTGTTGAAAAACATGAAGAGCCTGAAGAGGTGTGAAAAATATGAAGAGGTTCAAAGGTGTGAAATACATGAGGATCATGAAACGGTTTGAAACATTGGAGGAGCATGAAGGAGAGTTCGAAAACATGAAGAGCCTGAAAAGGTTTGAAAAATATGAAGAGCTCAAAAGGTGTAAAAAATATGAGGAGCATGAAGCGATCTGAAAAATAGGAGAAGCATGAAGCGGTGTTCAAAAAGATGAAGAGCCTGAAAAGGTGTGAAAAATATGAAGAGCTTCAAAAGGTGTCAAAAATATGAGGAGCATGAAACGGTCTGAAAAATAGGAGGAACATGAAGCGGTGTTCAAACACATGAAGAGCCTGAAAATGTGTGAAAATTATGAAGATCTTCAAAAGGTGTCAAAATTATGAGGAACATGAAAAGGTTTGAACAACATGAAGAGCCTGAAGAGGTGTGAAAAATATGAAGAGCTTCAAAAGCTTTGAAAAATATGAAGAACTTCCAAAGGTGTCAAAAATGAGATGAGCATGAAACGGTCTGAAAAGTAGGAGGAGCAAGAAGCGGTCATCAAAAACATGAAGAGCCTGAAAAAGTGTGAAAAATATGAAGAGCTTCAAAAGGTGTCAAAAATATGAGGAGCATGAAACGGTCTGAAAAGTAGGAGGAGCATGAAGCACTGTTGAAAAACATGAAGAGCCTGAAAAAGTGTGAAAAATATGAAGAGCTTCTAAAAGGTGTGAAAAATATGAAGAGCTTTCAAAGATGTCAAAATGAGATGAGCAGGAAACGGTCTGAAAAATAGGAGGAGCATGAAGCGGTGTTCAAAAACATGAAGAGCCTAAAAAGGTGTGAAAAATATGAACAGCTTCAAAAGGTGTCAAAAATATGAGGAGCATGAAACGGTCTGAAAAATAGGAGGAGCAAGAAGCGGTGTTGAAAAACATGAAGAGCCTGAAAAGGTGTGAAAAATATGAAGAGCTTCAAAAGGTGTGAAAAATATCAAGAGCTTGAAAAGGTGTCAAAAATGAGATGAGCATGAAACAGTCTGAAAAATAGAAGGAGCATAAAGTGGTGTTGAAAAAGAAGAAGAGCCTGAAAAGTTGTGAAATATATTAAGAGCTTCAAAAGGTGTCAAAAATATGAGGAGCATGAAAAGGTCTGAAAAATAGGAGGAGCATGAAGTGGTATTGAAAAACATGAAGAGTCGGAAAAGGTTTGAAAAATATGAAGAGCTTCAAAAAGTGTCAAAAATATGAGGAGCATGAAACGGTCTGAAATATAGGAGGCACATGAAGTGTTGTTGAAAAACATGAAGAGCCTGAAAAGGTGTGAAAAATATGAAGAGCTTCAAAAGGTGTCAAAAATATGAGGAGCATGAAACGGTCTGACAAATAGGAGGAGCACGAAGTGGTGTTGAAAAACATGAAGAGCCTGAAAAGCTGTGAAAAATATGAAGAGCTTCAATTGGTGTGAAAAATATGAGGAGCATGAAAAGGTCTAAAAAATAGTAGGAACATGAAGTGGTGTTGAAAAACATGAAGAGCCTGAAAAGGTGTGAAAATGAAGAAGAGCTTCAATAGGTGTCAAAAATATGAGGAGCATGAAACGGTCTGAAAAATAGGAGCAGCATGAAACGATGTTCAAAAACATGAAGAGCCTGAAAAGGTGTGAAAAATATGAAGAGCTTCAAAAGGTGTGAAAAATTTGAGGAACATGAAACGGTCTGAAAAATAGGAGGAGCATGAAGTAGTATTGAAAAAAATGAAAACAATGAAAATGTGTGAAAAATATGAAGAGCTTCAAAAGGTGTGAAATACATGAGGTGCATGAAACGGTCTGAAAAATAGGAGGAGCATGAAGCTGTGTTCAAAAACATGAAGAGCCTGAAAAGGTGTGAAAAATATGAAGAGCTTCAAAAGGTGTGAAAAATAGGAGGTGCATTAAGCGGTGTTCAAACACAAGAAAAGCCTGAAACGGTGTGAAAAATATGAAGAGCTTCAAAAGGTGTGAAAAATAGGAGGTGCATGAAGCGGTGTTCAAACACAAGAAGAGCCTGAAAAGGTGTTAAAAATATGAAGAGCTTCAAAAGGTGTCAAAAATATGAGGAGCATGAAACGGTCTGAAAAATAGGAGGAGCATGAAACGGTGTTCAAAAACAGGAAGAGCCTAAAATGTGTGAAAAATATGAAGAGCTTCACAAGGTGTGAAAAATAAGAGGAACATGAAACGGTCTGAAAAATAGGAGGAGCATGAAACGGTCTTAAAAATAGGAGGAGCATGAAACGGTGTTGAAAAACATGAAGAGCCTGAAAAGATGTGAAAAATAGGAAGAGCTTCACAAGGTGTCAAATATATAAGGAGCATGAAACGGTCTGAAAAATAGGAGGAGCATGAAGCAGTCGTCAAAAACATGAAGAACCTGAAAAGTTATGAAAAATATGAAGAGCTTCAAAAGGTATGAAAAATATGAGGAACATGAAACGGTCTGAAAAATAGGAGCAGCATGAAACGGTGTTGAAAGACATAAAGAGCTTCAAAAGGTGTCAAAAATATGAGGAGAATGAAACGGTTTGAAAAATAGGAGTAGCATGAAACGGTCTGAAAAATAGAGACAGCATGGAATGGTGTGGAAAAACATGAGGATCTTCAAAAGTTGTGAAAAAATGAGGAGGTTCAAAAGGTGTCAAAAATATGAGGAGCATGAAACGGTCTGAAAAAAAGGAGGGGCTTGAAACGGGGTTCCAAAACATGAAGAGCCTGAAAAGATGTGAAAAATATGAACAGCTTCAAAAGCTGTGAAAAATATGAGGAGCATGACACAGTTTGAAAAATAGGAGAAGCATGAAACAGTGTTGAAAACATGAAGAGCATGACAAGTGTGAAAAATATGAAGAGCCTAAAAACGTGTCAAAAATATGAGGAGCATGAAACGGTCTGAAAATTAGGAGGAGCATGAAACGGTGTTCAAAAACATGAAGAGCCTGAAAAGGTGTGAAAAATATGAAGAGCCTAAAAACGTGTCAAAAATATGAGGAGAATGAAACGGTCTGAAAAAATGAGGAGCATGAAGTGGTGTTGAAAAACAGAAAAGCCTGAAAACATGTGAAAAATATGAAGAGCTTCAAAAATGTGCAAAATATGAAGAGCTTCAAAAGGTGTAAAAATATGAAGAGCTTCAAAAGGTGTCAAAAATACGAGGAGCATTAAACGGTCTGAAAAATAGGAGGAGCATGAAGCGATGTTCAAAAACATAAAGAGCCTGAAAAGGTGTGAAAAATATGAAGAGCTTCAAAAGGTGTGAAAAATATGAGGAGCATGAAACGGTCTGAAAAACAGGAGGAGCATGAAGTGGGGTTGAAAATCATGAAGAGCTGAAAAGGTGTGTAAAATATGAAGAGCTTCAAAAGGAGTGAAATACATGAGGAGCATGAAACCGTCTGAATTATAGGAGGAGCATGAAGCGGTGTTCATAAACATGAAGAGCCTGAAATGTTGTGAAAAATATGAAGAGCTTCAAAAGGTGTAAAAATATGAAGAGCTTCAAAAGCTGTCAAAAATGAGATGAGCATAAAACGGTCTGAAAAATAGGAGGAGCATGAAGTGTCTTTGAAAAACATGAAGAGCCTAAAAAAGTGTGAAATATATGAAGAGCTTCAAAAGGTGTGAAAAATATTAGGAGCTTCAAAAGCTGTCAAAAATGAGATGACCATGAAGCGATCTGAAAAATAGGAGGAGCATGAGGTACTGTTGAAAAACATTAAGAGCCTGAAAAGGTGTGAAAAATATGAAGAGCTTCAAAAGGTGTCAAAAATATGAGGAGCATGAAACGGTCTGAAAAATAGGAGGAGCATGAAGCGTTGTTCAAAATATGAAGAGCCTGAAAATGTGTGAAAAATATAAAGAGCTTCAAAAGATGTGATAATATGAAGAGCTTTAAAAGGTGTCAAAAATGAGATGAGCAAGAAACGGTTTGAAAAATAGGAGGAGCATGAAGCGGTGTTGAAAAACATGAAGAACCTGAAAAATTGTGAGAAATATGAAGAGCTTCAACAGGTGTCAAAAATATGACGAGCATGAAACGCTCTGAACAAGAGGAGGAGCATGAAGCAGTGTTGAAAAACATGAAGAGCCTGAAAAGTAGTGAAAAATATGAAGAGCTTCTAAAGGTGCAAAAATATGAGGAGCATGTAACGGCCTTAAAAATACGAGGAGCATGAACTGATGTTGAAAAACATGAATAGCCTGAAAATGTGTGAAATATATGAAGAGATTAAAAATGTGACAAATATATGAGGAGCATGAAACGGTCTGAAAAATATGAGGAACATGAAGCGGTGTTCAAAATATGAAGAGCCTGAAAATGCGTGAAAAATAAGAAGAGCTTCAAAAGGTGTGAAAAATATGAGGAGCATGAAACGGCCTGAAAAATAGGAGGAGCATGAAGTGGTGTTCAAAAACATGAAGAGCCTAAAAAGGTGTGAAAAATATGAAGAGCTTCAAAAGGTGTCAAAAATATGATGAGCATGAAACGGTCTGAAAAATAGGCGGAGCATGAAGCGGTATTGAAAAACATGAAGAGCCTGAAATCTTGTGAAAAATATGAAGAGCTTCAAAAGATGTGAAAATTATGAAGAGCTTCAAAAGGTGTCAAAAATGAGATGAGCATGAAACGGTCTGAAAAATAGGAGGAGCATGAAGCGGTGTTGAAAAACATGAAGAGCCTGAAAAGGTGGAAAAATATGAAGAGCTTCAAAAGTTGTGAGAAATATGAGAAGCGTGAAACGGTCTGAAAAATAAGAAGAGAATGAAGCCATGTTGAAAAACATGTAGAGCCTGAAAAGGTTTAAAAATATGAAGAGCTTCAAAAGGTGTCAAAAATATGAGGAGCATGAAACGGTCTGAAAATGAGGAGGAGCAAGAAGTGGTTCTGAAAAACATGAAGAGCCTAAAAGGTGTGAAAAATATGAAAAGCTTCAAAAGATGTCACAAATATGAGGAGCATGAAACGGTCTGAAAAATAGGAGGAGCATGAAACGGTGTTCAAAAACATGAAGAGCCTGAAAAGGTGTGAAAAATATGAAGAGCTTCAAAAGGTGTCAAAATATGAGGAGCATGAAACTGTCTGAAGAAAAGGAGGAGCATGAAGCAGTGTTCAAAAACATGAAGAGCCTGAAAAGGTGTGAAAATTAAGAAGAGCTTCAAAAGGTTTCAAAAATATGAGGAGCATGAAACGGTCTGAAAAATAGGAGGAGCATGAAGTGGTGTTGAAAAACATGAAGAGTCTGAAAGGGTGTGAAAATTATGAAGAGCTTCAAAAGATGTGAAAAATATGAAGAGCTTCAAAAGGTGTCAAAAATGAGATGAGCAAGAAACGGTTTGAAAAATAGGAGGAGCATGAAGCGGTGTTGAAAAACATGAAGAACCTGAAAAATTGTGAGAAATATGAAGAGCTTCAACAGGTGTCAAAAATATGACGAGCATGAAACGCTCTGAAAAAGAGGAGGATCATGAAGCAGTGTTCAAAAACATGAAGAGCTTGAAAAGGTGTGAAAAATATTCAGAGCTTCAAAATGTGTCAAATATATGAGGAGCATGAAAAGGTCTGAAAATTAGGAGGAGGATGAAACGGTGATTAAAAACATGAAGAGCCTGAAAAGGTGTGAAAAATATGAAGAGCTTCAAAAGGGGTCAACAATGAGATGAGCATGAAAAGTTCTTAAAAATAGGAGGATCATAAAACGGTGTTGAAAAACATGAAGAGCCTGAAAAGGTGTGAAAAATATGAAGAGCTTCAAAAGGTGTCAAAAATGAGATGAGCATGAAACGGTCTGAAAAATAAGAGGAGCATGAAGCGGTGTTCAAAAACATGAAGAGCCTGAAAAGGTGTAAAAAATATGAAGAGCTTCAAAAGGTGTCAAAAATATGAGGAGCATGAAACGGTCTGAAAAATAGGTGGAGCATGAAGCGGTGTTGAAAAATATGAAGATCCTGAAAAGGTGTGAAAAATATGAAGAGCTTCAAAAGCTGTGAAATACATGAGGAGCATGAAACGGGGTGAAAAATAGGAGAAGCATGATGTGGTGTGGAAAAAGATGAAGAGCCTGAAAAGGTGTGAAAAATATGAAGACCTTCAAAAAGTGTGAAATACATGAGGAGCATGAAACTCTCTGAAAAATAGGAGGAGCATGAGGCGGTGTTCAAAAACATGAAGAGCCTGAAAAGTTGTGAAAAATATGAAAAACTTCAAAAGGTGTCAAAAATGAGATGAGCATGAAACGGTCTGAAAAATAGGAGGATCAAGAAACGGTGTTGAAAAACATGAAGAGCCTGAAAACCTGTGAAAAATATGAAGTGCTACAAAAGGTGTCAAAAATGAGATGAGCATGAAACGGTCGGAAATATAGGAGAAGTATGTAGCAGTGTTGAAAAATATGAAGAGCCTGAAAAGGTGAAAAATATGAAGAGCTTCAAAAGGTGTCAAAATATGAGGAGCATGAAACGGTCTGAAAAATAGGAGGAGCATGAAATGGTCTGAAAAATAGGAGGAGCATGAAGTGTTGTTGAAAATCATGAAGAGCCTGAAAAAGGAGTGAAACATATGAGGAGCATGAAACGGTCTGAAAAATAGGAGAAGCATGAAGTGGTGTTCAAAAACATGAAGAGCATGAAAAGGTATGAAAAATATGAAGAGCTTCAAAACTTGTCAAAAATATGAGGATCATGAAACAGTCTGAAAAATAGGAAGAGCATGAAGCGGAGTTGAAAAAAATGAAGAGTCTGAAAAGGTGTGAAAAAAAGGAAGAGATTCAAAAAGTGTCAAAAATATGAGGAGCATGAAACGGTCTGAAAAATAGGAGGAGTATGCAGCGGTTAAAAAACATGAAGAGCCTGAAAAAGTGTGAAAAATATGAAGAGCTCCAAAAGTTGTCAAAAATATGTGGAGCGTGAAACAGTCTCAAAAATAGGAGGAGCGTGAAGCGGTGATGAAAAACTTGAAGAGCCTGAAAACGTGTGATAAAATATGAAGAGCTTCAAAGGTGTCAAAAATATGAGGAGCATGAAACGGTCGCAAAAATAGGAGGAGCATGAAGCGGTGTTGAAAAACATGAAGAGCCTGAAAAGGTGTGAAAAATATGAGAGCTTCAAAAGGTGTCAATAATAAGAGTTGCATGAAACAGTCTGAAAAATAGGAGGAGCATGAAACGGTCTGAAAAATAGGAGAAGCATGAAGCGGTGTTGAAAAAGATGAAGAGCATGAAAAGGTATGAAAAAAAGGAAGAGCTTGAAAAAGTGTCAAAAATATGAGGAGCATGAAACGGTCTGAAAAATAGGAGGAGCTTGAAGCGGTGTTGAAAAATAAGAAGAGCCTGAAAATGTGTGAAAAATATGAAGAGCTTCAAAAGGTGTCAAATATATGAGGAGCATGAAACGGTCTGAAAAATTGGAGAAGCATGAAGTGGTGTTGAAAAATATGAAGAGCCTGAAAAGGTGTGAAAAATATGAAGAGTTTCAAAAGGTGTCAAAAATATAAGGAGCATTAAACGGTCTGAAATATAAGAGGAGTATGAAAAGGTGTTAAAAAACACGAAGAGCTTCAAAAGGTGTCAAATATATGAGGAGCATGAAACGGTCTGAAAATAGGTGGAGCATGAAGCGGTGTTGAAAAATATGAAGAGCCTGGAAAGGTGTGCAAAATATGAAGAGCTTCAAAAGGTGTGAAATATATGAAGAGCTTGAAAAGGTGTCGACAATGACATGAGCATGAAACGGTCTGATAAATAGGAGGAACATGAAACGGTGATCAAAAACATGAAGAGCCTGAAAAGGTGTGAAAAATATGAAGAGCTTCAGAAGGTGTCAAGAATATGAGGAGCACGAAACGGTCTGAAAAATATGAGGAGCATGAAGCGGTGTTCAAAAACATGAGGAGCCTGAAAACGTGTGGAAAATATGAAGAGCTTCAAAAGGTGTGAAAAATATGAGGAGCATGAAACGGTCTGACAAATAGGACGAGCATGAAGAGGTTTTGAAAAAAAAGAAGAGCCTGAAAAGGTGTGAAATATATGAAGAGATCCAAAAGGTGTCAAAAATATGAGGAGAATGAAACGGTCTGAAAAATAGGAGGAGCATGAAGGGGTGTTCAAAAATATGAAGAGCCTGAAAAGGTGTGAAAAATATGAAGAGCTTCAAAAGTTGTCAAAATATGAGGAGCATGAAACGGTCTGAAAAATAGGAGGAGCATGAAATGCTGATCAAACACATGAAGGGCCTGAAAAGTTTTGAAAAATATAAAGAGCTTCAAAAGGTGTGAAATACATTTGGACATGAAACGGTCTGAAAAATAGGAGGAGCAGGAGGCGGTTTTCAAATACATGAAGAGCCTGAAAAGTGTGAAAAATATGAAGTGCTTCAAAAGGTGTCAAAAACATGAGAAGCATGAAACGGTGTAAAATAGGAGGAGAATGAAGCTGTGTTGAAAAACAAGAACAGCCTGAAAAGGTGTGAAATATATGAATAGCTTCAAAAGGTGTAACAAATATGAGGACCATGAAACAGTTTGAAAAATAGGAATAGCATGAAACGGTGGTCAAAAACATGAAGAGCTTCAAAAGGTGTCAAAAATCGATGAGCAGGAAATGGTCTGAAAAATAGGAGGAGCATGAAATGGTGTTAAAAACATGAAGAGCCTGAAAAGGTGTGAAATATATGAAGAGCTTCAAAAGGTGTCAAAAATATGAGGAGAATGAAAAGGTCTGAAAAATAGGAGGAGCATGAAGTGGTGTTGAAAAACATGAAGAGCCTGAAAAGTGTGAAAAATATGAAGAGCTTCAAAAGGTGTCAAAAATATGAGGAGCATGAAACGGTCTGAAAAAAAAGGAGGAGCATGAAGCGGTGTTGAAAAACATGAAGAAGCTGAAAAGATGTGAAAAATATAAAGAGATTAAAAGGTGTCAAAAATATGAGGAGCATGAAACGGTCTGAAACATAGGAGGAGCAAGAGACGGTGATCAAAAACATGAACAGCCCGAAAAGGTGTGAAAAATATGACGAGCTTCAAAAGGTGTGAAAAACATGAGGAGCATGAAACGGGCTGAAAAATAGGAGAACCATGAAGTGGTGTTGAAAAACATGAAGAGCCTGAAAAGATGTGAAAAATATGAAGAGCTTCAGAAGGTGTGAAAAATATGAAGAACTTCAACAGGTGTCAAAAATTAGATGAGCATGAAACGGTCTGAAAAATTGGAGGAGCAAGAAGTAGTGTTGAAAAAAATGAAGAGCCTGAAAAGGTGTGAAAAATATGAAAAGCTTCAAAAGGTGTCAAAAATATGAGGAGCATGAAACGGTCTGAAAAATAGGTGGAGCATGAAGCGGTGTTGAAAAATATGAAGGGCCTGGAAAGGTGTGCAAAATATGAAGAGCTTCAAAAGGTGTGAAATATATGAAGAGCTTCAAAAGGTGTCAAAAATTAGATGAGCATGAAACGGTCTGAAAAATAGGAGTAGCATGAAACGGTGATCAAAACATGAAGAGCCTGAAAAGGTGTAAAAAATATGACGAGCTTCAAAAGGTGTGAAAAACATGAGGAGCATGAAACGGGCTGAAAAATAGGAGAAGCATGAAGTGGTGTTGCAAAACATGAAGAGCCTGAAAAAGTGTGAAAAATATGAAGAGCTTCAGAAGGTGTGAAATATATGAATAGCTTCAACAGGTGTCAAAAATTAGATGAGCATGAAACGGTCTGAAAATTTGGAGGAGCAAGAAGTAGTGTTGAAAAAAATGAAGAGCCTGAAAAGGTGTGAAAAATATGAAAAGCTTCAAAAGGTGTCAAAAATATGAGGAGCATGAAACGGGCTGAAAAATAGGAGGAGTTTGAAGAAGTGCTGAAAAACCTGAAGAGCGTGAAAAGGTGTGAAAAATATGAAGAACTTCAAAACGTGTCAAATATATGAGGAGCATGATACGGTCTGAAAAATGGGAGGATCATGAAACGGTGTTCAAAAACATGAAGAGCCTGAAAGTGTGTGACAATTATGAAGAGCTTCAAAAGGTGTCAAAAATATGAGGAGTATGAAAGGGTTTGAAAAATAGGAGGAACATTAAACGGTGTCAAAAATATGAGGAGCAAGAAACGGTCTGAAAAATAGGAGGAGCATGAAACGGTGTTCAAAAACATGAAGAGCCTGGAAAGGTGTGAAAAATACGAAGAGCTTCAAAAGGTGTCAAAAATATGAGGAGCATGAAACGATCTGAAAAATAGGAGGAGCATGAAGTGGTGTTGAAAAAATGAATAGCCTGGAAAGGTGTGAAATATATGAAGAGCTTCAAAAGGTGTCAAAAATATGAGGAACATGAAATGGTCTGAAAAATAGGAGGAGCATGAAGTGGTGTAGAAAACCATGAAGAGCCTGAAAAGGTGTGAAAAATATGAAGAGCTTCAAAAGGTGTCAAATATATGAGGAGCATGAAATGGTCTGAAAGATAGGAGGAGCATGAAAAGGTGTTAAAAAAACATGAAGAGCTTCAAAAGGTGTGAAATATATGAGGAGCATTAAACGGTCTGAAAAATAGGAAGAGCATGAAGTGGTGTTGAAAACGATGAAGAGCCTGAAAAGTTTGAAAAATATGAATAACTTCAAAATGTGTCAAAAATATAAGGAGCATGAAACGGTCTGAAAAATAGGAGAAGCATGAAGCTGTGCTCAAATACATGAAGAGCCAGAGAAGGTGTGAAAAATATGAAGAGCTTGAAAAGGTGTGAATGATATGAAGAGTTTCTAAAGATGTCAAAAATATGAGGAGCATGAAACGGTCTGAAAAATAGGAGGAGCATGAAGTGGTGTTGAAAAACATGAAGAGCCTGAAAGGGTGTGACAATTATGAAGAGCTTCAAAAGGTGTCAAAAATATGAGGAGCATGAAACGGTCTGAAAAATAGGAGGAGCATGAAGTGGTGTTGAAAAACATGAAGAGCCTGAAAGTGTGTGACAATTATGAAGAGCTTCAAAAGGTGTCAAAAATATGAGGAGCATGAAACGGTCTGAAAAATAGGAGGAGCATGAAGTGGTGTTGAAAAACATGAAGAGCCTGAAAGGGTGTGACAATTATGAAGAGCTTCAAAAGGTGTCAAAAATATGAGGAGCATGAAACGGTCTGAAAAATAGAAGGAGCATGAAGTGGTGCTGAAAAACATGAAGAGCCTGAAATGGTGTGAAATATATGAAGAGCTTCAAAATGTGTTAAAAATATGAGGAGCTTCAAAATGTGTCAAAAATATGAGGAGCAAGAAACTGTCTGAAAAATACGAGGAGCATGAAGAGGTGTTGAAGAAAATGAAGAGCCTGAAAAGGTGTGAAAAATATGAAGAGCTTCTAAAGGTGTCAAAAATATGAGGAGCATGAAGGTCTGAAAAATAGGAGGAGCATGAAGTGGTGTTGAAAAACATGAAGAGCCTGAAAAGTGTGAAAAAATATGAAGAGCTTCAAAATGTGTGAAGAATATGAAGAGCTTCAAAAGGTGTCAAAAATGAGATGAGCATGAAACGGTCTGAAAAAAAGGAGGAGCATGAAGTGGTGTTGAAAAACATGAAGAGCCTGAAAAGGTGTGAAATATATGAAGAGCTTCAAAAGGTCTGAAATATATGAGGAGCATGAAACTGTCTGAAAAATAAGAGGTGCATGAAATGGTGTTCAAAAACATGAAGAGCCTGAAAAGTTGTGAAAAATTTGAAGAGCTTCAAAAGGTGTGAAATACATGAGGAGCATGAAACTCTCTGAAAAATAGGAGGAGCATGAAGCGGTTTTCAAAAACATGAAGAGCTGAAATGTTTTGAAAAGTATGAAAAGCTTCAAAAGCTGTCAAAATTGAGATGAGCATGAAACGGTCTGAAAAATAGGAAGAGAATGAAGCGGTGTTGGAAAACATGAAAAGCCTGAAAAAGTGTGAAAAATATGAAGAGCTTCATAAGGTGTCAAAAATATTAGGAGCATGTAACGATCTGAAAAATAGGAGGAGGATGAAGCGGTGTTCAAAAACATGAGGAGCCTGAAAAGATGTGAAAAATATGAAGACCTTCAAAAGGTGTGATAAATATGAGGAGCATGAAGCGGTCTGAAAAATAGGAGGAGCATGAAGTGTAGTTTAAAAACATGAAGAGCCTGAAAAGGTGTGAAATATAAGAAGAGCTACAAAAGGTGTCAAATATATGAGGAGCATGAAACGGTCTGAAAAATAGGAGGAGCATGAAGTGGTGATGAAAACCATGAAGAGCCTGAAAAGGTGTGAAAAATATGAAGAGCTTCAAAAGGTATGAAATATAGGAGAAGCATGAAGCGGTGTTCAAAAACATAAAAAGCCTGTTAAGGTGTGAAAAATATGAAGAGCTTCAAAACGTGTCAAATATATGTGGAGCATGAAACGGTGTGAAAAATTGGAGGAGCATGAAGCGGTGTTGAAAAACATGAAGAACCTGAAAACTTGTGAAAAATATGAAGATCTTCAAAAGGTGTAAAAATATGAGGAGCATGAAACGATCTGAAAAATAGGAGGAGCATGAAGTGGTGTTGAAAAACATGAAGTGCCTGAAAAGGTGTGAAATATATGAAGAGCTTCAAAAGGTGTCAAAAATATGAGGAGCATGAAACGCTCTGAAATATAGGAGGAGCATGAAGTGGTGTTGAAAAACTTGAAGAGCTGAAAAGGTGGGAAAATATGAAGAGCTTCAACAGGTGTCAAAAATATGAGGAGCAAGAAATGGACTGAAAAATAGGAGGAACATGAAGCGGTGTTGAAAAACATGAAGAGCCTGAAAAGTTGTGAAAAATGTGAAAAGCTTCAAAAGGTGTGAAATACATGAGGAGCATGAAACGGTCTGAAAATAGGAGTAGCATGAGACGGTGTTGAAAAACATGAAGAGCCTGAAAAGTTGTGAAAAATATGAAGAGCTTCAAAAGGTGTCAAAATTATGAGGAGCATGAAACGTTCTAAAAAATAGGAGGAGCATGAAACGGTGTTCAAAACATGAAGAGCCTGAAAAGGTGTGAAATATATGACGAGCTTCAAAAGATGTGAAATATAGGAGCAGCATGAAGCGATGTTCAAAAACATAAAAAGCCTGAAAAAGTGTGAAAAATATGAAGGGCTTCAAAACGTGTCAAAAATATGTGGAGCATGAAATAGTCTGAAAAATAGGAGGAGCATGAAGCGGTGTTGAAAAACATGAAGAACCTGAAAACTGGTCAAAATTTGAAGAGCTTCAAAAGGTGTGAAATATATGAACAGTTTCAAAAGTGTGAAAAATGAGATGAGCATGAAGCGGTCTTAAAAATAGGAGGAGCAATGTTGAAAAACATGAAGAGTCTGAAAAGGTGTGAAAATATGAAGAGCTTCAAAAATATGAAAAATATGAAGAGCTTCAAAAGGTGTGAAAAACATGAAGAGCTTCAAAAGGTGTCAAAAATATGAGGTGCATGAAATGGTCTGAAAAGTAGGAGGAGCATGAAGCGGTGTTGAAAAACATGAAGAGCCTGAAAACGTGTGAAAAATATGAAGAGCTTCAAAAGTTGTGAAAAATATGAAGAGCTTCAAAAGGTGTCAAAATCAGATGAGCATGAAATGGTGTGAAAAATAGGAGGAACATGAAGCCGTGTTGAAACACATGAAGAGCCTGAAAACGTGTGAAAAATATGACGAGCTTCAAAAGATGTGAAATATAGGAGCAGCATGAAGCGGTGTTCAAAAACATAAAAAGCCTGAAAAAGTGTGAAAAATATGAAGAGCTTCAAAAGGTGTCAAAAATATGTGGAGCATGAAATAGTCTGAAAAATAGGAGGAGCATGAAGCGGTGTTGAAAAACATGAAGAACCTGAAAACTTGTCAAAATTTGAAGAGTTTCAAAAGGTGTGAAATATATGAACAGTTTCAAAAGAGTGAAAAATGAGATGAGCATGAAGCGGTCTTAAAAATAGGAGGAGCATGAAGTGTTGTTGAAAAACATAAAGATCCTGAAAATGTGTGAAATATATGAAGAGCTACAAAAGGTGTCAAAAACGTGAGGAGCATGAAACGGTCTGAAAAATAGGAAGAGCATGAAGCGGTGTTCAAAAACATGAGGAGCCTGAAAAGGTGTGAAAAATATGCAGAGCTTCAAAAGGTGTCAAATTATGAGGAGCGTGAAACGGTCTGAAAAATAGGAGGAGCATGAAGTGGTGTTGAAAAAAATGAAGAGCCTGAATATGTGTGCAAAATATGAAGAGCTTCAAAAGGTTTGAAATACATGATGAGCACGAAACGGTCTGAAAAATAGGAGGATCATGAAGCCGTGTTCAAAAAAATTGCAGAGACTGAAAAGGTGTGAAAAATATGAAGAGCTTCAAAAGGTGTCAAATTATGAGGAGCATAAACGGTCTGCAAATAGGACCAGCATGAAGCGGTGTTCAAAAACATGAAGAGCCTGAAAAGGTTTGAAAAATATGAATAGCTTTAAAAGGTGTGAAAATTATGAGGAGCAGGAAACGTTCGAAAAATAGGAGGAGGATGAAGCAATGTTGAAAAACATGAAGAGTCTGAAAAGGTGTGAAAATATGAAGAGCTTCAAAAATATGAAAAATATGAAGAGCTTCAAAAGGTGTGAAAAACATGAAGAGCTTCAAAAGGTGTCAAAAATATGAGGTGCATGAAATGGTCTGAAAAGTAGGAGGAGCATGAAGAGGTGTTGAAAAACATGAAGAGCCTGAAAACGTGTGAAAAATATGAAGAGCTTCAAAAGGAGTCAAAAATATGAGGAGAATGAAACGGTCTTAAAAATAGGAGGAGCATGAAGAGGTGTTGAAAAACATGAAGAGCCTGAAAAGGTGTGAAAAATATGAAGAGCTTCAAAAGGTGTCAAAAATATGAGGAGCATGAAACGGTCTGAAAAATAGGAGGATCATGAAGCGGTGTTGAAAAACATGAAGAGCCTGAAAAGGTGTGAAAAATATGAAGAGCTTCAAAAGGTGTCAAAAATATGAGGAGCATGAAACGGTCTGAAAAATAGGAGGATCATGAAGCAGTGTTGAAAAACATGAAGAGCCTGAAAAGGTGTGAAATATATGAAGAGCTTCAAAAGGAGTCAAAAATATGAGGAGAATGAAACCGTCTGACAAATAGGAGGAGCATGAAGCATTGATGAAAAACATGAAGAGCCTGAAAACGTGTGAAAAATATGAAGAGCTTCAAAAGGTGTCAAAAATATGAGGAGCATGAAACGGTCTGAATAATAGAAGGAGCATGAAACGGTCTTTAAACAAATGAAGAGCCTGAAAAGTTGTGAAAAATATGAAGAGCTTCAAAAGGTGTCAAAAATTAGATGAGCATGAAACGGTCTGAAAAATCGGAGGAGCATGAAGCGGTGTTGAAAATCTTGAAGAGCCTGAAAAGGTGTGAAAAACATGAAGAGGTTCAAAAATATGAAAAATTTGAAGAGCCTGAAAAGGTGTGAAAAATATGAAGAGCTTCATGAGGTGTCAAATATATGAGGATCATGAAACGGTCTGAATAATAGGAGGAGCAAGAAACGGTGTACAAAACATGAAGAGCCTGAAAAGGTGTGAAAAATGTGAAGAGCTTAAAAGGTGTGAAAAATATGAAGAGCTTCACAAGGTGTTAAAAAGTAGATGAGCATGAAACGGTCTGAAAAATAGGAGGAGCATGAAGTGGTGTTGAAAAAATGAAGAGCCTGAAAAGGTGTGAAATATATGAAGAGCTTTAAAATGTGTCAAATTTATGAGGAGAATGAAACTGTCGGAAAAATAGGAGGAGCTGAAGCGGTGTTGAAAAACATGAAGAGCCTGAAAAAGTGTGACAAATATGAAAAGTTTCTAAAGGTGTCAAAAATATGAGGAACATGAAACGGTCTGAAAAATAGGAGGAGTATGAAGTGGAGTTGAAAAACATGAAGAGCTTGAAAAAGTGTGAAAAATTTGAAGAGCTTCAAAAGGTGTCAAAATATGAGGAGCATGAAACCGTCTGAAAAATTGGAGGAGCATGAAACGGTGTTCAAAAACATGAAGAGCCTGAAAAGGTGTGAAAAATATGAAGAGCTTCAAAAGGTGTGAAATACATGAGGAGCATGAAACTCTCTGAAAAATAGAAGGAGCATGAAGTGGTGTTCAAAAACATGAAGAGTCTGAAAAGGATTGAAAAATATGAAGAGCTTCAAAATGTGTGAAAAATATGAGGAGCATGATATGGTTTCAAAAATAGGATTACCATGAAGCGGTGTTCAAAACATGAAGAGCCTGAAAAGTTTTGAAAAATATGAAAAGCTTCAAAAGGTGTCAAAAATGAGATGAGCATGAAACGTTCTGAAAAATAGGAGGTGCATGAAGTGGTGTTGAAAAACATGAAGAGCCTGAAAAGGTGTGAAAAATATGAAGAGCTTCAAAAGGTGTCAAAAATATGAGGAGCATGAAACGGTCTGAAAAATAGGAGGAGCATGAAACGGTGTTGAAAAACTTGAAGAGCCTAAAAAGGTGTGAAATATATGAAGAGCTTCAAAACATGTCAAAAATATGTGGAGCATGAAACGGTCTGAAAAATAGGAGGAGCATGAAGCGCAGTTGAAAAACATGAAGAACCTGAAAACGTGTGAAAAATATGAACAGCTTCAAAAGGTGTGAAAAATAAGATGAGCATGAAACGTTCTGAAAAATAGGAGGTGCATGAAGCGGTGTTGAAAAACATGAAGAGCCTGAAAAGGTGTGAAAAATAGGAAGAGCTTCAAAGGGCGTCAAAAATATGAGGAGCATGAAACGGTCTGAAAAATAGGAGAAGCATGAAACGGTCTGAAAATTAGGAGGAGCATGAAGCAGTGTTGAAAAACATGAAGAACCTGAAAACGTGTGAAAAATATGAACAGCTTCAAAAGGTGTGAAAAATGAGATGAGCTTGAAGCGGTCTGAAAAATAGGAGGAGCATGAAGTGTTGTTTAAAAGCATGAAGAGCCTGAAAAGGTGTGAAATATATGAAAAGCTTCAAAAGGTGTGAAAAAAAAAGAAGAGTTTCAAAAGGTGTCAAAAATATGAGGAGCATGAAACGATCTGAAAAAGAGGAGGAGCATGAAACGGTGTTCAAATACATGAAGAGCCTAAAAAGGTGTGAAAAATATGAAGAGCTTCAAAAGGTGTGAAAATATGAAGACCTGCAAAAGGTGTAAAAATCGATGAGCATGAAATGATCTGAAAATTAGGAGCAGCACGAAGCGGTGTTGAAAACCATGAAGAGCCTGAAAACGTGTAAAATATATGAAGAGCTTCAAAAGAAATGAAAAATATGAACAGCTTCAAAATGTGTCAAAAATGAGATGAGAATGAAGCAGTCTGAAAAAAGGAGGAGCATGAAGTGGTGTTGAAAATCATGAAGAGCCTGAAAAGGTGTGAAAAATAGGAAGAGCTTCAAAGGGCGTCAAAAATATGAGGAGCATGAAACGGTCTGAAAAATAGGAGAAGCATGAAACGGTCTGAAAATTAGGAGGAGCATGAAGCAGTGTTGAAAAACATAAAGAGCCTGAAACAGTGTGAAATATATGAAGAGCCTCAAAGGTGTCAAAAATATGAGGAGCAAGAAACGGTCTGAAAAATAGAAGGAGCTTGAAGTGGTGTTGAAAAACATGAAGAGCCTGAAAAAGTGTGAAATATATGAAGAGCCTCAAAGGTGTCAAAAATATGAGGAGCAAGAAACGGTCTGAAAAATAGAAGGAGCTTGAAGTGGTGTTGAAAAACATGAAGAGCCTGAAAAGGTGTGAAAAATATGAAGAGCTTCAAAGGTGTCAAAATTAGGAGGAGCATGAAACGCTCTGAAAAAGAGGAGGAGCAGCAAGCGATGTTGAAAAACATGAAGAGCGTGAAAAAGTGTGAAAAATATGAAGAGCTTCAAAAGGTGTCAAGTATATGAGGAGCATGAAACGGTCTGAAAAATAGGAGGAGCATGAAGTGGTGCTGAAAAACATGAATAGCCTGAAAAGGTGTGAAAAATATGAAGAGCTTCAAAAGGCGTCAAAAATATGAGGAGCATGAAACGGTCTGAAAAATAGGAGAAGCATGAAACGGTCTGAAAAATAGGAGGAGCATGAAGCGGTTTGAAAAACATGAAGAGCCTGAAAAAGTGTGAAAAATATGAAGAGCTTCAAAATGTGTCAAAAATATGAGGAGAATGAAACGGTCTGAAAATTAGGAGGAGCATGAAGCGGTGTTGAAAAACATAAAGAGCCTGAAACAGTGTGAAATATATGAAGAGCCTCAAAGGTGTCAAAAATATGAGGAGCAAGAAACGGTCTGAAAAATAGAAGGAGCTTGAAGTGGTGTTGAAAAACATGAAGAGCCTGAAAAGGTGTGAAAAATATGAAGAGCTTCAAAAAGGTGTCAAATATATAAAGGTTGAAACGGTCTGAAAAATATGAGGAGCAAGAAACTGTTTTCAAAAACATGAAGAGCCTCAAAAGGTGTGAAAAATATGAAGAGCTTCAAAAAGGTGTCAAATATATAGAGGGTGAAACGGTCTGAAAAATATGAGGAGCAAGAGACTGTTTTCAAAAACATGAAGAACCTCAAAAGGTGTGAACAATGTGAAGAGCTTCAAACTGTGTCAAAAATATGAGGAGCATGAAACGGTCTGAAACATAGGAGGAGCATGAAGTGTTGTTGAAAAACATGAAGAGCCTGAAAAAGGTGTGAAACATATGAGGAGCATGAAACGGTCTGAAAAATAGGAGGAGCATGAAGTGTTGTTGAAAAACATGAAGAGCCTGAAAAGGTGTCAAAAATATGAAGAGCTTCAAAAAGTGTCAAAAATATGAGGAGCATGAAACGGTCTGAAAAATAGGAGAAGCATGAAGTGGTGAAGAAAAATATGAGGAGCCTGAAAAGGTGTAAAAAATATGAAGAGCTTCAAAGGTGTCAAAACTAAGAGGAGCATGAAACGGTCTGAAAAAGTTGAGGAGCAGCAAGCGATGTTGAAAAACATGAAGAGCCTGAAAAGGTGTGAAAAATATGAAGAGCTTCAAAATGTGTAAAAAATATGAGGAGCAAAAAAAGGTCTGAAAAATAGGAGGAGCATGAAGTGGTGCTGAAAAACATGAAGAGCCTGAAAAGGTGTGAAAAATATGAAGAGCTTCAAAAGGTGTGAAAAATGAGATGAGATTGAAGCGGTCTGAAAAATAGGAGGAGCATGAAGTGTTGTTTAAAAGCATGAAGAGCCTGAAAAGGTGTGAAATATATGAAAAGCTTCAAAAGGTGTGAAAAAAAAAGAAGAGTTTCAAAAGGTGTCAAAAATATGAGGAGCATGAAACGGTCTGAAAAATAGGAGGAGCATGAAACGGTCTGAAAATAGGAGGAGCATGAAGCGGTTTGAAAAACATGAAGAGCCTGAAAACGTGTGAAAAATATGAACAGCTTCAAAAGGTGTGAAAAATGAGATGAGATTGAAGCGGTCTGAAAAATAGGAGGAGCATGAAGTGTTGTTTAAAAGCATGAAGAGCCTGAAAAGGTGTGAAATATATGAAAAGCTTCAAAAGGTGTGAAAAAAAAAGAAGAGCTTCAAAAGGCGTCAAAAATACGAGGAGCATGAAACGGTCTGAAAAATAGGAGGAGCATGAAACGGTCTGAAAATAGGAGGAGCATGAAGCGGTTTGAAAAACATGAAGAGCCTGAAAACGTGTGAAAAATATGAACAGCTTCAAAAGGTGTGAAAAATGAGATGAGATTGAAGCGGTCTGAAAAATAGGAGGAGCATGAAGTGTTGTTTAAAAGCATGAAGAGCCTGAAAAGGTGTGAAATATATGAAAAGCTTCAAAAGGTGTGAAAAAAAAAGAAGAGTTTCAAAAGGTGTCAAAAATATGAGGAGCATGAAACGATCTGAAAAAGAGGAGGAGCATGAAACGGTGTTCAAATACATGAAGAGCCTAAAAAGGTGTGAAAAATATGAAGAGCTTCAAAAGGTGTGAAAATATGAAGACCTGCAAAAGGTGTAAAAATCGATGAGCATGAAATGATCTGAAAATTAGGAGCAGCACGAAGCGATGTTGAAAACCATGAAGAGCCTGAAAACGTGTAAAATATATGAAGAGCTTCAAAAGAAATGAAAAATATGAACAGCTTCAAAATGTGTCAAAAATGAGATGAGAATGAAGCAGTCTGAAAAAAGGAGGAGCATGAAGTGGTGTTGAAAATCATGAAGAGCCTGAAAAGGTGTGAAAAATAGGAAGAGCTTCAAAGGGCGTCAAAAATATGAGGAGCATGAAACGGTCTGAAAAATAGGAGAAGCATGAAACGGTCTGAAAATTAGGAGGAGCATGAAGCAGTGTTGAAAAACATAAAGAGCCTGAAACAGTGTGAAATATATGAAGAGCCTCAAAGGTGTCAAAAATATGAGGAGCAAGAAACGGTCTGAAAAATAGAAGGAGATTGAAGTGGTGTTGAAAAACATGAAGAGCCTGAAAAGGTGTGAAAAATATGAAGAGCTTCAAAGGTGTCAAAATTATGTGGAGCATGATACGCTCTGAAAAAGAGAAGGAGCAGCAAGCGATGTTGAAAAACATGAAGAGCGTGAAAAGGTGTGAAAAATATGAAGAGCTTCAAAAGGTGTCACAAATATGAGGAGCATGAAAGGGTCTGAAAAATAGGAGTAGCATGAAGCGGTGTTGAAAAACATGAAGAGCCTGAAAAGGTGTGAAAAATATGAAGAGCTTCAAAAGGTGTCAAAAATTTGAGGAGAATGAAACGGTCTGAAAAATAGGAGGAGCATGAAGTCGTGCTGAAAAACATGAATAGCCTGAAAAGGTGTGAAAAATATGAAGAGCTTCAAAAGGCGTCAAAAATATGAGGAGCATGAAACGGTCAGAAAAATAGGAGAAGCATGAAACGGTCTGAAAAATGGGAGGAGCATGAAGCGGTTTGAAAAACATGAAGAGCCTGAAAAAGTGTGAAAAATATGAAGAGCTTCAAAAGGTGTCAAATATATGAGGAGAATGAAACGGTCTGAAAATTAGGAGGAGCATAAAGCGGTGTTGAAAAACCTAAAGAGCCTGAAACAGTGTGAAATATATGAAGAGCCTCAAAGGTGTCAAAAATATGAGGAGCAAGAAACGGTCTGAAAAATTGAAGGAGCTTGAAGTGGTGTTGAAATACATGAAGAGCCTGAAAAAGTGTGAAATATATGAAGAGCCTCAAAGGTGTCAAAAATATGAGGAGCAAGAAACGGTCTGAAAAATAGAAGGAGCTTGAAGTGGTGTTGAAAAACATGAAGAGCCTGAAAAGGTGTGAAAAATATGAAGAGCTTCAAAAAGGTGTCAAATATATAGAGGGTGAAACGGTGTGAAAAATATGAGGAGCAAGAAACTGTTTTCAAAAACATGAAGAGCCTCAAAAGGTGTGAAAAATATGAAGAGCTTCAAAAAGGTGTCAAATATATAGAGGGTGAAACGGTCTGAAAAATATGAGGAACAAGAAACTGTTTTCAAAAACATGAAGAGCCTCAAAAGGTGTGAACAATGTGAAGAGCTTCAAACTGTGTCAAAAATATGAGGAGCATGAAACGGTCTGAAATATAGGAGGAGCATGAAAAGGTGTTAAAAAACATGAAGAGCCTGAAAAGGTGTGAAAAATATGAAAAGCTTCAAATGGTGTCAAAAATATGAGGAGAATGAAACGGTCTGATAATTAGGAGGAGCGTGAAGTGGTGTTGAAAAACATGAAGAGCTTGAAAAAGGTGTGAAACATATGAGTAGAATAAAACGGTCTGAAAAATAGGAGGAGCATGAAGTGGTGGAGAAAAACATGAAGACCCTGAAAAGGTGTGAAAAATATGAAGAGCTACAAAAAGTGTCAAAAATATGAGGAGCTTGAAACGGTCTGAAATATAGGAGGAGCGTGAAAAAGTGTTAAAAAAATATGAAGAGCTTCAAAAGGTGTGAAACATATGAGGAGCATGAAACGGTCTGAAAAATAGGAGGAGCATGAAGCGTTGTTGAAAAACATGAAGAGCCTGAAAAGGTGTGAAAAATATGAAGTGCTTCAAAAGGTGTCAAAAACATGAGGAGCATGAAAAGGTCTGAAAAATAGGAGGAGCATGAAGCGGTGTTCAAAAAAATGAAGAGCCTGGAGAAGCGTGAAAAATATGAAGAGCTTCAAAAAGTGTCAAAAATATGAGGAGCATTAAATGGTCTGAAAAATAGGAGAAGCATGAAGTGGTGTTGAAAAATATGAAGAGACTGAAAAGGTGTGAAAAATATGAAGAGCTTCAAAGGTGTCAAAATTATGAGGACCATGAAACGCTCTGAAAAATACGAGGAGCATGAAGCGGTGTTGAAAAACATGAAGAGCCTGAAAAGGTGTGAAAAATAGGAAGAGCTTCAAAAAGTGTCAAAAATATGAGGAGCATGAAACGGTCTGAAAAATAGGAGGAGCATGAAGCGTTGTTGAAAAACATGAAGAGCCTGAAAAGGTGTCAAAAATATGAAGAGCGTCAAAAAGTGTCAAAAATATGAGGAGCATGAAACGGTCTGAAAAATAGGAGAAGCATGAAGTGGTGAAGAAAAATATGAGGAGCCTGAAAACGTGTAAAAAATATGAAGAGCTTCAAAGGTGTCAAAACTAAGAGGAGCATGAAACGGTCTGATAAAGATGAGGAGCAGCAAGTGATGTTGAAAAACATGAAGAGCCTGAAAAGGTGTGAAAAATATGAAGAGATTCAAAAGTTGTCAAAAATATGAGGAGCATGAAACGGTTTGAAAAATAGGAGGAGCATGAAGCGGTGTTGAAAAACATGAAGAGCCTGAAAAGGTGTGAAAAATATGAAGAGCTTCAAAATGTGTAAAAAATATGAGGAGCAAAAAAAGGTCTGAAAAATAGGAGGAGCATGAAGTGGTGCTGAAAATCATGAAGAGCCTCAAAAGGTGTGAAAAATGTGAAGAGCTTCAAACTGTGTCAAAAATATGAGGAGATGAAACGGTCTGAAACATAGGAGGAGCATGAAGTGTTGTTGAAAAACATGAAGAGCCTAAAAAAGGTGTGAAACATATGAGGAGCATGATATGGTCTGATAAATAGGAGGAGCATGAAGCGGTGTTGAAAAATATGAAGAGCATGAAGATGTGTGAAAAATATGAAGAGCTTCAAAAGGTGTCAAAAATATAAGGAGCATGAAACGGTCTGAAATATAGCAGGAGCATGAAAAGTTGTTAAAAAACATGAAGAGCCTGAAAAGGTGTGAAAAATATGAAAAGCTTCAAATGGTGTCAAAAATATGAGGAGAATGAAATGGTCTGATAATTAGGAGGAGCATGAAGTGGTGTTGAAAAACATGAAGAGCTTGAAAAAGGTGTGAAACATATGAGTAGAATAAAACGGTCTGAAAAATAGGAGGAGCATGAAGTGGTGTAGAAAAACATGAAGACCCTGAAAAGGTGTGAAAAATATGAAGAGCTACAAAAAGTGTCAAAAATATGAGGTGCTTGAAACGGTCTGATATATAGGAGGAGCGTGAAAAAGTGTTAAAAAAATATGAAGAGCTTCAAAAGGTGTGAAACATATGAGGAGCATGAAACGGTCTGAAAAATAGGAGGAGCATGAAGCGTTGTTGAAAAACATGAAGAGCCTGAAAAGGTGTGAAAAATATGAAGTGCTTCAAAAGGTGTCAAAAACATGAGGAGCATGAAAAGGTCTGAAAAATAGGAGGAGCATGAAGCGGTGTTCAAAAAAATGAAGAGCCTGGAGAAGTGTGAAAAATATGAAGAGCTTCAAAAAGTGTCAAAAATATGAGGAACATTAAACGGTCTGAAAAATAGGAGAAGCATGAAGTGGTGTTGAAAAATATGAAGAGACTGAAAAGGTGTTAAAAATATGAAGAGCTTCAAAGGTGTCAAAATTATGAGGACCATGAAACGCTCTGAAAAATACGAGGAGCATGAAGCGGTGTTGAAAAACATGAAGAGCCTGAAAAGGTGTGAAAAATAGGAAGAGCTTCAAAAGGCGTCAAAAATATGAGGAGCATGAAACGGTCTGAAAAATAGGAGAAGCATGAAACGGTCTGAAAAATAGGAGGAGCATGAAGCGGTTTGAAAAACATGAAGAGCCTGAAAAAGTGTGAAAAATAAGAAGAGCTTCAAAAGGTGTCAAAAATATGAGGAGAAAGAAACGGTCTGAAAATTAGGAGGAGCATGAAGCAGTGTTAAAAAATATAAAGAGCCTGAAACAGTGTGAAATATATGAAGAGCCTCAAAGGTGTCAAAAATATGAGGAGCAAGAAACGGTCTGAAAAATAGAAGGAGCTTGAAGTGGTGTTGAAAAACATGAAGAGCCTGAAAAAGTGTGAAATATATGAAGAGCCTCAAAGGTGTCAAAAATATGAGGAGCAAGAAACGGTCTGAAAAATAGAAGGAGCTTGAAGTGGTGTTGAAAAACATGAAGAGCCTGAAAAGGTGTGAAAAATATGAAGAGCTTCAAAGGTGTCAAAATTATGTGGAGCATGAAACGCTCTGAAAAAGAGGAGGAGCAGCAAGCGATGTTGAAAAACATGAAGAGCGTGAAAAGGTGTGAAAAATATGAAGAGCTTCAAAAGGTGTCACAAATATGAGGAGCATGAAAGGGTCTGAAAAATAGGAGTAGCATGAAGCGGTGTTGAAAAACATGAAGAGCCTGAAAAGGTGTGAAAAATATGAAGAGCTTCAAAAGGTGTCAAAAATATGAGGAGAATGAAACGGTCTGAAAAATAGGAGGAGCATGAAGTCGTGCTGAAAAACATGAATAGCCTGAAAAGGTGTGAAAAATATGAAGAGCTTCAAAAGGCGTCAAAAATATGAGGAGCATGAAACGGTCAGAAAAATAGGAGAAGCATGAAACGGTCTGAAAAATGGGAGGAGCATGAAGCGGTTTGAAAAACATGAAGAGCCTGAAAAAGTGTGAAAAATATGAAGAGCTTCAAAAGGTGTCAAATATATGAGGAGAATGAAACGGTCTGAAAATTAGGAGGAGCTTAAAGCGGTGTTGAAAAACCTAAAGAGCCTGAAACAGTGTGAAATATATGAAGAGCCTCAAAGGTGTCAAAAATATGAGGAGCAAGAAACGGTCTGAAAAATTGAAGGAGCTTGAAGTGGTGTTGAAATACATGAAGAGCCTGAAAAAGTGTGAAATATATGAAGAGCCTCAAAGGTGTCAAAAATATGAGGAGCAAGAAACGGTCTGAAAAATAGAAGGAGCTTGAAGTGGTGTTGAAAAACATGAAGAGCCTGAAAAGGTGTGAAAAATATGAAGAGCTTCAAAAAGGTGTCAAATATATAGAGGGTGAAACGGTGTGAAAAATATGAGGAGCAAGAAACTGTTTTCAAAAACATGAAGAGCCTCAAAAGGTGTGAAAAATATGAAGAGCTTCAAAAAGGTGTCAAATATATAGAGGGTGAAACGGTCTGAAAAATATGAGGAACAAGAAACTGTTTTCAAAAACATGAAGAGCCTCAAAAGGTGTGAACAATGTGAAGAGCTTCAAACTGTGTCAAAAATATGAGGAGCATGAAACGGTCTGAAACATATGAGGAGCATGAAGTGTTGTTGAAAAACATGAAGAGCCTGAAAAAGGTGTGAAACATATGAGGAGCATGATACGGTCTGAAAAATAGGAGGAGCATGAAGCGGTGTTGAAAAATATGAAGAGCCTGAAAACGTATGAAAAATATGAAGAGCTTCAAAAGGTGTCAAAAATATAAGGAGCATGAAACGGTCTGAAATATAGCAGGAGCATGAAAAGGTGTTAAAAAACATGAAGAGCCTGAAAAGGTGTGAAAAATATGAAGAGCTTCAAATGGTGTCAAAAATATGAGGAGAATGAAACGGTCTGATAATTAGGAGGAGCATGAAGTGGTGTTGACAAACATGAAGAGCTTGAAAAAGGTGTGAAACATATGAGTAGAATAAAACGGTCTGAAAAATAGGAGGAGCATGAAGTGGTGTAGAAAAACATGAAGACCATGAAAAGGTGTGAAAAATATGAAGAGCTACAAAAAGTGTCAAAAATATGAGGAGCTTGAAACGGTCTGAAATATAGGAGGAGCGTGAAAAGGTGTTAAAAAAATATGAAGAGCTTCAAAAGTTGTGAAACATATGAGGAGCATGAAACGGTCTGAAAAATAGGAGGAGCATGAAGCGTTGTTGAAAAACATGAAGAGCCTGAAAAGGTGTGAAAAATATGAAGTGCTTCAAAAGGTGTCAAAAACATGAGGAGCATGAAAAGCTCTGAAAAATAGGAGGAGCATGAAGCGGTGTTCAAAAAAATGAAGAGCCTGGAGAAGTGTGAAAAATATGAAGAGCTTCAAAAAGTGTCAAAAATATGAGGAGCATTCAACGGTCTGAAAAATAGGAGAAACATGAAGTGGTGTTGAAAAACATGAAGAGCCTGAAAAGGTGTGAAAAATATGAAGAGCTTCAAAGGTGTCAAAATTATGAGGAGCATGAAACGCTCTGAAAAAGAGGAGGAGCAGCAAGCGATGTTGAAAAACATGAAGAGCCTCAAAAGGTGTGAAAAATATGAAGAGCTTCAAAAAGGTGTCAAATATATAGAGGGTGAAACGGTCTGAAAAATATGAGGAGCAAGAAACTGTTTTCAAAAACATGAAGAGCCTCAAAAGGTGTGAAGAATGTGAAGAGCTTCAAACTGTGTCAAAAATATGAGGAGCATGAAACGGTCTGAAACATAGGAGGAGCATGAAGTGTTGTTGAAAAACATGAAGAGCCTGAAAAAGGTGTGAAACATATGAGGAGCATGATACGGTCTGAAAAATAGGAGGAGCATGAAGCGGTGTTGAAAAATATGAAGAGCCTGAAAACGTATGAAAAATATGAAGAGCTTCAAAAGGTGTCAAAAATATAAGGAGCATGAAACGGTCTGAAATATAGCAGGAGCATGAAAAGGTGTTAAAAAACATGAAGAGCCTGAAAAGGTGTGAAAAATATGAAGAGCTTCAAATGGTGTCAAAAATATGAGGAGAATGAAACGGTCTGATAATTAGGAGGAGCATGAAGTGGTGTTGACAAACATGAAGAGCTTGAAAAAGGTGTGAAACATATGAGTAGAATAAAACAGTCTGAAAAATAGGAGGAGCATGAAGTGGTGTAGAAAAACATGAAGACCATGAAAAGGTGTGAAAAATATGAAGAGCTACAAAAAGTGTCAAAAATATGAGGAGCTTGAAACGGTCTGAAATATAGGAGGAGCGTGAAAAGGTGTTAAAAAAATATGAAGAGCTTCAAAAGTTGTGAAACATATGAGGAGCATGAAACGGTCTGAAAAATAGGAGGAGCATGAAGCGTTGTTGAAAAACATGAAGAGCCTGAAAAGGTGTGAAAAATATGAAGTGCTTCAAAAGGTGTCAAAAACATGAGGAGCATGAAAAGCTCTGAAAAATAGGAGGAGCATGAAGCGGTGTTCAAAAAAATGAAGAGCCTGGAGAAGTGTGAAAAATATGAAGAGCTTCAAAAAGTGTCAAAAATATGAGGAGCATTCAACGGTCTGAAAAATAGGAGAAACATGAAGTGGTGTTGAAAAACATGAAGAGCCTGAAAAGGTGTGAAAAATATGAAGAGCTTCAAAGGTGTCAAAATTATGAGGAGCATGAAACGCTCTGAAAAAGAGGAGGAGCAGCAAGCGATGTTGAAAAACATGAAGAGCCTCAAAAGGTGTGAAAAATATGAAGAGCTTCAAAAAGGTGTCAAATATATAGAGGGTGAAACGGTCTGAAAAATATGAGGAGCAAGAAACTGTTTTCAAAAACATGAAGAGCCTCAAAAGGTGTGAAGAATGTGAAGAGCTTCAAACTGTGTCAAAAATATGAGGAGCATGAAACGGTCTGAAACATAGGAGGAGCATGAAGTGTTGTTGAAAAACATGAAGAGCCTGAAAAGGTGTCAAAAATATGTAGAGCTTCAAAAAGGTGTCAAATATATAGAGGGTGAAACGGTCTGAAAAATATGAGGAGCAAGAAACGGTTTTCAAAAACATGAATGGCCTCAAAAGGTGTGAACAATGTGAAGAGCTTCAAACTGTGTCAAAAATATGAGGAGCATGAAACGGTCTGAAACATAGGAGGAGCATGTAGTGATGTTGAAAAACATGAAGAGACTGAAAAAGGTGTAAAACATATGAGGAGCATGATAAGGTCTGAAAAATAGGAGGAGCATGAAGCGGTGTTGAAAAATATGAAGAGCCTGAAAACGTATGAAAAATATGAAGAGCTTCAAAAGGTGTCAAAAATATAAGGAGCATGAAACGGTCTGAAATATAGCAGGAGCATGAAAAGGTGTTAAAAAACATGAAGAGCTTGAAAAGGTGTGAAAAATATGAAAAGATTCAAATGGTGTCAAAAATATGAGGAGATGAAACGGTCTGAAAATTAGGAGGAGCATGAAGCGGTGTTGAAAACATGAAGAGCCTGAAAATGTGTGAAATATATGAAGAGCCTCAAAGGTGTCAAATTATGAGGAGCAAGAAACGGTCTAAAAAATAGGAGGAGCAAGAAGCGGTGTTCAGAATAATGAAGAGCCTGAAAAAGTGTGAAAAATATGAAGAGCTTCAAAAGTTGTCAAATACATGAGGAGCATTATACGGTCTGAAAAATAGGAGGAGCATGAAGCGGGGTTGAAAAATATGAAGAGCCTGAAAAGGTGTTAAAAATATGAAAAGCTTCAAAAGGTGTCAAAAATATAAGGAGCATGAAACGGTCTGAAATATAGGAGGAGCATGAAAAGGTGTTAAAAAACTTGAAGAGCTTCAAAAGGTTAGAAACATATGAGGAAGAGCATGTAGTGGTGTTGAAAACCGTGAAGAGCCTGAAAGTTGTGAAAAATATGAAGAGCTTTAAAAGGTGTCAAAAATATGAGGAGCATGAAACGGTCTGAAAAATAGGAGGAGCATGAAGCTGTGTAGAAAAACATGAAGAGCCTGAAAAGGTGTGAAATATATGAAGAGCTTCAAAATGTGTAAAATATGAGGAGTATGAAACGGTCTGAAAAATAGGAGTAACATGAAACACTGTTCAAAATCATGAAGAGCCTGAAAAGGTGTGAAAAACATGAAGAGCCTGAAAAGGTGTGAAAAATATGAAGAGCTTCAAAAGGTGTCAAAAATGAGATGAGCATGAAACGGTCTGAAAAATCGGAGGAGCATGAAGTGGGGTTGAAAATCATGAAGAGCCTGAAAAGGTGTGAAAAATATGAGGAGCTTCAAAAGGTGTGAAATTCATGAGGAGCATGAAATGGTCTGAAAAATAGGAGAAGAATGAAGTGGTGGGGAAAAATATGAAGAGCCTGAAAAGGTGTGAAAAATATGAAGAGCTTCAAAAGGTGTCAAAAATTAGATGAGTATGAAACGGTCTGAAAATTTGGAGGAGCAAGAAGTAGTGTTGAACAAATTGAAGAGCCTGAAAATGTGTGAAAAATATAAAGAGCTTCAAAATGTGTGAAATTCATGAGGATCATGAAACGGTCTGAAAAATAGGAGAAGCATGAAGTGGTGTGAAAAAACATGAAGTGCCTGAAAAGGTGTGAAATATATGAAGAGCTTCAAAAGGTGTCAAAAATATGAGGAGCATGAAACGGTGTGAAAATAGGAGGAGGATGAAACGGTCTGAAAATTAATAGGAGCATGAATCGATGTTGAAAACATGAAGAGCATGAAGAGGTGTGAAAAATATGAAGAGCTTCAAAAGGTGTCAAAAATATTAGGAGCAAGAAACGGTCTGAAAAATAGGAGGAGCATGAAGCGGTGTTGAAAAACATGAAGAGCCTGAAAATGTGTGAAAAATATGAAGAGCTTCAAAAGCTGTCAAAAATATGAGGCGCCTGTAACGGTCTGAAAAATAGGAGGAGCATGAAGCGGTGTTGAAAAACATGAAGAGCTTGAAATGGGGTGAAATATATTAAGAGCTTCAAAAGGTGTCAAAAATAGGAGGAGTATGAAACGGTCTGAAATCTCGGAGGAGCATGAAGTGTTATTGAAAAACATGAAGATCATGAAAAGGTGTGAAATATGAAGAGCTTCAAAAGGTGTCAAAAATGTGAGGAGCATGAAACGGTCTGAAAAATAGGAGGAGCATGAAGCCATGTTCAAAAACATGAAGAGCCTGAAAAGGTGTGAAAAATATGAAGAGCTTCAAAAGGTGTCAAATTATGAGGATAATGAAACGGTGTGAAAAACAGGAGGAGCATGAAACGGACTGAAAAATAGGAGGAGCATGAATCGGTGTTGAAAACATGAAGAGCATGAAAAGGTGTGAAAAATATGAGGAGCTTCAAAAGTGTAAAAAATAGGAGGAGCATGATACGGTTTGAAAAATAGGAGGAGCATGAAGCGGTGTTGAAAACATGAAGTGCCTGAAAAGGTGTGAAATATATGAAGAGCTTCAAAAGGTGTCAAAAATATGAGGAGCATGAAACGGTCTGAAAAATAGGAGGAGCATGAAGCCGTGTTCAAAAACATGAAGAGCCTAAAAAGGTGTGAAAAATATGAAGAGCTTCAAAAGGTGTCAAAAATATGAGGAGCATGAAACGGTGAGAAAATAGGACGAGGATGAAACGGTCTGAAAATAATAGGAGCATGAATCGATTTTGAAAACATGAAGAGCTTGAAAAGGCGTGAAAAATATGAAGAGCTTCAAAAAGCGTCAAAAATATTAGGAGCAAGAAACGGTCTGAAAAATAGGAGGAGCATGAAGCGGTGTTGATAAACATGAAGAGCCTGAAAATGTGTGAAAAATATGAAGAGCTTCAAAAGGTGTCAAAAATATGAGGCGCATGTAACGGTCTGAAAAATAGGAGGAGCAGGAAGCCGTGTTGAAAAACGTGAAGAGCCGGAAAATGTGTGAAAAATATGAAGAGCTTCAAAAGGTGTCAAGAATATGAGGTGCATGAAACGGTCTGAAAAATAGGAGGCGCAGGAAGCGGTGTTGAAATACATGAGGAGCCTGAAAAGCTGTGAAAAATATGAAGAGCTTCAAAAGTTGTCAAAAATAGGAGGAGCATGAAACGTTCTGAAAATTAGGAGAAGCATGAAACGGTGTTGAAAAACATGAAGATCATGAAAAGGTGTGAAAAATATGAAGAGCTTCAAAAGGTGTCAAAAATATGAGGAGCATGAATCGGTCTGAAAATTGGAGGAGCATGAAGAGGTTTTGAAAAACATGAAGAGCCTGAAAGGTGTGAAATATATGAACAGCTTCAAAAGGTGTCAAAAATAGGAGGAGTATGAAACGGTATGAAAACTAGGAGGAGCATGAAGCGGTGTTGAAACACATGAAGAGCATTAAAAGGTGTGAAAAAATATGAAGAGCTTCAAAAGGTGTCAAAATATGAGGAGCATGAAACGGTCTGAAAAATACGAGGAGCATGAAACGGTCTGAAAAATAGTAGGAGCATGAAGCAGTGTAGAAAAACATGAGGAGCCTGAAAAGGTGTGAAATATATGAAGAGCTTTAAAAGGTGTCAAAAATATGAGGAGCATGAAACGGTTTGAAAAATAGGAGGAGCATGAAGCAGTGTAGAAAAACATGAAGAGCCTGAAAAGTTGTGAAATATATGAAGAGCTTCAAAATGTGTCAAAATAAGAGGAGTATGAAAAGGTCTGAAAAATACGAGCAGCATGAAACACTGTTCAAAATCATGAAGAGCCTGAAAAGGTGTGAAAAACATGAAGAGCCTGAAAAGGTGTGAAAAATATGAAGAGCTTCAAAAGGTGTCAAAAATGAGATGAGCATGAAACGGTCTGAAAAATCGGAGGAGCATGAGTGGGGTTGAAAATCATGAAGAGCCTGAAAAGGTGTGTAAAATATGAAGAGCTTCAAAAGGAGTGAAATACATGAGGAGCATGAAACCGTCTGAATTATAGGAGGAGCATGAAACGGTGTTCAAAAACATGAATAGCCTGAAAAGGTGGGAAAAATATGAAGTGCTTCAAAAGGTGTGAAAAATATGAAGAGCTTCAAAAGGTGTGAAAAATATGAAGAGCTTCAAAATGTGTGAAATACATGAGGAGCATGAAACGGTCAGAAAAATAGGAGGAGCATGAAGCGGTGTTGAAAAACATGAAGAACCTGAAAATTAGTGAAAAATATGAAGAGCTTCAAAGGGTATGAAATACATGAGGAACATGAAACGGTGTGAAAAATAGGAGGAGCATGAAGCGGTGTTGAAAAACAGAAGAGACTTAAAACGTGTGAAATATATGAAGAGGCTGAAAAGGTGTGAAAAATATGAAGAGATTCAAAGGTGTCAAAAATATGAGGAGCAAGAAACGGTCTGAAAATAGGAGGAGCATGAAACGGTGTTCAAAAACATGAAGAGCCTGAAAAGGTGTGAAAAATATGAAGAGCTTCAAAAGGTGTCAAAAATATGAGGAGCAAGAAACGGTCTGAAAATAGGAGGAGCATGAAGCGGTGTTCAAAAACATGAAGAGCCTGAAAAAGTGTGAAAAATTTGAAGAGCTTCAAAAATGTGAAAAATATGAAGAGCTTCAAATGCTGTCAAAAATGAGATGAGCATGAAACGGTCTGAGAAATAGGAGAAGCATGAAGTGGTGTTGAAAAACATGAAGAGCCTGAAAAAGTGTGAAATATATGAAGAGCTTCAAAAGGCGTGAAAAATATGAAGAGCTTCAAAAGAGATCAAAAATATGAGGAGCATGAAACGGTCTGAAAAATAGGAGGAGAATTGTAGCATTGTTCAAAAACTTGAAGAGCCTGAAAAGGTGTGAAAAATATGAAGAGCTTCAAAAGGTGTCAAAAATATGAGGAGCATGAAACGGTCTGAAAAATAGGAGGAGCATTAAGCCGTGTTCAAAAACATGAAGAGCATGAAAAGGTGTGAAAAATATGAAGAGCTTCAAAAGGAGTCAAAAATATGAGGAGCATGAAACGGTGTGAAAATAGGACGAGGATGAAACGGTCTGAAAAATAATAGGAGCATGAATCGATGTTGAAAACATGAAGAGCATGAAAAGGTGTGAAAAATATGAAGAGCTTCAAAAAGTGTCAAAAATATTAGGAGCAAGAAACGGTCTGAAAAATAGGAGGAGCATGAAGCGGTGTTGATAAACATGAAGAGCCTGAAAATGTGTGAAAAATATGAAGAGCTTCAAAAGGTGTCAAAAATATGAGGCGCATGTAACGGTCTGAAAAATAGGAGGAGCATGAAGCGGTGTTGATAAACATGAAGAGCTTCAAAAGTTGTGAAAAATACGAAGAGCTTCAAAAGGTGTGAAATACATGAGGAGCATGAAACTGTCTGAAAAATAGGAGGAGCATGAAGCGCTGTTCAAAAACATGAAGAGTTTGAAAAGGTGTAAAAAATATGAAGAGCTACAAAAGGTGTGAAATACATGAGGAGCATGAAACGGTGTATAAAATAGGAGGAGCATGAAGCGGTGTTCAGAAACATGAAGAGCCTGAAAAGGTGTGAAAAATATGAAGAGCTACAAACGGTGTTAAAAATATGAGGAGAATGAAACGGTCTGAAAAATAGAAGGAGCATGAAGCGGTGTTCAAAAACATGAAGAGCTTGAAAAGGTGTGAAAAATATGAAGAGCTTCAAAAGATGTGAAATACATGAGGAGCATGAAACTGTCTGAAAAATAGGAGGAGCATGAGACGGTGTTGAAAAACGTGAAGAGCCTGAAAAGGTGTGAAAAATATGAAGAGCTTCAAAAAGTGTGAAAAATATGAGGAGCATGAAACGGTCTGAAAAAGAGAAGGAGCATGAAGCATTGATGAAAAACATGAAGAGCCTGAAAACGTGTGAAAAATATGAACAGCTTCAAAAGGTGTGAAATACATGAGGAGCATGAAACGGTCTGAAAAATAGGAGGATCATGAAGCGGTGTTGAAAAACATGAAGAGCCTGAAAAGGTGTGAAAAATTTGAAGAGCTTCAAAACCTTTCAAAAATATGAGGAGCATGAAACGGTCTGAAAAATAGGAGCAGCATGAAGCGGTGTTCAAAAATATGAAGAGCCTGAAAAGGTGTGAAAAATATGACGAGCGTCAACAGTTGTGAAAAATAGGAGGAGCATGAAGCGGTGTTGAAAAACATGAAGAGCCTGAAAACGTGTGAAAAATATGATGAGTTTCAAAAGATGTGAAAAATAAGAAGAGCTTCCAAAGGTGTCAAAAATGAGATGAGCATGAAACGGTCTGAAAAATAGGAGGAGCATGAAACGGTTTTGAAAATCACGAAGAGCCTGAAAAGGTGTGAATAATATGAAGAGCTACAAAAGGTGTCAAAAATATGAGGAGCATGAAACGATCTGATAATTAGGAGGAGCATGAAGTGGTGTTTAAAAACATGAAGAGCCTGAAAAGGTGTGAAAAATATGAAGAGCTTCAAAAAATGTGAAAAATATGAGTAGCATTATACGGTCTGAAAAGTAGGAGGAGCATGAAACGGTGTTCAAAAACATGAAGAGACTGAAAAGGTGTGAAAAATATGAAGAGCTTCAAAATCTGTCAAAAATGAGATGAGCATGAAACGGTCTGAAAAATAGGAGGAACATGAAGTGGTGTTGAAAAACATGAAGAGCCTGAAAAAGTGTGAAATATATTAAGAGCTTCAAAAGATGTGAAAAATATTAGGAGCTTCAAAAGAGGTCAAAAATATGAGGAGCATGAAACGGTCTGAAAAAGAAGAGGAGCATGAAGCGGTGCTCAAAAACATGAAGAGCCTGAAAAGGTGTGAAAAATACGAAGAGCTTCAAAAGGTGTGAAATACATGAGGAGCATGAAACTGTCTGAAAAATAGGAGGAGCATGAAGCGCTGTGCAAAAACATGAAGAGCTTGAAAAGGTGTAAAAAATATGAAGATCTACAAAAGGTGTGAAGTACAGGAGGAGCATTAAACGGTCTGAAAATAGGAGGAGAATGAAGCGGTGTTGAAAAACATGAAGAGCCTGAAAAGGTGTGAAAAATATGAAGAGCTTCAAAAGGTGTGAAGTACAGGAGGAGCATTAAACTGTCTGAAAAATAGGAGGAGCAGGAAGCGGTGTTGAAAAACATGAAGAGCCTGAAATGGTGTGAAAAATGTGAAGAGCTTCAAAAGGTGTGAAAAATAGGAGGAGCATGAAGAGGTGTTCAAATACATGAAATGCCTGAAAAGTTGTAAAAAATATGAAGAGCTTCAAAAGGTGTCAAAAATATGAGGAGCCTGAAACGGTCTGAAAAACAGGAGGAGCATGAATCGGTCTTCAAAATCATGAAGAGCCTTAAAAGGTGTGAAAAATATGAAGAGCTTCAAAAGTTGTGAAATACTTGAGGAGCATGAAACGGTCTGAAAAATAGGAGGATCATGAAGCATTGTTGAAAAACATGAACAGCTTGAAAAGGTGTGAAAAATATGAAGAGTTTCAAAAGATTTAAAATATATGAGGAGCATGAAACGGTCTGAAAAATAGAAGCAGCAAAAAACGGTGTTCAAAAACATGAAGAGCCTGAAAAGGTGTGAAAAATACGAAGAGCTTCAAAAGGTGTGAAAAATATGAAGAGCTTCAAAAGGTGTCAAAAATATGAGGAGCATGAAAAGGTCTGAAAAATACGAGGAGCATGAAGTGGTGTTGAAAATCATGAAGAGCCTGAAAAGATATGAAAAATATGAAGAGTTTCAAAAGGTGTCAAAAATATGAGGAGCATGAAACGGTCTGAAAAGCTGGAGAAGAATGAAGCGGTGTTGAAATACATGAAGAGCCTGAAAAGTTATAAAAATATGAAGAGCTTCAAAAGGTGTAAAAAATACGAAGAGCTTCAAAAGGTGTCAAAAATGAGATGAGCATGAAACGGTCTCAAAAATAGGAGGAGCATGAAGCGGTGGTGAGAAACATAAAGGGCCTGAAAATGTGTGAAAAATGTGAAGAGCTTCAAAAGGTGTGAAAAGTATGAGGAGCATGAAGCGGTGTTCAAAAACATGAAGAGCCTGAAAAGGTGTGAAATATATGAAGAGCTTCAAAAGGTGTGAAAAATATGAAGAGCTTCAAAAAGTGTCAAAAATTAGATGAGCATGAAACGGTCTGAAAAATAGGAGGAGCATGAAGTGGTGTTTTGAAAAACATGAACAGCCTGAAAAGGTGTGAAATATATGAAGAGCTTCAAAAGGTGTGAAAAATATGAAGAGCTTCTAAAGGTGTCAAAAAAATGAAGAGCATGAAATGGCCTGAAAAATAGGAGGAGCATGAAGCGGTGTTCAAAAACATGAAGAGCCTGAAAAGGTGTGAAATATATGAAGAGCTTCAAAATGTGTGAAAAATATGAAGAGCTTCAAAAGGTGTCAAAAAAATGAAGAGCATGAAACGGTCTGAAAATAGGAGGAGCATGAAACGGTGTTCAAAACATGAAGAGCCTTAAAAGGGGTGAAAAATATGAAGAACTTTAAAAGGTGTCAAGAATATGAGGAGCATGAAACGTTCTGAAAAATAGGAGGATCATGAAACGGTGTTCAAAAACATGAAGAGCCTGAAAAGGTGTGAAAAATATGAGTAGCCTCAAAATGTGTCAAAAACATGAGGAGTGTGAAACGTTGTGAAAAATAGCAGGAACATGAAGCGGTGTTCAAAAACATGAAGAGCCTGAAAACGTGTGAAAAATTTGAATAGCTTCATAAATGTCAAAAATATGAAGAGCTTCAAAAGGTGTGAAATATATGAAGAGCTTCAAAAAGTGTCAAAAATTAGATGAGCATGAAACGGTCTGAAAAATAGGAGGAGCATGAAGTGGTGTTTTGAAAAACATGAACAGCCTGAAAAGGTGTGAAATATATGAAGAGCTTCAAAAGGTGTGAAAAATATGAAGAGCTTCAAAAGGTGTCAAAAAAATGAAGAGCATGAAATGGCCTGAAAAATAGGAGGAGCATGAAGCGGTGTTCAAAAACATGAAGAGCCTGAAAAGGTGTGAAATATATGAAGAGCTTCAAAACGTGTGAAAAATATGAAGAGCTTCAAAAGGTGTCAAAAAAATGAAGAGCATGAAACGGTCTGAAAATAGGAGGAGCATGAAACGGTGTTCAAAACATGAAGAGCCTTAAAAGGTGTGAAAAATATGAAGAACTTTAAAAGGTGTCAAGAATATGAGGAGCATGAAACGTTCTGAAAAATAGGAGGATCATGAAACGGTGTTCAAAAACATGAAAAGCCTGAAAAGGTGTGAAAAATATGAGTAGCCTCAAAACGTGTCAAAAATATGAGGAGTGTGAAACGTTGTGAAAAATAGCAGGAGCATGAAGCGGTGTTCAAAAACATGAAGAGCCTGAAAACGTGTGAAAAATTTGAATAGCTTCATAAATGTGAAAAATATGAAGAGCTTCAAAAGGTGTGAAATATATGAAGAGCTTCAAAAGGTGTCAAAAATTAGATGAGCATGAAACGGTCTAAAAAATAGGAGGAACATGAAGTGGTGTTGAGAAACATGAAGAGCCTGAAAATGTGTGAAATATATGAAGATCTTCAAAAGGTGTGAAAAATATGAAGTGCTTCTAAAGGTGTCAAAAATATGAAGAGCATGAAACGGTCGCAAAAATAGGAGGAACTTGAATTGGTGTTCGAAAACATGAAGAGTCTGAAAAGGGGTGAAATATAAGAAGAGCTTCAAAGGGTGTCAAAATTATGAGGAGCATGAAACGGTCTGAAAAATAAGAGGATCATGAAACAGTGTTGAAAACCATGAAGAGCCTGAAAAGGTGTGAAAAATATGAAGAGCTTCAAAACGTGTCAAAAATATGAGGAGCATGAAACTGTCTGAAAAATAGGAGGAGCATGATGCGGTGTTGAAAAATAAAAGAGCCTGAAAACTTGTGAAAAATATGAAAATCTTCAAAAGGTATGAAAAATATGAAGAGCTTCAAAAGGTGTCAAAAATGAGATGACCATGAAACGGTCTGAAAAATAGAAGGAGCATGAAGTTATTTCCAAAAAAATGAAGAGCCTGAAAAGGTGTGAAGTATATGAAGATTTCAAAAGGTGTCAAAAATATGAGGAGCATGAAACGGTCTGAAAAATAGGAGGAGCATGAAGTCATGTTGAAAAACATGAAGAGCCTGAAAATGTGTGAAAAATACGAAGAGCTTCAAAAGGTGTCACAAATAAGAGGAGCATGAAACGGTCTGAAATATATGAGGAGCATGAAGCGGTGTTCAAAAACATGAAGAGCCTGAAAAGGTGTGAAAAATTTGAAGAGCTTCAACAGATGTGAAAAATAGGAGGAGCATGAAGCGGTGTTAAAAAACATGAAGAGCCTGAAAACGTGTCAAAAATATGAAGAGCTTCAAAAGGTGTGAAAAATATGAAGAGCTTCAAAAATTGTCAAAAATGAGATGAGCATGAAGCGGTCTGAAAAATGGTGGAGCATGAAGTGTTGTTGAAAAACATGAAGAGCCTGAAAAGATGTGAAAAATATGAAGAGCTTCAAAAGTTGTGAAGTACAGGAGGAGCATTAAAAGGTCTGAAAATAGGAGGTGCATGAAGCGGTATTGAAAAACATGAAGAGCCTGAAAAGGTGTGAAAAATATGAAGAGCTTCAAAAGGTGTGAGTACAGGAGGAGCATTAAACGGTCTGAAAAATAGGAGGAGCATGAAGCGGTGTTGAAAAACATGAAGAGCCTGAAATGGTGTGAAAAATGTGAAGAGCTTCAAAAGGTGTGAAAAATAGGAGGAGCATGAAGAGGTGTTCAAAAACATGAAATGCCTGAAAAGTTGTAAAAAATATGAAGAGCTTCAAAAGGTGTCAAAAATATGAGGAGCCTGAAACGGTCTGAAAAACAGGAGGAGCATGAATCGGTCTTCAAAAACATGAAGAGCCTGAAAAGGTGTGAAAAATATGAAGAGCTTCAAAAGTTTTAAAAATTTGAGGAGCATGAAACGGTCTGAAAAATAGAAGGAACATGAAGCAGTGTTCAAAAACATGAAGAGCCTGAAAAGATGTGGAAAATATGAAGAGCTTCAAAAGGTGTTAAAATTAAGAGGAGCATGAAATGGTCTGAAAAACAGGAGAAGCATGAGCGGTGTTGAAAAACATGAAGAGCCTGAAAAGGTGTGAAAAATATGAAGAGCTTTAAAAGGTGTGAAATACTTGAGGAGCATGAAACGGTCTGAAAAATAGGAGGATCAGGAAGCATTGTTGAAAAACATGAACAGCATGAAAAGGTGTGAAAAATATGAAAAGTTCAAAAGGTTTAAAATATATGAGGAGCATGAAAAGGTCTGAAAAATAGAAGCAGCATAAAACGGTGTTCAAAAATATGAAGAGCCTGAAAAGGTGTGAAAAATACGAAGAGCTTCAAAAGGTGTGAAAAATATGAAGAGCTTCAAAAGGTGTCAAAAATACGAGGAGCATGAAAAGGTCTGAAAAATACTAGGAGCATGAAGTGGTGTTGAAAATCATGAAGAGCCTGAAAAGATGTGAAAAGTATGAAGAGCTTCAAAAGGTGTCAAAAATATGAGGAGCATGAAACGGTCTGAAAAACAGGAGAAGCATGAAGCGGTGTTGAAAAACATGAAGAGCCTGAAAAGGTATAAAAATATGAAGAGCTTCAAAAGGTGTAAAAAATACGAAGAGCTTCACAAGGTGTCAAAAATGAGATGAGCATGAAAAGTTCTGAAAAATAGGAGGAGCATGAAGCGGTGGTGAAAAACATAAAGAGCCTGAAAATGTGTGAAAAATATGAAGAGCTTCAAAAGGTGTGAAAAATATGAGGAGCATGAAGCGGTGTTCAAAAACATGAAGAGCCTGAAAATGTGTGAAAAATATGAAGAGACTGAAAACGTGTCAAAAATATGAGGAGCATGAAACGGTCTGAAAAATACGATGAGCATGATAAGGTGTTGAAAAACATGAAGAGCCTGAAAACGTGTGAAAATATGAAGAGCTTCAAAAGGTGTCAAAAATATGAGGGACATGAACGGTCTTAAAAACAGGAGGAGGATGAAGTGGTGTTGAAAAACATGAAGAGCCTGAAAAGGTGTGAAACTATGAAAAGCTTCAAAAGGTGTCAAGAATATGAGGAGCATGAAACGGTCTGAAAAATAGGAGGAAAATGAAGCGGTGTTCAATTACATGAAGAGCATGAAAAGGTGTGAAAAATATGAAGAGCTACAAAAGGTGTCAAAAATGAAATGAGCATGAAACGGTCTGAAAAATAGGAGGAGCATGAAGTGGTGTTGAAAAAAAAGAAGAGCCTGAAAAGGTGTGAAATATATGAAGAGCTTCAAAAGGTGTCAAAAATATGAGGAGCATGAAACGGTCTGAAAAATAGGAGGAGCATGAAGCGTTGATGAAAAACATGTAGGGCATGAAAACGTGTGAAAAATATGAAGAGCTTCAAAAGGTGTGAAAAATATAAACAGCTTCGAAAGGTGTCAAAAATGAGATGAGCATGAAACGGTCTGAAAAATAGTAGGAGCATGAATTGGTGTTGAAATACATGAAGAGCCTGAAAAGGTATGAAAAATATGAAGAGCTTCAAAACGTGTGAAATATATGAGGAGCATGATGCGGTCTGAAAAATAGGAGGAACATGAAGCGGTGTTCAAAACCGTGAAGAGCCTGAAAAGTTGTGAAAAATATGAAAAGCTTTCAAAGCTGTCAAAAATGAGATCAGCATGAAACGGTATGAAAAACAGGAGGATCATGAAGCGGTGTTGAAAAACATGAAGAGCCTGAAAAGGTGTGAGAAATATGAAGAGCTTAAAAAGGTGTCAAAAATATGAGGAGCATGAAACGGAATGAAAAATAGGAGGAGCATGAAGCGGTGTTGAAAAACTAGAAGAGCCTGAAAATGTGTGAAAAATATGAAAAGCGTCAAAAGGTGTCAAGAATATGAGGAGCATGAAACGGAATGAAAAATAGGGGGAGCATGAAGCGGTGTTGAAAAACATGAAGAACCTGAAAACGTGTGAAACATATGAAGAGCTTAAAAAATTGTGAAAATATGAAGAGCTTCAAAAGGTGTCAAATATATGAGGAGCATGAAACGGTCTGAAAAATAGGAGGATCAGAAAGTGGTGTTGAAAAACCTGAAGAGCCTGAAAATGGTGTGAAAAATATCAAAGGCTTCAAAAGGTGTCAAAAATGAGATGTGCATGAAACGGTCTGAAAAATATGCGGAGTATGAAGCGGTGTTCAAAAACATGAAGAGCGTGAAAAGGTGTGAAAAATATGAAGAGCTTCAAAAGGTGTCAAACATAAGAGGAGCATGAAACGGTCTGAAAAATAGGAGGAGCATGAAACGGTGTTAAAAAACATGAAGAGCCTGAAAATGGTGTGAAAAATATGAAGAGCTTCAAAAGGTGTGAAAAATATGAAGAGCTTCAAAAGGTGTCAAAAATATGAGGAACATGAAACGGTCTGAAAAATTGGAGGAGCATGAAGCCGTGTTCAAAAACATGAACAGCCTGAAATTATGTGAAAAATATGAAGAGCCTGAAAAGGTGTGAAAAATATGAGGATCTTTAAAAGGTGTCAAATAGATGAGGAGCATGAAACGGTCTGAAAAATAGGAGGATCAGAAAGCGGTGTTGAAAAACATGAAGAGCCTGAAAATGGTGTGAAAAATGTCAAAGGCTTCAAAAGGTGTCAAAAATGAGATGTGCATGAAACGGTCACAAAAATAGGAGGAGCATGAAACGGTGTTCAAAGACATGAAGAGCCTGAAAAGGTGTGAAAAATATGAAGAGCCTCAAAAAATGTCAAAAATATGAGGAATATGAAACGGTCTGAAAAATAGGAGGATCATAAAGCGGTGTTGAAAAACATGAAGAGCCTGAAAATGGTGTGAAAAATATGAAGAGCTTCAAAAGGAGTCAAAAATGAAATGTGCATGAAACGGTCTGAAAAATATGAGGAGCATGAAGTCGTTGTGAAAAACATGAAAAGCCTGAAAATGTGTGCAATATACGAAGAGCTTCAAAAGGTGTGAAATACATGAGGAGCATGAAATGGTCTGAGAAATAGGAGGAGCATGAAGCGGTGTTCAAAAACATGTAGAGACTGAAAAGGTGTGAAAAATATGAAGAGCTTCAAAAGGAGTGAAAAATAGGAGGAGCATGAAACGGTCTGAAAAATAGGAAGAGCATGAACCGGTGTTCAAATACATGAAAAGCGTGAAAAGGTGTGAAAAATATGAAGAGCTTCAAAATATGAAAAACATGAAGAGCTTCAAAAGGTGTGAAAAATATGAAGAGCTTCAAAAGGTGTCAAAAATATGAGGAGCATGAAACGGTCTAAAAAATCGGAGGAGCATGAAATGGTGTTCAAATACATGAAGAGACTGAAAAGGTGTGAAAAACAGGAAGAGCTTCAAATGGTGTGAAATACATGAGGAGCATGAAACGGTCTGAAAAATAGGAGGAGCATGAAGCGCTGTTCAACAACATGAAGAGCCTAAAAGGTGTGAAAAGTATGAAGAGATTCAAAAGGTGTCAAAAATATGAGGAGCATGAAACGGTCTGAACATACGAGGAGCATGAAGCGGTGATGAAAAACATGGAGAGCCTGAAAAGGTGTGAAAAATATGAAGAGCTTCAAAAGGTTTCAAAATGTGTGGAGCATGAAACGGTCTGAAAAATAGGAGGAGCATGAATTGGTGTTGAAAAACATGAAGATCCTGAAAAGGTGTGAGAAATATGAAGAGTTTCAAAAGGTGTCAAAAATATGAGGAGCCTGAAACGGTCTGAAAAATAAGAGGAGCATGAAGCGGTGTTCAAAAACATGAAGAGCCTGAAAAGGTGTGAAATATATGAAGAGCTTGAAAACGTGTGAAATATATGAAGAGCTTCAAAAGGTGTTAAAAATGAGATGAACATGAAACCGTCTGAAAAATATGAGGAGCATGAAACGGTGATCAAAAACATGAAGAGCCTGAAAAGCTGTGAAAAATATGAAGAGCTTCAAAAGGTGTGAAAAATATGAGGAGCATGATACAGTTTGAAAAATAGGAGGTGCATGAAGCCGTGTTGAAAAACATGAATAGTCTGAAAACGTGTGAAAATATGAAGAGCTTCAAAAGGTGTCAAAAAAGAGATGAGCATGAAACGGTCTGAAAAATAGGAGGAGCATGAAGTGGTGTTGAAAAACATGAAGAGCCTGAAATGGTGTGAAATATATGAAGACCTTCAAAACGTGTGAAAAATATGAGGAGCTTCAAAAAGTGTCAAAATTATGAGGAGCATGAAACGGTCTGAAAAATAGGAGGAGCATGAAGCGGTGTTGAAAAATAAGAGGAGCATGAAGAGGTGTTGAAAAAAATTAAGAGCCTGAAAAGGTGTGAAAAATATGAAGAGCTTCAAAAGGTGTCAAAAATATGAGGAGCCTGAAACGGTCTGAAAAATAGGAGGGGCATGAAGCGATGTTGAAAAACATGCAGAGCCTGAAAATGTGTGAAAAATATGAAGATCTTCTAAAGGTGTCAAATATATGAGGACAATGAAACGGCCTGAAAAATTGGAGGAGCATGAAGTGGTGTTGAAAAACATGAAGAGCCTGAAAAGGTGAGAAAAATATAAAGAGCTTCAAAAGGTGTCAAAATTATGAGGAGCATGAAACGGTCTGAAAAATAGGAGGAGCATGAAATGGTGTTGAAAAACATGAAGATCCTGAAATGGTGTGAAATATATGAAGACCTTCAAAATGTGTGAAACATATGAGGAGCTTCAAAAAGTGTCAAAAATATGAGGAGCATGAAACGGTCTGAAAAATAGGAGGAGCATGAAGGGGTGTTGAAAAAATGAAGAGCCTGAAAAGGTGTGAAAAATATGAAAAGCTTAAAAACGTGTCAAATATATGAGGAGCATGAAACGGTATGAAAAATACGAGGAGCATGAAGCGGTGTTGAAAAACGTGAAGAGCCTGAAATGGTGTGAAATATATGAAGAGCTTCAAAACGTGTCAAAAATAAATGAGCAGGAAATGGTCTGAATATTAGGAGAGCATGAAGTGGTGTTAAAACATGAAGAGCCTGAAAAGGTGTGAAACATATGAAGAGCGTCAAAAGGTATCAAAAATATGAGGAGAATGAAACGGTCTGAAAAATAGGAGGAGCATGAAACGGTGATCAAAAACATGAATACCTGAAAAGTTGTGAAAAATATGAAGAGCTTCAAAAGGTGTGAAATACATGAGGAGCATAAAACGGTCTGAAAAATAGGAGAAGCATGAAGTGGTGTGAAAAAACATGAAGAGCCTGAAAATGTGTGAAAAATATGAAGAGCTTCAAAAGGTGTGAAATACATGAGGAGCATGAAACTCTCTGAAAAATAGGAGGAACATGAAGTGGTGTTCAAAAACATGATGAGCCTGAAAAAGTGTGGAAAATATGAAGAGCTTCAAAAGTTGTCAAAATTAAGAGGAGCATGAAATGGTCTGAAAAATAGGAGGAGCATGAAGTGATGTTGAAAAACATGAAGAGCCTGAAATGGTGTGAAAAATATGAAGAGATTCAAAAGCTGTGAAATACATGTGGAGCAGAAAACGGTCTCAAAATAGGAGGAGCATGAAGCGGTGTTCAAAAACATGAAGAGCCTGAAAAGGTGTGAAAAATATGAAGAGCTTCAAAAGCTGTCAAGTATATGAGTAGCATGAAACGGTATGAAATCTAGCAGGAGCATGAAACGGTGTTGAAAAACTTGAAGAGCCTGAAAAGGTGTGGAAAATAAGAGGAGCTTCAAAAGGTGTCAAAAATATGTGCTGCGTGAAACGGTCTGAAAAATGGGAGGAGCATGAAGCGGTGTTCTAAAACATGAAGAGCCTGAAAAGGTGTGAAAAATATGAACAGCTTCAAAAGGTGTGAAAAATATAAGGAGCATGAAACGGTCTGAAAAATAGGAGGAGCATGAAGCGGTTTTCAAAAACATGAAGAGCCTGAAAAGGTGTGAAAAACATGAAGAGGCTGAAAAGGTGTGAAAAATATGAAGAGTCTAAAGGTGTCAAAAATATGAGGAGCATGAAACGGTCTGAAAAATAGAAGCAGAATTAAACGGTGTTGAAAAACATGAAGAGCCTGAAAACGTGTGAAAAATATGAAGAGCTTCAAAAGGTGTGAAAAATATGAGGAGCATGAAACGGTCTGAAAAATAGAAGCAGCATGAAATGATGTTGAAAAACATGAAGAACCTGAAAACGTGTGAAATATATGAAGAGCTTCAAAAGGTGGGAAAAATATGAAGAACTTTAAAAGGTGTCAAAAATGAGATGAGCATGAAACGGTCTGAAAAATAGGAGGAGCATGAAGTGGTGTGGAAAAACATGAAGTGCTTGAAAAGGTGTGAAAAATATGAAGAGTTTCTAAAGGTGTCAAAAATATGAGGAGCATTAAACGGTCAGAAAAATAGGAGGATCATGAAATGGCGTTCAAAAACATGAAGAGCCTGAAAACGTGTGAAAAATATGAAGAGCTTCAAAACGTGTCAAAAATATGAGGAGCAGGAAACGGTCTGAAAAATAGGAGGAGCATGAAGCGGTGTTGAAAAACATGAAGAGCCTGAAAAGGTGTGGAAAATATGAAGCGCTTCAAAAGGTGAGAAAAATATGAGGTGCAAGAAACGGTCTGAAAAATAGGAGGAGCATGAAGCGGTGTTGAAAAACAAGAAGAGCCTGAAAACGTGTGAAAAATATGAAGAGCATCAAAAGGTGTGAAAAATATGAGGAGCAGGAACGGTCTAAAAAATAGAAGCGGCATGAAATGGTGTTCAAAAACATGAAGAGACTGAAAAGATGTGAAAATTATGAAGAGCTTCAAAAGGTGTGAAATACATGAGGCGCATGAAACGGTCTGAAAAATAGGAGAAGCATGAAGTGGTGTTGAAACACATGAAGAGCCTGAAAAGGTGTGAAAAATATGAAGAGCTTCAAAATGTGTCAAACATATGAAGAACATGAAAAGGTCTGAAAAATAGGAGGATCATGAAGCAGTGTTCAAAAACATGAAGAGCCTGAAAATGTGTGAAAAATATAAAGAGCTTCAAAATGTGTCAAATATATGAGGAGCATGAAACGGTCTGAAAAATAGGAGGAGCATGAAACGGTGATTAAAAACATGAAGAGCCTGAAAAGGTGTGAAAAATATGAAGAGCTTCAAAAGCTGTGAAATACATGAGGAGCATGAAACAGGCCGAAAAATACGAGAAGCATGAAGTGATGTGGAAAAACATGAAGAGCCTAAAAAGTTGTGAGAAATATGAAGAGCTTCAAAAGATGTGAAATACATGAGGAGCATGAAACTCTCTTAAAAATATGAGGAGCATGAAGCGGTGTTCAAAAATATGAAAAGCCTAAAAAGTTGTGAGAAATATGAAGAGCTTCAAAAGGTGTCAAAAATGAGATGAGCATGAAACGGTCTGAAAAATATGTGGAGCATGAAGCCGTGTTGAGAAACATGAAGAGCCTAAAAAGTTGAGAAAAATCTGAAAAGCTTCAAAAGGTGTCAAAAATGAGATGAGCATGAAACAGTCTGAAAAATAGGAGGATCATGTAACGGTGTTGAAAAACATGAAGAGCCTGAAAAGGTGTGAAAAATATGAGGAGCTTCAAAAGGTGTGAAAAATATGAGGAGCATGAAACAGTCTGAAAAATAGGAGTAGCATGAAGCTGTGTTCAAAAACATGAAGAGCCTGAAAAGGTGTGAAAAATATGAGGAGCTTCAAAAGGTGTGAAAAATATGAGGAGCATGAAACGGTCTGAAAAAGAGAAGCAGCATGAAACGGTGTTGAAAAACATGAAGAGCCTGAAAAGGTGTGAAAAATATGAAGAGCTGTAAAAGGTGTCAAAAATATGAAGAGCATGAAACGGTCTTAAAAATAGGAGGATCTTGAAGCGGTGTTCAAAATCATGAAGAGACTGAAAACTTGTGAAAAATATGAAGAGCTGCAAAAGGTGTCAAAAATATGAGGAGCATGAAACGGTCTGATAAATAGGAGCATGAAACGGTGATAAAAAACATGAAGAGCCTGAAAAGGTGTGAAAAATATGAAGAGCTTCAAAAGGTGTGAAATTCATGAGGAGCATGAAATGATCTGAAAAATAGGAGAAGTATGAAGTGGTGGGGAAAAACATGAAGAGCCTGAAAAGGTGTGAAAAATATGAAGAGCTTCAAGAGGTGTCAAATATATGAAGAGCATGAAACGGTCTCAAAAATAGCAGGAGCATGAAGCGGTGTTGAAAAACATGAAGAGTCTGAAAACCTGTGAAAATATGAAGAACTTCAAAAATATGAAAGATATGAAGAGCTTCAAAAGGTGTCAAAAATGAGATGTGCATGAAACGGTCTGAAAAATAGGAGGAGCATGAAGTGGTGTTGAAAACCATGAAGTGCTTGAAAAGGTGTGAAAAATATGAAGAGTTTCTAAAGGTGTCAAAAATATGAGGAGCATTAAACGGTCAGAAAAATAGGAGGATCATGAAATGGTGTTCAAAAACATGAAGAGCCTGAAAAGGTGTGAAAAATATGAAGAGCCTGAAAACGTGTGAAAAATATGAAGAGCTTCAAAACGTGTCAAAAATATGAGGAGCATGAAACGGTCTGAAAAATAGGAGGAGCATGAAGCGGTGTTGAAAAACATGAAGAGCCTGAAAAGGTGTGGAAAATATGAAGCGCTTCAAAAGGTGAGAAAAATATGAGGTGCAAGAAACGGTCTGAAAAATAGGAGGAGCATGAAGCGGTGTTGAAAAACAAGAAGAGCCTGAAAACGTGTGAAAAATATGAAGAGCATCAAAAGGAGTGAAAAATATGAGGAGCAGGAAACGGTCTAAAAAATAGAAGCGGCATGAAATGGTGTTCAAAAACATGAAGAGACTGAAAAGATGTGAAAATTATGAAGAGCTTCAAAAGGTGAGAAAAATATGAGGAGCATGAAACGGTCTGAAAAATAGGAGAAGCATGAAACGGTGATAAAAAACATGAAGAGCCTGAAAAGGTGTGAAAAATATGAAGAGCTTCGAAAGGTGTGAAATTCATGAGGAGCATGAAATGGTCTGAAAAATAGGAGAAGAATGAAGTGGTGGGGAAAAACATGAAGAGCCTGAAAAGGTGTGAAAAATATGAAGAGCTTCAAGAGGTGTCAAATATATGATGAGCATGAAACGGTCTGAAAAATAGGAGGATCATGAAGCGGTGATCAAAAACATGAAGAGCCTAAAAATGTGTGAAAATTATAAAGAGCTTCAAAATGTGTGAAATTCATGAGGAGCATTAAACGGACTGAAAAATAGGAGAAGCATGAAGTGGTGTGGAAAAACATGAAGAGCCTGAAAAGGTGTGAAAAATATGAAGAGCTTCAAAAGGTGTCAAAAATATGAAGAGCATGAAACGGTCTGAAAAATAGGAGGATCATGAAGCAGTGTTCAAAAATATGAAGAGCCTGAAAAGGTGTGAAAAATATGAAGAACTGCAAAAGGTGTCAAAAATATGAGGAGCATGAAACGGTCTGGAAAATAGGAGGAGCATGAAGCGGTGTTCAAAAACATGAGGAGCCTGAAAAGTTGTGAAAAATATGAAGAGCTTCAAAAGGTGTGAAATATATGAGGAGCATGAAACGGTCTGAAATTGGAGGAGCATGAAGCGGTGTTCAAAAACATGAAGAGCCTGAAAACGTGTGAAAAATATGAAGAGCTTCAAAAGGTGTGAAATACATGAGGAGCATTAAACGGACTGAAAAATAGGAGGAGCATGAAACGGTGTTCAAAAACAGGAAGATACTGAAAAGTTGTGAAAAATATGAAGAGCTTCAAAAGGTGTCAAAAATATGAGGAGCATGAAACGGTCTGAAAAATAGGAGGAGCATGAAGCGGTGTTGAAAAACAAAAAGAGCCTGAAAACGTGTGAAAAATATGAAGAGCCTGAAAAGGTGTGAAAAATATGAAGAGCTTCAAAAGGTGTAAAAAATGAGATGAGCATGAAACCGTCTGAAAAATAGGAGGAGCATGAAGTGTTGTTGAAAAAAATGAAGAGACTGAAAAGGTGTGAAACATATGAAGAGCTTCAAAAGGTGTCAAAATTATGAGGAGCATGAAACGGCCTGAAAAATTGGAGGAGCATGAAGCGGTGTTCAAAAACATGAAGAGCCTGAAAAGGTGTGAAAAATATGAGGAGCTTCAAAAGGTGTGAAAAATATGAGGAGCATGAAACGGTCTGAAAAAGAGAAGCAGCATGAAGCGGTGTTGAAAAACATGAAGAGCCTGAAAAGGTGTGAAAAATATGAAGAGCTGCAAAAGGTGTCAAAAATATGAAGAGCATGAAACGGTCTTAAAAATAGGAGGATCATGAAGCGGTGTTCAAAATCATGAAGAGACTGAAAACTTGTGAAAAATATGAAGAGCTGCAAAAGGTGTCAAAAATATGAGGAGCATGAAACGGTCTGAAAAATAGGAGCATGAAACGGTGATAAAAAACATGAAGAGCCTGAAAAGGTGTGAAAAATATGAAGAGCTTCAAAAGGTGTGAAATTCATGAGGAGCATGAAATGGTCTGAAAAATAGGAGAAGAATGAAGTGGTGGGGAAAAACATGAAGAGCCTGAAAAGGTGTGAAAAATATGAAGAGCTTCAAGAGGTGTCAAATATATGAAGAGCATGAAACGGTCTGAAAAATAGGAGGATCATGAAGCGGTGATCAAAAACATGAAGAGCCTGAAAATATGTGAAAAATATAAAGAGCTTCAAAATGTGTGAAATTCATGAGGATCATGAAACGGTCTGAAAAACAGGAGAAGCATGAAGTGGTGTGGAAAAACATGAAGAGCCTGAAAAGATGTGAAAAATATGAAGAGCTTCAAAATGTGTCAAAACTATGAGGAGTATGAAACGGTCTGAAAAATAGGAGCAGCATGAAACGGTGTTCAAAAACATGAAGAGCCTGAAAAGGTGTGAAAAATATGAAGAGCTTCAAAAGGTGTGAAATACATGAGGAGGATGAAACCGTCTGAAAAATAGGAGGAGCATGAAGCGTTGTTCAAATATATGAAGAGCCTGAAAAGGTGTGAAATATATGAAGAGATTCAAAACGTGTCAAAAATATGAGGAGCATGAAACGGTCTGAAAAAAAGGAGGAGCAGGAAACCGTGTTCAAAAACATGAAGAGCCTGAAAAGGTGTGAAAAATATGAAGAGCTTCAAAAAGTGTTAAAAATAGGAGGAGCATGAAGCGGTGTTGAAAAACATGAAGAGGCTGAAAATGTGTGTAAAATATGAAGAGCTTCAAAACGTGACAAAAATATTAGGAGCATGAAACAGTCTGAAATATAGGTGGATCAAGAAGCGGTGTTGAAAACATGAAGAGCCTGAAAAGGTGTGAAAAATATGAAGTGCTTCAAAAGGTGTCAAAAATATGAGGAGCTTGAATCGGTCTGAAAAATAGGAGGAGCATGAAGTGGTGTTGAAAAACATGAAGAGCCTGAAAAGGTGTGAAATATATGAAGAGCCTCAAAACGTGTCAAATATAAGAGGAGCATGAAACGGTCTGAACAATAGGAGGAGCATGAAGCGGTGTTGAAAAACATGAAGAGCCTGAAAATGTGTGAAAAATTTTAAGAGCTTCAAAAGGTGTGAAAAATATGAGGAGCATGAAACGGTCTGAAAAATAGGAGGATCATGAAGCCGTGTTGAAAAACATGAAGAGCCTGAAAGGGTGTAACAAATATGAAGAGTTTCAGAAGGTGTCAAAAATGAGAAGAGCATGAAACGGTCTGAAAAATAGGAGGAGCATGAAGTGGTGTTGAAAAACATGAAGAGCCTGAAAAAGTGTGAAATATATGAAGAGCTTCAAAAGGTGTGAAGTACATGAGGAGAATGAAACCGTCCGAAAAATAGGAGGAGCATGAAGCGGTGTTCCAATACATGAAGAGCCTGAAAAGCTGTGAAATATATGAAGAGATTCAAAAGCTGTCAAAAATATGAGGAGCATGAAACGGTCTGAAAAAAAGGAGGAGCAGGAAACCGTGTTCAAGAACATGAAGAGCCTGAAAAGGTGTGAAAAATTTGAGGTGCTTCAAAAGGTGTGAAAATTCGGAGGAGCATGTAGCGATGTTCAAATACATGAAGAGCCTGAAAATGTGTATAAAATATGAAGAGCTTCAAAACGTGACAAAAATATGAGGAGCATGAAACGATCTGAAAAATAGGAGGATCAAGAAGCGGTGTTGAAAAACATGAAGATCTGAAAACTTGTGAAAAACATGAAGAGCCTGAAAATGTGTGAAAAATATGAAGAGCTTCAAAATGTGTCAAAAATATGAGGAGCATGAAACGGTCTGAAATATAGGAGGAGCATGAAGCGGTGTTGAAAAACCTGAAGAGACTGAAAACGTGTGAAATACATGAAGAGCTTCAAAAGGTGTGAAAAATATGAAGAGCTTCAAAAGGTGTCAAAAATATGAGGAGCATGAAACGGTCTGAAAAATAGGAGGAGCATGAAACGGTGTTCACAAACATGAAGCGGCTGAAAAGGTGTGAAAGATATGAAGAGCCTCAAAATGTGTGAAATACATGAGGACCATGAAACGGTCTGAAAAAAAGGAGGAGCATGAAGCGGTGTTGAAAAACATGAAGAGCCTGAAAATGTGTGAAATATATGAAGAGCTTCAAAAAGTGTGAAAAATATGAAGAGCTTCAAAAGGTGTGAAATACATGAGGAGCATGAAACGGTCTGAAAAATAGGAGGAGCATGAAGTGGTGTTGAAAAACATGAAGAGCCTGAAAATGTGTGAAAAATATGAAGAGCTTCAAAAGGTGTGAAAAATATGAGGAGCATGAAACGGTCTGAAAAATAGGAGTAGCATGAAGCCGTGTTGAAAAACATGAAGAGCCTGAAAGGGTGTAACAAATATGAAGAGCTTCAGAAGGTGTCAAAAATGAGATGAGCATGAAACGGTTTGAAAAATAGGAGGAGCATGAAGTGGTGTTGAAAAACATGAAGAGCCTGAAAAAGTGTGAAATATATGAAGGCTTCAAATGGTGTGAAGTACATGAGGAGAATGAAACAGTCCGAAAAATAGGAGGAGCATGAAGTGGTGTTCCAATATATGAAGAGCCTGAAAAGGTGTGAAATATATGAAGAGATTCAAAAGGTGTCAAAAATATGAGGAGCATGAAACGGTCTGAAAAAAAGGAGGAGCAGGAAACCGTGTTCAAGAACATGAAGAGCCTGAAAAGGTGTGAAAAATTTGAGGTGCTTCAAAAGGTGTGAAAATTAGGAGGAGCATGAAACGGTCTGAAAAATAGGAGGATCAAGAAGCGGTGTTGAAAAACATGAAGATCTGAAAACTTGTGAAAAATATAAAGAGCTTCAAAAGGTGTGAAAAATATGAAGAGCTTCAAAAGGTTTCAAAAATGAGATGAGCATGAAACGGTCTGAAAAATATGTGGAGCATAAAGTGGTGTTGAAAAACATGAAGCCTCAAAAGGTGTGAAATACTTGAGGAGCATGAATCGGTCTGAAAAATTGGAGGAGCATGAAGCGGTGTTGAAAAACATGAAGAGCCTGAAAATGTGAGAAAAATATGAAGAGCTACAAAAGGTGTGAATAACAGGAGGAGCATTAATCGGTCTGAAAAATAGGAGTAGCATGAAGCGGTGTTGAAAAACATGAAGAGCCTGAAAAGGAGTGAAAAATATGAAGAGCTTCAAATGGTGTGAAAAATACGAGAAGCATGAAGAGGTGTTCAAAAACATGAAAAGCCTGAAATGTTGTAAAAAATATGAAAAGCTTCAAAAGGTGTCAAAAATATGAGGAGCATGAAACGGTCTGAAAAACCAGAGGAGCATGAAGCGGTGTTCAAAAACATGAAGAGCCTGAAAAGGTGTGAAAAATTTGAAGAGCTTCAAAAATGTGAAATATATGAAGAGCTTCAAAAGGTGTGAAATATATGAAGAGCTTCAAAAGGTGTCAAAAATTAGATGAGCAAGAAACGGTCTGAAAAAATAGGAGGAGCATGAAGTGGTGTTGAAAAACATGAAGAGCCTGAAAATGTGTGAAATATATGAAGAGCTTCAAAAGGTGTGAAAAATATGAAGAGCTTCAAAAGGTGTCAAAAATATGAAGAGCATTAAACGGTCGCAAAAATAGGAGGAACTTGAAGTGGTGTTCGAACACATGAAGTGTCTGAAAAGGTGTGAAATATAAGAAGAGTTTCAAATGGTGTCAAAATTATGAGGTGCATGAAACGGTCTGAAAAATAGGAGGATCATGAAACAGTGTTGAAAAACATGAAGAGCCTGAAAAGGTGTGAAAAATATGAAGAGCTTCAAAACGTGTCAAAAATATGAGGAGAATGAAACTGTCTGAAAAATAGGAGAAGCATGATGCGGTGTTGAAAAATATGAAGAGCCTGAAAACGTGTGAAAAATATGAAGATCTTCAAAAGGAATGAAAAATATGAGGAGCTTCAAAAGGTGTCAAAAATGAGCTGACCATGAAACGGTCTGAGAAATAGAAGGAGCATGAAGTCCTTTTCAAAAAAATGAAGAATCTGAAAAGGTGTGAAGTATATGAAGATTTCAAAAGGTGTCAAAAATATGAGGAGCATGAAACGGTCTGAAAAATAGGAGGAGCATGAAGTCATGATGAAAAACATGAAGAGCGTGAAAATGTGTGAAAAATACGAAGAGCTTCAAAAGGTGTCACAAATATGAGGAGCATGAAACGGTCTGAAATATATGAGGAGCATGAAGCGGTGTTCAAAAACATGAAGAGCCTGAAAACGTGTGAAAAATCTGAAGAGCTTCAAAAATGTGAAAAATATGAAGAGCTTCAAAAGGTGTGAAATATATGAAGAGCTTCAAAAGGTGTCAAAAATTAGATGAGCATGAAACTGTCTGAAAAATAGGAGGAGCATGAAGTGTTATTGAAAATCATGACGAGCCTGAAAAGGTGTGTAAAATATGAAGAGCTTCAAAATGTGTGAAATAAATGAGGAGCATGAAACGGTCTGAAAAATAGGAGGAGCATGAAGCGGTGTTCAAAAATATGAAGAGCCTGAAAATTTGTGAAAACTATGAAGAGCTTCAGAAGGTGTCATAAATTAGATGAGCATGAAACGGTCTGAAAAATAGGAGGAGCATGAAGCCGTGTTGAAAAACATTAACAGCCTGAAAAAGTGTGAAATATATGAAGAGCTTCAAAAGATTTCAGAAATGAGAGGAGCATGAAACGGTCTGAAAAATAGGAGAAGCATGAAGTGGTGTTGAAAAATATGAAGAGCCTGAAAAGGTGTGAAAAATATGAAGAGCTTCAAAAGTTGTGAAAAATATGAAGAGCTTCAAATGCTGTCAAAAATGAGATGAGCATGAAACGGTCTGAGAAATAGGAGAAGCATGAAGTGGTGTTGAAAAATATGAAGAGCCTGAAAAAGTGTGAAATATATGAAGAGCTTCAAAAGGCGTGAAAAATATGAAGAGCTTTAAAAGAGGTCAAAAATATGAGGAGCATGAAACGGTCTGAAAAATAGGAGGAGCATTGTAGCATTGTTCAAAAACTTGAAGAGCCTGAAAAGGTGTGAAAAATATGAAGAGCTTCAAAAGGTGTCAAAAATATGAGGAGCATGAAATGGTCTGAAAAATACTAGGAGCATGAAACGGTGTTGAAAAACATGAAGAGCCTGAAAAGGTGTGAAAAAAATGAAGAGCTTCAAAAGCTGTGAAAAATATGAGGAGCACCAAATGGTCTGAAAAATTAGAGGAGCATGAAGCTGTGTTGAAAATCATGAAGAGCCTGAAAAGGTGTGAAAAATATGAAGAGCTTCAAAAGGAGTGAAATACATGAGGAGCATGAAACCGTCGCAAAAATAGGAGGAACTTGAAGTGGTGTTCGAAAACATGAAGAGTCTGAAAAGGTGTGAAATATAAGAAGAGCTTCAAAGGGTGTCAAAATTATGAGGAGCATGAAACGGTCTGAAAAATAGGAGGATCATGAAGCGTTGTTGAAAAACATGAACAGCCTGAAAAGGTGTGAATAATATGAAGAGATTCAAATGTTTAAAATATATGAGGAGCATGAAACGGTCTGAAAAATAGAAGCAGCATAAAACGGTGTTCAAAGACATGAAGAGCCTGAAAAGGTGTGAAAAATACGAAGAGCTTCAAAAGGTGTGAAATACATGAGGAGGAAGAAACGTCAGAAAAATAGGAGGAGCATGAAGCGGTATTCTAAACATGAAAAGCCTGAAAAAGTGTGAAAAATATGAAGAGCTTCACTTGTTTGAAAAATAAGAAGAGCCTGAAAAGGTGTGAAAAATATGAAGAGCAACAAAAGGTGTCAAAAATATGAGGAGCATGAAATGGTCTGCAAAAAAGGAAAAGCATGAAGTGGTGTTGAAAAACTTGAAGAGCCTGAAAAGGTGTGAAAAATATGAAAAGCTTCAAAAGGTGTCAAAATATGAGGAGCATGAAACGGTCTGAAAAATAGGAGGAGCATGAAGCAGTGTTCAAAAACATGAAGAGCCTGAAAGGGTGTAACAAATATGAAGAGTTTCAGAAGGTGTCAAAAATGAGAAGAGCATGAAACGGTCTGAAAAATAGGAGGAGCATGAAGTGGTGTTGAAAAACATGAAGAGCCTGAAAAAGTGTGAAATATATGAAGAGCTTCAAAAGGTGTGAAGTACATGAGGAGAATGAAACCGTCCGAAAAATAGGAGGAGCATGAAGCGGTGTTCCAATACATGAAGAGCCTGAAAAGGTGTGAAATATATGAAGAGATTCAAAAGCTGTCAAAAATATGAGGAGCATGAAACGGTCTGAAAAAAAGGAGGAGCAGGAAACCGTGTTCAAGAACATGAAGAGCCTGAAAAGGTGTGAAAAATTTGAGGTGCTTCAAAAGGTGTGAAAATTCGGAGGAGCATGTAGCGATGTTCAAATACATGAAGAGCCTGAAAATGTGTATAAAATATGAAGAGCTTCAAAACGTGACAAAAATATGAGGAGCATGAAACGATCTGAAAAATAGGAGGATCAACAAGCGGTGTTGAAAAACATGAAGATCTGAAAACTTGTGAAAAACATGAAGAGCCTGAAAATGTGTGAAAAATATGAAGAGCTTCAAAATGTGTCAAAAATATGAGGAGCATGAAACGGTCTGAAATATAGGAGGAGCATGAAGCGGTGTTGAAAAACCTGAAGAGACTGAAAACGTGTGAAATACATGAAGAGCTTCAAAAGGTGTCAAAAATATGAGGAGCATGAAACGGTCTGAAAAATAGGAGGAGCATGAAACGGTGTTCACAAACATGAAGCGGCTGAAAAGGTGTGAAAGATATGAAGAGCTTCAAAAAGTGTGAAAAATATGAAGAGCTTCAAAAGGTGTGAAATACATGAGGAGCATGAAACGGTCTGAAAAATAGGAGGAGCATGAAGTGGTGTTGAAAAACATGAAGAGCCTGAAAATGTGTGAAAAATATGAAGAGCTTCAAAAGGTGTGAAAAATATGAGGAGCATGAAACGGTCTGAAAAATAGGAGTAGCATGAAGCCGTGTTGAAAAACATGAAGAGCCTGAAAGGGTGTAACAAATATGAAGAGCTTCAGAAGGTGTCAAAAATGAGATGAGCATGAAACGGTTTGAAAAATAGGAGGAGCATGAAGTGGTGTTGAAAAACATGAAGAGCCTGAAAAAGTGTGAAATATATGAAGAGCTTCAAATGGTGTGAAGTACATGAGGAGAATGAAACAGTCCGAAAAATAGGAGGAGCATGAAGTGGTGTTCCAATATATGAAGAGCCTGAAAAGGTGTGAAATATATGAAGAGATTCAAAAGGTGTCAAAAATATGAGGAGCATGAAACGGTCTCAAAAATAGGAGGAGCATGAAGCGGTGTTCGAAAACATGAAGAGCCTGAAAAGGTGAGAAAAATATGAAGAGCCTCAAAACGTGTCAAAAATAGGAAGAGCATTAAACGGTCTGAAAAAATAGGAGGAGCATGAAGCGGTGTTGAAAAACATGAAGAGCCTGAAATGGTGTGAAAAATATGAAGAGCTTCAACAGGTGTGTAAAAGATGAGGAGCATGAAACGGTCGGAAAAATAGGAGGAGCATGAAATGGTGTTCAAATCATGAAGAGCCTGAAAAGGTGTGAAAAATATGAAGAGCTTCAAAGTTATCAAAAATATGAGGAGCATGAAACGGTCTGAAAAATAGGAAGAGCATGAAGTGGTTGTGAAAAACATGAAGAGCCTGAAAAGGTGTGCGAAATACGAAGAGGTTCAAAAGGTGTGAAATACATGAGGAGCATGAAACGGTCTGAAAAATAGGAGGAGCATGAAGCGGTGTTCAAAAATATGAAGAGCCTGAAAAAGTGTGAAAAATATGAAGAGCTTCAAAAAGTGTGAAAAATATGAGGAGCTTGAATCGGTCTGAAAAATAGGTGGAGCAGGAAGCGGTGTTCAAAAACATGAAGAGCCTGACAGGTGTGAAAAGTATGAAGAGCTTCAAAAAGTGTGAAAAATATGAAGAGCTTCAAAAAGTGTGAAAAATATGAGGAGCATGAAATGGTCTGAAAAACAGGAGAAGAATGAAGAGGTGTTTAAAAACATGAAGAGCCTGAAAAGGTGTGAAATATATGACGAACTTCAAAAGGTTTCAAAAATATGAGGAGCATGAAACGGTCTGAAACATAGGAGGAGCATGAAGCAGTGTTCAAAAACATGAAGAGCATGAAAAGGTGTGAAGAAAATGAAGAGTTTCAAAAGTTGACATAAATATGAGGAGAATGAAACAGTCTGAAAAATATGAGGAGCATGAAACGGTGTTGAAAAAGATGAAGAGCCTGAAAAGGTGTGAAAAATATGAAGAGCTTCAAAAAGTGTCAAAAATATGAAGAGAATGAAACAGTCTGAAAAGTAGGAGGAGCATGAAAAGGTGTTGAAAAACATGAAGAGGGTGAAAATATGTGTAAAATATGAAGAGCTTCAAAAGGTGTGAAAAATATGAAGAGCTTCAAAAGGTGTGAAAAATATGAAGACCTTCAAAAGGTGTCAAATATATGAGGAGCATGAAACGGTCAAAAAAATAGGAGGAGTATGAAGCGATGTTGAAAAACATGAAGAGTCTGAAAAGGTGTGAAATATATGAAGAGCTTCAAAAGGTGTGAAATATAGAAGGAGCATGAAGCGGTGTTCAAAAACATGAAGAGCCTGAAAAGGTGTGAAATATATGAAGAGCTTCAAAAGGTGTCAAAAATAAGAGGAGCATGAAGCGGTGGTCAGAAACATGAAGAGCTTGAAAAGGTGTGAAATATATGAAGAGCTTCAAAAAGTGTGAAATATAGGAGGAGCATGAAGCGGTGTTCAGAAACATGAAGAGCCTTAAAAGGTGTGAAATATATGAAGAGCTTCAAAAGTTGTCAAATATGAGTAGCATAAAACGGTGTCAAAATATGACGAGCATGAAGCGGTGTTGAAAAACATGTAGAGCCTGAAAAGGTGTGAAATACATGAAGAGCTTCAAAAGGTGTCAAAATATGAGTAGCATAAAACGGTCTCAAAAATATGGGGAGCATGAAGCGGTGTTGAAAATCATGAAGAGCCTGAAAAGGTGTGAATAATATGAAGAGATTCAAAAGGTGTCAAACATATGAGGAGCATGAAAGTGTGTTGAAAAACATGAAGAGCCTGAAAAGGTGTGAAAAATATGAGGAGCTTCAAAATTTGTCAAAAATATGAGGAGCATGAAACGGTCTGAAAAATAGGAGGAGCATGAAATGGTGTTCAAAACATGAAGAGCTTGAAAAGGTGTGAAAAATATTAAGAGCTTCAAAAGTATGAAAAATATGAGGAGCATGAAACGGCCTGAAAAATAGGAAGAGCATGAAGCGGTGTTGAATAACATGAAGATCTTGAAAAGGTGTGAACAATATTAGGAGCATGAAACGGTCTCAAAAATATGAGGAGCATGAAGCAGTGTTGAAAATCATGAAGAGCCTGAAAAGGTGTGAAAAATATGAAGAGATTCAAAAGGTGTCAAACATATGAGGACCATGAAACTGTGTTGAAAAACAAGAAGAGCATGAAAAGGTGTGAAAAATATGAGGAGCATGAAAAGGTCTGAAAAATAGGAGGAGCATGAAATGTTGTTGAAAAACATGAAGAGCAAGAAAAGGTGTGAAAAATATGAAGAGTTTCAAAGGTTTGAAATACATGAGGATCATGAAAAGGTTTGAAAAATCGGAGGAGCATGAAGCGGTGTTCAAAAACATGAAGAGCCTGAAAAGGCTTGAAAAATATGAAGAGCTTCAAAAGGTGTGAAATAAATGAGGAGCATGAAACGGTCTGAAAAATAGGAGGAGCATGAAGCGGTGTTCAAAAACATGAAGAGCCTGAAAAGGCTTGAAAAATATGAAGAGCTTCAAAAGGTGTGAAATAAATGAGGAGCATGAAACGGTCTCAAAAATAGTAGGAGCATGAAGCGGTGTTCAAAAACATGGAGAGCCTGAAAAGTTTTGAAAAATATGAAGAACTTCAAAAGGTGTCAAAAATATGAGGAGCATGAAACGGTCTGAAAAATAGGAGCAGCATGAAATGGTGTTGAAAAACATGAAGATCCTGAAAAGCTGTGAAAAATATGAAGAGCTTCAAAAGGTGTGAAATATATGAGGAGCATGAAACGGTCTGAAAAATCGGAGGAGCATGAAGCTGTGCTCAAAAACATGAAGATCCAGAAAAGGTGTGAAAAATATGAAGAGCTTCGAAAGGTGTGACAAATATGAGGAGCATGCAACGGTCTGAAAATTTGGAGGAGTATGAAACGTGCTGAAAAATAGGAGGAGCATGAAACTGTCAGAAAAATAGGAGGATCATGAAGCCGTGTTGAAAAACATGAAGAGCGTGAAAGGTTGTGAAAAATAGGAGGAGCTTCAAAATGTGTGAAAAATATGAGGAGCATGAAAAGGTCTGAAAATAGGAGGAGCATGAAACGGTGATCAAAAACATGAAGAGCCTGAAAAGGTGTGAAAAATATGAAGAGCTTCAAAAGGTGTGAAAAATATGAAGAGCTTCAAAAGGTGTCAAAAATGAGAAGAGCATAAAGGGGTCTGAAAAATAGGAGGAGCATGACGTGGTGTTGAAAAAAATGAAGAGCCTGAAAAGGTGTGAAATATATGAGGGCTTCAAAAGGTCTCAAAAATATGGGGAGCATGAAACGGTCTGAAAAATAGGAGGAGCATGAAACGGTGTTCAAAAACATGAAGAGCCTGTAAAGGTGTGAAAAATATGAAGAGCTTCAAAAGGTGTGAAATACATGAGAAGCATGAAACTTTCTGAAAAATAAAAGGAGCAAGAAGGGGTGTTCAAAAACATGAAGAGGCTGAAAAGGTGTGAAAAACATGAAGAGCTTAAAAAGGTGTGAAAAATATGAGGAGCATGAAACGGTCTGAAAAAAAAGGAGGAGCATGAAACGGTGATCAAAAACATGAAAAGCATGAAAAGGTGTGAAAAATATGAAGAGCTTCAAAAGGTGTGCAATACATGAGGAACATGAAACGGTCTGAAATTTAGGAGAAGCATTAAGTGGTGTGGAAAAACATGAAGAGCCTGAAAAGGTGTGAAAAATATGAAGAGCATCAAAAGTTGTGAAAAATATGAGGAGCATGAAACGGTCTGAAAAATAGAAGCGGCATGAAATGGTGTTGAAAATTATGAAGAGCCTAAAAAGGTGTGAAAAATATGAAGAGCTTCAAAAGATGTGAAAAATATGAGGAGCATGATACTGCCTGAAAAATATGAGGAGCATGAAGTGGTGTGGAAGAAATGAAGAGCCTGAAAAGGTGTGAAATATATTAAGAGCATCAATAGGTGTCAAAAATATGAGGAGCATGAAACGGTCTGCAAAAAGGAGGAGCATGAAGTGGTGTTGATAAACTTGAAGAGCCTGAAAAGGTGTTAAAAATATGAAAAGCTACAAAAGGTGGGAAAAATATGAGGAGCATGAAACGGTCTGAAAAATAGGAGGAGCATGAAGCGGTGTTCAAAAACATGAAGAGCCTGAAAAGGTGTGAGAAATATGAAGAGCTTCAAAAGGTGTCAAAAATATGAGGAGCATGAAACGATCTGAAAAATAGAAGGAGCATGAAGCGGTGTTGAAAAACATGAAGAGCCTGAAAAGGTGTGAGAAATATGAAAAGCTTCAAAAGGTGTGAAATACATGAGGAGCATGAAAGAGCTGAAAATTAGGAGAAGCATGAAGTGGTGTGGAAAAACATGAAGAGCCTGAAAAGGTGTGAAAAATATGAAGAGCTTCAAAAGGTGTGAAATACATGAGGAGCATGAAAATCTCTGAAAAATATACGGAGCATGAAGTGGTGTTCAAAAACATGAAGAGCCTGAAAAGGTGTAAAAAATATGAAGAGCTTCAAAAGGTGTGAAAAATATGAGGAGCATGTTATGGTTTGAAAAATAGGATTAGCATGAAGAGGTGTTCAAAAACATGAAGAGCCTGAAAAGTTGTGAAAACTATGAAAAGCTTCAAAAGGTGTCAAAAATGAGATGAGCATGAAACTGTCTGAAATATAGGAGGAGTATGAAGCGGTGTTCAAAACATGAAGAGCCCGAAAAGGTGTGAAAAATATGAAGAGCTTCAAAAGGTGTCAAATATATGAGGAGCATGAAACGGTCTGAAAAAGAGGAGGAGCATGAAGCGGTGTTGAAAAACATGAAGAGCCTGAAAATGTGTGAAAAATATGAAAAGATTCAAAAGGTGTGAAATACATGAGGAGCATGAAAGAGCTGAAAATTAGGAGAAGCATGAAGTGGTGTGGAAAAACATGAAGAGCCTGAAAAGGTGTGAAAAATATGAAGAGCTTCAAAAGGTGTGAAATACATGAGGAGCATGAAACTCTCTGAAAAATAGGAGGAGCATGAAGCGGTGTTGAAAAATATGAAGAGCCTGAAAAGGTGTGAACAATATGAAGAGCTTCAAAAATATGAAAAATATGAAGAGCTTCAAAAGGTGTGAAAAATATGAAGAGCTTCAAAAGGTGTGAAATATATGAGGAGCATGAAACGGTCTGAAAAATAGCAGGATCATGAAGCGGTGTTGAAAAACATGAAGAGTCTGAAAACGTGTGAAAATATGAAGAGCTTCAAAAATATGAAAAATATGAAGAGCTTCAAAAGGTGTGAAAAATATGAAGAGCTTCAGAAGGTGTCAAAAATATGAGGAACAAGAAACGGTCTGCAAAATAGGAGGAGCATGAAATGGTGTTCAAAAACATGAAGAGCCTGAAATCGTGTGAAAAATATGAAGAGCTTCAAAAGGTGTGAAAAATATGAGGAGCATGAAACGGTCTAAAAAAAAGGAGGAGCATGAAGCGGTGTTCAAAAATATGAAGAGCCTGAAAAGGTGTGAAAAATATGAAGAGCTTCAAAAGGTGTCAAAAATATGAGGAGCATGAAACGGTCTGAAAAAGAGGAGGAGCATGAAGCGGTGTTGAAAAACATGAAGAGCCTGAAAACGTGTGAAAAATATGAAAAGCTTCAAAAGGTGTGAAATACATGAGGAGCATGAAAGAGCTGAAAATTTGGAGAAGCATGAAGTGGTGTGGAAAAACATGAAGAGCCTGAAAAGGTGTGAAAAATATGAAGAGCTTCTGAAGGTGTGAAATACATGAGGAGCATGAAACTCTCTGAAAAATATAAGGAGCATGAAGTGGTGTTCAAAAACATGAACAGCCTGAAAAGGTGTAAAAAATATGAAGAGCTTCAAAAGGTGTGAAAAATATGAGGAGCATGTTATGGCTTGAAAAATAGGATTAGCATGAAGAGGTGTTCAAAAACATGAAGAGCCTGAAAAGTTGTGAAAAATATGAAAAGCTTCAAAAGGTGTCAAAAATGAGATGAGCATGAAACTGTCTGAAATATAGGAGGAGTATGAAGCGGTGTTCAAAACATGAAGAGCCCGAAAAGGTGTGAAAAATATGGAGAGCTTCAAAAGGTGTCAAAAATATGAGGAGCATGAAACGGGCTGAAAAAGAGGAGGAGCATGAAGCGGCATTGAAAAACATGAAGAGCCTGAAAAGGTGTGAAAAATATGAAAAGCTTCAAAGGTGTGAAATACATGAGGAGCATGAAAGAGCTGAAAATTAGGAGAAGCATGAAGTGGTGTGGAAAAACATGAAGAGCCTGAAAAGGTGTGAAAAATATGAAGAGCTTCAGAAGGTGTGAAATACATGAGGAGCATGAAACTCTCTGAAAAATAGGAGGAGCATGAAGCGGTGTTCAAAAATATGAAGAGCCTGAAAAGGTGTGAAAAATATGAAGAGCTTCAAAAATATGAAAAATATGAAGAGCCTCAAAAGGTGTGAAAAATATGAAGAGCTTCAAAAGGTGTGAAATATATGAGGAGCATGAAACGGTCTGAAAATAGCAGGATCATGAAGCGGTGTTGAAAAACATGAAGAGTCTGAAAACGTGTGAAAATATGAAGAGCTTCAAAAGGTGTGAAAAATATGAGGAGCATGAAACGGTCTAAAAAATAGGAGGAGCATGAAGCGGTGTTCAAAAATATGAAGAGCCTGAAAAGGTGTGAAAAATATGAAGAGCTTCAAAACGTGTCAAAAATATGAGGAGCATGAAACGGTCTGAAAAATAGGAGGAGCATGAAGCGGTGTTGAAAAACATGAAGAGCCTGAAAAGGTGTGAGAAATATGAAGAGCTTCAAAAGGTGTCAAAAATATGAGGAGCATGAAACGGTCTGAAAAAGAGGAGGAGCATGAAACGGTGTTGAAAAACATGAAGAGCCTGAAAACGTGTGAAAAATATGAAAAGCTTCAAAAGGTGTGAAATACATGAGGAGCATGAAAGAGCTGAAAATTAGGAGAAGCATGAAGTGGTGTGGAAAAACATGAAGAGCCTGAAAAGGTGTGAAAAATATGAAGAGCTTCAGAAGGTGTGAAATACATGAGGAGCATGAAACGGACTGAAAAATCGGAGGAGCATGAAGCGGTGTTGAAAAACATGAAGAGCCTGAAAAGGTGTGAAAAATATGAAGAGTTTCAAAAGGTGTCAAAAATATGAATAGCATGAAAAGGTCTGCAAAAAAGGAGCATGAAGTGGTGTTGAAAAACATGAAGAGCCTGAAAAGGTGTGAAAAATATGAACAGTTTCAAAAGATGTCAAAAATATGAGGAGCATGAAACGGTCTGAAAAATAGGAGGAACATGAAGAAGTGTTCAAAAACATGAAGAGCCTGAAAAGGTGTGAAAAATATGAAGAGCTTCAAAAGGTGTGAAATATATGAGGAGCATGAAACTCTCTGAAAAATAGAAGGAGCATGATGTGGTGTTCAAAAACATGAAGAGCCTGAAAAGGTGTGAAAAATACGAAGAGCTTCAAAAGGTGTGAAAAATATGAGGAGAATGATACGGTTTGAAAAATAGGAGGAGCATGAAGCGGTGTTGAAAAACATGAAGAGTCTGAAAACGTGTGAAATTATGAAGAACTTCAAAAATATGAAAAATATGAAGAGCTTCAAAAGGTGTGAACAATATGAAGAGCTTCAAAAGGTGTCAAAATGAGATGAACATGAAACGGTCTGAAACATAGGAGGAGCATGAAGCGGTGTTGAAAATCATAAAGAGCCTGAAAATTTGTGAAAAATATGAAGAGCTTCAGAATATGTGAAAAACATGAAGAGCTTCAAAAAGTGTCAAAATGAGATGAGCATGAAACGGTCTGAAAAATAAGAGGAGCATGAAGTGGTGTTGAAAATAATGAAAAGCCTGAAAAGGTGTGAAATATATGAAGAGCTTCAAAAGGTGTCAAAAATATGAGGAGCATGAAACGGTCTGAAAAATAGGAGGACTATGAAACGGTGTTCAAAAACATGAAGAGCCTGAAAAGGTGTGAAAATATGAAGAGCTTCAAAACGTGTCAAAAATATGAGGAGCATGAAACGGTCTGAAAAATAGGAGGAGCAAGAAAGGGTGTTGAACAACATGAAGAGCCTGAAAACGTGTGAAAAATATGAAGAGCTTCAAAAGATGTGAAAAATATGAAGAGCTTCAAAAGGTGTAAAAATGAGATGAGCATGAAACCGTCTGAAAAATAGGAGGAGCATGAAGTAGTGTTGAAAAACATGAAGAACCTGAAAAGCTGTGAGAAACATGAAGAGCTTCAAAATGTGTCAAAAATATGAGGAGCAAGAAACGGTCTGAAAAATAGGAGGAGCATGATGCAGTGTTCAACAACATGAAGAGCCTGAAAAGATGTGAAATATATGAAGAGATTCAAATGGTGTCAAAAATATGAGGACTTTGAAACTGTCTGAAAAATAGGAGGAGCATGAAAAGGTGTTCAAAAACATGAAGAGCCTGAAAAGGTGTTAAAAATATGAAGAGCTTCAAAAGGTATAAAAAATATGAGGAGCTTGATTAGGAGTTCAAAAACATGAAGAGCCTGAAAAGGTGTGAAGAAAATGAAGAGCTTCAAAAGGTGTGAAAAATATGAAGAGCTTCAAAAGGTTTTAAATATTGAGGAGCATGAAACGGTCTGAAAAATAGGAGGAGCATGAAACGGAATTCAAAAACATGAAGAGCCTGAAATGGTGTGAAAAACATGAAGAGATTCAAAAGGTGTCAAAAATATGAGGAGCAAGAAACGGTCTGAAAAATAGGAGGAGCATGAAGCACTGTTGAAAAACATGAAGCCTGAAATGTTGTGAAAAATAGGAAGAGCTTCAAAAGGTGTGAAAAATGTGAGGAGCATGAAGCGCTCTGAAAATTAGGAGGAGCATGAAGCCGTGTTCAAAAACATGAAGAGCCTGAAAAGGTGTGAAAAATATGAAGAGCTTCAAAAGTTGTGAAAAATATGAGCAGCATGAAACGGTCTGAAAAATAGGAGGAGGATGTAGCGGTGTTCAAAAATATTAAGAGCCTGAAAAGGTGTGAAAAATATGAAGAGCTTCAAAAGGTGTCAAATATGAGGAGCATGAAACGGTCTGAAATATACGAGGAGCGTGAAGTGGTGTTCAAAAACATGAAGAGCCTGAAAAGGTGTGAAAAATATGAAGAGGTTGAAAAGGTGTCAAATGTATGAGGAGGATGAAACGGTTTGAAAAATAGGAGGAGCATGAAGCGGTGTGGAAAAACATGAAGAACCTGAAAAGGTGTGAAAAATATGAAGAGTTTCAAAAGGTGTCAAAAATATGAGGAGCATGAAACTGTCTGAAAAATAGGAGGAGCATGAAGCGGTGTTGAAAAATATGAAGAGCCTGAAAAGGTGTGAAAACTATGATGAATTTCAAAACGTGTTAAAAATATGAGGAGCATGAAACGGCCTGAAAAATAGGATGAGCATGAAGCGGTGTTCAACAACATGAAGAGCCTGAAAAGGTGTGAAAAATATGAAGAGTTTCAAAAGGCTTCAGAATTATGAGGAGCATGGAACGGTCTGAAATAATGGAGGAGCATTAAATGGTGTTCAAAAACATGAAGAGCCTGAAAAGATGTGAAATATATGAAGAGATTCAAATGGTGTCAAAAATATGAGGACTTTGAAACTGTCTGAAAAATAGGAGGAGCATGAAAAGGTGTTCAAAAACATGAAGAGCCTGAAAAGGTGTTAAAAATATGAAGAGCTTCAAAAGGTATAAAAAATATGAGGAGCTTGATTAGGAGTTCAAAAACATGAAGAGCCTGAAAAGGTGTGAAGAAAATGAAGAGCTTCAAAAGGTGTGAAAAATATGAAGAGCTTCAAAAGGTTTCAAATATTGAGGAGCATGAAACTGTCTGAAAAATAGGAGGACCATGAAAGGTGGTGAAAAACATGAAGAGACTGAAAAGGTGTGAAAAATATGAAGAGCTTCAAAAGGTGTCAAAAATATGAGGAGCATGAAACGGTCTGAAAAGAGGAGGAGCATGAGGTGGTGTTGAAAAACATGAAGAGCCTGAAAAGGTGTGAGAAACATGAAGAGATTCAAAAGGTGTCAAAAATATGAGGAGCAAGAAACGGTCTGAAAAATAGGAGGAGCATGAAGCACTGTTGAAAAACATGAAGCCTGAAATGGTGTGAAAAATAGGAAGAGCTTCAAAAGGTGTGAAAAATATGAGGAGCATGAAGCGCTCTGAAAATTAGGAGGAGCCTGAAGCCGTGTTCAAAAACATGAAGAGCCTTAAATGGTGTGAAAAATATGAAGAGCTTCAAAAGTTGTGAAAAATATGAGGAGCATGAAACGGTCTGAAAAATAGGAGGAGGATGTAGCGGTGTTCAAAAATATTAAGAGCCTGAAAAGGTGTGAAAAATATGAAGAGCTTCAAAAGGTGTCAAATATGAGGAGCATGAAACGGTCTGAAAAATAGGAGGAGCATGAAGCCATGTTCAAAAACATGAAGAGCCTGAAAAGGTGTGAAAAATATGAAGAGCTTCAAAAGGTGTCAAAAATATGAGGAGCATGAAAAGATCTGAAAAATAAGAGGAGCATGAAGCCGTGTTCAAAAACATGAAGAGCCTAAAAAGGTGTGAAAAATATGAAGAGCTTCAAATAGTGTCAAAAATATGAGGAGCATGAAACGGTCTGAAAAATAGGAGGAGCATGAAGCCGTGTTCAAAAACATGAAGAGCCTGAAAAGATGTGAAATATATGAAGAGATTCAAATGGTGTCAAAAATATGAGGAGCATGAAACGGTCTGAAAAAGAGGAGGAGCATGAGGTGGTGTTGAAAAACATGAAGAGCCTGAAAAGGTGTGAGCAACATGAAGAGCTTCAAAAGGTGTCAAAAATATGAGGAGCAAGAAACGGTCAGAAAATAGGAGGAGCATGAAGCACTGTTGAAAAACATGAAGCCTGAAATGGTGTGAAAAATAGGAAGAGCTTCAAAAGGTGTGAAAAATATGAGGTGCATGAAGCGCTCTGAAAATTAGGAGGAGCATGAAGCCGTGTTCAAAAACATGAAGAGCCTGAAAAGGTGTGAAAAATATGAAGAGCTTCAAAAGGTGTGAAAAATAGGAGGAGCATGAAGCGGTGTTCAAAAACATGAAGAGCCTGAAATTGTGTGAAAAATATGAAGAGTTTCAAAAGGTGTGAAAAATATGAAGAGCTTCAAAAGGTTTCAAATATTGAGGAGCATGAAACTGTCTGAAAAATAGGACGACCATGAAAGGTGTTGAAAAACATGAAGAGACTGAAAAGGTGTGAAAAATATGAAGAGCTTCAAAAGGTGTGAAAAATATGAGGAGCATGAGGCGGTGTTCAAAAACATGAAGTGCTTGAAAAGGTGTGAAATATATGAAGAGCTTCAAAAGGTGTGAAAAATAGGAGGAGCATGAAGCGGTGTTCAAAAACATGAAGAGCCTGAAAATGTGTGAAAAATACGAAGAGTTTCAAAAGGTGTCAAAAATATGAGGAGCATGAAACGGTCTGTCAAATATGAGGAGCATGAACCGGTGTTCAAAAACATGAAGAGACTGAAAAGGTGTGAAAAATATGAAAAGCTTGAAAAGGTGTGAAAAATATGGGAGCATGAAACGGTCTGAAAAATAGGAGGAGGATTAAGCGGTGTTCAAAAACATGAAGAGCCTGAAAATGTGTGAAAAATATGAAGAGTTTCAAAAGGTGTGAAAAATATGAGGAGCATGAAACGGTCTGTCAAATATGAGGAGCATGAAGCGGTGTTCAAAAACATGAAGAGCATGAAAAGTTGTGAAAAATATGAAGAGCTTCAAAAGGTTTTAAATATATGAGGAGCATGAAACGGTCTGAAATATATGAGGAGCATTAAATGGTGTTGACAAAGATGAAGAGCTTGAAAAGGTGTGAAAAATATGAAGAGCTTTAAAGGGCGTGAAAAATATGAAGAGCTTCAAAAGTTGTCAAATATATGAGGAGCTTGAAACGATGAAATATAGGAGGAGCATGAAACGGTGTTGAAAAACATGAAGAGCATGAAAACGTGTGAAAAATATGAAGAGCTTCAAAAGGTGTCAGTAATATGAGGAGCTTGATACGGTGAAATATAGGAGGAGCGTGAAGTGGTGTTGAAAAGCATGCAGAGCCTGCAAAGCTGTGAAAAATATGAGGAGCATGAAACAGTGTTGAAAAACATGAGGAGCATGAAATCGTCTGAAAAATAGGAGGAGAAGGAAACGGTGTTGAAAACATGAAGAGCCTGAAAAGGAGTGAAAAATATGAAGAGCTTCAAAAGGTGTGAAAAGTATGAGGAGCATGATACGGTCTGAAATATAGGAGGAGCCTGAAACGGTGTTCAAAAACATGAAGACCCTGAAAGGGGTGAAAAATATGAAGAGCTTCAAAAGGTGTGACAAATATGAAGAGCTTCAAAAGGTGTCAAAAATAAGAGGAGCATGAAACGGTCTGAAAAATAGGAGGAGCATGAAGCTGTGTTGAAAAACATGAAGAGTCTGAAAAGGTGTGAAAAATAAGACAAGCTTCAAAAGCTTTCAGAAATAAGAGGAGCATGAAACGGTCTGAAAAATAGGAGGAGCATGAAGTGATGTTGAAAAATCATGAAGGGCCTGAAAAGTTGTGAAAAATATGAAGAACTTCAAAAGGTGTCAAATATATGAGGAGCATGAAGCGGTGTTGAAAAACATGAAGAGCATGAAAAGGTGTGAAAAATATGAAGAGCTTCAAAATGTGTCAAAAATATGAGGAGCATGAAACGGCCTGAAAAATGGGAGGAGCATGAAGCGGTGTTGAAAAACATGAAGAGCCTGAAAAGGTGTGAAAAATAAGACAAGCTTCAAAAGGTTTCAGAAATATGAGGAGCATGAAACGGTCTGAAAAATAGGAGGAGCATGAAGCGGTTTTGAAAAACATAAAGAGCCTGAAAAGGTTTGAAATATATTAAAGGCCTCAAAAGGTGTCAAAAATATGAGGAGCATGAAATGGTCTGAAAAATAGGAGGAGCATGAAACGGAATTCAAAAACATGAAGAGCCTGAAATGGTGTGAAAAACATGAAGAGCTTCAAAAGGTGTCAAAAATATGAGGAGCATGAAACGGGCTGAATAATATGAGGAGCAAGAAACGGTGTTCAGAAACATGAAGAGCATGAAAATGTGTTAAAATATGAAGAGCTTCAAAAGGTATAAAAAATATGAGGAGCTTGATTAGGAGTTCAAAAACATGAAGAGCCTGAAAAGGTGTGAAGAAAATGAAGAGCTTCAAAAGGTCTGAAAAATATGAAGAGCTTCAAAAGGTTTCAAATATTGAGGAGCATGAAACGGTCTGAAAAATAGGAGGAGCATGAAACGGAATTCAAAAACATGAAGAGCCTGAAATGGTGTGAAAAACATGAAGAGATTCAAAAGGTGTCAAAAATATGAGGAGCAAGAAACGGTCTGAAAAATAGGAGGAGCATGAAGCACTGTTGAAAAACATGAAGCCTGAAATGGTGTGAAAAATAGGAAGAGCTTCAAAAGGTGTGAAAAATATGAGGAGCATGAAGCGCTCTGAAAATTAGGAGGAGCATGAAGCCGTGTTCAAAAACATGAAGAACCTGAAAAGGTGTGAAAAATATGAAGAGCTTCAAAAGTTGTGAAAAATATGAGCAGCATGAAACGGTCTGAAAAATAGGAGGAGGATGTAGCGGTGTTCAAAAATATTAAGAGCCTGAAAAGGTGTGAAAAATATGAAGAGCTAAAAAAGGTGTCAAATATGAGGAGCATGAAACGGTCTGAAATATACGAGGAGCGTGAAGTGGTGTTCAAAAACATGAAGAGCCTGAAAAGGTGTGAAAAATATGAAGAGGTTGAAAAGGTGTCAAATGTATGAGGAGGATGAAACGGTTTGAAAAATAGGAGGAGCATGAAGCGGTGTTGAAAAACATGAAGAACCTGAAAAGGTGTGAAAAATATGAAGAGTTTCAAAAGGTGTCAAAAATATGAGGAGCATGAAACTGTCTGAAAAATAGGAGGAGCATGAAGCGGTGTTGAAAAATATGAAGAGCCTGAAAATGTGTGAAAACTATGATGAATTTCAAAACGTGTTAAAAATATGAGGAGCATGAAACGGCCTGAAAAATAGGAGGAGCATGAAGCGGTGTTCAACAACATGAAGAGCCTGAAAAGGTGTGAAAAATATGAAGAGTTTCAAAAGGCTTCAGAATTATGAGGAGCATGGAACGGTCTGAAATAATGGAGGAGCATTAAATGGTGTTCAAAAACATGAAGAGCCTGAAAAGATGTGAAATATATGAAGAGATTCAAATGGTGTCAAAAATATGAGGACTTTGAAACTGTCTGAAAAATAGGAGGAGCATGAAAAGGTGTTCAAAAACATGAAGAGCCTGAAAAGGTGTTAAAAATATGAAGAGCTTCAAAAGGTATAAAAAATATGAGGAGCTTGATTAGGAGTTCAAAAACATGAAGAGCCTGAAAAGGTGTGAAGAAAATGAAGAGCTTCAAAAGGTGTGAAAAATATGAAGAGCTTCAAAAGGTTTCAAATATTGAGGAGCATGAAACTGTCTGAAAAATAGGAGGACCATGAAAGGTGGTGAAAAACATGAAGAGACTGAAAAGGTGTGAAAAATATGAAGAGCTTCAAAAGGTGTCAAAAATATGAGGAGCATGAAACGGTCTGAAAAAGAGGAGGAGCATGAGGTGGTGTTGAAAAACATGAAGAGCCTGAAAAGGTGTGAGAAACATGAAGAGATTCAAAAGGTGTCAAAAATATGAGGAGCAAGAAACGGTCTGAAAAATAGGAGGAGCATGAAGCACTGTTGAAAAACATGAAGCCTGAAATGGTGTGAAAAATAGGAAGAGCTTCAAAAGGTGTGAAAAATATGAGGAGCATGAAGCGCTCTGAAAATTAGGAGGAGCCTGAAGCCGTGTTCAAAAACATGAAGAGCCTTAAATGGTGTGAAAAATATGAAGAGCTTCAAAAGTTGTGAAAAATATGAGGAGCATGAAACGGTCTGAAAAATAGGAGGAGGATGTAGCGGTGTTCAAAAATATTAAGAGCCTGAAAAGTTGTGAAAAATATGAAGAGCTTCAAAAGGTGTCAAATATGAGGAGCATGAAACGGTCTGAAAAATAGGAGGAGCATGAAGCCATGTTCAAAAACATGAAGAGCCTGAAAAGGTGTGAAAAATATGAAGAGCTTCAAAAGGTGTCAAAAATATGAGGAGCATGAAACGGTCTGAAAAATAGGAGGAGCATGAAGCCATGTTCAAAAACATGAAGAGCCTGAAAAGATGTGAAATATATGAAGAGATTCAAATGGTGTCAAAAATATGAGGACTTTGAAACTGTCTGAAAAATAGGAGGAGCATGAAAAGTTGTTCAAAAATATGAAGAGCCTGAAAAGGTGTTCAAAAATATGAAGAGCTTCAAAAGGTATAAAAAATATGAGGAGCTTGATTAGGAGTTCAAAAACATGAAGAGCCTGAAAAGGTGTGAACAATATGAAGAGCTTCAAAAGGTGTGAAAAATATGAAGAGCTTCAAAAGGTTTCAAATATTGAGGAGCATGAAACTGTCTGAAAAATAGGAGGACCATGAAAGTTGTTGAAAAATATGAAGAGACTGAAAAGGTGTGAAAAATATGAAGAGCTTCAAAAGGTGTCAAAAATATGAGGAGCATGAAACGGTCTGAAAAAGAGGAGGAGCATGAGGTGGTGTTGAAAAACATGAAGAGCCTGAAAAGGTGTGAGCAACATGAAGAGCTTCAAAAGGTGTCAAAAATATGAGGAGCAAGAAACGGTCGGAAAATAGGAGGAGCATGAAGCACTGTTGAAAAACATGAAGCCTGAAATGGTGTGAAAAATAGGAAGAGCTTCAAAAGGTGTGAAAAATATGAGGTGCATGAAGCGCTCTGAAAATTAGGAGGAGCATGAAGCCGTGTTCAAAAACATGAAGAGCCTGAAAAGATGTGAAAAATATGAAGAGCTTCAAAAGGTGTGAAAAATAGGAGGAGCATGAAGCGGTGTTCAAAAACATGAAGAGCCTGAAATTGTGTGAAAAATATGAAGAGTTTCAAAAGGTGTGAAAAATATGAAGAGCTTCAAAAGGTTTCAAATATTGAGGAGCATGAAACTGTCTGAAAAATAGGACGACCATGAAAGGTGTTGAAAAACATGAAGAGACTGAAAAGGTGTGAAAAATATGAAGAGCTTCAAAAGGTGTGAAAAATATGAGGAGCATGAGGCGGTGTTCAAAAACATGAAGTGCTTGAAAAGTTGTGAAATATATGAAGAGCTTCAAAAGGTGTGAAAAATAGGAGGAGCATGAAGCGGTGTTCAAAAACATGAAGAGCCTGAAAATGTGTGAAAAATATGAAGAGTTTCAAAAGGTGTCAAAAATATGAGGAGCATGAAACGGTCTGTCAAATATGAGGAGCATGAACCGGTGTTCAAAAACATGAAGAGACTGAAAAGGTGTGAAAAATATGAAAAGCTTGAAAAGGTGTGAAAATTATGGGAGCATGAAACGGTCTGAAAAATAGGAGGAGGATTAAGCGGTGTTCAAAAACATGAAGAGCCTGAAAATGTGTGAAAAATATGAAGAGTTTCAAAAGGTGTGAAAAATATGAGGAGCATGAAACGGTGATCAACAACATGAAGAGCCTGAAAAGGTGTGAAAAATATGAAGAGCTGCAAAAGGTGTGAAAAATATGAAGAGCTGCAAAAGGTGTGAAAAATATGTGGAACATGAAACGTTCTGAAAAATAGGAGGAGCATGAAACGGTGATCAAAAACTTGAAGAGCCTGAAAAGGGGTGAAAAATATGAAGAGTTTCAAAAGGTATCAAAAATATGAAGAGCATGAAATTGTCTGAAAAATAGGAGGAGCATGAAGCGGTGTTCAAAAACATGAAGAGCATGAAAAGTTGTGAAAAATATGAAGAGCTTCAAAAGGTTTTAAAAATATGAGGAGCATGAAACGGTCTGAAATATATGAGGAGCATTAAATGGTGTTGACAAAGATGAAGAGCTTGAAAAGGTGTGAAAAATATGAAGAGCTTTAAAGGGCGTGAAAAATATGAAGAGCTTCAAAAGTTGTCAAATATATGAGGAGCTTAAAACGATGAAATATAGGAGGAGCATGAAACGGTGTTGAAAAACATGAAGAGCATGAAAACGTGTGAAAAATATGAAGAGCTTCAAAAGGTGTCAGTAATTTGAGGAGCTTGATACGGTGAAATATAGGAGGAGCGTGAAGTGGTGTTGAAAAGCATGCAGAGCCTGCAAAGCTGTGAAAAATATGAGGAGCATGAAACAGTGTTGAAAAACATGAAGAGCATGAAATCGTCTGAAAAATAGGAGGAGAAGGAAACGGTGTTGAAAACATGAAGAGCCTGAAAAGGAGTGAAAAATATGAAGAGCTTCAAAAGGTGTGAAAAGTATGAGGAGCATGATACGGTCTGAAATATAGGAGGAGCCTGAAACGGTGTTCAAAAACATGAAGACCCTGAAAGGGGTGAAAAATATGAAGAGCTTCAAAAGGTGTGACAAATATGAAGAGCTTCAAAAGGTGTCAAAAATAAGAGGAGCATGAAACGGTCTGAAAAATAGGAGGAGCATGAAGCTGTGTTGAAAAACATGAAGAGTCTGAAAAGGTGTGAAAAATAAGACAAGCTTCAAAAGCTTTCAGAAATAAGAGGAGCATGAAACGGTCTGAAAAATAGGAGGAGCATGAAGTGATGTTGAAAAATCATGAAGGGCCTGAAAAGTTGTGAAAAATATGAAGAACTTCAAAAAGTGTCAAATATATGAGGAGCATGAAGCGGTGTTGAAAAACATGAAGAGCATGAAAAGGTGTGAAAAATATGAAGAGCTTCAAAATGTGTCAAAAATATGAGGAGCATGAAACGGCCTGAAAAATGGGAGGAGCATGAAGCGGTGTTGAAAAACATGAAGAGCCTGAAAAGGTGTGAAAAATAAGACAAGCTTCAAAAGGTTTCAGAAATATGAGGAGCATGAAACGGTCTGAAAAATAGGAGGAGCATGAAGCGGTTTTGAAAAACATAAAGAGCCTGAAAAGGTTTGAAATATATTAAAGACCTCAAAAGGTGTCAAAAATATGACGAGCATGAAATGGTCTGAAAAATAGGAGGAGCATGAAACGGAATTCAAAAACATGAAGAACCTGAAATGGTGTGAAAAACATGAAGAGCTTCAAAAGGTGTCAAAAATATGAGGAGCATGAAACGGGCTGAATAATATGAGGAGCAAGAAACGGTGTTCAGAAACATGAAGAGCCTGAAAAGGTGTGAAAAATATGAAGAGCTTAAAAAGGTGTCAAAAATATGAGGAGCATGAAACGGTCTGAAAAATAGGAGGAGCATGAAGCGGTGTTGAAAAACATGAAGAGCATGAAAAGGTGTGAAAAATATGAAGAGCTTCAAAATGTGTGAAAAATATAAGGAGCATGAAACGTTCTGAAAAATACGAGGAGCAAGAAAGGGTTTTCAAAAACATGAAGAGCCTGAAATGGTGTGAAAAATATGAAGAGCTTCAAAAGGTGTCAAAAATATGAGGAGCATGAAACGGTCTGAAAAATAGGAGGAGCATGAATCGGTCTGAAAAATAGTAGGAACATGAATCGGTATTCAAAAAAATGAAGAGCCTGAAAAGGTGTGAAAAATATGAAGAGCTTCAAAAGGTGTCAAAAATATGAGGAGCATGAAACGGTCTGAAAAATAGGAGGAGCATGAAGCGGTGTTGAAAAACATGAAGAGCATGAAAAGGTGTGAAAAATATGAAGAGCTTCAAAATGTGTGAAAAATATAAGGAGCATGAAACGTTCTGAAAAATACGAGGAGCAAGAAAGGGTTTTCAAAAACATGAAGAGCCTGAAATGGTGTGAAAAATATGAAGAGCTTCAAAAGGTGTCAAAAATATGAGGAGCATGAAACGGTCTGAAAAATAGGAGGAGCATGAATCGGTCTGAAAAATAGGAGGAGCATGAAGCGGTGTTGAAAAACATGAAGAGCCTGAAAAAGTGTGAAAAATATGAAGAGCTTCAGAGGTGTCAAAAATAAGAGTAGCATGAAACTGTCTGAAAAATAGGAGGAGCATGAATCGGTGTTGAAAAACATGAAGAGCCTGAAAAGGGGTGAAAAATATGAAGAGCTTCAAAACGTGTCAAAAATATGAGGAGCATGAAACGGTCTGAAAAATAGGAGGAGCATGAAGCTGTGTTGAAAAACATGAAGAGCCTGAAAAGGGGTGAAAAATATGAAGAGTTGAAAAAGGTGTCAAAAATCTGAGGAGCATGAAAAGGTCTGAAGAATAGGAGGAGCATGAAGCGGTGCTGAAAAACATGAAGAACCTGGACAGGTTTGAAATATATGAAGAGTTTAAAAGGTGTGAAAAATATGAGGAGCATGAAACTGTCTGAAAAATAGGAGGAGCATGGAGCGGTGTTGAAAAACATGAGGAGCCTGCAAAGGAGTGAAAAATATGACGAGCTTCAAAACGTGTCAAAAATATGAGGAGCATGAAAAGGCCTAAGAAATAGGAGGAGCATGAAGCAGTGTTGAAAAACATGAACAGCATGAAAAGGTGTGAAAAATATGAAGAGCTTCAAAAGGTGTCAAATATATGAGGAGGATGAATCGGTCTTCAAATTAGGAGGAGCATGAAACGGTGTTTAATAACATGAAGAGCCTGGAAAGGTGTGAAAAATATGAAGAGCTTCAAAAGGTGTCAAAAATATGAGGAGCATGAAACGGTCTTAAAAATAGGAGGGGCATGAAGCGTTGTTGGAAAACATGGAGAGACTGAAAAGGTGTGAAAAATATGAAGAGCTTCAAAAGGTGTCAAAAATATGAGGAACATCAAACGGTCTGAAAAATAGTAGGAACATGAATCGGTATTCAAAAACAGGAAGCGCCTGAAAAGGTGTGAAAAATATGAAGGGCTTCAAAAGGTGTCAAAAATATGAGGAGCATGAAACGGTCTGAAAAATAGGAGGAGCATGAAGCGGTGTTGAAAAACATGAAGAGCATGAAAAGGTGTGAAAAATATGAAGAGCTTCAAAATGTGTCAAAAATATAAGGAGCATGAAACGTTCTGAAAAATATGAGGAGCAAGAAAGGGTTTTCAAAAACATGAAGAGCCTGAAATGGTGTGAAAAATATGAAGAGCTTCAAAAGGTGTCAAAAATATGAGGAGCATGAAACGGTCTGAAAAATAGGAGGAGCATGAATCGGTCTGAAAAATAGGAGGAGCATGAAGCGGTGTTGAAAAACATGAAGAGCCTGAAAAAGTGTGAAAAATATGAAGAGCTTCAAAGGTGTCAAAAATATGAGTAGCATGAAACTGTCTGAAAAATAGGAGGAGCATGAATCGGTGTTGAAAAACATGAAGAGCCTGAAAAGGGGTGAAAAATATGAAGAGCTTCAAAACGTGTCAAAAATATGAGGAGCATGAAACGGTCTGAAAAATAGGAGGAGCATGAAGCTGTGTTGAAAAACATGAAGAGCCTGAAAAGGGGTGAAAAATATGAAGAGCTTCAAAACGTGTCAAAAATATGAGTAGCATGAAACTGTCTGAAAAATAGGAGGAGCATGAATCGGTGTTGAAAAACATGAAGAGCTTGAAAAGGGGTGAAAAATATGAAGAGCTTCAAAAGGTGTCAAAAATATGAGGAGCATGAAACGGTCTGAAAAATAGGAGGAGCATGAAGCTGTGTTGAAAAACATGAAGAGCATGAAAAAGTGTGAAATATATGAAGAGCTTCAAAAGGTGTCAAAATATGAGGAGCATGAAACGGTCTGAAATATACGAGGAGCGTGAAGTGGTGTTCAAAAACATGAAGAGCCTGAAAAGGTGTGAAAAATATGAAGAGGTTCAAAAGGTGTCAAATGTATGAGGAGGATGAAACGGTTTGAAAAATAGGAGGAGCATGAAGCGGTGTTGAAAAACATGAAGAACCTGAAAAGGTTTGAAAAATATGAAGAGTTTCAAAAGGTGTCAAAAATATGAGGAGCATGAAACTATCTGAAAAATAGGAGGAGCATGAAGCGGTGTTGAAAAATATGAAGATCCTGAAAAGGTGTGAAAATTATGATGAATTTCAAAACGTGTTAAAAATATGAGGAGCATGAAACGGCCTGAAAAATAGGAGGAGCATGAAGCGGTGTTGAAAAACATGAAAAGCCTGAAAAGGTGTGAAATATACGAAGAACTACAAAAGGTGTCAAAAATATTAGGAGCATGAAACGGTCTGAAAAATAGGAGGAGCATGAAGTGATGTTAAAAAATCATGAAGGGCCTGAAAAGTTGTGAAAAATATGAAGAACTTCAAAAGGTGTCAAATATATGAGGAGCATGAAGCGGTGTTGAAAAACATGAAGAGCATGAAAAGGTGTGAAAAATATGAAGAGCTTCAAAAGGTGTCAAAAATATGAGGAGCATGAAACGGCCTGAAAAATGGGAGGAGCATGAAGCTGTGTTGAAAAACATGAAGAGCCTGAAAAGGTGTGAAAAATAAGACAAGCTTCAAAAGGTTTCAGAAATATAAGGAGCATGAAACGGTCTGAAAAATAGGAGGAGCATGAAGCGGTTTTGAAAAGCATAAAGAGCCTGAAAAGGTTTGAAATATATTAAAGGCCTCAAAAGGTGTCAAAAATATGAGGAGCTTGAAACGGGCTGATAACATGAGGAGCAAGAAACGGTGTTCAGAAACATGAAGAGTCTGAAAATGTGTGAAAAATATGAAGAGCTTAAAAAGGTGTCAAATATATGAGGAGCATGAAACAGTCTGGAAAATAGGAGGAGTGTGAAGTGGTGTTCAAAAACATGAATATCCTGAAACGGTGTGAAAAATATGAAAGCTTAAAAAGGTGTCAAAAATCTGAGGAGCATGAAAAGGTCTGAAAATAGGAGGAGCATGAAGTGGTGCTGAAAAACATGAAGAACCTGGACAGGTTTGAAATATATGAAGAGTTTTAAAGGTGTGAAAAATATGAGGAGCATGAAACTGTCTGAAAAATCGGAGGAGCATGGAGCGGTGTTGAAAAACATGAGGAGCCTGCAAAGGAGTGAAAAATATGACGAGCTTCAAAACGTGTCAAAAATATGAGGAGCATGAAAAGGCCTAAGAAATAGGAGGAGCATGAAGCAGTGTTGAAAATCATGAACAGCATGAAAAGGTGTGAAAAATATGAAGAGCTTCAAAAGGTGTCAAATATATGAGGAGCATGAATCGGTCTTCAAATTAGGAGGAGAATGAAACGGTGTTTAATAACATGAAGAGCCTGGAAAGGTGTGAAATATATGAAGAGCTTCAAAAGGTGTCAAAAATATGTGGAACATTAAACGGTCTGAAAAATATGAAGAGCATGAAGTGGTTTTCAAAAACATGAAGAGCCTGAAAAGGTGTGAAAAATAGGAAGAGCTTCAAAAGGTGTCAATAATATGAGGAACATGAAACGTTCTGAAAAATATGAGGAGCATGAAGCTGTGTTGAAAATCAGGAAGAGCCTGAAAATTTCGAAATATATGAAGAGCTTCAAAAGGTGTCAAAATATGAGGAGCATGAAACGGTCTGAAAAATAGGAGGAGCATGAAACGGTGTTGAAAAACATGAAGAGCGTGAAAAGGTGTGAAAAATATGAAGAGCTTCAAGGGGTGTCAAAAATATGAGGAGCATGAAACGGTCTGAAAATTAGGAGGAGCAATCAACGGTTTTCAAAAACATGAAGAGCCTGAAAAGGTGTGAAAAATATGAAGAGCTTCAAAAAGTGTCAAAAATATGAGGATAATGAAACGGTCTGAAAAACAGGAGGAGCGTGAAACTGTGTTCAAAAACATGAAGAGCCTGAAAAGGTGTGAAAAATATGTAGAGCTTCAAAAGGTGTCAATAATATGAGGAGCATGAAACGGTCTGAAAAATAGGAGGAGAATGAAACGGTGTTGAAAAACATGAAGAGGCTGAAAAGTGGTGAAAAATATGAAGAGCTTCAAAAGGTGTCAAAAATATGAGGAGCATGAAACGGTCTCAAAAATACGAGGAGCATGAAGTGGTGCTGAAAAACATGAAGAGCATATAAACGTGTGAAATATATGAGCAGCTTCAAAAGGTGTGAAAAATATGAAGAGCATCAAAAGCTGTCAAAAATATGAGGAGCATGAAGCGGTGTTGACAAACATGAAGAGCCTGAAAAGGTGTGAAAATCTGAAGAGCTTCAAAAGGTGTCAAAATATGAGGAGCATGAAGCGGTGTTGACAAACATGAAGAACCTGAAAAGGTGTGAAAATATGAAAAGCTTCAAAAGGTGTCAAACATATGAGGAGCATGAAACGGTCTGAAAAATAGGTGGAGCATGAAGCGGTGTTGAAAAACATGAAGAGCCTGAAAAGGTGTGACAAACATGAAGAGCCTGAAAATGTGTGAAATATATGAAGAGCTTCAAAAGGTGTCAAAAATGTGAGGAGCATGAAACGGTCTCAAAAATAGGAGGAGCATGAAGCGGTATTCAAAATATGAAAAGCCTGAAAAGGTGTGAGAAACATGAAGAGCTTCAAAAGGTGTCAAAAATATGAGGAGCATGAAATGGTCTGAAAAATAGGAGGAGCATGAAGCGGTGTTGAAAAACATGAAGAGCCTGAAAAGGTGTGAAATATATGAAGAGCTTCAAATGTGTCAAAAATATGAGGAGCATGAAACGGTCTGAAAAATAGGAGCAGCATGAAGCCGTGTTGAAAAACATGTATAGCCTGAAAAGGTGTGAAAAATATGAAGAGCTTCAAACGTGTCAAAAATATGAGGACCATGAAACTGTCTGAAAAGTAGGAGGAGGATTAAGCGGTATTCAAAAACATGAAGAGTCTGAAAAGGTGTGAAAAATATGAAGAGCTACAAAAGGTGTCAAATATATGAGGAGCATGAAACGGTCTGAAAAATAGGAGGAGGATGAAGCGGTGTTGAAAAACATGAAGAGCCTGAAAAGGTGTGAAATATATGAAGAGCTTCAAAAGGTGTCAAAAGTATGAGACACATGAAACGTTCTGAAAAATAGGAGCAGCATGAAGCTGTGTTGAAAATCAGGAGGAGCCTGAAAAGTTTTGAAATATATGAAGAGCTTCAAAACGTGTCAAAAATATGAGGAGCATGAAAAGGTCTGAAATATAGGAGGAGCATGAAACGGTCTGAAAAATAGGAGGAGCATGAAACAGTGTAGAAAACCATGAAGATCTTCAAAAAGTGTCAAAAATATGAGGAGCATGAAATGGTCTGAAAAATAGAAGGAGCATGAAATGGTGTTGAAAAACATGAAGAGCTTCAAAATGTGTCAAAAATATGAGGAGCATGAAACGGTCTGAAAAATATGAGGAGCATGAAACGGTCTGTAAAATAGGAGGAGCAAGAAATGGTGTTGAAAAATATGAAGGGCCTTAAAAGGTTTGAGAAAATATGAAGAGATTCAAAAGATTTCAATTATGTGAGGAGCATGAAACCGTCTGAAAAATATGAGGAGCACGAAACTGTATGAAAAATAGGAGGAAAATGAATCGGTGTTGAAAAACATGAAGAGCATGGAAAGGTGTGAAAAATATGAAGAGCTTCAAAAGCTTTAAAAAATATGAAGAGCATGAAATTGTCTTAAAAATATGAGGAGTATGAAACGGTCTGAAAAATAGGAGGAGAATGAAACGGTCTGAAAAATAGGAGGAGCATGAAACGGTGTTAAAAAATATGAAGAGCATGAAAAGGTGTGAAAAATATGAAGATCTTCAAAAGGAGTCATATATATGAAGAGCATGAAACGTTCTGAAATATAGGAGGAGCATGAAGCACTGTTGAAAAACATGAAGAGCCTTAAAAGGTGTGAAAAATACAAAGAGCTTCAAAAGGTGTCTAAAATATCAGTAGCATGAAACTTATGAAAAATAGGAAGAGCATGAAGCGGTGTTCAAAAAGAAGAAGAGCCTGAAAAGGTCTGAAAAATATGAAGAGCTTCAAAATATTTGAAAAATATGAGGAGCATGAACCGGTGTGAAAAATAGGAGGAGCATGAAACAGTGTTCAAAACCACAAAGAGCCTTAAAAGGTGTGAAAAATAATAAGGGCTTCAAATCGTGTCAAAAATATGAGGAGCAGGAAACGGTCTGAAAAATTAGAGGAGCATGAAGCAGTGTTGAAAAACATGAAGAGCCTGAAAAGGTGTGAAAAATAGGAAGAGCTTCAAAACGTGTCAATAATATGAGGAACATGAAACGTTCTGAAAAATATGAGGAGCATGAAGCTGTGTTGAAAATCAGGAAGAGCTTGAAAATTTTGAAATATATGAAGAGCTTCAAAACGTGTCAAAATATGAGCAGCATGAAATGGTCTGAAAAATAGAAGGAGCATGAAACGGTGTTGAAAAACATGAAGAGCTTCAAAATGTGTCAAAAATATGAGGAGCATGAAACGGTCTGAAAAATATGAGGAGCATGAAACGGTCTGTAAAATAGGAGGAGCAAGAAACGGTGTTGAAAAATATGAAGGGCCTTAAAAGGTTTGAAAAAATATGAAGAGATTCAAAAGATTTCAATTATGTGAAGAGCATGAAACCGTCTGAAAAATATGAGGAGCACGAAACTGTCTGAAAAATAGGAGGAAAATGAATCGGTGTTGAAAAACATGAAGAGCATGGAAAGGTGTGAAAAATATGAACAGCTTCAAAAGGTGTCAAAAATATGAGTAGCATGAAACGGTCTGAAAAATAGGAGAAGCATGAATCTGTGTTCAAAACATGAAGAGCCTGAAAAGGTGTGAAATATATGACGAGCATGAAAAGGTGTGAAAAATATGAGGAGCATGAAAAGGTCTCAAAAAGAGGAGGAGCATGAAGCGATGTTGAAAAACATGAAGAGCCTGAAAAGGTGTGAAAAATATGAAGAGCTTCAAAATGTGTCAAAAATATGAGGAGGATGAAACGGTCTGAAAAATAGGAGGAGCATGAAATGCTGTCCAAAAACATGAAGAGCCTGAAAAAGAGTGAAAAATATGAAGAGCATCAAAAGGTGTCAGAAATATGAGGAGCATGAAACGGTCTGAAAAATAGGAGGAGCATGAAACTGTGAAAAATTAGAAGAGCCTGAATATGTGTGAAAAAAATGAAGAGCTTCAAAACGTGTGAAAAATATGAGGAGCATGAAACGGTCTGAAAAATCGGAGGAGCAAGAAACGGTGTTCAAAAACATGAGGAGCATGAAACGGTCTGAAAAATAGGAGGAGCATGAAGCAGTGTTGAAAAACCTGAAGAGCCTGAAAAGGTGTGAAAACTATCAAGAGATTCAAAAAGTGTCAAAAATATGACGAGCAAGAAACGTTCTGAAAAATAAGAGGAGCATGAAGTGGTGTTGAAAAACATGAAGAGACTGAAAAGGTGTGAAAAGTATGAAGACCTTTAAAAGTTGTAAAAAAAGAGGTAGCATGAAACGGTCTGAAAAATATGAGGAGCATGAAACGGTGTTGAAAAACATAAAGAGCATTAAAAGCTGTGAAATATATGAAGAGATTCAAAGCTGTAAAAAATATGAGGTGCATTAAAACGGTCTGAAAAATAGGAGGAGCACGAAACAGTCTGACAAATAGGAGGAGCATGTTACGGTGTTGAAAAACATAAAGGGCATTAAAAGCTGTGAAAAATATGAAGAGCTTCAAAAGGTGTAAAAAATATGAGGTGCATTAAACGGTCTGAAAAAAAAGAGTAGCACGAAACGGTCTGAAAAATATGAGGAGCATGAAACGGTGTTGAAAAACATGAAGAGCCTGAAAAGGTGTGAAAAATATGAAGAGCTTCAAAAAGTGTCAAAAATATCAGGAGCATGAATTGGTCTGAAAAATAGGAGGAGCATGAAACGGTCTGAAAAATAGGAGGAGCATGAAACGGTGTTTAAAACCGTGAGGAGCATGAGAGGGTGTGAAAAATATGGAAGAGCTTCACAATGTGTCAAAAATATGAGGAGCACGAAACGGTCTGAAAAATAGGAGGAGCATGTAACGGTGTTGAAGAGCCCTAAAAGGTGTGAAAAATATGAAGAGCATCAAAGTGTTTCAAAAATATGAGGAGCATGAAACTGTCTGAAAAATAGGAGGAGCATGAACCGGTGTTGAAAAACATGAAGAGCATGAAAAGGTGTCAAAAATATGAAAAGCTTCAAAAGGTGTCAAAAAAAAGAGGAGCATGAAAGTGTCTGAAAAATAGAAGGAGCATGAAACGGTGGTGAAAAACGTTAGGGCATGAAAAGTTGTGAAAAATATGAAGAGCTTCAAAAGGAGTCAAAAATATGAGGAGCATGAAAAGTTCTGAAAAATAGGAGGAGCAGGAAATGGTGTTCAGAAACATGAAGAGCCTGATAAGGTGTGAAAAATATGAATTGCTTCAAAAGGTGTGAAAAATATGAGGAGCATGAAACGGTCTGGAAAATGGGAGGAGCATGAAGCATTGTTGAAAAACATGAAGAGCCTGAAAACGTGTGAAAAATATGAACAGCTTCAAAACATGTGAAAATTATGAAGAGCTTCAAAACGTGTGAAAAATATAAATAGATTCAAAACGTGTCAAAAAAATGAGGAGAATGATACGGTCTGAAAAATAGGAGGAGCATGAAGCGTTGATGAAAAACCTGAAGAGCCTGAAAAGGTGTGAAAAGTATGAAAAGCTTCAAAAGGTGTGTAAAATATGAAGAGCTTCAAAACGTGTCAAAAATATGAGGAGCATGAAACGGTCTGAAAAATAGGAGGAGCATGAATTGGTGTTAAAAAACATGAAGAGCCTGAAAAGGTGTGAAAAATATGAAGAGCTTAAAAGGTGTCAAAAATATGAGGAGCATGAAACGGCCTGCAAAATAGGAGGAGCATGAAACGGTGTTAAAAATCATGAAGAGCCTGAAAAGGAGTGAAATATATGAAGAGCTTCAAAAGGTGTCAAAAATATGAGGAGCATGAAACGATCTGAAATATAGGAGGAGCATGAAGCGGTGTTGAAAAACATGAAGAGCATGAAACGGTTTGAAAAATATGAGGAGCTACAAAAGGTGTCAAAAATAAGAGTAGCATGAAACGGTGTTCAAAAACTTGAAGAGCCTGAAAATGTGTGACAAATAGGAAGAGCTTCAAAAGGTTTCAAAAATATGAGGAGCATGAAACGGTCGGAAAAATAGAAGTAGCTTGAAAGTTGTTCAGAATCATGAAGAGCCAGAAAAGTTGTGAAAAATATGAAGAGCTTCAATACGTGTCAAAAATATTACGAGCATGAAACGTTCTCAAAAATAGAAGGAGCAGGAAAAGGTGTTCAAAAATATGTAGAGGCAGAAAAGGTGTGAAAAATACGAAGAGCTTCAAAATGGGTCAAAAATATGGGGAGCACGAAACGGCCTGAAAAATAGGAGGAGCATGAAACGGTGTTGAAAAGCCTGAAAAGCTGTGAAGAATATGAAGAGCTTCAAAAGGTTTCAAAAATATGAGGAGCATGAAACTGTCTGAAAAATAGGAGGAGCATGAACCGGTGTTGAAAAACATGAAGAGCATGAAAAGTGTGAAAAATATGAAGAGCTTCAAAAGGTGTCAAAAATATGAGGACATTGAAACGGTCTGAAAAATAGGAGGAGCATCAAACGGTCTGAAAAATAGGAAGAGCATGAAACGGTGTTGAAAAATAAGAAGAGCTTCAAAACGTGTCAAAAATATGAGGACCATGAAACAATCTGAAAAATATGAGGAGCATGAAACGGTGTTCAAAAATATGAAGAGCCTGAAAAGGTGTGACAAATATGAATAGCTTCAAAAGGTGTGAAAAATATGAAGAGCTTCAAAAGGTATGAAAAATATGAGGTTCTTGAAACGGTCTGAAAAAAAGGAGGAGCATGAAGCGGTGTTCTAAAACATGAAGAGCCTGAAAACGTGTGAAAAATATGAAGAGCTTCAAAAGGTGTGAAAAATATGAGGAGCATGAAACGGTCTGAAAAAAAGGAGGAGCATGAAGCGGTGTTCAAAACATGAGGAGACTGAAAAGGTGTGAAAATTATGAACAGCTTCAAAACGTGTGAAAAATATAAATAGATTCAAAACGTGTCAAAAAAATGAGGAGAATGATACGGTCTGAAAAATAGGAGGAGCATGAAGCGTTGATGAAAAACATGAAGAGCCTGAAAAGGTGTGAAAAATATGAAAAGCTTCAAAAGGTGTCAAAAATATGAGGAGCATGAATCGGTCTAAAAAATAGGAGGAGCAGAAACGGTCTGATAAATAGGAGGAGCATGAAACGGTGTTGAAAATCATGAAGAGCATGAAAAGGTGTGAAAAATATGAACAGTTTCAAAAGGTGTCAAAAAATATGATGAGCATGAAACGGTCTCAAAAATAGGAGGAGCAGAAACGGTCTGATAAATAGGAGGACCATGAAACGGTGTTGAAAATCATGAAGAGCTTCAAAAGGTGTCAAAAATATGAGGAGCATGAAACGGTCTGAAAAATATGAGGAGCATGAAAAGGTCTGCAAAATAGGAGGAGCATGAAACGGTGTTGAAAATCATGAAGAGCTTCAAAACGTTTTAAAAAATACGAGGAGCATGAAACTTTCTGAAAAATAGGAGGAGCATGAAACGGTGTTCAAAATATGAAGAGCCTTAAAAGGTGTGAAAAATATGAATAGCTTCAAAACATGTGAAAAATATGAAGAGCTTCAAAAGGTGTGAAAAATATGAGGAGCATGAAACGGTGTGAAGAAAATGAAGAGCCTGAAAAGATGTGAAAAATAGGAAGAGCTTCAAAAAGTGTCAAAAATATGAGGAGCACGAATCGGTCTAAAAAATAGGAGGAGCAAGAAACGGTGTTGAAAAACATGAAGAGCATGAAAAGGTGTGAAAAATATGAAGAGCTTCAAAAGGTGTGAAAAATATGAGGAGCATGAAACGGTCTGAAAAAAAGGAGGAGCATGAAGCGGTATTCAAAAACATGAGGAGCCTGAAAAGGTGTGAAAATTATGAAGAGCTTCAAAACGTGTGAAAAATATAAATAGATTCAAAACGTGTCAAAAAAATGAGGAGAATGATACGGTCTGAAAAATAGGAGGAGCATGAAGCGTTGATGAAAAACCTGAAGAGCCTGAAAAGGTGTGAAAAATATGAAAAGCTTCAAAAGGTGTGTAAAATATGAAGAGCTTCAAAACGTGTGAAAAATATGAGGAGCATGAAACGGTCTGAAAAATAGGAGGAGCATGAATTGGTGTTAAAAAACATGAAGAGCCTGAAAAGGTGTGAAAAATATGAAGAGCTTAAAAGATGTCAAAAATATGAGGAGCATGAAACGGCCTGCAAAATAGGAGGAGCATGAAACGGTGTTAAAAATCATGAAGAGCCTGAAAAGGAGTGAAATATATGAAGAGCTTCAAAAGGTGTCAAAAATATGAGGAGCATGAAACGATCTGAAATATAGGAGGAGCATGAAGCGGTGTTGAAAAACATGAAGAGCATGAAACGGTTTGAAAAATATGAGGAGCTACAAAAGGTGTCAAAAATAAGAGTAGCATGAAACGGTGTTCAAAAACTTGAAGAGCCTGAAAATGTGTGACAAATAGGAAGAGCTTCAAAAGGTTTCAAAAATATGAGGAGCATGAAACGGTCGGAAAAATAGAAGTAGCTTGAAAGTTGTTCAGAATTATGAAGAGCCAGAAAAGTTGTGAAAAATATGAAGAGCTTCAATACGTGTCAAAAATATTACGAGCATGACACGTTCTCAAAAATAGAAGGAACAGGAAAAGGTGTTCAAAAATATGTAGAGGCAGAAAAGGTGTGAAAAATACGAAGAGCTTCAAAATGGGTCAAAAATATGGGGAGCACGAAACGGCCTGAAAAATAGGAGGAGCATGAAACGGTGTTGAAAAGCCTGAAAATCTGTGAAGAATATGAAGAGCTTCAAAAGGTTTCAAAAATATGAGGAGCATGAAACTGTCTGAAAAATAGGAGGAGCATGAACCGGTGTTGAAAAACATGAAGAGCATGAAAAGTGTGAAAAATATGAAGAGCTTCAAAAGGTGTCAAAAATATGAGGACATTGAAACGGTCTGAAAAATAGGAGGAGCATCAAACGGTCTGAAAAATAGGAAGAGCATGAAACGGTGTTGAAAAATAAGAAGAGCTTCAAAACGTGTCAAAAATATGAGGACCATGAAACAATCTGAAAAATATGAGGAGCATGAAACGGTGTTCAAAAATATGAAGAGCCTGAAAAGGTGTGACAAATATGAATAGCTTCAAAAGGTGTGAAAAATATGAAGAGCTACAAAAGGTATGAAAAATATGAGGAGCTTGAAACGGTCTGAAAAAAAGGAGGAGCATGAAGCGGTGTTCTAAAACATGAAGAGCCTGAAAACGTGTGAAAAATATGAAGAGCTTCAAAAGGTGTGAAAAATATGAGGAGCATGAAACGGTCTGAAAAAAAGGAGGAGCATGAAGCGGTGTTCAAAACATGAGGAGCCTGAAAAGGTGTGAAAATTATGAACAGCTTCAAAACGTGTGAAAAATATAAATAGATTCAAAACGTGTCAAAAAAATGAGGAGAATGATACGGCCTGAAAAATAGGAGGAGCATGAAGCGTTGATGAAAAACATGAAGAGCCTGAAAAGGTGTGAAAAATATGAAAAGCTTCAAAAGGTGTCAAAAATATGAGGAGCATGAATCGGTCTAAAAAATAGGAGGAGCAGAAACGGTCTGATAAATAGGAGGAGCATGAAACGGTGTTGAAAATCATGAAGAGCATGAAAAGGTGTGAAAAATATGAAGAGTTTCAAAAGGTGTCAAAAAATATGATGAGCATGAAACGGTCTCAAAAATAGGAGGAGCAGAAACGGTCTGATAAATAGGAGGACCATGAAACGGTGTTGAAAATCATGAAGAGCTTCAAAAGGTGTCAAAAATATGAGGAGCATGAAACGGTCTGAAAAATATGAGGAGCATGAAAAGGTCTGCAAAATAGGAGGAGCATGAAACGGTGTTGAAAATCATGAAGAGCTTCAAAACTTTTTCAAAAATATGAGGAGCATGAAACGTTCTGAAAAATAGGAGGAGCATGAAACGGTGTTCAAAAATATGAAGAGCCTTAAAAGGTGTGAAAAATATGAACAGCTTCAAAACATGTGAAAAATATGAAGAGCTTCAAAAGGTGTGAAAAATATGAGGAGCATGAAATGGTGTGAAGAAAATGAAGAGCCTGAAAAGTTGTGAAAAATAGGAAGAGCTTCAAAAAGTGTCAAAAATATGAGGAGCACGAATCGGTCTAAAAAATAGGAGGAGCAAGAAACGGTGTTGAAAAACATGAAGAGCATGAAAAGGTGTGAAAAATATGAAGAGCTTCAAAAGGTGTGAAAAATATGAGGAGCATGAAACGGTCTGAAAAAAAGGAGGAGCATGAAGCGGTATTCAAAAACATGAGGAGCCTGAAAAGGTGTGAAAATTATGAAGAGCTTCAAAACGTGTGAAAAATATAAATAGATTCAAAACGTGTCAAAAAAATGAGGAGAATGATACGGTCTGAAAAATAGGAGGAGCATGAAGCGTTGATGAAAAACCTGAAGAGCCTGAAAAGGTGTGAAAAGTATGAAAAGCTTCAAAAGGTGTGTAAAATATGAAGAGCTTCAAAACGTGTCAAAAATATGAGGAGCATGAAACGGTCTGAAAAATAGGAGGAGCATGAATTGGTGTTAAAAAACATGAAGAGCCTGAAAAGGTGTGAAAAATATGAAGAGCTTAAAAGGTGTCAAAAATATGAGGAGCATGAAACGGCCTGCAAAATAGGAGGAGCATGAAACGGTGTTAAAAATCATGAAGAGCCTGAAAAGGAGTGAAATATATGAAGAGCTTCAAAAGGTGTCAAAAATATGAGGAGCATGAAACGATCTGAAATATAGGAGGAGCATGAAGCGGTGTTGAAAAACATGAAGAGCATGAAACGGTTTGAAAAATATGAGGAGCTACAAAAGGTGTCAAAAATAAGAGTAGCATGAAACGGTGTTCAAAAACTTGAAGAGCCTGAAAATGTGTGACAAATAGGAAGAGCTTCAAAAGGTTTCAAAAATATGAGGAGCATGAAACGGTCGGAAAAATAGAAGTAGCTTGAAAGTTGTTCAGAATCATGAAGAGCCAGAAAAGTTGTGAAAAATATGAAGAGCTTCAATACGTGTCAAAAATATTACGAGCATGAAACGTTCTCAAAAATAGAAGGAGCAGGAAAAGGTGTTCAAAAATATGTAGAGGCAGAAAAGGTGTGAAAAATACGAAGAGCTTCAAAATGGGTCAAAAATATGGGGAGCACGAAACGGCCTGAAAAATAGGAGGAGCATGAAACGGTGTTGAAAAGCCTGAAAAGCTGTGAAGAATATGAAGAGCTTCAAAAGGTTTCAAAAATATGAGGAGCATGAAACTGTCTGAAAAATAGGAGGAGCATGAACCGGTGTTGAAAAACATGAAGAGCATGAAAAGTGTGAAAAATATGAAGAGCTTCAAAAGGTGTCAAAAATATGAGGACATTGAAACGGTCTGAAAAATAGGAGGAGCATCAAACGGTCTGAAAAATAGGAAGAGCATGAAACGGTGTTGAAAAATAAGAAGAGCTTCAAAACGTGTCAAAAATATGAGGACCATGAAACAATCTGAAAAATATGAGGAGCATGAAACGGTGTTCAAAAATATGAAGAGCCTGAAAAGGTGTGACAAATATGAATAGCTTCAAAAGGTGTGAAAAATATGAAGAGCTTCAAAAGGTATGAAAAATATGAGGTTCTTGAAACGGTCTGAAAAAAAGGAGGAGCATGAAGCGGTGTTCTAAAACATGAAGAGCCTGAAAACGTGTGAAAAATATGAAGAGCTTCAAAAGGTGTGAAAAATATGAGGAGCATGAAACGGTCTGAAAAAAAGGAGGAGCATGAAGCGGTGTTCAAAACATGAGGAGCCTGAAAAGGTGTGAAAATTATGAACAGCTTCAAAACGTGTGAAAAATATAAATAGATTCAAAACGTGTCAAAAAAATGAGGAGAATGATACGGTCTGAAAAATAGGAGGAGCATGAAGCGTTGATGAAAAACATGAAGAGCCTGAAAAGGTGTGAAAAATATGAAAAGCTTCAAAAGGTGTCAAAAATATGAGGAGCATGAATCGGTCTAAAAAATAGGAGGAGCAGAAACGGTCTGATAAATAGGAGGAGCATGAAACGGTGTTGAAAATCATGAAGAGCATGAAAAGGTGTGAAAAATATGAACAGTTTCAAAAGGTGTCAAAAAATATGATGAGCATGAAACGGTCTCAAAAATAGGAGGAGCAGAAACGGTCTGATAAATAGGAGGACCATGAAACGGTGTTGAAAATCATGAAGAGCTTCAAAAGGTGTCAAAAATATGAGGAGCATGAAACGGTCTGAAAAATATGAGGAGCATGAAAAGGTCTGCAAAATAGGAGGAGCATGAAACGGTGTTGAAAATCATGAAGAGCTTCAAAACGTTTTAAAAAATACGAGGAGCATGAAACGTTCTGAAAAATAGGAGGAGCATGAAACGGTGTTCAAAATATGAAGAGCCTTAAAAGGTGTGAAAAATATGAATAGCTTCAAAACATGTGAAAAATATGAAGAGCTTCAAAAGGTGTGAAAAATATGAGGAGCATGAAACGGTGTGAAGAAAATGAAGAGCCTGAAAAGATGTGAAAAATAGGAAGAGCTTCAATAAGTGTCAAAAATATGAGGAGCATGAATCGGTCTAAAAAATAGGAGGAGCAAGAAACGGTGTTGAAAAACATGAAGAGCATGAAAAGGTGTGAAAAATATGAAGAGCTTCAAAAGGTGTGAAAAATATGAGGAGCATGAAACGGTCTGAAAAAAAGGAGGAGCATGAAGCAGTATTCAAAAACATGAGGAGCCTGAAAAGGTGTGAAAATTATGAAGAGCTTCAAAACGTGTGAAAAATATAAATAGATTCAAAACGTGTCAAAAAAATGAGGAGAATGATACGGTCTGAAAAATAGGAGGAGCATGAAGCGTTGATGAAAAACCTGAAGAGCCTGAAAAGGTGTGAAAAATATGAAAAGCTTCAAAAGGTGTGTAAAATATGAAGAGCTTCAAAACGTGTCAAAAATATGAGGAGCATGAAACGGTCTGAAAAATAGGAGGAGCATGAATTGGTGTTAAAAAACATGAAGAGCCTGAAAAGGTGTGAAAAATATGAAGAGCTTAAAAGGTGTCAAAAATATGAGGAGCATGAAACGGCCTGCAAAATAGGAGGAGCATGAAACGGTGTTAAAAATCATGAAGAGCCTGAAAAGGAGTGAAATATATGAAGAGCTTCAAAAGGTGTCAAAAATATGAGGAGCATGAAACGATCTGAAATATAGGAGGAGCATGAAGCGGTGTTGAAAAACATGAAGAGCATGAAACGGTTTGAAAAATATGAGGAGCTACAAAAGGTGTCAAAAATAAGAGTAGCATGAAACGGTGTTCAAAAACTTGAAGAGCCTGAAAATGTGTGACAAATAGGAAGAGCTTCAAAAGGTTTCAAAAATATGAGGAGCATGAAACGGTCGGAAAAATAGAAGTAGCTTGAAAGTTGTTCAGAATTATGAAGAGCCAGAAAAGTTGTGAAAAATATGAAGAGCTTCAATACGTGTCAAAAATATTACGAGCATGACACGTTCTCAAAAATAGAAGGAACAGGAAAAGGTGTTCAAAAATATGTAGAGGCAGAAAAGGTGTGAAAAATACGAAGAGCTTCAAAATGGGTCAAAAATATGGGGAGCACGAAACGGCCTGAAAAATAGGAGGAGCATGAAACGGTGTTGAAAAGCCTGAAAAGCTGTGAAGAATATGAAGAGCTTCAAAAGGTTTCAAAAATATGAGGAGCATGAAACTGTCTGAAAAATAGGAGGAGCATGAACCGGTGTTGAAAAACATGAAGAGCATGAAAAGTGTGAAAAATATGAAGAGCTTCAAAAGGTGTCAAAAATATGAGGACATTGAAACGGTCTGAAAAATAGGAGGAGCATCAAACGGTCTGAAAAATAGGAAGAGCATGAAACGGTGTTGAAAAATAAGAAGAGCTTCAAAACGTGTCAAAAATATGAGGACCATGAAACAATCTGAAAAATATGAGGAGCATGAAACGGTGTTCAAAAATATGAAGAGCCTGAAAAGGTGTGACAAATATGAATAGCTTCAAAAGGTGTGAAAAATATGAAGAGCTACAAAAGGTTTGAAAAATATGAGGAGCTTGAAACGGTCTGAAAAAAAGGAGGAGCATGAAGCGGTGTTCTAAAACATGAAGAGCCTGAAAACGTGTGAAAAATATGAAGAGCTTCAAAAGGTGTGAAAAATATGAGGAGCATGAAACGGTCTGAAAAAAAGGAGGAGCATGAAGCGGTGTTCAAAACATGAGGAGCCTGAAAAGGTGTGAAAATTATGAACAGCTTCAAAACGTGTGAAAAATATAAATAGATTCAAAACGTGTCAAAAAAATGAGGAGAATGATACGGCCTGAAAAATAGGAGGAGCATGAAGCGTTGATGAAAAACATGAAGAGCCTGAAAAGGTGTGAAAAATATGAAAAGCTTCAAAAGGTGTCAAAAATATGAGGAGCATGAATCGGTCTAAAAAATAGGAGGAGCAGAAACGGTCTGATAAATAGGAGGAGCATGAAACGGTGTTGAAAATCATGAAGAGCATGAAAAGGTGTGAAAAATATGAAGAGTTTCAAAAGGTGTCAAAAAATATGATGAGCATGAAACGGTCTCAAAAATAGGAGGAGCAGAAACGGTCTGTAAAATATGAGGACCATGAAACGGTGTTGAAAATCATGAAGAGCTTCAAAATGTGTCAAAAATATGAGGAGCATGAAACGGTCTGAAAAATATGAGGAGCATGAAAAGGTCTGCAAAATAGGAGGAGCATGAAACGGTGTTGAAAATCATGAAGAGCTTCAAAACTTTTTCAAAAATATGAGGAGCATGAAACGTTCTGAAAAATAGGAGGAGCATGAAACGGTGTTCAAAAATATGAAGAGCCTTAAAAGGTGTGAAAAATATGAACAGCTTCAAAACATGTGAAAAATATGAAGAGCTTCAAAAGGTGTGAAAAATATGAGGAGCATGAAATGGTGTGAAGAAAATGAAGAGCCTGAAAAGTTGTGAAAAATAGGAAGAGCTTCAAAAAGTGTCAAAAATATGAGGAGCACGAATCGGTCTAAAAAATAGGAGGAGCAAGAAACGGTGTTGAAAAACATGAAGAGCATGAAAAGGTGTGAAAAATATGAGGAGCATGAAACGGTCTGAAAAAAAGGAGGAGCATGAAGCGGTATTCAAAAACATGGGGAGCCTGAAAAGGTGTGAAAATTATGAAGAGCTTCAAAACGTGTGAAAAATATAAATAGATTAAAAACGTGTCATAAAAATGAGGAGAATGATACGGTCTGAAAAATAGGAGGAGCATGAAGCGTTGATGAAAAACATGAAGAGCCTGAAAAGGTGTGAAAAATATGAAAAGCTTCAAAAGGTGTGTAAAATATGAAGAGCTTCAAAACGTGTCAAAAATATGAGGAGCAGGAAACGGTCTGAAAAATAGGAGGAGCATGAAACGGTCTGAGAAATAGGAGGAGCATGAAACGGTTTTCAAAAACATGAAGAGCCTGAAAAGGTGTGAAAATCATGAAGAACTTCAAAAGGTGTGAAAAATATGAGGAGCATGAAACGGTCTGAAAAATAGGAGGAGCATGAAGCGGTGTTGAAAAACATGAAGAGCCTGAAAAGGTGTGAAAAACATGAAGAGCCTGAAAAGGTGTGAAAAATATGAAGAGCTTCAAAAGGTGTCAAAAATATGGGAAGCAGGAAACTTTCTGAAAAATAGGAGGAGCATGAAGTGGAGTTGAAAAACATGAAGAGCATGAAAAGGTGTGAAAAAAATGAAGAGCTTCAAAAGCTATGAAAAATATGAGGAGCATGAAACGGTCTGAAAAAAAGGAGGAGCATGAAGCGGTGTTTAAAAACATGAAGAGCCTGAAAACGTGTGAAAAATATGAAGAGCTTCAGAAGGTGTGAAAAATATGAGGAGCATGAAACGGTCTGAAAAAAAGGAGGAGCCTGAAGCGGTGTTCAAAAACATGAGGAGCCTGAAAAGGTGTGAAAATTATGAAGAGCTTCAAAACGTGTGAAAAATATAAATAGATTCAAAAAGTATCAAAAATATGAGGAGCATGATACGGTCTGAAAAATAGGAGGAGCATGAAGCGTTGATGAAAAATATGAAGAGCCTGAAAAGGTGTGAAAAATATGAAAAGCTTCAAAAGGTGTCAAAAATATAAGGAGCATGAAACGGTATGAAAATTAGGAGGAGCATGACACGGTGTTGAAAAACATGAAGATCATGAAAAGGTGTGAAAAATATGAAGAGCTTCAAAACGTGTCAAAAATATGAGGAGCATGAAATGGTGTGAAAAATAGGAGGAGCATGAAAAGGTCTGAAAAATAGGCGGAGCATGAAGCGGTGTTGAAAAACATGAAGAGCCTGAAAAGGTATGAAAAATATGAAGAGCCTGAAAAGGTGTGAAAAATATGAAGAGCTTCAAAAGGTGTCAAAAATATGGGAAGCATGAAACATTCTGAAAAATAGGAGGAGCATGAAGTGGAGTTGAAAATCATTAAGAGCCTGAAAAGGGGTGAAAAATAAGAAGAGCTTCAAAAGGTGTGAAAAATATGAAGAGCTTCAAAAGGTGTTAAAAATATGAGGAGCATGAAATCGTCTAAAAAAATAGGAGGAGCATTAAATGATGTTGAAAAACATGAAGAGCCTGAAAAGGTGTGAAAAATATGAAGAGCTTGAAAAAGTGTGAAAAATATGCAGAACTTCAAAAGTTTTGAAAAATATGAGGAGCATGAAACCGTCTGAGAAATAGGAGGAGCATTAAACGGTGTTCAAAAACATGAAGAGCCTGAAAAAGTGTGAAAAATATGAAGAGCCTGAAAACGTGTGAAAAATATGCAGAACTTCAAAAGTTGTGAAAAATATGAGGAGCATGATACCGTCTGAGAAATAGGAGGAGCATTAAACGTTGTTCAAAAACATGAAGAGCCTGAAAAGGTGTGAAAAATATGAAGAGCTTCAAAAATTGTAAAATATATGAGGAGCATGAAACGTTTTAAAAAATAGCAGGAGCATGAAGCGGTGTTCAAAAACATGAAGAGCCTGAAAAGGTGTGAAAAATATGAAGAGCTCCATAAGGTGTCCATAATATGAGGAGCATGAAATGGTCTGAAAAATAGGAGCATGAAACGGTGTTCAAAAACATGAAGAGCTTCAAAATGTGTCAAAAATATGAGGAGCATGAAACGGTCTGAAAAATATGAGGAGCATGAAACGGTCTATAAATTGGAGGAGCAAGAAACGGTGTTGAAAAATATGAAGGGCCATAAAAGGTTTGAAAAAATATGAAGAGATTCAAAAGATTTCAATTATGTGAGGAGCATGAAACCGTCTGAAAAATATGAGGAGCACGAAACTGTCTGAAAAATAGGAGGAAAATGAATCGGTGTTGAAAAACATGAAGAGCTTAAAAGGTGTCAAAAATATGAGGAGCATGAAAAGGTCTGAAAATTAGGAGGAGCAAGAAAAGGTGTTGAAAAAAATGAAGATCCTGAAAATGTGTGAAAAATATGAAGAGCTTCAAAACATGTCAAAAATACGAGGAGAATTAACTGGTCTGAAAATATGAGGTGCATGAAACGGACTGAAAATTAGGAGGAGCATGAAGTGGTGTTGAAAAATATGAAGAGCCTGAAAATGTGTGAAATATATGAAGAGCTTGAAAACATTTCAGAAATGAAAGGAGCATGAAACTGTCTGAAAAATAGGAGGAGCATGAAGCTGTATTGAAAAACATGAAGAGCCTGAAAAGGTGTGAAAAATATGAAGAGCTTCAAAATGGTGCCAAATATATAGAGGGTGAAACGGTCTGAAAAATATGAGGAGCAAGAAACTGTTTTCAAAAACATGAAGAGCCTCAAAAGGTGAGAAAAATATGAAGAGCTTCAAAAAGGTGTCAAATATATAGAGGGTGAAACGGTCTGAAAAATATGAGGAGCAAGAAACTGTTTTCAAAAACATGAAGAGACTCAAAAGGTGTGAAAAATGTGAAGAGCTTCAAACTGTGTCAAAAATATGAGGAGCATGAAACGGTCTGAAACATAGGAGGAGCATGAAGTGTTGTTGAAAAACATGAAGAGCCTGAAAAAGGTGTGAAACATATGAGGAGCATGATACGGTCTGAAAAATAGGAGGAGCATGAAGCGGTGTTGAAAAATATGAAGAGCCTGAAAACGTGTGAAAAATATGAAGAGCTTCAAAAGGTGTCAAAAACATAAGGAGCATGAAACGGTCTGAAATACAGGAGGAGCATGAAAAGGTGTTAAAAAACATGAAGAGCCTGAAAAGGTGTGAAAAATATGAAGAGCTTCAAATGGTGTCAAAAATATGAGGAGAATGAAACGGTCTGATAATTAGGAGGAGCATGAAGTGGTGTTGAAAAACATGAAGAGCTTGAAAAAGGTGTGAACCATATGAGTAGAATAAAACGGTCCGAAAAATAGGAGGAGCATGAAGTGGTGTAGAAAAACATGAAGACCCTGAAAAGGTGTGAAAAATATGAAGAGCTACAAAAAGTGTCAAAAATATGAGGAGCTTGAAACGGTCTGAAATATAGGAGGAGCGTGAAAAGGTGTTAAAAAAAACATGAAGAGCTTCAAAAGGTGTGAAACATATGAGGAGCATGAAACGGTCTGAAAAATAGGAGGAGCATGAAGCGTTGTTGAAAAACATGAAGAGCATGAAAAGGTGTGAAAAATATGAAGTGCTTCAAAAGGTGTCAAAAACATGAGGAGTATTAAAAGGTCTGAAAAATAGGAGGAGCATGAAGCGGTGTTCAAAAAAATGAAGAGCCTGGAGAAGTGTGAAAAATATGAAGAGCTTCAAAAAGTGTCAAAAATATGAGGAGCATTAAACGTTCTGAAAATAGGAGAAGCATGAAGTGATGTTGAAAAATATGAAGAGCCTGAAAATGTGTGAAAAATATGAAGAGCTTCAAAGGTGTCAAAATTATGAGGAGCATGAAACGCTCTGACAAAGAGGAGGAGCAGCAAGCGATGTTGAAAAACATGAAGAGCGTGAAAAGGTGTGAAAAATATGAAGAGCTTCAAAAAGTGTCAAAAATATGAGGAGCATGAAAGGGTCTGAAAAATAGGAGGAGCATGAAGCGGTGTTGAAAAACATGAAGAGCCTGAAAAGGTGTGAAAAATATGAAGAGCTTCAACAGGTGTCAAAAATATGAGGAGCATGAAACGGTCGGAAAAATAGGAGGAGCATGAAGTGGTGCTGAAAAACATGCAGAGCCTGAAAAGGTGTGAAAAATATGAAGAGCTTCAGAAGGCGTCAAAAATATGAGGAGCATGAAACGGTCTAAAATAGGAGAAGCTTGAAACGGTCTGAAAAATAGGAGGAGCATGAAGCGGTTTGAAAAACATGAAGAGCCTGAAAAAGTGTGAAAAATATGAAGAGCTTCAAAAGGTGTCAAAAATATAAGGAGAATGAAACGGTCTGAAAATTAGGAGGAACATGAAGCGGTGTTGAAAAACATAAAGAGCCTGAAACACTGTGAAATATATGAAGAGCCTCAAAGGTGTCAAAAATATGAGGAGCAAGAAACGGTCTGAAAAATAGAAGGAGCTTGAAGTGGTGTTGAAAAACATGAAGAGCCTGAAAAGGTGTCAAAAATATGAAGAGCTTCAAAAAGGTGTCAAATATATAGAGGGTGAAACGGTCTGAAAATTAGGAGGAGGAAAAAACTGTTTTCAAAAACATGAAGAGCCTGAAAAGGTGTGAAAAATGTGAAGAGCTTCAAACTGTGTCAAAAATATGAGGAGCATGAAACGGTCTGAAACAAAGGAGGAGCATGAAGTGTTGTTGAAAAACATGAAGAGCCTGAAAAAGTTGTGAAACATATGAGGAGCATGATACGGTCTGAAAAATAGGAGGAGCATGAAGCGGTGTTGAAAAATATGAAGAGCCTGAAAAGGTGTGAAAAATATAAAGAGCTTCAAAAGGTGTCAAAAATATAAGGAGCATGAAACGGTCTGAAATATAGGAGGAGCATGAAAAGGTGTTAAAAAACATGAAGAGCCTGAAAAGGTGTGAAAAATATGAAAAGCTCAAATGGTGTCAAAAATATGAGGAGAATGAAACGGTCTGAAAATTAGGAGGAGCATGAAGCAGTGTTGAAAAACATGAAGAGCCTGAAAATGTGCGAAATATATGAAGAGCCTCAAAGGTGTCAAAAATATGAGGAGCAAGAAACGGTCTGAAAAATAGGAGGAGCTTGAAGCGGTGTTGAAAAATATGAAGAGCCTGAAAAGGTGTGAAATATATGAAGAGTCTCAAAGGTGTCAAAAATATGAGGCGCAAGAAACGGTCTGAAAAATAGGAGGAGCTTGAAGCGGTGTTGAAAAATATGAAGAGCCTGAAAAGGTGTGAAATATATGAAGAGCTTCAAAAGGTGTCAAAAATATAAGGAGCATGAAACGGTATGAAAATTAGGAGGAGCATGACACGGTGTTGAAAAGCATGAAGATCATGAAAAGGTGTGAAAAATATGAAGAGATTCAAAAGCTGTCAAAAATATGAGGAGCCTGAAATGGTCTGAGAAATAGGAGGAGCATGAAGTGATGTCGAAAAAGATGAAGAGCCTGAAAAGGTGTGAAAAATATGAAGAGCTTCAAAAGGTGTGAAATATATGAGGAGCATGAAACGGTTTGAAAAATAGCAGAAGCATGAAGCTGTGTTCAAAAACATGAGAACCAGAAAAGGTGTGAAAAATATGAAGAGCTTCAAAAGGTGTGAAATATATGCAGAGCATGAAACGGTCTGAAAAATAGGAGGATCATGAAGCGGTGTTCAAAACATGAAGAGACTGAAAAGGTGTGAAAAATATGAAGAGCTTCAAAAGGTGTCAAAATTATGAGGAGCATTATACGTTCTAAACATAGGAGGAGCATGAAGTGGTGTTGAAAAATATGAAGAGCCAGAAAAAGTGTGAAAAATATGAAGAGCTGCAAAAGGTGGCAAAATTATGAGGAGCATTAAACGTTCTAAACATACGAGTAGCATGAAGCGGTGTTTAAAAATATGAAGAGCCTGAAAAGGTGTGAAAAATATGAAGAGGTTCAAAAGGAGTCAAAAATATGAGGAGCATGAAAAGGTCTAAAAAATAGGAGGAGCATGAAGCGGTGTTGAGAAATATGAAGAGCCTGAAAAGGTGTGAAAAATATGAAGAGCTTCAAAAGGTGTCAAAAATATGAGGAGCATGAAATGATCTGAAAAATAGGAGGAATATGAAAAGGTCTGAAAAATAGGAGGAGCATGAAGCGGTGTTCAAAAACATGAAGAGCCTGAAAAGTTGTGAAAAATTTGACGAGCTTCAAAAGGTGTGAAATATATGAAGAGCTTCAAAAGGTGTGAAAAATATGAAGAGATTCAAAAGGTGTGAAAAATATGAAGAACTTCAAATAATGTGAAATACATGAGGAGCATGAAATGGTCTGAAAAATAGGAGGAGCATGAAGCGGTGTTGAAAACATGAAAACCTGAAAAGATGTGAAAAATATGAACAGCTTCAAAAGGTGTCAAATATATGAGCAGCAAAAAACGGTCTGAAAAATAGGAGGAGCATGAAGTGGTGTTCAAAAAAATGAAGAGCCTGAAAAGGTGTGAAAAATATGAAGAGCTTCAAAAGGTGTGAAAAATATGAGGAGCATGAAACGGTCTGAAGAATAGGAGGAGGATTGTAGCGGTGTTCAAGTACATTAAGAGCATGAAAATGTGTGAAAAATACGAACAGCTTCAAAAGGTGTGAAACACATGAGGAGCATGAAACGGTCTGAAAAATAGGAGCAGCATGAAACGGTGTTCAAAAACATGAAGAGCCTGAAAACGTGTGAAAAATATGAAGAGCCTCAAAATGTGTGAAAAATATGAAGAGCTTCAAAAGCGGTCAAAAATGAGATGAGCATGAAGCGGTCTGAAAAATAGGAGGAACATGAAGTCGTGTTGAAAAACATGAAGAGCCTGAAAAGGTGTGAAAAATATGAAGAGCTTCAAAAGGTGTCAAAAATATGAGGAGCAAGAAATGTTCTGAAAAATAGGATGAGCATGAAGCGGTGTTCAAAAAATGAAGAGCCTGAAAAGGTGTGAAAAATATGAAGAGCTTCAAAAGGTGTCAAAAATATGAGGAGCAAGAAATGTTCTGAAAAATAGGATGAGCATGAAGCGGTGTTCAAAAAATGAAGAGCCTGAAAAGGTGTGAAAAATATGAAGAGCTTCAAAACATGTCAAAAATACGAGGAGAATTAACTGGTCTGAAAATATGAGGTGCATGAAACGGACTGAAAATTAGGAGGAGCATGAAGTGGTGTTGAAAAATATGAAGAGCCTGAAAATGTGTGAAATATATGAAGAGCTTGAAAACATTTCAGAAATGAAAGGAGCATGAAACTGTCTGAAAAATAGGAGGAGCATGAAGCTGTATTGAAAAACATGAAGAGCCTGAAAAGGTGTGAAAAATATGAAGAGCTTCAAAATGGTGCCAAATATATAGAGGGTGAAACGGTCTGAAAAATATGAGGAGCAAGAAACTGTTTTCAAAAACATGAAGAGCCTCAAAAGGTGAGAAAAATATGAAGAGCTTCAAAAAGGTGTCAAATATATAGAGGGTGAAACGGTCTGAAAAATATGAGGAGCAAGAAACTGTTTTCAAAAACATGAAGAGACTCAAAAGGTGTGAAAAATGTGAAGAGCTTCAAACTGTGTCAAAAATATGAGGAGCATGAAACGGTCTGAAACATAGGAGGAGCATGAAGTGTTGTTGAAAAACATGAAGAGCCTGAAAAAGGTGTGAAACATATGAGGAGCATGATACGGTCTGAAAAATAGGAGGAGCATGAAGCGGTGTTGAAAAATATGAAGAGCCTGAAAACGTGTGAAAAATATGAAGAGCTTCAAAAGGTGTCAAAAACATAAGGAGCATGAAACGGTCTGAAATACAGGAGGAGCATGAAAAGGTGTTAAAAAACATGAAGAGCCTGAAAAGGTGTGAAAAATATGAAGAGCTTCAAATGGTGTCAAAAATATGAGGAGAATGAAACGGTCTGATAATTAGGAGGAGCATGAAGTGGTGTTGAAAAACATGAAGAGCTTGAAAAAGGTGTGAACCATATGAGTAGAATAAAACGGTCCGAAAAATAGGAGGAGCATGAAGTGGTGTAGAAAAACATGAAGACCCTGAAAAGGTGTGAAAAATATGAAGAGCTACAAAAAGTGTCAAAAATATGAGGAGCTTGAAACGGTCTGAAATATAGGAGGAGCGTGAAAAGGTGTTAAAAAAAACATGAAGAGCTTCAAAAGGTGTGAAACATATGAGGAGCATGAAACGGTCTGAAAAATAGGAGGAGCATGAAGCGTTGTTGAAAAACATGAAGAGCATGAAAAGGTGTGAAAAATATGAAGTGCTTCAAAAGGTGTCAAAAACATGAGGAGTATTAAAAGGTCTGAAAAATAGGAGGAGCATGAAGCGGTGTTCAAAAAAATGAAGAGCCTGGAGAAGTGTGAAAAATATGAAGAGCTTCAAAAAGTGTCAAAAATATGAGGAGCATTAAACGTTCTGAAAATAGGAGAAGCATGAAGTGATGTTGAAAAATATGAAGAGCCTGAAAATGTGTGAAAAATATGAAGAGCTTCAAAGGTGTCAAAATTATGAGGAGCATGAAACGCTCTGACAAAGAGGAGGAGCAGCAAGCGATGTTGAAAAACATGAAGAGCGTGAAAAGGTGTGAAAAATATGAAGAGCTTCAAAAAGTGTCAAAAATATGAGGAGCATGAAAGGGTCTGAAAAATAGGAGGAGCATGAAGCGGTGTTGAAAAACATGAAGAGCCTGAAAAGGTGTGAAAAATATGAAGAGCTTCAACAGGTGTCAAAAATATGAGGAGCATGAAACGGTCGGAAAAATAGGAGGAGCATGAAGTGGTGCTGAAAAACATGCAGAGCCTGAAAAGGTGTGAAAAATATGAAGAGCTTCAGAAGGCGTCAAAAATATGAGGAGCATGAAACGGTCTAAAATAGGAGAAGCTTGAAACGGTCTGAAAAATAGGAGGAGCATGAAGCGGTTTGAAAAACATGAAGAGCCTGAAAAAGTGTGAAAAATATGAAGAGCTTCAAAAGGTGTCAAAAATATAAGGAGAATGAAACGGTCTGAAAATTAGGAGGAACATGAAGCGGTGTTGAAAAACATAAAGAGCCTGAAACACTGTGAAATATATGAAGAGCCTCAAAGGTGTCAAAAATATGAGGAGCAAGAAACGGTCTGAAAAATAGAAGGAGCTTGAAGTGGTGTTGAAAAACATGAAGAGCCTGAAAAGTTGTCAAAAATATGAAGAGCTTCAAAAAGGTGTCAAATATATAGAGGGTGAAACGGTCTGAAAATTAGGAGGAGGAAAAAACTGTTTTCAAAAACATGAAGAGCCTGAAAAGGTGTGAAAAATGTGAAGAGCTTCAAACTGTGTCAAAAATATGAGGAGCATGAAACGGTCTGAAACAAAGGAGGAGCATGAAGTGTTGTTGAAAAACATGAAGAGCCTGAAAAAGTTGTGAAACATATGAGGAGCATGATACGGTCTGAAAAATAGGAGGAGCATGAAGCGGTGTTGAAAAATATGAAGAGCCTGAAAAGGTGTGAAAAATATAAAGAGCTTCAAAAGGTGTCAAAAATATAAGGAGCATGAAACGGTCTGAAATATAGGAGGAGCATGAAAAGGTGTTAAAAAACATGAAGAGCCTGAAAAGGTGTGAAAAATATGAAAAGCTCAAATGGTGTCAAAAATATGAGGAGAATGAAACGGTCTGAAAATTAGGAGGAGCATGAAGCAGTGTTGAAAAACATGAAGAGCCTGAAAATGTGCGAAATATATGAAGAGCCTCAAAGGTGTCAAAAATATGAGGAGCAAGAAACGGTCTGAAAAATAGGAGGAGCTTGAAGCGGTGTTGAAAAATATGAAGAGCCTGAAAAGGTGTGAAATATATGAAGAGTCTCAAAGGTGTCAAAAATATGAGGCGCAAGAAACGGTCTGAAAAATAGGAGGAGCTTGAAGCGGTGTTGAAAAATATGAAGAGCCTGAAAAGGTGTGAAATATATGAAGAGCTTCAAAAGGTGTCAAAAATATAAGGAGCATGAAACGGTATGAAAATTAGGAGGAGCATGACACGGTGTTGAAAAGCATGAAGATCATGAAAAGGTGTGAAAAATATGAAGAGATTCAAAAGCTGTCAAAAATATGAGGAGCCTGAAATGGTCTGAGAAATAGGAGGAGCATGAAGTGATGTCGAAAAAGATGAAGAGCCTGAAAAGGTGTGAAAAATATGAAGAGCTTCAAAAGGTGTGAAATATATGAGGAGCATGAAACGGTTTGAAAAATAGCAGAAGCATGAAGCTGTGTTCAAAAACATGAGAACCAGAAAAGGTGTGAAAAATATGAAGAGCTTCAAAAGGTGTGAAATATATGCAGAGCATGAAACGGTCTGAAAAATAGGAGGATCATGAAGCGGTGTTCAAAACATGAAGAGACTGAAAAGGTGTGAAAAATATGAAGAGCTTCAAAAGGTGTCAAAATTATGAGGAGCATTATACGTTCTAAACATAGGAGGAGCATGAAGTGGTGTTGAAAAATATGAAGAGCCAGAAAAAGTGTGAAAAATATGAAGAGCTGCAAAAGGTGGCAAAATTATGAGGAGCATTAAACGTTCTAAACATACGAGTAGCATGAAGCGGTGTTTAAAAATATGAAGAGCCTGAAAAGGTGTGAAAAATATGAAGAGGTTCAAAAGGAGTCAAAAATATGAGGAGCATGAAAAGGTCTAAAAAATAGGAGGAGCATGAAGCGGTGTTGAGAAATATGAAGAGCCTGAAAAGGTGTGAAAAATATGAAGAGCTTCAAAAGGTGTCAAAAATATGAGGAGCATGAAATGATCTGAAAAATAGGAGGAATATGAAAAGGTCTGAAAAATAGGAGGAGCATGAAGCGGTGTTCAAAAACATGAAGAGCCTGAAAAGTTGTGAAAAATTTGACGAGCTTCAAAAGGTGTGAAATATATGAAGAGCTTCAAAAGGTGTGAAAAATATGAAGAGATTCAAAAGGTGTGAAAAATATGAAGAACTTCAAATAATGTGAAATACATGAGGAGCATGAAATGGTCTGAAAAATAGGAGGAGCATGAAGCGGTGTTGAAAACATGAAAACCTGAAAAGATGTGAAAAATATGAACAGCTTCAAAAGGTGTCAAATATATGAGCAGCAAAAAACGGTCTGAAAAATAGGAGGAGCATGAAGTGGTGTTCAAAAAAATGAAGAGCCTGAAAAGGTGTGAAAAATATGAAGAGCTTCAAAAGGTGTGAAAAATATGAGGAGCATGAAACGGTCTGAAGAATAGGAGGAGGATTGTAGCGGTGTTCAAGTACATTAAGAGCATGAAAATGTGTGAAAAATACGAACAGCTTCAAAAGGTGTGAAACACATGAGGAGCATGAAACGGTCTGAAAAATAGGAGCAGCATGAAACGGTGTTCAAAAACATGAAGAGCCTGAAAACGTGTGAAAAATATGAAGAGCCTCAAAATGTGTGAAAAATATGAAGAGCTTCAAAAGCGGTCAAAAATGAGATGAGCATGAAGCGGTCTGAAAAATAGGAGGAACATGAAGTCGTGTTGAAAAACATGAAGAGCCTGAAAAGGTGTGAAAAATATGAAGAGCTTCAAAAGGTGTCAAAAATATGAGGAGCAAGAAATGTTCTGAAAAATAGGATGAGCATGAAGCGGTGTTCAAAAAATGAAGAGCCTGAAAAGGTGTGAAAAATATGAAGAGCTTCAAAAGGTGTCAAAAATATGAGGAGCAAGAAATGTTCTGAAAAATAGAGGGGCATGAAACGGTGTTCAAAAACATGAAGAGCCTGAAAAGGTGTGAAAAATATGAAGAGCTTCAAAAGGTGAGAAAGATATGAAGAGATTCAAAAGGTGTGAAAAATATGAAGAGCTTCAAATAATGTGAAATACATGAGGAGCATGAAATGGTCTGAAAAATAGGAGGAGCATGAAGTAGTGTTGAAAAACATGAAAACCTGAAAAGATGTGAAAAATATGAACAGCTTCAAAAGGTGTCAAATATATGAGGAGCAAGAAATGTTCTGAAAAATAGGAGGAGCATGAAGCGGTGTTCAAAAAATGAAGAGTCTGAAAAGGTGTGAAAAATATGAAGAGCTTCAAAAGGTGTCAAAAATATGAAGAGCATGAAACGGTTTGAAAAATAGTAGGAGCATAAAACAGTGTTCAAAATCATGAAGAGCGTGAAAAGGTGTGAAATATATGAAGAGCTTCAAAAGGTGTCAAAAATATAAGGAGCATGAAACGGTATGAAATATAGGAGGAGCATGAAAAGGTGTTAAAAACATGAAGAGCTTCAAAAGGTGTGAAATATATGAGGAGCATGAAACTGTCTGAAAAATAGGAAGAGCATGAAGTGGTGATGAAAACCATGAAGAGCCTGAAAGGTGTGAAAAATATGAAGAACTTCAAAAGGTGTCAAAAATATAAGGAGCATGAAACGGTCTGAAAAATAGGAGGAGCATGAAGTGGTGTTGAAAAACATGAAGAGCCTGAAAAGGTGTGAAAAATATGAAGAACTTCAAAAGGTGTGAAATATATGAGAAGCATGAAACGGTCTGAAAAATAGGAGGATCATGAAACGGTGTTCATACACTTGAAGAGCCTGGAAAGATGTGAAAAAAATGAAGAGCTTCAAAAAGGTGTCAAAAATATGAGGAGGGTGAAAGGGTCTGAAAATCATGAGGAGCAAGAAACTGTTTTCAAAAACATGAAGAGCCTCAACAGTTGTGAAAAATATGAAGAGCTTCAAACTGTGTCAAATATATGAGAAACATGAAACGGTCTGAAAAATAGGAGGAGCATGAAGTGGTGTTGAAAACCATGAAGAGCCTGAAAAATGTGTGAAACATATGAGGAGCATGAAACGGTTTGAAAAATAGGCGGAGCATGAAGCGGTCTTGAAAAACATGAAAAGCCTGAAAAGGTGTGAAAAATATGAAGAGCTTCAAAAGGTCTCAAAAATATGAGGAGCATGAAACGGTCTGAAAAATAGGCGGAGCATGAAGCGGTGTTGAAAAACATGAAAAGCCTGAAAAGGTATGAAAAACATGAAGAGCTTCAAAAGGTCTCAAAAATATGAGGAGCATGAAACGGTCTGAAAAATAGGCGGAGCATGAAGCGGTGTTGAAAAACATGAAAAGCCTGAAAAGGTATGAAAAATATGAAGAGCTTCAAAAGGTCTCAAAAATATGAGGAGCATGAAACGGTCTGAAAAATAGGAGGAGCATGAAGCGGTGTTGAAAAACCTGAGGAGCCTGAAAAGGTGTGAAAAATATGAAGTGCTGTAAAAGGTGTCAAAAATATGAGGAGCATGAAACGGTCTGAAAAATAGGAGGAGCATGAAGCGGTGTTGAAAAACCTGAAGAGCCTGAAAAGGTGTGAAAAATATGAAGTGCTGTAAAAGGTGTCAAAAATATGAGGAGCATGAAACGGTCTGAAAAATAGGCGGAGCATGAAGCAGTGTTGAAAACCATGAAGAGCATGAAAAGCTGTGAAAAATATGAAGAGAAAAACATGAAGAGCCTGAAATGGTGTGAAACATATGAAGAGCTTCAAAATGTGTGAAAAATATGAGGACCATGAAACAGTTTGAAAAATAGGAATAGCATGAAACGATGTTCAAAAACATGAAGAGCCTGAAAAGGTGTGAAAAATATGAAGAGCTTCAAAATGTGTGAAAAATATGAGGAGCTTCAAAATGTGTCAAAAATATGAGGAGCAAGAAACTGTCTGAAAAATACGAGGAGCATGAAGAGGTGTTGAAGAAAATGAAGAGCCTGAAAAGGTGTGAAAAATATGAAGAGCTTCTAAAGGTGTCAAAAATATGAGGAGCATGAAGGTCTGAAAAATAGGAGGAGCATGAAGTGGTGTTGAAAAACATGAAGAGCCTGAAAAGTGTGAAAAATATGAAGAGCTTCAAAAGGTGTCAAAAATATGAGGAGCATGAAACGGTCTGAAAAATAGGAGGAGCATGAAGCGGTGTTGAAAAACATGAAGAGCCTGAAAACGTGTGAAAAAATATGAAGAGCTTCAAAATGTGTGAAGAATATGAAGAGCTTCAAAAGGTGTCAAAAATGAGATGAGCATGAAAGGGTCTGAAAAATAGGAGGAGCATGAAGCCATGTTCAAAAACATGAAGAGCCTGAAAAGGTGTGAAAAATATGAAGAGCTTCAAAAGATGTGAAAAATATGAAGAGCTTCAAAATGTGTGAAGAATATGAAGAGCTTCAAATTGTGTCAAAAATGAGATGAGCATGAAAGGGTCTGAAAAATAGGAGGAGCATGAAGCCATGTTCAAAAACATGAAGAGCCTGAAAAGGTGTGAAAAATATGAAGAGCTTCAAAAGATGTGAAAAATATGAAGAGCTTCAAAAGGTGTCAAAATATGAGGAGCATGAAACGGTCTGAAAAATATGAGAGGCATGAAGTTGTGTTGAAAAACATGAAGAGCCTGAAAAGGTGTGAAATATATGAATAGCTTCAAAAGGTGTAACAAATATGAGGACCATGAAACGGTTTGAAAAATAGGAAGAGCATGAAACGGTGTTCAAAAACATGAAGAGCCTGAAAAGGTGTGAAAAATATGAAGAGCTTCAAAATGTGTGAAAACTATGAGGTGCATGAAAAGTCTGAAAAATAGGAGGAGCATGAAGCGGTGTTGAAAGACATGAACAGCCTGAAAAGTTGTGAAAAATATGAAAAGCTTCAAAACGTGTCAAAAATATGAGGAGCATGGAACGGTCTGAAAAATATGAGGAGCATGAAGGTGTGTTCAAAAACAGAAATAGCCTGAAAAGGTGTGAAATATATGAAGAGCTTGAAAAGGCGTGAAAAATATGAGGAAAATGAAACGGTCTGAAAAATAGAAGCAGCATGAAACGGTGTTGAAAAACATGAAGAGCCTGAAAACGTGTGAAAAATATGAAGAGCTTCAAAAGGTGTGAAAACTATGAAGAGCTTCAAAGGTGTCAAAAATGAGATGAACATGAAACGGTCTGAAAAATAAGAGAAGCAGGAAGTGGTGTTGAAAAACATGAAGAGCCTGAAATGGTGTGAAACATATGAAGAGCTTCAAAATGTGTGAAAAATATGAGGACCATGAAACAGTTTGAAAAATAGGAATAGCATGAAACGATGTTCAAAAACATGAAGAGCCTGAAAAGGTGTAAAAAATATGAAGAGCTTCAAAAGGTGTCAAAAATATGAAGAGCATGAAACGGTCTGAAAAATAGGAGGCTCATGAAGCGGTGTTCAAAAACATGAAGAGCTTGAAAAGGTGTGAAAAATAAGAAGAGCTACAAAAGGTGTCAAAAATATGAGGAGCATGAAATGGTCTGAAAAATAGGAGGAGCCTGAAACTGTGATCAAAAACTTGAAGAGCCTGAAAAGGTGTGAAAAATATGAAGAGCTTCAAAAGATGTGAAAAATATGAAGAGCTTCAAAAGGTGTCAAAAATATGAGAAGCTTGAAACGATCTGAAAAATAGGAGGAGCATGAAGCGGTGTTGAAAAAGATGAAGATCCTGAAAACGTGTGAAAAATATGAAGAGATTCAAAAGGTGTGAAAAATATGAAGAGCTTCAAAAAGTGTCGAAAATGAGATGAGCATGAAACTTTCTGAAAAATAGGAGGAACATGAAGCTGTGTTGAAAACCATGAAGAGCCTGTAAAGGTGTGAAAAATATGAAGAGCTACAAAAGGTGTCAAAAATATGAGGAGCATGAAATGGTCTGAAAAATAGGAGGAGCATGAAGTCGAGTTCATAAATATGAAGAGCCTGAAAAGGTGTGAAAAATATGAAGAGCTTCAAAAGGTGTGAAAAATATGAGGAGCATGATACGGTCTGAAAAATAGGAGGAGCATGAAGCGGTGTTCAAAAACATGAAGAGCCTGAAAAGTTGTGAAAAATATGCAAAGCTTCGAATGGTGTCAAAAATGTGATGAGCATGAAACGGTCTGAAAAATAGGAGGAGCATGAAGCGGTGTTGAAAAACATGAAGTGCCTGAAAAGTTGTGAAAAATATGCAAAGCTTCGAATGGTGTCAAAAATGTGATGAGCATGAAACGGTCTGAAAAATAGGAGGAGCATGACACTGTGATGAAAAACATGAAGAGCCTTAAATTGTGTGAAAAATATGAAGAGTTTGAAGGTGTGAAAAATATGAGGAGCATGAAACCATCTGAAAAATAGGAGGAGCATGACACGGGGTTGAAAAACATGAAGATCATGAAAAGGTGTGAAAAATATGAAGAGATTCAAAAGCTGTTAAAAATATGAGGAGCCTGAAACTGTCTGAGAAATAGGAGAGCATGAAGTGGTGTTGAAAAAGATGCAGAGCCTGAAAAGGTGTGAAAAATATGAAGAGTTTCAAAAGGTGTCAAAAATATGAGGATCATGAAATGATCTGAAAAATATGAGGAACATGAAACGGTCTGAAAAATAGGAGGAGAATGAAACGGTGTTCAGAAACATGAAGAGCCTGAAAAGGCGTGAAAAATATAAAGAGCTTCAAAGTGTGACAAAAATATGAGGAGCATGAAACGATCTGAAAAAGAGGAGGAGCATGAAGTGGTGTTGAAAAACACGACGAGCCTGAAAAGGTGTGAAATATATGAAGAGCTTCAAAAGGTGTCAAATACATGAGGAGCACGAAACGGTCTGAAAAATCGGAGGAGAATGAAGCGGTGTTCAAAAACATGAACAGCTTGAAAAGGTGTGAAAAATATGAAGAGTTTCAAAAGGTGTCAAAAATATGAGGAGCATGAAAGGGTCTGAAAAATAGGAGGAGCATGAAGCGATGTTCAAAAACATGAAGAGCCTGAAAAGTTGTGAATAATATGCAAAGCTTCAAAAGGTGTCAAAAATGAGAGGAGCATGAAATGGTCTGAAAAATAGGAGGAGCATGAAGTCGAGTTCATAAATATGAAGAGCCTGAAAAGGTGTGAAAAATATGAAGAGCTTCAAAAGGTGTGAAAAATATGAGGAGCATGATACGGTCTGAAAAATAGGAGGAGCATGAAGCGGTGTTCAAAAACATGAAGAGCCTGAAAAGTTGTGAAAAATATGCAAAGCTTCGAATGGTGTCAAAAATGTGATGAGCATGAAACCGTCTGAAAAATAGGAGGAGCATGAAGCGGTGTTGAAAAACATGAAGTGCCTGAAAAGCTGTGAAAAATATGAAGAGCTTCAAAAGGTGTCAAAAATATGAGAAGTATGAAACGTTCTGAAAAATAGGAGGAGCATGAAGCGGTTTTGAAAAACATGAAGAGCCTGAAAACGTGTGAAAAATATGAAGAGCTACACAAGGTGTCAAAAATATGAGGAGCATGAAACGGTCTGAAAACGAAGAGGAGCATGAACGCGTGTTCAAAAACATGAAGAGCCTGAAAAGCTGTGAAAAATATGAAGAGCTTCAAAAGGTGTCAAAAATATGAGGATCATGAAATGATCTGAAAAATATGAGGAACAGGAAACGGTCTGAAAAATAGGAGGAGCATGAAACGGTGTTCAGAAACATGAAGAGCCTGAAAAGGTGTGAAAAATATAAAGAGCTTCAAAGTGTGACAAAAGTATGAGGAGCATGAAACGGCCTCAAATATTGGAGGAGCATGAATTGTTGATGAAAAACATGGAGAGCCTGAAAAGGTGTGAAAAATATGAAGAGCTTCAAAACGTGTCAAAAATATGAGGAGCATGATACGGTCTCAAAAATAGGAGGAGCATGAAACGGTCTGAAAAATATGAGGGCATGAAACTGTGTTGAAAAACATGAAGAGCCTGAAATGGTGTGAAAAATATGAAGAGCTTCAAAAGGTTTCAAAAATATGAGGAGCATGAAACGGTCTGAAAAATAGGAGGAGAATGAAGCGGTTTTGAAAAACATGAAGAACCTGAAAAGGTATGGAAAATATGAAGAGCTTCAAAAGGGGTGAAATACATGAGGAGCATGAAACGGTCTGAAAAATAGGAGGACCATGAAGCGGTGTTCAAAAATATGAAGAGCCTGAAAAGGTGTGACAAATATAAAGAGCTTCAAAACGTGTGAAAAATATGAGGAGCACGTAACGGTCTGAAAAATAGGAGGAGCATGAAACGGTGTGAAAAACATGAAGAGCATGAGAAGGTGTGAAAAATATGAAGAGCTTCAAAAGGTGTCAAAAATATGAGGAGCATGAAACGGTCTCAAAAATAGGAGGAGCATGAAGCGGTGTTGAAAAACATGAAGAGCCTGAAAAGGTGTGAAAAAAATGAAGAGATTCAAAAAGTGTCAAAAATATGAGGAGCATGAAACGGTCTGAAAAATAGGAGGATCATGAAGCCGTGTTGAAAACCATGAAGAGCCTGAAAACGTGTGAAAATTATGAAGAGTTTCAAAAGGTGTGAAATATATGAAGAGCTTCAAAAGGTGTCAAAAATGAGATGAGCATGAAATGATCTGAAAGATAGGAGGGGCATTAAGCGGTGTTGAAAAACATGAAGAGCCTGAAAAGGTGTGAGAAATATGAAGATCTTCAAAATGTGTCAAAAATATGAGGAGCATGAAACGGTCTGAAAAATAGGAGGAGCATTAAAGGGTGTTCAAAAACATGAAGAGCCTGGAAAGGTGTGAAAAATATGAAGAGCTTCAAAAGGTGTCAAAAATATGAGGAGCATGAAACGGTCTGAAAAATAGGAGGAGCATGACACGGTGATGAAAAACATGAAGAGCCTTAAATTGTGTGAAAAATATGAAGAGTTTGAAGGTGTGAAAAATATGAGGAGCATGAAACCATCTGAAAATAGGAGAAGCATGACACGGGGTTGAAAAACATGAAGATCATGAAAAGGTGTGAAAAATATGAAGAGATTCAAAAGCTGTCAAAAATATGAGGAGCCTGAAACTGTCTGAGAAATAGGAGGAGCATGAAGTGGTGTTGAAAAAGATGAAGAGCCTGAAAAGGTGTGAAAAATATGAAGAGCTTCAAAAGGTGTCAAAAATATGAGGATCATGAAATGATCTGAAAAATATGAGGAACATGAAACGGTCTGAAAAATAGGAGGAGAATGAAACGGTGTTCAGAAACATGAAGAGCCTGAAAAGGTGTGAAAAATATAAAGAGCTTCAAAGTGTGACAAAAATATGAGGAGCATGAAACGGTCTGAAAAAGAGGAGGAGCATGAAGTGGTGTTGAAAAACACGACGAGCCTGAAAAGGTGTGAAATATATGAAGAGCTTCAAAAGGTGTGAAATACATGAGGAGCACGAAACGGTCTGAAAAATCGGAGGAGCATGAAGCGGTGTTCAAAAACATGAACAGCTTGAAAAGGTGTGAAAAATATGAAGAGTTTCAAAAGGTGTCAAAAATATGAGGAGCATGAAACGTTCTGAAAAAAGGAGGAGCATGAAGTGGTGTTAAAAAACTTGAAGAGCCTGAAAAGGTGTGAAAAATATGAAGAGCTTCAAAAGGTGTGAAAAATATGAGGAGCATGATGCGGTCTGAAAAATAGGAGGAGCATGAAGCGGTGTTCAAAAACATGAAGAGCCTGAAAAGTTGTGAAAAATATGCAAAGCTTAAAAAGGTGTCAAAAATGAGAGGAGCATGAAATGGTCTGAAAAATAGGAGGAGCATGAAGTCGAGTTCATAAATATGAAGAGCCTGAAAAGGTGTGAAAAATATGAAGAGCTTCAAAAGGTGTGAAAAATATGAGGAGCATGATACGGTCTGAAAAATGGGAGGAGCAAGAAGCGGTGTTCAAAAACATGAAGAGCCTGAAAAGTTGTGAAAAATATGCAAAGCTTCGAATGGTGTCAAAAATGTGATGAGCATGAAACGGTCTGAAAAATAGGAGGAGCATGAAGCGGTGTTGAAAAACATGAAGTGCCTGAAAAGCTGTGAAAAATATGAAGAGCTTCAAAAGGTGTCAAAAATATGAGAAGTATGAAACGTTCTGAAAAATAGGAGGAGCATGAAGCGGTTTTGAAAAACATGAAGAGCCTGAAAACGTGTGAAAAATATGAAGAGCTACACAAGGTGTCAAAAATATGAGGAGCATGAAACGGTCTGAAAACGAAGAGGAGCATGAAGGGGTGTTCAAAAACATGAAGAGGCTGAAAAGCTGTGAAAAATATGAAGAGCTTCAAAAGATGTCAAAAATATGACAAGTATGAAACGTTCTGAAAAATAGGAGGAGCATGAAGCCATTTTGAAAAACATGAAGAGCCTGAAAAGGTGTGAAAAATATGAAGAGCTACAAAAGGTGTCAAAAATATGAGGAGCATGAAAATGCCTGAGAAATAGGAGGAGCATGAAGCACTGTTGAAAAACATGAAGAGCCTGAAAAGGTGTGAAAAATATGAAGAGCTTCAAAAGGTGTCAAAAATATGAGGATCATGAAATGATCTGAAAAATATGAGGAACATCAAACGGTCTGAAAAATAGGAGGAGCATGAAACGGTGTTCAGAAACATGAAGAGCCTGAAAAGGTGTGAAAAATATAAAGAGCTTCAAAAGTGTGACAAATATATGAGGAGCATGAAACGGTCTGAAAAATAGGAGGAGCATGAAGTGGTGTTGAAAAACACGACGAGCCTGAAAAGGTGTGAAATATATGAAGAGCTTCAAAAGGTGTGAAATACATGAGGAGCACGAAACGGTCTGAAAAATAGGAGTAGCATGAAGCGGTGTTCAAAAACATGAACAGCTTCAAAAGGTGTGAAAAATATGAAGAGTTTCAAAAGGTGTCAAAAATATGAGGAGCATGAAAGGGTCTGAAAAATAGGAGGAGCATGAAGCGATGTCCAAAAACATGAAGAGCCTGAAAAAGTGTGAAAAATATGAAGAGCTTCAAAAGGTGTCAAAAATATGAGGAGCATGAAACGTTCTGCAAAAAGGAGGAGCATGAAGTGGTGTTAAAAAACTTGAAGAGCCTGAAAAGGTGTGAAAAATATGAAGAGCTTCAAAAGGTGTGAAAAATATGAGGAGCATGATGCGGTCTGAAAAATAGGAGGAGCATGAAGCGGTGTTCAAAAACATGAAGAGCCTGAAAAGTTGTGAAAAATATGCAAATCTTCAAAAGGTGTCAAAATGAGAGGAGCATGAAATGGTCTGAAAAATAGGAGGAGCATGAAGTCGAGTTCATAAATATGAAGAGCCTGAAAAGGTGTGAAAAATATGAAGAGCTTCAAAAGGTGTGAAAAATATGAGGAGCATGATACGGTCTGAAAAATAGGAGGAGCATGAAGCGGTGTTCAAAAACATGAAGAGCCTGAAAAGTTGTGAAAAATATGCAAAGCTTCGAATGGTGTCAAAAATGTGATGAGCATGAAACGGTCTGAAAAATAGGAGGAGCATGAAGCGGTGTTGAAAAACATGAAGTGCCTGAAAAGCTGTGAAAAATATGAAGAGCTTCAAAAGGTGTCAAAAATATGAGAAGTATGAAACGTTCTGAAAAATAGGAGGAGCATGAAGCGGTTTTTAAAAACATGAAGAGCCTGAAAACGTGTGAAAAATATGAAGAGCTACACAAGGTGTCAAAAATATGAGGAGCATGAAACGGTCTGAAAACGAAGAGGAGCATGAAGGGGTGTTCAAAAACATGAAGAGCCTGAAAAGCTGTGAAAAATATGAAGAGCTTCAAAAGATGTAAAAATATGAGAAGTATGACACGTTCTGAAAAATAGGAGGAGCATGAAGCGGTTTTGAAAAACATGAAGAGCCTGAAAACGTGTGAAAAATATGAAGAGCTACAAAAGGTGTCAAAAATATGAGGAGCATGAAACGGTCTGAAAAATAGGAGGAGAATGAAGCACTGTTGAAAAACATGAAGAGCCTGAAAAGGTGAGAAAAAAATGAAGAGCTTCAAAACGTGTCAAAAGTATGAGGAGCATGAAACTGTCTGAAAAATATGAAGAGTTTCAATAGTTGTCAAAATATGAGGAGCATGAAATGGTGTTCAAAAACATGAAGAGCCTGTAAAGGTGTTAAAATATGAAGAGCTTCAAAAGGTGTCAAAAATATGAGGAGCATGAAACGGTCTGAAAAATAGGAGGAGCATGAAGTGGTGTTCAAAAACATGAAGAGCCTTAAAAGGTGTGAAAAATATGAAGAGCTTTAAAGGTGTGAAAATTATGAGGAGCATGAAACCGTCTGAAAAATAGGAGGAGCATGACACTGTGATGAAAAACATGAAGAGCCTTAAATTGTGTGAAAAATATGAAGAGTTTGAAGGTGTGAAAAATATGAGGAGCGTGAAACCATCTGAAAAATAGGAGGAGCATGACACGGGGTTGAAAAACATGAAGATCATGAAAAGGTGTGAAAAATATGAAGAGATTCAAAAGCTGTCAAAAATATGAGGAGCCTGAAACTGTCTGAGAAATAGGAGAGCATGAAGTGGTGTTGAAAAAGATGCAGAGCCTGAAAAGGTGTGAAAAATATGAAGAGTTTCAAAAGGTGTCAAAAATATGAGGATCATGAAATGATCTGAAAAATATGAGGAACATGAAACGGTCTGAAAAATAGGAGGAGAATGAAACGGTGTTCAGAAACATGAAAAGCCTGAAAAGGTGTGAAAAATATAAAGAGCTTCAAAGTGTGACAAAAATATGAGGAGCATGAAACGATCTGAAAAAGAGGAGGAGCATGAAGTGGTGTTGAAAAACACGACGAGCCTGAAAAGGTGTGAAATATATGAAGAGCTTCAAAAGGTGTGAAATACATGAGGAGCACGAAACGGTCTGAAAAATCGGAGGAGCATGAAGCGGTGTTCAAAAACATGAACAGCTTGAAAAGGTGTGAAAAATATGAAGAGTTTCAAAAGTTTCAAAAATATGAGGAGCATGAAAGGGTCTGAAAAATAGGAGGAGCATGAAGCGATGTTCAAAAACATGAAGAGCCTGAAAAGTTGTGAATAATATGCAAAGCTTCAAAAGGTGTCAAAAATGAGAGGAGCATGAAATGGTCTGAAAAATAGGAGGAGCATGAAGTCGAGTTCATAAATATGAAGAGCCTGAAAAGGTGTGAAAAATATGAAGAGCTTCAAAAGGTGTGAAAAATATGAGGAGCATGATACGGTCTGAAAAATAGGAGGAGCATGAAGCGGTGTTCAAAAACATGAAGAGCCTGAAAAGTTGTGAAAAATATGCAAAGCTTCGAATGGTGTTAAAAATGTGATGAGCATGAAACCGTCTGAAAAATAGGAGGAGCATGAAGCGGTGTTGAAAAACATGAAGTGCCTGAAAAGCTGTGAAAAATATGAAGAGCTTCAAAAGGTGTCAAAAATATGAGAAGTATGAAACGTTCTGAAAAATAGGAGGAGCGTGAAGCGGTTTTGAAAAACATGAAGAGCCTGAAAACGTGTGAAAAATATGAAGAGCTACACAAGGTGTCAAAAATATGAGGAGCATGAAACGGTCTGAAAACGAAGATGAGCATGAACGCGTGTTCAAAAACATGAAGAGCCTGAAAAGCTGTGAAAAATATGAAGAGCTTCAAAAGGTGTCAAAAATATGAGGATCATGAAATGATCTGAAAAATATGAGGAACAGGAAACGGTCGGAAAAATAGGAGGAGCATGAAACGGTGTTCAGAAACATGAAGAGCCTGAAAAGGTGTGAAAAATATAAAGAGCTTCAAAGTGTGACAAAAATATGAGGAGCATGAAACGGTCTGAAAAAGAGGAGGAGCATGAAGTGGTGTTGAAAAACACGACGTGCCTGAAAAGGTGTGAAAAATATAAAAAGCTTCAAAGTGTGACAAAAGTATGAGGAGCATGAAACGGCCTCAAATATTGGAGGAGCATGAATTGTTGATGAAAAACATGGAGAGCCTGAAAAGGTGTGAAAAATATGAAGAGCTTCAAAACGTGTCAAAAATATGAGGAGCATGATACGGTCTCAAAAATAGGAGGAGCATGAAACGGTCTGAAAAATATGAGGGCATGAAACTGTGTTGAAAAACATGAAGAGCCTAAAATGGTGTGAAAAATATGAAGAGCTTCAAAAGGTTTCAAAAATATGAGGAGCATGAAACGGTCTGAAAAATAGGAGGAGAATGAAGCGGTTTTGAAAAACATGAAGAACCTGAAAAGGTATGGAAAATATGAAGAGCTTCAAAAGGGGTGAAATACATGAGGAGCATGAAACGGTCTGAAAAATAGGAGGACCATGAAGCGGTGTTCAAAAATATGAAGAGCCTGAAAAGGTGTGACAAATATAAAGAGCTTCAAAACGTGTGAAAAATATGAGGAGCACGTAACGGTCTGAAAAATAGGAGGAGCATGAAACGGTGTGAAAAACATGAAGAGCATGAGAAGGTGTGAAAAATATGAAGAGCTTCAAAAGGTGTCAAAAATATGAGGAGCATGAAACGGTCTCAAAAATAGGAGGAGCATGAAGCGGTGTTGAAAAACATGAAGAGCCTGAAAAGGTGTGAAAAAAATGAAGAGATTCAAAAAGTGTCAAAAATATGAGGAGCATGAAACGGTCTGAAAAATAGGAGGATCATGAAGCCGTGTTGAAAACCATGAAGAGCCTGAAAACGTGTGAAAATTATGAAGAGCTTCAAAAGGTGTGAAATATATGAAGAGCTTCAAAAGGTGTCAAAAATGAGATGAGCATGAAATGATCTGAAAGATAGGAGGGGCATTAAGCGGTGTTGAAAAACATGAAGAGCCTGAAAAGGTGTGAGAAATATGAAGATCTTCAAAAGGTGTGAAGTACATGAGGAGCATTAAACGCTCTGAAAAATAGAAGCATGAAGTTTTGTTCAAAAACATGAAGAGCCTGAAAAGGTGTGAAATATATGAAGATCTTCAAAAGGTGTGAAAAATATGAAGAGCTTCAAAATGTGTCAAAAATGAGATGAGCATGAAATGGCCTAAAAAATATGAGGAGCATGAAGTGTTGGTGAAAAACATGAAGAGCCTGAAGAAGTGTGAAGTATATGAAGAGATTCAAAAGGTGTCAAAAATATGAGGAGCATTAAACGGTCTGAAAAATAGGAGGAGCATGAAGCGATGTTCAAAAAATTGGAGAGCCTGAAAAGGTGTGAAAAATATGAAGAGCTCCAAAAGTTGTGAAAAATATGAGTAGCATGAAACCGTCTCAAAAATAGGAGGAGCGTGAAGCGGTGATGAAAAACATGAAGAGCCTGAAAACGTGTGAAAAATATGAAGAGCTTCAAAAGGTGTCAAAAATATGAGGAGCATGAAACGGTCTGAAAAATAGGAGGAGCATGAAGTGGTGTTGAAATACATGAACAGTATGAAAAGGTGTGAAATATATGAAGAGCTTCAAAAGATGTCAAAAATATGAAGAGCATGAAACGGTATGTAAAATATGAGGAGCATAAAACGGTGTTCAAAAACAAGAAGAGCCTGAAAAGGTGTGAAAAATAGGAAGAGCTTCAAAAGGTGAGAAGTATATGAGGAGCATGAAACGGTCTGAAAAATAGAAGGAGCATGAAGCGGTGTTGAAAAACCTGAAGAGCCTGAAAAGTTGTGAAATATGTAAAGATCTTCAAAAGGTGTCAAAAATATGAGGAGCATGAAACGGTCTGAAAAATAGGAGGAGCATGACGCTGTGTTGAAAATCATGAAGAGCCTGAAAAGGTGTGAAGAATATTAACAGCTTCAAAAGGTGTCAAAAATATATGGAGCAAGTAACGGTTTGAAAAATAGGAGGAGCATGAAGCGGTGTTCAAAAATATGAAGATCCTGAAAAGGTGTGAAAAATACGAAGAGCTTCAAAAGGTGTGAAATACATGAGGAGCATGAAACCGTCTGAAAAATAGGAGGAGCATGAAGCGATGTTCAAAAACATGAAGAGCCTGAAATGGTGTGAAAAATATCAAGAGTTTCAAAAGGAGTGAAAAAAATGATGAGCATGAAATGGTCTGAAAAATAGGAGGAGCAAGAAGCGGTGTTCAAAAACATGAAGAGCCTGAAAAGGTGTGAAAAAGATGAAGAGCTTCAAAAGCTGTCAAAAATATGAGGAGCATGATACGGTCTGAAAAATAGGATGAGCATGAAACGGTCTGAAAAATAGGAGGAGCATGAAACGGTCTGAAAAATAGGAGGAGCAAGAAACGGTGTAGAAAATCATGAAGAGCCTGAAAAGATGTGACAAATATAAAGAGCTTCAAAAGGTGTCAATAATAAGAGGTGCATGAAACAGTCTGAAAAATATGATGAGCATGAAATGGTCTGAAAAATTGGAGGAGCATGAAGCGGTGTAGAAAAACATGAAGAGCCAGAAAAGGTGTGACAAATATAAAGAGCTTCAAAAGGTGTGAAAAATATGAGGAGCATGAAACGGTCTCAAAAATAGGGGAGCATGAAACGGTGTGAAAAACACGAAGAGCATGAAAAGGTGTGAAAAAAAGAAAGAGCTTCAAAAGGTGTCAAAAATATGAGGACCTTGAAACGGTCTGAAAAATAGGAGGAGCATGAAGCGGTGTTGAAAAATATGAAGAGCCTGAAAAGGTGTGAAAAATATGAAGAACTTCTAAAGGTGTCAAAAATATGAGGAGCAAGTAACGGTCTGAAAAATAGGAGAAGCATGAAGCGGTGTTGAAAAATTTGAAGAGCCTGAAAATGTGTGAAAAATTTGAAGAGCCTGAAAAGGTGTGAAAAACTTAAAGAGCCTGAAAAGGTGTGAAAAATATGAAGAGCTTCAAACGGTGTCAAATATTGGATGATCAAGAAAAGTTCTGAAAAATAGGAGGAGCATGAAATGTTGTTGAAAAAATGAAGAGCCTGAAAAGGAGTGAAATATATGAAGAGCTTCAAAAGGTGTGAAAAATATGAAGAGCTTCAAAAGGTGTCAAAAATGAGATGATAATGAAGCGGTCTGAAACACAGGAGGATCATGAAGCGGTGTTCAAAAACATGAAGAGCCTGAAAAGGTGTGAAAAATATGAAGAGCTTCAAAAGGTGTTAAAAATATGAGGAGCATGAAACGGTCTGAAAAATTGGAGGAGCATGAAACGGTGATCAGAAACATGAAGAGCCTGAAAAGGTGTGAAAAATATGAAGAGCTTCAAAAGGTGTGACATACATGAGGAGCATGAAACGGGCTGAAAAACAAGAGAAGCATGAAGTGCTGTGGAAAAACATGAAGAGCCTGAAAAGCTGTGAAAAATATGAAGAGCTTCAAAAGGTGTGAAATACATGAGGAGCATGAAATGGGCTGAAAAATAGGAGAAGCATGAAGTGGTGTTTAAAAATATGTACAGCTTGAAAAGGTGTGAAAAATATGAAAAGCTTCAAAAGGTGTCAAAAATGAGATGAGCATGAAATGGTCTGAAAAATAGGAGGATCATGAAACGGTGTTGAAAAACATGAAGAGCCTGAAAAGATGTGAAAAATATGAAGAGCTTCAAAATGTGTGAAAAATATGAGGAGCATGAAACGTTCTGAAAAATAGGAGGAGCATCAACCTGTGTTCAAAAACATGAAGAGCCTGAAAAGGTGTGAAAAATATGAAAAGCTTCAAAAGGTCTCAAAAATGAGATGAACATGAACCCGTCTGAAAAATAGGAGGAGCATGAAGCGGTGTTGAAAGACATGAAGAGCCTGAAAAAGTATGAGAAATATGAAGAGCTTTAAAAGGTGTCAAAAATATGAGGAGCATGAAACGGTCTGCAAAAAAGTAGGAGCATGAAGTGATGTTGAAAAACTTGAAGAGCATGAAAAGGTGTGGAAAATATAAAGAGGTTCAAAGTTGTGAAATACATGAGGATCATGAAACGGTTTGAAAAATTGGAGGAGCATGAAGCAGAGTTCGAAAACATGAAGAGCCTGAAAAGGTTTGAAAAATATGAAGAGCTCAAAAAGTGTCAAAAATATGAGGACCATGAAACGATCTGAAAAATACGAGGAGCATGAAGCGGTGTTGAAAAACATGAAGAGTCTTAAAAGATGTGAAAAATATGAAGAGCTTCAAAATGTGTCAAAAATAGGAGGAGGATGAAACGTTGTTAAAAAAACATGAAGAGCCTGAAAAGGTGTGAAATATATGAAGAGCTTCAAAAGGTGTGAAAAATATCAAGAGCTTCAAAAGGTGTGAAATACATGAGGAGCATGAAACTTTCTGAATAATAGGAGGAGCATGAAGTGGTGTTCAAAACATGAAGAGTCTGAAAAGGTGTGAAAAATATGAAGAGCTTCAAAACGTGTCAAAAATATGAGGAGCATAAAACGGTCTGATAAATAGGAGGAGCACGACGTGTTGTTGAAAAACGTGAATAGCCTGAAAAGGTGTGAATATATGAAGAGCTTCAAAAGGTGTCAAAACTATGAGGAGCATGAAACGGTCTGAAAAATAGGAGGAGCATGAAACGGTGTTCAAAAACATGAAGAGCCTGAAAAGGTGTGAAAAATATGAAGAGCTTCAAAACGTGTGAAATACATGAGGAGCATGAAACGGTCTGAAAAATAGGAGGAGCATGAAGCGGTGTTCAAAAACATGAAGAACCTGAAAAGGTGTGAAAAATATGAAGAGCTTCAAAAGGTGTGAAAAATATGAAGAGCTTCAAAAGATGTCAAAAATTAGATGAGCATGAAACGATCTGAAAAATAGGAGGAGCATGAATTGGTGTTGAAAAACATGAAGAGCCTGAAAAGGTGTGAAATATATGAAGAGCTTCAAAAGTTGTGAAAAATATGAAGAGCTTCAAAAGGTGTCAAAAATATGAGGAGCATTCAACGGTCTGAAAAATAGGAGGAGCATGAAACGGTGTTCAAAAACATGAAGAGCCTGAAAAGGTGTGATTAATATGAAGAGCTTCAAAAGGTGTTAAATTCATGAGGAACATGAAACGGTCTGAAAAATAGGAGGAGAATAAAACTGTGTTCAAAAACATGAAGAGCCTGAAAAGGTGTGGAAATATGAAGAGCTTCAAAAGGTGTCAAAAATATGAGGAGCATGAAACAGTCTGAAAAATGGGAGGAGCATGAAGCGGCGTTCAAAAACCTGAAGAGCCTGAAAAGGTGTGAAAAATATGAAGAGCTTCAAAAGGTGGCAAAAATGAGATGAACATGAAACGGTCTGAAAAATAGGCGGAGCATGAAGAGGTGTTGGAAAACATGAAGAGCCTTAAAAGGTGTGAAAAATATGAAAGGCTTCAAAAGGTGTGAAAAATATGAGGAGCATGAAACGGTCTGAAAAATCGGAGGAGCATGAAGCGGTGTTGAAAAACATGAAGAGCCTGAAAAGTTGTGAAAAATATGAAGAGCTTCAAAAGGTGTAAAAAATATGAGGAGCATGAAACGGTCTGCAAAAAAGTAGGAGCATAAAGTGATGTTGAAAAACTTGAAGAGCATGAAAAGGTGTGAAAAATATGAAGAGGTTCAAAGTTGTGAAATACATGAGGATCATGAAACGTTTTGAAAAATTGGAGGAGCATGAAGCAGAGTTCGAAAACATGAAGAGCCTGAAAAGGTTTGAAAAATATGAAGAGCTCAAAAAGTGTCAAAAATATGAGGAACATGAAACGATCTGAAAAATAGGAGGAGCATGAAGCGGTGTTGAAAAACATGAAGAGCCTGAAAACGTGTGAAAAATATGAAGAGCTTCAAAAGGTGTGAAAAATATGAAGAGCTTCCAAAGGTGTCAAAAATGAGATGCGCATGAAACGGTCTGAAAAATAGGAGGAGCATGAAGTGGTCGTGAAAATCATGAAGTGCCTGAAAAGGTGTGAAATATATGAAGAGCTTCAAAAGTTGTGAAAAAATGAGGAGGTTCAAAAGGTGTCAAAAATATGAGGAGCATGAAACGGTCTGAAAAATAGGAGGAGCATGAAACGGTGTTGAAAAACATGAAGAGCCTGAAAAGGTGTGAAAAATATGAAGAGCTTGGAAAGGTGTGAAATACATGAGGAGCCTGAAGCGGTCTGAAAAATAGGAGGAGCATGAAACGGTGTTCAAAAAAATGAAGAGCCTGAAAAGGTGTGAAAAATAGGAAGAGCTTCACAAGGTGTCTAATATATGAGGAGCATGAAACGGTCTGAAAAATAGGAGGAGCATGAAGTGGTCGTGAAAATCATGAAGTGCCTGAGAAGGTGTGAAATATATGAAGAGCTTCAAAAGATGTGAAAAAATGAGGAGGTTCAAAAGGTGTGAAAAATATGAGGAACATGAAATGGTCTGAAAAATAGGAGGAGCATGAAACCGTCTGAAAAATAGGAGCAGCATGAAACAGTGTTGAAAGACATGAAGAGCTTCAAAAGTGTTAAAAATATGAGGAGCATGAAACGGTCTGAAAAATAAGAGGATCATGAAACGGTCTGAAAAATAGGAGCAGCATGAAACGGTGTTGAAAGACATGATGAGCTTCAAAAGGTGTCAAAATATGAGGAGAATGAAACGGTTTGAAAAATAGGAGTAGCATTAAACGGTCTGAAAAATAGAGGCAGCATGGAATGGTGTGGAAAAACATGAAGAGCTTCAAAAGTTGTGAAAAAATGAGGAGGTTCAAAAGGTGTCAAAAATATGAGGAGCATGAAACGGACTGTAAAATAGGAGGGGCTTGAAACGGTGTTCCAAAACATGAAGAGCCTGAAAAGATGTGAAAAATATGAACAGCTTCAAAAGCTGTGAAAAATATGAGGAGCATGAAACAGTTTGAAAAATAGGAGAAGCATGAAACAGTGTTGAAAACATGAAGAGCATGAGAAGTGTGAAAAATATAAAGAGCATTAAAAGGTGTCAAAAATATGAGGAGCATGAAATGGTCTGAAAAAAAGGAGGAGCATGAAGCGGTGTTGAAAACATGAAAAGCCTGAAAATGTGTGAAAAATATGAAGAGCTTCCAAAGGTGTGAAAAATATGAATAGCTTCGAAATGTATCAATAATGAGAGGAGCATGAAACGGTGTGAAAAATAGGAGGAGCATGAAGCGGTGTGCAAAAACATGAAGAGCCTGAAAAGGTGTGAAAAATATGAAGAGCTTCAAAAGGTGTTAAAAATATGAGGAGCATGAAACGGTCTGAAAAATAGGAGGAGCATGAAACGGTGTTGAAAACATGAAGAGCCTGAAAAGGTGTGAAAAATATGAAGAGCTTCAAAAGATGTCAAAAATATGAGGAGCATGAAGCGGTCCGACAAATAGGATGAGCATGAAGCGGTGTTGAAAACATTAAGAGCCTGAAGAGGTGGGAAATATATAAAGAGCTTGAAAAGGTGTCAAAAATAGTGTGAGCATGAAACGGTGTGAAAAATAGGAGAAGCATGAAGTGATGTTGAGAGACCTGAAGAGAATGAAAAGGTGTGAAAAATATGAAGAGCTACAAAAGATGTGAAATATATGAGGAGCATGAAATGATCTGAAAAATAGGAGGAGCATGAAACGGTGTTGAAAAACATGAAGAGCTTGAAAACGTGTGAAAATTATGAAGACCTTCAAAATGTGTCCAAAAAAAAGGAGGAGCATGAAATGGTGTTCAAAAACATGAAGAGCCTGAAAAGGTGTGAAAAATATTAAGATCTTCAAAAGGTGTCAAAAATATGAGGAGCATGAAACGGTCTGAAAAATAGGAGGAACATGAAGCATGGTTGAAAAACATGAAGAGCCTGAAAAGGTGTGAAAAATGTGAAGAGCTTCAAAAGGTGTCAAAAATATGAGGAGCATGAAACGGTCTGAAAAATCAGAGGAGCATGAAGCGGTGTTGAAAAACATGAAGAGCCTGAAAAGGTGTGAAAAATATGAAGAGCTTCAAAAGGTGTGAAAAATATGAAGAGCTTCAAACGGTGTCAAATATTGGATGATCAAGAAAAGTTCTGAAAAATAGGAGGAGCATGAAATGTTGTTGAAAAAATGAAGAGCCTGAAAAGGAGTGAAATATATGAAGAGCTTCAAAAGGTGTGAAAAATATGAAGAGCTTCAAAAGGTGTCAAAAATGAGATGATAATGAAGCGGTCTGAAAAACAGGAGGATCATGAAGCGGTGTTCAAAAACATGAAGAGCCTGAAAAGGTGTGAAAAATATGAAGAGCTTCAAAAGGTGTCAAAAATATGAGGAGCATGAAACGGTCTGAAAAATTGGAGGAGCATGAAACGGTGATCAGAAACATGAAGAGCCTGAAAAGGTGTGAAAAATATGAAGAGCTTCAAAAGGTGTGACATACATGAGGAGCATGAAACGGGCTGAAAAATAAGAGAAGCATGAAGTGCTGTGGAAAAACATGAAGAGCCTGAAAAGCTGTGAAAAATATGAAGAGCTTCAAAAGGTGTGAAATACATGAGGAGCATGAAATGGGCTGAAAAATAGGAGAAGCATGAAGTGGTGTTTAAAAATATGAACAGCTTGAAAAGGTGTGAAAAATATGAAAAGCTTCAAAAGGTGTCAAAAATGAGATGACCATGAAATGGTCTGAAAAATAGGAGGATCATGAAACGGTGTTGAAAAACATGAAGAGCCTGAAAAGATGTGAAAAATATGAAGAGCTTCAAAAGGTGTCAAAAATATGAGGAGCATGAAACGTTCTGAAAAATAGGAGGAGCATCAACCTGTGTTCAAAAACATGAAGAGCCTGAAAGGGTGTGAAAAATATGAAAAGCTTCAAAAGGTCTCAAAAATGAGATGAGCATGAACCCGTCTGAAAAATAGGAGGAGCATGAAGCGGTGTTGAAAGACATGAAGAGCCTGAAAAAGTGTGAGAAATATGAAGAGCTTCAAAAGGTGTCAAAAATATGAGGAGCATGAAACGGTCTGCAAAAAAGTAGGAGCATGAAGTGATGTTGAAAAACTTGAAGAGCATGAAAAGGTGTGAAAAATATAAAGAGGTTCAAAGTTGTGAAATACATGAGGATCATGAAACGGTTTGAAAAATTGGAGGAGCATGAAGCAGAGTTCGAAAACATGAAGAGCCTGAAAAGGTTTGAAAAATATGAAGAGCTCAAAAAGTGTCAAAAATATGAGGAGCATGAAACGATCTGAAAAATACGAGGAGCATGAAGCGGTGTTGAAAAACATGAAGAGTCTTAAAAGATGTGAAAAATATGAAGAGCTTCAAAATGTGTCAAAAATAGGAGGAGGATGAAAAGTTGTTAAAAAAACATGAAGAGCCTGAAAAGGTGTGAAATATATGAAGAGCTTCAAAAGGTGTGAAAAATATCAAGAGCTTCAAAAGGTGTGAAAAACATGAGGAGCATGAAACTCTCTGAATAATAGGAGGAGCATGAAGTGGTGTTCAAAACATGAAGAGCCTGAAAAGGTGTGAAAAATATGAAGAGCTTCAAAACGTGTCAAAAATATGAGGAGCATGAAACGGTCTGAAAAATAGGAGGAGCACGACGTGTTGTTGAAAAACGTGAATAGCCTGAAAAGGTGTGAAATATATCAAGAGCTTCAAAAGGTGTCAAAAATATGAGGAGCATGAAACGGTCTGAAAAATAGGAGGAGCATGAAACGGTGTTCAAAAACATGAAGAGCCTGAAAAGGTGTGAAAAATATGAAGAGCTTCAAAACGTGTGAAATACATGAGGAGCATGAAACGGTCTGAAAAATAGGAGGAGCATGAAGCGGTTTTCAAAAACATGAAGAACCTGAAAAGGTGTGAAAAATATGAAGAGCTTCAAAAGGTGTGAAAAATATGAAGAGCTTCAAAAGATGTCAAAAATTAGATGAGCATGAAACGATCTGAAAAATAGGAGGAGCATGAATTGGTGTTGAAAAACATGAAGAGCCTGAAAAGGTGTGATATATGAAGAGCTTCAAAAGTTGTGAAAAATATGAAGAGCTTCAAAAGGTGTCAAAAATATGAGGAGCATTCACCGTCTGAAAAATAGGAGGAGCATGAAACGGTGTTCAAAAACATGAAGAGCCTGAAAAGGTGTGATAAATATGAAGAGCTTCAAAAGGTGTTAAATTCATGAGGAACATGAAACGGTCTGAAAAATAGGAGGAGAATAAAACTGTGTTCAAAAACATGAAGAGCCTGAAAAGGTGTGGAAATATGAAGAGCTTCAAAAGGTGTCAAAAATATGAGGAGCATGAAACAGTCTGAAAAATGGGAGGAGCATGAAGCGGCGTTCAAAAACCTGAAGAGCCTGAAAAGGTGTGAAAAATATGAAGAGTTTCAAAAGGTGGCAAAAATGAGATGAACATGAAACGGTCTGAAAAATAGGCGGAGCATGAAGAGGTGTTGGAAAACATGAAGAGCCTTAAAAGATGTGAAAAATATGAAAGGCTTCAAAAGGTGTGAAAAATATGAGGAGCATGAAACGGTCTGAAAAATAGGAGGAGCATGAAGCGGTGTTGAAAAACATGAAGAGCCTGAAAAGTTGTGAAAAATATGAAGAGCTTCAAAAGGTGTAAAAAATATGAGGAGCATGAAACGGTCTGCAAAAAAGTAGGAGCATGAAGTGATGTTGAAAAACTTGAAGAGCATGAAAAGGTGTGAAAAATATGAAGAGGTTCAAAGTTGTGAAATACATGAGGATCATGAAACGGTTTGAAAAATTGGAGGAGCATGAAGCAGAGTTCGAAAACATGAAGAGCCTGAAAAGGTTTGAAAAATATGAAGAGCTTCCAAAGGTGTCAAAAATGAGATGAGCATGAAACGGTCTGAAAAATAGGAGGAGCATGAAGTGGTCGTGAAAATCATGAAGTGCCTGAAAAGGTGTGAAATATATGAAGAGCTTTAAAAGTTGTGAAAAAATGAGGAGGTCAAAAGGTGTCAAAAATATGAGGAGCATGAAACGGTCTGAAAAATAGGAGGAGCATGAAACGGTGTTGAAAAACATGAAGAGCCTGAAAAGGTGTGAAAAATATGAAGAGCTTGGAAAGGTGTGAAATACATGAGGAGCCTGAAGCGGTCTGAAAAATAGGAGGAGCATGAAACGGTGTTCAAAAAAATGAAGAGCCTGAAAAGGTGTGAAAAATAGGAAGAGCTTCACAAGGTGTCTAATATATGAGGAGCATGAAACGGTCTGAAAAATAGGAGGAGCATGAAGTGGTCGTGAAAATCATGAAGTGCCTGAGAAGGTGTGAAATATATGAAGAGCTTCAAAAGATGTGAAAAAATGAGGAGGTTCAAAAGGTGTGAAAAATATGAGGAACATGAAATGGTCTGAAAAATAGGAGGAGCATGAAACCGTCTGAAAAATAGGAGCAGCATGAAACAGTGTTGAAAGACATGAAGAGCTTCAAAAGTGTTAAAAATATGAGGAGCATGAAACGGTCTGAAAAATAAGAGGATCATGAAACGGTCTGAAAAATAGGAGCAGCATGAAACGGTGTTGAAAGACATGATGAGCTTCAAAAGGTGTCAAAATATGAGGAGAATGAAACGGTTTGAAAAATAGGAGTAGCATTAAACGGTCTGAAAAATAGAGGCAGCATGGAATGGTGTGGAAAAATATGAAGAGCTTCAAAAGTTGTGAAAAAATGAGGAGGTTCAAAAGGTGTCAAAAATATGAGGAGCATGAAACGGACTGTAAAATAGGAGGGGCTTGAAACGGTGTTCCAAAACATGAAGAGCCTGAAAAGATGTGAAAAATATGAACAGCTTCAAAAGCTGTGAAAAATATGAGGAGCATGAAACAGTTTGAAAAATAGGAGAAGCATGAAACAGTGTTGAAAACATGAAGAGCATGAGAAGTGTGAAAAATATAAAGAGCATTAAAAGGTGTCAAAAATATGAGGAGCATGAAATGGTCTGAAAAAAAGGAGGAGCATGAAGCGGTGTTGAAAACATGAAAAGCCTGAAAATGTGTGAAAAATATGAAGAGCTTCCAAAGGTGTGAAAAATATGAATAGCTTCGAAATGTATCAATAATGAGAGGAGCATGAAACGGTGTGAAAAATAGGAGGAGCATGAAGCGGTGTGCAAAAACATGAAGAGCCTGAAAAGGTGTGAAAAATATGAAGAGCTTCAAAAGGTGTTAAAAATATGAGGAGCATGAAACGGTCTGAAAAATAGGAGGAGCATGAAACGGTGTTGAAAACATGAAGAGCCTGAAAAGGTGTGAAAAATATGAAGAGCTTCAAAAGATGTCAAAAATATGAGGAGCATGAAGCGGTCCGACAAATAGGATGAGCATGAAGCGGTGTTGAAAACATTAAGAGCCTGAAGAGGTGGGAAATATATAAAGAGCTTGAAAAGGTGTCAAAAATAGTGTGAGCATGAAACGGTGTGAAAAATAGGAGAAGCATGAAGTGATGTTGAGAGACCTGAAGAGAATGAAAAGGTGTGAAAAATATGAAGAGCTACAAAAGATGTGAAATATATGAGGAGCATGAAATGATCTGAAAAATAGGAGGAGCATGAAACGGTGTTGAAAAACATGAAGAGCTTGAAAACGTGTGAAAATTATGAAGACCTTCAAAATGTGTCAAAAAAAAGGAGGAGCATGAAATGGTGTTCAAAAACATGAAGAGCCTGAAAAGGTGTGAAAAATATTAAGATCTTCAAAAGGTGTCAAAAATATGAGGAGCATGAAACGGTCTGAAAAATAGGAGGAACATGAAGCATGGTTGAAAAACATGAAGAGCCTGAAAAGGTGTGAAAAATGTGAAGAGCTTCAAAAGGTGTCAAAAATATGAGGAGCATGAAACGGTCTGAAAAATCAGAGGAGCATGAAGCGGTGTTGAAAAACATGAAGAGCCTGAAAAGGTGTGAAAAATATGAAGAGCTTCAAAAGGTGTGAAAAATATGAAGAGCTTCAAACGGTGTCAAATATTGGATGATCAAGAAAAGTTCTGAAAAATAGGAGGAGCATGAAATGTTGTTGAAAAAATGAAGAGCCTGAAAAGGAGTGAAATATATGAAGAGCTTCAAAAGGTGTGAAAAATATGAAGAGCTTCAAAAGGTGTCAAAAATGAGATGATAATGAAGCGGTCTGAAAAACAGGAGGATCATGAAGCGGTGTTCAAAAACATGAAGAGCCTGAAAAGGTGTGAAAAATATGAAGAGCTTCAAAAGGTGTCAAAAATATGAGGAGCATGAAACGGTCTGAAAAATTGGAGGAGCATGAAACGGTGATCAGAAACATGAAGAGCCTGAAAAGGTGTGAAAAATATGAAGAGCTTCAAAAGGTGTGACATACATGAGGAGCCATGAAACGGGCTGAAAAATAAGAGAAGCATGAAGTGCTGTGGAAAAACATGAAGAGCCTGAAAAGCTGTGAAAAATATGAAGAGCTTCAAAAGGTGTGAAATACATGAGGAGCATGAAATGGGCTGAAAAATAGGAGAAGCATGAAGTGGTGTTTAAAAATATGAACAGCTTGAAAAGGTGTGAAAAATATGAAAAGCTTCAAAAGGTGTCAAAAATGAGATGAGCATGAAATGGTCTGAAAAATAGGAGGATCATGAAACGGTGTTGAAAAACATGAAGAGCCTGAAAAGATGTGAAAAATATGAAGAGCTTCAAAAGGTGTCAAAAATATGAGGAGCATGAAACGTTCTGAAAAATAGGAGGAGCATCAACCTGTGTTCAAAAACATGAAGAGCCTGAAAGGGTGTGAAAAATATGAAAAGCTTCAAAAGGTCTCAAAAATGAGATGAGCATGAAACCGTCTGAAAAATAGGAGGAGCATGAAGCGGTGTTGAAAGACATGAAGAGCCTGAAAAAGTGTGAGAAATATGAAGAGCTTCAAAAGGTGTCAAAAATATGAGGAGCATGAAACGGTCTGCAAAAAAGTAGGAGCATGAAGTGATGTTGAAAAACTTGAAGAGCATGAAAAGGTGTGAAAAATATAAAGAGGTTCAAAGTTGTGAAATACATGAGGATCATGAAACGGTTTGAAAAATTGGAGGAGCATGAAGCAGAGTTCGAAAACATGAAGAGCCTGAAAAGGTTTGAAAAATATGAAGAGCTCAAAAAGTGTCAAAAATATATGGAGCATGAAACGATCTGAAAAATACGAGGAGCATGAAGCGGTGTTGAAAAACATGAAGAGTCTTAAAAGATGTGAAAAATATGAAGAGCTTCAAAATGTGTCAAAAATAGGAGGAGGATGAAAAGTTGTTAAAAAAACATGAAGAGCCTGAAAAGGTGTGAAATATATGAAGAGCTTCAAAAGGTGTGAAAAATATCAAGAGCTTCAAAAGGTGTGAAATACATGAGGAGCATGAAACTCTCTGAATAATAGGAGGAGCATGAAGTGGTGTTCAAAACATGAAGAGCCTGAAAAGGTGTGAAAAATATGAAGAGCTTCAAAACGTGTCAAAAATATGAGGAGCATGAAACGGTCTGAAAAATAGGAGGAGCACGACGTGTTGTTGAAAAACGTGAATAGCCTGAAAAGGTGTGAATATATGAAGAGCTTCAAAAGGTGTCAAAACTATGAGGAGCATGAAACGGTCTGAAAAATTGGAGGACCATGAAGAGGTGTTGAAAAACATGAAGAGCCTGAAAAGGTGTGAAATATATCAAGAGCTTCAAAAGGTGTCAAAAATATGAGGAGCATGAAACGGTCTGAAAAATAGGAGGAGCATGAAATGGTGTTCAAAAACATGAAGAGCCTGAAAAGGTGTGAAAAATATGAAGAGCTTCAAAACGTGTGAAATACATGAGGAGCATGAAACGGTCTGAAAAATAGGAGGAGCATGAAGCGGTTTTCAAAAACATGAAGAACCTGAAAAGGTGTGAAAAATATGAAGAGCTTCAAAAGGTGTGAAAAATATGAAGAGCTTCAAAAGATGTCAAAAATTAGATGAGCATGAAACGATCTGAAAAATAGGAGGAGCATGAATTGGTGTTGAAAAACATGAAGAGCCTGAAAAGGTGTGAAATATATGAAGAGCTTCAAAAGTTGTGAAAAATATGAAGAGCTTCAAAAGGTGTCAAAAATATGAGGAGCATTCACCGTCTGAAAAATAGGAGGAGCATGAAACGGTGTTCAAAAACATGAAGAGCCTGAAAAGGTGTGATAAATATGAAGAGCTTCAAAAGGTGTTAAATTCATGAGGAACATGAAACGGTCTGAAAAATAGGAGGAGAATAAAACTGTGTTCAAAAACATGAAGAGCCTGAAAAGGTGTGGAAATATGAAGAGCTTCAAAAGGTGTCAAAAATATGAGGAGCATGAAACAGTCTGAAAAATGGGAGGAGCATGAAGCGGCGTTCAAAAACCTGAAGAGCCTGAAAAGGTGTGAAAAATATGAAGAGCTTCAAAAGGTGGCAAAAATGAGATGAACATGAAACGGTCTGAAAAATAGGCGGAGCATGAAGAGGTGTTGGAAAACATGAAGAGCCTTAAAAGGTGTGAAAAATATGAAAGGCTTCAAAAGGTGTGAAAAATATGAGGAGCATGAAACGGTCTGAAAAATAGGAGGAGCATGAAGCGGTGTTGAAAAACATGAAGAGCCTGAAAAGTTGTGAAAAATATGAAGAGCTTCAAAAGGTGTAAAAAATATGAGGAGCATGAAACGGTCTGCAAAAAAGTAGGAGCATGAAGTGATGTTGAAAAACTTGAAGAGCATGAAAAGGTGTGAAAAATATGAAGAGGTTCAAAGTTGTGAAATACATGAGGATCATGAAACGGTTTGAAAAATTGGAGGAGCATGAAGCAGAGTTCGAAAACATGAAGAGCCTGAAAAGGTTTGAAAAATATGAAGAGCTCAAAAAGTGTCAAAAATATGAGGAGCATGAAACGATCTGAAAAATAGGAGGAGCATGAAGCGGTGTTGAAAAACATGAAGAGCCTGAAAACGTGTGAAAAATATGAAGAGCTTCAAAAGGTGTGAAAAATATGAAGAGCTTCCAAAGGTGTCAAAAATGAGATGCGCATGAAACGGTCTGAAAAATAGGAGGAGCATGAAGTGGTCGTGAAAATCATGAAGTGCCTGAAAAGGTGTGAAATATATGAAGAGCTTCAAAAGTTGTGAAAAAATGAGGAGGTTCAAAAGGTGTCAAAAATATGAGGAGCATGAAACGGTCTGAAAAATAGGAGGAGCATGAAACGGTGTTGAAAAACATGAAGAGCCTGAAAAGGTGTGAAAAATATGAAGAGCTTGGAAAGGTGTGAAATACATGAGGAGCCTGAAGCGGTCTGAAAAATAGGAGGAGCATGAAACGGTGTTGAAAAACATGAACAGCCTGAAAAGGTGTGAAAAATAGGAAGAGCTTCACAAGGTGTCTAATATATGAGGAGCATGAAACGGTCTGAAAAATAGGAGGAGCATGAAGTTGTCGTGAAAATCATGAAGTGCCTGAGAAGGTGTGAAATATATGAAGAGCTTCAAAAGATGTGAAAAAATGAGGAGGTTCAAAAGGTGGGAAAATATGAGGAACATGAAACGGTCTGAAAAATAGGAGGAGCATGAAACCGTCTGCAAAATAGGAGCAGCATGAAACAGTGTTGAAAGACATGAAGAGCTTCAAAAGTGTCAAAAATATGAGGAGCATGAAACGGTCTGAAAAATAAGAGGATCATGATACAGTCTGAAAAATAGGAGCAGCATGAAACGGTGTTGAAAGACATGAAGAGCTTCAAAAGGTGTCAAAATATGAGGAGAATGAAACGGTTTGAAAAATAGGAGTAGCATTAAACGGTCTGAAAAATAGAGGCAGCATGGAATGGTGTGGAAAAACATGAAGAGCTTCAAAAGTTGTGAAAAAATGAGGAGGTTCAAAAGGTGTCAAAAATATGAGGAGCATGAAACGGTCTGTAAAATAGGAGGGGCTTGAAACGGTGTTCCAAAACATGAAGAGCCTGAAAAGATGTGAAAAATATGAACAGCTTCAAAAGCTGTGAAAAATATGAGGAGCATGAAACAGTTTGAAAAATAGGAGAAGCATGAAACAGTGTTGAAAACATGAAGAGCATGACAAGTGTGAAAAATATAAAGAGCATTAAAAGGTGTCAAAAATATGAGGAGCATGAAATGGTCTGAAAAAAAGGAGGAGCATGAAGCGGTGTTGAAAACATGAAAAGCCTGAAAATGTGTGAAAAATATGAAGAGCTTCCAAACGTGTGAAAAATATGAATAGCTTCGAAATGTGTCAATAATGAGAGGAGCATGAAACGGTGTGAAAAATAGGAGGAGCATGAAGCGGTGTGCAAAAACATGAAGAGCCTGAAAAGGTGTGAAAAATATGAAGAGCTTCAAAAGGTGTTAAAAATATGAGGAGCATGAAACGGTCTGAAAAATAGGAGGAGCATGAAACGGTGTTGAAAACATGAAGAGCCTGAAAAGGTGTGAAAAATATGAAGAGCTTCAAAAGATGTCAAAAATATGAGGAGCATGAAGCGGTCCGACAAATAGGATGAGCATGAAGCGGTGTTGAAAACATTAAGAGCCTGAAGAGGTGGGAAATATATAAAGAGCTTGTAAAGGTGTCAAAAATAGTGGGAGCATGAAACGGTGTGAAAAATAGGAGAAGCATGAAGTGATGTTGAGAGACATGAAGAGAATGAAAAGGTGTGAAAAATATGAAGAGCTACAAAAGATGTGAAATATATGAGGAGCATGAAATGATCTGAAAAATAGGAGGAGCATGAAACGGTGTTGAAAAACATAAAGAGCTTGAAAACGTGTGAAAATTATGAAGACCTTCAAAATGTGTCAAAAAAAAGGAGGAGCATGAAATGGTGTTCAAAAACATGAAGAGCCTGAAAAGGTGTGAAAAATATTAAGATCTTCAAAAGGTGTCAAAAATATGAGGAGCATGAAACGGTCTGAAAAATAGGAGGAACATGAAGCATGGTTGAAAAACATGAAGAGCCTGAAAAGGTGTGAAAAATATGAAGAGCTTCAAAAGGTGTCAAAAATATGAGGAGCATGAAACGGTCTGAAAAATCAGAGGAGCATGAAGCGGTGTTGAAAAACATGAAGAGCCTGAAAAGGTGTGAAAAATATGAAGAGCTTCAAAAGGTGTGAAAAATATGAAGAGCTTCAAACGGTGTCAAATATTGGATGATCAAGAAAAGTTCTGAAAAATAGGAGGAGCATGAAATGTTGTTGAAAAAATGAAGAGCCTGAAAAGGAGTGAAATATATGAAGAGCTTCAAAAGGTGTGAAAAATATGAAGAGCTTCAAAAGGTGTCAAAAATGAGATGATAATGAAGCGGTCTGAAAAACTGGAGGAGCATGAAGCGCTGTTGAAAACCATGAAGAGGCTGAAAAGGTGTGAAAAATATGAAGAGCTTCAAAAGGTGTGAAAAATATGAAGAGCTTCAAAAGGAGACAATCATATAAGGAGCATGAAACGGTCTGAAAAATAGGAGGAGCATGAAACGGTGTTGAAAAACATGAAGAGCCTGAAAACGTGTGAAAAATATGAAGAGTTTCAAAAGATGTGAAAAATAAGAAGAGCTTCAAAAGGTGTCAAAAATGATGTGAGCATGAAACGGTCTGAAAAATAGGAGGAGCATGAAGTGGGGTTGAAAAAAATGAAGAGCCTGAAAAGGTGTGAAATATATGAAGAGCTTCAAAAGGTGTCAAAAATATGAGGAGCATGAAATGATCTGAAAAATAGGAGGAACATGAAACGGTCTGAAAAATAGGAAGAGCATGAAGCGGTGTTGAAAAACATGAAGAGCCTGAAAACGTGTGAAAAATATGAAGAGCTTCAAAAGGTGTGAAAAATATGAAGAGCTTCCAAAGGTGTCAAAAATGAGATGAGCATGAAACGGTCTGAAAAATAGGAGGAGCATGAAGTGGTCGTGAAAATCATGAAGTGCCTGAAAAGGTGTGAAATATATGAAGAGGTTCAAAAGTTGTGAAAAAGTGAGGAGGTTCAAAAGGTGTCAAAAATATGAGGAGCATGAAACGGTCTGAAAAATAGGAGGAGCATGAAACGGTGTTGAAAGACATGAAGAGCTTCAAAAGGTGTCAAAATACGAGGAGAATGAAACGGTTTGAAAAATAGGAGTAGCATTAAATGGTCTGAAAAATAGGATCAGCATGAAACGGTGTTGAAAGACATGAAGAGCTTCAAAAGGTGTCAAAAATATGAGGAGAATGAAACGGTTTGAAAAATAGGAGTAGCATTAAACGGTCTGAAAAATAGAGGCAGCATGGAATGGTGTGGAAAAACATGAAGAACTTCAAAAGTTGTGAAAAAATGAGGAGGTTCAAAAGGTGTCAAAAATATGAGGAGCATGAAACGGACTGAAAAATAGGAGGGGCTTGAAACGGTGTTCCAAAACATGAAGAGCCTGAAAAGATGTGAAAAATATGAACAGCTTCAAAAGCTGTGAAAAATACGAGGAGCATGAAACAGTTTGAAAAATAGGAGAAGCATGAAACAGTGTTGAAAACATGAAGAGCATGACAAGTGTGAAAAATATAAAGAGCATTAAAAGGTGTCAAAAATATGAGGAGCATGAAATGGTCTGAAAAAAAGGAGGAGCATGAAGGGGTGTTGAAAACATGAAAAGCCTGAAAATGTGTGAAAAATATGAAGAGCTTTCAAAGGTGTGAAAAATATGAATAGCTTTGAAATATGTCAATAATTAGAGGAGCATGAAACGGTGTGAAAAATAGGAGGAGCATGAAGCGGTGTGCAAAAACATGAAGAGCCTGAAAAGGTGTGAAAAATATGAAGAGCTTCAAAAGGTGTTAAAAATATGAGGAGCATGAAACAGTCTGAAAAATAGGAGGAGCATGAAACGGTGTTGAAAACATGAAGAGCCTGAAAAGGTGTGAAAAATATGAAGAGCTTCAAAAGATGTCAAAAATATGAGGAGCATGAAGCGGTCCGACAAATAGGATGAGCATGAAGCGGTGTTGAAAACATTAAGAGCCTGAAGAGGTGGGAAATATATAAAGAGCTTGAAAAGGTGTCAAAAATAGTGTGAGCATGAAACGGTGTGAAAAATAGGAGAAGCATGAAGTGATGTTGAGAAACCTGAAGAGAATGAAAAGGTGTGAAAAATATGAAGAGCTATAAAAGATGTGAAATATATGAGGAGCATGAAATGATCTGAAAAATAGGAGGAGAATGAAACGGTGTTGAAAAACATGAAGAGCTTGAAAACGTGTGAAAATTATGAAGACCTTCAAAATGTGTCAAAAAAAAGGAGGAGCATGAAATGGTGTTCAAAAACATGAAGAGCCTGAAAAGGTGTGAAAAATATGAAGAGGTTCAAAAGGAGTCAAAAATATGAGGAGCATGAAAAGGTCTAAAAAATAGGAGGAGCATGAAGCGGTGTTGAAAAACATGAAGAGCCTGAAAAGGTATGAAAAATATGAAGAGCTTGAAAAGGTGTCAAAAATATGAGGAGCATGAAATGATCTGAAAAAATAGGAGGAATATGAAAAGGTCTGAAAAATAGGAGGAGCATGAAGCGGTGTTCAAAAACATGAAGAGCCTGAAAAGTTGTGAAAAATTTGAAGAGCTTCAAAAGGTGTCAAAAATATGAGGAGCATGAAATGATCTGAAAAATAGGAGGAATATGAAAAGGTCTGAAAAATAGGAGGAGCATGAAGCGGTTTGAAAAACATGAAGAGCCTGAAAAAGTGTGAAAAATATGAAGAGCTTCAAAAAGGTGTCAAATATATAGAGGGTGAAACGGTCTGAAAAATATGAGGAGCAAGAAACTGTTTTCAAAAACATGAAGAGCCTAAAAAGGTGTGAAAAATTTGAAGAGCTTCAAACTGTGTCAAAAATATGAGGAGCATGAAACGGTCTGAAACATAGGAGGAGCATGAAGTGTTGTTGAAAAACATGAAGAGCCTGAAAAAGGTGTGAAACATATGAGGAGCATGATACGGTCTGATAAATAGGAGGAGCGTGAAGCGGTGTTAAAAAATATGAAGAGCATGAAAACGTGTGAAAAATATGAAGAGCTTCAAAAGGCGTCAAAAATATAAGGAGCATGAAACGGTCTGAAATATAGGAGGAGCATGAAAAGGTGTTAAAAAACATGAAGAGCCTGAAAAGGTGTGAAAAATATGAAAAGCTTCAAATGGTGTCAAAAATATGAGGAGAATGAAACGGTCTGATAATTAGGAGGAGCATGAAGTGGTGTTGAAAAATATGAAGAGCTTGAAAAAGTTGTGAAACATATGAGTAGAATAAAACGGTCTGAAAAATAGGAGGAGCATGAAGTGGTGTAGAAAAACATGAAGACCCTGAAAAGGTGTGAAAAATATGAAGAGCTACAAAAAGTGTCAAAAATATGAGGAGCTTGAAACGGTCTGAAATATAGGAGGAGCGTGAAAAGGTGTTAAAAAATATGAAGAGCTTCAAAAGGTGTGAAACATATGAGGAGCATGAAACGGTCTGAAAAATAGGAAGAGCATGAAGCGTTGTTGAAAAACATGAAGAGCCTGAAAAGGTGTGAAAAATATGAAGTGCTTCAAAACGTGTCAAAAACATGAGGAGCATGAAAGGGTCTGAAAAAAAGGAGGAGCATGAAGCGTTGTTCAAAAAAATGAAGAGCCTGGAGAAGTGTGAAAAATATGAAGAGCTTCAAAAAGTGTCAAAAATATGAGGAGCATTAAACGGTCTGAAAAATAGGAAGAGCATGAAGCGTTGTTGAAAAACATAAAGAGCCTGAAACAGTGTGAAATATATGAAGAGCCTCAAAGGTGTCAAAAATATGAGGAGCAAGAAACGGTCTGAAAAATAGAAGGAGCTTGAAGTGGTGTTGAACAACATGAAGAGCCTGAAAAGGTGTCAAAAATATGAAGAGCTTCAAAAAGTGTCAAAAATATGAGGAGCATTAAACGGTCTGAAAAATAGGAGAAGCATGAAGTGGTGTTGAAAAACATGAAGAGCCTGAAAAGGTGTGACAAATAGGAAGAGCTTCCAAAGGTGTCAAAAATATGAGGAGCATGAAACGGTCTGAAAAATAGGAGAAGCATGAAACGGTCTGAAAAATAGGAGGAGCATGAAGCGGTGTGAAAAACATGAAGAGCCTAAAAAAGTGTGAAATATACGAAGAGCCTCAAAGGTGTCAAAAATATGAGGAGGAAGAAACGGTCTGAAAAATAGAAGGAGCTTGAAGTGGTGTTGAAAAACATGAAGAGCCTGAAAAGGTGTGAAAAATATGAAGAGCTTCAAAAACGTGTCAAATATATAGAGGGTGAAACGGTCTGAAAAATATGAGGAGCAAGAAACTGTTTTCAAAAACATGAAGAGCCTCAAAAGGTGTGAAAAATGTGAAGAGCTTCAAATTGTGTCAAAAATATGAGGAGCATGAAACAATCTGAAACATAGGAGGAGCATGAAGTGTTGTTGAAAAACATGAAGAGCCTGAAAAAGGTGTGAAACATATGAGGAGCATGATACGGTCTGAAAAATAGGAGGAGCATGAAGCGGTGATGAAAAATATGAAGAGCCTGAAAACGTGTGAAAAATATGAAGAGCTTCAAAAGGTGTCAAAAATATAAGGAGCATGAAACGGTCTGAAAAATAGGAGGAGCATGAAAAGGTGTTAAAAAACATGAAGAGCCTGAAAAGGTGTGAAAAATATGAAGAGCTTCAAAAGTTGTCAAAAATATTAGGAGCATGAAACGGTCTGAAAAAAAGGAGGAGCAGGAAACCGTGTTCAAAAACATGAAGAGCCTGAAAAGGTGTGAAAAATATGAAGAGCTTCAAAAGGTGTCAAAAATATGAGGAGCATGAAACAGTCTGAAAAATGGGAGGAGCATGAAGCGGCGTTCAAAAACCTGAAGAGCCTGAAAAGGTGTGAAAAATATGAAGAGCTTCAAAAGGTGGCAAAAATGAGATGAACATGAAACGGTCTGAAAAATAGGCGGAGCATGAAGAGGTGTTGGAAAACATGAAGAGCCTTAAAAGGTGTGAAAAATATGAAAGGCTTCAAAAGGTGTGAAAAATATGAGGAGCATGAAACGGTCTGAAAAATAGGAGGAGCATGAAGCGGTGTTGAAAAACATGAAGAGCCTGAAAAGTTGTGAAAAATATGAAGAGCTTCAAAAGGTGTAAAAAATATGAGGAGCATGAAACGGTCTGCAAAAATGTAGGAGCATGAAGTGATGTTGAAAAACTTGAAGAGCATGAAAAGGTGTGAAAAATATGAAGAGGTTCAAAGTTGTGAAATACATGAGGATCATGAAACGGTTTGAAAAATTGGAGGAGCATGAAGCAGAGTTCGAAAACATGAAGAGCCTGAAAAGGTTTGAAAAATATGAAGAGCTCAAAAAGTGTCAAAAATATGAGGAGCATGAAACGATCTGAAAAATAGGAGGAGCATGAAGCGGTGTTGAAAAACATGAAGAGCCTGAAAACGTGTGAAAAATATGAAGAGCTTCAAAAGGTGTGAAAAATATGAAGAGCTTCCAAAGGTGTCAAAAATGAGATGCGCATGAAACGGTCTGAAAAATAGGAGGAGCATGAAGTGGTCGTGAAAATCATGAAGTGCCTGAAAAGGTGTGAAATATATGAAGAGCTTCAAAAGTTGTGAAAAAATGAGGAGGTTCAAAAGGTGTCAAAAATATGAGGAGCATGAAACGGTCTGAAAAATAGGAGGAGCATGAAACGGTGTTGAAAAACATGAAGAGCCTGAAAAGGTGTGAAAAATATGAAGAGCTTGGAAAGGTGTGAAATACATGAGGAGCCTGAAGCGGTCTGAAAAATAGGAGGAGCATGAAACGGTGTTGAAAAACATGAACAGCCTGAAAAGGTGTGAAAAATAGGAAGAGCTTCACAAGGTGTCTAATATATGAGGAGCATGAAACGGTCTGAAAAATAGGAGGAGCATGAAGTTGTCGTGAAAATCATGAAGTGCCTGAGAAGGTGTGAAATATATGAAGAGCTTCAAAAGATGTGAAAAAATGAGGAGGTTCAAAAGGTGGGAAAATATGAGGAACATGAAACGGTCTGAAAAATAGGAGGAGCATGAAACCGTCTGCAAAATAGGAGCAGCATGAAACAGTGTTGAAAGACATGAAGAGCTTCAAAAGTGTCAAAAATATGAGGAGCATGAAACGGTCTGAAAAATAAGAGGATCATGATACAGTCTGAAAAATAGGAGCAGCATGAAACGGTGTTGAAAGACATGAAGAGCTTCAAAAGGTGTCAAAATATGAGGAGAATGAAACGGTTTGAAAAATAGGAGTAGCATTAAACGGTCTGAAAAATAGAGGCAGCATGGAATGGTGTGGAAAAACATGAAGAGCTTCAAAAGTTGTGAAAAAATGAGGAGGTTCAAAAGGTGTCAAAAATATGAGGAGCATGAAACGGTCTGTAAAATAGGAGGGGCTTGAAACGGTGTTCCAAAACATGAAGAGCCTGAAAAGATGTGAAAAATATGAACAGCTTCAAAAGCTGTGAAAAATATGAGGAGCATGAAACAGTTTGAAAAATAGGAGAAGCATGAAACAGTGTTGAAAACATGAAGAGCATGACAAGTGTGAAAAATATAAAGAGCATTAAAAGGTGTCAAAAATATGAGGAGCATGAAATGGTCTGAAAAAAAGGAGGAGCATGAAGCGGTGTTGAAAACATGAAAAGCCTGAAAATGTGTGAAAAATATGAAGAGCTTCCAAACGTGTGAAAAATATGAATAGCTTCGAAATGTGTCAATAATGAGAGGAGCATGAAACGGTGTGAAAAATAGGAGGAGCATGAAGCGGTGTGCAAAAACATGAAGAGCCTGAAAAGGTGTGAAAAATATGAAGAGCTTCAAAAGGTGTTAAAAATATGAGGAGCATGAAACGGTCTGAAAAATAGGAGGAGCATGAAACGGTGTTGAAAACATGAAGAGCCTGAAAAGGTGTGAAAAATATGAAGAGCTTCAAAAGATGTCAAAAATATGAGGAGCATGAAGCGGTCCGACAAATAGGATGAGCATGAAGCGGTGTTGAAAACATTAAGAGCCTGAAGAGGTGGGAAATATATAAAGAGCTTGTAAAGGTGTCAAAAATAGTGGGAGCATGAAACGGTGTGAAAAATAGGAGAAGCATGAAGTGATGTTGAGAGACATGAAGAGAATGAAAAGGTGTGAAAAATATGAAGAGCTACAAAAGATGTGAAATATATGAGGAGCATGAAATGATCTGAAAAATAGGAGGAGCATGAAACGGTGTTGAAAAACATAAAGAGCTTGAAAACGTGTGAAAATTATGAAGACCTTCAAAATGTGTCAAAAAAAAGGAGGAGCATGAAATGGTGTTCAAAAACATGAAGAGCCTGAAAAGGTGTGAAAAATATTAAGATCTTCAAAAGGTGTCAAAAATATGAGGAGCATGAAACGGTCTGAAAAATAGGAGGAACATGAAGCATGGTTGAAAAACATGAAGAGCCTGAAAAGGTGTGAAAAATATGAAGAGCTTCAAAAGGTGTCAAAAATATGAGGAGCATGAAACGGTCTGAAAAATCAGAGGAGCATGAAGCGGTGTTGAAAAACATGAAGAGCCTGAAAAGGTGTGAAAAATATGAAGAGCTTCAAAAGGTGTGAAAAATATGAAGAGCTTCAAAAGGTGTCAAATATTGGATGATCAAGAAAAGTTCTGAAAAATAGGAGGAGCATGAAATGTTGTTGAAAAAATGAAGAGCCTGAAAAGGAGTGAAATATATGAAGAGCTTCAAAAGGTGTGAAAAATATGAAGAGCTTCAAAAGGTGTCAAAAATGAGATGATAATGAAGCGGTCTGAAAAACTGGAGGAGCATGAAGCGCTGTTGAAAACCATGAAGAGGCTGAAAAGGTGTGAAAAATATGAAGAGCTTCAAAAGGTGTGAAAAATATGAAGAGCTTCAAAAGGAGACAATCATATAAGGAGCATGAAACGGTCTGAAAAATAGGAGGAGCATGAAACGGTGTTGAAAAACATGAAGAGCCTGAAAACGTGTGAAAAATATGAAGAGTTTCAAAAGATGTGAAAAATAAGAAGAGCTTCAAAAGGTGTCAAAAATGATGTGAGCATGAAACGGTCTGAAAAATAGGAGGAGCATGAAGTGGGGTTGAAAAAAATGAAGAGCCTGAAAAGGTGTGAAATATATGAAGAGCTTCAAAAGGTGTCAAAAATATGAGGAGCATGAAATGATCTGAAAAATAGGAGGAACATGAAACGGTCTGAAAAATAGGAAGAGCATGAAGCGGTGTTGAAAAACATGAAGAGCCTGAAAACGTGTGAAAAATATGAAGAGCTTCAAAAGGTGTGAAAAATATGAAGAGCTTCCAAAGGTGTCAAAAATGAGATGAGCATGAAACGGTCTGAAAAATAGGAGGAGCATGAAGTGGTCGTGAAAATCATGAAGTGCCTGAAAAGGTGTGAAATATATGAAGAGGTTCAAAAGTTGTGAAAAAGTGAGGAGGTTCAAAAGGTGTCAAAAATATGAGGAGCATGAAACGGTCTGAAAAATAGGAGGAGCATGAAACGGTGTTGAAAGACATGAAGAGCTTCAAAAGGTGTCAAAATACGAGGAGAATGAAACGGTTTGAAAAATAGGAGTAGCATTAAATGGTCTGAAAAATAGGATCAGCATGAAACGGTGTTGAAAGACATGAAGAGCTTCAAAAGGTGTCAAAAATATGAGGAGAATGAAACGGTTTGAAAAATAGGAGTAGCATTAAACGGTCTGAAAAATAGAGGCAGCATGGAATGGTGTGGAAAAACATGAAGAACTTCAAAAGTTGTGAAAAAATGAGGAGGTTCAAAAGGTGTCAAAAATATGAGGAGCATGAAACGGACTGAAAAATAGGAGGGGCTTGAAACGGTGTTCCAAAACATGAAGAGCCTGAAAAGATGTGAAAAATATGAACAGCTTCAAAAGCTGTGAAAAATACGAGGAGCATGAAACAGTTTGAAAAATAGGAGAAGCATGAAACAGTGTTGAAAACATGAAGAGCATGACAAGTGTGAAAAATATAAAGAGCATTAAAAGGTGTCAAAAATATGAGGAGCATGAAATGGTCTGAAAAAAAGGAGGAGCATGAAGGGGTGTTGAAAACATGAAAAGCCTGAAAATGTGTGAAAAATATGAAGAGCTTTCAAAGGTGTGAAAAATATGAATAGCTTTGAAATATGTCAATAATTAGAGGAGCATGAAACGGTGTGAAAAATAGGAGGAGCATGAAGCGGTGTGCAAAAACATGAAGAGCCTGAAAAGGTGTGAAAAATATGAAGAGCTTCAAAAGGTGTTAAAAATATGAGGAGCATGAAACAGTCTGAAAAATAGGAGGAGCATGAAACGGTGTTGAAAACATGAAGAGCCTGAAAAGGTGTGAAAAATATGAAGAGCTTCAAAAGATGTCAAAAATATGAGGAGCATGAAGCGGTCCGACAAATAGGATGAGCATGAAGCGGTGTTGAAAACATTAAGAGCCTGAAGAGGTGGGAAATATATAAAGAGCTTGAAAAGGTGTCAAAAATAGTGTGAGCATGAAACGGTGTGAAAAATAGGAGAAGCATGAAGTGATGTTGAGAAACCTGAAGAGAATGAAAAGGTGTGAAAAATATGAAGAGCTATAAAAGATGTGAAATATATGAGGAGCATGAAATGATCTGAAAAATAGGAGGAGAATGAAACGGTGTTGAAAAACATGAAGAGCTTGAAAACGTGTGAAAATTATGAAGACCTTCAAAATGTGTCAAAAAAAAGGAGGAGCATGAAATGGTGTTCAAAAACATGAAGAGCCTGAAAAGGTGTGAAAAATATGAAGAGGTTCAAAAGGAGTCAAAAATATGAGGAGCATGAAAAGGTCTAAAAAATAGGAGGAGCATGAAGCGGTGTTGAAAAACATGAAGAGCCTGAAAAGGTATGAAAAATATGAAGAGCTTGAAAAGGTGTCAAAAATATGAGGAGCATGAAATGATCTGAAAAAATAGGAGGAATATGAAAAGGTCTGAAAAATAGGAGGAGCATGAAGCGGTGTTCAAAAACATGAAGAGCCTGAAAAGTTGTGAAAAATTTGAAGAGCTTCAAAAGGTGTCAAAAATATGAGGAGCATGAAATGATCTGAAAAATAGGAGGAATATGAAAAGGTCTGAAAAATAGGAGGAGCATGAAGCGGTTTGAAAAACATGAAGAGCCTGAAAAAGTGTGAAAAATATGAAGAGCTTCAAAAAGGTGTCAAATATATAGAGGGTGAAACGGTCTGAAAAATATGAGGAGCAAGAAACTGTTTTCAAAAACATGAAGAGCCTAAAAAGGTGTGAAAAATTTGAAGAGCTTCAAACTGTGTCAAAAATATGAGGAGCATGAAACGGTCTGAAACATAGGAGGAGCATGAAGTGTTGTTGAAAAACATGAAGAGCCTGAAAAAGGTGTGAAACATATGAGGAGCATGATACGGTCTGATAAATAGGAGGAGCGTGAAGCGGTGTTAAAAAATATGAAGAGCATGAAAACGTGTGAAAAATATGAAGAGCTTCAAAAGGCGTCAAAAATATAAGGAGCATGAAACGGTCTGAAATATAGGAGGAGCATGAAAAGGTGTTAAAAAACATGAAGAGCCTGAAAAGGTGTGAAAAATATGAAAAGCTTCAAATGGTGTCAAAAATATGAGGAGAATGAAACGGTCTGATAATTAGGAGGAGCATGAAGTGGTGTTGAAAAATATGAAGAGCTTGAAAAAGTTGTGAAACATATGAGTAGAATAAAACGGTCTGAAAAATAGGAGGAGCATGAAGTGGTGTAGAAAAACATGAAGACCCTGAAAAGGTGTGAAAAATATGAAGAGCTACAAAAAGTGTCAAAAATATGAGGAGCTTGAAACGGTCTGAAATATAGGAGGAGCGTGAAAAGGTGTTAAAAAATATGAAGAGCTTCAAAAGGTGTGAAACATATGAGGAGCATGAAACGGTCTGAAAAATAGGAAGAGCATGAAGCGTTGTTGAAAAACATGAAGAGCCTGAAAAGGTGTGAAAAATATGAAGTGCTTCAAAACGTGTCAAAAACATGAGGAGCATGAAAGGGTCTGAAAAAAAGGAGGAGCATGAAGCGTTGTTCAAAAAAATGAAGAGCCTGGAGAAGTGTGAAAAATATGAAGAGCTTCAAAAAGTGTCAAAAATATGAGGAGCATTAAACGGTCTGAAAAATAGGAAGAGCATGAAGCGTTGTTGAAAAACATAAAGAGCCTGAAACAGTGTGAAATATATGAAGAGCCTCAAAGGTGTCAAAAATATGAGGAGCAAGAAACGGTCTGAAAAATAGAAGGAGCTTGAAGTGGTGTTGAACAACATGAAGAGCCTGAAAAGGTGTCAAAAATATGAAGAGCTTCAAAAAGTGTCAAAAATATGAGGAGCATTAAACGGTCTGAAAAATAGGAGAAGCATGAAGTGGTGTTGAAAAACATGAAGAGCCTGAAAAGGTGTGACAAATAGGAAGAGCTTCCAAAGGTGTCAAAAATATGAGGAGCATGAAACGGTCTGAAAAATAGGAGAAGCATGAAACGGTCTGAAAAATAGGAGGAGCATGAAGCGGTGTGAAAAACATGAAGAGCCTAAAAAAGTGTGAAATATACGAAGAGCCTCAAAGGTGTCAAAAATATGAGGAGGAAGAAACGGTCTGAAAAATAGAAGGAGCTTGAAGTGGTGTTGAAAAACATGAAGAGCCTGAAAAGGTGTGAAAAATATGAAGAGCTTCAAAAACGTGTCAAATATATAGAGGGTGAAACGGTCTGAAAAATATGAGGAGCAAGAAACTGTTTTCAAAAACATGAAGAGCCTCAAAAGGTGTGAAAAATGTGAAGAGCTTCAAATTGTGTCAAAAATATGAGGAGCATGAAACAATCTGAAACATAGGAGGAGCATGAAGTGTTGTTGAAAAACATGAAGAGCCTGAAAAAGGTGTGAAACATATGAGGAGCATGATACGGTCTGAAAAATAGGAGGAGCATGAAGCGGTGATGAAAAATATGAAGAGCCTGAAAACGTGTGAAAAATATGAAGAGCTTCAAAAGGTGTCAAAAATATAAGGAGCATGAAACGGTCTGAAAAATAGGAGGAGCATGAAAAGGTGTTAAAAAACATGAAGAGCCTGAAAAGGTGTGAAAAATATGAAGAGCTTCAAATGGTGTCAAAAATATGAGGAGAATGAAATGGTCTGATAATTAGGAGGAACATGAAGTGGAGTTGAAAAACATGAAGAGCTTGAAAAAGGTGTGAAACATATGAGTAGAATAAAACGGTCTGAAAAATAGGAGGAGCATGAAGCGGTGTTGAAAAACATGAAGAGCCTGAAAAGGTGTGAAAAATATGAAGAGCTTCAAAAGGTGTGAACAATATGAAGAGCTTCAAAAAGGGTGAAATACATGAGGAGGATTAAACTGTCTGAAATATAGGAGGAACATGAAGCGGTGTTGAAAAACATGAAGAGCCTGAAAAGGTGTGAAAAATATGAAGAGCTTCAAAAGGTGTGAAAAATATGAAGAGCTTCAAAAGTTGTCAAAAATTAGATGAGCATGAAACGGTCTGAAAAAGAGGAGGAGCATGAAGCTATGTTGAGAAACATGAAGAACCTGAAAAGGTGTGAGAAATATGAAGAGCTTCAAATGGTGTCAAAAATATGAGGAGCATGAAAAGGTCTGAAAATGAGGAGGAGCATGAAGCGGTGTTGAAAAACATGAAGAGCCTGAAAAGCTGTGATAAATATGAAGAGCTTCTAAAGGTGTCAAATATATGAGGAGCATGAAACGGTCTGAAAAATAGGAGGAGCATGAAACGGTATTCTAAAGCATGAAGAGCCTGAAAAGGTGTGAAAAATATGAAGAGCTTCAAAACGTGTCAAAAATATGAGGAGCATGAAACGGTTTTGAGAAACATGAATAGCCTGAAAATATGTTGAAAATATGAAGAGCATAAAAATATGTGAAAAATATGAGGAGCATGAAACGGTTTTGAGAAACATGAATAGCCTGAAAATATGTGAAAAATATGAAGAGCATAAAAATATGTGAAAAATATGAGGAGCTTGAAACTGTGTTCAAAACATGAAGAGCCTGAAAAGGTGTGAAAAATATGAAGATCTTCAGAAGTTGTCAAAATTGAAGGCATTTCCCCTGAAATCAGGAACAAGACAAGGATGCCAACTCTCACCACTACTATTCAACATAGTGTTGGAAGTTCTGGCCACAGCAATCAGAGCAGAAAAAGAAGTAAAAGGAATCCAGATAGGAAAAGAAGAAGTAAATCTCTCACTGTTTGCAGATGACATGATCCTCTACATAGAAAACCCTAAAGACTCTACCAGAAAATTACTAGAACTAATCAATGAATATAGTAAAGTTGCAGGATATAAAATTAACACACAGAAATCCCTTGCATGCCTATATACTAACAATGAAAAAACAGACAGAGAAATTAAGGAAACAATACCATTCACCATTGCAACAAAAAGAATAAAATACTTACGAGTATATCTACCTAAAGAAACAAAGGACCTATACATAGAAAACTATAAAACACTGATGAAAGAAATCAAAGAGGACACAAACAGATGGAGAAACATACCGTGTTCGTGGATTGGAAGAATTAATATTGTCAAAATGGCTATTCTACCCAAAGCAGTCTATAGATTCAATGCAATCCCTATCAAGCTACCAATGGTATTTTTCACAGAACTAGACCAAAGAATTTCACAATTTGTATGGAAATACAAAAAACCTCGAATAGCCAAAGTAATCTTGAGAAAGAAGAATGGAGCTGGAGGAATCAACCTGCCTGACTTCAGACTCTACTACAAAGCCACAGTCATCAAGACAGTATGGTACTGGCACAAAGACAGAAATATAGATCAATGGAACAGAATAGAAAGCCCAGAGATAAATCCACGAACCTATGGACACCTTATCTTTGACAAAGGAGGCAAGGATATACAATGGAAAAAAGACAACCTCTTTAACAAGTGGTGCTGGGAAAACTGGTCAACCACTTGTAAAAGAATGAAACTAGAACACTTTCTAACACCATACACAAAAATAAACTCAAAATGGATTAAAGATCTAAATGTAAGACCAGAAACTATAAAACTCCTAGAGGAGAACATAGGCAAAACACTCTCTGACATAAATCAAAGCAAGATCCTCTATGACCCACCTCCCAGAATATTGGAAATATAAGCAAAACTAAACAAATGGGACCTAATGAAACTTAAAAGCTTTTGCACTACAAAGGAAACTATAAGTAAGGTGAAAAGACAGCCCTCGGATTGGGAGAAAATAATAGCAAACGAAGAAACAGACAGAGGATTAATCTCAAAAATATACAAGCAACTCCTGCAGCTCAATTCCAGAAAAATAAATGACCCAATCAAAAAATGGGCCAAAGAACTAAACAGACATTTCTCCAAAGAAGACATACAGATGGCTAACAAACACATGAAAAGATGCTCAACATCACTCATTATTAGAGAAATGCAAATCAAAACCACAATGAGGTACCATTACACGCCAGTCAGGATGGCTGCTATCCAAAAGTCTACAAGCAATAAATGCTGGAGAGGGTGTGGAGAAAAGGGAACCCTCTTACACTGTTGGTGGGAATGCAAACTAGTACAGCCGCTATGGAAAACAGTGTGGAGATTTCTTAAAAAACTGGACATAGAACTGCCATATGACCCAGCAATCCCACTTCTGGGCATACACACTGAGGAAACCAGAACTGAAAGAGACACGTGCACCCCAATGTTCATCGCAGCACTGTTTATAATAGCCAGGACATGGAAGCAACCTAGATGCCCATCAGCAGATGAATGGATAAGGAAGCTGTGGTACATATACACCATGGAATATTACTCAGCCATTAAAAAGAATTCATTTGAACCAGTCCTAATGAGATGGATGAAGCTGAAGCCCATTATACAGAGTGAAGTAAGCCAGAAAGATAAAGAACATTACAGCATACTGACACATGTATATGGAATTTAGAAAGGTGATAACGATAACCCTATATGCAGAACAGAAAAAGAGACACAGAAATACAAAACAGACTTTTGAACTTTGTGGGAGAATGCGAGGTTGGGATATTTCAAAAGAACAGCATGTATCCTATCTATGGTGAAACAGATCACCAGCCCAGGTGGGATGAACGAGACAAGTGCTCCGGCCTGGTGCACTGGGAAGACCCAGAGGAATCGGGGGGAGAGGGAGGTGGGAGGGGGGATCGGGATTGGGAATACATGTAAATCCATGGCTGATTCATATCAATGTATGACAAAACCCACTGGAAAAAAAAATATGAGGAGCATGAAACAGTCTGAAAAATAGGAGGAGCATGAAACGGTGATCAAAAACATGAAGAGCCTGAAAAGGTGTGAAAAATATGAAGAGCTTCAAAAGGTGTGAAATACATGAGGAGCATGAAACTCTGAAAAATAGAAGGAGCATGAAGTGGTGTTCAAAAACATGAATAGCCTGAAAAGGTGTGAAAAATATGAAGATCTTCAAAAGGTGTGAAAAATATGAGGAGCATGATACGGTCTGAAAAATAGGAGGAGCATGAAGCGGTGTTGAAAATCATGAAGAGCCTGAAAACATGTGAAAAATATGAAGAGCTTCAAAAGGTGTGAAAAATATCAAGAGCTTCAAAAACTGTGAAATACATGAGGAGGATTAAACGGTCTGAAAAATAGGAGGAGCATGAAGTGGTGTTGAAAAAAACTGAAGAGCCTGAAAAGGTGTGAAAAATATGAAGAGCTTCAAAAGTGTGAAATAAATGAGGAGGATTAAACGGTCTGAAAAATAGGAGGAGCATTAAGCGGTGTTGAAAAACATGAAGGCCTGAAAACATGTGAAAAATATGAAGAGCTTCAAAAGGTGTGAAAAATATGAAGAGCTTCAAAAGGTGTGAAATACATGTGCAACATGAAACGGTCTGAAAAATAGGAGGATAATGAAGCGGTGTTGAAAAACATGAAGAGCCTGAAAAGGTGTGAAAAATATGAGGAGCTTCAAAAGGTGTGAAATACATGTGGAGCATTAATCGGTCTGAAAAACAGGAGGAGCATGAAGCGGTGTGCAAAAACAAGAAGAGCCTTAAAAGGTGTGAAAAATATGAGGAGATTCAAAAGGTGTGAAATACATGTGGAGCATTAAACGGTCTGAAAAATAGGAGGAGCATGAAGCGGTGTTCAAAAACAAGAAGAGCTTAAAAAGGTGTGAAAAATATGAGGAGCTTCAAAAGGTGTGAAATACATGTGGAGCATTAAACGGTCTGAAAAATAGGAGGAGCATGAAACGGTGATAAAAAATGAAGAGCGTGAAATGGTATGAAAAATATGAAGAGCTTCAATATGTGTCAAATATAAGAGGAGCATGAAACAGTGTTCAAAAACATGAAGAGCCTGAAAAGCTGTGAAAAATATGAAGAGCTTCAAAAGGTGCCAAATATATATGGAGCATGAAACGGTCTGAAAAATAGGAGGAGCATGAAGCGGTGTTGAAAAACATGAAGAGCCTGAAAAGGTGTGAAAAATATGAAGAGCTTCAAAAGGTGTCAAAAATATGAGGAGCATGAAACGATATGAAAAATAGGAGGAGCATGAAACGGTGTTCAAAAACATGAAGAGCCTGAAAAGGTATGAAAAATATGAGGAGCTTCAAAAGGTGTGAAATACATGTGGAGCATTAAACGGTCTGAAAAATAGGAGGAGCATGAAACGGTGATAAAAAATGAAGAGCGTGAAATGGTATGAAAAATATGAAGAGCTTCAATATGTGTCAAATATAAGAGGAGCATGAAACAGTGTTCAAAAACATGAAGAGCCTGAAAAGCTGTGAAAAATATGAAGAGCTTCAAAAGGTGCCAAATATATATGGAGCATGAAACGGTCTGAAAAATAGGAGGAGCATGAAGCGGTGTTGAAAAACATGAAGAGCCTGAAAAGGTGTGAAAAATATGAAGAGCTTCAAAAGGTGTCAAAAATATGAGGAGCATGAAACGATATGAAAAATAGGAGGAGCATGAAACGGTGTTCAAAAACATGAAGAGCCTGAAAAGGTATGAAAAATATGAGGAGCTTCAAAACGTCTCAAAAACATGAGGAGCATGAAACCGTATGAAAATAGGAGGAGCATGAAGCAGTGTTCACAAATATGAAGAGCCTGAAAAGGTGTGAAAAATATGAAGTGTTTCAAAACGTGTCAAAAATATGAGGAGCATGAAAAGTTCTGAAAAATAGGAGGAGCATGAAGCGGTGTTGAAAAACATGAAGAGCCTGAAAAGGTGTGAAAAATATGAAGAGCTTCAAAAGGTGTCGAAAATATGAGGAGCATGAAACGATATGAAAAATAGGAGGAGCATGAAACGGTGTTCAAAATCCTGAAGAGCCTGAAAACGTGTGAAAAATATGAAGAGCTTCAAACGGTGTGAAATATATGAGGAGCATGAAACGGTCTGAAAAATATGAGGAACATGAAGCCGTGTTCAAAAAACTGAAGAGCCTGAAAAGTTGTGAAAAATATGAAGAGCTTCAATAGGGTTAAAAATATGAGGAGCATGAAACGGTCTGAAAAATAGGAGGAGCATGAAGCGGTGTTCCAAAACATTAAGAGCCTGAAAAGGTATGAAAAATATGAAGAGCTTCAAAAAGTGTCAAAAATATGAGGAGCATGAAACGGTCTGAAAAATACGAGGAGCATGAAGCCGTGTTCAAAAACCTGAAGAGCATGAAACGGTGTTGAGAAACATGAAGAGCATGAAAAGATGTGAAAAATATGAAGAGCATGAAAAAGTGTGAAAAATATGAGGAGCATGAAACGGTCTGAAAAATATGAGGAGCATGAAGCCGTGTTAAAAAACCTGAAGAAACTGAAAACGTGTGAAAAATATGAAGAGCTTCAAAAGGTGTCAAAGTTATGAGGAGCATGAAACCGTCTGAAAAATAGGAGGAGCATGAAATGGTGTTCAAAAACATGAAGAGCCTGAAAGGTGTGAAAAATATGAAGAGCATGAAAATGTGTGAAAAATATGAGGAGCATGAAACTGTGTTCAAAAAAATGCAGAGCCTGAAAAGGTGTGAAAAATATGAATAACTTCAAAACGTGTCAAAAATATGAGGAGCATGAAACTGTCTGAAAAAGGAGGAGCATGAAGCGGTGTTCAAAAACATGAAGAGGCTGAAAAGGTGTAAAATTTATGAAGAGCTTCAAAAAGTGTCAAAAATATGAGGAACATGAAACCTTTTGAAAAATAGGAGGAGCATGAAGCGGTGTTAGAAAACCTAAAGAGCCTGAAAAGGTGTGAAAAATATGAAGAGCGTCAAAAGGTGTGTAAAATATGAGGAGCATGAAACGGTCTGAAATATAGGAGGAGCATGAAACGGTGTTCAAAAACATGAAGAGGATGAAAAGGTGTGAAAAATATGAAGAGCTTCAAAACGTGTCAAAAATATGAGGAGCATGAAACAGTCTGAAAAATAGGAGGAGCATGAAACGGTGATCAAAAACATGAAGAGCCTGAAAAGGTGTGAAAAATATGAAGAGCTTCAAAAGGTGTGAAATACATGAGGAGCATGAAACTCTGAAAAATAGAAGGAGCATGAAGTGGTGTTCAAAAACATGAATAGCCTGAAAAGGTGTGAAAAATATGAAGATCTTCAAAAGGTGTGAAAAATATGAGGAGCATGATACGGTCTGAAAAATAGGAGGAGCATGAAGCGGTGTTGAAAATCATGAAGAGCCTGAAAACATGTGAAAAATATGAAGAGCTTCAAAAGGTGTGAAAAATATCAAGAGCTTCAAAAACTGTGAAATACATGAGGAGGATTAAACGGTCTGAAAAATAGGAGGAGCATGAAGTGGTGTTGAAAAAAACTGAAGAGCCTGAAAAGGTGTGAAAAATATGAAGAGCTTCAAAAGTGTGAAATAAATGAGGAGGATTAAACGGTCTGAAAACTAGGAGGAGCATTAAGCGGTGTTGAAAAACATGAAGGCCTGAAAACATGTGAAAAATATGAAGAGCTTCAAAAGGTGTGAAAAATATGAAGAGCTTCAAAAGGTGTGAAATACATGTGGAGCATGAAACCGTCTGAAAAATAGGAGGATGATGAAGCGGTGTTGAAAAACATGAAGAGCCTGAAAAGGTGTGAAAAATATGAGGAGCTTCAAAAGGTGTGAAATACATGTGGAGCATTAATCGGTCTGAAAAACAGGAGGAGCATGAAGCGGTGTGCAAAAACAAGAAGAGCCTTAAAAGGTGTGAAAAATATGAGGAGATTCAAAAGGTGTGAAATACATGTGGAGCATTAAACGGTCTGAAAAATAGGAGGAGCATGAAGCGGTGTTCAAAAACAAGAAGAGCCTAAAAAGGTGTGAAAAATATGAGGAGCTTCAAAAGGTGTGAAATACATGTGGAGCATTAAACGGTCTGAAAAATAGGAGGAGCATGAAACGGTGATAAAAAATGAAGAGCGTGAAATGGTGTGAAAAATATGAGGAGCTTCAATATGTGTCAAATATAAGAGGAGCATGAAACAGTGTTCAAAAACATGAAGAGCCTGAAAAGCTGTGAAAAATATGAAGAGCTTCAAAAGGTGCCAAATATATATGGAGCATGAAACGGTCTGAAAAATAGGAGGAGCATGAAGCGGTGTTGAAAAACATGAAGAGCCTGAAAAGGTGTGAAAAATATGAAGAGCTTCAAAAGGTGTCAAAAATATGAGGAGCATGAAACGATATGAAAAATAGGAGGAGCATGAAACGGTGTTCAAAAACATGAAGAGCCTGAAAAGGTATGAAAAATATGAGGAGCTTCAAAACGTCTCAAAAACATGAGGAGCATGAAACCGTATGAAAATAGGAGGAGCATGAAGCAGTGTTCACAAATATGAAGAGCCTGAAAAGGTGTGAAAAATATGAAGTGTTTCAAAACGTGTCAAAAATATGAGGAGCATGAAAAGTTCTGAAAAATAGGAGGAGCATGAAGCGGTGTTGAAAAACATGAAGAGCCTGAAAAGGTGTGAAAAATATGAAGAGCTTCAAAAGGTGTCAAAAATATGAGGAGCATGAAACGATATGAAAAATAGGAGGAGCATGAAACGGTGTTCAAAATCCTGAAGAGCCTGAAAACGTGTGAAAAATATGAAGAGCTTCAAACGGTGTGAAATATATGAGGAGCATGAAACGGTCTGAAAAATATGAGGAACATGAAGCCGTGTTCAAAAAACTGAAGAGCCTGAAAAGTTGTGAAAAATATGAAGAGCTTCAATAGGGTTAAAAATATGAGGAGCATGAAACGGTCTGAAAAATAGGAGGAGCATGAAGCGGTGTTCCAAAACATTAAGAGCCTGAAAAGGTATGAAAAATATGAAGAGCTTCAAAAAGTGTCAAAAATATGAGGAGCATGAAACGGTCTGAAAAATACGAGGAGCATGAAGCCATGTTCAAAAACCTGAAGAGCATGAAACGGTGTTGAGAAACATGAAGAGCATGAAAAGATGTGAAAAATATGAAGAGCATGAAAAAGTGTGAAAAATATGAGGAGCATGAAACGGTCTGAAAAATACGAGGAGCATGAAGCCGTGTTAAAAAACCTGAAGAAACTGAAAACGTGTGAAAAATATGAAGAGCTTCAAAAGGTGTCAAAGTTATGAGGAGCATGAAACCGTCTGAAAAATAGGAGGAGCATGAAATGGTGTTCAAAAACATGAAGAGCCTGAAAGGTGTGAAAAATATGAAGAGCATGAAAATGTGTGAAAAATATGAGGAGCATGAAACTGTGTTCAAAAAAATGCAGAGCCTGAAAAGGTGTGAAAAATATGAATAACTTCAAAACGTGTCAAAAATATGAGGAGCATGAAACTGTCTGAAAAAGGAGGAGCATGAAGCGGTGTTCAAAAACATGAAGAGGCTGAAAAGGTGTAAAATTTATGAAGAGCTTCAAAAAGTGTCAAAAATATGAGGAACATGAAACCTTTTGAAAAATAGGAGGAGCATGAAGCGGTGTTAGAAAACCTAAAGAGCCTGAAAAGGTGTGAAAAATATGAAGAGCTTCAAAAGGTGTGTAAAATATGAGGAGCATGAAACGGTCTGAAATATAGGAGGAGCATGAAACGGTGTTCAAAAACATGAAGAGGATGAAAAGGTGTGAAAAATATGAAGAGCTTCAAAACGTGTCAAAAATATGAGGAGCATGAAACAGTCTGAAAAATAGGAGGAGCATGAAGCGGTGTTCAAATATATGAAGAGCCTGAAAAGGTGTGAAAAATATGAAGAGCTTCAAAAGGTGTGCATAATATGAGGAGCATGAAACTGTCTCAAAAATAGGAGGACCATGAAGCGGTGTTGAAAAACATGAAGAGCCTGAAAAGGTGTGAAAAATATGAAGAGTTTCAAAATGTATCAAAAATATGAGGAGCATGAAGCGCTGTTTAAAAATATGAAGAGCCTGAAAAAGTGTGAAAAATATGAAGAGCTTCAAAAGGTGTCAAATATAGAAGGAGCATGAAACAGTGTTCAAAAACAAGAAGAGCCTGTAAAGATGTGAAAAATATGAAGAGCTTCAAAAGGTGTCAAAATATGAGGAGCATGAAACAGTCTGAGAAATAGGAGGAGCATGAAGCGGTGTTCAAAAACATGAAGAGCCTGAAAAGGTGTGAAAAATATGAAGAGCTTCAAAAGGTGTCAAATATAAGAGGAGCATGAAACGGTCTGAAAAATAGGATCAGCATGAAGCGGTGTTGAAAAACATGAAGAGCCTGAAAAGGTGTGAAAAATATGAGGAGCTTCAAAAGGTGTGAAATACATGTGGAGCATTAAACGGTCTGAAAAACAGGAGGAGCATGAAGCGGTGTGCAAAAACAAGAAGAGCCTGAAAAGGTGTGAAAAATATGAGGAGCTTCAAAAGGTGTGAAATACATGTGGAGCATTAAACGGTCTGAAAAATAGGAGGAGCATGAAGCGGTGTTCAAAAACAAGAAGAACCTGAAAAGGTGTGAAAAATATGAGGAGCTTCAAAAGGTGTGAAATACATGTGGAACATTAAACGGTCTGAAAAATAGGAGGAGCATGAAACGGTGATAAAAAATGAAGAGCGTGAAATGGTGTGAAAAATATGAAGAGCTTCAAAATGTGTCAAATATAAGAGGAGCATGAAACAGTGTTCAAAAACATGAAGAGCCTGAAAAGCTGTGAAAAATATGAAGAGCTTCAAAAGGTGTCAAAAATATGAGGAGCATGAAACGATATGAAAAATAGGAGGAGCATGAAACGGTCTGAAATATAGGAGGAGCATGAAACGGTGTTCAAAAACATGAAGAGGATGAAAAGGTGTGAAAAATATGAAGAGCTTCAAAACGTGTCAAAAATATGAGGAGCATGAAACAGTCTGAAAAATAGGAGGAGCATGAAGCGGTGTTCAAAAACATGAAGAGCCTGAAAAGGTGTGAAAAATATGAAGAGCTTCAAAAGGTGTGCATAATATGAGGAGCATGAAACTGTCTCAAAAATAGGAGGACCATGAAGCGGTGTTGAAAAACATGAAGAGCCTGAAAAGGTGTGAAAAATATGAAGAGTTTCAAAATTTATCAAAAATATGAGGAGCATGAAGCGCTGTTTAAAAATATGAAGAGCCTGAAAAAGTGTGAAAAATATGAAGAGCTTCAAATGGTGTCAAATATAGGAGGAGCATGAAACAGTGTTCAAAAACAAGAAGAGCCTGAAAAGATGTGAAAAATATGAAGAGCTTCAAAAGGTGTCAAAATATGAGGAGCATGAAACAGTCTGAGAAATAGGAGGAGCATGAAGCGGTGTTCAAAAACATGAAGAGCCTGAAAAGGTGTGAAAAATATGAAGAGCTTCAAAAGGTGTCAAATATAAGAGGAGCATGAAACGGTCTGAAAAATAGGATCAGCATGAAGCGGTGTTGAAAAACATGAAGAGCCTGAAAAGGTGTGAAAAATATGAGGAGCTTCAAAAGGTGTGAAATACATGTGAAGCATTAAACGGTCTGAAAAACAGGAGGAGCATGAAGCGGTGTGCAAAAACAAGAAGAGCCTGAAAAGGTGTGAAAAATATGAGGAGCTTCAAAAGGTGGGAAATACATGTGGAACATTAAACGGTCTGAAAAATAGGAGGAGCATGAAACGGTGATAAAAAATGAAGAGCGTGAAATGGTGTGAAAAATATGAAGAGCTTCAAAATGTGTCAAATATAAGAGGAGCATGAAACAGTGTTCAAAAACATGAAGAGCCTGAAAAGCTGTGAAAAATATGAAGAGCTTCAAAAGGTGTCAAAAATATGAGGAGCATGAAACGATATGAAAAATAGGAGGAGCATGAAACGGTGTTCAAAAACATGAAGAGCCTGAAAAGGTATGAAAAATATGAAGAGCTTCAAAACGTCTCAAAAACATGAGGAGCATGAAACCGTATGAAAATAGGAGGAGCATGAAGCAGTGTTCACAAATATGAAGAGCCTGAAAAGGTGTGAAAAATATGAAGTGTTTCAAAACGTGTCAAAATATGAGGAGCATGAAAAGTTCTGAAAAATAGGAGGAGCATGAAGCGGTGTTGAAAAACATGAAGAGCCTTAAAAGGTGTGAAAAATATGAAGAGCTTCAAAAGGTGTCGAAAATATGAGGAGCATGAAACGATATGAAAAATAGGAGGAGCATGAAACGGTGTTCAAAATCCTGAAGAGCCTGAAAACGTGTGAAAAATATGAAGAGCTTCAAACGGTGTGAAATATATGAGGAGCATGAAACGGTCTGAAAAATATGAGGAGCATGAAGCCGTGTTCAAAAAACTGAAGAGCCTGAAAAGTTGTGAAAAATATGAAGAGCTTCAATAGGGTTAAAAATATGAGGAGCATGAAACGGTCTGAAAAATAGGAGGAGCATGAAGTGGTGTTCCAAAACATTAAGAGCCTGAAAAGGTATGAAAAATATGAAGAGCTTCAAAAAGTGTCAAAAATATGAGGAGCATGAAACGGTCTGAAAAATACGAGGAGCATGAAGCCGTGTTCAAAAACCTGAAGAGCATGAAACGGTGTTGAGAAACATGAAGAGCATGAAAAGATGTGAAAAATATGAAGAGCATGAAAAAGTGTGAAAAATATGAGGAGCATGAAACGGTCTGAAAAATATGAGGAGCATGAAGCCGTGTTAAAAAACCTGAAGAAACTGAAAACGTGTGAAAAATATGAAGAGCTTCAAAAGGTGTCAAAGTTATGAGGAGCATGAAACCGTCTGAAAAATAGGAGGAGCATGAATTGGTTTTCAAAAACATGAAGAGCCTGAAAGGTGTGAAAAATATGAAGAGCATGAAAATGTGTGAAATATATGAGGAGCATGAAACTGTGTTCAAAAAAATGCAGAGCCTGAAAAGGTGTGAAAAATATGAATAACTTCAAAACGTGGCAAAAATATGAGGAGCATGAAACTGTCTGAAAAAGGAGGAGCATGAAGCGGTGTTCAAAAACATGAAGAGCCTGAAAAGGTGTAAAATTTATGAAGAGCTTCAAAAAGTGTCAAAAATATGAGGAACATGAAACCTTTTGAAAAATAGGAGGAGCATGAAGCGGTGTTAGAAAACCTAAAGAGCCTGAAAAGGTGTGAAAAATATGAAGAGTTTCAAAAGGTGTGAAAAATATGAAGAGCTTCAAAAGGTGTCAACAAGTAGATGAGCATGAAACGGTCAGAAAAATAGGAGGAGCATGAAGTGGTGTGGAAAAAAATGAAGAGCCTGAAAAGTTGTGAAAAATATGGAAAGCTTCAAAAGGTGTCAAAAATATGAGGAGCATGAAACGGTCTCAAAAAATAGGAGGAGCATGAAGCGGTGTTCAAAAACATGAAGAGCCTGAAAAGATTTGAAATATATGAAGAGCTTCAAAAGGTGTCAAAAATATGAGGAGAATGAAACGGTCTGAAAAAAAGGAGGAGCATGAAGCGGTGTGCAAAAACAAGAAGAGCCTGAAAAGGTGTGAAAAATATGAGGAGCTTCAAAAGGTGTGAAATACATGTGGAGCATTAAACGGTCTGAAAAATAGGAGGAGCATGAAACGGTGATAAAAAATGAAGAGCGTGAAATGGTGTGAAAAATATGAAGAGCTTCAAAATGTGTCAAATATAAGAGGAGCATGAAACAGTGTTCAAAAACATGAAGAGCCTGAAAAGCTGTGAAAAATATGAAGAGCTTCAAAAGGTGTCAAAAATATGAGGAGCATGAAACGATATGAAAAATAGGAGGAGCATGAAACGGTGTTCAAAAACATGAAGAGCCTGAAAAGGTATGAAAAATATGAAGAGCTTCAAAACGTCTCAAAAACATGAGGAGCATGAAACCGTATGAAAATAGGAGGAGCATGAAGCAGTGTTCACAAATATGAAGAGCCTGAAAAAGTGTGAAAAATATGAAGTGTTTCAAAACGTGTCAAAAATATGAGGAGCATGAAAAGTTCTGAAAAATAGGAGGAGCATGAAGCGGTGTTGAAAAACATGAAGAGCCTGAAAAGGTGTGAAAAATATGAAGAGCTTCAAAAGGTGTCGAAAATATGAGGAGCATGAAACGATATGAAAAATAGGAGGAGCATGAAACGGTGTTCAAAATCCTGAAGAGCCTGAAAACGTGTGAAAAATATGAAGAGCTTCAAACGGTGTGAAATATATGAGGAGCATGAAACGGTCTGAAAAATATGAGGAGCATGAAGCCGTGTTCAAAAAACTGAAGAGCCTGAAAAGTTGTGAAAAATATGAAGAGCTTCAATAGGGTTAAAAATATGAGGAGCATGAAACGGTCTGAAAAATAGGAGGAGCATGAAGCGGTGTTCCAAAACATTAAGAGCCTGAAAAGGTATGAAAAATATGAAGAGCTTCAAAAAGTGTCAAAAATATGAGGAGCATGAAACGGTCTGAAAAATACGAGGAGCATGAAGCCGTGTTCAAAAACCTGAAGAGCATGAAACGGTGTTGAGAAACATGAAGAGCATGAAAAGATGTGAAAAATATGAAGAGCATGAAAAAGTGTGAAAAATATGAGGAGCATGAAACGGTCTGAAAAATACGAGGAGCATGAAGCCGTGTTAAAAAACCTGAAGAAACTGAAAACGTGTGAAAAATATGAAGAGCTTCAAAAGGTGTCAAAGTTATGAGGAGCATGAAACCGTCTGAAAAATAGGAGGAGCATGAAATGGTGTTCAAAAACATGAAGAGCCTGAAAGGTGTGAAAAATATGAAGAGCATGAAAATGTGGGAAATATATGAGGAGCATGAAACTGTGTTCAAAAAAATGCAGAGCCTGAAAAGGTGTGAAAAATATGAATAACTTCAAAACGTGTCAAAAATATGAGGAGCGTGAAACTGTCTGAAAAAGGAGGAGCATGAAGCGGTGTTCAAAAACATGAAGAGCCTGAAAAGGTGTAAAATTTATGAAGAGCTTCAAAAAGTGTCAAAAATATGAGGAACATGAAACCTTTTGAAAAATAGGAGGAGCATGAAGCGGTGTTAGAAAACCTAAAGAGCCTGAACAGGTGTGAAAAATATGAAGAGTTTCAAAAGGTGTGAAAAATATGAAGAGCTTCAAAAGGTGTGAAAAAGTAGAAGAGCATGAAACGGTCTGAAAAATAGGAGGAGCAAGAAGTGGTGTGGAAAAAAATGAAGAGCCTGAAAAGGTGTGAAAAATATGGAAAGCTTCAAAAGGTGTCAAAAATATGAGGAGCATGAAACGGTCTCAAAAAATAGGAGGAGCATGAAGCGGTGTTCAAAAACATGAAGAGCCTGAAAAGATTTGAAATATATGAAGAGCTTCAAAAGGTGTCAAAAATATGAGGAGCATGAAACGGTCTGAAAAAAAGGAGGAGCATGAAGCAGTGTTCAAAAACATAAAGAGCCTGAAAAGGTTTGAAAAATATGAAGAGCTTCAAAAGGTGTCAAAAATATGAGGAGCATGAAACGGTCTTAAAAATAGGAGGAAGATGAAGCGGTGTTCAAAAACATGAATAGCCTGAAAAGGTGTGAAAAATAGGAAAAGCCTCAAAACGTGTCAAAAATATGAGGAGCATGAAACGGTTGAAAAATTGCAGGAGCATGAAGCGGTGTTGAAAAACATGAATAGTCTGAAAACGTGTGAAAATATGAAAAGCTTCAAAAGATGTGAAAAATATGAAGAGCTTCAAAAGGGGTCAAAAATGAGATGAGCATGACGGTCTGAAAAATAGGAGGAGAATGAGGCACTGTTGAAAATCATGAAGAGTCTGAAAAGGTGTGAAAAATATGAAAAGCTTCAAAAGATGTGAAAAATATGAAGAGCTTCAAAAGGTGTCAAAATGAGATGAGCATGAAACGGTCTGAAAAATAGTAGGAGCATGAAGTGGTGTTGAAAAAAGGTAAAGCCTGAAAAGTTGTGAAATATATGAAAAGCTTCAAAAGGTGTCAAAAATATGAGGGGAATGAAACGGTCTGCGAAATAAGAGGAGCATGAAATGGTGTTCAAAAACATGAAGAGTCTGAAAATATGTGAAAAATATGAAGAGCTTCAAAAAGTGTGAAATACATGAGGAGGATTAAACGGTCTGAAAATTAGGAGGAGCATTAAGCGGTGTTGAAGAACATGAAGGCGTAAATCCCTTGCATTCCTATATACTAACAATGAAAAAACAGACAGAGAAATTAAGGAAACAATACCATTCACCATTGCAACAAAAAGAATAAAATACTTAGGAGTATATCTACCTAAAGAAACAAAGGACCTATACATAGAAAACTATAAAACACTGATGAAAGAAATCAAAGAGGACACAAACAGATGGAGAAACATACCGTGTTCATGGATTGGAAGAATTAATATTGTCAAAATGGCTATTCTACCCAAAGCAGTCTATAGATTCAATGCAATCCCTATCAAGCTACCAATGGTATTTTTCACAGAACTAGACCAAAGAATTTCACAATTTGTATGGAAATACAAAAAACCTCGAATAGCCAAAGTAATCTTGAGAAAGAAGAATGGAGCTGGAGGAATCAACCTGCCTGACTTCAGACTCTACTACAAAGCCACAGTCATCAAGACAGTATGGTACTGGCACAAAGACAGAAATATAGATCAATGGAACAGAATAGAAAGCCCAGAGATAAATCCACGAACCTATGGACACCTTATCTTTGACAAAGGAGGCAAGGATATACAATGGAAAAAAGACAACCTCTTTAACAAGTGGTGCTGGGAAAACTGGTCAACCACTTGTAAAAGAATGAAACTAGAACACTTTCTAACACCATACACAAAAATAAACTCAAAATGGATTAAAGATCTAAATGTAAGACCAGAAACTATAAAACTCCTAGAGGAGAACATAGGCAAAACACTCTCCGACATAAATCAAAGCAAGATCCTCTATGACCCACCTCCCAGAATATTGGAAATAAAAGCAAAACTAAACAAATGGGACCTAATGAAACTTAAAAGCTTTTGCACTACAAAGGAAACTATAAGTAAGGTGAAAAGACAGCCCTCGGATTGGGAGAAAATAATAGCAAACGAAGAAACAGACAGAGGATTAATCTCAAAAATATACAAGCAACTCCTGCAGCTCAATTCCAGAAAAATAAATGACCCAATCAAAAAATGGGCCAAAGAACTAAAGAGACATTTCTCCAAAGAAGACATACAGATGGCTAACAAACACATGAAAAGATGCTCAACATCACTCATTATTAGAGAAATGCAAATCAAAACCACAATGAGGTACCATTACACGCCAGTCAGGATGGCTGCTATCCAAAAGTCTACAAGCAATAAATGCTGGAGAGGGTGTGGAGAAAAGGGAACCCTCTTACACTGTTGGTGGGAATGCAAACTAGTACAGCCGCTATGGAAAACAGTGTGGAGATTTCTTAAAAAACTGGACATAGAACTGCCATATGACCCAGCAATCCCACTTCTGGGCATACACACTGAGGAAACCAGATCTGAAAGAGACACGTGCACCCCAATGTTCATCGCAGCACTGTTTATAATAGCCAGGACATGGAAGCAACCTAGATGCCCATCAGCAGATGAATGGATAAGGAAGCTGTGGTACATATACACCATGGAATATTACTCAGCCATTAAAAAGAATTCATTTGAACCAGTCCTAATGAGATGGATGAAGCTGGAGCCCCTTATACAGAGTGAAGTAAGCCAGAAAGATAAAGAACATTACAGCATACTGACACATGTATATGGAATTTAGAAAGGTGATAACGATAACCCTATATGCAGAACAGAAAAAGAGACACAGAAATACAGAACAGACTTTTGAACTTTGTGGGAGAATGTGAGGGTGGGATATTTCAAAAGAACAGCATGTATACTATCTATGGTGAAACAGATCACCAGCCCAGGTGGGATGCACGAGACAAGTGCTCCGGCCTGGTGCACTGGGAAGACCCAGAGGAATCGGGTGGAGAGGGAGGTGGGAGGGGGGATCGGGATTGGGAATACATGTAAATCCATGGCTGATTCATATCAATGTATGACAAAACCCACTGGCAAAAAAAAAATAATAATAATAAAAATTAAAAAAAAAATAAAATAAAATCTAAAAAAAAAAAAAAGAAAAATATGAAGAGCTTCAGAAGGTGTGAAAAATATGAAGAGCTTCGTAAGTTGTCAAAAATTAGATGAGCATGAAACGGTCTGAAAAATAGGAGGAGCATGAAGTGGTGTTGAAAAAAATGAAGAGCCTGAAAAGGTTTGAAAAACATGAAAAGCTTCAAAAGGTGTCAAAGATATGGGGAGCATGAAACGGTCTTAAAAATAGGAGGAGGATGAAGCGGTGTTCAAAAACATGAATAGCCTGAAAAGGTGTGAAAAATAGGAAAAGCCTCAAAACGTGTCAAAAATATGAGGAGCATGAAACGGTTGAAAAATTGCAGGAGCATGAAGCGGTGTTGAAAAACATGAATAGTCTGAAAACGTGTGAAAATATGAAAAGCTTCAAAAGATGTGAAAAATATGAAGAGCTTCAAAAGGGGTCAAAAATGAGATGAGCATGACGGTCTGAAAAACAGGAGGAGCATGAAGCACTGTTAAAAATCATGAATAGTCTGAAAAGGTGTGAAAAATATGAAAAGCTTCAAAAGATGTGAAAAATATGAAGAGCTTCAAAAGGTGTCAAAATGAGATGAGCATGAAACGGTCTGAAAAATAGGAGGAGCGTGAAGTGGTGTTGAAAAAAGGAAAAGCCTGAAAAGGTGTGAAATATATGAAAAGCTTCAAAAGGTGTCAAAAATATGAGGGGAATGAAACGGTCTGCGAAATAAGAGGAGCATGAAATGGTGTTCAAAAACATGAAGAGTCTGAAAATATGTGAAAAATATGAAGAGCTTCAAAAAGTGTGAAAAACATGAGGAGGATTAAACGGTCTGAAAAATAGGAGGAGCATTAAGCGGTGTCGAAGAACATGAAGGCCTGAAAACATGTGAAAAATATGAAGAGCTCCAGAAGGTGTGAAAAATACGAAGAGCTTCGAAAGTTGTCAAAAATTAGATGAGCATGAAACGGTCTGAAAAATAGGAGGAGCATGAAGTGGTGTTGAAAAAAATGAAGAGACTGAAAAGGTTTGAAAAACATGAAAAGCTTCAAAAGGTGTCAAAGATATGGGGAGCATGAAACTGTCTCAAAAATAGGAGGAGCATGAAGCGGTGTTCAAAAACAAGAAGAGCCTGAAAAGGTGTGAAAAATATGAGGAGCTTCAAAAGGTGTGAAATACATGTGGAGCATTAAACGGTCTGAAGAATAGGAGGAGCATGAAGCGGTGTTGAAAAACATGAAGAGATTGAAAAGGTGTGAAAAATATGAAGAGCTTCAAAACGTGTCAAAAATATGAGGAGCATGAAACGTTCTGAAAAATAGGAGGAGCATGAACTGGTGTTGAAAAACATGGAGAGACTGAAAAGGTTTGAAAGATATGAAGAGCTTCAAAAGGTGTGAAAAATATGAGGAGCATGATTCGGTCTGAAAAATAGGAGGAGCATGAAGCGGTGTTGAAAAACATGAAGAGCCTTAAAACGTGTGAAAAATATGAAGAGTTTCAAAAGGTGTGAAAAATATGAAGAGCTTCAAAAGGTGTCAAAAATTAGATGAGCATGAAACGGTCTGAAAAATAGGAGGAGCATGAAGCCGTGTTCAAAAAACTGAAGAGCCTGAAAAGGTGTGAAAAATATGAAGAGCTTCAAAAGGTGTCAAAAATTAGATGAGCATGAAACGGTGTGAAAAATAGGAGGAGCATGAAGCCGTTTTCAAAAAACTGAAGAGCCTGAAAAATTGTGAAAAATATGAAGAGCTTCAATAGGGTTAAAAATATGAGGAGCATGAAACGGTCTGAAATATAGGAGGAGCATGAAGCGGTGTTCCAAAACATTAAGAGCCTGAAAAGGTATGAAAAATATGAAGAGCTTCAAAAAGTGTCAAAAATATGAGGAGCATGAAACGGTCTGAAAAATACGAGGAGCATGAAGCGGTGTTGAAAAACATGAAGAGCCTGAAAAGGTGTGAAAAATATGAAGAGCTTCAAAAAATGTGAAAAATATGAAGAGCTTCAAAAGATATGAAAAATATGAAGAGCTTCAAAAGGTGTGAAATTATGAGGAGCATGAAACGGTCTGAAAATGATGAGGAGCATGAAGCGTGTTGAAAAACATGAAGAGCTTGAAAAGGTGTGTAAATATGAAGAGGTTCTAAAGGTGTCAAAATATGAGGAGCATGAAACGGTCTTAAAAATACGAGGAGAATGAAGTGGTGTTGAAAAACATGAAGAGCCTGAAAAGTTGTGAACTATATGAAGAGCTTCAAAAGGTGTCGAATATATGAGGAGCATGAAACGGTCTGAAAAATAGGAGGATCATGAAACGGTGTTGATAAACATGAAGAGGCTAAAAAGGTGTGAAAAATATGAAGAGCTTCAAAAGGTGTCAAAAATATGAGGAGCATGATACGATCAGAAAAATAGGAAGAGCATGAAGCTGTGTTCAAAAACAAGAAGAGCCTGAAAATGTGTGAAAAATATGAAGAGCTTCAAAAGTGTGAAAAATATGAAGAGCTTCAAAAGGTGTTAAAAATGGAATGAGCATGAAACGGTCTGAAAAATACGAAGAGCCTGAAGTAGTGTTGAAAAACATGAAGAGCGTGAAAAGGTGTGAAATATATGAAGAGCTTCAAAAGGTGTCAAGTATATGAGTAGCATGAAACGGTCTGAAAATTAGGAGGATCATGAAACGGTGTTGAAAAACATGAAGAGCCTGAAAAGTTGTGAAAAATATGAAGAGATTCTAAAGGTTTCAAAAATGTGAGGAGCATGAAACAGTCTGAAAATAGGAGGAGCATGAAGTGTTGTTGAAAAACATCAAGAGCCTGAAAAGGTGTGAAAAATATGAAGAGCTTCAAAAGGTGTCAAAAATATGAGGGGCATGAAACGGTCTGAAAAATACGAAGAGAATGAAGTGGTGTTGAAAAACATGAAGAGCCTGAAAAGGTGTGAAAAATATGAAGAGCTTCAAAAGGTGTCAAAAATATGAGGAGCATGAAACGGTCTGAAAAATAGGAAGAGCATGGGGCGGTGTTCAAAAACATGAAGAGCCTGAAAAGGTTTGGAAAATATGAGGAGCTTCAAAAAGTGTCAAAAATATGAGGAGCATGAAACGGTCTGAAAAATAGGAGGAGCATGAAGCGGTGTTCAAAAACCTGAAGAGCCTGAAAAGGTGTGAAAAATATGAAAAGCCTCAAAACCTGTCAAAAATGTGAGGAGCATGAAACGGTCTGAAAAATAGCAGGATCATGAAGCGGTGTTGAAAAACATGAAGAGTATGAAAACGTGTGAAAATATAAAGAGCTTCAAAAATATGAAAAATATGAAGAGTTTCAAAAGGTGTGAAAAATATGAAGAGCTTCAAAAGGTGTCAAAAATATGAGGAGCATGAAACGGTGTGAAAAATATGAGCAGCATGAAACGGTGTTCAAAAACATGAAGACATTGAAAAGGTGTGAAAAATATGAAGAACTTCTAAAGGTGTCAAAAATATGAGGAGCATGAAATGATCTGAAATGTAGGAGCAGCATGAAATGATGTTCAAAAACCTGAAGAGCCTGAAAAGGAGTGGAAAAATATGAAGAGCTTCAAAAGGTGTGAAATACATGCGGAGCATGAAACGGTCTGAAAATAGGAGGACCATGATGCGCTGTTCAAAAACATGTGGAGCCTGAAAAGGAGTGAAAAATATGAAGAGCTTCAAAAGGGGTCATAAAAAGAGGAGCATGAAACGACCTGAAAAGTAGGAGGAGTATGAAGCAGTGTTCAAAAACATGAAGAGCCTGAAAAGGTGTGAAAAATATGAAAAGCCTCAAAACCTGTCAAAAATGTGAGGAGCATGAATCGGTCTGAAAAATAGCAGGATCATGAAGCGGTGTTGAAAAACATGAAGAGTATGAAAACGTGTGAAAATATAAAGAGCTTCAAAAATATGAAAAATATGAAGAGTTTCAAAAGGTGTGAAAAATATGAAGAGCTTCAAAAGGTGTCAAAAATATGAGGAGCATGAAACGGTGTGAAAAATATGAGCAGCATGAAACGGTGTTCAAAAACATGAAGACATTGAAAAGGTGTGAAAAATATGAAGAGCTTCTAAAGGTGTCAAAAATATGAGGAGCATGAAACGATCTGAAATGTAGGAGCAGCATGAAATGATGTTCAAAAACCTGAAGAGCCTGAAAAGGAGTGGAAAATATGAAGAGCTTCAAAAGGTGTGAAATACATGCGGAGCATGAAACGGTCTGAAAATAGGAGGACCATGATGCGCTGTTCAAAAACATGTGGAGCCTGAAAAGGTGTGAAATATATTAAGAGCTTCAAAAGGTGTCAAAAATATGAGGAGCATGTAACGGTCTGAAAAATAGGAGGAGAATGAAGCGGTGTTCAAAAACATGAAGAGCCTGAAAAGATGTGAAAAATATGAAGAGCTTCAAAAGGTGTCAAACATAAGAGGAGCTTGAAACAGTCTAAAAAATAGGAGGAGCATGAAGTGTTGTTGAAAAACATGAAGAGCCTGAAAAAGTGTGAAAAATATGAAGAGCTTCAAAAGGTGTCAAATATATGAAGAGCTTCAAAAGGTGTCAAAAATGAGATGAGCATGAAAAGGTCTGAAAAATAGGAGGAGCATAAGTGGTGTTCAAAAAAATGAAGAGCCTGAGAAGGTGTGAAATATATCAAGAGCTTCAAGAGGTGTCAAAAATATGAGGAGCATGAAACGTTCTGAAAAATAGGAGGAGCATGAAGCGGTGTTGAAAAACATGCAGAGCCTGAAAAGGTGTGAAAAATATGAAGAACTTCAAAATGTGTGAAATATATGAGGAGCATGAAACGGTCTGAAAAATAGGAGGGGCATGAAGCGGTGTTCAAAAACATGAAGAGCCTGAAAAGGTGTGAAAAATATGAAGAGTTTCAAAAGGTATGAAATACATGAGGAGTATGAAACGGTCTTGAAAATAGGAGGAGCATGAAGCGGTGTTAAAAAACATGAAGCGGCTTAAAAGGTATGAAAAATATGAAGAGCTTCAAAATGTGTGAAAAATATGAGGAGCATGAAACGGTCTGAAAAATAGGAGGAGCCTGAAGCTGTGTTGAAAAACATGAAGAGACTGAAAACGTGTGAATAATATGAAGAGCTTCAAAAGGTTTGAAAAATATGAAGAGATTCAAAAGGTGTGAAAAATATGAAGAGCTTCAAATGGTGTGAAATACATGAGGAGCATGAAACGAGCTGAAAACTAGAAGCATGAAGTGGTGTGGAAAAACATGAAGAGCCTGAAAAGGTGTGAAAAATATGAAGAGCTTCAAAAGGTGTGAAAAATATGAGGAGCATGAAACGATCTGATAAATAGATGCGGAATGAAATGGTGTTGAAAAACATGAGAAGAGTGAAAAGGTGTGAAAAATATGAAGAGCTTCATAAGGTGTGAAATACATGAGGAGCATGAAACGAGCTGAAAAATAGAAGCATGAAGTGGTGTGCAAAAACATGAAGAGCCTGAAAAGGTGTAAAAAATATGAAGAGCTTCAAAAGGAGTGAAATACATTAGGAACATGACACTCTCTGAAAAATAGGAGGAGCATGAAGCGGTGTTCAAAAACATGAAGAGCCTAAAAAGTTGTGAAAAATATGAAAAGCTTCAAAAGGTGTCAAAAATGAGATGAGCATGAAACGGTCTGAAAAATAGGAGAAGCATGAAGTGGTGTGGAAAAACATGAAGAGCCTGAAAAGTTGTGAAAAATATGAAGAGCTTCAAAAGGTGTGAAAAATATGAGGAGCATGAAACGGTCTGAAAAATAGATGCGGCATGAAATGGTGTTGAAAAACATGAAGAGCCTGAAAAGTTGTGAAAAATATGAAGAGCTTCAAAAGGTATGAAAAATATGAGGAGCATGAAACGTCCTGAATAATAGAAGCAGCATGAAACGGTGTTGAAAAATATGATGAGCCTGAAAAGGTGTGAAAAATATGAAGAGCTTCAAAAGGGGTCAAAAATATGAAGAGCATGAAACGGTGGGTAAAATAGGAGGATCATGAAGCGGTGTTCAAAATCATGAAGATCCTGAAAAAGTGTCGAAAATATGAAGAGCTTCAAAACGTGTCAAAAATACGAGAAGCATGAAACGGTCTGAAAAATAGGAGGAGCAAGAAGCTGTGTTGAAAAGAATGAACAGCCTGCAAACGTTTGAAAAATATGAAGAGCTTCAAATGGTGTGAAATTAATGAGGAGCATGAAACGGTCTGAAAAATACAAGAAGCATGAAGTGGTGTGGAAACACATGAAGAGCCTGAAAAGGTTTGAAAAATATGAAGAGTTTCAAAAGGTGTCAAAAATATGAGGAGCATGAAACGGTCTGAAAAATAGGAGGAGCATGAAGATGTGTTCAAAAATCTGAAGAGCCTGAAAAGTTGTGAAAAGTATGAAAAGCTTCAAAAGGTGTCAAAAATATGAGGAGCATGAAACGGTCTGAAAAATAGAAGCAGCATGAAACGGTGTTGAAAAACGTGAAGAGCATGAAAACGTGTGAAAAATATGAAGAGCTTCAAAAGGTGTGAAAAATATGAGGAGCATGAAACAGTGTGAAAAATAGGAGGAGCATGAAGCGGTGTTCAAAAACATGACGAGACTGAAAAGGTGTGAAATATATGAAGAGCTTCAAAAGGTGTGAAATACATGAGGAGCATGAAACTCTCTGAAAAATAGGAGGAGCATGAAGTGGTGTTCAAAAACATGAAGAGCCTGAAAAGTTGTGAAAAATATGAAGAGCTTCAAAAGGTGTGAAAAATATGAGGAGCATCAAACGGTCAGAAAAATAGATGCGGCATGAAATGGTGTTGAAAAACATGAAGAGCCTGAAAAGTTGTGAAAAATATGAAGAGCTTCAAAAGGTATGAAAAATATGAGGAGCATGAAACGGCCTGAAAAACAGAAGCAGCATGAAACGGTGTTGAAAAATATGATGAGCCTGAAAAGGTGTGAAAAATATGAAGAGCTTCAAAAGGGGTCAAAAATATGAAGAGCATGAAACGGTCTGTAAAATAGGAGGATCATGAAGCGGTGTTCAAAAACATGAAGATCATGAAAAGGTGTGAAAAATATGAAGAGCTTCAAAACGTGTCAAAAATATGAGGAGCATGAAACGATCTGAAAAATAGATGCGGAATGAAATGGTGTTGAAAAGCATGAACAGAGTGAAAAGGTGTGAAAAATATGAAGAGCTTCAAAAGGTGTGAAATACATGAGGAGTATGAAACGAGCTGAAAAAAAGAAGCATGAAGTGGTGTGGAAAAACATGAAGAGCCTGAAAAGGTGTGAAAAATATGAAGAGCTTCAAAAGGAGTGAAATACATTAGGAGCATGACACTCTCTGAAAAATAGGAGGAGCATGAAGCGGTGTTCAAAAACATGAAGAGCCTAAAAAGTTGTGAAAAATATGAAAAGCTTCAAAAGGTGTCAAAAATGAGATGAGCATGAAACGGCCTGAAAAATAGGAGGATCATGAAACGGTGTTGAAAAACATGAAGAGCCTGAAAAGGTGTGAAAAATATGAAGAGTTTCAAAAGGTGTCAAAAATATGAGGAGCATGAAACGGTCTGAAAAATAGGAGGAGCATGAAGCTGTGTTCAAAAATATGAAGATCCTGAAAAGTTGTGAAAAATATGAAGAGCTTCAAAAGGTGTGAAAAATATGAGGAGCATGAAACAGTCTGAAAAATAGAAGCAGCATGAAACGGTGTTGAAAAACATGAAGTGCCTGAAAAGGTGTGAAAAATATGAAGAGCTTCAAAAGGTGTGAAAAATATGAGGAGCATGAAACGGTCTGAAAAATAGGAGGAGCATGAAGCGGTGTTCATAAACATGAAGAGCCTGAAAAGGTGTTAAAAATATGAAGAGATTCTAAAGGTGTCAAAAATATGAGGAGCATGAAACGGTCTGAAAAACAGGAGTAGCATGAAGTGGTGTTGAATAACGTCAAGAGCCTGAAAAGGTGTGAAAAATATGAAGAGCTTCAAAAGGGGTGAAATACATGAGGAGCATGAAACGAGCTGAAAAATAGGAGAAGCATGAAGTGGTGTGGAAAAAAATGAAGAGCCTGAAAAGGTGTGAAAAATATGAAGAGCTTCAAAAGGTGTGAAAAATATGAGGAGCATGAAACGGCCTGAAATATAGAAGCTGCATGAAACGGTGTGGAAAAACATGAAGAGCCTGAAAAGGTGTGAAATATATGAAGAGCTTCAAATGGTGTCAAAAATATGAGGAGCCTGAAACGGTCTGAAAAATAGGAGGAGCATGATACGGTGTTAAAAAATATGAAGAGCCTGAAAAGGTGTGAAAAACATGAAGATCTTCAAAAGGGGTCAAAAATATGAGGAGCATGAAACGATCTGAAAAATAGGAGGAGCATGAAGTGGTGTTCAAAAACATGAAGCGCCTGAAAGTTGTGAAAAACATGAAGAGCCTCAAAACGTGTCAAAAATATGAGGAGCATGAAACGGTCTGAAAAATAGGAGGAGCATGAAGCGGTCTTGAAAAACATGAAGAGCCTGAAAACGTGTGAAAAATATGAAGAGCTTCAAAAGGTGTGCAATATATGAAGAGCTTCCAAAGGTGTCAAAAATGAGATGAGCATGAAACGGTCTGAAAAATATGAGGAGCATGAAGTGGTCGTGGAAATCATGAAGTGCCTGAAAAGGTGTGAAATATATGAAGAGTTTCAAAAGTTGTGAAAAAATGAGGAGGTTCAAAAGGTGTCAAAAATATGAGGAGCATGAAACGGTCTGAAAAATAGGAGGAGCATGAAACGGTGTTCAAAAACATGAAGAGCTTGAAAAGGTGTGAAAAATATGAAGAGCTTGAAAAGGTGTGAAATACATGAGGAGCCTGAAGCGGTCTGAAAAATAGGAGGAGCATGAAACGGTGTTGAAAAACATGAAGAGCCTGAAATGGTGTGAAAAATAGGAAGAACTTCACAAGGTGTCAAATATATGAGGAGCATGAAACGGTCTGAAAAATAGGAGGAGCATGAAGCAGTCGTCAAAAACATGAAGAACCTGAAAAGTTTTGTAAAATATGAAGAGCTTCAAAAGGTGTGAAAAATATGAGGAGTATGAAACGGTCTGAAAAATAAGAGGATCATGAAACGGTCTGAAAAATAGGAGCAGCATGAAACGGTGTTGAAAGACATGAAGAGCTTCAAAATGTGTCAAAATGAGATGACCATGAAATGGTCTGAAAAATAGGAGGAGCATGAAGTCGTGTTGAAAAAAATGAAAAATCTGAAAAGGTGTGAAATATATGAAGAGCTTCAAAAGGTGTCAAAAATATGAGGAGAATGAAACGGTCTGCAAAATAGGAGGAGCATGAAATGGTGTTCAAAAACATGAAGAGCCTGAACAGGTGTGAAAAATATGAAGAGCTTCAAAAGGTGTGAAGTACAGGAGGAGCATTAAGCGGTCTGAAAAATAGGAGGAGCATGAAGCGGTGTTGAAAAACATGAAGAGCCTGAAATGGTGTGAAAAAAGTGAAGAGCTTCAAAAGGTGTGAAAAATAGGAGGAGCATGAAGAGGTGTTCAAAAACATGAAATGCCTGAAAAGTTGTAAAAAATATGAAGAGCTTCAAAAGGTGTCAAAAATATGAGGAGCCTGAAACGGTCTGAAAAACAGGAGGAGCATGAATCGGTCTTCAAAAACATGAAGAGCCTGAAAAGGTGTGAAAAATATGAAGAGCTTCAAAAGTTTTCAAAAATTTGAGGAGCATGAAACGGTCTGAAAAATAGAAGGAACATGAAGCAGTGTTCAAAAACATGAAGAGCCTGAAAAGATGTGGAAAATATGAAGAGCTTCAAAAGGTGTTAAAATTAAGAGGAGCATGAAATGGTCTGTAAAACATGAGAAGCATGAAGCGGTGTTGAAAAACATGAAGAGCCTGAAAAGGTGTGAAAAATATGAAGAGCTTTAAAAGGTGTGAAATATTTGAGGAGCATGAAACGGTCTGAAAAATAGGAGGATCATGAAGCATTGTTGAAAAACATGAACAGCCTGAAAAGGTGTGAAAAATATGAAGAGATTCAAAAGATTTAAAATATATGAGGAGCATGAAACGGTCTGAAAAATAGAAGCAGCATAAAACGGTGTTCAAAAACATGAAGAGCCTGAAAAGGTGAGAAAAATACGAAGAGCTTCAAAAGGTGTGAAAAATATGAAGAGCTTCAAAAGGTGTCAAAAATACGAGGAGCATGAAAAGGTCTGAAAAATACGAGGAGCATGAAGTGGTGTTGAAAATCATGAAGAGCCTGAAAAGATGTGAAAAATATGAAGAGTTTCAAAAGGTGTCAAAAATATGAGGAGCATGAAACGCTCTGAAAAATAGGAGCAGCATGAAGCGGTGTTCAAAAACATGAAGAGCCGGAAAAGGTGTGAAAAATATGAAGAACTTCAACAGTTGTGAAAAATAGGAGGAGCATGAAGCGGTGTTGAAAAACATGAAGAGCCTGAAAAGGTGTGAAAAATTTGAAGAGCTTCAAAAGGTTGGAAATACATGAGGAGCATGAAACGGTCTGAAAAATAGGAGGAGCATGAAGCGGTGTTGAAAAACATGAAGAGCCTGAAAAGGTGAGTAAAATATGAAGAGCTTCAAAAGGTGTCAAAAATATGAGGAGCATGAAACGGTCTGAAAAATAGGAGGAGCATGAAACGGTGTTCAAAAACATGAAGAGCTTCAAAAGGTGTGAAAAATATGAGGAGCATGAAACGGTCTGAAAAATATGAGGAGCAAGAAACGGTTTTAAAAACGTGAAGAGCGGGAAAAGGTGTGAAAAATATGAAGAGCTTCAAAAGGTGTCAAAATTATGAGGAGCATGAAACAGGCTGTAAAATAGGAGGTGCATGAAGCGGTGTCGAAAAACATGAAGAGCATGAAGAGTTGTGAAAAATAGGAAGAACTTCAAAAGGTGTCAAAAATATGAGGAGCATGAAACGCTCTGAAAAATAGGAGGAGCAGAAAGTGGTATTGAAAAACATGAAGAGCCTGAAAAGATGTGAAAAATATGAAGAGCTTCAAATGGTGTGAAATACATGAGGACCTTGAAATGGTCTGAAAAACAGGAGGAGCATGAAATCTTGTTGAAAAACATGAAGAGCCTGAAAACGTGTGAAAATTATCAAGAGCTTCAAAAGGTGTGAAATATATGAAGAGCTTCAAAAGGTGTCAAAAATGAGATGAGTATGAAATGTTCTGAAAGATAGGAGGCGCATGAAGCGGTGTTGAAAAACATGAAGAGCCTGAAAAGGTGTGAGAAATAGGAAGAGCTTCAAAAGGTGTCAAAAATATGAGGAGCAGGAAAAGGTCTGAAAAATAGGAGAAGCAAGAAACGGTTTTAACAATCATGAAGAGCGTGAAAAGGTGTGAAATATATGAAGAGCTTCAAAAGGTGTCAAAAATATGAGGAGCAAGAAACGATCTGAAAAATAGGAGGAGCATGAAACGGTTTTCAAAAACATGAAGAGCCTGAAATGGTGTGACAAATATGAGGAACTTCAAAAGGTGTCAAAAATATGAGGAGCATGAAACGCTCTGAAAAATAGGAGGAGCAGGAAGTGGTATTGAAAAACATGAAGACCTGAAAAGGTGTGAAATATATGAAGAGCTTCAAAAGGTGTCAAAAATATGAGGAGCATGAAACGGTCTCAAAAATAGGAGGAGCATGAAGCGGTGTTGAAAAACATGAAGAGCCTGAAAAGGTGTGAAAAAAATGAAGAGATTCAAATGTGTCAAAAATATGAGGAGCATGAAACGGTCTGAAAAATAGGAGGCGCATGAATCTGTGCTCAAATACATGAAGCGCCTGAGAAGGTGTGAAAAATATGAAGAGCTTCAAAAGGTGTTGAAAATATGAGGAGCATGAAACGATCTCAAAAATAGGAGGAGCATGAAGCGGTGTTAAAAAACATGAAGAGCCTGAAAAGGTGTGACAAATATAAAGAGCTTCAAGATGTGTGAAAAATATGAGGAGCATGAAACGGTCTGAAAAATACGAGGAGACTGAAGCGGTGTTGAAAAACATGAAGAGCCTGAAAAGTTGTGACAAATATAAAGAGCTTCAAAATGTGTGAAAAATATGAGGAGCATGAAATGGTCTGAAAAATAGGAGGAGAATGAAACGGTGTGAAAAACATGAAGAGCATGAAAAGGTGTGAAAAAAAGGAAGAGCTTCAAAAGGTGTCAAAAGTATGAGGAGCATGAAAAGGTCTGAAAAATACGAGGAGCATGAAGTGTTGTTCAAAAACATGAAGAGCCTGAAAAGGTGTGACAAATATGAAGAGCTTCAAAAGGTTTCAAAAATATGAGGAGCATGTATCGGTCTGAAAAATAGGAGGAGCATGAAGCGGTGTTCAAAAACATGAAGAGCCTGAAAAGGTGTGAAAAATATGAAGAGCTTCCAAAATTGTCAGAAATATGAGGAGCATGAAATGGTCTGAAAAATAGGAGGAGCATGAAGCGGTGTTCAATAATATGAAGAGCCTGAAAAGGTGTGAAAAATATGAAGAGCTTCAAAAGTTTTCAAAAATATGAGGAGCATGAAACGGTCTGAAAAATAGGAGGAGCATGAAGCGGTGTTCAAAAACATGAAGAGCCTGAAAAGGTGTGAAAAATAGTAAAAGCTTCAAAAGCTGTGAAAAATATGAAGAGCATGAAACGGTCTGAAAAATTAGGAGGAGCATGAAGCGGTGTTCAAAAACAAGAAGAGCCTGAAAAGGTGTGAAAAATATGAAGAGCTTCTAAAATTGTTAAAAATATGAGGAGCATGAAACGGTCTGAAAAATACGAGGAACATGAAGCGGTGTTCAAAAACGTCAAGAGCCTGAAAAGTTGTGAAAAATATGAAGAGCTTCAAAAGGCGTGAAAAATATGAGGAGCATCAAAAGGTGTAAAAAATGCGATGAGCATAAGACGGTCTGAAAAATAGGAGGAGCATGAAGTGGTGTTGAAAAACTTGAAGAGCCTGAAAATGTTTGAAAAATATGAAGAGCTTCAAAAAGTGTCAAACATATGAGGAGCATGAAACGGTCAGAAAAATAGGAGGAGCATGAAACCGTGTTCAAAAACATGAAGAGCCTGAAAAGGTGTGAAAAATATGAAGAGCCTTAAAAAATGTCAAAAATTTGAGGAGTATTAAACGGTCTGAAAAATAGCAGTAGCATGAAGTGGTGTTGAAAAACATGAAGAGCCTGAAAAGGTGTGAAAAATATGAAGAGCTTTAAAAGGTGTGAAAAATATGACGAGCATGAAACGGTCTGAAAAATAGGAGGAGCATGAAGCGGTGTTCAAAAACATGAAGAGCCTGAAAAGGTGTGAAAAATATGAACAGCTTCAAAATGTGTCAAATATATGAGGAGAAAGAAACGGTCTGAAAAAAAGGAAGAGCATGAAGTGGTGTTCAAAAACCTGAAGAGCCTGAAAAGGTGTGCAAAATATGAAGAGCTTCAAAAGGTGTAAGAAATGAGATGAGCATGTAACGGTCTGAAAAATAGGAGGAGCATGAACTGGTGCTGAAAAACATGAAGAGCCTGAAAAGGTTTGAAAAATATGAAGAGCTTCAAAAGGTGTGAAAAATATGAGGAGCATGAAACGGTCTGAAAAATAGGAGGAGCATGAAGTGGAGCTGAAAAACATGAAGAGCCTGAAAAAAGTGTGCAAAATATGAAGAGCTTCAAAAGGTGTAAAAAATGAAATGAGCATGAAACGGTCTGAAAAATAGGAGGAGCATGAACTTGTGCTGAAAAACATGAAGAGCCTGAAAAGGTGTGCAAAATATGAAGAGCTTCAAAAGGTGTAAAAAATGAGAGCAGCATGAAACGGTCTGAAAAATAGGAGGAGCATGAAGTGGAGCTGAAAAACATGAAGAGCCTGAAAAGGTGTGACAAATATGAAGAGCTTCAAAAGGTGTGAAAAATATGAGGAGCATGAAACGGTCTCAAAAATAGGAGGAGCATGAAGCGGTGTTCAAAAATATGGAGAGCCTGAAAAGGTATGAAATATATGAAGAGCTTCAAAAGGTGTCAAAAATATGAGGAACATGAAACGGTCTGAAAAACAGAAGAAGCATGAAGCGGTGTTTAAAAACATGAAGAGCCTGAAAAGGTGTGAAAAATATGAAGAGCTTCAAAAGGTTTGAAAAATATGAAGAGCAGGGAACGGTCTGAAAAATAGGAGGAGGATAAAGCGGTGTTCAAAAATATGAAGAGCCTGGAATGGTGTGAAAAATATGAGAGCCCCAAAACGTGTCAAAAATATGAGGAGCATGAAACGGTCTGAAACATACGAGGAGCATGAAACGGTGTTCAAAAATATGAAGAGCCTGGAATGGTGTGAAAAATATGAGAGCCCCAAAACGTGTCAAAAATATGAGGAGCATGAAACGGTCTGAAACATACGAGGAGCATGAAGTGGTGTGCAAAAACATGATGAGCCTGAAAAGGTGTGAAAAATATGAAGAGCTTCAAAAGGTGTCAAAAATATGAGGAGCATGAAACGGCCTCAAATATAGGAGGAGCATGAATTGCTGATGAAAAACATGGAGAGCCTGAAAAGGTGTGAAAAATATGAAGAGCTTCAAAACTTGTCAAAAATATGAGGAGCATGATATGGTCTCAAAAATAGGAGGAGCATGAAACGGTCTGAAAAATATGAGGGCATGAAACTGTGTTGAAAAACATGAAGAGCCTGAAATGGTGTGAAAAATATGAAGAGCTTCAAAAGGTTTCAAAAATATGAGGAGCATGAAACGGTCTGAAAAATAGGAGGAGAATGAAGCGGTTTTGAAAACATGAAGAGCCTTAAAAGGTATGGAAAATAAGAAGAGCTTCAAAAGATGTGAAATACATGAGGAGCATGAAACGGTCTGAAAAATAGGAGGAGCATGAAGCGGTGTTGAAAAACATGAAGAGCCTGAAAAGGTGTGAAAAATATGAAAAGCTTCAAAAGGTGTCAATAATAAGACGTGCATGACACAGTCTGAAAAATAGGAGGAGCATGAAACGGTCTGAAATATAGGAGGAGCATGAAGCGGTGTTCAAAAACAAGAAGAGCCTGAAAAGGTGTGACAAATATAAAGAGCTTCAAAACGTGTGAAAAATATGAGGAGCATGTAACGGTCTCAAAAATAGGAGGAGCATGAAGCGGTGTTGAAAAACATGAAGAGCCTGAAAAGGTGTGAAAAAAATGAAGAGACTCAAAAGGTGTCAAAAATATGAGGAGCATGAAACGGTCTGAAAAATAGGAGGTGCATGAATCTGTGCTCAAATACATGAAGCGCCTGAGAAGGTGTGAAAAATATGAAGAGCTTCAAAAGGTGTTAAAAATATGAGGAGCTTGAAACGATCTCAAAAATAGGAGGAGCATGAAGCGGTGTTAAAAAACATGAAGAGCCTGAAAAGGTGTGACAAATATAAAGAGCTTCAAGATGTGTGAAAAATATGAGGAGCATGAAACGGTCTGAAAAATACGAGGAGCATGAAGCGGTGTTGAAAACATGAAGAGCCTGAAAAGTTGTGACAAATATAAAGAGCTTCAAAAGGTGTGAAAAATATGAGAAGCATGAAACGGTCTGAAAAATAGGAGGAGCATGAAACTGTGTGAAAAACATGAAGAGCATGAAAAGGTGTGAAAAAATGGAAGAGCTTCAAAAGGTGTCAAAAATATGAGGAGCATGAAAAGGTCTGAAAAATAGAGGAGCATGAAGTGTTGTTCAAAAACATGAAGAGCCTGAAAAGGTGTGACAAATATGAAGAGCTTCAAAAGGTTTCAAAAATATGAGGAGCATGTATCGGTCTGAAAAATAGGAGGAGCATGAAGCGGTGTTCAAAAACATGAAGAGCCTGAAAAGGTGTGAAAAATATGAAGAGCTTCCAAAATTGTCAGAAATATGAGGAGCATGAAACGGTCTGAAAAATAGGAGGAGCATGAAGCGGTCTGAAAAATAGGAGGAGCATGAATCGCTGTTCAAAAACATGAAGAGCCTGAAATGGTGAGAAAAATATGAAGAGCTTCAAAAGGTGTCAAAAATATGAAGAGCATGAAACGGTCTGAAAAATAGGAGGACCATGAAGCGGTGTTCAAAAATATGAAGAGCCTGAAAAGGTGTGAAAAATATGAAGAGCTTCAAAAGTTTTCAAAAATATGAGGAGCATGAAACGGTCTGAAAAATAGGAAGAGGATGAAGCGGTGTTCAAAAACATGAAGAGCCTGAAAAGGTGTGAAAAATAGTAAAAGCTTCCAAAGCTGTGAAAAATATGAAGAGCATGAAACGGTCTGAAAAATTAGGAGGAGCATGAAGCGGTGTTCAAAAACAAGAAGAGCCTGAAAAGGTGTGAAAAATATGAAGAGCTTCCAAAACTGTTAAAAATATGAGGAGCATGAAACGGTCTGAAAAATACGAGGAACATGAAGCGGTGTTCAAAAACGTCAAGAGCCTGAAAAGTTGTGAAAAATATGAAGAGCTTCAAAAGGCGTGAAAAATATGAGGAGCATGAAAAGGTGTAAAAAATGCGATGAGCATAAAACGGTCTGAAAAATAGGAGGAGCATGAAGTGGTGTTGAAAAACTTGAAGAGCCTGAAAATGTTTGAAAAATATGAAGAGCTTCAAAAGGTGTCAAACATATGAGGAGCATGAAACGGTCAGAAAAATAGGAGGAGCATGAAGCGGTGTACAGAAACATGAAGAGCCTGAAAAGGTGTGAAAAATATGAAGAGCTTCAAAAGCTGTCAGGTATATGAGGAGCATGAAACGGTATGAAAAATAGGAGGAGCATGAAACGGTCTGAAAAATAGGAGGAGCATGAATCGGAGTTCAAAAACATGAAGAGCCTGAAAAGGTGAGAAAAATATGAAGAGCATCAAAAGCTGTCAAAAATATGAGGAGCATGAAACGGTCTGAAAAATAGGAGGAGCATGAAACGGTCTGAAAAATAGGAGGAGCATGAAGTGGAGCTGAAAAACATGAAGTGCCTGAAAAGGTGTGAAAAACATGAAGAGCTTCAAAAGGTGTAAAAATGAGATGAGCATGAAACGGTCTGAAAAATAGGAGGAGCATGAAGTGGTGTTCAAAAACATGAAGAGCCTGAAATAATGTGAAAAATATGAAGAGCTTCAAAAGGTGTGAAAAATATGAATAGCATGATATTGTCTGAGAAATAGGAGGAGCATGAAGCGGTGTTCAAAATCATGAAGAGCCTGAAAAGTTTTGAAAAATATGCAAAGCTTTAAAAGGTGTCAAGAATTAGATGAGCATGAAACGGTCTGAAAAATTGGAGGAGCAAGAAGTAGCATTGAAAAAAATGAAGAGCCTGAAAAGGTTTGAAAAATATGAAGAGCTTCAAAAGGTGTCAAAAATATGAGGAGCATGAAACGGTCTGAAAAATAGGAGGAGCATGAAGCGGTGATGAAAAACATGAAGGGCATGAAAACGTGTGAAAAATATGAAGAGCTTCAAAAGGTGTGTAAAATATGAAGAGCTTCAAAAGGTGTCAAAAATATGAGGAGCATGAAACGGTCTGAAAAATAGGAGGAGCATGAAGCGGTGATGAAAAACATGAAGGGTATGAAAACGTGTGAAAAATATTAAGAGCCTGAAAAGGTGTGAAAAATATGAAGAGCTTCAAAAGGTGTCAAAAATATGAGGAGCATGAAACGGTCTGAAAAATAGGAGGAGCATCAAGCGGTGTTGAAAAACATGAAGAGCCTGAGAAAGTGTGAGAAATAGGAAGAGCTTCAAAAGGTGTGAAAAATATGAAGAGCTTCAAAAGGTGTCAAATGAGATGAGCATGAAACTGTCTGAAAAATAGGAGGAGCATGAAGTGGTGTTGAAAAAAATGAAGAGCCTGAAAATGTGTGAAATATATGAAGAGCTTCAAACGTTGTCAAGAATATGAGGAGAATGAAACGGTCTGAAAAATAGGAGGAGCATGAAGCGGTGTTGAAAAACATGAAGCGCCTGAAAAGGTGTGAAAGATATGAAGAGTTTCTAAAGGTGTCAAAAATATGAGGAGTAAGACAGGGTCTGAAAAATAGGAGGAGCATGAAGCGGTGTTCAAAAACATGAAGAGCCTGAAAGGTGTGAAAAATATGAAGAGCCGCAAAAGGTGTCAAAATGAGATGAGCATGAACCGGTCTGAAAAATAGGAGGAGCATGAAGTGATGTTGAAAAAAATGAAAAGCCTGAAAAGGTGTGAAATATATGAAGAGCTTCAAAAGGTGTAAAAATATGAGGAGAATGAAACGGTCTGCATAATAGGAAGAGCATGAAATGGTGTTCAAAAACATAAAGAGCATGAAAAGGTCTGAAAAATATGAAGAGTTTCAAAAGGTGTGAAATACATGAGGAGGATTAAACGGTCTGAAAAATAGGAGGAGCATGAAGCGGTGTTCAAAAACATGAAGAGCCTGAAAAGGTGTGAAATAAATGAAGAGCTTCAAAACGTGTCAAAAATATGAGGAGCATGAAACGGTCTGAAAAATAGGAGGAGCATGAAACTCTTTTCAAAAACATGAAGAGCCTGAAAAGGTGTGAAATAAATGAAGATCTTCAAAACGTGTCAAAAATATGAGGAGCATGAAACGGTCTGAAAAATAGGAGGAGCATGAAGCGGTGTTGAAAAACATGAAGAGCCTGAAATGGTGTGAAAAATATGAAGAGCTTCAAAAGTAGGCAAAAATATGTAGAGCATGAAACGGTCAGAAAAATAGGAGGAGCATGAAACTGTTTTCAAAAACATGAAGAGTCTGAAAAGGTGTGAAATATAAGAAGAGTTTCAAAAGGTGTCAAAAATATGAAGAGGATGAAACGGTCTGAAAAATAGTAGGAGCATGAAGGGGCGTTGAAAAACATGAAGAGCCTGAAAAGGTGTGAAAAATATGAAGAGCTTCAAAAGGTGTCAAAAATATGAAGAGCATGATATGGTCTGAAAAATAGGAGGAGCATGAAACGGTGTTCAAAAACATGAAGAGCCTGAAAAGGTGTGAATAAAATGAAGAGCTTCAAAAGGTGTGAAAAATATGAGGAGCATGAAACTGTCTAAAAAATAGGAGGAGCATGAAGTGGTGTTGAAAAACATGAGGAGCCTGAAAACCTGTGAAAAATATGAAGAGCTTTAAAAGGTGTGAAAAATATGAGGAGCATGAAACGGTCTGAAAAATAGGAGGAGCATGAAGTAGAGCTGAAAAACATGAAGAGCCTGAAAAGGTGTGCAAAATATGAAGAGCTTCAAAAGGTGTAAAAAATGAAATGAGCATGATATGGTCTGAAAAATTTGAGGAGCATGAAACGGTGTTCAAAAACATGAAGAGCCTGAAAAGGTGTGAATCAAATGAAGAGCTTCAAAAGGTGTGAAAAATATGAGGAGCATGAAACTGTCTAAAAAATAGGAGGAGCATGAAGTGGTGTTGAAAAACATGAGGAGCCTGAAAACCTGTGAAAAATATGAAGAGCTTTAAAAGGTGTCAAAAATATGAAGAGCATGAAACTGAAAAATAGGAGGAGCATGAAATGGTCTGATAAATAGGAGGAGCATGAAGCGGTGTTGAAAAACATGAAGAGCCTGAAAAGGTGTGAAATATATGAAGAACTTAAAAGGAGTCAAAAATATGAGATGCATGAAACGGTCTGAAAAATAGAAGGAACATGAAGCGGTGTTGAAAAATGTGAAGAGCCTGAAAAGGTGTGAAAAATATGAAGAGCTTCAAAAGTTTTCAAAAATATGAGGATCATGAAACGGTCTGAAAAATAGGAGCAACATGAAACGGTCTGAAAAATAAGAGGAGGATGAAATGGTGTTGAAAAACAGGAAGAGACTGAAAATGTGAGAAAAATATGAAGAGCTTCAAAAGGTTTCAAAAATATGAGGAGCATGAAACTTTCTGAAAAATAGGAGGATCATGAAACCGTGTTGAAAAACATGAAGAGCCTGAAAAGGTGTGAAAAATATGAAGAGGTTTAAAAGGTGTCAAAAATATGAGGAGCATGAAACTTTCTGAAAAATAGGAGGAACATGAAACCGTGTTCAAAAACATGAAGAGCCTGAAAAGGTGTGAAAAATATGAAGAGCCTTAAAAAATGTCAAAAATTTGAGGAGTATTAAACGGTCTGAAAAATAGCAGTAGCATGAAGTGGTTTTGAAAAACATGAAGAGCCTGAAAAGGTGTGAAAAATATGAAGAACTTCAAAAGGTGTGAAACATATGAAGAGCATGAAACGGTCTGAAAAATAGGAGGAGCATGAAGCGGTGTTCAAAAACATGAAGAGCCTGAAAAGGTGTGAAAAATATGAACAGCTTCAAAATGTGTCAAATATATGAGGAGAAAGAAACGGTCTGAAAAAAAGGAAGAGCATGAAGTGGTGTTCAAAAACCTGAAGAGCCTGAAAAGGTGTGCAAAATATGAAGAGCTTCAAAAGGTGTAAGAAATGAGATGAGCATGTAACGGTCTGAAAAATAGGAGGAGCATGAACTGGTGCTGAAAAACATGAAGAGCCTGAAAAGGTTTGAAAAATATGAAGAGCTTCAAAAGGTGTGAAAAATATGAGGAGCATGAAACGGTCTGAAAAATAGGAGGAGCATGAAGCGGTGTTCAAAAACATGAAGAGCCTGAAAAGGTGTGCAAAATATGAAGAGCTTCAAAAGGTGTAAAAAATGAAATGAGCATGAAACGGTCTGAAAAATAGGAGGAGCATGAACTGGTCCTGAAAAACATGAAGAGCCTGAAAAGGTGTGCATAATATGAAGAGCTTCAAAAGGTGTAAAAAATGAGAGCAGCATGAAACGGTCTGAAAAATAGGAGGAGCATGAACTGGTGCTGAAAAACATGAAAGCCTGAAAAGTTTTGAAAAATATGAAGAGCTTCAAAAGGTGTGAAAAAGGAGGATCATGAAACGGGCTGAAAAATAAGAGGAGCATGAAGCGGTGTAGAAAACCATGAAGAGCCTGAAAAAGTGTGAAAAATATGAAGAGCTTCAAAAGTAGGCAAAAATATGAAGAGAATGAAACGGTCAAAAAATAGGAGGAGCATGAAACTGTGTTCAAAAACATGAAGAGTCTGAAAAGGTGTGAAATATATAGAGAGTTTCAAAAGGTGTCAAAAATATGAAGAGCATGAAACGGTCTGAAAAATATGAGGAGCATGAAGTGTTGGTGAAAAACATTAAGAGCCTGAAGAAGTGTGAAGTATATGAAGATATTCAAAAGGTGTCAAAAATATGAGGAGCATTAAACGGTCTGAAAAATAGGAGGAGCATGAAGCGGTGTTGAAAAACAAGAAGAGTCTGAAAAGGTGTGAAAAATATGAAGAGCTTCAAAAGGTGTGAAAAATATGAGGAGCATGAACCGGTCTGAAAAATAGGAGGAGGATGAAGCGGTTTTGAAAAGCATGAAGAGTCTGAAAAGGTGTGAAAAATATGAAGACCTTCAAAAGGTGTGAAGTACATGAGGAGCATTAAACGCTCTGAAAAATAGGAGAAGCATGAAGTTTTGTTCAAAAACATGAAGAGCCTGAAAAGGTGTGAAATATATGAAGATCTTCAAAAGGTGTGAAAAATATGAGGGGCATGAAAGGGTCTGAAAAATAGGAGGTGCATGAAGCGGTGTTGAAAACATGAAGAGCCTGAAAACGTGTGAAATATGAACAGCTTCAAAAGGTGTGAAAAATATGAAGAGCTTCAAACGGTGTCAAAAATGAGATGAGCATGAAATGGCCTAAAAAATAGGAGGAGCATGAAGTGTTGGTGAAAAACATGAAGAGCCTGAAAAAGTGTGAAGTATATGAAGAGATTCAAAAGGTTTCAAAATATGAGGAGCATGAAACGGTCTGAAAAATAGAAGGAGAATGAAGCGGTGTTGAAAAACATGAAGAGCCTGAAAAGGTGTGCAAAATATGAAGAGCTTCAAAAGGTGTGAAATATATGAGGAGCATGAGACGGTCTGAAAAATAGGAGGAGCATGAAGCGGTGTTGAAAAACATGAAGAGCCTCAAAAGGTGTGAGAAATATGGAGATCTTCAAAAGGTGTCAGAAATATGAGGAGCATGAAACGGTCTGAAAAATAGGAGGATCATGAAGTGATGTTGAAAAACATGAAGAGCCAAAAAAGGTGTGAAAAATATGAAGAGCTTCAAAAGGTGTCAAAAATATGAGGAGCATGAAACGGTCTGTAAAATAGGAGGCGCATGAATCTGTGCTCAAATACATGAAGCGCCTGAGAAGGTGTGAAAAATATGAAGAGCTTCAAAAGGTGTTGAAAATATGAGGAGCATGAAACGATCTCAAAAATAGGAGGAGCATGAAGCGGTGTTGAAAAACATGAAGAGCCTGAAAAGTTGTGACAAATATAAAGAGCTTCAAAAGGTGTGAAAAATATGAGGAGCATGAAACGGTCTGAAAAATAGGAGGAGAATGAAACGGTGTGAAAAACATGAAGAGCCTGAAAAGGTGTGAAAAAAAGGAAGAGCTTCAAAAGGTGTCAAAAGTATGAGGAGCATGAAAAGGTCTGAAAAATACGAGGAGCATGAAGTGTTTTTCTAAAACATGAAGAGCCTGAAAAGGTGTGACAAATATGAAGAGCTTCAAAAGGTTTCAAAAATATGAGGAGCATGTATCGGTCTGAAAAATAGGAGGAGCATGAAGCGGTGTTCAAAAACATGAAGAGCCTGAAAAGGTGTGAAAAATATGAAGAGCTTCCAAAATTGTCAGAAATATGAGGAGCATGAAATGGTCTGAAAAATAGGAGGAGCATGAAGCGGTCTGAAAAATAGGAGGAGCATGAATCGGTGTTCAAAAACATGAAGAGCCTGAAAAGGTGTGAAAAATATGAAGAGCTTCAAAAGCTGTCAAAAATATGAGGAGCATGAAACGGTCTGAAAAATAGGAGGACCATGAAGCGGTGTTCAAAAATATGAAGAGCCTGAAAAGGTGTGAAAAATATGAAGAGCTTCAAAAGTTTTCAAAAATATGAGGAGCATGAAACGGTCTGAAAAATAGGAGGAGCATGAAGCGGTGTTCAAAAACATGAAGAGCCTGAAAAGGTGTGAAAAATAGTAAAAGCTTCAAAAGCTGTGAAAAATATGAAGAGCATGAAACGGTCTGAAAAATTAGGAGGAGCATGAAGCGGTGTTCAAAAACAAGAAGAGCCTGAAAAGGTGTGAAAAATATGAAGAGCTTCTAAAATTGTTAAAAATATGAGGAGCATGAAACGGTCTGAAAAATACGAGGAACATGAAGCGGTGTTCAAAAACGTCAAGAGCCTGAAAAGTTGTGAAAAATATGAAGAGCTTCAAAAGGCGTGAAAAATATGAGGAGCATCAAAAGGTGTAAAAAATGCGATGAGCATAAGACGGTCTGAAAAATAGGAGGAGCATGAAGTGGTGTTGAAAAACTTGAAGAGCCTGAAAATGTTTGAAAAATATGAAGAGCTTCAAAAAGTGTCAAACATATGAGGAGCATGAAACGGTCAGAAAAATAGGAGGAGCATGAAACCGTGTTCAAAAACATGAAGAGCCTGAAAAGGTGTGAAAAATATGAAGAGCCTTAAAAAATGTCAAAAATTTGAGGAGTATTAAACGGTCTGAAAAATAGCAGTAGCATGAAGTGGTGTTGAAAAACATGAAGAGCCTGAAAAGGTGTGAAAAATATGAAGAGCTTTAAAAGGTGTGAAAAATATGACGAGCATGAAACGGTCTGAAAAATAGGAGGAGCATGAAGCGGTGTTCAAAAACATGAAGAGCCTGAAAAGGTGTGAAAAATATGAACAGCTTCAAAATGTGTCAAATATATGAGGAGAAAGAAACGGTCTGAAAAAAAGGAAGAGCATGAAGTGGTGTTCAAAAACCTGAAGAGCCTGAAAAGGTGTGCAAAATATGAAGAGCTTCAAAAGGTGTAAGAAATGAGATGAGCATGTAACGGTCTGAAAAATAGGAGGAGCATGAACTGGTGCTGAAAAACATGAAGAGCCTGAAAAGGTTTGAAAAATATGAAGAGCTTCAAAAGGTGTGAAAAATATGAGGAGCATGAAACGGTCTGAAAAATAGGAGGAGCATGAAGTGGAGCTGAAAAACATGAAGAGCCTGAAAAAAGTGTGCAAAATATGAAGAGCTTCAAAAGGTGTAAAAAATGAAATGAGCATGAAACGGTCTGAAAAATAGGAGGAGCATGAACTTGTGCTGAAAAACATGAAGAGCCTGAAAAGGTGTGCAAAATATGAAGAGCTTCAAAAGGTGTAAAAAATGAGAGCAGCATGAAACGGTCTGAAAAATAGGAGGAGCATGAAGTGGAGCTGAAAAACATGAAGAGCCTGAAAAGGTGTGACAAATATGAAGAGCTTCAAAAGGTGTGAAAAATATGAGGAGCATGAAACGGTCTCAAAAATAGGAGGAGCATGAAGCGGTGTTCAAAAATATGGAGAGCCTGAAAAGGTATGAAATATATGAAGAGCTTCAAAAGGTGTCAAAAATATGAGGAACATGAAACGGTCTGAAAAACAGAAGAAGCATGAAGCGGTGTTTAAAAACATGAAGAGCCTGAAAAGGTGTGAAAAATATGAAGAGCTTCAAAAGGTTTGAAAAATATGAAGAGCAGGGAACGGTCTGAAAAATAGGAGGAGGATAAAGCGGTGTTCAAAAATATGAAGAGCCTGGAATGGTGTGAAAAATATGAGAGCCCCAAAACGTGTCAAAAATATGAGGAGCATGAAACGGTCTGAAACATACGAGGAGCATGAAACGGTGTTCAAAAATATGAAGAGCCTGGAATGGTGTGAAAAATATGAGAGCCCCAAAACGTGTCAAAAATATGAGGAGCATGAAACGGTCTGAAACATACGAGGAGCATGAAGTGGTGTTCAAAAACGTAAAGAGCCTGAAAAGGTGTGAAATATATGAAGAGCATCAAAAGGTGTGAAAAATATGAGGAGCATGAAACGATGTGAAAAATATGAGGATCATGAAGCGGTGTGCAAAAACATGATGAGCCTGAAAAGGTGTGAAAAATATGAAGAGCTTCAAAAGGTGTCAAAAATATGAGGAGCATGAAACGGCCTCAAATATAGGAGGAGCATGAATTGCTGATGAAAAACATGGAGAGCCTGAAAAGGTGTGAAAAATATGAAGAGCTTCAAAACTTGTCAAAAATATGAGGAGCATGATATGGTCTCAAAAATAGGAGGAGCATGAAACGGTCTGAAAAATATGAGGGCATGAAACTGTGTTGAAAAACATGAAGAGCCTGAAATGGTGTGAAAAATATGAAGAGCTTCAAAAGTTTTCAAAAATATGAGGAGCATGAAACGGTCTGAAAAATAGGAGGAGAATGAAGCGGTTTTGAAAACATGAAGAGCCTTAAAAGGTATGGAAAATAAGAAGAGCTTCAAAAGATGTGAAATACATGAGGAGCATGAAACGGTCTGAAAAATAGGAGGAGCATGAAGCGGTGTTGAAAAACATGAAGAGCCTGAAAAGGTGTGAAAAATATGAAAAGCTTCAAAAGGTGTCAATAATAAGACGTGCATGAAACAGTCTGAAAAATAGGAGGAGCATGAAACGGTGTGAAAAATACGAGGAGCATGAAGCGGTGTTGAAAACATGAAGAGCCTGAAAAGTTGTGACAAATATAAAGAGCTTCAAAAGGTGTGAAGAATATGAGAAGCATGAAACGGTCTGAAAAATAGGAGGAGCATGAAACGGTGTGAAAAACATGAAGAGCATGAAAAGGTGTGAAAAAAAGGAAGAGCTTCAAAAGGTGTCAAAAATATGAGGAGCATGAAAAGGTCTGAAAAATAGAGGAGCATGAAGTGTTGTTCAAAAACATGAAGAGCCTGAAAAGGTGTGACAAATATGAAGAGCTTCAAAAGGTTTCAAAAATATGAGGAGCATGTATCGGTCTGAAAAATAGGAGGAGCATGAAGCGGTGTTCAAAAACATGAAGAGCCTGAAAAGGTGTGAAAAATATGAAGAGCTTCCAAAATTGTCAGAAATATGAGGAGCATGAATCGGTCTGAAAAATAGGAGGAGCATGAAGCGGTCTGAAAAATAGGAGGAGCATGAATCGCTGTTCAAAAACATGAAGAGCCTGAAATGGTGAGAAAAATATGAAGAGCTTCAAAAGGTGTCAAAAATATGAGGAGCATGAAACGGTCTGAAAAATAGGAGGACCATGAAGCGGTGTTCAAAAATATGAAGAGCCTGAAAAGGTGTGAAAAATATGAAGAGCTTCAAAAGTTTTCAAAAATATGAGGAGCATGAAACGGTCTGAAAAATAGGAGGAGAATGAAGCGGTTTTGAAAACATGAAGAGCCTTAAAAGGTATGGAAAATAAGAAGAGCTTCAAAAGATGTGAAATACATGAGGAGCATGAAACGGTCTGAAAAATAGGAGGAGCATGAAGCGGTGTTGAAAAACATGAAGAGCCTGAAAAGGTGTGAAAAATATGAAAAGCTTCAAAAGGTGTCAATAATAAGACGTGCATGAAACAGTCTGAAAAATAGGAGGAGCATGAAACGGTGTGAAAAATACGAGGAGCATGAAGCGGTGTTGAAAACATGAAGAGCCTGAAAAGTTGTGACAAATATAAAGAGCTTCAAAAGGTGTGAAGAATATGAGAAGCATGAAACGGTCTGAAAAATAGGAGGAGCATGAAACGGTGTGAAAAACATGAAGAGCATGAAAAGGTGTGAAAAAAAGGAAGAGCTTCAAAAGGTGTCAAAAATATGAGGAGCATGAAAAGGTCTGAAAAATAGAGGAGCATGAAGTGTTGTTCAAAAACATGAAGAGCCTGAAAAGGTGTGACAAATATGAAGAGCTTCAAAAGGTTTCAAAAATATGAGGAGCATGTATCGGTCTGAAAAATAGGAGGAGCATGAAGCGGTGTTCAAAAACATGAAGAGCCTGAAAAGGTGTGAAAAATATGAAGAGCTTCCAAAATTGTCAGAAATATGAGGAGCATGAAACGGTCTGAAAAATAGGAGGAGCATGAAGCGGTCTGAAAAATAGGAGGAGCATGAATCGCTGTTCAAAAACATGAAGAGCCTGAAATGGTGAGAAAAATATGAAGAGCTTCAAAAGGTGTCAAAAATATGAGGAGCATGAAACGGTCTGAAAAATAGGAGGACCATGAAGCGGTGTTCAAAAATATGAAGAGCCTGAAAAGGTGTGAAAAATATGAAGAGCTTCAAAAGTTTTCAAAAATATGAGGAGCATGAAACGGTCTGAAAAATAGGAAGAGGATGAAGCGGTGTTCAAAAACATGAAGAGCCTGAAAAGGTGTGAAAAATAGTAAAATCTTCAAAAGCTGTGAAAAATATGAAGAGCATGAAACGGTCTGAAAAATTAGGAGGAGCATGAAGCGGTGTTCAAAAACAAGAAGAGCCTGAAAAGGTGTGAAAAATATGAAGAGCTTCCAAAACTGTTAAAAATATGAGGAGCATGAAACGGTCTGAAAAATACGAGGAACATGAAGCGGTGTTCAAAAACGTCAAGAGCCTGAAAAGTTGTGAAAAATATGAAGAGCTTCAAAAGGCGTGAAAAATATGAGGAGCATGAAAAGGTGTAAAAAATGCGATGAGCATAAAACGGTCTGAAAAATAGGAGGAGCATGAAGTGGTGTTGAAAAACTTGAAGAGCCTGAAAATGTTTCAAAAATATGAAGAGCTTCAAAAGGTGTCAAACATATGAGGAGCATGAAACGGTCAGAAAAATAGGAGGAGCATGAAGCGGTGTACAGAAACATGAAGAGCCTGAAAAGGTGTGAAAAATATGAAGAGCTTCAAAAGCTGTCAGGTATATGAGGAGCATGAAACGGTATGAAAAATAGGAGGAGCATGAAACGGTCTGAAAAATAGGAGGAGCATGAATCGGAGTTCAAAAACATGAAGAGCCTGAAAAGGTGAGAAAAATATGAAGAGCATCAAAAGCTGTCAAAAATATGAGGAGCATGAAACGGTATGAAAAATAGGAGGAGCATGAAACGGTCTGAAAAATAGGAGGAGCATGAAGTGGAGCTGAAAAACATGAAGTGCCTGAAAAGGTGTGAAAAACATGAAGAGCTTCAAAAGGTGTAAAAATGATATGAGCATGAAACGGTCTGAAAAATAGGAGGAGCATGAAGTGGTGTTCAAAAACATGAAGAGCCTGAAATAATGTGAAAAATATGAAGAGCTTCAAAAGGTGTGAAAAATATGAATAGCATGATATTGTCTGAGAAATAGGAGGAGCATGAAGCGGTGTTCAAAAACATGAAGAGCCTGAAAAGTTTTGAAAAATATGCAAAGCTTTAAAAGGTGTCAAGAATTAGATGAGCATGAAACGGTCTGAAAAATTGGAGGAGCAAGAAGTAGCATTGAAAAAAATGAAGAGCCTGAAAAGGTGTGAAAAATATGAAGAGCTTCAAAAGGTGTCAAAAATATGAGGAGCATGAAACGGTCTGAAAAATAGGAGGAGCATGAAGCGGTGATGAAAAACATGAAGGGCATGAAAACGTGTGAAAAATATGAAGAGCTTCAAAAGGTGTGAAAAATATGAAGAGCTTCAAAAGGTGTCAAAAATATGAGGAGCATGAAACGGTCTGAAAAATAGGAGGAGCATGAAGCGGTGATGAAAAACATGAAGGGTATGAAAACGTGTGAAAAATATTAAGAGCCTGAAAAGGTGTGAAAAATATGAAGAGCTTCAAAAGGTGTCAAAAATATGAAGAGCATGAAACGGTCTGAAAAATTAGGAGGAGCATGAAGCGGTGTTCAAAAACAAGAAGAGCCTGAAAAGGTGTGAAAAATATGAAGAGCTTCCAAAACTGTTAAAAATATGAGGAGCATGAAACGGTCTGAAAAATACGAGGAACATGAAGCGGTGTTCAAAAACGTCAAGAGCCTGAAAAATTGTGAAAAATATGAAGAGCTTCAAAAGGCGTGAAAAATATGAGGAGCATGAAAAGGTGTAAAAAATGCGATGAGCATAAAACGGTCTGAAAAATAGGAGGAGCATGAAGTGGTGTTGAAAAACTTGAAGAGCCTGAAAATGTTTGAAAAATATGAAGAGCTTCAAAAGGTGTCAAACATATGACGAGCATGAAACGGTCAGAAAAATAGGAGGAGCATGAAGCGGTGTACAGAAACATGAAGAGCCTGAAAAGGTGTGAAAAATATGAAGAGCTTCAAAAGCTGTCAGGTATATGAGGAGCATGAAACGGTATGAAAAATAGGAGGAGCATGAAACGGTCTGAAAAATAGGAGGAGCATGAATCGGAGTTCAAAAACATGAAGAGCCTGAAAAGGTGAGAAAAATATGAAGAGCCTTAAAAAATGTCAAAAATTTGAGGAGTATTAAACGGTCTGAAAAATAGCAGTAGCATGAAGTGGTGTTGAAAAACATGAAGAGCCTGAAAATGTGTGAAAAATATGAAGAGCTTTAAAAGGTGTGAAAAATATGACGAGCATGAAACGGTCTGAAAAATAGGAGGAGCATGAAGCGGTGTTCAAAAACATGAAGAGCCTGAAAAGGTGTGAAAAATATGAACAGCTTCAAAATGTGTCAAATATATGAGGAGAAAGAAACGGTCTGAAAAAAAGGAAGAGCATGAAGTGGTGTTCAAAAACCTGAAGAGCCTGAAAAGGTGTGCAAAATATGAAGAGCTTCAAAAGGTGTAAGAAATGAGATGAGCATGTAACGGTCTGAAAAATAGGAGGAGCATGAACTGGTGCTGAAAAACATGAAGAGCCTGAAAAGGTTTGAAAAATATGAAGAGCTTCAAAAGGTGTGAAAAATATGAGGAGCATGAAACGGTCTGAAAAATAGGAGGAGCATGAAGTAGAGCTGAAAAACATGAAGAGCCTAAAAAGGTGTGCAAAATATGAAGAGCTTCAAAAGGTGTAAAAAATGAAATGAGCATGAAACGGTCTGAAAAATAGGAGGAGCATGAACTGGTCCTGAAAAACATGAAGAGCCTGAAAAGTTGTGCATAATATTAAGAGCTTCAAAAGGTGTAAAAAATGAGAGCAGCATGAAACGGTCTGAAAAATAGGAGGAGCATGAACTGGTGCTGAAAAACATGAAAGCCTGAAAAGTTTTGAAAAATATGAAGAGCTTCAAAAGGTGTGAAAAAGGAGGATCATGAAACGGGCTGAAAAATAAGAGGAGCATGAAGCGGTGTAGAAAACCATGAAGAGCCTGAAAAAGTGTGAAAAATATGAAGAGCTTCAAAAGTAGGCAAAAATATGAAGAGAATGAAACGGTCAAAAAATAGGAGGAGCATGAAACTGTGTTCAAAAACATGAAGAGTCTGAAAAGGTGTGAAATATATAGAGAGTTTCAAAAGGTGTCAAAAATATGAAGAGCATGAAACGGTCTGAAAAATATGAGGAGCATGAAGTGTTGGTGAAAAACATTAAGAGCCTGAAGAAGTGTGAAGTATATGAAGATATTCAAAAGGTGTCAAAAATATGAGGAGCATTAAACGGTCTGAAAAATAGGAGGAGCATGAAGCGGTGTTGAAAACAAGAAGAGTCTGAAAAGGTGTGAAAAATATGAAGAGCTTCAAAAGGTGTGAAAAATATGAGGAGCATGAACCGGTCTGAAAAATAGGAGGAGGATGAAGCGGTTTTGAAAAGCATGAAGAGTCTGAAAAGGTGTGAAAAATATGAAGACCTTCAAAAGGTGTGAAGTACATGAGGAGCATTAAACGCTCTGAAAAATAGGAGAAGCATGAAGTTTTGTTCAAAAACATGAAGAGCCTGAAAAGGTGTGAAATATATGAAGATCTTCAAAAGGTGTGAAAAATATGAGGGGCATGAAAGGGTCTGAAAAATAGGAGGTGCATGAAGCGGTGTTGAAAACATGAAGAGCCTGAAAACGTGTGAAATATGAACAGCTTCAAAAGGTGTGAAAAATATGAAGAGCTTCAAACGGTGTCAAAAATGAGATGAGCATGAAATGGCCTAAAAAATAGGAGGAGCATGAAGTGTTGGTGAAAAACATGAAGAGCCTGAAAAAGTGTGAAGTATATGAAGAGATTCAAAAGGTTTCAAAATATGAGGAGCATGAAACGGTCTGAAAAATAGAAGGAGAATGAAGCGGTGTTGAAAAACATGAAGAACCTGAAAAGGTGTGCAAAATATGAAGAGCTTCAAAAGGTGTGAAATATATGAGGAGCATGAGACGGTCTGAAAAATAGGAGGAGCATGAAGCGGTGTTGAAAAACATGAAGAGCCTCAAAAGGTGTGAGAAATATGGAGATCTTCAAAAGGTGTCAAAAATATGAGGAGCATGAAACGGTCTGAAAAATAGGAGGATCATGAAGTGATGTTGAAAAACATGAAGAGCCAAAAAAGGTGTGAAAAATATGAAGAGCTTCAAAAGGTGTCAAAAATATGAGGAGCAGGAAAAGGTCTGAAAAATAGGAGGAGCATGAAGTGGTGTTGAAAAACATGAAGAGTCTGAAAAGGTGTGAAAAATATGAAGAGTTTCATAAGGTGTCAAAAATATGAGGAGCATGAAACGGTCTGGAAAATAGGAGAAGCAAGAAACGGTTTTAACAATCATGAAGAGCGTGAAAAGGTGTGAAATATATGAAGAGCTTCAAAAGGTGTCAAAAATATGAGGAGCAAGAAACTGTCTGAAAAATAGGAGGAGCATGAAACGGTGTTCAAAAACATGAAGAGCCTGAAATGGTGTGACAAATATGAGGAACTTCAAAAGGTGTCAAAAATATGAGGAGCATGAAACGCTCTGAAAAATAGGAGGAGCAGGAAGTGGTATTGAAAAACATGAAGACCTGAAAAGGTGTGAAATATATGAAGAGCTTCAAAAGGTGTCAAAAATATGAGGAGCATGAAACGGTCTCAAAAATAGGAGGAGCATGAAGCGGTGTTGAAAAACATGAAAGCCTGAAAAGGTGTGAAAAAAATGAAGAGATTCAAAAGGTGTTAAAAATATGAGGAGCATGAAACGGTCTGAAAAATAGGAGGCGCATGAATCTGTGCTCAAATACATGAACCGCCTGAGAAGGTGTGAAAAATATGAAGAGCTTCAAAAGGTGTTAAAAATATGAGGAGGATCAAACGATCTCAAAAATAGGAGGAGCATGAAGCGGTGTTAAAAAACATGAAGAGCCTGAAAAGGTGTGACAAATATAAAGAGCTTCAAGATGTGTGAAAAATATGAGGAGCATGAAACGGTCTGAAAAATACGAGGAGCCTGAAGCGGTGTTGAAAAACATGAAGAGCCTGAAAAGTTGTGACAAATATAAAGAGCTTCAAAAGGTGTGAAAAATATGAGGAGCATGAAACGGTCTGAAAAATAGGAGGAGAATGAAACGGTGTGAAAAACATGAAGAGCATGAAAAGGTGTGAAAAAAAGGAAGAGCTTCAAAAGGTGTCAAAAATATGAGGAGCATGAAAAGGTCTGAAAAATACGAGGAGCATGAAGTGTTGTTCAAAAACATGAAGAGCCTGAAAAGGTGTGACAAATATGAAGAGCTTCAAAAGGTTTCAAAAATATGAGGAGCATGTATCGGTCTGAAAAATAGGAGGAGCATGAAGCGGTGTTCAAAAACATGAAGAGCCTGAAAAGGTGTGAAAAATATGAAGAGCTTCCAAAATTGTCAGAAATATGAGGAGCATGAAACGGTCTGAAAAATAGGAGGAGCATGAAGCGGTCTGAAAAATAGGAGGAGCATGAATCGGTGTTCAAAAACATGAAGAGCCTGAAAAGGTGTGAAAAATATGAAGAGCTTCAAAAGGTGTCAAAAATATGAGGAGCATGAAACGGTCTGAAAAATAGGAGGACCATGAAGCGGTGTTCAAAAATATGAAGAGCCTGAAAAGGTGTGAAAAATATGAAGAGCTTCAAAAGTTTTCAAAAATATGAGGAGCATGAAACGGTCTGAAAAATAGGAGGAGCATGAAGCGGTGTTCAAAAACATGAAGAGCCTGAAAAGGTGTGAAAAATAGTAAAAGCTTCAAAAGCTGTGAAAAATATGAAGAGCATGAAACGGTCTGAAAAATTAGGAGGAGCATGAAGCGGTGTTCAAAAACAAGAAGAGCCTGAAAAGGTGTGAAAAATATGAAGAGCTTCTAAAGTTGTTAAAAATATGAGGAGCATGAAACGGTCAGAAAAATACGAGGAACATGAAGCGGTGTTCAAAAACGTCAAGAGCCTGAAAAGTTGTGAAAAATATAAAGAGCTTCAAAAGGCGTGAAAAATATGAGGAGCATCAAAAGGTGTAAAAAATGCGATGAGCATAAAACGTTCTGAAAAATAGGAGGAGCATGAAGTGGTGTTGAAAAACTTGAAGAGCCTGAAAATGTTTGAAAAATATGAAGAGCTTCAAAAAGTGTCAAACATATGAGGAGCATGAAACGGTCAGAAAAATAGGAGGAGCATGAAACCGTGTTCAAAAACATGAAGAGCCTGAAAAGGTGTGAAAAATATGAAGAGCCTTAAAAAATGTCAAAAATTTGAGGAGTATTAAACGGTCTGAAAAATAGCAGTAGCATGAAGTGGTGTTGAAAAACATGAAGAGCCTGAAAAGGTGTGAAAAATATGAAGAGCTTTAAAAGGTGTGAAAAATATGACGAGCATGAAACGGTCTGAAAAATAGGAGGAGCATGAAGCGGTGTTCAAAAACATGAAGAGCCTGAAAAGGTGTGAAAAATATGAACAGCTTCAAAATGTGTCAAATATATGAGGAGAAAGAAACGGTCTGAAAAAAAGGAAGAGCATGAAGTGGTGTTCAAAAACCTGAAGAGCCTGAAAAGGTGTGCAAAATATGAAGAGCTTCAAAAGGTGTAAGAAATGAGATGAGCATGTAACGGTCTGAAAAATAGGAGGAGCATGAACTGGTGCTGAAATACATGAAGAGCCTGAAAAGGTATGAAAAATATGAAGAGCTTCAAAAGGTGTGAAAAATATGAAGAGCATGAAACGGTCTGAAAAATTAGGAGGAGCATGAAGCGGTGTTCAAAAACAAGAAGAGCCTGAAAAGGTGTGAAAAATATGAAGAGCTTCCAAAATTGTTAAATATATGAGGAGCATGAAACGGTCTGAAAAATACGAGGAACATGAAGTGGTGTTAAAAAACGTCAAGAGCCAAAAAAGGTGTGAAAAATCTGAAGAGCTTCAAAAGGTGTCAAAAATATGAGGAGCATGAAACGGTCTGAAAAATAGGAGGATCATGAAGTGATGTTGAAAAACATGAAGAGCCAAAAAAGGTGTGAAAAATCTGAAGAGCTTAAAAAGGTGTCAAAAATATGAGGAGCATGAAACGGTCTGAAAAATAGGAGGTGCATGAAGCGGTGTTGAAAACATGAAGAGCCTGAAAACGTGTGAAATATGAACAGCTTCAAAAGGTGTGAAAAATATGAAGAGCTTCAAAAGGTGTGAAAAATATGAAGAGCTTCAAACGGTGTCAAAAATGAGATGAGCATGAAATGGCCTAAAAAATAGGAGGAGCATGAAGTGTTGGTGAAAAACATGAAGAGCCTGAAAAAATGTGTAGTATATGAAGAGATTCAAAAGGTTTCAAAATATGAGGAGCATGAAACGGTCTGAAAAATGGAAGGAGCATGAAGCGGTGTTGAAAAACATGAAGAGGCTGAAAAGGTGAGAGAAATATGGAGATCTTCAAAAGGTGTCAAAAATATGAGGAGCATGAAACGGTCTGAAAAATAGGAGGTTCATGAACTGATGTTGAAAAACATGAAGAGCCAAAAAAGGTGTGAAAAATATGAAGAGCTTCAAAAGGTGTCAAAAATATGAGGAGCAGGAAAAGGTCTGAAAAATAGGAGGAGCATGAAGTGGTGTTGAAAAACATGAAGAGTCTGAAAAGGTGTGAAAAATATGAAGAGCTTCATAAGGTGTCAAAAATATGAGGAGCATGAAACGGTCTGGAAAATAGGAGAAGCAAGAAACGGTTTTAACAATCATGAAGAGCGTGAAAAGGCGTGAAATATATGAAGAGCTTGAAAAGGTGTCAAAAATACGAGGAGCATGAAACGGTCTGAAAAATAGGAGGAGCATGAAACGGTGTTCAAAAACATGAAGAGCCTGAAATGGTGTGAAAAATATGAGGAACTTCAAAAGGTGTCAAAAATATGAGGAGCATGAAACGCTCTGAAAAATAGGAGGAGCAGGAAGTGGTATTGAAAAACATGAAGACCTGAAAAGGTGAGAAATATATGAAGAGCTTCAAAAGGTGTCAAAAATATGAGGAGCATGAAACGGTCTGAAAAATATGAGGAGCATGAAGCGGTGTTGAAAAACATGAAGAGCATGCAGAGTTGTGAAAAATAGGAAGAACTTCAAAAGGTGTCAAAAATATGAGGAGCATGAACGGTATGAAAAATAGGAGGATCATGAAGCCGTGTTGAAAAACATGAAGAGCCTGAAAACGTGTGAAAATTATGAAGAGCTTCAAAAGGTGTCAAAAATGAGATAAGCATGAAATGGTCTGAAAGATAGGAGGGTCATGAAGCGGTGTTGAAAAACATGAAGAGCCTGAAAAGGTGTGAAAAATATGAAGAGCTTCAAATGGTGTGAAATACATGAGGAGCTTGAAACGGTCTGAAAAACAGGAGGAGCATGAAATCTTGTTGAAAAACATGAAGAGCCTGAAAACGTGTGAAAATTATGAAGAGCTTCAAAAGGTGTGAAATATATGAAGAGCTTCAAAAAGTGTCAAAAATGAGATGAGCATGAAATGGTCTGAAAGATAGGAGGGGCATGAAGCGGTGTTCAAAAATATGAACAGCCTGGAAAGGTGTGAAAAATATGAGAGCCCCAAAACGTGTCAAAATTATGAGGAGCATGAAACGGTGTTGAAAAACATGAAGAGCCTGAAAAGATGTGACAAATATGAAGAACTTCAAAAGGTGTCAAAAATATGAGGAGCATGAAACGGTCTGAAAAATAGGAGGATCATGAAACGGTGTGAAAAACATGAAGAGCATGAAAAGGTGTTAAAAATATGAAGAGCTTCAAAAGGTGTGAAAAATATGAGGAGCATGAAACGGTCTGAAAAATAGGAAGAGCATGAAGCGGTGTTTAAAAACATGAAGAGCCTGAAAAGGTGTGAAAAATATGAAGAGCTTCAAAAGGTTTGAAAAATATGAAGAGCATGGAACGGTCTGAAAAATAGGAGGAGGATAAAGCGGTGTTCAAATACATGAAGAGCCTGAAAAGGTGCGACAAATATGAAGAGCTTCAAAAGGTGTCAAAATATGAGGAGCATGAAACTGTCTCAAAAATAGGAGGAGCATGAAGCGGTGTTCAAAAATATGGAGAGCCTGAAAAGGTATGAAAAATATGAAGAGCTTCAAAAGGTGTCAAAAATATGAGGAACATGAAACGGTCTGAAAAACAGAGGAGCATGAAGCGGTGTTTAAAAACATGAAGATCCTGAGAAGGTGTAAAAAATATGAAGAGCTTCAAAAGGTTTGAAAAATATGAAGAGCAGGGAACGGTCTGAAAAATAGGAGGAGGATAAAGCGGTGTTCAAAAACATGAAGATCCTGATAAGGTGTGACAAATATTAAGAGCTTCAAAAGGTGTCAAACATATGAGGAGCATGAAACGGTCTCAAAAATAGGAGGAGCATGAAGCAGTGTTCAAAACTATGGAGAGCCTGAAAAGGTATGAAAAATATGAACAGCTTCAAAAGGTGTCAAAAATATGAGGAGCATGAAACGGTCTGAGAAATAGGAGGAGTATGAATTGGTGTTCAAATATATGAAGAGCCTGGAATGGTGTGAAAAATATGAAGAGCCCAAAACGTGTCAAAAATATGAGGAGCATGAAACGGTCTGAAAAATAACAGGAGCATGAAACGGTGTTCAAAAATATGAAGAGCCTGGAATGGTGTGAAAAATATGAGAGCCCCAAAATGTGTCAAAAATATGGGGAGCATGAAACGGTCTGAAAAATAAGAGGAGCATGAAGCGGTGTTGAAAAACAGGAAGAGTCTGAAATCGTGTGAAAAATATGAAGAGCCTCAAAACGTGTCAAAAATATGAGGAGCATGAAACGGTCTGAAAAATAGGAGGATTATGAAACGGTGTTCAAAAACATGAAGTGCCTGAAAAGGTGTGGAAAATATGAAGAGCCTCAAAACGTGTCAAAAATATGAGAAGTATGAAACGGTATGATAAATAGCAGGAGCATGAAGCGGTGTTGAAAACAGGAAGAGTCTGAAATCGTGTGAAAAATATGAAAAGCTTCAAAAGGTGTCAAAAATATGGGGAGCATGAAACGGTCTGAAAAATAGGAGGAGCATGAAACGGTGTTGAAAAACATGAAGAGCCTGAAAAGGTGTGAAAAATATGAAGAGCTTCAAAAGGTGTGAATTATATGAGGAGCATGTAACGGGCTGAAAAATAGGAGAACCATGAAGTGGTGTGCAAAAACATGAAGAGCCTGAAAAGGTGTGAAAAATAGGAAAGGATTCAAAAGGTGTGAAATACATGAGGCGCATGAAACTGTCTGAAAATTAGGAGGAGCAAGAAGCAGTGTTCAAAAACATGAAGAGCCTGAAAACTTGTGAAAAATATGAAGAGCTTCAAAAGGTGTGAAATACATGAGGTGCATGAAACTCTCTGAAAATTAGGAGGAGCAAGAAGCAGTGTTCAAAAACATGAAGAGCCTGAAAAGGTGTGAAAAATATGAAGAGCTTCAAAAGGTGTGAAATAGATGAGGCACATGAAACTCTCTGAAAATTAGGAGGAGCAAGAAGCAAGGTTGAAAAACATGAAGAGCCTGAAAAGGTGTGAAAAATATGAAGACCTTCAAAAGGTGTGAAATACATGAGGCGCATGAAACTCTCTGAAAATTAGGAGTAGCAAGAAGCAGTGTTCAAAAACATGAAGAGCCTGAAAACTTGTGAAAAATATGAAGAGCTTCAAAAGGGGTCAAAAATATGAAGAACATGAAACCGTCTGAAAAATAGGAGGAGCATGAGGTGGTGTTGAAAAACATGAAGAGCCTGAAAACATGTGAAAAATATGAAGAGCTTTAAAAGGTGTGAAAAATATGAACAGCTTCAAAAGGTGTGAAATATATGAAGAGCTTCAAAATGTGTCAAAAATATGAGGAGCATGAAACGGTCTGAAAAATAGGAGGAGCATGAAGCGGTGTTGAAAAACATGAGGAGCCTGAAAAGGTGTGAAAAATATGAAGAGCTTCAGAAATGTGAAAATTATGAAGAGCTTCAAAAGATGTGAAATATATGAAGAGCATGAAACGGTCTGAAAAATAGGACGAGCATGAAACGGTGTTCAAATACATGAAGAGCCTGAAAATGTGTGAATAAAATGAAGAGCTTCAAAAGGTGTGAAAAATATGAGGAGCATGAAACTGTCTAAAAAATAGGAGGAGCATGAAGTGGTGTTGAAAAACATGAAGAGCCTGAAAACCTGTGAAAAATATGAAGAGCTTTAAAAGGTGTGAAAAATATGAACAGCTTTAAAAGGTGTGAAATATATGAAGAGCTTCAAAAGCTGTCAAAAATTAAATGAGCATGAAACGGTCTGAAAAACAGGAGCATGAAGTGGTGTTGAAAATCATGAAGAGCCTGAAAAGGTGTGAAAAATATGCAGAGCTTCAAAAGGTGTCAAAAATATGAGGAGCATGAAACGGTCTGAAAAATAGGAGGAGCATGAAGCAGTGTTCAAAAACATGAAGTGCCTGAAAATGTGTGAAAAATTAGAAGAGCTTCAAAAGGTGTCAAAAATACGAGGAGCATGAAACGGTCTGAAAAATACGAGGAGCATGAAGCGTTGTTCAAAAAAGTGAAGAGCCTGAAAAGGTTTGAAAAATATGAAGAGCTTCAAAGTTGTGACAAATATGAAGAGCTTCAAAAGGTGTCAAAAATGAGATGAGCATGAAACGGTCTGAAATTAGGAGGAGCATGAAGTGGTGTTGAAAAAAAAGAAGAGCCTGTAAAGGTGTGAAATATATGAAGAGCTTCAAAAATGTGAAAAATAGGAAGAGCTTCAAAAGGTTTGAAAAATATGAAGAGCTTGAAAAGGTGTCAAAAATGAGATGAGCATGAAACGGTCTGAAAAATAGGAGGAGCATGAAATGCTGTTGAAAATCATGAAGAGAATGAAAAGGTGTGAAAAATATGAAGAGCTTCAAAAGGTGTCAAAAATATGAGGAGCATGAAACGGTCTGAAAAATAGGAGGAGCATGAAGCGGTGTTCAAAAACATGAAGTGCCTGAAAATGTGTGAAAAATTAGAAGAGCTTCAAAAGGTGTCAAAATTATGAGGATCATGAAATGTTCTGAAAAATAGAAGGAGGATGAAGCGGTGTTCAAAAACATGAAGAGCTGAAAAGGTGTTCAAAATAGAAAAGCCTCAAAACGTGTCAAAAATATGAGGAGCGTGAAACGGTCTGAACAATAGCAGGAGCATGAAGCGGTGTTGAAACACATGAAGAGTCTGAAAACGTGTGAAAATATAAAGAGCTTCAAAAATATGAAAAATATGAAGCGCTTCAAAAGGTGTGACAAATATGAAGAGCTTTAAAAGGTGTCAAAAATGAGATGAGCATGAAACGGTCTGAAAAATAGGAGGAGCATGAAGCGGTGTTGAAAACGATGAAGAGCCTGAAAACGTGTGAAAAATATGAAGAGATTCAAAAGGTGTGAAATACATGAGGAGGATTAAACGGTCTGAAAAATAGGAGGAGCATGAAGCTGTGTTGAAAAACATGAAGAGCCTGAAAACGTGTGAAAAATATGAAGAGCTTCAAAAGGTGTGAAAAATATGACGAGCTTCAAAAGCTGTCAAAAATTACATGAGCATGAAACGGTTGAAAAATAGGAGGAGCATGAAGTGGTGTTGAAAAACATGAAGAGCCTGAAAAGGTGTGAAAAATATGGAAAGCTTCAAAAGGTGTCAAAAATATGAGGAGCATGAAACATTCTGAAAAATAGGAGGAGCATGAAGCGCTGTTCAAAAACAAGAAGAGCCTGAAAAGGTGTGAAAAATATGAAGAGCTTCAAAAGGTGTCAAAAATATGAGGAGCATAAATCATTCTGAAAAATAGGAGGAGCATGAAGCGGTGTTGAAAAACATGAAGAGCCTGAAAAGGTGTGAAAAATATATAGAGCTTCAAAAGGTGTCAAAAATATGAGGAGCATGAAACGGTCTGAAAAATAGGAGGAGCATGAAGCGGTGTTGAAAAACATGAAGAGCCTGAAAACGTGTGAAATATATGAAGAGCTTCAAAAGGTTTGAAAAATATGAAGAGTTTCAAAAGGTGTCAAAAAGGAGATCTGCATGAAACGGTCTGAAAAATAGGAGGAGCATGAAGTGATGTTGAAAAAAATGAAGAGCCTGAAAAGGTGTGAAAAATATGAAGAGCTTCAAAAGGTGTCAAAAATATGAGGAGCATGAAACGGTTTGAAAAATAGGACAAGCATGAAGCGGTGTTCAAAAACATGAAGAGCCTGAAAAGGTGTGAAAATTATGAAGAGCTTCAAAATATGTCAAAAATATGACGAGCATGAAACCCTCTTAAAAATAGGAGGAGGATGAAGCGGTGTTCAAAAACATGAAGAGCCTGAAAAGGTGTGCAAAATATGAAGAGCTTCAAAAGGTGTGAAATACATGAGGAGCATGAAACGGTGTTCAAAACCATGCAGAGACTGAAAAGGTGTGAAAAATATGAAGAGCTTCAAAAAGTGTCAAAAATTAGATTAGCATGAAAGGGTCTGAAAAATACGAGGAGCCTGAAGTGGGTTGAAAAACATGAAGAACCTGAAAATGTGTGAAAAATATGAAGAGATTCAAAAATATGAAAATTATGAAGAGCTTCAAAAGGTGTAAAAAATATTAAGAGCTTCAAAAGATGTCAAAAATGAGATGAGCATGAAACGGTCTGAAAAACAGGAGCATGAAGTGGTGTTGAAAATCATGAAGAGCCTGAAAAGGTGTGAAAAATATGCAGAGCTTCAAAAGGTGTCAAAAATATGAGGAGAATGAAACGTTCTGAAAAATACGAGGAGCATGAAGCTGTGTTGAAAACATGAAGAGCCTGAAAAGGTGTGAAAAATAAGAAGAGCTTCTAAAGGTGTCATAAATATGAGGAGCATGAAACGGTCTGAAAAATAGGAGCAGCATGAGGCGGTGTTGAAAAACATGAAGAGCCTGAAAAGATGTGAAAAATATGAGGAGCTTTAAAAGGTGTCAAAAATATGAGGAGCATGAAACGGTCTGAAAAATAGGAGAAGCATGAAATGGTGATCAAAAACATGAAGAGCCTGAAAACGTGTGAAAAATATGAAGAGCTTTAAAAGGTGTGAAAAAAATGAAGAGCTTCAAAAGGTGTCAAAAATATGAAGAGATTCAAAAGGTGTCAAAAATATGAGGAGCATGAAACGTTCTGAAATATAGGAGGTGCATGAAGCATTGTTGAAAAACATGAAGAGCCTGAAAAGGTGTGCAAAATATGAAGAGCTTCAAAAGGTGTCAAAAATATGAGGAGCATGAAACATTCTGAAAAATAGGAGGAGCATGAAGCGGTGTTGAAAAACATGAAGAGCCTGAAAAGGTGTGAAAAATATATAGGGCTTCAAAAGGTGTCAAAAATATGAGGAGCATGAAACGGTCTGAAAAATAGGAGGAGCATGAACCGGTGTTGAAAAACATGAAGAGCCTGAAAACGTTTGAAAAATATGAAGATCTTCAAAAGGTTTGAAAAATATGAAGAGCTTCAAAAGGTGTCAAAAAGGAGATCTGCATGAAACGGTCTGAAAAAAAGGAGGAGCATGAAGTGGTGTTGAAAAAAATGAAGAGCCTGAAAAGGTGTGAAAAATATGAAGAGCTTCAAAAGTGTCAAAAATATGAGGAGCATGAAACGGTTTGAAAAATAGGACGAGCATGAAGCGATGTTCAAAAACATGAAGAGCCTGAAAAGGTGTGAAAATTATGAAGAGCTTCAAAATATGTCAAAAATATGACGAGCATGAAACCCTGTTAAAAATAGGAGGAGGATGAAGCGGTGTTCAAAAACATGAAGCGCCTGAAAAGGTGTGCAAAATATGAAGAGCTTCAAAAGGTGTGAAATACATGAGGAGCATGAAACGGTGTTCAAAACCATGCAGAGACTGAAAAGGTGTGAAAAATATGAAGAGCTTCATAAAGTGTCACAAATTAGATTAGCATGAAAGGGTATGAAAAATAGGAGGATTATGAAACGGTGTTCAAAACATGAAGAGCCTGAAAAGGTGTGGAAAATATGAAGAGCCTCAAAACGTGTCAAAAATATGAGAAGTATGAAACGGTATGATAAATAGCAGGAGCATGAAGCGGTGTTGAAAAACAGGAAGAGTCTGAAATCGTGTGAAAAATATGAAAAGCTTCAAAAATGTGAAAAATATGAAGAGATTCAAAAGGTTTGAAAAATATGAAGAGCTTCAAAAGGTGTCAAAAATGAGAAGAGCTTGAAACGGTCTGAAAATTAGGAGGAGCATGAAGTGGTGTTGAAAAACATGAAGAGCCTGAAAAGGTGTGAAATATATGAACAGATTCAAAAGGTGTGAAAAGTATGAAGAGCTTCAAAATGTGTCAAAAATATGACGTGCATGAAACCCTCTTAAAAATAGGAGGAGGATGAAGCGGTGTTCAACAACATGAAGAGCCTGAAAAGGTGTGCAAAATATGAAGAGCTTCAAAATGTGTGAAATACATGAGGAGCATGAAACGGTGTTCAAAAACATGCAGAGACTGAAAAGGTGTGAAAAATATGAAGAGCCTCAAAACGTGTCAAAAATATGAGAAGTATGAAACGGTATCATAAATAGCAGGAGCATGAAGCGGTGTTGAAAAACAGGAAGAGTCTGAAATCGTGTGAAAAATATGAAGATCTTCAAATTATGAAAAGTATGAAGAGCTTCAAAAGGTGTGAAAACTATGAGGAACTTGATACGGTCTGAAAAATAGGAGGAGCATGAAGCGGAGTTGAAAAACATGAAGAGCCTGACAAGGTGTGAAAAATATGAAGAGCTTCAAAACGTGTCAAAAATATGAGGAGCATGAAACGGTCTGAAAAATAGGAGGATTATGAAACGGTGTTCAAAAACATGAAGTGCCTGAAAAGGTGTGGAAAATATGAAGAGCCTCAAAACGTGTCAAAAATATGAGAAGTATGAAACGGTATGATAAATAGCAGGAGCATGAAGCGGTGTTGAAAACAGGAAGAGTCTGAAATCGTGTGAAAAATATGAAAAGCTTCAAAAGGTGTCAAAAATATGGGGAGCATGAAACGGTCTGAAAAATAGGAGGAGCATGAAACGGTGTTGAAAAACATGAAGAGCCTGAAAAGGTGTGAAAAATATGAAGAGCTTCAAAAGGTGTGAATTATATGAGGAGCATGTAACGGGCTGAAAAATAGGAGAACCATGAAGTGGTGTGCAAAAACATGAAGAGCCTGAAAAGGTGTGAACAATAGGAAAGGATTCAAAAGGTGTGAAATACATGAGGCGCATGAAACTGTCTGAAAATTAGGAGGAGCAAGAAGCAGTGTTCAAAAACATGAAGAGCCTGAAAACTTGTGAAAAATATGAAGAGCTTCAAAAGGTGTGAAATACATGAGGTGCATGAAACTCTCTGAAAATTAGGAGGAGCAAGAAGCAGTGTTCAAAAACATGAAGAGCCTGAAAAGGTGTGAAAAATATGAAGAGCTTCAAAAGGTGTGAAATAGATGAGGCACATGAAACTCTCTGAAAATTAGGAGGAGCAAGAAGCAAGGTTGAAAAACATGAAGAGCCTGAAAAGGTGTGAAAAATATGAAGACCTTCAAAAGGTGTGAAATACATGAGGCGCATGAAACTCTCTGAAAATTAGGAGTAGCAAGAAGCAGTGTTCAAAAACATGAAGAGCCTGAAAACTTGTGAAAAATATGAAGAGCTTTAAAAGGTGTGAAAAATATGAACAGCTTCAAAAGGTGTGAAATATATGAAGAGCTTCAAAATGTGTCAAAAATATGAGGAGCATGAAACGGTCTGAAAAATAGGAGGAGCATGAAGCGGTGTTGAAAAACATGAGGAGCCTGAAAAGGTGTGAAAAATATGAAGAGCTTCAGAAATGTGAAAATTATGAAGAGCTTCAAAAGATGTGAAATATATGAAGAGCATGAAACGGTCTGAAAAATAGGAGGAGCATGAAACGGTGTTCAAATACATGAAGAGCCTGAAAATGTGTGAATAAAATGAAGAGCTTCAAAAGGTGTGAAAAATATGAGGAGCATGAAACTGTCTAAAAAATAGGAGGAGCATGAAGTGGTGTTGAAAAACATGAAGAGCCTGAAAACCTGTGAAAAATATGAAGAGCTTTAAAAGGTGTGAAAAATATGAACAGCTTTAAAAGGTGTGAAATATATGAAGAGCTTCAAAAGCTGTCAAAAATTAAATGAGCATGAAACGGTCTGAAAAACAGGAGCATGAAGTGGTGTTGAAAATCATGAAGAGCCTGAAAAGGTGTGAAAAATATGCAGAGCTTCAAAAGGTGTCAAAAATATGAGGAGCATGAAACGGTCTGAAAAATAGGAGGAGCATGAAGCAGTGTTCAAAAACATGAAGTGCCTGAAAATGTGTGAAAAATTAGAAGAGCTTCAAAAGGTGTCAAAAATACGAGGAGCATGAAACGGTCTGAAAAATACGAGGAGCATGAAGCGTTGTTCAAAAAAGTGAAGAGCCTGAAAAGGTTTGAAAAATATGAAGAGCTTCAAAGTTGTGACAAATATGAAGAGCTTCAAAAGGTGTCAAAAATGAGATGAGCATGAAACGGTCTGAAATTAGGAGGAGCATGAAGTGGTGTTGAAAAAAAAGAAGAGCCTGTAAAGGTGTGAAATATATGAAGAGCTTCAAAAATGTGAAAAATTGGAAGAGCTTCAAAAGGTTTGAAAAATATGAAGAGCTTGAAAAGGTGTCAAAAATGAGATGAGCATGAAACGGTCTGAAAAATAGGAGGAGCATGAAATGCTGTTGAAAATCATGAAGAGAATGAAAAGGTGTGAAAAATATGAAGAGCTTCAAAAGGTGTCAAAAATATGAGGAGCATGAAACGGTCTGAAAAATAGGAGGAGCATGAAGCGGTGTTCAAAAACATGAAGTGCCTGAAAATGTGTGAAAAATTAGAAGAGCTTCAAAAGGTGTCAAAATTATGAGGATCATGAAATGTTCTGAAAAATAGAAGGAGGATGAAGCGGTGTTCAAAAACATGAAGAGCTGAAAAGGTGTTCAAAATAGAAAAGCCTCAAAACGTGTCAAAAATATGAGGAGCGTGAAACGGTCTGAACAATAGCAGGAGCATGAAGCGGTGTTGAAACACATGAAGAGTCTGAAAACGTGTGAAAATATAAAGAGCTTCAAAAATATGAAAAATATGAAGCGCTTCAAAAGGTGTGACAAATATGAAGAGCTTTAAAAGGTGTCAAAAATGAGATGAGCATGAAACGGTCTGAAAAATAGGAGGAGCATGAAGCGGTGTTGAAAACGATGAAGAGCCTGAAAACGTGTGAAAAATATGAAGAGATTCAAAAGGTGTGAAATACATGAGGAGGATTAAACGGTCTGAAAAATAGGAGGAGCATGAAGCTGTGTTGAAAAACATGAAGAGCCTGAAAACGTGTGAAAAATATGAAGAGCTTCAAAAGGTGTGAAAAATATGACGAGCTTCAAAAGCTGTCAAAAATTACATGAGCATGAAACGGTTGAAAAATAGGAGGAGCATGAAGTGGTGTTGAAAAACATGAAGAGCCTGAAAAGGTGTGAAAAATATGGAAAGCTTCAAAAGGTGTCAAAAATATGAGGAGCATGAAACATTCTGAAAAATAGGAGGAGCATGAAGCGGTGTTCAAAAACAAGAAGAGCCTGAAAAGGTGTGAAAAATATGAAGAGCTTCAAAAGGTGTCAAAAATTAGATGAGCATGAAAAGGTCTAAAAAATAGGAGGAGCAACAAGTAGTGTTGAAAAATAAGAAGAGCCTGAAAAGTTGTGAAAAATATGAAGAGCTTCAAAACATGTGAAAAATATGAGAGGCATGATACGGTCTGAAAAATAGGAGGAGCATGAAGCGGTGTTCAAAAACATGAAGAGCCTGAAAAGTTGTGAAAAATATGAAAAGCTTCAAAAGGTGTCAAAATTGAGATGAGCATGAAACGGATGAAAAATAGGAGAAGCATGATGTGGTGTGGAAAAACATGAAGAGCCTGAAAAGGTGTGAAAAATATGAAGAGCTTCAAAAGGTGTCAAAAATATGAGGAGCAGGAAACGGTCTGAAAAATTGAAGGAGCATGAAGCGGTGTTGAAAAACATGAAGAGCCTGAAAAGGTGTGGAAAATATGAAGAGCTTCAAAAGGTGTCAAAAATATGAGGAGCATGAAACGGTCTGAAAAATAGGAGGAGCATGAAGTGCTGTTCAAAAACATGAAGAGCCTGAAAAGGTGTGAAAAATATGAAGAGCTTCAAAAGGTGTGAAAAATATGAGGAGCATGATACGGTAGAAAAAATAGGAGGAGCATGAAGCTGTGTTCAAAAACATGAAGAGCCTGAAAAGGTGTGAAAAATATGAAGAGCCTCAAAACGTGTCAAAAATATGAGGAGTATGAAACGGTATAATAAATAGCAGGAGCATGAAGCGGTTTTGAAAAACATGAAGGGTCTGAAATCGTGTGAAAAATATGAAGAGCTTCAAAAATGTGAAAAATATGAAGAGCTTCAAAAGGTGTAAAAAATATGAAGTGCCTCAAAATGTGTCAAAAATTAGATGAGTATGAAAAGTTCTAAAAAATAGGAGGAGCAACAAGTAGTGTTGAAAAAATGAAGAGCCTGAAAATGTGTGAAAAATATGAAGACCTTCAAAAGGTGTCAAAAATATGAGGAGCATGAAACTTTCTGAAAAATAGGACGAGCATGAAGCAGTGATAAAAAACATGAAGAGCCTGAAAAGGTGTGAAAAATATGAAGAGTTTTTAAAGGTGTCAAAAATATGAGGAGCATGATACGGTTTGAAAAAAGGAGGAGCATGAAGCGGGGTTGAAAAACATGAAGAGCCTGAAAAGGTGTGAAAAATATGAAGAGCTTCAAAATGTTTCAAAAATATGAAGAGCATGAAACGGACTGAAAATCAGGAGGATCATGAAGCGGTGTACAAAAACATGAAGAGCCTGAAAAGGTGTGAAAAATATGAAGAGCTTCAAAAGGTGTCAAAAATATGAGGAGCATGAAACGGTCTGAAAAATAGGAGGAGCATGAAACGGTGATCAAAAACATGAAGAGCCTGAAAAGGTGTGAAAAATATGAAGAGCTTCAAAAGGTGTGAAATACATGAGGAGCATGAAACGGGCTGAAAAATAAGAGAAGCATGAAGTGCTGTGGAAAAACATGAAGAGCCTGAAAAGCTGTGAAAAATATGAAGAGCTTCAAAAGGTGTCAAAAATATGAGGAGCATGAAACGGTCTGAAAAATAGGAGGAGCATGAAACGGTGATCAAAAACATGAAGAGCCTGAAAAGGTGTGAAAAATATGAAGAGCTTCAAAAGGTGTGAAATATATGAGGAGCATGAAACGGGCTGAAAAATAGGAGAAGCATGAAGTGGTGTGGAAAAATATGAAGAGCCTGAAAATGTGTGAAAAATATGAAAAGCTTCAAAAGGTGTCAAAAATGAGATGAGCTTGAAACGGTCTGAAAAATAGGAGGATCATGAAATGGTGTTGAAAAACATGAAGAGCCTGAAAAGATGTGAAAAATATGAAAAGCTTCAAAAAGTGTCAAAAATATGAGGAGCATGAAACAGTCTGAAAAATAGGAGGAGCATGAATCTGTGTTCAAAAACATGAAGAGCCTGAAAAGGTGTGAAAAATATGAAGAGCTTCAAAAGGTGTCAAAAATAGGAGGAGCATGAAACGGTCTGAAAAATAGGAGGAGCATGAAGCTGTGTTCAAAAACATGAAGATCTTAAAAGGGTGTGAAAAATATGAAGAGCTTCAAAAGGTGTCAAAAATATGAGGAGCATGAAACGGTCTGAAAAATAGGAGTAGCATGAAGCGGTGTTCAAAAACATGAAGAGCCTGAAAAGGTGTGAAAAATATGAAGAGCTCAAAAAGTGTCAAAAATATGAGGAGCATGAAACGATCTGAAAAATAGACGGAGCATGAAACGGTGATCAAACACATGAAGAGCCTCAAAAGGTGTGGAAAATGTGAAGAGCTTCAAAAGGTGTGAAATACATGAGGAGCATGAAACTCTCTGAAAAATAGGAGGAGCATGAAGCGGTGTTCAAAAACATGAAGAGCCTGAAAAGTTGTGAAAAATATGAAAAGCTTCAAAAGGTGTCAAAAATGAGATGAGCCTTAATCGGTCTGAAAAATAGGAATAACATGAAACGGTGTTGAAAATCATGAAGAGCCTGAAATAGTGTGAAAAATATAAAGAGCTGCAAAAGGTGTCAAAAATATGAGGAGCATGAAACGGTCTGATAAATAGGTGGAGCATGAAGCAGTTTTCAGAAACATGAAGAGCATGAAAAGGTGTGAAAAATATGAAGAGCTTCAAAAGGTGTGAAATATATGAGGAGAATGAAACGGTCTGAAAAATAGGAGGATCATGAAGCAGTTTTCAGAAACATGAAGAGCATGAAAAGGTGTGAAAAATATGAAGAGCTTCAAAAGGTGTGAAATATATGAGGAGAGTGAAACGGTCTGAAAAATAGGAGGATCATGAAGCGGTTTTCAGAAACATGAAGAGCATGAAAAGGTGTGAAAAATAGGAAGAGTTTCAAAAGGTGTCATAAATATGAGGAGCATGAAACGGTCTGAAAAATAGGAGGAGCATGAAACGGTGATCAAAAACATGAAGAGCCTGAAAAGGTGTGAAAAATATGAAGAGCTTCAAAAGGTGTGAAATACATGAGGAGCATGAAACTCTCTGAAAAATAGGAGGAGCATGAAGCGATGTTCAAAAAAATGAAGAGCCTGAAAATGTGTGAAAAATATGAAGAGCTTCAAAAGGTGTCAAAATTGAGATGGGCATGAAACGGTCTGAAAAATAGTAGGAGCATGAAGTGGTGTTGAAAAAAAAAGAAGAGACTGAACATGTGTGAAATATATGAAGAGCTTCAAAAGGTGTCAAAAATATGAGGAGAATGAAACGGTCTGAAAAATAGGAGGAGCATGAAGCTGTGTCGAAAAACATGAAGAGCCTGAAAAGGTGTGAAAAATATGAAGAGCTTCTGAAGGTGTCAAAAATATGAGGAGCATGAAACGGTCTGAAAAATAGGAGTAGCATGAAGCGGTGTTCAAAAACATGAAGAGCCTGAAAAGGTGTGAAAAATATGAAGAGCTCAAAAAGTGTCAAAAATATGAGGAGCATGAAACGATCTGAAAAATAGACGGAGCATGAAACGGTGATCAAACACATGAAGAGCCTCAAAAGGTGTGGAAAATGTGAAGAGCTTCAAAAGGTGTGAAATACATGAGGAGCATGAAACTCTCTGAAAAATAGGAGGAGCATGAAGCGGTGTTCAAAAACATGAAGAGCCTGAAAAGTTGTGAAAAATATGAAAAGCTTCAAAAGGTGTCAAAAATGAGATGAGCCTTAAACGGTCTGAAAAATAGGAATAACATGAAACGGTGTTGAAAATCATGAAGAGCCTGAAATAGTGTGAAAAATATAAAGAGCTGCAAAAGGTGTCAAAAATATGAGGAGCAAGAAACGGTCTGAAAAATAGAAGCAGCATGAAACGGTGTTGAAACACATGAAGAGCCTGAAAACGTGTGAAAAATATGAAGAGCTTCAAAATGTGTGAAAAATATAAAGAGCTTCAAAGGTGACAAAAATGAAATGAGCATGAAACGGTCTGAAAAATAGGAGGAGCATGAAGTGGTGGTGAAAAACATGAAGAGCCTGAAAAGGTGTGAAAAATATGAAGAGCTTCAAAATGTTTCAAAAATATGAAGAGCATGAAACGGTCTGAAAATCAGGAGGATCATGAAGCGGTGTTCAAAAACATGAAGATCCTGAAAACGTGTGAAAAATATGAAGAGCTCATAAAGTGTCAAAAATATGAGGAGCTTGAAACGATCTGAAAAATACGAGGAGCATGAAGCAGTGTTCAAAAACATGAAGAGCCTGAAAAGGTGTGAAAAATATGAAGAGATTCAAAAGGTGTGAAATATATGAGGAGAATGAAACGGTCTGAAAAATAGGAGGATCATGAAGCAGTTTTCAGAAACATGAAGAGCATGAAAAGGTGTGAAAAATATGAAGAGCTTCAAAAGTTGTGAAATATATGAGGAGAATGAAACGGTCTGAAAAATAGGAGGAGCATGAAGCTGTTTTCAAAATCATGAAGAGCCTATAAATTTGTGAAAAATATGAAAAGCTTCAAAAGGTGTAAAAATTTGAAGAGCAGGAAACGGTCTTAAAAACAGGAGGAGCATGAAGTGGTGTCCAAAAACATGAAGAGCCTGAAAAGGTGTGAAAAATATGAAGAGCTTCAAAAGGTGTGAAATTCATGAGGAGCATGAAATGAGCTGAAAAATAGCAGAAGCATGAAGTGGTGTGGAAAAACATGAAGAGCCTGTAAAGGTGTGAAAAACTTGAAGAGCTTCAAAAGGTGTGTAATACATTTGGAGCATGAAACTCTCTGAAAAATAGAAGGAGCATGAAGTAGTGTTCAAAAACATGAAGAGCCTGAAAAGGTGTGAAAAATATGAAGAGCTTAAAAAGATGTGAAAAATATGAGGAGCATGATATGGTTTGAAAAATAGGATTAGCATGAAGCGGTGTTCAAAAACATGAAGAGCCTGAAAAGGTGTGAAAAATAAGAAAAGCTTCAAAAGGTGTCACAAATGAGATGAGCATGAAACGTTCTGAAAAATAGGAGGTGCATGAAGCGTTGTTGAAAACCATGAAGAGCCTGAAAAGGTGTGAGAAATATGAAGAGCTTCAAAATGTGTCAAAAAAATGAGGAGCATGAAACGGTCTGAAAAATAGGAGGAACATGAAGCGGTGTTGAAAAAATGAAGAGCCTGAAAAGGTGTGAAAAATATAAAGAGCATCAAAAGGTATCAAAAATATGAGGAGCATCAAACGGTCTGCAAAAACGGAGGAGCATGAAGTGGTGTTGAAAAACTTGAAGAGCCTGAGAAGGTGTGAAAAACATGAAAAGCTTCAAAAGATGTCAAAAATACGAGGAGCATGAAACGGTCTGAAAAATATGAGGAGCATGAAGCGGTGTTCAAAAACATGAAGATCCTGAAAAGGTGTGAAAAATATAAAGAGCTTCAAAAGGTGTGAAATATATGAGGAGCATGAAACGGTCTGAAATATAGGAGGAGCATGAAGCGCTGTTCAAAAACAGGAAGAGCCTGAAAAGTTTTGAAAAATATGAAGAGCTTCAAAAGGTGTGAAATACATGAGGAGCATGAAACTTGCTGAAAAATAGGAGAAGCATGATGTGGTGTGGGAAAACATGAAGAGCCTGAAAAGGTGTGAAAAATATGAAAAGCTTCAAAAGGTGTCAAAAATGAGAAGAGCATGAAACGGTCTGAAAAATAGGAGGTGCATGAAGCGTTGTTGAAAAACATGAAGAGCCTGAAAAGGTGTGAGAAATATGAAGAGCTTAAAAAGGTGTCAAATATATGAGGAGCATGAAACGGTCTTAAAAATACAAGGAGCATGAAGCATTGTTGAAAAAAATGAATAGCCTGAAAATGTGTGAAATATATGAAGAGCTTAAAAGTGTGTCAAGTATATGAGGAGCATGAAACGGTCTGAAAAATAGGAGGATCATGCAACAGTGTTGAAAAACATGAAGAGCCTGAAAATGTGTGAAAAATATGAAGAGCTTCCAAAGTTGTCAAAAATATGAGGAGCATGAAACGGTCTGAAAAATAGGAGGAGCATGAAGCTGTGTTCAAAAACATGAAGAGCCTGAAAATGTGTGAAATATATAAAGAGCTTCAAAAAGTGTCAAAAATATGAGGAACATGAAATGGTCTGAATAATAGGAGGAGAATGTAACGGTGATCAAAAACATGAAGAGCCTGAAAAGGTGTGAAATATATAAAGAACTTCAAAAATTGTCAAAAATATGAGGAGCATGAAACGGTCTGAATAATAGGAGGAGAATGTAACGGTGATCAAAAACATGAAGAGCCTGAAAAGGTGTGAAAAATATGAAGAGCTTCAAAAGGTGTCAAAAATGAGATGAGCATGAAACGGTCTGAAAAATAGGAGGAGCATGAAGCGGTGTTCAAAAACTTGAAGAGCCTGAAACGTTGTGAAAAATATGAAAAGCTTCAAAAGGTTTCAAAAATGAGATGAGCATGAAACGGTCTGAAAAATAGGAGGAGCATGAAGTGGTGTTGAAAAAATGAAGAGACTGAAAAGGTGTGAAAAATATGAAGATCACAAAAGGTATCAAAATTATGAGGAGCATGAAATGGTCTGCAAAAAACGAGGAGCATGAAGTGGTGTTGAAAAACTTGAAGAGCCTGAAAAGTTGTGAAAAATATGAAAAGCTTCAAAAGATGTCAAAAATATGAGGAGCATGAAACGGTCTGAAAAATAGGAGGAGCATGAAGCGGTGTTCAAAAACATGAAGAGCCTGAAATGGTGTGAAAAATATGAAGAGCTTCAAAAGGTGTGAAATACATGAGGAGCATGAAACGGGCTGAAAAATAGGAGAAGCATGAAGTGGTGTAGGAAAACATGAAGAGCCTGAAAAGGTGTGAAAAATATGAAGAGCTTCAAAAGGTGTGAAAAATATGAGGAGCATGAAACGGTCTGAAAAATAGAAGCAGCATGAAACGGTGTTGAAAAACATGAAGAGCCTGAAAAGGTGTGAAAAATATGAAGAGCTTCAAAAGGTGTGAAATAAATGAGGAGCATGAAACGGGCTGAAAAATAGGAGAAGCATGAAGTGGTGTAGAAAAACATGAAGAGCCTGAAAGGTGTGAAAAATATGAAGAGCTTCAAAAGGTGTGAAAAATATGAGGAGCATGAAACGTTCTGAAAAATAGAAGCAGCATGAAACGGTGTTGAAAAACATGAAGAGCCTGAAATGGTGTGAAAAATATGAAGAGCTTCAAAAGGTGTGAAAAATATGAAGAGCTTCAAAAGGTGTCAAAATTTGATGAGCATGAAACGGTCTGAAAAATAGGAGGAGCATGAAGCGGTGTTGAAAAACATGAAGAGCCTGAAAAAGTGTGAAAAATATGAAGAGCTTAAAAGGTGTGAAAAATATGAGGAGCATGATATGGTTTGAAAAATAGGATTAGCATGAAGCGGTGTTCAAAAACATGAAGAGCCTGAGAAGGTGTGAAAAATATGAAAAGATTCAAAAGGTGTCATAAATGAGATGAGCATGAAACGGTCTGACAAATAGGAGGTGCATGAAGCGTTGTTGAAAAATATGAAGAGCCTGAAAAGGTGTGAGAAATATGAAGAGCTTAAAAAGGTGTGAAAAATATGAAGAGCTTAAAAAGGTGTCAAAAATATGAGGAGCATGAAACGGTCTTAAAAATACAAGGAGCATGAAGCGGTGTTGAAAAACATGAATAGCCTGAAAATGTGTGAAATATATGAAGAGCTTAAAAATGTGTCAAGTATATGAGGAGCATGAAACGGTCTGAAAAATAGGAGGATCATGCAACAGTGTTGAAAAACATGAAGAGCCTGAAAATGTAAGAAAAATATGAAGAGCTTCCAAAGTTGTCAAAAATATGAGGAGCATGAAACGGTCTGAAAAATAGGAGGAGCATGAAGCTGTGTTCAAAAACATGAAGAGCCTGAAAATGTGTGAAATATATAAAGAGCTTCAAAAAGTGTCAAAAATATGAGGAACATGAAACGGTCTGAATAATAGGAGGAGAATATAACGGTGATCAAAAACATGAAGAGCCTGAAAAGGTGTGAAATATATAAAGAGCTTCAAAAAGTGTCAAAAATATGAGGAGCATGAAACGGTCTGAATAATAGGAGGAGAATGTAACGGTGATCAAAAACATGAAGAGTCTGAAAAGGTGTGAAAAATATGAAGAGCTTCAAAAGGTGTAAAATATGAGGAGCATGAAACGGTCTGAAAAATAGGAGGAGCATGAAACGGTGATCAAATACATGAAGAGCCTGAAAAGGTGTGTAAAATATGAAGAGCTTCAAAAGCTGTGAAATACATGAGGAGCATGAAACTCTCTGAAAAATAGGAGGAGCATGAAGCGGTGTTCAAAAACATGAAGAGCCTGAAAAGTTGTGAAAAATATGAAAAGCTTCAAAAGGTGGCAAAAATGAGATGAGCATTAAATGGTCTGAAAAATAGGAATAACATGAAACGGTGTTGAAATTCATGAAGAGCCTGAAAAACTGTGAAAAATATAAAGAGCTTCAAAAGGTGTCAAAAATATGAGGAGCATGAATCGGTGTGATAAATAGGAGGGGCATGAAGCTGTGTTCCAAAACATGAAGATCCTGAAAAGGTGTGAAAAATATGAAGAGCTTCATAAGGTGTGAAAAATATGAGGAGCATGAAACGGACTGAAAAATAGAAGCAGCATGAAACGGTGTTGAAAAATATGAAGAGCCTGAAAATGTATGAAAAATATGAAGAGCTTCAAAAGGTGTGAAAAATATAAAGAGCTTCAAAGGTGACAAAAATGAGATGAGCATGATACGGTCTGAAAAATAGGAGGAACGTGAAGTGGTGGTGAAACACATGAAGAGCCTGAAAAGGTGTAAAAAATATGAAGAGCTTCCAAATGTTTCACAAATATGAAGAGCCTGAAAACGTGTGAAAAATATGAAGAGCTTCAAAAGGTGTGAAAAATACAAAGAGCTTCAAAGGTGACAAAAATGAGATGAGCATGATACGGTCTGAAAAACAGGAGGATCATGAAGCCGTGTTCAAAAACATGAAGAGCCTGAAAAGGTGTGAAAAATATGAAGAGCTTCAAAAGATGTCAAAAATACGAGGAGCATGAAACGGTCTGAAAAATATGAGGAGCATGAAGCGGTGTTCAAAAACATGAAGATCCTGAAAAGGTGTGAAAAATATAAAGAGCTTCAAAAGGTGTGAAATATATGAGGAGCATGAAACGGTCTGAAATATAGGAGGAGCATGAAGCGCTGTTCAAAAACAGGAAGAGCCTGAAAAGTTTTGAAAAATATGAAGAGCTTCAAAAGGTGTGAAATACATGAGGAGCATGAAACTTGCTGAAAAATAGGAGAAGCATGATGTGGTGTGGAAAAACATGAAGAGCCTGAAAAGGTGTGAAAAATATGAAGAGCTACAAAAGGTGTCAAAAATGAGATGAGCATGAAACGGTCTGAAAAATAGGAGGTGCATGAAGCGTTGTTGAAAAACATGAAGAGCCTGAAAAGGTGTGAGAAATATGAAGAGCTTAAAAAGGTGTCAAAAATATGAGGAGCATGAAACGGTCTTAAAAATACAAGGAGCATGAAGCAGTGTTGAAAAAAATGAATAGCCTGAAAATGTGTGAAATATATGAAGAGCTTAAAAGTGTGTCAAGTATATGAGGAGCATGAAACGGTCTGAAAAATAGGAGGATCATGCAACAGTGTTGAAAAACATGAAGAGCCTGAAAATGTGTGAAAAATATGAAGAGCTTCCAAAGTTGTCAAAAATATGAGGAGCATGAAACGGTCTGAAAAATAGGAGGAGCATGAAGCTGTGTTCAAAAACATGAAGAGCCTGAAAATGTGTGAAATATATAAAGATCTTCAAAAAGTGTCAAAAATATGAGGAACATGAAACGGTCTGAAAAATAGGAGGAGAATGTAACGGTGATCAAAAACATGAAGAGCCTGAAAAGGTGTGAAATATATAAAGAGCTTCAAAAATTGTCAAAAATATGAGGAGCATGAAACGGTCTGAATAATAGGAGGAGAATGTACCGGAGATCAAAAACATGAAGAGCCTGAAAAGGTGTGAAAAATATGAAGAGCTTCAAAAGGTGTCAAAAATGAGATGAGCATGAAACGGTCTGAAAAATAGGAGGAGCATGAAGCGGTGTTCAAAAACTTGAAGAGCCTGAAACGTTGTGAAAAATATGAAAAGCTTCAAAAGGTTTCAAAAATGAGATGAGCATGAAACGGTCTGAAAAATAGGAGGAGCATGAAGTGGTGTTGAAAAAATGAAGAGCCTGAAAAGGTGTGAAAAATATGAAGATCATCAAAAGGTATCAAAAATATGAGGAGCATGAAATGGTCTGCAAAAAACGAGGAGCATGAAGTGGTGTTGAAAAACTTGAAGAGCCTGAAAAGGTGTGAAAAATATGAAAAGCTTCAAAAGATGTCAAAAATATGAGGAGCATGAAACGGTCTGAAAAATAGGAGGAGCATGAAGCGGTGTTCAAAAACATGAAGAGCCTGAAAAGGTGTGAAAAATATGAAGAGCTTCAAAAGGTGTGAAATACATGAGGAGCATGAAACGGCCTGAAAAATAGGAGAAGCATGAAGTGGTGTAGAAAAACATGAAGAGCCTGAAAAGGTGTGAAAAATATGAAGAGCTTCAAAAGGTGTGAAAAATATGAGGAGCATGAAACGGTCTGAAAAATAGAAGCAGCATGAAACGGTGTTGAAAAACATGAAGAGCCTGAAATGGTGTGAAAAATATGAAGAGCTTCAAAAGGTGTGAAAAATATGAAGAGCTTCAAAAGGTGTCAAAAATGAGATGAGCATGAAACGGTCTGAAAAATAGGAGGAGCATGAAGCGGTGTTCAAAAACTTGAAGAGCCTGAAACGTTGTGAAAAATATGAAAAGCTTCAAAAGGTTTCAAAAATGAGATGAGCATGAAACGGTCTGAAAAATAGGAGGAGCATGAAGTGGTGTTGAAAAAATGAAGAGCCTGAAAAGGTGTGAAAAATATGAAGATCATCAAAAGGTATCAAAAATATGAGGAGCATGAAATGGTCTGCAAAAAACGAGGAGCATGAAGTGGTGTTGAAAAACTTGAAGAGCCTGAGAAGGTGTGAAAAATATGAAAAGATTCAAAAGGTGTCATAAATGAGATGAGCATGAAACGGTCTGACATAGGAGGTGCATGAAGCGTTGTTGAAAAATATGAAGAGCCTGAAGAGGTGTGAGAAATATGAAGAGCTTAAAAAGGTGTGAAAAATATGAAGAGCTTAAAAAGGTGTCAAAAATATGAGGAGCATGAAACGGTCTTAAAAATACAAGGAGCATGAAGCGGTGTTGAAAAACATGAATAGCCTGAAAATGTGTGAAATATATGAAGAGCTTAAAAATGTGTCAAGTATATGAGGAGCATGAAACGGTCTGAAAAATAGGAGGATCATGCAACAGTGTTGAAAAACATGAAGATCCTGAAAATGTGTGAAAAATATGAAGAGCTTCCAAAGTTGTCAAAGATATGAGGAGCATGAAACGGTCTGAAAAATAGGAGGAGCATGAAGCTGTGTTCAAAAACATGAAGAGCCTGAAAATGTGTGAAATATATAAAGAGCTTCAAAAAGTGTCAAAAATATGAGGAACATGAAACGGTCTGAATAATAGGAGGAGAATGTAACGGTGATCAAAAACATGAAGAGCCTGAAAAGGTGTGAAATATATAAAGAGCTTCAAAAAGTGTCAAAAATATGAGGAGCATGAAACGGTCTGAATAATAGGAGGAGAATGTAACTGTGATCAAAAACATGAAGAGCCTGAAAAGGTGTGAAAAATATGAAGAGCTTCAAAAGGTGTAAAATATGAGGAGCATGAAACGGTCTGAAAAATAGGAGGAGCATGAAACCGTTATCAAATACATGAAGAGCCTGAAAAGGTGTGTAAAATATGAAGAGCTTCAAAAGCTGTGAAATACATGAGGAGCATGAAACTCTCTGAAAAATAGGAGGAGCATGAAGCGGTGTTCAAAAACTTGAAGAGCCTGAAACGTTGTGAAAAATATGAAAAGCTTCAAAAGGTTTCAACAATGAGATGAGCATGAAACGGTCTGAAAAATAGGAGGAGCATGAAGTGGTGTTGAAAATATGAAGAGCCTGAAAAGGTGTGAAAAATATGAAGATCATCAAAAGGTATCAAAAATATGAGGAGCATGAAATGGTCTGCAACAAACGAGGAGCATGAAGTGGTGTTGAAAAACTTGAAGAGCCTGAAAAGGTGTGAAAAATATGAAAAGCTTCAAAAGATGTCAAAAATATGAGGAGCATGAAACGGTCTGAAAAATAGGAGGAGCATGAAGTGGTGTAGAAAAACATGAAGAGCCTGAAAAGGTGTGAAAAATATGAAGAGCTTCAAAAGGTGTGAAATAAATGAGGAGCATGAAACGGGCTGAAAAATAGGAGAAGCATGAAGTGGTGTAGAAAAACATGAAGAGCCTGAAAAGGTGTGAAAAATATGAAGAGCTTCAAAAGGTGTGAAAAATATGAGGAGCATGAAACGGTCTGAAAAATAGAAGCAGCATGAAACGGTGTTGAAAAACATGAAGAGCCTGAAAAGGTGTGAAAAATATGAAGAGCTTCAAAAGGTGTGAAATAAATGAGGAGCATGAAACGGGCTGAAAAATAGGAGAAGCATGAAGTGGTGTAGAAAAACATGAAGAGCCTGAAAAGGTGTGAAAAATATGAAGAGCTTCAAAAGGTGTGAAACATATGGGGAGCATGAAACGGTCTGAAAAATAGAAGCAGCATGAAACGGTGTTGAAAAACATGAAGAGCCTGAAATGGTGTGAAAAATATGAAGAGCTTCAAAAGGTGTGAAAAATATGAAGAGCTTCAAAAGGTGTCAACAATTTGATGAGCATGAAACGGTCTGAAAAATAGGAGGAGTATGAAGCGGTGTTGAAAAACATGAAGAGCCTGAAAAAGTGTGAAAAATATGAAGAGCTTAAAAGGTGTGAAAAATATGAGGAGCATGATATGGTTTGAAAAACAGGATTAGCATGAAGCGGTGTTCAAAAACATGAAGAGCCTGAGAAGGTGTGAAAAATATGAAAAGATTCAAAAGGTGTCATAAATGAGATGAGCATGAAACGGTCTGACAAATAGGAGGTGGATGAAGCGTTGTTGAAAAACATGAAGAGCCTGAAAAGGTGTATGAAATATGAAGAGCTCAAAAAGGTGTGAAAAATATGAAGAGCTTAAAAAGGTGTCAAAAATATGAGGAGCATGAAACGGTCTTAAAAATACAAGGAGCATGAAGCGGTGTTGAAAAACATGAATAGCCTGAAAATGTGTGAAATATATGAAGAGCTTAAAAATGTGTCAAGTATATGAGGAGCATGAAACGGTCTGAAAAATAGGAGGATCATGCAACAGTGTTGAAAAACATGAAGAGCCTGAAAATGTGTGAAAAATATGAAGAGCTTCAAATGGTTTCAAAAATGAGATGAGCATGAAACGGTCTGAAAAATAGGAGGAGCTTGAAGTGGTGTTGAAAAAATGAAGAGCCTGAAAAGGTGTGAAAAATATGAAGATCATCAAAATGTATCAAAAATATGAGGAGCATGAAACGGTCTGCAAAAAAGGAGGACCATGAAGTGGTGTTGAAAAACTTGAAGAGCCTGAAAAGGTGTGAAAAATATGAATAGCTTCAAAAGGTGTGAAAAATATGAGGAGCATGAAACGGTCTGAAAAATAGGAGGAGCATGAAGCGGTGTTCAAAAACATGAAGAGCCTGAAAAGTTGTGAAAAATATGAAGAGCTTCAAAAGGTGTGAAATACATGAGGAGCATGAAACGGGCTGAAAAATAGGAGAAGCATGAAGTGGTGTAGAAAAACATGAAGAGCCTGAAAAGGTGTGAAAAATATGAAGAGCTTCAAAAGGTGTGAAAAATATGAGGAGCATGAAACGGTCTGAAAAATAGAAGCAGCATGAAACGGTGTTGAAAAACATGAAGAGCCTGAAAATGTGTGAAAAATATGAAGAGCTTCAAAAGGTGTGAAATAAATGAGGAGCATGAAACGGGCTGAAAAATGGGAGAAGCATGAAGTGGTGTAGAAAAACATGAAGAGCCTGAAAAGGTGTGAAAAATATGAAGAGCTTCAAAAGGTGTGAAAAATATGAAGAGCTTCAAAAGGTGTCAAAAATTTGAGAAGCATGAAACGGTCTGAAAAATAGGAGGAGCATGAAATGGTGATCAAAAACATGAAGAGGCTGAAAAGGTGTGAAAAAATGAAGAGCTTCAAAAGGTGTGAAATTCATGAGGAGCATGAAACGGTCTGAAAAATAGGAGGAGCATGAAGCTGTGTTGAAAAACGTGAAGAGCCTGTAAAGGTGTGAAAAATATGAAGAGCTTCAAAAGGTGTGTAATACATGAGGAGCATGAAACTCTCTGAAAAATAGAAGGAGCATGAAGTAGTGTTCAAAAACATGAAGAGCCTGAAAAGGTGTGAAAAATATGAAGAGCTTCAAAAGGTGTCAAAAATATGAGGAGCATGAAATGGTCTGAAAAATAGGAGGAGCAACAAGGGGTGTTGAAATACATGAAGAGCCTGAAAATGTGTGAAAAATATAAAGAGCTTCAAAAGATGTGAAAAATATGAAAAGCTTCAAAAGGTGTCAAAAATATGAGGAGCATGAAACTGTCTGAAATATAGGAGGAGCATGAAGCGGTGTTGAAAAACATGAAGAGCCTGAAAAGGTGTGAGAAATATGAAGAGCTTCAACAGGTGTCAAAAATATGGTTAGCATGAAACGGTCTGAAAAATAGGAGGAGCATGAAGCGGTGGTGAAAAACATGAATAGCCTGAAAATGTGTGAAATATATGAAGAGCTTAAAAATGTGTCAAATATATGAGGAGCATCAAACGGTCTGAAAAATAGGAGGACCATGAAGCGGTGTTGAAAAACAAGAAGAGCCTGAAAAGGTGTGAAAAATATGAGGAGCATGAAACGGTCTGAAAAATAGGAGGAGAATGAAGCTGTTTCCAAAATCATGAAGAGCCTATAAATTTGTGAAAAATATGAAGAGCTTCAAAAGGGGTAGAAATTTGAAGAGTAGGAAACGGTCTGAAAAACAGGAGGAGCATGAAGTGGTGTCCAAAAACATGAAGAGCCTGAAAAGGTGTGAAAAATATGAAGAGCTTCAAAATGTGTCAAAAATATGAGGAGCATGAAATGGTCTGAAAAATAGCAGGAGCATGAGGCGGTGTTCAAAAACATGAAGAGCCTGAAAAGGTGTGAAAAATATGAAGAGCTTCAAAAAGTGTCAAAAATATGAGGAGCATGAAACGGTCTGAAAAATAGGAGGAGCATGAAACGGTGATCAAATACATGAAGAGCCTGAAAAGGTGTGAAAAATATGAAGAGCTTCAAAAGGTGTGAAATTCATGAGGAGCATGAAATGAGCTGAAAAATAGCATAAGCATGAAGTGGTGTGGAAAAACATGAAGAGCCTGTAAAGGTGTGAAAAATATGAAGAGCTTCAAAAGGTGTGTAATACATGTGGAGCATGAAACTCTCTGAAAAATAGAAGGAGCATGAAGTAGTGTTCAAAAACATGAAGAGCCTGAAAAGGTGTGAAAAATATGAAGAGCTTAAAAAGGTCTGAAAAATATGAGGAGCATGATATGGTTCGAAAAATGGGATTAGCATGAAGCAGTGTTCAAAAACATGAAGAGCCTGAAAAGGTGTGAAAAATAAGAAGAGCTTCAAAAGATGTCAAAAATATGAGGAGCATGAAACGGTCTGAAAAATAGGATGAGCATGAAGTGGTGTGGAAAAATATGAAGAGCCTGAAAAGGTTTGAAAAATATGAAGAGCTTCAAAAGTTGTCAAAAATGAGATGAGCAAGAAACGGTCTGAAAAATAGGAGGAGCATGAAGTGGTGTTGAAAAAGATGAATAGCCTGAAAATGTGTGAAATATATGAAGAGCTTCCAAAGTTGTCAAAAATATGAGGAGCATGAAACGGTCTGAAAAATAGGAGGAGCATGAAGCTGTGTTCAAAAACATGAAGAGCCTGAAAATGTGTGAAATATATAAAGAGCTTCAAAAAGTGTCAAAAATATGAGGAGCATGAAACGGTCTGAATAATAGGAGGAGAATGTAACGGTGATCAAAAACATGAAGAGCCTGAAAAGGTGTGAAAAATATGTAGAGCTTCAAAATGTGTCAAAAATATGAGGAGCATGAAACGGTATGAAAAATAGGAGGAGCATGAAGCTGTGTTCAAAAACATGAAGAGCCTATAAAAGTGTGAAAAATATGAATAGCTTCAAAAGGAGTCAAAAATTTGAGGAGCAGGAAACGGTCTGAAAAACAGGCGGAGCATGAAGCGGTGTTCAAAAACATGAAGAGACTGAAAAGGTGTGACAAATATGAAGAGCTTCAAAATGTGTCAAAAATATGAGGAGCATGAAACGGTCTGAACAATAGGAGGAGCATGAAACGCTGTTTAAAAACATGAAGAGCCTGAAAAGGTGTGAAAAATATGAAGAGCTTCAAAACGTGTCAAAAATATGAGGATCATGAAACGGTCTGAAAAATAGGAGGAGCATGAAGCGGTGTTCAAAAACATGAAGAGCCTGAAAAGGATTGAAAAATATGAAGAGCTTCAAAAGGTGTGAAATACATGAGGAGCATGAAAGTCTCTGAAAAATAGAAGGAGCATGAAGCGGTGTTCAAAAACATGAAGAGCCTGAAAAAGTGTGAAAAATATGAAGAGCTTCAAAAGGTGTGAAAAATATGAAGAGCTTCAGAAGGTGTCAAATATGAGATGAGCATGAAACGGTCTGAAAAATAGGAGGAGCATGAAGCGGTGTTGAAAAACATCAAGAGCCTGAAAAAGTGTGAAAAATATGAAGAGCTTAAAAAGGTGTGAAAAATATGAAGAGCTTCAAAAGGTGTCAAATGTATGAGGCACATGAAACGGTCTGAAAAATATGACCAGCCTGTAACGGTGTGGAAAAACATGAAGAGCCTGAAAATGTGTGAAAAATATGAAGAGCTTCAAAAGGTTTCAAAATTATGAGGTGCATGAAACGGTCTTAAAAATAGGAAGAGCATGAAGCGGTGTTGAAAAACATGATGAGCCTGAAAAGGTGTGAAATAAATGAAGAATTTCAAAAGGTGTCAAAAATAGGAGGAGCATGAAACTGTTTGAAAAATAGGAGGAGCATGAATTGGTGTTGAAATACATGAGGAGCCTCAAAAGGTGTGAAATATATGAAGAGCATCAAAAGGTGTCAAAAATATGAGGAGCATGAAACGGTCTGAAAAATAGGAGGAGCATGAAACGGTGTTCAAAAACATGAATAGCCTGAAAAGGTGTGAAATATATGAAGAGCTTCAAAAGTTTTCAAAAGTATGAGGAGCATGATACGGTCTGAAAAATAAGAGGAGCATGAAGCGGTGTTGAAAAATGAAGAGCCTGAAAAGGTGTGAAAAACAGGAAGAGCTTCAAAAGCTGTCAAAAATAAGAGGCGCAAGAAACGGTCTGAAAAATAGGAGTGGCAAGAAGCAGTGTTGAAAAACATGAAGAGCCTGAAAAGGTGTGAAAAATATGAAGAGCTTCAAAAGGTGTGAAAACTATGAAGAGCTTCAAAAGGTGTCAAAAATATGAGGAGCATGAAACGGTCTGAAAAATAGGAGAAGCATGAAACCATGTTCAAAAACATGAAGAGCCTGAAAATGTGTGAAAAATATGAAGAGCTTCAAAAAGTGTCAGAAATATGAAGAGCAGGGAACGGTCTGAAAAATAGGGGGAGTATGAAGCAGTGTTCAAAAACATGAAGAGCCCGAAAAGGTGTCAAAATTATGAGGAGCATGACACGGAATGAAAATTAGGAGAATCATGAAATGGTGTTCAAAAACATGAAGAACCTGAAAATTTGTGAAAAATATGAAGAGCTTCAAAAGGTCTGAAAAATATCAGGAGCCAGAAACGGTGTTCAAAAAATTGAAGACACTGAAAATGTGTGAAAAATATGAAGAGCTTCAAAAGGTGTCAAAAATATGAGGTGCATGAAACGGTCTGAAAAATAGGAGAAGCATGAAACCATGTTCAAAAATATGAAGAGCCTGAAAATGTGTGAAAAATATGAAAAGCTTCAAAAGGTTTGAAAAAAATGAGGAGCATGAAACGGTGTTCAAAAACATGAAGAGACTGAAAATGTGAGAAATATATGAAGAGCTTCAAAAGGTGTCAAAAATATGAGGAGCTTGAAACGGTCTCAAATATAGGAGGAGAATGAAACGGTGTTGACAAACATGTAGATCCTGAAAAGGTGTGAACAATATGCAGAGCCTCAAAAGGAGTGAAAAATATGAGGAGCATGAAACGGTCTGAAAAATAGGAGGAGCATGAAACGCTGTTCAAAACCATGAAGAGACTGAAAAGCTGTGAAATACATGAAGAGCTTCAAAAGGTGTCAAAAATATGAGGAGCATGAAACGGTCTGAAAAATAGGAGGAGCATGAAACGCTGTTCAAAACCATGAAGAGACTGAAAAGCTGTGAAATACATGAAGAGCTTCAAAAGGTGTCAAAAATATGAGGAGCATGAAACGGTCAGACAAATAGGAGGAGCATGAAACGGTGTTCAAAAACATAAAGAGCCTGAAAAGCTGTGAAATATATGAAGAGCTTAAAAAGGTGTCAAAAATATGAGGAAAATGAAACTGTCTGAAAAATAGGAGGAGCATGAAGTTTTGTTCAAAACATGAAGAGCCTGAAAAGGTGTGAAAAATATGAAGAGTTTCAAAAGGTGTCAAAAATATGAGGAGCATGAAACGGTCTGAAAACTAGGAGGAGCATGAAGTGGTGTAGAAAAACATGAAGAGCCTGAAAAGGTGTGAAAAATATGAAGAGCTTCAAAAGATGTCAAAAATATAAGGAGCATGAAACGGTCTGAAAAATAGGAGGAGCATGAAGTGGTGTAGAAAAACATGAAGAGCCTGAAAAGGTGTGAAAAATATGAAGAGTTTCAAAAGGTGTGAAATACATGAGGAGCATGAAACGGGCTGAAAAATAGGGGAAGCATGAAGTGGTGTAGAAAAACATGAAGAGCCTGAAATGGTGTGAAAAATATGAAGAGCTTCAAAAGGTGTGAAAAATATGAGGAGCATGAAACGGTCTGAAAAATAGAAGGAGCATGAAACGGTATTGAAAAACATGAAGAGCCTGAAAAATTGTGAAAAATATGAAGAGCTTCAAAAGGTGTGAAAAATATGAAGAGCTTCAAAAGGTGTCAAAAATGAGATGAGCATGAAACGTTCTGAAAAATAGGAGGAGCATGAAGTGGTGTTGAAAAACAAAAGAGTCTGAAAAAGTGTGAAAAATATGAAGAGCTTAAAAAGGTGTGAAAATTATGAAGAGCTTCAAAAGGTGTCAAAAATTTGATGAGCATGAAACGGTCTGAAAAATAGAAGGAGCATGAAGTGGTGTTGAAAAACATGAAGAGCCTGAAAAAGTGTGAAAAATATGAAGAGCTTAAAAGGTGTGAAAAATATGAGGAGCATGATATGGTTTGAAAAATAGGATTAGCATGAAGCGGTGTTCAAAAACATGAAGAGCCTGAGAAGGTGTGAAAAATATGAAAAGATTCAGAAGGTGTCAAAAATACGAGGAGCATGAAACGGTCTTAAAAATACGAGGAGCATGAAGCGGTGTTCAAAAATATGAAGACCCTCAAAATATGTGAAAAATATGAAGAGCTTCAAAAGGTGTAAAAATTATTAGGAGTATGAAACGGTCTGAAAAATAGGAGGAGCATGAAGTGGTGTTCAAAACATGAAGAGCCTGAAAAGGTGTGAAAAATATGAAGAGCTTCAAAATGTGTCAAAAATATGAGGAGCATGAAACGGTATGAAAAATAGGAGGAGCATGAAGCTGTGTTCAAAAACATGAAGAGCCTACAAAAGTGTGAAAAATATGAATAGCTTCAAAAGGTGTCAAATATTTGAGGAGCAGGAAACGGTCTGAAAAACAGGCGGAGCATGAAGCAGTGTTCAAAAACATGAAGAGCCTGAAAAGGTGTGAAAACTATCAAGAGCTTCAAAATGTGTCAAAAATATGAGGAGCATGAAACGGTCTGAAATAGGAGGAGCATGAAGTGGTGTTGAAAAACATGAAGAGCCTGAAAAGGTGTGAAAAATATGTAGAGCTTCAAAATGTGTCAAAAATATGAGGTGCATGAAACGGTATGAAAAATAGGAGGAGCATGAAGCTGTGTTCAAAAACATGAAGAGCCTATAAAAGTGTGAAAAATATGAATAGCTTCAAAAGGAGTCAAAAATTTGAGGAGCAGGAAACGGTCTGAAAAACAGGCGGAGCATGAAGCGGTGTTCAAAAACATGAAGAGACTGAAAAGGTGAGAAATATATGAAGAGCTTCAAAAGGTGTCAAAAATATGAGGAGCTTGAAACGGTCTCAAATATAGGAGGAGAATGAAACGGTGTTGACAAACATGTTGATCCTGAAAAGGTGTGAACAATATGCAGAGCCTCAAAAGGAGTGAAAAATATGAGGAGCATGAAACGGTCTGAAAAATAGGAGGAGCATGAAACGCTGTTCAAAACCATGAAGAGACTGAAAAGCTGTGAAATACATGAAGAGCTTCAAAAGGTGTCAAAAATATGAGGAGCATGAAACGGTCTGAAAAATAGGAGGAACATGAAACGCTGTTCAAAACCATGAAGAGACTGAAAAGCTGTGAAATACATGAAGAGCTTCAAAAGGTGTCAAAAATATGAGGAGCATGAAACGGTCAGACAAATAGGAGGAGCATGAAACGGTGTTCAAAAACATAAAGAGCCTGAAAAGCTGTGAAATATATGAAGAGCTTAAAAAGGTGTCAAAAATATGAGGAAAATGAAACTGTCTGAAAAATAGGAGGAGCATGAAGTTTTGTTCAAAACATGAAGAGCCTGAAAAGGTGTGAAAAATATGAAGAGTTTCAAAAGGTGTCAAAAATATGAGGAGCATGAAACGGTCTGAAAAATAGGGGGAGCATGAAGCAGAGTTGAAAAACATGAAGAGACTGAAAAGGTGTGAAATATATGAAGAGCTTAAAAAGGTGTCAAAAATATGAGGAAAATGAAACTGTCTGAAAAATAGGAGGAGCATGAAGTTTTGTTCAAAACATGAAGAGCCTGAAAAGGTGTGAAAAATATGAAGAGTTTCAAAAGGTGTCAAAAATATGAGGAGCATGAAACGGTCTGAAAAATAGGGGGAGCATGAAGCAGAGTTGAAAAACATGAAGAGACTGAAAAGGTGTGAAATATATGAAGAGTTTCATAAGGTGTCAAAAATATGAGGAGCATGAAACGGTCTGAAAAATAGGAGGACCATGAAGCTGTGTTGAGAAACATGAAGAGCCTGAAAAGGTGAGAAATATATGAAGAGTTTCAAAAGGTGTCAAAAATATGAGCAGATTGAAGCGGTCTGAAAAATAGGAGGAGCATGAAGCGGTGTTGAAATACATGAAGAGCCTGAAAAGGTTTGAAAAATATGAAGAGCTTCAAAAAGTGTCAAAAATATGAGGAGCATGAAACGGTCTGAAAAATAGGAGGAGCATGAAGTGGAGTTGAAAAACATGAAGAGCCTGACAAGGTGTGAAATATATGAGGAGCTTCAAAAGGTGTCAAAAATATGAGGAGCAGGAAAAGTTCTGAAAAATAGGAGGAGCATGACCTGGTGTTGAAGTACATGAAAAGTCTGAAAAGATGTGAAAAATATGAAGAGCTTCAAAAGGTGTAAAAAATATGAAGAGCTTCAAAAGGTGTCAAACATATGAGGAGCATGAAACTTTCTGAAAAATAGGAGGAGCATGAAGCGTTGTTGAACACATGAAGAGCCTGAAAAGGTATGAAAAATATGAAGAGCTTCAAAAGGTGTCAAATATATGAGGAGCATGAAACGGTCTGAAAAATAGGAGGAGCATGAAATGGTGTTCAAAAACATGAAGAGCCTGAAAAGGTGTGAAAAATATGAATAGCTTCAAAGGTGTGAAAATATGAGGAGTATGAAACGGTCAGAAAAATAGCAGGAGCATGAAGCGGTTTTGAAAAACATGAAGAGCATGAAAAGGTGTGAAAAATATCAAGAGACTGAAAAGGTGTGAAAGATATGAAGAGCTTCAAAAGGTGGCAAAAATATGAAGAGTTTTAAAACATGTCAAAAATATGAGGAGCATGAAACGGTGTTCAAAAACATGAAGAGCCTGAAAAGGTATGAAAAATATGAAGAGCTTCAAAAGGTGTCAAAAATAGGAGGAGCATGAAACGGTCTGAAACATAGGAGAAGCATGAAACGGTGTTCATCAACATGAAGAGCCTGAAAAGGTGTGAAAAATATGAAGAGCTTCAAAAGGTGTGAAATACATGAGGAGCATGAAACGGTCTGAAAAATAGGAGGAGCATGAAGCAGTGTTCAAAAACATGAAAAAAAGAATAAAAAAAAATAAAAATATATAAAAAAAAAACATGAAGAGCCTGAAAACGTGTGAAAATTATGAAGATCTTCAAAAGGTTTGAAATACATGAGGAGCATGAAACGGTCTGAAAAATACAAGGAGCATGAAGCGGTCTTCAAAAACATGAAGAGCCTGAAAAGGTGTGAAAAATATGAAGAGCTTCAAAAGGTCAGAAATACATGAGGATCATGAAACGGTCTCAAAAATAGGAGGAGCTTTAAGTGGTGTTGAAAAAGATGAAGAGCCTGAAAAGGTGTGAAAAATATGAAGAGCTTCAAATGGTGTCAAAAATATTAGGAGGCTGAAACGGTCTGAAAAATAGGAGGAGCATGAAGCGGTGTTCAAAAACATGAGACGCTGAAAAGGTGTGAAAAATATAAAGAGCTTCAAAAAGTGTGAAATACATGAGGAGCATGAAACGGTCTGAAAAATAGGAGGAGCATGAAGCGGTGTTCAAAAACATGAAGAGCCTGAAAAGGTGTCAAAAATATGAAGAGCTTCAAATGGTGTCAAAAATATTAGGAGGCTGAAACGGTCTGAAAAATAGGAGGAGCATGAAGCGGTGTTCAAAAACATGAAGAGCCTGAAAAGGTGTGAAAAATATGAAGAGCTTCAAAAGGTGTGAAAAATATGAACAGCTTCAAAAGGTGTCAAAAATGAGATGAGCATGAAGCAATCTGAAAAATAGGAGGAGCATGAAGTGGTGTTGAAAAAATGAAGAGCCTGAAAAGGTGTGAAATATATGAAGAGCTTCAAAATGTGTCAAAAATATGAGGAGTATGAAACGGTCTGAAAAGTATGAGCAGCATGAAACGGTGTTTAATAACATCAAGAGCCTGAAATGGTGTGAAAAATATGAAGAGCTTCAAAAGGTGTGAAATACATGAGGAGCTTGAAACGGTCTGAAAATAGTAGGAGCATGAAGCAGTGTTCAAAATCATGAAGAGCCTGAAAAGTTGTGAAAAATATGAAGAGCTTCAAAAGGTGTCAAAAATATGAGGAGCATGAAACGATCTGAAAAATAGGAGGAGCGTAAAGTGGCATTGAAAAACATTAAGAGACTGAAAAAGTGTGAAAAATATGAAGTGCTTCAAAAGGTGTGAATAATGAGATGAGCATGAAAAGGACGGAAAATTGGAGGAGCACGAAGTGGTGCTGAAAAACATGAAGAGCCTCAAAAGACGTGAAATATATGAAGAGATTCAAAAGGTTTCAAAAATATGAGGAGCATGAAATGGTCTGGAAAATAGGACGAGCATGAAGCGGTTTGAAAAACATGAAGAGCCTGAAAAGGTGTGAAAAATATGAAGAGCTTCAAAAGGTGTGAAATATATGAAGAGCTTCAAAAGGTGTCAAAAATGAGATGAGCATGAAACGGTCTGAAAAATAGGAGGAGGATGAAGTGGTGTTCCAAAAAATGAAGAGCCTGAAAAGGTGTGAAATATATGAAGAACTTCAAAAGGTGTGAAAAATATGAGGAGCATGAAACGGTCTGAAAATTAGGAGGAGCTAGAAGCGGTGTTGAAAAACCTGAAGAGCCTGAAAACGTGTGAGAAATACGAAGAACTTCAAAAGGTGTCAAAAATATGAAGAGCTTCAAAAGGTGTCAAAAATATGAGGAGCATGAAGCAGTCTGAAAAATAGGAGGAGCATGAAGCGGTCTGAAAAATAGAAGGAGCATGAAGCGGTCTGAAAAATAGGAGGAGCATGAAGCGGTGTTCAAAAACATGAAGAGCCTGAAAAGGTGTGAAATATATGAAGAGCTTCAAAAGGTGTGCAATACATGAGGAGCATGAAACAACCTTAAAAACAGGACGAGCATGAAGCTGTGTTCAAAAACATGAGATTTTGAAAAGGTGTGAAAAATATGAAGAGCTTCAAAAGGTGTCAAAAATAGAAGGAGCATGAAGCGGTGTTCAAAAACATGAAGAGCCTTAAAAGGTGTGAAAAATATGAAGAACTTGAAAAGGTGTCAAAAATATGAGGAGCATGAAACGGTCTGAAAATTAGGAGGAGCTAGAAGCGGTGTTGAAAAACCTGAAGAGCCTGAAAATGTGTGAAAAATATGAAAAGCTTCAAAAGTTGTGAAAAATATGAAGAGCTTCAAAAGGTGTCAAAAATGAGATGAGAATGAACCGGTCTGAAAAATAGGAGGAGCATGAAGTGGTGTTGAAAAACTTGAAGAGCCTGAAAATGTGTGAAATATTTGAAGAGCTTCAAAATGTGTCAGAAATGAGAGGAGCATGAAACGGTCTGAAAAATAGGAGGAGCATGAAGCGGTGTTGAAAACCATGAAGAGCCTGAAAAGATGTGAAAAATATGAAGAGCTTCAAAAGGTGTGAAATTATGAGGAGCATGAAATAGTCTGAAATATAGGAGGAGCATGAAACGGTGTTCAAAAATATGAAGAGCCTGAAATATTGTGAAAAATATGAAGAGCTTCAAAAGGTGTGAAAAATATGAAGAGCCTGAAAAGGTGTGAAAAATATGAAGAGCTTCAAATGGTGTGAAATACAGGAGGAGACTAAAACGGTCGGTAAAATAGGAGGAGCATGAAGCGGTGTTCAAAAACTTGAAGAGCCTGAAAAGTTGTGAATAATATGAAGAGCTACAAAACGGGTCAAAAACTACGAGGAGCATGAAATGGTCTGAAAAATAGGATGAGCATTGAAGCGGGGTTCAAAAACATGAAGAGCCTGAAAATGTGTGAAAAAAATGAAGAGCTTCAAAAGGTGTCAAAAATAAGAGGAGCATGAAACGGTCTGAAAAATAGGAGGAGCATGAAGCAGTGTTGAAAAACATGAAGAGCATGAAAACGTGTGAAACATATGAAGAGCTTCAAAAGGTGTGAAAAATATGAAGAGCATCAAAAGTTGTCAAAAATATTAGGAGCAAGAAACTGTTTAAAAAATAGGAGGAGCATGAAGCGGTGTTCAAAAACATGAAGAGCCTGAAAAGGTGTGAAAAATATGAAGAGCTACAAAAGGTGTGAAATTATGACGATCAGTAAGCGGTCTGAAAATAGGAGGAGAATGAAGCGTTTTTCAAAAACATGAAGAGCCTGAAAAGGTGTTAAAAATATGAAGAGCTTCAAAAGGTGTCAAAATATTAGGAGCATGAAACGACTGAAAATTAGGAGGAGCATGAAGCACTGTTGAAAAACATGAAGAGCCTGAAAAGGTGAGAAAAAAATGAAGAGTTTCAAAACGTGTCAAAATATGAGGAGCATGAAACGGTCTGAAATAGGAGGAGCATGAAATGGTGTTGAGAAACATGAAGAGCCTGAAAAGGTTTCAAAAATATGAAGAGTTTCAAAAGGTGTCAAAATTATGGGGAGCATTAAACGTTCTTAACATAGGAGGAGCATGAAGTGGTGTTGAAAAATACGAAGAGCCAGAAAAGGTGTGAAAAATATGAAGAGCTCCAAAAGGTGTGAAAAACATGAGGAGGATTAAACGGTCTGAAAAATAGGAGGAGCATGAAGCGATGTTCAGAAACATGAAGAGCCTGAAAAGGTGTGAAAAATATGAAGAGCATCAAAAGATGTCAAAAATATGAGGAGCATGAAACGGTCTGAAAAATAGGAGGAGCATGAAGCAGTGTTCAAAAATATGAAGATTCTGAAAAGGTGTGAAAAATATGAAGAGCTTCAAACGGTGTGAAATACATGAGGAGCATGAAACTCTCTGAAAAATAAGAGGAGCATGAAGCGGTGTTCAAAAACATGAAGAGCCTGAAAAGTTGTGAAAAATATGAAGAGCTTCAAAATGTGTGAAAAAAAAAAGAAGAGCTTCAAAAGGTGTCAAAAATATGAGGAGCATGAAACGGTCTGAAAAATAGGAGGAGCATGAAACGGTGTTGAAAAACATGAAGACACTTAAAATGTGTGAAAAATATGAAGAGCTTCAAAAGGTGTCAAAAATATGAGGAGGATGAAACGGTCTGAAAAATAGGAGGAGCATGAAGTCGTGTTGAAAAACAAGAAGACACTTAAAATGTGTGAGAAATATGAAGAGCTTCAAAAGGTGTCAAAAATACGAGGAACATGAAACGGACTGAAAAATAGGAGGAGCATGAAGTCGTGTGGAAAAACATGAAGACACTTAAAATGTGTGAAAAATATGAAGAGCTTCAAAAGGTGTCAAAATATGAGGAGCATGAAACGGTCTGAAAAATAGGAAGAGAATGAGGCGGTGTTCAAAAATATGAAGAGCCTGAAAACTGAGAAAAATATGAAGAGCTTCAAAAGGTGTCAAAATATGAGGAGCATGAAACGGTCTGAAAAATAGGAGAAGCATGAAGCGGTGTTCAAAAACATGAAGAGCCTGAAAAGGTGTGAAAAATATGAAGAGCTTCAAAAGGTGTCAAAATATGAGGAGCATGAAACGGTCTGAAAAATAGGAGGAGAATGAAGCACTGCTGAAAAACATGAAGAGCCTGAAAAGGTGAGAAAAAAATGAAGAGTTTTAAAACGTGTCAAAAATATCAGGAGCATGAAACGGTCTGAATTAGGAGGAGCATGAAATGGTGTTGAGAAACATGAAGAGCCTGAAAAGGTTTCAAAAATATGAAGAGTTTCAAAAGGTGTCAAAATTATGGGGAGCATTAAACGTTCTAAACATAGGAGGAGCATGAAGTGGTGTTGAAAAATATGAAGAGCCAGAAAAGGTGTGAAAAATATGAAGAGCTCGAAAAGGTGTGAATAATATGAGGAGCATGGAACGTTCTGAAAAATAGGAGGAGCATGAAACGATGTTCAAAATCCTGAAGAGCCTGAAAAGCTGTGAAATATATGAAGAGCTTCAAAAGGTGTCAAAAATATGAGGAGCATGAAACGGTCTAAAAAATAGGAGGAGCATGAAGTGGTGTTCAAAAACATGAAGAGCCTTAAAAGGTGTGAAATATATGAAGAGCTTTAAAGGTGTGAAAATTATGAGGAGCATGAAACCGTCTGAAAAATAGGAGGAGCATGACACTGTGATGAAAAACATGAAGAGCCTTAAATTGTGAAAAATATGAAGAGTTTGAAGGTGTGAAAAATATGAGGAGCATGAAACCATCTGAAAAATAGGAGGAGCATGACACGGGGTTGAAAAACATGAAGATCATGAAAAGGTGTGAAAAATATGAAGAGATTCAAAAGCTGTCAAAAATATGAGGAGCCTGAAACTGTCTGAGAAATAGGAGGAGTATGAAGTGGTGTTGAAAAAGATGAAGAGCGTGAAAAGGTGTGAAAAATATGAAGAGCTTCAAAAGGTGTCAAAAATATGAGGAGCATGAAACGTTCTGAAAAAAGGAGGAGCATGAAGTGGTGTTAAAAAACTTGAAGAGCCTGAAAAGGTGTGAAAAATATCAAGAGCTTCAAAAGGTGTGAAAATATGAGGAGCATGATGCGGTCTGAAAAATAGGAGGAGCATGAAGCGGTGTTCAAAAACATGAAGAGCCTGAAAAGTTGTGAAAAATATGCAAAGCTTCAAAAGGTGTCAAAAATGAGAGGAGCATGAAATGGTCTGAAAAATAGGAGGAGCATGAAGTCGAGGTCATAAATATGAAGAGCCTGAAAAGTTGTGAAAAATATGAAGAGCTTCAAAAGGTGTGAAAAATATGAGGATCATGATACGGTCTGAAAAATAGGAGGAGCATGAAGCGGTGTTCAAAAACATGAAAAGCCTGAAAAGTTGTGAAAAATATGCAAAGCTTCGAATGGTGTCAAAAATGTGATGAGCATGAAACGGTCTGAAAAATAGGAGGAGCATGAAGCGGTGTTGAAAAACATGAAGTGCCTGAAAAGCTGTGAGAAATATGAAGAGCTTCAAAACGTGTCAAAAATATGAGAAGTATGAAACGTTCTGAAAAATAGGAGGAGCATGAAGCGGTTTTGAAAAACATGAAGAGCCTGAAAACGTGTGAAAAATATGAAGAGCTCCAAAAGGTGTGAAAAATATGAGGAGCATGGAACGTTCTGAAAAATAGGAGGAGCATGAAACGATGTTCAAAATCCTGAAGAGCCTGAAAAGTTGTGAAATATATGAAGAGCTTCAAAAGGTGTCAAAAATATGAGGAGCATGAAACTGTCTGAAAAATATGAAGAGTTTCAATAGTTGTCAAAATATGAGGAGCATGAAATGGTGTTCAAAAACATGACGAGCCTGTAAAGGTGTTATAATATGAAGAGCTTCAAAAGGTGTCAAAAATATGAGGAGCATGAAACGGTCTGAAAAATAGGAGGAGCATGAAGTGGTGTTCAAAAACATGAAGAGCCTTAAAAGGTGTGAAAAATATGAAGAGCTTTAAAGGTGTGAAAATTATGAGGAGCATGAAACCGTCTGAAAAATAGGAGGAGCATGACACTGTGATGAAAAACATGAAGAGCCTTAAATTGTGTGAAAAATATGAAGAGTTTGAAGGTGTGAAAAATATGAGGAGCATGAAACCATCTGAAAAATAGGAGAAGCATGACACGGGGTTGAAAAACATGAAGATCATGAAAAGGTGTGAAAAATATGAACAGCTTCAAAAGATGTCAAAAATTTAAGGAGCATGAAATGGTCTGAAAAATAGGAGGAGAATGAAGCGGTGTTGAAAAACATGAAGAGCCTGAAAAGGTGTGCAAAATATGGAGAGCTTCAAAAGGTGTGAAATACATGAGGAGCATGAAAAGGTCTGAAAAAGATGAGGAGCGTGAACTGGTGTTCAAAAACATGCAGAGACTGAAAAGGTGTGAAAAATATGAAGAGCTTCAAAATGTGTCAATAATATGAGGAGCATGAAATGGTCTGCAAAAAAGGAGGAGCATGAAGTGGTGTTGAAAAACATGAAGAGCCTGAAAAGGTGTGAGAAATATGAAGAGCTTCAAAAGGTGTTAAAAATATGAGTAGCTTGAAATGGTCTGCAAAAAAGGAGGAGCATGAAGTGGTGTTGAAAAACATGAAGAGCCTGAAAAGGTGTGAAAAATATGAAAGCTTCAAAAGGTGTCAAAATTATGAGGAGCATGAAACGGTCTGAAAAATAGGAGGAGCATGAAGTGCTGTTGAAAATCATAAAGAGCCTGAAAAGTTGTGAAAAATATGAAGACCTTCAAAAGATGTGAAAAACATGAAGAGCTTCAAAAGGTGTCAAAATGAGATGAGCATGAAACGGTCTGAAAAATAGGAGGAGCATGAAGTCGTGTTGAAAAAAAGGAAAAGTCTGAAAAGGTGTGAAATATATGAAGAGCTTCAAAAGGTGTCAAAAATATGAGGAGAATGAAACGGTCTGAAAAATAGGAGGAGAATGAAGCGATGTTGAAAAACATGAATTGTCTGAAAAAGTGTGGAAAATATGAAGAGCTTCATAAATGTGAAAAATATGAAGAGCTTCAAAAGGTGTGAAAAATATGAAGAGCTTGAAAAGGTGTCAAAAAAGAGATGAGCATGAAAAGGTCTGAAAAATAGGAGGAACATGAAGCGGTGTTGAAAATCATGAAGAGCCTGAAAACGTGTGAAAAATATGAAGAACTTCATAATTTGTCAAAAATATGAAGAGCTTCAAAAGGTGTTAAAATGACATGAGCATGAAATGATTTGAAAAATAGGAGGAGCATGAAGTGGTGTTGAAAAACATGAAGAGCCTGAAAACCTGTGAAAAATATGAAGAGCTTTAAAAGGTGTGAAAAATATGAACAGCTTTAAAAGGTGTGAAATATATGAAGAGCTTCAAAAGCTGTCAAAAATTAAATGAGCATGAAACGGTCTGAAAAACAGGAGCATGAAGTGGTGTTGAAAATCATGAAGAGCCTGAAAAGGTGTGAAAAATATGCAGAGCTTCAAAAGGTGTCAAAAATGAGATGAGCATGAAACGGTCTGAAATTAGGAGGAGCATGAAGTGGTGTTGAAAAAAAAGAAGAGCCTGTAAAGGTGTGAAATATATGAAGAGCTTCAAAAATGTGAAAAATTGGAAGAGCTTCAAAAGGTTTGAAAAATATGAAGAGCTTGAAAAGGTGTCAAAAATGAGATGAGCATGAAACGGTCTGAAAAATAGGAGGAGCATGAAGCGGTGTTGAAAACGATGAAGAGCCTGAAAACGTGTGAAAAATATGAAGAGATTCAAAAGGTGTGAAATACATGAGGAGGATTAAACGGTCTGAAAAATAGGAGGAGCATGAAGCTGTGTTGAAAAACATGAAGAGCCTGAAAACGTGTGAAAAATATGAAGAGCTTCAAAAGGTGTGAAAAATATGACGAGCTTCAAAAGCTGTCAAAAATTACATGAGCATGAAACGGTTGAAAAATAGGAGGAGCATGAAGTGGTGTTGAAAAACATGAAGAGCCTGAAAAGGTGTGAAAAATATGGAAAGCTTCAAAAGGTGTCAAAAATATGAGGAGCATGAAACATTCTGAAAAATAGGAGGAGCATGAAGCGGTGTTCAAAAACAAGAAGAGCCTGAAAAGGTGTGAAAAATATGAAGAGCTTCAAAAGGTGTCAAAAATTAGATGAGCATGAAAAGGTCTAAAAAATAGGAGGAGCAACAAGTAGTGTTGAAAAATAAGAAGAGCCTGAAAAGTTGTGAAAAATATGAAGAGCTTCAAAACATGTGAAAAATATGAGAGGCATGATACGGTCTGAAAAATAGGAGGAGCATGAAGCGGTGTTCAAAAACATGAAGAGCCTGAAAAGTTGTGAAAAATATGAAAAGCTTCAAAAGGTGTCAAAATTGAGATGAGCATGAAACGGATGAAAAATAGGAGAAGCATGATGTGGTGTGGAAAAACATGAAGAGCCTGAAAAGGTGTGAAAAATATGAAGAGCTTCAAAAGGTGTCAAAAATATGAGGAGCAGGAAACGGTCTGAAAAATTGAAGGAGCATGAAGCGGTGTTGAAAAACATCAAGAGCCTGAAAAGGTGTGGAAAATATGAAGAGCTTCAAAAGGTGTCAAAAATATGAGGAGCATGAAACGGTCTGAAAAACAGGAGGAGCATGAAGTGCTGTTCAAAAACATGAAGAGCCTGAAAAGGTGTGAAAAATATGAAGAGCTTCAAAAGGTGTGAAAAATATGAGGAGCATGATACGGTAGAAAAAATAGGAGGAGCATGAAGCTGTGTTCAAAAACATGAAGAGCCTGAAAAGGTGTGAAAAATATGAAGAGCCTCAAAACGTGTCAAAAATATGAGGAGTATGAAACGGTATAATAAATAGCAGGAGCATGAAGCGGTTTTGAAAAACATGAAGGGTCTGAAATCGTGTGAAAAATATGAAGAGCTTCAAAAATGTGAAAAATATGAAGAGCTTCAAAAGGTGTAAAAAATATGAAGTGCCTCAAAATGTGTCAAAAATTAGATGAGTATGAAAAGTTCTAAAAAATAGGAGGAGCAACAAGTAGTGTTGAAAAAATGAAGAGCCTGAAAATGTGTGAAAAATATGAAGACCTTCAAAAGGTGTCAAAAATATGAGGAGCATGAAACTTTCTGAAAAATAGGACGAGCATGAAGCAGTGATAAAAAACATGAAGAGCCTGAAAAGGTGTGAAAAATATGAAGAGTTTTTAAAGGTGTCAAAAATATGAGGAGCATGATACGGTTTGAAAAAAGGAGGAGCATGAAGCGGGGTTGAAAAACATGAAGAGCCTGAAAAGGTGTGAAAAATATGAAGAGCTTCAAAATGTTTCAAAAATATGAAGAGCATGAAACGGACTGAAAATCAGGAGGATCATGAAGCGGTGTACAAAAACATGAAGAGCCTGAAAAGGTGTGAAAAATATGAAGAGCTTCAAAAGGTGTCAAAAATATGAGGAGCATGAAACGGTCTGAAAAATAGGAGGAGCATGAAACGGTGATCAAAAACATGAAGAGCCTGAAAAGGTGTGAAAAATATGAAGAGCTTCAAAAGGTGTGAAATACATGAGGAGCATGAAACGGGCTGAAAAATAAGAGAAGCATGAAGTGCTGTGGAAAAACATGAAGAGCCTGAAAAGCTGTGAAAAATATGAAGAGCTTCAAAAGGTGTCAAAAATATGAGGAGCATGAAACGGTCTGAAAAATAGGAGGAGCATGAAACGGTGATCAAAAACATGAAGAGCCTGAAAAGGTGTGAAAAATATGAAGAGCTTCAAAAGGTGTGAAATATATGAGGAGCATGAAACGGGCTGAAAAATAGGAGAAGCATGAAGTGGTGTGGAAAAATATGAAGAGCCTGAAAATGTGTGAAAAATATGAAAAGCTTCAAAAGGTGTCAAAAATGAGATGAGCTTGAAACGGTCTGAAAAATAGGAGGATCATGAAATGGTGTTGAAAAACATGAAGAGCCTGAAAAGATGTGAAAAATATGAAAAGCTTCAAAAAGTGTCAAAAATATGAGGAGCATGAAACAGTCTGAAAAATAGGAGGAGCATGAATCTGTGTTCAAAAACATGAAGAGCCTGAAAAGGTGTGAAAAATATGAAGAGCTTCAAAAGGTGTCAAAAATAGGAGGAGCATGAAACGGTCTGAAAAATAGGAGGAGCATGAAGCTGTGTTCAAAAACATGAAGATCTTAAAAGGGTGTGAAAAATATGAAGAGCTTCAAAAGGTGTCAAAAATATGAGGAGCATGAAACGGTCTGAAAAATAGGAGTAGCATGAAGCGGTGTTCAAAAACATGAAGAGCCTGAAAAGGTGTGAAAAATATGAAGAGCTCAAAAAGTGTCAAAAATATGAGGAGCATGAAACGATCTGAAAAATAGACGGAGCATGAAACGGTGATCAAACACATGAAGAGCCTCAAAAGGTGTGGAAAATGTGAAGAGCTTCAAAAGGTGTGAAATACATGAGGAGCATGAAACTCTCTGAAAAATAGGAGGAGCATGAAGCGGTGTTCAAAAACATGAAGAGCCTGAAAAGTTGTGAAAAATATGAAAAGCTTCAAAAGGTGTCAAAAATGAGATGAGCCTTAATCGGTCTGAAAAATAGGAATAACATGAAACGGTGTTGAAAATCATGAAGAGCCTGAAATAGTGTGAAAAATATAAAGAGCTGCAAAAGGTGTCAAAAATATGAGGAGCATGAAACGGTCTGATAAATAGGTGGAGCATGAAGCAGTTTTCAGAAACATGAAGAGCATGAAAAGGTGTGAAAAATATGAAGAGCTTCAAAAGGTGTGAAATATATGAGGAGAATGAAACGGTCTGAAAAATAGGAGGATCATGAAGCAGTTTTCAGAAACATGAAGAGCATGAAAAGGTGTGAAAAATATGAAGAGCTTCAAAAGGTGTGAAATATATGAGGAGAGTGAAACGGTCTGAAAAATAGGAGGATCATGAAGCGGTTTTCAGAAACATGAAGAGCATGAAAAGGTGTGAAAAATAGGAAGAGTTTCAAAAGGTGTCATAAATATGAGGAGCATGAAACGGTCTGAAAAATAGGAGGAGCATGAAACGGTGATCAAAAACATGAAGAGCCTGAAAAGGTGTGAAAAATATGAAGAGCTTCAAAAGGTGTGAAATACATGAGGAGCATGAAACTCTCTGAAAAATAGGAGGAGCATGAAGCGATGTTCAAAAAAATGAAGAGCCTGAAAATGTGTGAAAAATATGAAGAGCTTCAAAAGGTGTCAAAATTGAGATGGGCATGAAACGGTCTGAAAAATAGTAGGAGCATGAAGTGGTGTTGAAAAAAAAAGAAGAGACTGAACATGTGTGAAATATATGAAGAGCTTCAAAAGGTGTCAAAAATATGAGGAGAATGAAACGGTCTGAAAAATAGGAGGAGCATGAAGCTGTGTCGAAAAACATGAAGAGCCTGAAAAGGTGTGAAAAATATGAAGAGCTTCTGAAGGTGTCAAAAATATGAGGAGCATGAAACGGTCTGAAAAATAGGAGTAGCATGAAGCGGTGTTCAAAAACATGAAGAGCCTGAAAAGGTGTGAAAAATATGAAGAGCTCAAAAAGTGTCAAAAATATGAGGAGCATGAAACGATCTGAAAAATAGACGGAGCATGAAACGGTGATCAAACACATGAAGAGCCTCAAAAGGTGTGGAAAATGTGAAGAGCTTCAAAAGGTGTGAAATACATGAGGAGCATGAAACTCTCTGAAAAATAGGAGGAGCATGAAGCGGTGTTCAAAAACATGAAGAGCCTGAAAAGTTGTGAAAAATATGAAAAGCTTCAAAAGGTGTCAAAAATGAGATGAGCCTTAAACGGTCTGAAAAATAGGAATAACATGAAACGGTGTTGAAAATCATGAAGAGCCTGAAATAGTGTGAAAAATATAAAGAGCTGCAAAAGGTGTCAAAAATATGAGGAGCAAGAAACGGTCTGAAAAATAGAAGCAGCATGAAACGGTGTTGAAACACATGAAGAGCCTGAAAACGTGTGAAAAATATGAAGAGCTTCAAAATGTGTGAAAAATATAAAGAGCTTCAAAGGTGACAAAAATGAAATGAGCATGAAACGGTCTGAAAAATAGGAGGAGCATGAAGTGGTGGTGAAAAACATGAAGAGCCTGAAAAGGTGTGAAAAATATGAAGAGCTTCAAAATGTTTCAAAAATATGAAGAGCATGAAACGGTCTGAAAATCAGGAGGATCATGAAGCGGTGTTCAAAAACATGAAGATCCTGAAAACGTGTGAAAAATATGAAGAGCTCATAAAGTGTCAAAAATATGAGGAGCTTGAAACGATCTGAAAAATACGAGGAGCATGAAGCAGTGTTCAAAAACATGAAGAGCCTGAAAAGGTGTGAAAAATATGAAGAGATTCAAAAGGTGTGAAATATATGAGGAGAATGAAACGGTCTGAAAAATAGGAGGATCATGAAGCAGTTTTCAGAAACATGAAGAGCATGAAAAGGTGTGAAAAATATGAAGAGCTTCAAAAGTTGTGAAATATATGAGGAGAATGAAACGGTCTGAAAAATAGGAGGAGCATGAAGCTGTTTTCAAAATCATGAAGAGCCTATAAATTTGTGAAAAATATGAAAAGCTTCAAAAGGTGTAAAAATTTGAAGAGCAGGAAACGGTCTTAAAAACAGGAGGAGCATGAAGTGGTGTCCAAAAACATGAAGAGCCTGAAAAGGTGTGAAAAATATGAAGAGCTTCAAAAGGTGTGAAATTCATGAGGAGCATGAAATGAGCTGAAAAATAGCAGAAGCATGAAGTGGTGTGGAAAAACATGAAGAGCCTGTAAAGGTGTGAAAAACTTGAAGAGCTTCAAAAGGTGTGTAATACATTTGGAGCATGAAACTCTCTGAAAAATAGAAGGAGCATGAAGTAGTGTTCAAAAACATGAAGAGCCTGAAAAGGTGTGAAAAATATGAAGAGCTTAAAAAGATGTGAAAAATATGAGGAGCATGATATGGTTTGAAAAATAGGATTAGCATGAAGCGGTGTTCAAAAACATGAAGAGCCTGAAAAGGTGTGAAAAATAAGAAAAGCTTCAAAAGGTGTCACAAATGAGATGAGCATGAAACGTTCTGAAAAATAGGAGGTGCATGAAGCGTTGTTGAAAACCATGAAGAGCCTGAAAAGGTGTGAGAAATATGAAGAGCTTCAAAATGTGTCAAAAAAATGAGGAGCATGAAACGGTCTGAAAAATAGGAGGAACATGAAGCGGTGTTGAAAAAATGAAGAGCCTGAAAAGGTGTGAAAAATATAAAGAGCATCAAAAGGTATCAAAAATATGAGGAGCATCAAACGGTCTGCAAAAACGGAGGAGCATGAAGTGGTGTTGAAAAACTTGAAGAGCCTGAGAAGGTGTGAAAAACATGAAAAGCTTCAAAAGATGTCAAAAATACGAGGAGCATGAAACGGTCTGAAAAATATGAGGAGCATGAAGCGGTGTTCAAAAACATGAAGATCCTGAAAAGGTGTGAAAAATATAAAGAGCTTCAAAAGGTGTGAAATATATGAGGAGCATGAAACGGTCTGAAATATACGAGGAGCATGAAGCGCTGTTCAAAAACAGGAAGAGCCTGAAAAGTTTTGAAAAATATGAAGAGCTTCAAAAGGTGTGAAATACATGAGGAGCATGAAACTTGCTGAAAAATAGGAGAAGCATGATGTGGTGTGGGAAAACATGAAGAGCCTGAAAAGGTGTGAAAAATATGAAAAGCTTCAAAAGGTGTCAAAAATGAGAAGAGCATGAAACGGTCTGAAAAATAGGAGGTGCATGAAGCGTTGTTGAAAAACATGAAGAGCCTGAAAAGGTGTGAGAAATATGAAGAGCTTAAAAAGGTGTCAAAAATATGAGGAGCATGAAACGGTCTTAAAAATACAAGGAGCATGAAGCATTGTTGAAAAAAATGAATAGCCTGAAAATGTGTGAAATATATGAAGAGCTTAAAAGTGTGTCAAGTATATGAGGAGCATGAAACGGTCTGAAAAATAGGAGGATCATGCAACAGTGTTGAAAAACATGAAGAGCCTGAAAATGTGTGAAAAATATGAAGAGCTTCCAAAGTTGTCAAAAATATGAGGAGCATGAAACGGTCTGAAAAATAGGAGGAGCATGAAGCTGTGTTCAAAAACATGAAGAGCCTGAAAATGTGTGAAATATATAAAGAGCTTCAAAAAGTGTCAAAAATATGAGGAACATGAAACGGTCTGAATAATAGGAGGAGAATGTAACGGTGATCAAAAACATGAAGAGCCTGAAAAGGTGTGAAATATATAAAGAACTTCAAAAATTGTCAAAAATATGAGGAGCATGAAACGGTCTGAATAATAGGAGGAGAATGTAACGGTGATCAAAAACATGAAGAGCCTGAAAAGGTGTGAAAAATATGAAGAGCTTCAAAAGGTGTCAAAAATGAGATGAGCATGAAACGGTCTGAAAAATAGGAGGAGCATGAAGCGGTGTTCAAAAACTTGAAGAGCCTGAAACGTTGTGAAAAATATGAAAAGCTTCAAAAGGTTTCAAAAATGAGATGAGCATGAAACGGTCTGAAAAATAGGAGGAGCATGAAGTGGTGTTGAAAAAATGAAGAGACTGAAAAGGTGTGAAAAATATGAAGATCACAAAAGGTATCAAAATTATGAGGAGCATGAAATGGTCTGCAAAAAACGAGGAGCATGAAGTGGTGTTGAAAAACTTGAAGAGCCTGAAAAGTTGTGAAAAATATGAAAAGCTTCAAAAGATGTCAAAAATATGAGGAGCATGAAACGGTCTGAAAAATAGGAGGAGCATGAAGCGGTGTTCAAAAACATGAAGAGCCTGAAAAGGTGTGAAAAATATGAAGAGCTTCAAAAGGTGTGAAATACATGAGGAGCATGAAACGGGCTGAAAAATAGGAGAAGCATGAAGTGGTGTAGGAAAACATGAAGAGCCTGAAAAGGTGTGAAAAATATGAAGAGCTTCAAAAGGTGTGAAAAATATGAGGAGCATGAAACGGTCTGAAAAATAGAAGCAGCATGAAACGGTGTTGAAAAACATGAAGAGCCTGAAAAGGTGTGAAAAATATGAAGAGCTTCAAAAGGTGTGAAATAAATGAGGAGCATGAAACGGGCTGAAAAATAGGAGAAGCATGAAGTGGTGTAGAAAAACATGAAGAGCCTGAAAGGTGTGAAAAATATGAAGAGCTTCAAAAGGTGTGAAAAATATGAGGAGCATGAAACGGTCTGAAAAATAGAAGCAGCATGAAACGGTGTTGAAAAACATGAAGAGCCTGAAATGGTGTGAAAAATATGAAGAGCTTCAAAAGGTGTGAAAAATATGAAGAGCTTCAAAAGGTGTCAAAATTTGATGAGCATGAAACGGTCTGAAAAATAGGAGGAGCATGAAGCGGTGTTGAAAAACATGAAGAGCCTGAAAAAGTGTGAAAAATATGAAGAGCTTAAAAGGTGTGAAAAATATGAGGAGCATGATATGGTTTGAAAAATAGGATTAGCATGAAGCGGTGTTCAAAAACATGAAGAGCCTGAGAAGGTGTGAAAAATATGAAAAGATTCAAAAGGTGTCATAAATGAGATGAGCATGAAACGGTCTGACAAATAGGAGGTGCATGAAGCGTTGTTGAAAAATATGAAGAGCCTGAAAAGGTGTGAGAAATATGAAGAGCTTAAAAAGGTGTGAAAAATATGAAGAGCTTAAAAAGGTGTCAAAAATATGAGGAGCATGAAACGGTCTTAAAAATACAAGGAGCATGAAGCGGTGTTGAAAAACATGAATAGCCTGAAAATGTGTGAAATATATGAAGAGCTTAAAAATGTGTCAAGTATATGAGGAGCATGAAACGGTCTGAAAAATAGGAGGATCATGCAACAGTGTTGAAAAACATGAAGAGCCTGAAAATGTAAGAAAAATATGAAGAGCTTCCAAAGTTGTCAAAAATATGAGGAGCATGAAACGGTCTGAAAAATAGGAGGAGCATGAAGCTGTGTTCAAAAACATGAAGAGCCTGAAAATGTGTGAAATATATAAAGAGCTTCAAAAAGTGTCAAAAATATGAGGAACATGAAACGGTCTGAATAATAGGAGGAGAATATAACGGTGATCAAAAACATGAAGAGCCTGAAAAGGTGTGAAATATATAAAGAGCTTCAAAAAGTGTCAAAAATATGAGGAGCATGAAACGGTCTGAATAATAGGAGGAGAATGTAACGGTGATCAAAAACATGAAGAGTCTGAAAAGGTGTGAAAAATATGAAGAGCTTCAAAAGGTGTAAAATATGAGGAGCATGAAACGGTCTGAAAAATAGGAGGAGCATGAAACGGTGATCAAATACATGAAGAGCCTGAAAAGGTGTGTAAAATATGAAGAGCTTCAAAAGCTGTGAAATACATGAGGAGCATGAAACTCTCTGAAAAATAGGAGGAGCATGAAGCGGTGTTCAAAAACATGAAGAGCCTGAAAAGTTGTGAAAAATATGAAAAGCTTCAAAAGGTGGCAAAAATGAGATGAGCATTAAATGGTCTGAAAAATAGGAATAACATGAAACGGTGTTGAAATTCATGAAGAGCCTGAAAAACTGTGAAAAATATAAAGAGCTTCAAAAGGTGTCAAAAATATGAGGAGCATGAATCGGTCTGATAAATAGGAGGGGCATGAAGCTGTGTTCCAAAACATGAAGATCCTGAAAAGGTGTGAAAAATATGAAGAGCTTCATAAGGTGTGAAAAATATGAGGAGCATGAAACGGACTGAAAAATAGAAGCAGCATGAAACGGTGTTGAAAAATATGAAGAGCCTGAAAATGTATGAAAAATATGAAGAGCTTCAAAAGGTGTGAAAAATATAAAGAGCTTCAAAGGTGACAAAAATGAGATGAGCATGATACGGTCTGAAAAATAGGAGGAACGTGAAGTGGTGGTGAAACACATGAAGAGCCTGAAAAGGTGTAAAAAATATGAAGAGCTTCCAAATGTTTCACAAATATGAAGAGCCTGAAAACGTGTGAAAAATATGAAGAGCTTCAAAAGGTGTGAAAAATATAAAGAGCTTCAAAGGTGACAAAAATGAGATGAGCATGATACGGTCTGAAAAACAGGAGGATCATGAAGCCGTGTTCAAAAACATGAAGAGCCTGAAAAGGTGTGAAAAATATGAAGAGCTTCAAAAGATGTCAAAAATACGAGGAGCATGAAACGGTCTGAAAAATATGAGGAGCATGAAGCGGTGTTCAAAAACATGAAGATCCTGAAAAGGTGTGAAAAATATAAAGAGCTTCAAAAGGTGTGAAATATATGAGGAGCATGAAACGGTCTGAAATATAGGAGGAGCATGAAGCGCTGTTCAAAAACAGGAAGAGCCTGAAAAGTTTTGAAAAATATGAAGAGCTTCAAAAGGTGTGAAATACATGAGGAGCATGAAACTTGCTGAAAAATAGGAGAAGCATGATGTGGTGTGGAAAAACATGAAGAGCCTGAAAAGGTGTGAAAAATATGAAGAGCTACAAAAGGTGTCAAAAATGAGATGAGCATGAAACGGTCTGAAAAATAGGAGGTGCATGAAGCGTTGTTGAAAAACATGAAGAGCCTGAAAAGGTGTGAGAAATATGAAGAGCTTAAAAAGGTGTCAAAAATATGAGGAGCATGAAACGGTCTTAAAAATACAAGGAGCATGAAGCAGTGTTGAAAAAAATGAATAGCCTGAAAATGTGTGAAATATATTAAGAGCTTAAAAGTGTGTCAAGTATATGAGGAGCATGAAACGGTCTGAAAAATAGGAGGATCATGCAACAGTGTTGAAAAACATGAAGAGCCTGAAAATGTGTGAAAAATATGAAGAGCTTCCAAAGTTGTCAAAAATATGAGGAGCATGAAACGGTCTGAAAAATAGGAGGAGCATGAAGCTGTGTTCAAAAACATGAAGAGCCTGAAAATGTGTGAAATATATAAAGATCTTCAAAAAGTGTCAAAAATATGAGGAACATGAAACGGTCTGAAAAATAGGAGGAGAATGTAACGGTGATCAAAAACATGAAGAGCCTGAAAAGGTGTGAAATATATAAAGAGCTTCAAAAATTGTCAAAAATATGAGGAGCATGAAACGGTCTGAATAATAGGAGGAGAATGTACCGGAGATCAAAAACATGAAGAGCCTGAAAAGGTGTGAAAAATATGAAAAGCTTCAAAAGGTTTCAAAAATGAGATGAGCATGAAACGGTCTGAAAAATAGGAGGAGCATGAAGTGGTGTTGAAAAAATGAAGAGCCTGAAAAGGTGTGAAAAATATGAAGATCATCAAAAGGTATCAAAAATATGAGGAGCATGAAATGGTCTGCAAAAAACGAGGAGCATGAAGTGGTGTTGAAAAACTTGAAGAGCCTGAAAAGGTGTGAAAAATATGAAAAGCTTCAAAAGATGTCAAAAATATGAGGAGCATGAAACGGTCTGAAAAATAGGAGGAGCATGAAGCGGTGTTCAAAAACATGAAGAGCCTGAAAAGGTGTGAAAAATATGAAGAGCTTCAAAAGGTGTGAAATACATGAGGAGCATGAAACGGGCTGAAAAATAGGAGAAGCATGAAGTGGTGTAGAAAAACATGAAGAGCCTGAAAAGGTGTGAAAAATATGAAGAGCTTCAAAAGGTGTGAAAAATATGAGGAGCATGAAACGGTCTGAAAAATAGAAGCAGCATGAAACGGTGTTGAAAAACATGAAGAGCCTGAAATGGTGTGAAAAATATGAAGAGCTTCAAAAGGTGTGAAAAATATGAAGAGCTTCAAAAGGTGTCAAAAATTTGATGAGCATGAAACGGTCTGAAAAATAGGAGGAGCATGAAGCGGTGTTGAAAAACATGAAGAGCCTGAAAAAGTGTGAAAAATATGAAGAGCTTAAAAGGTGTGAAAAATATGAGGAGCATGATATGGTTTGAAAAATAGGATTAGCATGAAGCGGTGTTCAAAAACATGAAGAGCCTGAGAAGGTGTGAAAAATATGAAAAGATTCAAAAGGTGTCATAAATGAGATGAGCATGAAACGGTCTGACAAATAGGAGGTGCATGAAGCGTTGTTGAAAAATATGAAGAGCCTGAAGAGGTGTGAGAAATATGAAGAGCTTAAAAAGGTGTGAAAAATATGAAGAGCTTAAAAAGGTGTCAAAAATATGAGGAGCATGAAACGGTCTTAAAAATACAAGGAGCATGAAGCGGTGTTGAAAAACATGAATAGCCTGAAAATGTGTGAAATATATGAAGAGCTTAAAAGTGTGTCAAGTATATGAGGAGCATGAAACGGTCTGAAAAATAGGAGGATCATGCAACAGTGTTGAAAAACATGAAGATCCTGAAAATGTGTGAAAAATATGAAGAGCTTCCAAAGTTGTCAAAGATATGAGGAGCATGAAACGGTCTGAAAAATAGGAGGAGCATGAAGCTGTGTTCAAAAACATGAAGAGCCTGAAAATGTGTGAAATATATAAAGAGCTTCAAAAAGTGTCAAAAATATGAGGAACATGAAACGGTCTGAATAATAGGAGGAGAATGTAACGGTGATCAAAAACATGAAGAGCCTGAAAAGGTGTGAAATATATAAAGAGCTTCAAAAAGTGTCAAAAATATGAGGAGCATGAAACGGTCTGAATAATAGGAGGAGAATGTAACTGTGATCAAAAACATGAAGAGCCTGAAAAGGTGTGAAAAATATGAAGAGCTTCAAAAGGTGTAAAATATGAGGAGCATGAAACGGTCTGAAAAATAGGAGGAGCATGAAACCGTTATCAAATACATGAAGAGCCTGAAAAGGTGTGTAAAATATGAAGAGCTTCAAAAGCTGTGAAATACATGAGGAGCATGAAACTCTCTGAAAAATAGGAGGAGCATGAAGCGGTGTTCAAAAACTTGAAGAGCCTGAAACGTTGTGAAAAATATGAAAAGCTTCAAAAGGTTTCAACAATGAGATGAGCATGAAACGGTCTGAAAAATAGGAGGAGCATGAAGTGGTGTTGAAAATATGAAGAGCCTGAAAAGGTGTGAAAAATATGAAGATCATCAAAAGGTATCAAAAATATGAGGAGCATGAAATGGTCTGCAAAAAACGAGGAGCATGAAGTGGTGTTGAAAAACTTGAAGAGCCTGAAAAGGTGTGAAAAATATGAAAAGCTTCAAAAGATGTCAAAAATATGAGGAGCATGAAACGGTCTGAAAAATAGGAGGAGCATGAAGTGGTGTAGAAAAACATGAAGAGCCTGAAAAGGTGTGAAAAATATGAAGAGCTTCAAAAGGTGTGAAATAAATGAGGAGCATGAAACGGGCTGAAAAATAGGAGAAGCATGAAGTGGTGTAGAAAAACATGAAGAGCCTGAAAAGGTGTGAAAAATATGAAGAGCTTCAAAAGGTGTGAAAAATATGAGGAGCATGAAACGGTCTGAAAAATAGAAGCAGCATGAAACGGTGTTGAAAAACATGAAGAGCCTGAAAAGGTGTGAAAAATATGAAGAGCTTCAAAAGGTGTGAAATAAATGAGGAGCATGAAACGGGCTGAAAAATAGGAGAAGCATGAAGTGGTGTAGAAAAACATGAAGAGCCTGAAAAGGTGTGAAAAATATGAAGAGCTTCAAAAGGTGTGAAACATATGGGGAGCATGAAACGGTCTGAAAAATAGAAGCAGCATGAAACGGTGTTGAAAAACATGAAGAGCCTGAAATGGTGTGAAAAATATGAAGAGCTTCAAAAGGTGTGAAAAATATGAAGAGCTTCAAAAGGTGTCAACAATTTGATGAGCATGAAACGGTCTGAAAAATAGGAGGAGTATGAAGCGGTGTTGAAAAACATGAAGAGCCTGAAAAAGTGTGAAAAATATGAAGAGCTTAAAAGGTGTGAAAAATATGAGGAGCATGATATGGTTTGAAAAACAGGATTAGCATGAAGCGGTGTTCAAAAACATGAAGAGCCTGAGAAGGTGTGAAAAATATGAAAAGATTCAAAAGGTGTCATAAATGAGATGAGCATGAAACGGTCTGACAAATAGGAGGTGGATGAAGCGTTGTTGAAAAACATGAAGAGCCTGAAAAGGTGTATGAAATATGAAGAGCTCAAAAAGGTGTGAAAAATATGAAGAGCTTAAAAAGGTGTCAAAAATATGAGGAGCATGAAACGGTCTTAAAAATACAAGGAGCATGAAGCGGTGTTGAAAAACATGAATAGCCTGAAAATGTGTGAAATATATGAAGAGCTTAAAAATGTGTCAAGTATATGAGGAGCATGAAACGGTCTGAAAAATAGGAGGATCATGCAACAGTGTTGAAAAACATGAAGAGCCTGAAAATGTGTGAAAAATATGAAGAGCTTCAAATGGTTTCAAAAATGAGATGAGCATGAAACGGTCTGAAAAATAGGAGGAGCTTGAAGTGGTGTTGAAAAAATGAAGAGCCTGAAAAGGTGTGAAAAATATGAAGATCATCAAAATGTATCAAAAATATGAGGAGCATGAAACGGTCTGCAAAAAAGGAGGACCATGAAGTGGTGTTGAAAAACTTGAAGAGCCTGAAAAGGTGTGAAAAATATGAATAGCTTCAAAAGGTGTGAAAAATATGAGGAGCATGAAACGGTCTGAAAAATAGGAGGAGCATGAAGCGGTGTTCAAAAACATGAAGAGCCTGAAAAGTTGTGAAAAATATGAAGAGCTTCAAAAGGTGTGAAATACATGAGGAGCATGAAACGGGCTGAAAAATAGGAGAAGCATGAAGTGGTGTAGAAAAACATGAAGAGCCTGAAAAGGTGTGAAAAATATGAAGAGCTTCAAAAGGTGTGAAAAATATGAGGAGCATGAAACGGTCTGAAAAATAGAAGCAGCATGAAACGGTGTTGAAAAACATGAAGAGCCTGAAAATGTGTGAAAAATATGAAGAGCTTCAAAAGGTGTGAAATAAATGAGGAGCATGAAACGGGCTGAAAAATGGGAGAAGCATGAAGTGGTGTAGAAAAACATGAAGAGCCTGAAAAGGTGTGAAAAATATGAAGAGCTTCAAAAGGTGTGAAAAATATGAAGAGCTTCAAAAGGTGTCAAAAATTTGAGAAGCATGAAACGGTCTGAAAAATAGGAGGAGCATGAAATGGTGATCAAAAACATGAAGAGGCTGAAAAGGTGTGAAAAAATGAAGAGCTTCAAAAGGTGTGAAATTCATGAGGAGCATGAAACGGTCTGAAAAATAGGAGGAGCATGAAGCTGTGTTGAAAAACGTGAAGAGCCTGTAAAGGTGTGAAAAATATGAAGAGCTTCAAAAGGTGTGTAATACATGAGGAGCATGAAACTCTCTGAAAAATAGAAGGAGCATGAAGTAGTGTTCAAAAACATGAAGAGCCTGAAAAGGTGTGAAAAATATGAAGAGCTTCAAAAGGTGTCAAAAATATGAGGAGCATGAAATGGTCTGAAAAATAGGAGGAGCAACAAGGGGTGTTGAAATACATGAAGAGCCTGAAAATGTGTGAAAAATATAAAGAGCTTCAAAAGATGTGAAAAATATGAAAAGCTTCAAAAGGTGTCAAAAATATGAGGAGCATGAAACTGTCTGAAATATAGGAGGAGCATGAAGCGGTGTTGAAAAACATGAAGAGCCTGAAAAGGTGTGAGAAATATGAAGAGCTTCAACAGGTGTCAAAAATATGGTTAGCATGAAACGGTCTGAAAAATAGGAGGAGCATGAAGCGGTGGTGAAAAACATGAATAGCCTGAAAATGTGTGAAATATATGAAGAGCTTAAAAATGTGTCAAATATATGAGGAGCATCAAACGGTCTGAAAAATAGGAGGACCATGAAGCGGTGTTGAAAAACAAGAAGAGCCTGAAAAGGTGTGAAAAATATGAGGAGCATGAAACGGTCTGAAAAATAGGAGGAGAATGAAGCTGTTTCCAAAATCATGAAGAGCCTATAAATTTGTGAAAAATATGAAGAGCTTCAAAAGGGGTAGAAATTTGAAGAGTAGGAAACGGTCTGAAAAACAGGAGGAGCATGAAGTGGTGTCCAAAAACATGAAGAGCCTGAAAAGGTGTGAAAAATATGAAGAGCTTCAAAATGTGTCAAAAATATGAGGAGCATGAAATGGTCTGAAAAATAGCAGGAGCATGAGGCGGTGTTCAAAAACATGAAGAGCCTGAAAAGGTGTGAAAAATATGAAGAGCTTCAAAAAGTGTCAAAAATATGAGGAGCATGAAACGGTCTGAAAAATAGGAGGAGCATGAAACGGTGATCAAATACATGAAGAGCCTGAAAAGGTGTGAAAAATATGAAGAGCTTCAAAAGGTGTGAAATTCATGAGGAGCATGAAATGAGCTGAAAAATAGCATAAGCATGAAGTGGTGTGGAAAAACATGAAGAGCCTGTAAAGGTGTGAAAAATATGAAGAGCTTCAAAAGGTGTGTAATACATGTGGAGCATGAAACTCTCTGAAAAATAGAAGGAGCATGAAGTAGTGTTCAAAAACATGAAGAGCCTGAAAAGGTGTGAAAAATATGAAGAGCTTAAAAAGGTCTGAAAAATATGAGGAGCATGATATGGTTCGAAAAATGGGATTAGCATGAAGCAGTGTTCAAAAACATGAAGAGCCTGAAAAGGTGTGAAAAATAAGAAGAGCTTCAAAAGATGTCAAAAATATGAGGAGCATGAAACGGTCTGAAAAATAGGATGAGCATGAAGTGGTGTGGAAAAATATGAAGAGCCTGAAAAGGTTTGAAAAATATGAAGAGCTTCAAAAGTTGTCAAAAATGAGATGAGCAAGAAACGGTCTGAAAAATAGGAGGAGCATGAAGTGGTGTTGAAAAAGATGAATAGCCTGAAAATGTGTGAAATATATGAAGAGCTTCCAAAGTTGTCAAAAATATGAGGAGCATGAAACGGTCTGAAAAATAGGAGGAGCATGAAGCTGTGTTCAAAAACATGAAGAGCCTGAAAATGTGTGAAATATATAAAGAGCTTCAAAAAGTGTCAAAAATATGAGGAGCATGAAACGGTCTGAATAATAGGAGGAGAATGTAACGGTGATCAAAAACATGAAGAGCCTGAAAAGGTGTGAAAAATATGTAGAGCTTCAAAATGTGTCAAAAATATGAGGAGCATGAAACGGTATGAAAAATAGGAGGAGCATGAAGCTGTGTTCAAAAACATGAAGAGCCTATAAAAGTGTGAAAAATATGAATAGCTTCAAAAGGAGTCAAAAATTTGAGGAGCAGGAAACGGTCTGAAAAACAGGCGGAGCATGAAGCGGTGTTCAAAAACATGAAGAGACTGAAAAGGTGTGACAAATATGAAGAGCTTCAAAATGTGTCAAAAATATGAGGAGCATGAAACGGTCTGAACAATAGGAGGAGCATGAAACGCTGTTTAAAAACATGAAGAGCCTGAAAAGGTGTGAAAAATATGAAGAGCTTCAAAACGTGTCAAAAATATGAGGATCATGAAACGGTCTGAAAAATAGAAGCAGCTTGAAGCGGAGTTCAAAAACTTGAAGAGCCTGAAAAGGATTGAAAAATATGAAGAGCTTCAAAAGGTGTGAAATACATGAGGAGCATGAAAGTCTCTGAAAAATAGAAGGAGCATGAAGCGGTGTTCAAAAACATGAAGAGCCTGAAAAAGTGTGAAAAATATGAAGAGCTTCAAAAGGTGTGAAAAATATGAAGAGCTTCAGAAGGTGTCAAATATGAGATGAGCATGAAACGGTCTGAAAAATAGGAGGAGCATGAAGCGGTGTTGAAAAACATCAAGAGCCTGAAAAAGTGTGAAAAATATGAAGAGCTTAAAAAGGTGTGAAAAATATGAAGAGCTTCAAAAGGTGTCAAATGTATGAGGCACATGAAACGGTCTGAAAAATATGACCAGCCTGTAACGGTGTGGAAAAACATGAAGAGCCTGAAAATGTGTGAAAAATATGAAGAGCTTCAAAAGGTTTCAAAATTATGAGGTGCATGAAACGGTCTTAAAAATAGGAAGAGCATGAAGCGGTGTTGAAAAACATGATGAGCCTGAAAAGGTGTGAAATAAATGAAGAATTTCAAAAGGTGTCAAAAATAGGAGGAGCATGAAACTGTTTGAAAAATAGGAGGAGCATGAATTGGTGTTGAAATACATGAGGAGCCTCAAAAGGTGTGAAATATATGAAGAGCATCAAAAGGTGTCAAAAATATGAGGAGCATGAAACGGTCTGAAAAATAGGAGGAGCATGAAACGGTGTTCAAAAACATGAATAGCCTGAAAAGGTGTGAAATATATGAAGAGCTTCAAAAGTTTTCAAAAGTATGAGGAGCATGATACGGTCTGAAAAATAAGAGGAGCATGAAGCGGTGTTGAAAAATGAAGAGCCTGAAAAGGTGTGAAAAACAGGAAGAGCTTCAAAAGCTGTCAAAAATAAGAGGCGCAAGAAACGGTCTGAAAAATAGGAGTGGCAAGAAGCAGTGTTGAAAAACATGAAGAGCCTGAAAAGGTGTGAAAAATATGAAGAGCTTCAAAAGGTGTGAAAACTATGAAGAGCTTCAAAAGGTGTCAAAAATATGAGGAGCATGAAACGGTCTGAAAAATAGGAGAAGCATGAAACCATGTTCAAAAACATGAAGAGCCTGAAAATGTGTGAAAAATATGAAGAGCTTCAAAAAGTGTCAGAAATATGAAGAGCAGGGAACGGTCTGAAAAATAGGGGGAGTATGAAGCAGTGTTCAAAAACATGAAGAGCCCGAAAAGGTGTCAAAATTATGAGGAGCATGACACGGAATGAAAATTAGGAGAATCATGAAATGGTGTTCAAAAACATGAAGAACCTGAAAATTTGTGAAAAATATGAAGAGCTTCAAAAGGTCTGAAAAATATCAGGAGCCAGAAACGGTGTTCAAAAAATTGAAGACACTGAAAATGTGTGAAAAATATGAAGAGCTTCAAAAGGTGTCAAAAATATGAGGTGCATGAAACGGTCTGAAAAATAGGAGAAGCATGAAACCATGTTCAAAAATATGAAGAGCCTGAAAATGTGTGAAAAATATGAAAAGCTTCAAAAGGTTTGAAAAAAATGAGGAGCATGAAACGGTGTTCAAAAACATGAAGAGACTGAAAATGTGAGAAATATATGAAGAGCTTCAAAAGGTGTCAAAAATATGAGGAGCTTGAAACGGTCTCAAATATAGGAGGAGAATGAAACGGTGTTGACAAACATGTAGATCCTGAAAAGGTGTGAACAATATGCAGAGCCTCAAAAGGAGTGAAAAATATGAGGAGCATGAAACGGTCTGAAAAATAGGAGGAGCATGAAACGCTGTTCAAAACCATGAAGAGACTGAAAAGCTGTGAAATACATGAAGAGCTTCAAAAGGTGTCAAAAATATGAGGAGCATGAAACGGTCTGAAAAATAGGAGGAGCATGAAACGCTGTTCAAAACCATGAAGAGACTGAAAAGCTGTGAAATACATGAAGAGCTTCAAAAGGTGTCAAAAATATGAGGAGCATGAAACGGTCAGACAAATAGGAGGAGCATGAAACGGTGTTCAAAAACATAAAGAGCCTGAAAAGCTGTGAAATATATGAAGAGCTTAAAAAGGTGTCAAAAATATGAGGAAAATGAAACTGTCTGAAAAATAGGAGGAGCATGAAGCGGTGTTCAAAACATGAAGAGCCTGAAAAGGTGTGAAAAATATGAAGAGTTTCAAAAGGTGTCAAAAATATGAGGAGCATGAAACGGTCTGAAAACTAGGAGGAGCATGAAGTGGTGTAGAAAAACATGAAGAGCCTGAAAAGGTGTGAAAAATATGAAGAGCTTCAAAAGATGTCAAAAATATAAGGAGCATGAAACGGTCTGAAAAATAGGAGGAGCATGAAGTGGTGTAGAAAAACATGAAGAGCCTGAAAAGGTGTGAAAAATATGAAGAGTTTCAAAAGGTGTGAAATACATGAGGAGCATGAAACGGGCTGAAAAATAGGGGAAGCATGAAGTGGTGTAGAAAAACATGAAGAGCCTGAAAAGGTGTGAAAAATATGAAGAGCTTCAAAAGGTGCGAAAAATATGAGGAGCATGAAACGGTCTGAAAAATAGAAGGAGCATGAAACGGTATTGAAAAACATGAAGAGCCTGAAAAAGTGTGAAAAATATGAAGAGCTTCAAAAGGTGTGAAAAATATGAAGAGCTTCAAAAGGTGTCAAAAATGAGATGAGCATGAAACGTTCTGAAAAATAGGAGGAGCATGAAGTGGTGTTGAAAAACAAAAGAGTCTGAAAAAGTGTGAAAAATATGAAGAGCTTAAAAAGGTGTGAAAATTATGAAGAGCTTCAAAAGGTGTCAAAAATTTGATGAGCATGAAACGGTCTGAAAAATAGAAGGAGCATGAAGTGGTGTTGAAAAACATGAAGAGCCTGAAAAAGTGTGAAAAATATGAAGAGCTTAAAAGGTGTGAAAAATATGAGGAGCATGATATGGTTTGAAAAATAGGATTAGCATGAAGCGGTGTTCAAAAACATGAAGAGCCTGAGAAGGTGTGAAAAATATGAAAAGATTCAGAAGGTGTCAAAAATACGAGGAGCATGAAACGGTCTTAAAAATACGAGGAGCATGAAGCGGTGTTCAAAAATATGAAGACCCTCAAAATATGTGAAAAATATGAAGAGCTTCAAAAGGTGTAAAAATTATTAGGAGTATGAAACGGTCTGAAAAATAGGAGGAGCATGAAGTGGTGTTCAAAACATGAAGAGCCTGAAAAGGTGTGAAAAATATGAAGAGCTTCAAAATGTGTCAAAAATATGAGGAGCATGAAACGGTATGAAAAATAGGAGGAGCATGAAGCTGTGTTCAAAAACATGAAGAGCCTACAAAAGTGTGAAAAATATGAATAGCTTCAAAAGGTGTCAAATATTTGAGGAGCAGGAAACGGTCTGAAAAACAGGCGGAGCATGAAGCAGTGTTCAAAAACATGAAGAGCCTGAAAAGGTGTGAAAACTATCAAGAGCTTCAAAATGTGTCAAAAATATGAGGAGCATGAAACGGTCTGAAATAGGAGGAGCATGAAGTGGTGTTGAAAAACATGAAGAGCCTGAAAAGGTGTGAAAAATATGTAGAGCTTCAAAATGTGTCAAAAATATGAGGTGCATGAAACGGTATGAAAAATAGGAGGAGCATGAAGCTGTGTTCAAAAACATGAAGAGCCTATAAAAGTGTGAAAAATATGAATAGCTTCAAAAGGAGTCAAAAATTTGAGGAGCAGGAAACGGTCTGAAAAACAGGCGGAGCATGAAGCGGTGTTCAAAAACATGAAGAGACTGAAAAGGTGAGAAATATATGAAGAGCTTCAAAAGGTGTCAAAAATATGAGGAGCTTGAAACGGTCTCAAATATAGGAGGAGAATGAAACGGTGTTGACAAACATGTTGATCCTGAAAAGGTGTGAACAATATGCAGAGCCTCAAAAGGAGTGAAAAATATGAGGAGCATGAAACGGTCTGAAAAATAGGAGGAGCATGAAACGCTGTTCAAAACCATGAAGAGACTGAAAAGCTGTGAAATACATGAAGAGCTTCAAAAGGTGTCAAAAATATGAGGAGCATGAAACGGTCTGAAAAATAGGAGGAACATGAAACGCTGTTCAAAACCATGAAGAGACTGAAAAGCTGTGAAATACATGAAGAGCTTCAAAAGGTGTCAAAAATATGAGGAGCATGAAACGGTCAGACAAATAGGAGGAGCATGAAACGGTGTTCAAAAACATAAAGAGCCTGAAAAGCTGTGAAATATATGAAGAGCTTAAAAAGGTGTCAAAAATATGAGGAAAATGAAACTGTCTGAAAAATAGGAGGAGCATGAAGTTTTGTTCAAAACATGAAGAGCCTGAAAAGGTGTGAAAAATATGAAGAGTTTCAAAAGGTGTCAAAAATATGAGGAGCATGAAACGGTCTGAAAAATAGGGGGAGCATGAAGCAGAGTTGAAAAACATGAAGAGACTGAAAAGGTGTGAAATATATGAAGAGCTTAAAAAGGTGTCAAAAATATGAGGAAAATGAAACTGTCTGAAAAATAGGAGGAGCATGAAGTTTTGTTCAAAACATGAAGAGCCTGAAAAGGTGTGAAAAATATGAAGAGTTTCAAAAGGTGTCAAAAATATGAGGAGCATGAAACGGTCTGAAAAATAGGGGGAGCATGAAGCAGAGTTGAAAAACATGAAGAGACTGAAAAGGTGTGAAATATATGAAGAGTTTCATAAGGTGTCAAAAATATGAGGAGCATGAAACGGTCTGAAAAATAGGAGGACCATGAAGCTGTGTTGAGAAACATGAAGAGCCTGAAAAGGTGAGAAATATATGAAGAGTTTCAAAAGGTGTCAAAAATATGAGCAGATTGAAGCGGTCTGAAAAATAGGAGGAGCATGAAGCGGTGTTGAAATACATGAAGAGCCTGAAAAGGTTTGAAAAATATGAAGAGCTTCAAAAAGTGTCAAAAATATGAGGAGCATGAAACGGTCTGAAAAATAGGAGGAGCATGAAGTGGAGTTGAAAAACATGAAGAGCCTGACAAGGTGTGAAATATATGAGGAGCTTCAAAAGGTGTCAAAAATATGAGGAGCAGGAAAAGTTCTGAAAAATAGGAGGAGCATGACCTGGTGTTGAAGTACATGAAAAGTCTGAAAAGATGTGAAAAATATGAAGAGCTTCAAAAGGTGTAAAAAATATGAAGAGCTTCAAAAGGTGTCAAACATATGAGGAGCATGAAACTTTCTGAAAAATAGGAGGAGCATGAAGCGTTGTTGAACACATGAAGAGCCTGAAAAGGTATGAAAAATATGAAGAGCTTCAAAAGGTGTCAAATATATGAGGAGCATGAAACGGTCTGAAAAATAGGAGGAGCATGAAATGGTGTTCAAAAACATGAAGAGCCTGAAAAGGTGTGAAAAATATGAATAGCTTCAAAGGTGTGAAAATATGAGGAGTATGAAACGGTCAGAAAAATAGCAGGAGCATGAAGCGGTTTTGAAAAACATGAAGAGCATGAAAAGGTGTGAAAAATATCAAGAGACTGAAAAGGTGTGAAAGATATGAAGAGCTTCAAAAGGTGGCAAAAATATGAAGAGTTTTAAAACATGTCAAAAATATGAGGAGCATGAAACGGTGTTCAAAAACATGAAGAGCCTGAAAAGGTGTGAAAAATATGAAGAGCTTCAAAAGGTGTCAAAAATAGGAGGAGCATGAAACGGTCTGAAACATAGGAGAAGCATGAAACGGTGTTCATCAACATGAAGAGCCTGAAAAGGTGTGAAAAATATGAAGAGCTTCAAAAGGTGTGAAATACATGAGGAGCATGAAACGGTCTGAAAAATAGGAGGAGCATGAAGCAGTGTTCAAAAACATGAAAAAAAGAATAAAAAAAAATAAAAATATATAAAAAAAAAACATGAAGAGCCTGAAAACGTGTGAAAATTATGAAGATCTTCAAAAGGTTTGAAATACATGAGGAGCATGAAACGGTCTGAAAAATACAAGGAGCATGAAGCGGTCTTCAAAAACATGAAGAGCCTGAAAAGGTGTGAAAAATATGAAGAGCTTCAAAAGGTCAGAAATACATGAGGATCATGAAACGGTCTCAAAAATAGGAGGAGCTTTAAGTGGTGTTGAAAAAGATGAAGAGCCTGAAAAGGTGTGAAAAATATGAAGAGCTTCAAATGGTGTCAAAAATATTAGGAGGCTGAAACGGTCTGAAAAATAGGAGGAGCATGAAGCGGTGTTCAAAAACATGAGACGCTGAAAAGGTGTGAAAAATATAAAGAGCTTCAAAAAGTGTGAAATACATGAGGAGCATGAAACGGTCTGAAAAATAGGAGGAGCATGAAGCGGTGTTCAAAAACATGAAGAGCCTGAAAAGGTGTCAAAAATATGAAGAGCTTCAAATGGTGTCAAAAATATTAGGAGGCTGAAACGGTCTGAAAAATAGGAGGAGCATGAAGCGGTGTTCAAAAACATGAAGAGCCTGAAAAGGTGTGAAAAATATGAAGAGCTTCAAAAGGTGTGAAAAATATGAACAGCTTCAAAAGGTGTCAAAAATGAGATGAGCATGAAGCAATCTGAAAAATAGGAGGAGCATGAAGTGGTGTTGAAAAAATGAAGAGCCTGAAAAGGTGTGAAATATATGAAGAGCTTCAAAATGTGTCAAAAATATGAGGAGTATGAAACGGTCTGAAAAGTATGAGCAGCATGAAACGGTGTTTAATAACATCAAGAGCCTGAAATGGTGTGAAAAATATGAAGAGCTTCAAAAGGTGTGAAATACATGAGGAGCTTGAAACGGTCTGAAAATAGTAGGAGCATGAAGCAGTGTTCAAAATCATGAAGAGCCTGAAAAGTTGTGAAAAATATGAAGAGCTTCAAAAGGTGTCAAAAATATGAGGAGCATGAAACGATCTGAAAAATAGGAGGAGCGTAAAGTGGCATTGAAAAACATTAAGAGACTGAAAAAGTGTGAAAAATATGAAGTGCTTCAAAAGGTGTGAATAATGAGATGAGCATGAAAAGGACGGAAAATTGGAGGAGCACGAAGTGGTGCTGAAAAACATGAAGAGCCTCAAAAGACGTGAAATATATGAAGAGATTCAAAAGGTTTCAAAAATATGAGGAGCATGAAATGGTCTGGAAAATAGGACGAGCATGAAGCGGTTTGAAAAACATGAAGAGCCTGAAAAGGTGTGAAAAATATGAAGAGCTTCAAAAGGTGTGAAATATATGAAGAGCTTCAAAAGGTGTCAAAAATGAGATGAGCATGAAACGGTCTGAAAAATAGGAGGAGGATGAAGTGGTGTTCCAAAAAATGAAGAGCCTGAAAAGGTGTGAAATATATGAAGAACTTCAAAAGGTGTGAAAAATATGAGGAGCATGAAACGGTCTGAAAATTAGGAGGAGCTAGAAGCGGTGTTGAAAAACCTGAAGAGCCTGAAAACGTGTGAGAAATACGAAGAACTTCAAAAGGTGTCAAAAATATGAAGAGCTTCAAAAGGTGTCAAAAATATGAGGAGCATGAAGCAGTCTGAAAAATAGGAGGAGCATGAAGCGGTCTGAAAAATAGAAGGAGCATGAAGCGGTCTGAAAAATAGGAGGAGCATGAAGCGGTGTTCAAAAACATGAAGAGCCTGAAAAGGTGTGAAATATATGAAGAGTTTCAAAAGGTGTCAAAAATATGAGGAGCATGAAACGGTCTGAAAACTAGGAGGAGCATGAAGTGGTGTAGAAAAACATGAAGAGCCTGAAAAGGTGTGAAAAATATGAAGAGCTTCAAAAGATGTCAAAAATATAAGGAGCATGAAACGGTCTGAAAAATAGGAGGAGCATGAAGTGGTGTAGAAAAACATGAAGAGCCTGAAAAGGTGTGAAAAATATGAAGAGTTTCAAAAGGTGTGAAATACATGAGGAGCATGAAACGGGCTGAAAAATAGGGGAAGCATGAAGTGGTGTAGAAAAACATGAAGAGCCTGAAAAGGTGTGAAAAATATGAAGAGCTTCAAAAGGTGTGAAAAATATGAGGAGCATGAAACGGTCTGAAAAATAGAAGGAGCATGAAACGGTATTGAAAAACATGAAGAGCCTGAAAAAGTGTGAAAAATATGAAGAGCTTCAAAAGGTGTGAAAAATATGAAGAGCTTCAAAAGGTGTCAAAAATGAGATGAGCATGAAACGTTCTGAAAAATAGGAGGAGCATGAAGTGGTGTTGAAAAACAAAAGAGTCTGAAAAAGTGTGAAAAATATGAAGAGCTTAAAAAGGTGTGAAAATTATGAAGAGCTTCAAAAGGTGTCAAAAATTTGATGAGCATGAAACGGTCTGAAAAATAGAAGGAGCATGAAGTGGTGTTGAAAAACATGAAGAGCCTGAAAAAGTGTGAAAAATATGAAGAGCTTAAAAGGTGTGAAAAATATGAGGAGCATGATATGGTTTGAAAAATAGGATTAGCATGAAGCGGTGTTCAAAAACATGAAGAGCCTGAGAAGGTGTGAAAAATATGAAAAGATTCAGAAGGTGTCAAAAATACGAGGAGCATGAAACGGTCTTAAAAATACGAGGAGCATGAAGCGGTGTTCAAAAATATGAAGACCCTCAAAATATGTGAAAAATATGAAGAGCTTCAAAAGGTGTAAAAATTATTAGGAGTATGAAACGGTCTGAAAAATAGGAGGAGCATGAAGTGGTGTTCAAAACATGAAGAGCCTGAAAAGGTGTGAAAAATATGAAGAGCTTCAAAATGTGTCAAAAATATGAGGAGCATGAAACGGTATGAAAAATAGGAGGAGCATGAAGCTGTGTTCAAAAACATGAAGAGCCTACAAAAGTGTGAAAAATATGAATAGCTTCAAAAGGTGTCAAATATTTGAGGAGCAGGAAACGGTCTGAAAAACAGGCGGAGCATGAAGCAGTGTTCAAAAACATGAAGAGCCTGAAAAGGTGTGAAAACTATCAAGAGCTTCAAAATGTGTCAAAAATATGAGGAGCATGAAACGGTCTGAAATAGGAGGAGCATGAAGTGGTGTTGAAAAACATGAAGAGCCTGAAAAGGTGTGAAAAATATGTAGAGCTTCAAAATGTGTCAAAAATATGAGGTGCATGAAACGGTATGAAAAATAGGAGGAGCATGAAGCTGTGTTCAAAAACATGAAGAGCCTATAAAAGTGTGAAAAATATGAATAGCTTCAAAAGGAGTCAAAAATTTGAGGAGCAGGAAACGGTCTGAAAAACAGGCGGAGCATGAAGCGGTGTTCAAAAACATGAAGAGACTGAAAAGGTGAGAAATATATGAAGAGCTTCAAAAGGTGTCAAAAATATGAGGAGCTTGAAACGGTCTCAAATATAGGAGGAGAATGAAACGGTGTTGACAAACATGTTGATCCTGAAAAGGTGTGAACAATATGCAGAGCCTCAAAAGGAGTGAAAAATATGAGGAGCATGAAACGGTCTGAAAAATAGGAGGAGCATGAAACGCTGTTCAAAACCATGAAGAGACTGAAAAGCTGTGAAATACATGAAGAGCTTCAAAAGGTGTCAAAAATATGAGGAGCATGAAACGGTCTGAAAAATAGGAGGAACATGAAACGCTGTTCAAAACCATGAAGAGACTGAAAAGCTGTGAAATACATGAAGAGCTTCAAAAGGTGTCAAAAATATGAGGAGCATGAAACGGTCAGACAAATAGGAGGAGCATGAAACGGTGTTCAAAAACATAAAGAGCCTGAAAAGCTGTGAAATATATGAAGAGCTTAAAAAGGTGTCAAAAATATGAGGAAAATGAAACTGTCTGAAAAATAGGAGGAGCATGAAGTTTTGTTCAAAACATGAAGAGCCTGAAAAGGTGTGAAAAATATGAAGAGTTTCAAAAGGTGTCAAAAATATGAGGAGCATGAAACGGTCTGAAAAATAGGGGGAGCATGAAGCAGAGTTGAAAAACATGAAGAGACTGAAAAGGTGTGAAATATATGAAGAGCTTAAAAAGGTGTCAAAAATATGAGGAAAATGAAACTGTCTGAAAAATAGGAGGAGCATGAAGTTTTGTTCAAAACATGAAGAGCCTGAAAAGGTGTGAAAAATATGAAGAGTTTCAAAAGGTGTCAAAAATATGAGGAGCATGAAACGGTCTGAAAAATAGGGGGAGCATGAAGCAGAGTTGAAAAACATGAAGAGACTGAAAAGGTGTGAAATATATGAAGAGTTTCATAAGGTGTCAAAAATATGAGGAGCATGAAACGGTCTGAAAAATAGGAGGACCATGAAGCTGTGTTGAGAAACATGAAGAGCCTGAAAAGGTGAGAAATATATGAAGAGTTTCAAAAGGTGTCAAAAATATGAGCAGATTGAAGCGGTCTGAAAAATAGGAGGAGCATGAAGCGGTGTTGAAATACATGAAGAGCCTGAAAAGGTTTGAAAAATATGAAGAGCTTCAAAAAGTGTCAAAAATATGAGGAGCATGAAACGGTCTGAAAAATAGGAGGAGCATGAAGTGGAGTTGAAAAACATGAAGAGCCTGACAAGGTGTGAAATATATGAGGAGCTTCAAAAGGTGTCAAAAATATGAGGAGCAGGAAAAGTTCTGAAAAATAGGAGGAGCATGACCTGGTGTTGAAGTACATGAAAAGTCTGAAAAGATGTGAAAAATATGAAGAGCTTCAAAAGGTGTAAAAAATATGAAGAGCTTCAAAAGGTGTCAAACATATGAGGAGCATGAAACTTTCTGAAAAATAGGAGGAGCATGAAGCGTTGTTGAACACATGAAGAGCCTGAAAAGGTATGAAAAATATGAAGAGCTTCAAAAGGTGTCAAATATATGAGGAGCATGAAACGGTCTGAAAAATAGGAGGAGCATGAAATGGTGTTCAAAAACATGAAGAGCCTGAAAAGGTGTGAAAAATATGAATAGCTTCAAAGGTGTGAAAATATGAGGAGTATGAAACGGTCAGAAAAATAGCAGGAGCATGAAGCGGTTTTGAAAAACATGAAGAGCATGAAAAGGTGTGAAAAATATCAAGAGACTGAAAAGGTGTGAAAGATATGAAGAGCTTCAAAAGGTGGCAAAAATATGAAGAGTTTTAAAACATGTCAAAAATATGAGGAGCATGAAACGGTGTTCAAAAACATGAAGAGCCTGAAAAGGTGTGAAAAATATGAAGAGCTTCAAAAGGTGTCAAAAATAGGAGGAGCATGAAACGGTCTGAAACATAGGAGAAGCATGAAACGGTGTTCATCAACATGAAGAGCCTGAAAAGGTGTGAAAAATATGAAGAGCTTCAAAAGGTGTGAAATACATGAGGAGCATGAAACGGTCTGAAAAATAGGAGGAGCATGAAGCAGTGTTCAAAAACATGAAAAAAAGAATAAAAAAAAATAAAAATATATAAAAAAAAAACATGAAGAGCCTGAAAACGTGTGAAAATTATGAAGATCTTCAAAAGGTTTGAAATACATGAGGAGCATGAAACGGTCTGAAAAATACAAGGAGCATGAAGCGGTCTTCAAAAACATGAAGAGCCTGAAAAGGTGTGAAAAATATGAAGAGCTTCAAAAGGTCAGAAATACATGAGGATCATGAAACGGTCTCAAAAATAGGAGGAGCTTTAAGTGGTGTTGAAAAAGATGAAGAGCCTGAAAAGGTGTGAAAAATATGAAGAGCTTCAAATGGTGTCAAAAATATTAGGAGGCTGAAACGGTCTGAAAAATAGGAGGAGCATGAAGCGGTGTTCAAAAACATGAGACGCTGAAAAGGTGTGAAAAATATAAAGAGCTTCAAAAAGTGTGAAATACATGAGGAGCATGAAACGGTCTGAAAAATAGGAGGAGCATGAAGCGGTGTTCAAAAACATGAAGAGCCTGAAAAGGTGTCAAAAATATGAAGAGCTTCAAATGGTGTCAAAAATATTAGGAGGCTGAAACGGTCTGAAAAATAGGAGGAGCATGAAGCGGTGTTCAAAAACATGAAGAGCCTGAAAAGGTGTGAAAAATATGAAGAGCTTCAAAAGGTGTGAAAAATATGAACAGCTTCAAAAGGTGTCAAAAATGAGATGAGCATGAAGCAATCTGAAAAATAGGAGGAGCATGAAGTGGTGTTGAAAAAATGAAGAGCCTGAAAAGGTGTGAAATATATGAAGAGCTTCAAAATGTGTCAAAAATATGAGGAGTATGAAACGGTCTGAAAAGTATGAGCAGCATGAAACGGTGTTTAATAACATCAAGAGCCTGAAATGGTGTGAAAAATATGAAGAGCTTCAAAAGGTGTGAAATACATGAGGAGCTTGAAACGGTCTGAAAATAGTAGGAGCATGAAGCAGTGTTCAAAATCATGAAGAGCCTGAAAAGTTGTGAAAAATATGAAGAGCTTCAAAAGGTGTCAAAAATATGAGGAGCATGAAACGATCTGAAAAATAGGAGGAGCGTAAAGTGGCATTGAAAAACATTAAGAGACTGAAAAAGTGTGAAAAATATGAAGTGCTTCAAAAGGTGTGAATAATGAGATGAGCATGAAAAGGACGGAAAATTGGAGGAGCACGAAGTGGTGCTGAAAAACATGAAGAGCCTCAAAAGACGTGAAATATATGAAGAGATTCAAAAGGTTTCAAAAGTATGAGGAGCATGAAATGGTCTGGAAAATAGGACGAGCATGAAGCGGTTTGAAAAACATGAAGAGCCTGAAAAGGTGTGAAAAATATGAAGAGCTTCAAAAGGTGTGAAATATATGAAGAGCTTCAAAAGGTGTCAAAAATGAGATGAGCATGAAACGGTCTGAAAAATAGGAGGAGGATGAAGTGGTGTTCCAAAAAATGAAGAGCCTGAAAAGGTGTGAAATATATGAAGAACTTCAAAAGGTGTGAAAAATATGAGGAGCATGAAACGGTCTGAAAATTAGGAGGAGCTAGAAGCGGTGTTGAAAAACCTGAAGAGCCTGAAAACGTGTGAGAAATACGAAGAACTTCAAAAGGTGTCAAAAATATGAAGAGCTTCAAAAGGTGTCAAAAATATGAGGAGCATGAAGCAGTCTGAAAAATAGGAGGAGCATGAAGCGGTCTGAAAAATAGAAGGAGCATGAAGCGGTCTGAAAAATAGGAGGAGCATGAAGCGGTGTTCAAAAACATGAAGAGCCTGAAAAGGTGTGAAATATATGAAGAGCTTCAAAAGGTGTGCAATACATGAGGAGCATGAAACAACCTTAAAAACAGGACGAGCATGAAGCTGTGTTCAAAAACATGAGATTTTGAAAAGGTGTGAAAAATATGAAGAGCTTCAAAAGGTGTCAAAAATAGAAGGAGCATGAAGCGGTGTTCAAAAACATGAAGAGCCTTAAAAGGTGTGAAAAATATGAAGAACTTGAAAAGGTGTCAAAAATATGAGGAGCATGAAACGGTCTGAAAATTAGGAGGAGCTAGAAGCGGTGTTGAAAAACCTGAAGAGCCTGAAAATGTGTGAAAAATATGAAAAGCTTCAAAAGTTGTGAAAAATATGAAGAGCTTCAAAAGGTGTCAAAAATGAGATGAGAATGAACCGGTCTGAAAAATAGGAGGAGCATGAAGTGGTGTTGAAAAACTTGAAGAGCCTGAAAATGTGTGAAATATTTGAAGAGCTTCAAAATGTGTCAGAAATGAGAGGAGCATGAAACGGTCTGAAAAATAGGAGGAGCATGAAGCGGTGTTGAAAACCATGAAGAGCCTGAAAAGATGTGAAAAATATGAAGAGCTTCAAAAGGTGTGAAATTATGAGGAGCATGAAATAGTCTGAAATATAGGAGGAGCATGAAACGGTGTTCAAAAATATGAAGAGCCTGAAATATTGTGAAAAATATGAAGAGCTTCAAAAGGTGTGAAAAATATGAAGAGCCTGAAAAGGTGTGAAAAATATGAAGAGCTTCAAATGGTGTGAAATACAGGAGGAGACTAAAACGGTCGGTAAAATAGGAGGAGCATGAAGCGGTGTTCAAAAACTTGAAGAGCCTGAAAAGTTGTGAATAATATGAAGAGCTACAAAACGGGTCAAAAACTACGAGGAGCATGAAATGGTCTGAAAAATAGGATGAGCATTGAAGCGGGGTTCAAAAACATGAAGAGCCTGAAAATGTGTGAAAAAAATGAAGAGCTTCAAAAGGTGTCAAAAATAAGAGGAGCATGAAACGGTCTGAAAAATAGGAGGAGCATGAAGCAGTGTTGAAAAACATGAAGAGCATGAAAACGTGTGAAACATATGAAGAGCTTCAAAAGGTGTGAAAAATATGAAGAGCATCAAAAGTTGTCAAAAATATGAGGAGCAAGAAACTGTTTAAAAAATAGGAGGAGCATGAAGCGGTGTTCAAAAACATGAAGAGCCTGAAAAGGTGTGAAAAATATGAAGAGCTACAAAAGGTGTGAAATTATGACGATCAGTAAGCGGTCTGAAAATAGGAGGAGAATGAAGCGTTTTTCAAAAACATGAAGAGCCTGAAAAGGTGTTAAAAATATGAAGAGCTTCAAAAGGTGTCAAAATATTAGGAGCATGAAACGACTGAAAATTAGGAGGAGCATGAAGCACTGTTGAAAAACATGAAGAGCCTGAAAAGGTGAGAAAAAAATGAAGAGTTTCAAAACGTGTCAAAATATGAGGAGCATGAAACGGTCTGAAATAGGAGGAGCATGAAATGGTGTTGAGAAACATGAAGAGCCTGAAAAGGTTTCAAAAATATGAAGAGTTTCAAAAGGTGTCAAAATTATGGGGAGCATTAAACGTTCTTAACATAGGAGGAGCATGAAGTGGTGTTGAAAAATACGAAGAGCCAGAAAAGGTGTGAAAAATATGAAGAGCTCCAAAAGGTGTGAAAAACATGAGGAGGATTAAACGGTCTGAAAAATAGGAGGAGCATGAAGCGATGTTCAGAAACATGAAGAGCCTGAAAAGGTGTGAAAAATATGAAGAGCATCAAAAGATGTCAAAAATATGAGGAGCATGAAACGGTCTGAAAAATAGGAGGAGCATGAAGCAGTGTTCAAAAATATGAAGATTCTGAAAAGGTGTGAAAAATATGAAGAGCTTCAAACGGTGTGAAATACATGAGGAGCATGAAACTCTCTGAAAAATAAGAGGAGCATGAAGCGGTGTTCAAAAACATGAAGAGCCTGAAAAGTTGTGAAAAATATGAAGAGCTTCAAAATGTGTGAAAAAAAAAAGAAGAGCTTCAAAAGGTGTCAAAAATATGAGGAGCATGAAACGGTCTGAAAAATAGGAGGAGCATGAAACGGTGTTGAAAAACATGAAGACACTTAAAATGTGTGAAAAATATGAAGAGCTTCAAAAGGTGTCAAAAATATGAGGAGGATGAAACGGTCTGAAAAATAGGAGGAGCATGAAGTCGTGTTGAAAAACAAGAAGACACTTAAAATGTGTGAGAAATATGAAGAGCTTCAAAAGGTGTCAAAAATACGAGGAACATGAAACGGACTGAAAAATAGGAGGAGCATGAAGTCGTGTGGAAAAACATGAAGACACTTAAAATGTGTGAAAAATATGAAGAGCTTCAAAAGGTGTCAAAATATGAGGAGTATGAAACGGTCTGAAAAATAGGAAGAGAATGAGGCGGTGTTCAAAAATATGAAGAGCCTGAAAACTGAGAAAAATATGAAGAGCTTCAAAAGGTGTCAAAATATGAGGAGCATGAAACGGTCTGAAAAATAGGAGAAGCATGAAGCGGTGTTCAAAAACATGAAGAGCCTGAAAAGGTGTGAAAAATATGAAGAGCTTCAAAAGGTGTCAAAATATGAGGAGCATGAAACGGTCTGAAAAATAGGAGGAGAATGAAGCACTGCTGAAAAACATGAAGAGCCTGAAAAGGTGAGAAAAAAATGAAGAGTTTTAAAACGTGTCAAAAATATGAGGAGCATGAAACGGTCTGAAATAGGAGCATGAAATGGTGTTGAGAAACATGAAGAGCCTGAAAAGGTTTCAAAAATATGAAGAGTTTCAAAAGGTGTCAAAATTATGGGGAGCATTAAACGTTCTAAACATAGGAGGAGCATGAAGTGGTGTTGAAAAATATGAAGAGCCAGAAAAGGTGTGAAAAATATGAAGAGCTCGAAAAGGTGTGAATAATATGAGGAGCATGGAACGTTCTGAAAAATAGGAGGAGCATGAAACGATGTTCAAAATCCTGAAGAGCCTGAAAAGCTGTGAAATATATGAAGAGCTTCAAAAGGTGTCAAAAATATGAGGAGCATGAAACGGTCTAAAAAATAGGAGGAGCATGAAGTGGTGTTCAAAAACATGAAGAGCCTTAAAAGGTGTGAAATATATGAAGAGCTTTAAAGGTGTGAAAATTATGAGGAGCATGAAACCGTCTGAAAAATAGGAGGAGCATGACACTGTGATGAAAAACATGAAGAGCCTTAAATTGTGAAAAATATGAAGAGTTTGAAGGTGTGAAAAATATGAGGAGCATGAAACCATCTGAAAAATAGGAGGAGCATGACACGGGGTTGAAAAACATGAAGATCATGAAAAGGTGTGAAAAATATGAAGAGATTCAAAAGCTGTCAAAAATATGAGGAGCCTGAAACTGTCTGAGAAATAGGAGGAGTATGAAGTGGTGTTGAAAAAGATGAAGAGCGTGAAAAGGTGTGAAAAATATGAAGAGCTTCAAAAGGTGTCAAAAATATGAGGAGCATGAAACGTTCTGAAAAAAGGAGGAGCATGAAGTGGTGTTAAAAAACTTGAAGAGCCTGAAAAGGTGTGAAAAATATCAAGAGCTTCAAAAGGTGTGAAAATATGAGGAGCATGATGCGGTCTGAAAAATAGGAGGAGCATGAAGCGGTGTTCAAAAACATGAAGAGCCTGAAAAGTTGTGAAAAATATGCAAAGCTTCAAAAGGTGTCAAAAATGAGAGGAGCATGAAATGGTCTGAAAAATAGGAGGAGCATGAAGTCGAGGTCATAAATATGAAGAGCCTGAAAAGTTGTGAAAAATATGAAGAGCTTCAAAAGGTGTGAAAAATATGAGGATCATGATACGGTCTGAAAAATAGGAGGAGCATGAAGCGGTGTTCAAAAACATGAAAAGCCTGAAAAGTTGTGAAAAATATGCAAAGCTTCGAATGGTGTCAAAAATGTGATGAGCATGAAACGGTCTGAAAAATAGGAGGAGCATGAAGCGGTGTTGAAAAACATGAAGTGCCTGAAAAGCTGTGAGAAATATGAAGAGCTTCAAAACGTGTCAAAAATATGAGAAGTATGAAACGTTCTGAAAAATAGGAGGAGCATGAAGCGGTTTTGAAAAACATGAAGAGCCTGAAAACGTGTGAAAAATATGAAGAGCTCCAAAAGGTGTGAAAAATATGAGGAGCATGGAACGTTCTGAAAAATAGGAGGAGCATGAAACGATGTTCAAAATCCTGAAGAGCCTGAAAAGTTGTGAAATATATGAAGAGCTTCAAAAGGTGTCAAAAATATGAGGAGCATGAAACTGTCTGAAAAATATGAAGAGTTTCAATAGTTGTCAAAATATGAGGAGCATGAAATGGTGTTCAAAAACATGACGAGCCTGTAAAGGTGTTATAATATGAAGAGCTTCAAAAGGTGTCAAAAATATGAGGAGCATGAAACGGTCTGAAAAATAGGAGGAGCATGAAGTGGTGTTCAAAAACATGAAGAGCCTTAAAAGGTGTGAAAAATATGAAGAGCTTTAAAGGTGTGAAAATTATGAGGAGCATGAAACCGTCTGAAAAATAGGAGGAGCATGACACTGTGATGAAAAACATGAAGAGCCTTAAATTGTGTGAAAAATATGAAGAGTTTGAAGGTGTGAAAAATATGAGGAGCATGAAACCATCTGAAAAATAGGAGAAGCATGACACGGGGTTGAAAAACATGAAGATCATGAAAAGGTGTGAAAAATATGAACAGCTTCAAAAGATGTCAAAAATTTAAGGAGCATGAAATGGTCTGAAAAATAGGAGGAGAATGAAGCGGTGTTGAAAAACATGAAGAGCCTGAAAAGGTGTGCAAAATATGGAGAGCTTCAAAAGGTGTGAAATACATGAGGAGCATGAAAAGGTCTGAAAAAGATGAGGAGCGTGAACTGGTGTTCAAAAACATGCAGAGACTGAAAAGGTGTGAAAAATATGAAGAGCTTCAAAATGTGTCAATAATATGAGGAGCATGAAATGGTCTGCAAAAAAGGAGGAGCATGAAGTGGTGTTGAAAAACATGAAGAGCCTGAAAAGGTGTGAGAAATATGAAGAGCTTCAAAAGGTGTTAAAAATATGAGTAGCTTGAAATGGTCTGCAAAAAAGGAGGAGCATGAAGTGGTGTTGAAAAACATGAAGAGCCTGAAAAGGTGTGAAAAATATGAAAGCTTCAAAAGGTGTCAAAATTATGAGGAGCATGAAACGGTCTGAAAAATAGGAGGAGCATGAAGTGCTGTTGAAAATCATAAAGAGCCTGAAAAGTTGTGAAAAATATGAAGACCTTCAAAAGATGTGAAAAACATGAAGAGCTTCAAAAGGTGTCAAAATGAGATGAGCATGAAACGGTCTGAAAAATAGGAGGAGCATGAAGTCGTGTTGAAAAAAAGGAAAAGTCTGAAAAGGTGTGAAATATATGAAGAGCTTCAAAAGGTGTCAAAAATATGAGGAGAATGAAACGGTCTGAAAAATAGGAGGAGAATGAAGCGATGTTGAAAAACATGAATTGTCTGAAAAAGTGTGGAAAATATGAAGAGCTTCATAAATGTGAAAAATATGAAGAGCTTCAAAAGGTGTGAAAAATATGAAGAGCTTGAAAAGGTGTCAAAAAAGAGATGAGCATGAAAAGGTCTGAAAAATAGGAGGAACATGAAGCGGTGTTGAAAATCATGAAGAGCCTGAAAACGTGTGAAAAATATGAAGAACTTCATAATTTGTCAAAAATATGAAGAGCTTCAAAAGGTGTTAAAATGACATGAGCATGAAATGATTTGAAAAATTGGAGGAGCATGAAGTGGTGTTGAAAAAATGAAGAGCCTGGAAAGGTGTGAAATATCTGAAGAGCTTCAAAAGGTGTCAAAAATATGAAAAGCATGAAACGGTCAGCAAAATACGAGGAGCATGAAGCGATGTTGAAAAACATGAATTGTCTGAAAACGTGTGAAAAATACGAAGAGCTTCAAAAGGTGTCAAAAATATGAGGAGCATGAAACGGTCTGCAAAAAAGGAGGAGCATGAAGTGGTGTTGAAAAACATGAAGAGCCTGAAAAGGTGTGAAAAATATGAAGAACTTCAAAAGGTGTGAAAAACATGAGGAGCATGATACGGTCTGAAAAATAGGAGGAGCATGAAGCGGTGTTCAAAAACATGAAGAGCCTGAAAAGTTGTGAAAAATATGCAAAGCTTCAAAAGGTATCAAAAATGAGAGGAGCATAAAACGGTCTGAAAAATAGGAGGAGCATGAAGTCGTGTTCAAAAATATGACGAGCCTGAAAAGGTGTGAAAAATATGAAGATCTTCAAAAGGTGTGAAAAATATGAGGAGCAAGAAACAGTCTGAAAAATAGGAGGAGCATGAAGTCGTGTGGAAAAACATGAAGAGCCTGAAAAGGTGTGAAAAATATGAAGAGCTTCAAAAGGTGTGAAATACATGAGGAGCATGAAACTCTCTGAAAAAGAGAAGGAGCATGAAGTGGTGTTCAAAAACATGAAGAGCCTGAAAATGTGTGAAAAATATGAAGAGCTTCAAAAGGTGTGAAAAATATGAGGAGCATGATATGGTTTGAAAAATAGGATTACCATGAAGCGGTGTTCAAAAACATGAAGAGCCTGAAAAGTTGTGAAAAATATGAAAAGCTTCAAAAGGTGTCAAAAATGAGATGAGCATGAAACGGTCTGAAAAACAGGACGTGCATGAAGCGGTGTTGAAAAACATGAAGAGCCTGAAAAGTTGTGAAAAATATGAAGAGCTTCAAAACGTGTCAAAAATATGAGGAGCATGAAAAGGTCTGCAAAAAAGGAGGAGCATGAAGTGGTGTTGAAAAACATGAAGAGCCTGAAAAGGTGTGAGAAATATGAAGAGCTTCAAAAGGTGTTAAAAATATGAGTAGCTTGAAATGGTCTGCAAAAAAGGAGGAGCATGAAGTGGTGTTGAAAAACATGAAGAGCCTGAAAAGGTGTGAAAAATATGAAAGTCTCAAAAGGTGTCAAAAATATGCGGAGCATGAAACGTTCTGAAAAATAGGAGGAGCATGAAGCGCTGTTGAAAATCATAAAGAGCCTTAAAAGTTGTGAAAAATATGAAGAGCTTCAAAAGATGTGAAAAACATGAAGAGCTTCAAAAGGTGTCAAAATGAGATGAGCATGAAACGGTCTGAAAAATAGGAGGAGCATGAAGTCGTGTTGCAAAAAAGGAAAAGTCTGAAAAGGTGTGAAATATATGAAGAGCTTCAAAAGGTGTCAAAAATATGAGGAGAATGAAACGGTCTGAAAAATAGGAGGAGAATCAAGCGATGTTGAAAAACATGAATTGTCTGAAAACGTGTGGAAAATATGAAGAGCTTCATAAATGTGAAAAATATGAAGAGCTTCAAAAGGTGTGAAAAATATGAAGAGCTTGAAAAGGTGTCAAAAAAGAGATGAGCATGAAAAGGTCTGAAAAATAGGAGGAACATGAAGCGGTGTTGAAAATCATGAAGAGCCTGAAAACGTGTGAAAAATATGAAGAACTTCATAATTAGTCAAAAATATGAAGAGCTTCAAAAGGTGTCAAAATATAAGGAGATTGAAACGGTCTGAAAAATATGAGGAGCATGAAACGGTGATGAAAAACATGAAGAGCCTTAAAAAATGTGAAAAATATTAAGAGCTTCAGAAGGTGTGAAAAATATGACGAGCTTTCAAAGGTGTCAAAAATGAGATGCGCAGGAAACGGTCTGAAAAATAAGAGGAGCATGAAGCGGTGTAGAAAAACATGAAGAACCTGAAAACGTGTGAAAAATATGAAGAGCTTCAAAAGGTGTGAAAAATATGAACAGCTTCAAAAGGTGTGAAAAATGAGATGAGCATGAAGCCGTCTGAAAAATAGGAGGAGCATGAAGTGTTGTCGAAAAACATGAAGAGCATGAAAACGTGTGAAATATATGAAGATCTACAAAAGGTGTCAGAAATATGCGGAGCATGAAACGGTCTGAAAAATAAGAGGAGCATGAAGTGTTGTAGAAAAACATGAAGAGCCTGAAAATGTGTGAAAAATATGAAGATCTACAAAAGATGTCAAAAATATGAGGAGCATGAAACGGTCTGACAAATAGGAGGAGCATGAAGCGGTGTTGAAAAACATGAAGACCCTGAAAAGCTGTGAAAAATATGAAGAGCTACAAAAGGTGTGAAAAATATGTGGAGCATGAAAGGGTCAGAATTATAGGAGGAGCATGAAGTGGTGTTGAATAACATGAAGAGCCTGAAAAGGTGTGAATTATATGAAGAGCTTCAAAAGGTGTGAAAAATATGAGGAGCATGAAACGGTCTGAAAAACAGGAGGAGCAAGAAGCGGTGTTGAAAATCATGAAGAGCCTGAAAACGTGTGAAATATATGAAGAGCTTCAAAAGGTGTGAAAAAAAAAGAAGAGCTTCAAAAGGTGTCAAAAATATGAGGAGCATGAAACGGTCTGAAAAATAGGAGGAGCATGAAACGGTGTTCAAATACATGAAGAGCCTAAAAAGGTGTGAAAAATTTGAAGAGCTTCAAAAGGTGTGAAAAAAAAAGAAGAGCTTCAAAAGGTGTCAAAAATATGAGGAGCATGAAACGGTCTGAAAAATAGGAGGAGCATGACGTGGTGGTGAAAAACATGAAGAGCCTGAAAAGGTGTGAAATATATGAAGAGCTTCAAAGGTGTGAAATATATGAAGAGCTTCAAAGGTGTGAAATATTTGAAGAGCTTCAAAAGGTGTCAAAAATATGAGGAGCATTAAACGGTCTGAAAAATAGAAGTAACATGAATCAGTGTTCAAAAACATGAAGAGCCTGAAAAGGTGTGAAAAATATGAAGAGCTTCAAAAGGTGTCAAAAATATGAGGAGCATGAAACGGTCTGAAAATTAGGAGGAATATGAAGTGGTGTTCAAAAACATGTACAGCTTGAAAAGGTGTGCAAAATATGAAGAACCTTAAAAAGTGTAAAATATATGAGGAGCATGAAACGTTCTGAAAAATTGGAGGAGTATGAAGCGGTGTTGAAAAACGTGAAGAGCCTGAAAACGTGTGAAATATATGAAGAGCTTCAAAACGTGTGAAAGTATGAAGAGCTTCCAAAGGTGTCAAAAATGAGATGAGCTTGAAACGGTCTGAAAAATAGGAGGACTATGAAGTGGTGGTGAAAAATATGAATAGCCTGAAAAGGTGTGAAATATATGAAGAGCTTCAAAAGGTTTCAAAAATATGAGGAGCATGAAACGGTCTGAAAAATAGGAGGAGCATGAAGCGGTGTTCAAAAATATGAAGCGTCTGAAAAGGTGTGAAAATTATGAAGAGCTTCAAAAGGTGTCAAAAATATGAGGAGCATGTAACGGTCTGAAAATTAGGAGGAGCAAGAAAAGGTGTTCAAAAACATGAAAAGCCTGAAAAGGTGTGAAAAATAGGAAGAGCTTCAAAAGATGTGAAATATATGAGGAACATGAAACGGCGTGAAAAATAGGAGGAGCATGAAGCTGTGTTCAAAAGCATGAGAGATTGAAAAAGTGTGAAATATATGAAGAGCTTCAAAAGGTGTGAAATACATGAGGAGCATGAAACAGTTTGAAAAATAGGAGGAACATGAAGCGGTGTTCACAAACATGAAAAGCCTGAAAATTGTGAAAAATATGAAGAGCTTCAAAATGTGTCAAAAATATGAGGAAAATGAAACGGTCTGAAAAATAGGAGGAGCATGAAGTGTTTTTAAAATGCATGAAGAGCCTGAAAAAGTGTGAAAAATATGAAGAGCTTCAAAATGTGTTAAAAATATGAGGAGCATGAAACGGTCTGAAAAATAGGAGGAGCATGAAACGTTGTTCAAAAACATGAAGAGCCTGAAAAGGTGTGAAAATTAGTAAGAGCTTCGAAAGGTGTGAAAAATATGAGGAGCATGAAAAGGTCTGAAAAATAGGAGGAGCATGAAGTGGTGTTGAAAAACATGAAGAGCCTGAAAAAGTGTGAAAAATATGAGGAGATTCAAAAGGTGTGAAAAATATGAAGAGCTTCAAAAGTTCTCAAAAATGAGATGAGCATGAAGCGGTCTGAAAAATAGGAGGAGCATGAAGTGTTGTTGGAAAACATGAAGAGCCTGAAAAGGTGTGAAATATATGAAGAGCTTCAAAAGGTATCAAAAATATGAGGAGCATGAACCGGTCTGAAAAATCCGAGGAGCATGAAGTGTTGTTGAGAAACATGAAGAGCCTTAAAAGGTGTGAAATATATGAAGAGCTACAAAACGTGTCAAAAATATGAGGAGCATGAACAGGTCTGAAAATTAGGAGGAGCATGAAGTGGTGTTGAAAAACATGAAGAGACTGAAAAGGTGTGAAAAATACGAAGAGCTTCAAAAGGTGTGAAAAAATGAGGAGCATTAAGCAGTCTGAAAAATAGGAGGAGCATGAAGTGATGTTGAAAAACATGAAGTGCCTGAAAAGTTGTGAAATATATGAAGAGCTTCAAAAGGTGTGAAAAATATGAGGAGCTTCAAAAGGTGTCAAAAATATGAGGAGTCTGAAACGGTCTGAAAAATAGGAGGAGCATGATAAGGTGTTCAAAAACATGAAGAGCCCGAAAAGATGTGAAAAATATGAAGAGCTTGAAAAGATGTGAAATACATGTGGAGCATGAAACGGTCTGAAAAATACAAGAAGCATGAATAGATGTTCAAAAACATGAAGAGCCTGAAAAGATGTGAAAAATATGAAGAGCTTCAAAAGGTGTCAAATATATGAGGAGCATGAAACGGTCTGAAAAATAGGAGGAGCATTAAGCAGTCATCCAAAACATGAAAAACCTGAAAAGTTTTGAAAAATATGAACAGCTTCAAAAGGTGTGAAAAATATGAGGAACATGAAACGGTCTGAAAAATAGGAGGAGCATGAAACGGTCTGAAAAATAGGAGGAGCATGAAACGGTGTTGAAAAACATGAAGAGCCTGAAAAGATGTGAAAAATAGGAAGAGCTTCACAAGGTGTCAAATATATAAGGAGCATGAAACGGTCTGAAAAATAGGAGGAGTATGAAGCAGTCGTCAAAAACATGAAGAGCTGAAAAGGTGTGAAAAATATGAAGAGCTACAAAAGGTGTCAAAAATATAGGAGAATGAAACGGTCTGAAAAATAGGAGGAGCATGAAACGGTGTTCAAAACATGAAGAGCTGAAAAGGTGTGAAAAATATGAAGAGCTTCAAAAGGTGTCAAAAATATGAGGAGTATGAAACGGTCTGAAAAATAGCAGGAGCATGAAGCGGTGGTGAAAAACATGAAGAGTCTGAAAACGTGTGAAAAATATGAAGAGCTTCAAAAATGTGAAAAATATGAAGAGTTTTAAAGGTGTGAAAAAATATGAGGAGCATGCCACGGTCTCAAAAATAGGAGGAGCATGAAGTGTTGTTCAAAAATATGAAGAGCCTGAAAAGCTGTGAAATATCTGAAAAGCTTCAAAAGGTGTCAAAAATGAGATGAGCATGAAACGGTCTGAAAAACTGGAGGAGCATGAAGTGGTGTTCAAAAAATGAAGAGCCTGAAAAGGTGTGATTTATATGAAGAGTTTCAAAAGGTGTCAAAAATATGAGGAGCATGATACGGTCTGAAAAATAGGAGTAGCATGAATTGGTGTTGAAAACATGAATAGCCTGGAAAGGTGTGAAATATATGAAGAGCTTCAAAAGGTGTCAAAAATATGAGGAGCATGAAACAGTCTGAAAAATTGGAGGAGCATGAAACGGTGTTCAAAAACATGAAGAACCTGAGAAGGTGTGAAAAATATGAAGAGCTTCAAAAGGTGTGAAAAATATGAAGAGCTTCAAAAGGTGTCAAAAATTAGATGACCAAGAATAGGTCTGAAAAATAGGAGGAGCATGAAGTGGTGTTGAAAAAATGAAGAGCCTGAAAAGGTGTGAATTATATGAAGAGCTTCAAAAGGTGTGAAATATATGAAGAGCTTCAAAACGTGTGAAAAATATGAAGAGCTTCAAAAGGTGTGAAAAATATGAAGAGCTTCAAAAGGTGTGAAATACATGAGTAGCATGAAACTCTCTGAAAAACACGAGGAGCATGAAGTGGTGTTCAAAAACATGAAGAGCCTGAAAAGTTTTGAAATATACAAAGAGCTTCAAAAGGTGTGAAAAATATGAGGAGCATGAAACGGTCTGAAAAAAGGAGGAGTATGAAGCGTTGTTGAAAAACATGAAGAGCCTGAAAAAGGGTGAAAATTATGAAGAGCTTCAAAAGGTGTCAAAAATATGAGGAGCATGAAACGGTCTGAAAAATAGGAGGAGCATGAAACGATGTTCAAATCATGAATAGCCTGAAAAGAAGTGAAAAATATGAAGGGCTTCAAAATGTGTGAAAAATATGAAGAGCTTCAAAAGGTGTCAAAAATGAGATGAGCATGAAATGGTCTGAAAAAAAGGAGGAGCATGAAGTGGTGTTGAAAAACATGAATAGCCTAAAAAGGTGTGAAACATATGAAGAGCTTCAAAAGGTGTCAAAAATATGAGGAGCATGAAACAGTCTGCAAAACACGAGGAGCATGAAGTGGTGTTGAAAAACATGAACAGCGTGAAAACGTGTGATAAACATGAAGATCTTCAAAAGGTGTCAAAAATATGAGGAGCATGAAACGGTCTGAAAATTAGGAGGAGAATGAAACGGTGTTCAAAAACATGAAGAGCCTGAAAAGGTGTGAAAAATATGAAGAGCCTAAAAACGTGTCAAAAATATGAGGAGAATGAAACGGTCTGAAAAAATGAGGAGCATGAAGTGGTGTTGAAAAACATGAAAAGCCTGAAAACATGTGAAAAATATGAAGAGCTTCAAACATGTGCAAAATATGAAAAGCTTCAAAAGGTGGGAAAAATATGAGGAGCATGAAACGGACTGAAAAATAGCAGGAGCATGAAGCGTTGTTGAAAAACATTAACAGCCTGAAAAGGTGTGAAAAATATGAAGAGCTTCAAAAGGTGTCAAAAATACGAGGAGCATGAAACGGTATGAAAAATAGGAGGAGCATGAAACGGTGATCAAAAATATGATGTGCCTGAAAACGTGTGAAAAATATGAAGAGATTCAAAAGGCGTGAAATATATGAAGAATTTCAAAAGGTGTCAAAAATGAGATGAGCATGTAAAGGTCTGAAAAATAAGAGCAGCATAAAATGGTGTTGAAAAAAATGAAGAGCCTGAAAAGATGTGAAAAATATGAAGAGCTACAAAAGGTGTCAAAAATATGAGGAGCATGAAACGGTCTGAAAAATAGGAGGATCATGAAGCAGTATTGAAAAACATGAAAAGCCTGAAAAGGTGTAAAAACATGAAGAGCTTCAAAAGGTGTCAAAAATATGAGAAGCATGAAACGGTTTGAAAAATAGGAGGAGCATGAAGTGGTGTTCAGAAACATGAAGACCCTGAAAAGTTGTGAAAGATATGAAGAACTTCAAAAGGTGTGAAATATATGAGGAGCATTAAACGGTCTGAAAAATAGGAGGAGAATGAATCGGTGTTGAAAAACAGGAGGAGCCTGAAAAGGTGTGAAAAATATGAAGAGCTTTAAAAGGTGTGAAAAATATGAGGTGCATGAAACGGTTTGAAAAATAGGAGGAGCATGAGGTGGTGTGGAAAAACATGAAGAGCCTGAACAGGTGTGAAAAATATGAAGAGTTTCAAAAGGTGTAAAAAATATGAAGAGCATGAAATGATCTGAAAAATAAGAGGATCATGAAGCGTTTTTCAAAAACATGAAGCGCCTGAAAAGGTGTAAAAAATATGACGAGCTTCAAAATGTGTGAAATACATGAGGAACATTAAACGGCCTGAAAAATAGGAGGAACATGAACCGGTGTTCAAATACAAGAAGAGCCTGAAAAGTTGTGAAAAATATGAAGAGCTTCAAAAGGTGTGAAAAATATGAAGAGCTTCAAAAGGTGTGAATAATATGAGGAGCATGAAACGGTCTAAAAAATAGAAGCAGCATGAAGCGTTGTTGAAAAACATGAAGAGCATGAAAAGGTGTGAAAAATATGAAGAGCTTCAAAAGGTGTCAAAAATATGAGGAGCATGAAAATGTCTTAAAAATTGGAGGAGCATGAAGCGGTGTTGAAAATCATGAAGGGCCTGAAAAGTTGTGAAAAATATGAAGAGTTTCAAAAGGTGTGAAAAATAAGAAGAGCTTCAAAAGGTGTCAAAAATGAGATCAACATGAAACCGTCTGAATAATAGGAGGAGTATGGAGCGGTGTTGAAAAATATGAAGAGCCTCAAAAGGTGTGAAAATATGAAGAGCTTCTAAATGTGTCAAATATATGAGAAGCATGAAACGGTCTGAAAAATAGGAGGAGCATGAAACGGTGATCAAAAACATGAAGAGCCTGAAAAGGTTTGAAAAATATGAAGAGCTTCAAAAGGTGTGAAATACATGAGGAGCATGAAACGGGCTGAAAAATAGGAGAAGCATGAAGTGGTGTGGAAAAACATGAAGAGCCTGAAAAGGTGTGAAAAATATGAAGAGCTTCAAAACGTGTGAAATACATGAGGAGCATGAAACGGTCTGAAAATTAGGAGAAGCATGAAGTGGTGTGGAAAAACATGAAGAGCCAGAAAAGCTGTCAAAAATATGAAGAGCTTGAAACGGTCTGAAAAATAGGAGAATCATGAAGCGGTGTTAAAAAACATGAACAGCCTGAAAAGGTGTGAAAAATATGAAGAGCTTCAAAAGTTGTGAAATACATGAGGAGCATGAAACTCTCTGAAAAATAGGAGGAGCATGAAGTGGTGTTCAAAAACATGAAGAGACTGAAAAGATGTGAAAAATATGAAGAGCTTCAAAAGGTGTCAAAAATGAGATGAGAATGAAACGGTCTGAAAAATAGGAAGATCATGAAATGGTGTTGAAAAACATGAAGAGCCTAAAAGCTGTGAAAAATATGAAGAGCTTCAAAAGGTGTCAAAAAATATGAGGAGCATCAAATGGTCTGAAAAATAGGAGGAGCATGAAGCGGTCGTCAAAAACATGAAGAGCCTAAAAAGGTGTGAAAAATATGAAGAGCTTCAAAATGTGTGAAATACAAGAGGAGCATGAAACGGTCTGAAAATTAGGCGAAGCATGAAGTGGTGTGGAAAAACATGAAGAGCCTGAAAAGGTGTGAAAAATATGAAGAGCTTCAAAATGTGTCAATAATATGAAGAGCATGAAAGGGTCTGAAAAATAGGAGAATCATGAAGCGGTGTTCAAAAACATGAAGAGCCTGAAAAGGTGTGAAAAATATGAAGAGCTTCATAAGGTGTGAAATACATGAGGAGCATGAAACTCTCTGAAAAATAGGAGGAGCATGAAGTGGTGTTCAAAAACATGAAGAGCCTGAAAAGGTGTGAAAAATATGAAGAGCTTTAAAAGGTGTGAAAAATATGAGGTGCATGAAACGGTCTGAAAAAAAGGAGGAGCATGAAGTGGTGTTGTAAACTTGAAGACCCTGAAAAGGTGTGAAAAATATGAAGAGCTTCAAAAGGTGTCAAAAATATGAGGAGGATGAAAAGGTCTGAAAAAAAGGTGGAGCATGAAGCAGTGTTGAAAAACCTGAAGAGCCTGAAAAGGTGTGAAAAGTATGAAGAGCTTCAAAAGGTGTCAAAAATATGAGGAGGATGAAAAGGTCTGAAAAAAAGGTGGAGCATGAAGCAGTGTTGAAAAACCTGAAGAGCCTGAAAAGGTGTGAAAAGTATGAAGAGCTTCAAAAGGTGTCAAAAATATGACGAGCATGAAACGGTCTGAAAAACAGGAAGAACATGAAGCGGTGTTCAAAAACATGAAGAGCCTGAAAACGTGTGAAAAATATGAAGAGCTTCAAAAGGTGTCAAATACATGAGGAGCATTTAACGGTCTGAAAAATAGGAGGAGCATGAAGCGGTGTTCAAAATATGAAGAGCCTGAAAAGTTGTGAAAAATATGAAGAGCTTCAAAAGGTGTGAAAAATATGAGTAGCATGAAACGGTCTGAAAAATAGGAGGAGCATGAAGCGGTGTTCAAAATCATGAAGAGCCTGAAAAGGTGTGAAAAATATGAAGAGCTTTAAAAGGTGTCAAGAATATGAGGAGCATGAAACGGTCTGAAAAATAGGAGGAGAATGAATCGGTGTTGAAAAACATAAGGAGCCTGTTAAGGTGTGAAAAATATGAAGAGCTTTAAAAGGTGTGAAAAATATGAGGTGCATGAAACGGTCTGAAAAATAGGAGGAGCATGAAACGGTGATCAAAAACATGAAGAGCCTTAAAAGGTGTGAAAAATATGAAGAGCTTCAAAAGGTGTGAAATACATGAGGAGCATGAAACGGTCTGAAAAATAGGAGGAGCATGAAGCGTTGTTGAAAAACATGAAGAGCCTGATAAGGTGTGAAAAATATGAAGATCTTCTAAAGGTGTCAAAAATATGAGGAGCATGAAACGTTCTTAAAAATAGGAGGAGCATGAAGCTGTGTTGAAAATCATGAAGGGCCTGAAAAGCTGTGAAAAATATGAAGAGCATGAAAAGGTGTGAAAAATATGAAGAGCTTCAAAAGCTTTTAAAAATAGGAGAAGCATGAAACGGTCTGAAAAGTAAGAGGAACATGAAACGGTGTGAAAAAACATGAGGAGTTTCAAAAGGTGTCAAAAATATGAGGAGCATGAAACGGTCTGAAAAATATGAGAAGCATGAAACGGTCTGAAATATAAGACGACCATGAAACGTTGTTGAAATCATGAAGTGCATGAAAAGGTTTGAAAAATATGAAGAGCTTCAAAATGTGTCAAAAATATGAGGAGCATGAAACTGTATGAAAAATAGGAGGAGCATGAAAAAGTGTTGAGAAACATGAAGAGCATGAAGAGGTGGGAAAAATATGAAGAGCTTCAAAACGTGTCAAATATATGAGGAGCATGAAACTCTCTGAAAAATAGGAGAAGCATGAAAAGTTTTGAAAAACATGAAGCGCATGAAAAGGTGTGAAAAATATGAAGATCTTCAAAAGGGGTCAAAAATATGAGGAGCATGAAACGGTCTGAAATATATGTGGAGCATGAAACGGTCTGAAAAATATGAGGAGCATGAAACGGTCTGAAAATTAGGAAGAGCAGGAAGCAGTGTTGAAAAGCATGAGAAGGTGTTGAATAACATGAAGAGCATGAAAAAGCTTGAAAAATATTAAGATCTTCAAAAGGTGTCAAAAACATGAGGAGCATGAAACGGTCTGAAAAATAGGAGAAGCATGAATCAGTGTTGAAAAATAATAAGAGGATGAAAAGGTGTGAAATATATGAAGAGCTTCAAAAGGTGTCAGAAATATGAGGAGCATGAAACAGTCTGAAAAATAGGAGGAGCTTGAAATGGTGTTGAAAAACAAGAAGAGCCTGAAATGGTGTGAAAAATATGAAGAGCTTCAACAGGTGTGTAAAAGATGAGGAGCATGAAACGGTCTGAAAAATAGGAGGAGCATGAAGCTTTGTTGACAAAAATGAAGAACATAAAAAGGTGTGAAAAATATGAAGAGCTTCAAAAGGTGTCAAAAATTTGAGAAGCATGAAACTGTCTGAAAAATACGAGGAGCATGAAGCGATGTTGAAAAACATGAAGAGCCTGAAAAGGTGTGAAATAAATGAAGAGCTTCAAAACGTGTCAAAAATATGAGGAGCATGAAACGGTCTGAAAAATAGGAGGAGCATGAAGCGGTGTTGAAAAATATGAAGACCCTGAATAGGTGTGAAAAATATGAAGAGGTTCAAAAGGTGTCAAAAATATGAGGAGCATGAAACGGTCTGAATAAAAGGAGAAGCATGAAACGATGTTCAAAAACATGAAGAGCCTGAAAAAGTGTGAAAAATATGAAGAGCTTCAAAAAGTGTGAAAAATATGAGGAGCATGAAATGGTCTGAAAAACAGGAGAAGAATGAAGAGGAGTTTAAAAACATGAAGAGCCTGAAAAGATGTGAAATATATGAAGAACTTCAAAAGGTTTCAAAAATATGAGGAGCATGAAACGGTCTGAAACATAGGAGGAGCATGAAGCAGTGTTCAAAAACATGAAGAGCATGAAAAGGTGTGAAGAAAATGAAAAGTTTCAAAAGTTGACATAAATATGAGGAGAATGAAACGGTCTGAAAAATATGAGGAGCATGAAACGGTGTTGAAAAAGATGAAGAGCCTGAAAAGGTGTGAAAAATATGAAGAGCTTCAAAAGGTGTGAAAAATATGAGGAGAATGAAACGGTCTGAAAAATAGGAGGAGCATGAAGCAGTTTTCAAAACATGAAGAGCTTGAAAAGGTGTGAAATATATGAAGAGCTTCAAAAGGTGTGAAATATAGGAGGAGCATGAAGCGGTGTTCAAAAACATGAAGAGCTTGAAAAGGTGTGAAATATATGAAGAGCTTCAAAAGGTGTCAAAAATAAGAGGAGCATGAAGCGGTATTCAAAAACATGAAGAGCTTGAAAAGGTGTGAAATATATGAAGAGCTTCAAAAAGTGTGAAATATAGGAGGAGCATGAAGCGGTGTTCAGAAGCATGAAGAGCCTTAAAGGTGTGAAATATATGAAGAGCTTCAAAAGGTGTCAAAAACATGAGGAGCATGCAACGGTCTGAAAAATAGGAGGATCATGAAACTGTCTGAAAAATAGGAGGAGCAAGAAGCGGTGTTGAAATACATGAAGAGCCTGAAAAGGTCTGAAATACATGAAGAGCTTCAAAAGGTGTCAAAATATGAGTAGCATAAAACGGTCTCAAAAATATGGGGAGCATGAAGCGGTGTTGAAAATCATGAAGAGCCTGAAAAGGTGTGAATAATATGAAGAGATTCAAAAGGTGTCAAACATATGAGGAGCATGAAACTGTGTTGAAAAACAAGAAGAGCATGAAAAGGTGTGAAAAATATGAGGAGCATGAAAAGGTCTGAAAAATAGGAGGAGCATGAAATGTTGTTGAAAAACATGAAAAGGTGTGAAAAATATGAAGAGCTTCAAAAGGTGTCAGAAATAGGAGGAGCATGAAACAGTCTGAAAAATAGGAGGAGCTTGAAATGGTGTTGAAAAACATGAAGAGCCTGAAATGGTGTGAAAAATATGAAGAGCTTCAACAGGTGTGTAAAAGATGAGGAGCATGAAACGGTCTGAAAAATAGGAGGAGCATGAAGCTTTGTTGACAAAAATGAAGAACATGAAAAGGTGTGAAAAATATGAAGAGCTTCAAAAGGTGTCAAAAATTTGAGAAGTATGAAACTGTCTGAAAAATACGAGGAGCATGAAGCGATGTTGAAAAACATGAAGAGCCTGAAAAGGTGTGAAATAAATGAAGAGCTTCAAAACGTGTCAAAAATATGAGGAGCATGAAACGGTCTGAAAATAGGAGGAGCATGAAGCGATGTTGAAAAATATGAAGACCCTGAATAGGTGTGAAAAATATGAACAGGTTCAAAAGGTGTCAAAAATATGAGGAGCATGAAACGGTCTGAATAAAAGGAGGAGCATGAAACGATGTTCAAAAACATGAAGAGCCTGAAAAAGTGTGAAAAATATGAAGAGCTTCAAAAAGTGTGAAAAATATGAGGAGCATAAACGATCTGATAAATAGGTGGAGCAGGAAGCGGTGTTCAAAAACATGAAGAGCCTGACAGGTGTGAAAAGTATGAAGAGCTTCAAAAAGTGTGAAAAATATGAAGAGCTTCAAAAAGTGTGAAAAATATGAGGAGCATGAAACGGTCTGAAAAACAGGAGAAGAATGAAGAGGTGTTTAAAAACATGAAGAGCCTGAAAAGGTGTGAAATATATGACGAACTTCAAAAGGTTTCAAAAATATGAGGAGCATGAAACGGTCTGAAACATAGGAGGAGCATGAAGCAGTGTTCAAAAACATGAAGAGCATGAAAAGGTGTGAAGAAAATGAAGAGTTTCAAAAGTTGACATAAATATGAGGAGAATGAAAAGGTCTGAAAAATATGAGGAGCATGAAACGGTGTTGAAAAAGATGAAGAGCCTGAAAAGGTGTGAAAAATATGAAGAGCTTCAAAAAGTGTCAAAAATATGAAGAGAATGAAACAGTCCGAAAAATAGGAGGAGCATGAAAAGGTGTTGAAAAACATGAAGAGGGTGAAAATATGTGTAAAATATGAAGAGCTTCAAAAGGTGTGAAAAATATGAAGAGCTTCAAAAGGTGTCAAATATATGAGGAGCATGAAACGGTCAAAAAAATAGGAGGAGTATGAAGCGATGTTGAAAAACATGAAGAGTCTGAAAAGGTGTGAAATATATGAAGAGCTTCAAAAGGTGTGAAATATAGGAGGAGCATGAAGCAGTGTTCAAAAACATGAAGAGCCTGAAAAGGTGTGAAATATATGAAGAGCTTCAAAAGGTGTCAAAAATAAGAGGAGCATGAAGCGGTGTTCAAAAACATGAAGAGCCTGAAAAGGTGTGAAATATATGAAGAGCTTCAAAGGTGTCAAAAATAAGAGGAGCATGAAGCGGTGTTCAAAAACATGAAGAGCTTGAAAAGGTGTGAAATATATGAAGAGCTTCAAAAGGTGTCAAAATGAGATGAGCATGAAACGGTCTGAAAAATAGGAGGAGCATGAAGCGGTGTTCAAAAACAGGAAGACCCTGAAAAGTAGTGAAAAATATGAAGAGCTTCAAAAGGTGTCAAAAATATGAGGAGCATGAAACGGTCTCAAAAATAGTAGGAGCATGAAGCGGTGTTCAAAAACATGGAGAGCGTGAAAAGTTTTGAAAAATATGAAGAACTCCAAAAGGTGTCAAAAATATGAGGAGCATGAAACGGTCTGAAAAATAGGAGCAGCATGAAATGGTGTTGAAAAACATGAAGATCCTGAAAAGCTGTGAAAAATATGAAGAGCTTCAAAAGGTGTGAAATATATGAGGAGCATGAAACGGTCTGAAAAATCGGAGGAGCATGAAGCTGTGCTCAAAAATATGAAGATCCAGAAAAGGTGTGAAAAATATGAAGAGCTTCGAAAGGATTGACAAATATGAGGAGCATGAAACGGTCTGAAAATTTGGAGGAGTATGAAACGTGCTGAAAAATAGGAGGAGCATGAAACTGTCAGAAAAATAGGAGGATCATGAAGCCGTGTTGAAAAACATGAAGAGCGTGAAAGGTTGTGAAAAATAGGAGGAGCTTCAAAATGTGTGAAAAATATGAGAAGCATGAAACGGTCTGAAAATAGGAGGAGCATGAAGCGGTGTTGAAAAACATGAAGAGCCTGAAAAGGTGTGAAAAATATGAAGAGCTTCAAAAGGTGTGAAAAATATGAAGAGCTTCAAAAGGTGTCAAAAATGAGAAGAGCATAAAAGGGTCTGAAAAATAGGAGGAGCATGACGTGTTGTTGAAAAAAATGAAGAGCCTGAAAAGGTGTGAAATATATGAGGGCTTCAAAAGGTGTCAAAAATATGAGGAGCATGAAACGGTCTGAAAAATAGGAGGAGCATGAAACCGTGTTCAAAAACATGAAGAGCCTGTAAAGGTGTGAAAAATATGAAGAGCTTCAAAAGGTGTGAAATACATGAGGAGCATGAAACTCTCTGAAAAATAAAAGGAGCAAGAAGGGGTGTTCAAAAACATGAAGAGGCTGAAAAGGTGTGAAAAACATGAAGAGCTTAAAAAGGTGTGAAAAATATGAGGAGCATGAAACGGTCTGAAAAAAAAGGAAGAGCATGAAACGGTGATCAAAAACATGAACAGTATGAAAAGGTGTGAAAAATATGAAGAGCTTCAAAAGGTGTGAAATACATGAGGAACATGAAACGGTCTGAAATTTAGGAGAAGCATTAAGTGGTGTGGAAAAACATGAAGAGCCTGAAAAGGTGTGAAAAATATGAAGAGCTTCAAAAGTTGTGAAAAATATGAGGAGCATGAAACGGTCTGAAAAATAGAAGCGGCATGAAATGGTGTTGAAAAATATGAAGAGCCTAAAAAGGGGTGAAAATTATGAAGAGCTTCAAAAGATGTGAAAAATATGAGGAGCATGATACTGCCTGAAAAATATGAGAGCATGAAGTGGTGTTGAAGAAATGAAGAGCCTGAAAAGGTGTGAAATATATTAAGAGCATCAATAGGTGTCAAAAATATGAGGAGCATGAAACGGTCTGCAAAAAGGAGGAGCATGAAGCGGTGTTCAAAAATATGAAGAGCCTGAAAAGGTCTGAAAAATATGAAGAGCTTCGAAAAGTGTCAAAAATATGAGGAGCATGAAACGGTCTGAAAAATAGGAGGAGCATGAAGCGGTGTTGAAAAACATGAAGAGCCTGAAAAGGTGTGAAAAATATGAAAAGCTTCAAAAGGTGTGAAATACATGAGGAGCATGAAAGAGCTGAAAATTAGGAGAAGCATGAAGTGGTGTGGAAAAACATGAAGAGCCTGAAAAGGTGTGAAAAATATGAAGAGCTTCAGAAGGTGTGAAATACATGAGGAGCATGAAACACTCTGAAAAATATAAGGAGCATGAAGTGGTGTTCAAAAACATGAAGAGCCTGAAAAGGTGTAAAAAATATGAAGAGCTTCAAAAGGTGTGAAAAATATGAGGAGCATGTTATGGTTTGAAAAATAGGATTAGCATGAAGAGGTGTTCAAAAACATTAAGAGCCTGAAAAGTTGTGAAAACTATGAAAAGCTTCAAAAGGTGTCAAAAATGAGATGAGCATGAAACTGCCTGAAATATAGGAGGAGTATGAAGCGGTGTTCAAAACATGAAGAGCCCGAAAAGGTGTGAAAAATATGAAGAGCTTTAAAAGGTGTCAAAAATATTAGGAGCATGAAACGGTCTGAAAAAGAGGAGGAGCATGAAGCGGTGTTCAAAAATATGAAGAGCCTGAAAAGGTGTGAAAAATATGAAGAGCTTCAAAAATATGAAAAATATGAAGAGCCTCAAAAGGTGTGAAAAATATGAAGAGCTTCAAAAGGTGTGAAATATATGAGGAGCATGAAACGGTCTGAAAAATAGCAGGATCACGAAGCGGTGTTGAAACACATGAAGAGTCTGAAAACGTGTGAAAATATGAAGAGCTTCAAAAATATGAAAAATATGAAAAGCTTCAAAAGGTGTGAAAAATATGAAGAGCTTCAAAAGGTGTCAAAAATATGAGGAGCATGAAACGGTCTGCAAAATAGGAGGAGCATGAAATGGTGTTCAAAACATGAAGAGCCTGAAATCGTGTGAAAAATATGAAGAGCTTCAAAAGGTGTGAAAAATATGAGGAGCATGAAACGGTCTAAATAATAGGAGGAGCATGAAGCGGTGTTCAAAAATATGAAGAGCCTGAAAAGGTGTGAAAAATATGAAGAGCTTCAAAAGGTGTCAAAAATATGAGGAGCATGAAACGGTCTGAAAAATAGGAGGAGCATGAAGCGGTGTTGAAAAACATGAAGAGCCTGAAAATGTGTGAGAAATATGAAGAGCTTCAAAAGGTGTCAAAAATATGAGGAGCATGAAACGGTCTGAAAAAGAGGAGGAGCATGAAGCGGTGTTGAAAAACATGAAGAGCCTGAAAAGGTGTGACAAATATGAAAAGCTTCAAAAGGTGTGAAATACATGAGGAGCATGAAAGAGCTGAAAATTAGGAGAAGCATGAAATGGTGTGGAAAAACATGAAGAGCCTGAAAAGGTGTGAAAAATATGAAGAGCTTCAGAAGGTGTGAAATACATGAGGAGCATGAAACTCTCTGAAAAATATAAGGAGCATGAAGTGGTGTTCAAAAATATGAAGAGCCTGAAAAGGTGTAAAAAATATGAAGAGCTTCAAAAGGTGTGAAAAATATGAGGAGCATGTTATGGTTTGAAAAATAGGATTAGCATGAAGAGGTGTTCAAAAACATGAAGAGCCTGAAAAGATGTGAAAAATATGGAAAGCTTCAAAAGGTGTCAAAAATGAGATGAGCATGAAACTGTCTGAAATATAGGAGGAGTATGAAGCGGTGTTCAAAACATGAAGAGCCTGAAAAGGTGTGAAAAATATGAAGAGCTTCAAAAGGTGTCAAAAATATGAGGAGCATGAAACGGACTGAAAAATCGGAGGAGCATGAAGCGGTGTTGAAAAACATGAAGAGCCTGAAAAGGTGTGAAAAATATGAAGAGTTTCAAAAGGTGTCAAAAATATGAATAGCATGAAAAGGTCTGCAAAAAAGGAGCATGAAGTGGTGTTGAAAAACATGAAGAGCCTGAAAAAGTGTGAAAAATATGAAAAGTTTCAAAAGGTATCAAAAATATGAGGAGCATGAAACGGTCTGAAAAATAGGAGGAACATGAAGAAGTGTTCAAAAACATGAAGAGCCTGAAAAGGTGTGAAAAATATGAAGAGCTTCAAAAGGTGTGAAATATATGAGGAGCATGAAACTCTCTGAAAAATAGAAGGAGCATGATGTGGTGTTCAAAAACATGAAGAGCCTGAAAACGTGTGAAAAATACGAAGAGCTTCAAAAGGTGTGAAAAATATGAGGAGAATGATACGGTTTGAAAAATAGGAGGAGCATGAAGCGGTGTTGAAAAACATGAAGAGTCTGAAAACGTGTGAAATTATGAAGAACTTCAAAAATATGAAAAATATGAAGAGCTTCAAAAGGTGTGAAATATATGAAGAGCTTCAGAAGGTGTCAAAAATATGAGGAGCATGAAACGGTCTTCAAAATAGGAGGAGCATGAAATGGTGTTCAAAAACATGAAGAGCCTGAAATCGTGTGAAAAATATGAAGAGCTTCAAAAGGTGTGAAAAATATGAGGAGCATGAAACGGTCTAAAAAATAGGAGGAGCATGAAGCGGTGTTCAAAAATATGAAGAGCCTGAAAAGGTGTGAAAAATATGAAGAGCTTCAAAAGGTGTCAAAAATATGAGGAGCATGAAACGGTCTGAAAAATAGGAGGAGCATGAAGCGGTGTTGAAAAACATGAAGAGCCTGAAAAGGTGTGAGAAATATGAATAGCTTCAAAAGGTGTCAAAAATATGAGGAGCATGAAACGGTCTGAAAAAGAGGAGGAGCATGAAGCGATGTTGAAAAACATGAAGAGCCTGAAAAGGTGTGAAAAATATGAAAAGCTTCAAAAGGTGTGAAACACATGAGGAGCATGAAAGAGCTGAAAATTTGGAGAAGCATGAAGTGGTGTGGAAAAACATGAAGAGCCTGAAAAGGTGTGAAAAATATGAAGAGCTTCAGAAGGTGTGAAATACATGAGGAGCATGAAACTCTCTGAAAAATATAAGGAGCATGAAGTGGTGTTCAAAAACATGAAGAGCCTGAAAAGGTGTAAAAAATATGAAGAGCTTCAAAAGGTGTGAAAAATATGAGGAGCATGTTATGGTTTGAAAAATAGGATTAGCATGAAGAGGTGTTCAAAAACATGAAGAGCCTGAAAAGTTGTGAAAAATATGAAAAGCTTCAAAAGGTGTCAAAAATGAGATGAGCATGAAACTGTCTGAAATATAGGAGGAGTATGAAGCGGTGTTCAAAACATGAAGAGCACGAAAAGGTGTGAAAAATATGAAGAGCTTCAAAAGGTGTCAAAAATATGAGGAGCATGAAATGGTCTGAAAAAGAGGAGGAGCATGAAGCGGCGTTGAAAAACATGAAGAGCCTGAAAAGGTGTGAAAAATATGAAAAGCTTCAAAAGGTGTGAAATACATGAGGAGCATGAAAGAGCTGAAAATTAGGAGAAGCATGAAGTGGTGTGGAAAAACATGAAGAGCCTTAAAAGTTATTAAAAATATGAAGAGCTTCAAAAGGTGTGAAAAATATGAAGAGCTTCAAAAGGTGTCAAAATGAGACGAACATCAAACGGTCTGAAACATAGGAGGAGCATGAAGCGTTGTTGAAAATCATAAAGAGCCTGAAAATTTGTGAAAAATATGAAGAGCTTCAGAATATGTGAAAAACATGAAGAGCTTCAAAAAGTGTCAAAATGAGATGAGCATGAAACGGTCTGAAAAATAAGAGGAGCATGAAGTGGTGTTGAAAATAATGAAAAGCCTGAAAAGGTGTGAAATATATGAAGAGCTTCAAAAGGTGTCAAAAATATGAGGAGAATGAAACGGACTGTAAAATAGGAGGAGCATGAAATGGTGTTCAAAAACATGAAGAGCCTGAAAAGGTGTGAAAAATATGAAGAGCTTCAAAAGGTGTCAAAATATGAGGAGCATGAAAAGTTCTGAAAAATAGGAGGAGCATGAAGCGGTGTTCAAAAACAGGAAGACCCTGAAAAGTAGTGAAAAATATGAAGAGCTTCAAAAGGTGTCAAAATTATGAGGAGCATGAAACGGTCTGAAAAATAGGAGGACTATGAAACGGTGTTCAAAAACATGAAGAGCCTGAAAAGGTGTGAAAAATATGAAGAGCTTCAAAACGTGTCAAAAATATGAGGAGCATGAAACGGTCTGAAAAATAGGAGGAGCAAGAAAGGGTGTTGAACAACATGAAGAGCCTGAAAACGTGTGAAAAATATGAAGAGCTTCAAAAGATGTGAAAAATATGAAGAGCTTCAAAAGATGTCAAAAATGAGATGAGCATGAAACCGTCTGAAAAATAGGAGGAGCATGAAGTAGTGTTGAAAAGTATGAAGAACCTGAAAAGCTGTGAGAAACATGAAGAGCTTCAAAATATGTCAAATATATGAGGAGCATGAAACGGTCTGAAAAAGAGGAGGAGCAGGAAGCGGTGTTGAGAAACACGAAGAGCCTGAAAATGTGTGAAAAATATGAAGAGCTTCTAAAGGTGTCAAAAATATGAGGAGCATGAAACGGTCTTAAAAATACGAGGAGCATGAAGTGGTGTTGAAAAACATGAAGAGCCTGAAAAGGTGGGAAATATATGAAGAGCTTCAAAAGGTGTCAAATATATGAGGAGCATGTATCGGTCTAAAAAATAGGAGGATCATGAAAAGTTGTTGAAAAACATGAAAACCCTGAAAAGGTGTGAAAAAAATGAAGAGCTTCAAAAGGTGTCAAAATTATGAGGAGCATGAAAAGGTTTTAAAAATAAGAGGAACATGAAGTGGTGTTGAAAAACATGAAGATCCTGAAAAGATGTAAAAAATATGAAGAGCTTCAAAAGGTGTGAAATATATGAGGTGCAAGAAACGGTCTGAAAAATAGGAGGAGCATGAAGCGGTGTTGAAAAACATGAAGAGCCTGAAAAGGTGTGAAAAATATGAAGAGCTTCAAAAGTTGTCAAAAATATGAGGAGCATGAAACGTTCTGAAAAATAGGAGGAGCATGAAGCAGTGTTGAAAAAAATGAAGAGACTGAAAAGATGTGAAAAATATGAACAGCTTCAAAAGGTGTAAAAATATGAGGAGCTTGAAACGGTCTAAAAAATAGGAGTACCATGAACCGGTGTTGAAAAACATGAAGAGCCAGAAAAGGTGTGAAAAATATTAAGAGCTTCAAAATGTGTGAAAAATATGAAGAGCTTCAAAAGGTGTCAAAAAAGAGATGAGCATGAAACGGTCTGAAAAATAGGAGGAGAATGAAGTGGTGTTGAAAAAAATGAGGAGCCTGAAAAGGTGTGAAAAATATGAACAGCTTCAAAAGGTGTCAAAAATGAGATCATCATGAAACGGTCTGAAAAATAGGAGGTGCATGAGGTGGTGTTGAAAAAAAAGAAGAGACTGAAAAGGTGTGAAATATATGAAGAGCTTCAAAAGGTGTCAAAATATGAGGAGCATGATACGGTCTGAAAAATAGGAGGAGCATGAAGCGGTGTTCAAAACATGAAGAGCCTGAAAAGTTGTGAAAAATATGAAAAGCTTCCAAAGGTGTCAAAAATGAGATGAACATGAAACGGTCTGAAAAATAGGAGGAGCATGAAGCGGTGTTGAAAAAATGAAGAGCCGGAAAAGGTGTGAAAAATATGAAGAGCATCAAAAGGTGTCAAAAATATGACGAGTATGAAACGGTCTGACAAATAGGAGGAGCATGAAGCGGTGTTGAAAAACATGAAGAGCCTGAAAAGGTGTGAAAAATATGAAGAGCTTCAAAATGTGTGAAATACATGAGGAGCATGAAACGGGTTGAAAAATAGGAGAAGCATGAAGCGGTGTTGAAAAACATGAAGAGCCTGAAAAGGTGTGAAAAATATTAAGAGCTTCAAAAGGTGTCAGAAATATGAGGAGCAATAAACGGTGTGAAAAATAGGAGGACCCTGTGGTGGTGTTCAAAAACATGAAAAGCCTGAAAAGGTGTGAAAAATATGAAGAGCTTCAAAAATGTCAAAAATATGAGGAGCATGAAACGGTCTGAAAAATAGGTGGAGCATTAAGTGGTGTTCAAAAACATGAAGAGCCTGAAAAGGTGTGAAATCTATGAAGAGCTTCAAAAGGTGTGAAATACATGAGGAGCATGTAACGTTCTGAAAAACAGGAGGAGCATGAGGCGGTGTTGAAAAACATGAAGAGCCTGAAAAGGTGTGAAAAATATGAAGAGCTTCAAAATGTGTCAAAATATGAAGAGCATGAAACGGTCTGAAAAATAGGAGGAGCATGAAGCGGTGTTCAAAAACCTGAAGAGCCTGAAAAGGTGTCAAATATATGAGGAGCATGAAACGGTCTGAAAAATAGGAGGAACATGAAGCGGTGTTCAAATTCATGAGATGCTGAAAAGGTGTGAAAACTATGAAGAGCTTCAAAAGGTGTCAAAAATATGAAGACCATGAAACTCTCTGAAAAATAGGAGGAGAATGAAGCGGTGTTCAAAAACATGAAGTGCCTGAAAAGGTGTGAAAAATATGAAGAGCTTCAAAAGGTGTGAAATACATGAGGAGCATGAAACAGTCTGAAAAATAGGAGGAGCATGAAGCGGTGTTCAAAAACATGAAGAGCCTGAAAAAGTGTGAAAAATATGAAGAGCTTCAAAAGGTTTGAAAAATATGAAGAGCTTGAAAAGGTGTGAAGATTATGAAGAGCTTCAAAAGGTGTGAAAAATATAAGGAGCATGAATCGGTCTGAAAAATAAGAGGAGAATGAAGCAGTGTTGAAAAACATGAACAGCCTGAAAAGGTGTGAAAAATATGAAGAGCTTTAAAAAGTGTCAAAAATGAGATGAGCATGAAAGGGTCTGAAAAATACAAGGAGCATGAAGCGGTGTTGAAAAACATGAAGAGCCTGAAAAGGCATGAAAAATATGAAGAGCTTCAAAAGGTGTCAAAAATATGAGGAGCATGAAACTTTGTGAAAAATAGGAGCAGCATGAAACGGTGTTCAAAAACATGAAGACATTGAAAAGGTGTGAAAAATATGAAGAGGTGCAAAAGGTTTGAAATATATGAGGAGCATGAAACGGTCTGAAAAATATGAGGACCATGAAGCGGTGTTCAAAAACATGAAGAGCCTGAAAAGGTGAGAAAAATATGAAGAGCTTCAAAAGGTGTGAAATACATGAGGAGCATTAAACGCCCTGAAAAATAGGAGGAGCATGCAGAGGTGTTCAAAAACATGAAGAGCCTGAAAAGGTGTCAAAAATATGAAGAGATTCAAAAGGTGTGAAAAATATGAAGAGCTTCAAAATGTTTCAAAAATGAAATGAGCATGAAACGGTCTGAAAAAGCTGAGGAGCATGAAGTGGTGTTGAAACACATGAAGAGCCTGAAAAGGTGTGAAAAATATGAAGAGGTTCAAAGGTGTGAAATACATGAGGATCATGAAATGGTTTGAAAAATACGAGGAGCATGAAGCAGTGTTCAAAAACATGAAGAGCCTGAAAAGATTTGAAAAATATGAAGAGCTTCAAAAGGTGTCAAAAATATGAGGAGCATGAAACCGTCTGAAAAATAGGAGGAGCATGAAGCGGTGTTGAAAAACATGAAGAGCCTGAAAACGAGTGAAAAATATGAAGAGCTTCAAAAGGTATGAAAAATATGAAGAGCTTCAAAAGGTGTCAAAAAAGAGATGAGCATGAAACCGTCTGAAAAATAGGTGGAGCATGAAGCGGTGTTGAAAAACATGAAGAGCCTGAAAAGATGTGAAAAAAATGAAGAGCTTCAAAAGGTGTCAAAAATATGAGGAGCATGAAACGGTCTGAAAAATAGGAGGAGCATGAAACCGTGTTCAAAAACATGAAGAGACTGAAAAGGGTGAAAAATATGAAGAGCTTCAAAAGGTGTGAAAAATAGGAGGAGCATGAAGCGGTGTGCAAAAACATGAAAAGCCTGAAAAGGTGTGAAAACTATGAAGAGCATCAAAAGGTGTCAAAAATATGAGGAGCATGAAACGGTCTGAAAAATAGGAGGAGCATGAAGTGGTGTTGAAAAACATGAAGAGACTGAAAAGGTGTTAAAAATATGAAGAACTTCAAAAGGTGTGAAATATATGAGGAGCATGAAACGGTCTGAAAAATAGGAGGAGCATGAAGCGGTGTTGAAAAACATGAAGAGACTGAAAAGGTGTTAAAAATATGAAGAACTTCAAAAGGTGTCAAATATATGAGCAGCAAGAATCGGTCTGAAACATAGGAGTAGCATGAAACGGTGTTCAAATACATGCAGAGCCTGAAAAGTTGTGAAAAATATGAAGAGCTTCAAATGGTGTCAAACATATGAAGAGCTTCAAAAGGTGTCAAAAATGAGATGAGCATGAAACGGTCTGAAAAATAGGAGGAGCAAGAAGTCGTGTTCCAAAAAATGAAGAGCGTGAGAAGGTGTGAAATATATCAAGAACTTCAAAATGTGTCAAAAATATGAGGAGCATGAAACGGTCTGAAAAATAGGAGGAGCATGAAACGGTGTTGAAAAACATGCAGAGCCTGAAAAGGTGTGAAAAATATGAAGAACTTCAAAAGGTGTGAAATATATGAGGAGCATGAACCGGTCTTAAAAATAGGAGGAGCATGAAGCGGTTTTCAAAAATATGAAGAGCTTGAAAAGGTGTGAAAAATATGAGGAGCTTCAAAAGGTATGAAATACATGAGGAGTATGAAACTGTCTTGAAAATAGGAGGAGCATGAAGCGGTGTTAAAAAACATGAAGAGGCATAAAAGGTGTGAAAAATATGAAGAGCTTCAAAAGGTGTGAAAAATATGAGGAGCATGAAACGGTCTGAAAAATAGGAGGAGCATGAAGCCGTGCTGAAAAACATGAAGAGCCTGAAAAAGTGTGAAATATATGAAGAGGTTCAAAAGGTGTAAAAAATATGAGGAGATTCAAAAGGTATCAAAAATATGAGGAGCATGAAACGGTCTGAAAAAGAGGAGGAGCATGAATCGGTGTTGAAAATCATGAAGAGCCTGAAAACGTGTGAGAAATATGAAGAGATTCAAAAGGTGTCAAAAATATGAAGAGCTTCAAAAGGTGTCAAAAATGAGAGGAGTATGAAGCAGTCTGAAAAATAGGAGGAGCATGAAGCGGTGTTCAAAAACATGAAGAGCCTGAAAAGGTGTGAAAAATATGAAGAGCTTCAAAAGGTGTCAAAAATGAGATGAGCATGAAACGGTCTGAAAAATAGGAGGAGCATGAAGTGTGTTGAAAAAAAAGAAGAGACGGAAAAGGTGTGAAATATATGAAGGGCTTCAAAAGGTGTCAAAAATATGAGAAGAATGAAACGGTCTGAAAATAGGAGGAGCATGAAGCGGTGTTCAAAAACATGAAGAGACTGAAAAGGTGTGAAAAATATGAAGAGCTTCAAAAGGTGTCAAAAATATGACGAGCATGAAACAGTTTGAAAAATAGGAGGAGCATGAAGCGGTGTTCAAAAACAGGAAAAGCCTGAAAAGTTGTGAAAAATATGAAGAGCTTCAAAAGTTGTCAAAAATATGAGGAGCATGAAAAGGTCTGAAAAATAGGAGGAGCATGAAGCGGTGTTGAAAAACATGAAGAGCCTGAAAAGGTGTTAAAAATATGAAGAGTTTCAAAAGGTGTCAAATATATGAGCAGCAAGTATCGGTCTGAAATATAGGAGTAGCATGAAACGGTGTTCAAATACATGCAGAGCCTGAAAAGTTTTGAAAAATATGAAGAGCTTCAAATGGTGTCAAATATATGAAGAGCTTCAAAAGGTGTCAAAAATGAGATGAGCATGAAACGGTCTGAAAAATAGGAGGAGCAAGAAGTCGTCTTCCAAAAAATGAAGAGCCTGAGAAGGTGTGAAATATATCAAGAACTTCAAAATGTGTCAAAAATATGAGGAGCATGAAACGGTCTGCAAAAAGGAGGAGCATGAAGTGATGTTGATAAACTTGAAGAGCCTGAAAAGGTGTTAAAAATATGAAAAGCTACAAAAGGTGGGAAAAATATGAGGAGCATGAAACGGTCTGAAAAATACGAGGAGCATGAAGCGGTGTTCAAAAACATGAAGAGCCTGAACAGGTGTGAAAAATATGAAGAGCTTCAAAAGGTGTGAAAAATATGAGCAGCATGAAACGGTCTAAAAAATAGGAGGATCATGAAGCCGTGTTGAAAAACATGAAGAGCGTGAAAGGTTGTGAAAAATAGGAGGAACTTCAAAATGTGTGAAAAATATGAGGAGCATGAAACGGTCTGAAAATAGGAGGAGCATGAAGCGGTGTTGAAAAACATGAAGAGCCTGAAAAGGTGTGAAAAATATGAAGAGCTTCAAAAGGTGTGAAAAATATGAAGAGCTTCAAAAGGTGTCAAAAATGAGAAGATCATAAAAGGGTCTGAAAAATAGGAGGAGCATGACGTGGTGTTGAAAAAAATGAAGAGCCTGAAAAGGTGTGAAATATATGAGGGCTTCAAAAGGTGTCAAAAATATGAGGAGCAGGAAACGGTCTGAAAAATAGGAGGAGCATGAAACGGTGTTCAAAAACATGAAGAGCCTGTAAAGGTGTGAAAAATATGAAGAGCTTCAAAAGGTGTGAAATACATGAGGAGCATGAAACTCTTTGAAAAATAAAAGGAGGAAGAAGGGGTGTTCAAAAACATGAAGAGGCTGAAAAGGTGTGAAAAACATGAAGAGCTTAAAAAGGTGTGAAAAATATGAGGAGCATGAAACGGTCTGAAAAAAAAGGAGGAGCATGAAACGGTGATCAAAAACATGAACAGTATGAAAAGGTGTGAAAAATATGAAGAGCTTCAAAAGGTGTGAAATACATGAGGAACATGAAACGGTCTGAAATTTAGGAGAAGCATTAAGTGGTGTGGAAAAACATGAAGAGCCTGAAAAGGTGTGAAAAATATGAAGAGCTTCAAAAGTTGTGAAAAATATGAGAAGCATGAAACGGTCTGAAAAATAGAAGCGGCATGAAATGGTGTTGAAAAATATGAAGAGCCTAAAAAGGTGTGAAAATTATGAAGAGCTTCAAAAGATGTGAAAAATATGAGGAGCATGATACTGCCTTAAAAATATGAGGAGCATGAAGTGGTGTTGAAGTAATGAAGAGCCTGAAAAGGTGTGAAATATATGAGGGCTTCAAAAGGTGTCAAAATATGAGGAGCATGAAACGGTCTGAAAAATAGGAGGAGCATGAAGCGGTGTTGAAAAACATGAAGAGCCTGAAAAGGTGTGAGAAATATGAAGAGCTTCAAAAGGTGTCAAAAATATGAGGAGCATGAAACGGTCTGAAAAAGAGGAGGAGCATGAAGCGGTGTTGAAAAACATGAAGAGCCTGAAAAGGTGTGAAAAATATGAAAAGCTTCAAAAGGTGTGAAATACATGAGGAGCATGAAAGAGCTGAAAATTAGGAGAAGCATAAAGTGGTGTGGAAAAACATGAAGAGCCTGAAAAGGTGTGAAAAATATGAAGAGCTTCAGAAGGTGTGAAATACATGAGGAGCATGAAACTCTCTGAAAAATATAAGGAGCATGAAGTGGTGTTCAAAAACATGAAGAGCCTGAAAAGGTGTAAAAAATATGAAGAGCTTCAAAAGATGTGAAAAATATGAGGAGCATGATACTGCCTGAAAAATATGAGGAGCATGAAGTGGTGTTGAAGAAATGAAGAGCCTGAAAAGGTGTGAAATATATGAGGGCTTCAAAAGGTGTCAAAATATGAGGAGCATGAAACGGACTGAAAAATCGGAGGAGCATGAAGCGGTGTTGAAAAACATGAAGAGCCTGAAAAGGTGTGAAAAATATGAAGAGTTTCAAAAGGTGTCAAAAATATGAATAGCATGAAAAGGTCTGCAAAAAAGGAGCATGAAGTGGTGTTGAAAAACATGAAGAGCCTGAAAAAGTGTGAAAAATATGAAAAGTTTCAAAAGGTATCAAAAATATGAGGAGCATGAAACGGTCTGAAAAATAGGAGGAACATGAAGAAGTGTTCAAAAACATGAAGAGCCTGAAAAGGTGTGAAAAATATGAAGAGCTTCAAAAGGTGTGAAATATATGAGGAGCATGAAACTCTCTGAAAAATAGAAGGAGCATGATGTGGTGTTCAAAAACATGAAGAGCCTGAAAACGTGTGAAAAATACGAAGAGCTTCAAAAGGTGTGAAAAATATGAGGAGAATGATACGGTTTGAAAAATAGGAGGAGCATGAAGCGGTGTTGAAAAACATGAAGAGTCTGAAAACGTGTGAAATTATGAAGAACTTCAAAAATATGAAAAATATGAAGAGCTTCAAAAGGTGTGAAATATATGAAGAGCTTCAGAAGGTGTCAAAAATATGAGGAGCATGAAACGGTCTTCAAAATAGGAGGAGCATGAAATGGTGTTCAAAAACATGAAGAGCCTGAAATCGTGTGAAAAATATGAAGAGCTTCAAAAGGTGTGAAAAATATGAGGAGCATGAAACGGTCTAAAAAATAGGAGGAGCATGAAGCGGTGTTCAAAAATATGAAGAGCCTGAAAAGGTGTGAAAAATATGAAGAGCTTCAAAAGGTGTCAAAAATATGAGGAGCATGAAACGGTCTGAAAAATAGGAGGAGCATGAAGCGGTGTTGAAAAACATGAAGAGCCTGAAAAGGTGTGAGAAATATGAATAGCTTCAAAAGGTGTCAAAAATATGAGGAGCATGAAACGGTCTGAAAAAGAGGAGGAGCATGAAGCGATGTTGAAAAACATGAAGAGCCTGAAAAGGTGTGAAAAATATGAAAAGCTTCAAAAGGTGTGAAACACATGAGGAGCATGAAAGAGCTGAAAATTTGGAGAAGCATGAAGTGGTGTGGAAAAACATGAAGAGCCTGAAAAGGTGTGAAAAATATGAAGAGCTTCAGAAGGTGTGAAATACATGAGGAGCATGAAACTCTCTGAAAAATATAAGGAGCATGAAGTGGTGTTCAAAAACATGAAGAGCCTGAAAAGGTGTAAAAAATATGAAGAGCTTCAAAAGGTGTGAAAAATATGAGGAGCATGTTATGGTTTGAAAAATAGGATTAGCATGAAGAGGTGTTCAAAAACATGAAGAGCCTGAAAAGTTGTGAAAAATATGAAAAGCTTCAAAAGGTGTCAAAAATGAGATGAGCATGAAACTGTCTGAAATATAGGAGGAGTATGAAGCGGTGTTCAAAACATGAAGAGCACGAAAAGGTGTGAAAAATATGAAGAGCTTCAAAAGGTGTCAAAAATATGAGGAGCATGAAATGGTCTGAAAAAGAGGAGGAGCATGAAGCGGCGTTGAAAAACATGAAGAGCCTGAAAAGGTGTGAAAAATATGAAAAGCTTCAAAAGGTGTGAAATACATGAGGAGCATGAAAGAGCTGAAAATTAGGAGAAGCATGAAGTGGTGTGGAAAAACATGAAGAGCCTTAAAAGTTATTAAAAATATGAAGAGCTTCAAAAGGTGTGAAAAATATGAAGAGCTTCAAAAGGTGTCAAAATGAGACGAACATCAAACGGTCTGAAACATAGGAGGAGCATGAAGCGTTGTTGAAAATCATAAAGAGCCTGAAAATTTGTGAAAAATATGAAGAGCTTCAGAATATGTGAAAAACATGAAGAGCTTCAAAAAGTGTCAAAATGAGATGAGCATGAAACGGTCTGAAAAATAAGAGGAGCATGAAGTGGTGTTGAAAATAATGAAAAGCCTGAAAAGGTGTGAAATATATGAAGAGCTTCAAAAGGTGTCAAAAATATGAGGAGAATGAAACGGACTGTAAAATAGGAGGAGCATGAAATGGTGTTCAAAAACATGAAGAGCCTGAAAAGGTGTGAAAAATATGAAGAGCTTCAAAAGGTGTCAAAATATGAGGAGCATGAAAAGTTCTGAAAAATAGGAGGAGCATGAAGCGGTGTTCAAAAACAGGAAGACCCTGAAAAGTAGTGAAAAATATGAAGAGCTTCAAAAGGTGTCAAAATTATGAGGAGCATGAAACGGTCTGAAAAATAGGAGGACTATGAAACGGTGTTCAAAAACATGAAGAGCCTGAAAAGGTGTGAAAAATATGAAGAGCTTCAAAACGTGTCAAAAATATGAGGAGCATGAAACGGTCTGAAAAATAGGAGGAGCAAGAAAGGGTGTTGAACAACATGAAGAGCCTGAAAACGTGTGAAAAATATGAAGAGCTTCAAAAGATGTGAAAAATATGAAGAGCTTCAAAAGATGTCAAAAATGAGATGAGCATGAAACCGTCTGAAAAATAGGAGGAGCATGAAGTAGTGTTGAAAAGTATGAAGAACCTGAAAAGCTGTGAGAAACATGAAGAGCTTCAAAATATGTCAAATATATGAGGAGCATGAAACGGTCTGAAAAAGAGGAGGAGCAGGAAGCGGTGTTGAGAAACACGAAGAGCCTGAAAATGTGTGAAAAATATGAAGAGCTTCTAAAGGTGTCAAAAATATGAGGAGCATGAAACGGTCTTAAAAATACGAGGAGCATGAAGTGGTGTTGAAAAACATGAAGAGCCTGAAAAGGTGGGAAATATATGAAGAGCTTCAAAAGGTGTCAAATATATGAGGAGCATGTATCGGTCTAAAAAATAGGAGGATCATGAAAAGTTGTTGAAAAACATGAAAACCCTGAAAAGGTGTGAAAAAAATGAAGAGCTTCAAAAGGTGTCAAAATTATGAGGAGCATGAAAAGGTTTTAAAAATAAGAGGAACATGAAGTGGTGTTGAAAAACATGAAGATCCTGAAAAGATGTAAAAAATATGAAGAGCTTCAAAAGGTGTGAAATATATGAGGTGCAAGAAACGGTCTGAAAAATAGGAGGAGCATGAAGCGGTGTTGAAAAACATGAAGAGCCTGAAAAGGTGTGAAAAATATGAAGAGCTTCAAAAGTTGTCAAAAATATGAGGAGCATGAAACGTTCTGAAAAATAGGAGGAGCATGAAGCAGTGTTGAAAAAAATGAAGAGACTGAAAAGATGTGAAAAATATGAACAGCTTCAAAAGGTGTAAAAATATGAGGAGCTTGAAACGGTCTAAAAAATAGGAGTACCATGAACCGGTGTTGAAAAACATGAAGAGCCAGAAAAGGTGTGAAAAATATTAAGAGCTTCAAAATGTGTGAAAAATATGAAGAGCTTCAAAAGGTGTCAAAAAAGAGATGAGCATGAAACGGTCTGAAAAATAGGAGGAGAATGAAGTGGTGTTGAAAAAAATGAGGAGCCTGAAAAGGTGTGAAAAATATGAACAGCTTCAAAAGGTGTCAAAAATGAGATCATCATGAAACGGTCTGAAAAATAGGAGGTGCATGAGGTGGTGTTGAAAAAAAAGAAGAGACTGAAAAGGTGTGAAATATATGAAGAGCTTCAAAAGGTGTCAAAATATGAGGAGCATGATACGGTCTGAAAAATAGGAGGAGCATGAAGCGGTGTTCAAAACATGAAGAGCCTGAAAAGTTGTGAAAAATATGAAAAGCTTCCAAAGGTGTCAAAAATGAGATGAACATGAAACGGTCTGAAAAATAGGAGGAGCATGAAGCGGTGTTGAAAAAATGAAGAGCCGGAAAAGGTGTGAAAAATATGAAGAGCATCAAAAGGTGTCAAAAATATGACGAGTATGAAACGGTCTGACAAATAGGAGGAGCATGAAGCGGTGTTGAAAAACATGAAGAGCCTGAAAAGGTGTGAAAAATATGAAGAGCTTCAAAATGTGTGAAATACATGAGGAGCATGAAACGGGTTGAAAAATAGGAGAAGCATGAAGCGGTGTTGAAAAACATGAAGAGCCTGAAAAGGTGTGAAAAATATTAAGAGCTTCAAAAGGTGTCAGAAATATGAGGAGCAATAAACGGTGTGAAAAATAGGAGGACCCTGTGGTGGTGTTCAAAAACATGAAAAGCCTGAAAAGGTGTGAAAAATATGAAGAGCTTCAAAAATGTCAAAAATATGAGGAGCATGAAACGGTCTGAAAAATAGGTGGAGCATTAAGTGGTGTTCAAAAACATGAAGAGCCTGAAAAGGTGTGAAATCTATGAAGAGCTTCAAAAGGTGTGAAATACATGAGGAGCATGTAACGTTCTGAAAAACAGGAGGAGCATGAGGCGGTGTTGAAAAACATGAAGAGCCTGAAAAGGTGTGAAAAATATGAAGAGCTTCAAAATGTGTCAAAATATGAAGAGCATGAAACGGTCTGAAAAATAGGAGGAGCATGAAGCGGTGTTCAAAAACCTGAAGAGCCTGAAAAGGTGTCAAATATATGAGGAGCATGAAACGGTCTGAAAAATAGGAGGAACATGAAGCGGTGTTCAAATTCATGAGATGCTGAAAAGGTGTGAAAACTATGAAGAGCTTCAAAAGGTGTCAAAAATATGAAGACCATGAAACTCTCTGAAAAATAGGAGGAGAATGAAGCGGTGTTCAAAAACATGAAGTGCCTGAAAAGGTGTGAAAAATATGAAGAGCTTCAAAAGGTGTGAAATACATGAGGAGCATGAAACAGTCTGAAAAATAGGAGGAGCATGAAGCGGTGTTCAAAAACATGAAGAGCCTGAAAAAGTGTGAAAAATATGAAGAGCTTCAAAAGGTTTGAAAAATATGAAGAGCTTGAAAAGGTGTGAAGATTATGAAGAGCTTCAAAAGGTGTGAAAAATATAAGGAGCATGAATCGGTCTGAAAAATAAGAGGAGAATGAAGCAGTGTTGAAAAACATGAACAGCCTGAAAAGGTGTGAAAAATATGAAGAGCTTTAAAAAGTGTCAAAAATGAGATGAGCATGAAAGGGTCTGAAAAATACAAGGAGCATGAAGCGGTGTTGAAAAACATGAAGAGCCTGAAAAGGCATGAAAAATATGAAGAGCTTCAAAAGGTGTCAAAAATATGAGGAGCATGAAACTTTGTGAAAAATAGGAGCAGCATGAAACGGTGTTCAAAAACATGAAGACATTGAAAAGGTGTGAAAAATATGAAGAGGTGCAAAAGGTTTGAAATATATGAGGAGCATGAAACGGTCTGAAAAATATGAGGACCATGAAGCGGTGTTCAAAAACATGAAGAGCCTGAAAAGGTGAGAAAAATATGAAGAGCTTCAAAAGGTGTGAAATACATGAGGAGCATTAAACGCCCTGAAAAATAGGAGGAGCATGCAGAGGTGTTCAAAAACATGAAGAGCCTGAAAAGGTGTCAAAAATATGAAGAGATTCAAAAGGTGTGAAAAATATGAAGAGCTTCAAAATGTTTCAAAAATGAAATGAGCATGAAACGGTCTGAAAAAGCTGAGGAGCATGAAGTGGTGTTGAAACACATGAAGAGCCTGAAAAGGTGTGAAAAATATGAAGAGGTTCAAAGGTGTGAAATACATGAGGATCATGAAATGGTTTGAAAAATACGAGGAGCATGAAGCAGTGTTCAAAAACATGAAGAGCCTGAAAAGATTTGAAAAATATGAAGAGCTTCAAAAGGTGTCAAAAATATGAGGAGCATGAAACCGTCTGAAAAATAGGAGGAGCATGAAGCGGTGTTGAAAAACATGAAGAGCCTGAAAACGAGTGAAAAATATGAAGAGCTTCAAAAGGTATGAAAAATATGAAGAGCTTCAAAAGGTGTCAAAAAAGAGATGAGCATGAAACCGTCTGAAAAATAGGTGGAGCATGAAGCGGTGTTGAAAAACATGAAGAGCCTGAAAAGATGTGAAAAAAATGAAGAGCTTCAAAAGGTGTCAAAAATATGAGGAGCATGAAACGGTCTGAAAAATAGGAGGAGCATGAAACCGTGTTCAAAAACATGAAGAGACTGAAAAGGGTGAAAAATATGAAGAGCTTCAAAAGGTGTGAAAAATAGGAGGAGCATGAAGCGGTGTGCAAAAACATGAAAAGCCTGAAAAGGTGTGAAAACTATGAAGAGCATCAAAAGGTGTCAAAAATATGAGGAGCATGAAACGGTCTGAAAAATAGGAGGAGCATGAAGTGGTGTTGAAAAACATGAAGAGACTGAAAAGGTGTTAAAAATATGAAGAACTTCAAAAGGTGTGAAATATATGAGGAGCATGAAACGGTCTGAAAAATAGGAGGAGCATGAAGCGGTGTTGAAAAACATGAAGAGACTGAAAAGGTGTTAAAAATATGAAGAACTTCAAAAGGTGTCAAATATATGAGCAGCAAGAATCGGTCTGAAACATAGGAGTAGCATGAAACGGTGTTCAAATACATGCAGAGCCTGAAAAGTTGTGAAAAATATGAAGAGCTTCAAATGGTGTCAAACATATGAAGAGCTTCAAAAGGTGTCAAAAATGAGATGAGCATGAAACGGTCTGAAAAATAGGAGGAGCAAGAAGTCGTGTTCCAAAAAATGAAGAGCGTGAGAAGGTGTGAAATATATCAAGAACTTCAAAATGTGTCAAAAATATGAGGAGCATGAAACGGTCTGAAAAATAGGAGGAGCATGAAACGGTGTTGAAAAACATGCAGAGCCTGAAAAGGTGTGAAAAATATGAAGAACTTCAAAAGGTGTGAAATATATGAGGAGCATGAACCGGTCTTAAAAATAGGAGGAGCATGAAGCGGTTTTCAAAAATATGAAGAGCTTGAAAAGGTGTGAAAAATATGAGGAGCTTCAAAAGGTATGAAATACATGAGGAGTATGAAACTGTCTTGAAAATAGGAGGAGCATGAAGCGGTGTTAAAAAACATGAAGAGGCATAAAAGGTGTGAAAAATATGAAGAGCTTCAAAAGGTGTGAAAAATATGAGGAGCATGAAACGGTCTGAAAAATAGGAGGAGCATGAAGCCGTGCTGAAAAACATGAAGAGCCTGAAAAAGTGTGAAATATATGAAGAGGTTCAAAAGGTGTAAAAAATATGAGGAGATTCAAAAGGTATCAAAAATATGAGGAGCATGAAACGGTCTGAAAAAGAGGAGGAGCATGAATCGGTGTTGAAAATCATGAAGAGCCTGAAAACGTGTGAGAAATATGAAGAGATTCAAAAGGTGTCAAAAATATGAAGAGCTTCAAAAGGTGTCAAAAATGAGAGGAGTATGAAGCAGTCTGAAAAATAGGAGGAGCATGAAGCGGTGTTCAAAAACATGAAGAGCCTGAAAAGGTGTGAAAAATATGAAGAGCTTCAAAAGGTGTCAAAAATGAGATGAGCATGAAACGGTCTGAAAAATAGGAGGAGCATGAAGTGTGTTGAAAAAAAAGAAGAGACGGAAAAGGTGTGAAATATATGAAGGGCTTCAAAAGGTGTCAAAAATATGAGAAGAATGAAACGGTCTGAAAATAGGAGGAGCATGAAGCGGTGTTCAAAAACATGAAGAGACTGAAAAGGTGTGAAAAATATGAAGAGCTTCAAAAGGTGTCAAAAATATGACGAGCATGAAACAGTTTGAAAAATAGGAGGAGCATGAAGCGGTGTTCAAAAACAGGAAAAGCCTGAAAAGTTGTGAAAAATATGAAGAGCTTCAAAAGTTGTCAAAAATATGAGGAGCATGAAAAGGTCTGAAAAATAGGAGGAGCATGAAGCGGTGTTGAAAAACATGAAGAGCCTGAAAAGGTGTTAAAAATATGAAGAGTTTCAAAAGGTGTCAAATATATGAGCAGCAAGTATCGGTCTGAAATATAGGAGTAGCATGAAACGGTGTTCAAATACATGCAGAGCCTGAAAAGTTTTGAAAAATATGAAGAGCTTCAAATGGTGTCAAATATATGAAGAGCTTCAAAAGGTGTCAAAAATGAGATGAGCATGAAACGGTCTGAAAAATAGGAGGAGCAAGAAGTCGTCTTCCAAAAAATGAAGAGCCTGAGAAGGTGTGAAATATATCAAGAACTTCAAAATGTGTCAAAAATATGAGGAGCATGAAACGGTCTGCAAAAAGGAGGAGCATGAAGTGATGTTGATAAACTTGAAGAGCCTGAAAAGGTGTTAAAAATATGAAAAGCTACAAAAGGTGGGAAAAATATGAGGAGCATGAAACGGTCTGAAAAATACGAGGAGCATGAAGCGGTGTTCAAAAACATGAAGAGCCTGAACAGGTGTGAAAAATATGAAGAGCTTCAAAAGGTGTGAAAAATATGAGCAGCATGAAACGGTCTAAAAAATAGGAGGATCATGAAGCCGTGTTGAAAAACATGAAGAGCGTGAAAGGTTGTGAAAAATAGGAGGAACTTCAAAATGTGTGAAAAATATGAGGAGCATGAAACGGTCTGAAAATAGGAGGAGCATGAAGCGGTGTTGAAAAACATGAAGAGCCTGAAAAGGTGTGAAAAATATGAAGAGCTTCAAAAGGTGTGAAAAATATGAAGAGCTTCAAAAGGTGTCAAAAATGAGAAGATCATAAAAGGGTCTGAAAAATAGGAGGAGCATGACGTGGTGTTGAAAAAAATGAAGAGCCTGAAAAGGTGTGAAATATATGAGGGCTTCAAAAGGTGTCAAAAATATGAGGAGCAGGAAACGGTCTGAAAAATAGGAGGAGCATGAAACGGTGTTCAAAAACATGAAGAGCCTGTAAAGGTGTGAAAAATATGAAGAGCTTCAAAAGGTGTGAAATACATGAGGAGCATGAAACTCTTTGAAAAATAAAAGGAGGAAGAAGGGGTGTTCAAAAACATGAAGAGGCTGAAAAGGTGTGAAAAACATGAAGAGCTTAAAAAGGTGTGAAAAATATGAGGAGCATGAAACGGTCTGAAAAAAAAGGAGGAGCATGAAACGGTGATCAAAAACATGAACAGTATGAAAAGGTGTGAAAAATATGAAGAGCTTCAAAAGGTGTGAAATACATGAGGAACATGAAACGGTCTGAAATTTAGGAGAAGCATTAAGTGGTGTGGAAAAACATGAAGAGCCTGAAAAGGTGTGAAAAATATGAAGAGCTTCAAAAGTTGTGAAAAATATGAGAAGCATGAAACGGTCTGAAAAATAGAAGCGGCATGAAATGGTGTTGAAAAATATGAAGAGCCTAAAAAGGTGTGAAAATTATGAAGAGCTTCAAAAGATGTGAAAAATATGAGGAGCATGATACTGCCTTAAAAATATGAGGAGCATGAAGTGGTGTTGAAGTAATGAAGAGCCTGAAAAGGTGTGAAATATATGAGGGCTTCAAAAGGTGTCAAAATATGAGGAGCATGAAACGGTCTGAAAAATAGGAGGAGCATGAAGCGGTGTTGAAAAACATGAAGAGCCTGAAAAGGTGTGAGAAATATGAAGAGCTTCAAAAGGTGTCAAAAATATGAGGAGCATGAAACGGTCTGAAAAAGAGGAGGAGCATGAAGCGGTGTTGAAAAACATGAAGAGCCTGAAAAGGTGTGAAAAATATGAAAAGCTTCAAAAGGTGTGAAATACATGAGGAGCATGAAAGAGCTGAAAATTAGGAGAAGCATAAAGTGGTGTGGAAAAACATGAAGAGCCTGAAAAGGTGTGAAAAATATGAAGAGCTTCAGAAGGTGTGAAATACATGAGGAGCATGAAACTCTCTGAAAAATATAAGGAGCATGAAGTGGTGTTCAAAAACATGAAGAGCCTGAAAAGGTGTAAAAAATATGAAGAGCTTCAAAAGATGTGAAAAATATGAGGAGCATGATACTGCCTGAAAAATATGAGGAGCATGAAGTGGTGTTGAAGAAATGAAGAGCCTGAAAAGGTGTGAAATATATGAGGGCTTCAAAAGGTGTCAAAATATGAGGAGCATGAAACGGTCTGAAAAATAGGAGGAGCATGAAGCGGTGTTGAAAAACATGAAGAGCCTGAAAAGGTGTGAGAAATATGAAGAGCTTCAAAAGGTGTCAAAAATATGAGGAGCATGAAACGGTCTGAAAAAGAGGAGGAGCATGAAGCGGTGTTGAAAAACATGAAGAGCCTGAAAAGGTGTGAAAAATATGAAAAGCTTCAAAAGGTGTGAAATACATGAGGAGCATGAAAGAGCTGAAAAATCGGAGGAGCATGAAGCGTTGTTGAAAAACATGAAGAGCCTGAAAAGGTGTGAAAAATATGAAGAGCTTCAGAAGGTGTGAAATACATGAGGAGCATGAAACTCTCTGAAAAATATAAGGAGCATGAAGTGGTGTTCAAAAACATGAAGAGCCTGAAAAGGTGTAAAAAATATGAAGAGCTTCAAAAGGTGTGAAAAATATGAGGAGCATGTTATGGTTTGAAAAATAGGATTAGCATGAAGAGGTGTTCAAAAACATGAAGAGCCTGAAAAGTTGTGAAAAATATGGAAAGCTTCAAAAGGTGTCAAAAATGAGATGAGCATGAAACTGTCTGAAATATAGGAGGAGTATGAAGCGGTGTTCAAAACATGAAGAGCCCGAAAAGGTGTGAAAAATATGAAGAGCTTCAAAAGGTGTCAAAAATATGAGGAGCATGAAACGGACTGAAAAATCGGAGGAGCATGAAGCGGTGTTGAAAAACATGAAGAGCCTGAAAAGGTGTGAAAAATATGAAGAGTTTCAAAAGGTGTCAAAAATATGAATAGCATGAAAAGGTCTGCAAAAAAGGAGCATGAAGTGGTGTTGAAAAACATGAAGAGCCTGAAAAAGGGTGAAAAATATGAAAAGTTTCAAAAGGTGTCAAAAATATGAGGAGCATGAAACGGTCTGAAAAATAGGAGGAACATGAAGAAGTGTTCAAAAACATGAAGAGCCTGAAAATGTGTTAAAAATATGAAGAGCTTCAAAAGGTGTGAAATATATGAGGAGCGTGAAACTCTCTGAAAAATAGAAGGAGCATGATGAGGTGTTCAAAAACATGAAGAGCCTGAAAACGCGTGAAAAATACGAAGAGCTTCAAAAGGTGTGAAAAATATGAGGAGAATGATACGGTTTGAAAAATAGGAGGAGCATGAAGCAGTGTTGAAAAACATGAAGAGTCTGAAAACGTGTGAAATTATGAAGAACTTCAAAAATATGAAAAATATGAAGAGCTTCAAAAGGTGTGAAAAATATGAAGAGCTTCAGAAGGTGTAAAAAATATGAGGAGCATGAACAGGTCTGAAAAATAGGAGGAGCAAGAAAGGGTGTTGAACAACATGAAGAGCCTGAAAATGTGTGAAAAATATGAAGAGCTTCAAAACGTGTCAAAAATATGAGGAGCATGTAACGGTCTGAAAAATAGGAGGAGCAAGAAAGGGTGTTGAACAACATGAAGAGCCTGAAAACGTGAAAAATATGAAGAGCTTCAAAAGATGTGAAAAATATGAAGAGCTTCAAAAGGTGTCAAAAATGAGATGAGCATGAAACCGTCTGAAAAATAGGAGGAGCATGAAGTAGTGTTGAAAAACATGAAGAACCTGAAAAGCTGTGAGAAACAAGAAGAGCTTCAAAATGTGTCAAATATATGAGGAGCATGAAACGGTGTGAAAAAGAGGAGGAGCAGGAAGCGGTGTTGAGAAACACGAAGAGTCTGAAAATGTGTGAAAAATATGAAGAGCTTCTAAAGGTGTCAAAAATATGAGGAGCATGAAACGGTCTTAAAAATACGAGGAGCATGAAGCGGTGTTGAAAAACATGAAGAGCCTGAAAAGGTGTGAAATATATGAAGAGCTTCAAAAGGTGTCAAATATATGAGGAGCATGAATCGGTCTAAAAAATAGGAGGATCATGAAAAGTTGTTGAAAAACATGAAGAGCCTGAAAAGGTGTGAAAAAAATGAAGAGCTTCAAAAGGTTTCAAAAATATGAGGAGCATGAAACGGTTTTAAAAATAAGAGGAACATGAAGTGGTGTTGAAAAACATGAAGAGCCTGAAAAGTTGTGAAAAATATGAAAAGCTTCAAAAGGTGTCAAAAATGAGATGAGCATGAAACTGTCTGAAATATAGGAGGAGTATGAAGCGGTGTTCAAAACATGAAGAGCACGAAAAGGTGTGAAAAATATAAAGAGCTTCAAAAGGTGTCAAAAATATGAGGAGCATGAAACGGTCTGAAAAAGAGGAGGAGCATGAAGCAGCGTTGAAAAACATGAAGAGCCTGAAAAGGTGTGAAAAATATGAAAAGCTTCAAAAGGTGTGAAATACATGAGGAGCATGAAAGAGCTGAAAATTAGGAGAAGCATGAAGTGGTGTGGAAAAACATGAAGAGCCTTAAAAGGTGTTAAAAATATGAAGAGCTTCAAAAGGTGTGAAATACATGACGAGCATGAAACTCTCTGAAAAATAGGAGGAGCATGAAGCGGGGTTCAAAAATATGAAGAGCCTGAAAAGGTGTGAAAAATATGAAGAGCTTCAAAAATATGAAAAATATGAAGAGCCTCAAAAGGTGTGAAAAATATGAAGAGCTTCAAAAGGTGTGAAATATATGAGGAGCATGAAACGGACTGAAAAATCGGAGGAGCATGAAGCGGTGTTGAAAAACATGAAGAGCCTGAAAAGGTGTGAAAAATATGAAGAGTTTCAAAAGGTGTCAAAAATATGAATAGCATGAAAAGGTCTGCAAAAAAGGAGCATGAAGTGGTGTTGAACAAAATGAAGATCCTGAAAAAGTGTGAAAAATATGAAAAGTTTCAAAAGGTGTCAAAAATATGAGGAGCATGAAACGGTCTGAAAAATAGGAGGAACATGAAGAAGTGTTCAAAAACATGAAGAGCCTCAAAAGGTGTAAAAAATATGAAGAGCTTCAAAAGGTGTGAAATATATGAGGAGCATGAAACTCTCTGAAAAATAGAAGGAGCATGATGTGGTGTTCAAAAACATGAAGAGCCTGAAAACGTGTGAAAAATACGAAGAGCTTCAAAAGGTGTGAAAAATATGAGGAGAATGATACGGTTTGAAAAATAGGAGGAGCATGAAGCGGTGTTGAAAAACATGAAGAGTCTGAAAACGTGTGAAATTATGAAGAACTTCAAAAATATGAAAAATATGAAGAGCTTCAAAAGGTGTGAAAAATATGAAGAGCTTCAAAAGGTGTCAAAAATATGAGGAGCATGAAACGGTCTGAAAAATAGGAGGAGCAAGAAAGGGTGTTGAACAACATGAAGAGCCTGAAAACGTGTGAAAAATATGAAGAGCTTCAAAACGTGTCAAAAATATGAGGAGCATGAAACGGTCTGAAAAATAGGAGGAGCAAGAAAGGGTGTTGAACAACATGAAGAGCCTGAAAACGTGTGAAAAATATGAAGAGCTTCAAAAGATGTGAAAAATATGAAGAGCTTCAAAAGGTGTCAAAAATGAGATGAGCATGAAACCGTCTGAAAAATAGGAGGAGCATGAAGTAGTGTTGAAAAACATGAAGAACCTGAAAAGCTGTGAGAAACATGAAGAGCTTCAAAATGTGTCAAATATATGAGGAGCATGAAACGGTCTGAAAAAGAGGAGGAGCAGGAAGCGGTGTTGAGAAACACGAAGAGCCTGAAAATGTGTGAAAAATATGAAGAGCTTCTAAAGGTGTCAAAAATATGAGGAGCATGAAACGGTCTTAAAAATACGAGGAGCATGAAGCGGTGTTGAAAAACATGAAGAGCCTGAAAAGGTGTGAAATATATGAAGAGCTTCAAAAGGTGTCAAATATATGAGGAGCATGAAACGGTCTAAAAAATAGGAGGATCATGAAAAGTTGTTGAAAAACATGAAGAGCCTGAAAAGGTGTGAAAAAAATGAAGAGCTTCAAAAGGCGTCAAAAATATGAGGAGCATGAAACGGTTTTAAAAATAAGAGGAACATGAAGTGGTGTTGAAAAACATGAAGATCCTGAAAAGATGTGAAAAATATGAAGAGCTTCAAAAGGTGTGAAATATATGAGGTGCAAGAAACGGTCTGAAAAATGGGAGGAGCATGAAGAGGTGTTGAAAAAAATGAAGAGACAGAAAAGATGTGAAAAATATGAACAGCTTCAAAAGGTGTAAAAATATGAGGAGCATGAAACGGTCTAAAAAATAGGAGTACCATGAACCGGTGTTGAAAAACATGAAGAGCCAGAAAATGTGTGAAAAATATTAAGAGCTTCCAAATGTGTGAAAAATATGAAGAGCTTCAAAAGGTCTCAAAAAAGAGATGAGCATGAAACGGTCTGAAAAATAGGAGGAGAATGAAGTGGTGTTGAAAAAAATGAGGAGCCTGAAAAGGTGTGAAAAATATGAAGAGCTTCAAAAGGTGTCAAAAATGAGATCATCATGAAACGGTCTGAAAAATAGGAGGTGCATGAGGTGGTGTTGAAAAAAAAGAAGAGACTGAAAAGGTGTGAAATATATGAAGAGCTTCAAAAGGTGTCAAAATATGAGGAGCATGATACGGTCTGAAAAATAGGAGGAGCATGAAGCGGTGTTCAAAACATGAAGAGCCTGAAAAGTTGTGAAAAATATAAAAAGCTTCCAAAGGTGTCAAAAATGAGATGAACCTGAAACGGTCTGAAAAATAGGAGGAGCATGAAGCGGTGTTGAAAAAATGAAGAGCCGGAAAAGGTGTGAAAAATATGAAGAGCATCAAAAGGTGTCAAAAATATGAGGAGTATGAAACGGTCTGACAAATAGGAGGAGCATGAAGCGGTGTTGAAAAACATGAAGAGCCTGAAAAGGTGTGAAAAATATGAAGAGCTTCACAATGTGTGAAATACATGAGGAGCATGAAACGGGTTGAAAAATAGGAGAAGCATGAAGTGGTGTGGAAAAACATCAAGAGCCTGAAAAGGTGTGAAAAATATGAAGAGCTTCAAAAGGTGTCAAATACATGAGGAGCAAGAAACGGTCTGAAAAATAGGAGGAAGATGAAGAGGTGTTCAAAAATATGAAGAGCCTGAAAAGGTGTGAAAAATATGAAGAACTTCAAAAGGTGTGAAAAATATGAGGAGCATGATACGGTCTGAAAAATAGGAGGAGCATGAAGCGGTGTTCAAAACATGAAGAGCCTGAAAAGTTGTGAAAAATATGAAAAGCTTCCAAAGATGTCAAAAATGAGATGAGCATGAAACGGTCTGAAAAATAGGAGGAGCATGAAGCGGTGTTGAAAAAATGAAGAGCCTGAAAAGGTGTGAAAAATATGAAGAGCATCAAAAGGTGTCAAAAATATGACGAGTATGAAACGGTCTGACAAATAGGAGGAGCATGAAGCGGTGTTGCAAAACATGAGGAGCCTGAAAAGGTGTGAAAAATATGAAGAGCTTCAAAAGGTGAAAAAAATATGAGGTGTATGAAACGGTCTGAAAAATAGGAGGATCATGAAGCTGTGTTGAAAAACATGAAGAGCCTGAAAAGGTGTGAAAAATATGAAGAGCTTCAACAGGTATAAAATATATGAGAAGCATGAAACGGTGTTCAAAAACATGAAGAACCTGAAAAGGTGTGAAAAATATGAAGAGCTTCAAAAGGTGTAAAATATATGAGGAGCACGAAACGGTGTTCAAAAACATGAAGAGCCTGAAAAGTTGTGAATAATATGAAGAGCTTCAAAAGGTGTAAAAAAAAAATATGAGGAGCATGAAACGGTCTGAAAAATAGGAGGAGCATGAAGCGGTGTTGAAAAACATGAAGAGCCTGAAAAGGTGTGAAAAATATGAAGAGCTTCAAAAGATGTGAAAAATATGAAGCGCTTCAAAAGGTGTCAAAATTATGAGGAGCCTGAAACGGATCTGAAAATTAGGAGAGGCTTGAAGTTGTGTTGAAAAACATGAAGAGCCTGAAAAGGTGTGAAAAATATGAAGGCCTTCAAAAGGTGTCAAAAATATGAGGAGCATGAAACGGTCTGAAATTTCGGAGGAGCATGAAGCGGTGTTCAAAAACATGAAGAGCCTGAAAAGGTGTGAAAAATATGAAGAGCTTCAAAAGCTGTGAATAATATGAAGAGCATGAAACGGTCTGAAAATTAGGAGGAGCATAAAGCGGTGTTCAAATACATGAAGAGCCTGAAAAGGTTTGAAAAATATGAAGAGCTTCTCAAGGTGTGAAATACATGAGGAGCATGAAACGGTCTGAAAAATAGGAGGAGCATGAAGCGGTGTTGAAAAACATGAAGAGCCTGAAAAGGTGTGAAAAATATGAAGAGCTCCAAAAGGTGTCAAAAATATGAGGAGCATGAAACGTTCTGAAAAATAGGAGGAGCATGAAGCAGTGTTGAAAAAAATGAAGAGCCAGAAAAGGTGTGAAAAATATTAAGAGCTTCAAAATGTGTGAAAAATATGAAGAGCTTCAAAAGGTGTCAAAAAAGAGATGAGCATGAAACGGTCTGAAAAATAGGAGGAGAATGAAGTGGTGTTGAAAAAAATGAGGAGCCTGAAAAGGTGTGAAAAATATGAAGAGCTTCAAAAGGTGTCAAAAATATGAGGAGCATGAAACGGTTTTAAAAATAAGAGGAACATGAAGTGGTGTTGAAAAACATGAAGATCCTGAAAAGATGTGAAAAATATGAAGAGCTTCAAAAGGTGTGAAATATATGAGGTGCAAGAAACGGTTTGAAAAATAGGAGGAGCATGAAGAGGTGTTGAAAAACATGAAGAGCCTGAAAAGGAGTGAAAAATATGAAGAGCTTCAAAAGTTGTCAAAAATATGAGGAGCATGAAACGTTCTGAAAAACAGGAGGAGCATGAAGCAGTGTTGAAAAAAACTAAGAGACTAAAAAGGTGTGAAAAATATGAACAGCTTCAAAAGGTGTAAAAATATGAGGAGCATGAAACGGTCTAAAAAATAGGAGTACCATGAACCGGTGTTGAAAAACATGAAGAGCCAGAAAATGTGTGAAAAATATTAAGAGCTTCAAAATGTGTGAAAAATATGAACAGCTTCAAAAGGTCTCAAAAAAGAGATGAGCATGAAACGGTCTGAAAAATAGGAGGAGAATGAAGTGGTGTTGAAAAAAATGAGGAGCCTGAAAAGGTGTGAAAAATATGAAGAGCTTCAAAAGGTGTCAAAAATGAGATCATCATGAAACGGTCTGAAAAATAGGAGGTGCATGAGGTGGTGTTGAAAAAAAAGAAGAGACTGAAAAGGTGTGAAATATATGAAGAGCTTCAAAAGGTGTCAAAATATGAGGAGCATGATACGGTCTGAAAAATAGGAGGAGCATGAAGCGGTGTTCAAAACATGAAGAGCCTGAAAAGTTGTGAAAAATATGAAAAGCTTCCAAAGGTGTCAAAAATGAGATGAACATGAAACGGTCTGAAAAATAGGAGGAGCATGAAGCGGTGTTGAAAAAATGAAGAGCCGGAAAAGGTGTGAAAAATATGAAGAGCATCAAAAGGTGTCAAAAATATGAGGAGTATGAAACGGTCTGACAAATAGGAGGAGCATGAAGCGGTGTTGAAAAACATGAAGAGCCTGAAAAGGTGTGAAAAATATGAAGAGCTTCACAATGTGTGAAATACATGAGGAGCATGAAACGGGTTGAAAAATAGGAGAAGCATGAAGTGGTGTGGAAAAACATCAAGAGCCTGAAAAGGTGTGAAAAATATGAAGAGCTTCAAAAGGTGTCAAATACATGAGGAGCAAGAAACGGTCTGAAAAATAGGAGGAAGATGAAGAGGTGTTCAAAAATATGAAGAGCCTGAAAAGGTGTGAAAAATATGAAGAACTTCAAAAGGTGTGAAAAATATGAGGAGCATGATACGGTCTGAAAAATAGGAGGAGCATGAAGCAGTGTTCAAAACATGAAGAGCCTGAAAAGTTGTGAAAAATATGAAAAGCTTCCAAAGATGTCAAAAATGAGATGAGCATGAAACGGTCTGAAAAATAGGAGGAGCATGAAGCGGTGTTGAATAAATGAAGAGCCTGAAAAGGTGTGAAAAATATGAAGAGCATCAAAAGGTGTCAAAAATATGACGAGTATGAAAAGGTCTGACAAATAGGAGGAGCATGAAGCGGTGTTGCAAAACATGAGGAGCCTGAAAAGGTGTGAAAAATATGAAGAGCTTCAAAAGGTGAAAAAAATATGAGGTGTATGAAACGGTCTGAAAAATAGGAGGATCATGAAGCTGTGTTGAAAAACATGAAGAGCCTGAAAAGGTGTGAAAAATATGAAGAGCTTCAACAGGTATAAAATATATGAGAAGCATGAAACGGTGTTCAAAAACATGAAGAACCTGAAAAGGTGTGAAAAATATGAAGAGCTTCAAAAGGTGTAAAATATATGAGGAGCACGAAACGGTGTTCAAAAACATGAAGAGCCTGAAAAGTTGTGAATAATATGAAGAGCTTCAAAAGGTGTAAAAAAAAATATGAGGAGCATGAAACGGTCTGAAAAATAGGAGGAGCATGAAGAGGTGTTGAAAAACATGAAGAGCCTGAAAAGGTGTGAAAAATATGAAGAGCTTCAAAAGATGTGAAAAATATGAAGTGCTTCAAAAGGTGTCAAAATTATGAGGAGCCTGAAACGGTCTGAAAAATAGGAGAGGCTTGAAGTTGTGTTGAAAAACATGAAGAGCCTGAAAAGGTGTGAAAAATATGAAGACCTTCAAAAGGTGTCAAAAATATGAGGAGCATGAAACGGTCTGAAATTTCGGAGGAGCATGAAGCGGTGTTCAAAAACATGAAGAGCCTGAAAAGGTGTGAAAAATATGAAGAGCTTCAAAAGCTGTGAATAATATGAAGAGCATGAAACGGTCTGAAAATTAGGAGGAGCATAAAGCGGTGTTCAAATACATGAAGAGCCTGAAAAGGTTTGAAAAATATGAAGAGCTTCTCAAGGTGTGAAATACATGAGGAGCATGAAACGGTCTGAAAAATAGGAGGAGCATGAAGCGGTGTTGAAAAACATGAAGAGCCTGAAAAGGTGTGAAAAATATGAAGAGCTTCAAAAGGTGTCAAAAATATAAGGAGCATGAAACGTTCTGAAAAATAGGAGGAGCATGAAGCAGTGTTGAAAAAAATGAAGAGCCTGAAAAGGTGTGAAAAATATGAACAGCTTCAAAAGTTGTCAAAAATATGAGGAGCATGAAACGGTCTAAAAAATAGGAGTACCATGAACCGGTGTTGAAAAACATGAAGAGCCAGAAAAGGTGTGAAAAATATTAAGAGCTTCAAAATGTGTGAAAAATATGAAGAGCTTCAAAAGGTGTCAAAAATGAGATGATCATGAAACGGTCTGAAAAATAGGAGGTGCATGAGGTGGTGTTGAAGAAAAAGAAGAGACTGAAAAGGTGTGAAATATATGAAGAGCTTCAAAAGGTGTCAAAATATCAGGAGCATGATACGGTCTGAAAAATAGGAGGAGCATGAAGCGGTGTTCAAAACATGAAGAGCCTGAAAAATTGTGAAAAATATGAAAAGCTTCCAAAGGTGTCAAAAATGAGATGAGCATGAAACGGTCTGAAAAATAGGAGGAGCATGAAGCGGTGTTGAAAAAATGAAGAGCCTGAAAAGGTGTGAAAAATATGAAGAGCATCAAAAGTTGTCAAAAATATGAGGAGTATGAAACGGTCTGAAAAATAGGAGGAGCATGAAGCGGTGTTGCAAAACATGAGGAGATTGAAGAGGTGTGAAAAATGTGAAGAGCTTCAAAAGTTGAGAAAAATATGAGGTGTATGAAACGGTCTGAAAAATAGGAGGAGCATGAAGCGGTGTTGAAAAACATGAAGAGCCTGAAAAGGTGTGAAAAATATGAAGAGCTTCAAAAGGTGTGAAATACACGAGGAGCATGAAACGTGTTGAAAAATAGGAGAAGCATGAAGTGGTGTGGAAAAACATCAAGAGCCTGAAAAGGTGTGAATAATATGAAGAGCTTCAAAAGGTGTCAAATACATGAGGAGCAAGAAACGGTCTGAAAAATAGGAGGAAGTTGAAGATGTGTTCAAAAATATGAAGAGCCTGAAAAGGTGTGAAAAATATGAAGAGCTTCAAAAGGTGTGAAAAATATGAGGAGCATGATACGGTCTGAAAAATCGGAGGAGCATGAAGCGGTGTTCAAAACATGAAGAGCCTGAAACGCTGTGAAAAATATGAAGAGCATCAAAAACTGTCAAAATATGACGAGCATGAAACGGTCTGAAAAATTGGAGGAGCAAGAAGCAGTGTTGAAAAACATGAAGAGGTGGAAAAGGTGTGAAATATATGAAGAGCTTCAAAAGGTGTCAAAAATATGAGGAGCATGAAACGGTTTGAAAAATAGGAGGAGCATGAAGCGGTGTTGAAAAACATGAAGAGCCTGAAACGGTTTGAAAAATATGAAGAGCTTCAAAATGTGTCAAAAATAAGGGGGCATGAAACTATCTGAAAAATAGGAGGAGCATGAAGCGGTGGTGAAAAACATGAAGAACATGAAGAGGTTTCAAAAATATGAAGAGCTTCAAAAGGTGTCAAAAATATGAGGAGCATGGAACGGTCTGAAAAAAAGGAAGAGCAGGAAGCGGTGCGGAAAAACATGAAGAGCCTGAAAAGGTGTGAAAAATATGAAGACCTTCAAAAGGTGTTAAAAAGAGGAGGCACATGAAACTGTCTGAAAAACCCGAGGAGCATGAAGCGGTGTGGAAAAACATGAAGAGCCTGAAAACGTTTGAAAAATATGAAGAGCTTCAAAAGGTGTGGAAAATATGAAGAGCTTCAAAATGTGTCAAAAGTGAGATGAGCATGAAACGGTCTGAAAATAGGAGGAGCATGAAGTGGTGTTGAAAAACATGAAGAGCCTGAAAAGGTGTGAAAAATATGAAGAGCTTCAAAAATGTGAAAAATATGAAGAGCTTTAAAAGGTGTGAAAAATATGAGGAGCATGACACGGTCTGAAAAATAGGAGGAGCATGAAGTGGTGTTCAAAAAATGAAGAGCCTGAAAAGGTGTGATATATATGAAGAGTTTCAAAAGGTGTCAAAAATATGAGGAGCATGAAACGGTCTGAAAAATACGAGCAGCATGATGTCGTCTTGAAAAACATGAAGAACCTGAAAAGGTGTGAAAAATATGAAAAGCTTCACAAGGTGTCAAAAATATGAGGAGCATGATACGGTCTGAAAAATAGGAGTAGCATGAAGTGGTGTTGAAAACATGAATAGCCTGGAAAGGTGTGAAATATATGAAGAGCTTCAAAAGGTGTCAAAAATATGAGGAGCATGAAACTCTTTGAAAAATAGGAGGAGCATGAAGTGGTGTTCAAAACATGAAGAGCCTGAAAAGGTGTGAAAAATATGAAAGCTTCAAAAGGTGTCAAAAATATGAGGAGCATGAAACGATCCGAAAAATAGGAGGAGCATGAAGGGCTGTTGAAAATCATAAAGAGCCTGAAAAGTTGTGAAAAATATGAAGAGCTTCAAAAGATGTGAAAAACATGAAGAGCTTCAAAAGGTGTCAAAATGAGATGAGCATGAAACGGTCTGAAAAATAGGAGGAGCATGAAGTCGTGTTGAAAAAAATGAAAAATCTGAAAAGGTGTGACAAATATGAAGAGCTTCAAAAGGTTTGAAAAACATGAGGAGCATGAAACGGTCCGAAAAATAGGAGATGCATGAAGTTGTGTTGAAAAACATGAAGAGCCTGAAAAGGTTTGAGAAATATGAAGAGCTTCAAAAGGTGTCAAAAATGAGATGAGCATGAAACGGTCTGAAAAATAGGAGGTGCATTAAGCGGTGTTGAAAAACATGAAGAGCCTGAAAAGGTTTGAGAAATATGTAGAGCTTCAAAAGGTGTCAAAAATATGAGGAGCATGAAACGGTCTGAAAAATACGAGGAGCATGAAACCGTGTTCAAAAACATGAAGAGCCTGAAAAGGTGTGAAATATATGAAGAGCTTCAAAAGGTGTAAAAAATGAGATGTGCATGAAACGATCTGAAAAATAGGAGGAGCATGAAGTGGTTGTGAAAAACATGAAGAGACTGAAAAGGTGTGCGAAATACGAAGAGGTTCAAAAGGTGTGAAATACATGAGGAGCATGAAACGGTCTGAAAAATAGGAGGAGCATGAAGCGGTGTTCAAAAACATGAAGAGCTTCTAAATTTGTGAAAAATATGAAGAGCCTCAAAAAGTGTCAAAAATATGAGGAGTATGAAACGGTCAGAAAAATAGCAGGAGCAAGAAGCGGTGTTGAAAAACATGAAGAGGCTGAAAAAGTGTGAAAAATATAACGAGCTTCAAAGGGTGTCAAATATATGAGGAGTATGAAACGATCCGAAAAATAGGAGGAGCATGAAGGGCTGTTGAAAATCATAAAGAGCCTGAAAATTTGTGAAAAATATGAAGAGCTTCAAAAGATGTGAAAAACATGAAGAGCTTCAAAAGGTGTCAAAATGAGATGAGCATGAAACGGTCTGAAAAATCGTAGGAGCATGAAGCGGTGTTGAAAATCTTGAAGAGCCTGAAAAGGTGTGAAAAACATGAAGTGGTTCAAAAATATGAAAAATAGGAAGAGCTTCAAAAGGTGTGAAATAAATGAGGAGCATGAAACGGTCTGAAAAATAGAAGGAGCATGAAGCGGTGTTGAAAAACATGAAAAGCCTGAAAAGGTTTGAGAAATATGAAGAGCTTCAAAAGGTGTCAAAAATATGAGGAGCATGAAACGGTCTGAAAAATAGGAGTCGCAAGAAGCGGTGTTGAAAAACATGAAGATCCTGAAAACGTGTGAAAAATATGAAGAGGTTCAAAAGCTGTGAAAAATATGAAGAGCTTCAAAAGGTGTCAAAATTAGGAGGAGCATGAAACGGTCTGCAAACCTGGAGGAGCATGAGGTGATGTTGAAAAACATGAAGAGCCTGAAAAGGTGTGAAAAATATGAAGAGCTTCAAAAATGTGAAAAATATGAAGAGCTTTAAAAGGTGTGAAAAATATGAGGAGCATGACACGGTCTGAAAAATAGGAGGAGCATGAAGTGGTGTTGAAAACATGAATAGCCTGGAAAGGTGTGAAATATATGAAGAGCTTCAAAAGGTGTCAAAAATATGAGGAGCATGAAACTCTATGAAAAATAGGAGGAGCATGAAGCGGTGTTCAAAAACATGAAGAGGCTGAAAAGGTGTGAAATATATGAAGAGCTTCAAAAGGTGTGAAAAATATGAGGAGCATGAAACGGTCTGAAAAATAGGAGGAGCCTGAACCGGGGTTCAAAAACATGAAGAGCCTGAAAAGGTGTGAAAAATATGAAGAGCTTCAAAAGGTGTGAAATACATGAGGAGCATGAAACGGTCTGAAAAATAGGAGGAGCATGAAGTGATGTTCAAAAACATCAAGAGCCTGAAAATGAGTGAGAAATATGAAAAGCTTCAAAAGGTGTCAAAAATATGAGGAGCATGAAACGGTCTGAAAAATAGGAGGAGCATGAAGCGGTGTTGAAAAACATGAAGAGCCTGAAAATGTGTTAAAAATATGAAGAGCTTCAAAATGTGTCAAAAATATGAGGAGCATGAAACGGTCTGAAAAATAGGAGGAGCATGAAGCGGTGTTGAAAAACATGAAGAGCCTGAAAACGTGTGAAAAATATGAAGAGCTTCAAAAGGTTTGAAAAATATGAAGAGCTTCAAAAGGTGTCAAAAAGGAGATCTGCATGAAACGGTCTGAAAAATAGGAGGAGCATGAAGTGGTGTTGAAAAAAATGAAGAGCCTGAAAAGGTGTGAAAAATATGAAGAGCTTCAAATGGTGTCAAAAATATGAGGAGCATGAAACGGTTTGAAAAATAGGATGAGCATGAAGCGGTGTTCAAAAACATGAAGAGCCTAAAAGGTGTGCAAAATATGAAGAGCTTCAAAAGGTGTGAAATATATGAGGAGCATGAAACGGTGTTCAAAAACATGCAGAGACTGACAAGGTGTGAAAAATATGAAGAGCTTAAAAAGATGTCAAAAATGAGATGAGCATGAAACGGTCAGAAAAATAGGAGGAGCATGAAGTGGTGTTGAAAATCATGAACAGCCTGAAAAGGTGTGAAATATATGCAGAGCTTCAAAAGGTGTCAAAAATATGAGGAGAATGAAACCGTCTGAAAAATACGAGGAGCATGAAGTTTTGTTGAAAAACATGAAGAGCCTGAAAAGGTGTGAAAAATATGAAGAGCTTCAAAAGGTGTCAAAAATATGAGGAGCATGATATGCTTTGAAAAATAGGATTAGCATGAAGCGGTGTTCAAAAACATGAAGAGCCTGAAAATATGTGAAAAATATGAAAAGCTTCAAAAGGTGTCAAAAATGAGATGAGCATGAAACGGTCTGAAAAATAGGAGGTGCATTAAGCGGTGTTGAAAAACATGAAGAGCCTGAAAAGGTTTGAGAAATATGAAGAGCTTCAAAAGGTGTCAAAAATATGAGGAGCATTAAACTCTCTGAGAAATAGGAGGAGCATGAAGTGGTGTTGAAAAACATGAAGAGCTTGAAAAGGTGTGAAAAATATGAAAGCTTCAAAAGGTGTCAAAAATATGAGGAGCATGAAACGGTCTGAAAAATAGGAGGAGCATGAAGTGGTGTTCAAAAACATGAAGAGGCTGAAAAGGTGTGAAAAATATGAAGAGCTTCAAAATGTGTCAAAAATATGACGAGCATGAAACCCTCTTAAAAATAGGAGGAGGATGAAGCGGTGTTCAAAAACATGAAGAGCCTGAAAAGGTGTGAAAAATATGAAGAGCTTCAAAATGTGTCAAAAATATGACGAGCATAAAACCCTCTTAAAAATAGGAGGAGGATGAAGCGGTGTTCAAAAACATGAAGAGCCTGAAAATGTGTGCAAAATATGAAGAGCTTCAAAAGGAGTGAAATACATGAGGAGCATGAAAAGGTGTTCAAAAACATGCAGAGACTTAAAAGGTGCGAAAAGTATGAAGAGCTTCAAAAATGTCAAAAATTAGATTAGCATGAAAGGGTCTGAAAAATAGGAGGAGCCTGAAGAGGTGTTGAAAAACATGAAGAGACTGAAAAGGTGTGAAAAATATGAAGAGCTTCAAAAGGTGTCAAAAATATGAGGAGCATGAAACGGTCTGAAAAATAGGACGAGCATAAGCGGTGTTCAAAAACATGAACAGCCTGAAAAGGTGTGAAAAATATGAAGACCTTCAAAAGGTGTGAAAAATATGAAGAGCTTCAAAAGGTGTCAAAAATTAGATTAGCATGAAAGGGTGTGAAAAATAGGAGGAGCATGAAGTGGTGTTGAAAAACATCAAGAGCCTGAAAAGGTGTGAAATATATGAACAGCTTCAAAAGGTGTGAAAAATATGAAGAGCTTCAAAAGGTGTCAAAATTATGAGGAGCATGAAACGGTTTGAAAAATAGGAGGAGCATGAAACGGTGTTGAAAAACATGAAGAGCCTGAAAAGGTGTGTAAAATATGAAGAGCTTCAAAAGGTGTGAATTATATGAGGAGCAAGAAAAGTTCTGAAAATTAGGAGGACCATGAAGCGGTGTTCAAAAACATAAAGAGCCTGAAAATGTGTGAAAAATATGAAGAGCTTCAAAAGATGTCAAAAATATGAGGAGCATGAAACATTCTGAAAAATAGGAGGAGCATGAAGCGGTGTTCAAAAACATGAAGAGCCTGAAAAGGTGTGAAAAATATATAGAGCTTAAAAAGATGTCAAAAATATGAGGAGCATGAAACGGTCTGAAAAATAGGAGGAGCATGAAGCAGTGTTGAAAAACATGAAGAGCCTGAAAACGTGTGAAAAATATGAAGAGCTTCAATAGTTTTGAAAAATAAGAAAAGCTTCAAAAGGTGTCAAAAATGAGATCTGCATGAAATGGTCTGAAAAATAGGAGGAGCATGAAGTGGTGTTGAAAAAAATGAAGAGCCTGAAAAGGTGTGAATTATACGAAGAGCTGCAAAAGGTGTCAAAAATATGAGGAGCATGAAACGGTCCGAAAAATAGGAGGAGCATGAAGCGGTATTGAAAAACATGAAGAGCCTGAAAAGGTGTGAAAAATATGAAGAGCTTCAAAAGGTGTCAAAAATATGAGGAGCATGAAACGGTCTGAAAAATAGGAGGAGCATGAAGCGGTGTTGAAAAACATGAAGAGCCTGAAAATGTGTTAAAAATATGAAGAGCTTCAAAATGTGTCAAAAATATGAGGAGCATGAAACGGTCTGAAAAATAGGAGGAGCATGAAGCGGTGTTGAAAAACATGAAGAGCCTGAAAACGTGTGAAAAATATGAAGAGCTTCAAAAGGTTTGAAAAATATGAAGAGCTTTAAAAGGTGTCAAAAAGGAGATCTGCATGAAACGGTCTGAAAAATAGGAGGAGCATGAAGTGGTGTTGAAAAAAATGTAGAGCCTGAAAAGGTGTGAAAAATATGAAGAGCTTCAAATGGTGTCAAAAATATGAGGAGCATGAAACGGTTTGAAAAATAGGATGAGCATGAAGCGGTGTTCAAAAACATGAAGAGCCTAAAAGGTGTGCAAAATATGAAGAGCTTCAAAAGGTGTGAAATATATGAGGAGCATGAAACGGTGTTCAAAAACATGCAGAGACTGACAAGGTGTGAAAAATATGAAGAGCTTAAAAAGATGTCAAAAATGAGATGAGCATGAAACGGTCAGAAAAATAGGAGGAGCATGAAGTGGTGTTGAAAATCATGAACAGCCTGAAAAGGTGTGAAATATATGCAGAGCTTCAAAAGGTGTCAAAAATATGAGGAGAATGAAACCGTCTGAAAAATACGAGGAGCATGAAGTGTTGTTGAAAAACATGAAGAGCCTGAAAAGGTGTGAAAAATATGAAGAGCTTCAAAAGGTGTCAAAAATATGAGGAGCATGATATGCTTTGAAAAATAGGATTAGCATGAAGCGGTGTTCAAAAACATGAAGAGCCTGAAAATATGTGAAAAATATGAAAAGCTTCAAAAGGTGTCAAAAATGAGATGAGCATGAAACGGTCTGAAAAATAGGAGGTGCATTAAGCGGTGTTGAAAAACATGAAGAGCCTGAAAAGGTTTGAGAAATATGAAGAGCTTCAAAAGGTGTCAAAAATATGAGGAGCATTAAACTCTCTGAAAAATAGGAGGAGCATGAAGTGGTGTTGAAAAACATGAAGAGCTTGAAAAGGTGTGAAAAATATGAAAGCTTCAAAAGGTGTCAAAAATATGAGGAGCATGAAACGGTCTGAAAAATAGGAGGAGCATGAAGTGGTGTTCAAAAACATGAAGAGGCTGAAAAGGTGTGAAAAATATGAAGAGCTTCAAAATGTGTCAAAAATATGACGAGCATGAAACCCTCTTAAAAATAGGAGGAGGATGAAGCGGTATTCAAAAACATGAAGAGCCTGAAAAGGTGTGAAAAATATGAAGAGCTTCAAAATGTGTCAAAAATATGACGAGCATAAAACCCTCTTAAAAATAGGAGGAGGATGAAGCGGTGTTCAAAAACATGAAGAGCCTGAAAATGTGTGCAAAATATGAAGAGCTTCAAAAGGAGTGAAATACATGAGGAGCATGAAAAGGTGTTCAAAAACATGCAGAGACTTAAAAGGTGCGAAAAGTATGAAGAGCTTCAAAAATGTCAAAAATTAGATTAGCATGAAAGGGTCTGAAAAATAGGAGGAGCCTGAAGAGGTGTTGAAAAACATGAAGAGCCTGAAAAGGTGTGAAAAATATGAAGAGCTTCAAAAGGTGTCAAAAATATGAGGAGCATGAAACGGTCTGAAAAATAGGACGAGCATAAGCGGTGTTCAAAAACATGAACAGCCTGAAAAGGTGTGAAAAATATGAAGACCTTCAAAAGGTGTGAAAAATATGAAGAGCTTCAAAAGGTGTCAAAAATTAGATTAGCATGAAAGGGTGTGAAAAATAGGAGGAGCATGAAGTGGTGTTGAAAAACATCAAGAGCCTGAAAAGGTGTGAAATATATGAACAGCTTCAAAAGGTGTGAAAAATATGAAGAGCTTCAAAAGGTGTCAAAATTATGAGGAGCATGAAACGGTTTGAAAAATAGGAGGAGCATGAAACGGTGTTGAAAAACATGAAGAGCCTGAAAAGGTGTGAAAAATATGAAGAGCTTCAAAAGGTGTGAATTATATGAGGAGCATGAAAAGTTCTGAAAATTAGGAGGACCATGAAGCGGTGTTCAAAAACATAAAGAGCCTGAAAATGTGTGAAAAATATGAAGAGCTTCAAAAGATGTCAAAAATATGAGGAGCATGAAACATTCTGAAAAATAGGAGGAGCATGAAGCGGTGTTCAAAAACATGAAGAGCCTGAAAAGGTGTGAAAAATATATAGAGCTTAAAAAGATGTCAAAAATATGAGGAGCATGAAACGGTCTGAAAAATAGGAGGAGCATGAAGCAGTGTTGAAAAACATGAAGAGCCTGAAAACGTGTGAAAAATATGAAGAGCTTCAATAGTTTTGAAAAATAAGAAAAGCTTCAAAAGGTGTCAAAAATGAGATCTGCATGAAATGGTCTGAAAAATAGGAGGAGCATGAAGTGGTGTTGAAAAAAATGAAGAGCCTGAAAAGGTGTGAATTATACGAAGAGCTGCAAAAGGTGTCAAAAATATGAGGAGCATGAAACGGTCCGAAAAATAGGAGGAGCATGAAGCGGTATTGAAAAACATGAAGAGCCTGAAAAGGTGTGAAAAATATGAAGAGCTTCAAAAGGTGTCAAAAATATGAGGAGCATGATATGCTTTGAAAAATAGGATTAGCATGAAGCGGTGTTCAAAAACATGAAGAGCCTGAAAATATGTGAAAAATATGAAGAGCTTCAAAAGGTGTGAAAAATATGAGGAGCGTGAAACGGCCTGAAAATTAGGAGGAGGATGAAGCGGTGTTCAAAAACATGAAGAGCCTGAAAATGTGTGCAAAATATGAAGAGCTTCAAAAGGAGTGAAATACATGAGGAGCATGAAAAGGTGTTCAAAAACATGCAGAGACTTAAAAGGTGCGAAAAGTATGAAGAGCTTCAAAAGGTGTCAAAAATGAGATGAGCATGAAACGGTCTGAAAAGTAGGAGGAGCATGAAGTGGTGTTGAAAAACACGAAGAGCCTGAAAAGGTTTGAGAAATATGAAGAGCTTCAAAAGGTGTCAAAAATATGAGGAGCATGAAACGGTCTGAAAAATCGGAGGTGCATGAAGCGGTGTTGAAAAACATGAAGAGCCTGAAAAGGTGTGAGAAATATGAAGAGCTTCAAAAGGTGTTAAAAATATGAGTAGCATGAAACGGTCTGCAAAAAAGGAGGAGCATGAAGTGGTGTTGAAAAACATGAAGAGCTTGAAAAGGTGTGAAAAATATGAAAGCTTCAAAAGGTGTCGAAAATATGAGGAGCATGAAACGGTCTCAAAAATAGGAGGAGCATGAAACGGTGTTCAAAAACATGAAGAGCCTGAAAAGGTGTGAAAAATATGAAGAGCTTCAAAATGTGTCAAAAATATGACGAGCATGAAATCCTCTTAAAAATAGGAGGAGGATGAAGCTGTGTTCAAAAACAAGAAGAACCTGAAAATTTGTGCAAAATATGAAGAGCTTCAAAAGAAGTGAAATACATGAGGAGCATGAAAAGGTGTTCAAAAACATGCAGAGACTTAAAAGGTGTGAAAAGTATGAAGAGCTTCAAAAAGTGCCAAAAATTCGATTAGCATGAAAGGGTCTGAAAAATAGGAGGAGCCTGAAGAGTTGTTGAAAAACATGAAGAGCCTGAAAATGTGTGAAATATATGCAGAGCTTCAAAAGGTGTGAAAAATATGAAGAGCTTCAAAAGATGTCAAAAATGAGATGAGCATGAAACGGTCTGAAAAATAGGAGGAGCATGAAGTGGTGTTGAAAATCATGAAGAGCCTGAAAATGTGTGAAATATATGCAGAGCTTCAAAAGGTGTTAAAAATATGAGGAGCATGTAACGGTCTGAAAAATACGAGGAGCATGAAGTTGTGTTGAAAACCATGAAGAGCCTGAAAAGGTGTGAAATATATGAAGAGCTTCAAAAGGTGTAAAAATATGAGGAGCATGAAACGGTCTGAAAAATAGGAGGATCATGAAGCGGTGTTGAAAAACCGGAAGAGCCTGAAAAGGTGTGAAAAATATGAATAGCTTCAAAAGGTGTCAAAAATGAGTTGTGCATGAATCGGACTGAAAAATTGGAGGAGCATGAAGTGGTGTTGAAAAATATTAAGAGAATGAAAAGGTGTGCAAAATATGAAGAGCTTCAAAAGGCGTGAAATACATGAGGAGCATGAAAAGGTCTGAAAAATAGGAGGAGCATGAAGTGATGTTCAAAAACATGAAGAGCCTGAAAATGAGTGAGAAATATGAAAAGCTTCAAAAGGTGTCAAAAATATGAGGAGCATGAAACGGTCTGAAAAATAGGAGGAGCATGAAGCGGTGTTGAAAAACATGAAGAGCCTGAAAATGTGTTAAAAATATGAACAGCTTCAAAAGGTGTCAAAAATATGAGGAGCATGATATGGTTTGAAAAATAGGATTAGCATGAAGCGGTGTTCAAATACATAAAGAGCCTGAAAATGTGTGAAAAATATGAAGAGCTTCAAAAGATGTCAAAAATATGAGGAGCATGAAACATTCTGAAAATTAGGAGGAGCATGAAGCGGTGTTCAAAAACATGAAGAGCCTGAAAAGGTCTGAAAAATATGAAGAGCTTGAAAAGGTGTGAAATATATGAAGAGCTTCAAAAGGTGTCAAAAATGAGATGAGCATGAAACGGTGTGAAAAATTGGAGGAGCATGAAGCGGTTTTGAAAAAAATGAAGAGGCTGAAAAGGTGTGAAATATATGAAGAGCTTCAAGAGGTGTCAAAAATATGAAGAGCAGGAAATGGTCTGAAAAATAGGAGGAGCATGAAGCGGTGTTGAAAAACATGAAGAGTCTGAAAAGGTGTGAAAGATATGAAGAGTTTCTAAAGATGTCAAAAATATGAGGAGCATGAAACGGTCTGAAATATAGGAGAAGCATGAAGTGGTGTTGAAAAACATGAAGAGCCTGAAAGGGTGTGAAAATTATGAAGAGCTTCAAAAGGTGTCAAAAATATGAGGAGCATGAAACGGTCTGAAAAATAGGAGGAGCAAGAAACGGTGATCAAAAACATGGAGAGCCTTAAAAGGTGTGAAATATATGACGAGCTTCAAAAGGTGTGAAAAACATGAGGAGCATGAAACGGGCAGAAAAATAGGAGAAGCATGAAGTGGTGTTGAAAAACATGAAGAGCCTGAAAAAGTGTGAAAAATATAAAGATCTTCAGAAGGTGTGAAAAATATTAAGAGCTTCAACAGGTGTCAAAAATTAGATGAGCATGAAACGGTCTGAAAAATTGGAGGAGCAAGAAGTAGTGTTGAAAAAAATGAAGAGCCTGAAAAGGTGTGAAAAATATGAAAAGCTTCAAAAGGTGTCAAAAATATGAGGAGCACGAAACGGTCTGAAAAGTAGGTGGAGCATGAAGCGGTGTTGAAAAATATGAAGAGCCTGGAAAGGTGTGCAAAATATGAAGAGCTTCAAAAGGTGTGAAATATATGAAGAGCTTCAAAAGGTGTCGAAAATGACATGAGCATGAAACGGTCTGAAAAATAGGAGGAGCATGAAACGATGATCAAAAACATGAAGAGCCTGAAAAGGTGTGAAAAATATGAAGAGCTTCAAAAGGTGTGAAATACATGAGGAGCATGAAACGGGCTGAAAAATAGGAGAAGCATGAAGGGGTGTGGAAAAACATGAAGAGCCTGAAAAGGTTTGAAAAATATGAAGAGCTTCTAAAGGTGTGAAATACATGAGGAGCATGAAACTCTCTGAAAAATAGAAATAGCATGAAGCGGTGTTGAAAAACATGAAGAGCCTGAAAACGTGTGAAAAATATGAAGAGCATCAAAAGGTGTGAAAAATATGAAGAGCTTCAAAAGGTGTAAAAAATGAGATGAGCATGAAACCGTCTGAAAAATAGGAGGAGCATGAAGTGGTATTGAAAAAAATGAAGAGCCTGAAAAGTTGTGAAACATCTGAAGAGCTTCAAAAGGTGTCAAAATTATGAGGAGCATGAAACGGCCTGAAAAATTGGAGGAGCATGAAGCGGTGTTCAAAAATATGAAGAGCCTGAAAAGGTGTGAAAAATATGAAGAGCTTCAAAAGGTGTCAAAAATATGAGGAGCATGAAAGGGTCTGAAAAATAGGAGGAGCATGAAGCGGTGTTCAAAAATATGAAGAGCCTGAAAATGTGTGAAAAATATGAAGAGCTTCAAAAGGTGTGAAAAATATGAGGAGCATGAAACGGTCTGAAAAATAGAAGGAGCATGAAACGGTGTTGAAAAACATGAGGAGGCTGAGAACTTGTGAAAAATATGAAGAGCTTCAAAAGGTGTCAAAAATGAGATGAGCATGAAACGGTCTGAAAAATAGGAGGAGCATGAAGTGGATTTGAAAAAAATGAAGAGCCTGAAAAGGTGTGAAAAATATGAAGAGCTTCAAAAGGTGTGAAATATATGAGGAGCATGAAACGGTCTGAAAAATAGGAGGAGTATGCAGCGGTTAAAAAACAGGAAGAGGCTGAAAAGGTGTCAAAAATATGAAGAGCTCCAAAAGTTGTCAAAAATATGAGGAGCATGAAACGGTCTGAAAAATAGGAGGAGCATGAAGTGGTGTTGAAAAACATGAAGAGTCTGAAAACGTGTGATAAAATATGAAGAGGTTCAAAGGTGTCAAAAATATGAGGAGCATGAAACGGTCTCAAAAATAGGAGGAGCGTGAAGCGGTGATGAAAAACATGAAGAGCCAGAAAACGTGTGATGAAATATGAAGAGGTTCAAAGGTGTCAAATATATGAGGAGCATGAAACGGTCTGAAAAGTAGGTGGAGCATGAAGTGGTGTTGAAAAATATGAAGAGCCTGGAAAGGTGTGCAAAATATGAAGAGCTTCAAAAGGTGTGAAATATATGAAGAGCTTCAAAAGGTGTCGAAAATGACATGAGCATGAAACGGTCTGAAAAATAGGAGGAGCATGAAACGGTGATCAAAAACATGAAGAGCCTGAAAAGGTGTGAAAAATATGAAGAGCTTCAAAAGGTGTGAAATACATGAGGAGCATGAAACGGGCTGAAAAATAGGAGAAGCATGAAGGGGTGTGGAAAAACATGAAGAGCCTGAAAATGTTTGAAAAATATGAAGAGCTTCTAAAGGTGTGAAATACATGAGGAGCATGAAACTCTCTGAAAAATAGAAATAGCATGAAGCGGTGTTGAAAAACATGAAGAGCCTGAAAACGTGTGAAAAATATGAAGAGCATCAAAAGGTGTGAAAAATATGAAGAGCTTCAAAAGGTGTAAAAAATGAGATGAGCATGAAACCGCCTGAAAAATAGGAGGAGCATGAAGTGGTGTTGAAAAAAATGAAGAGCCTGAAAAGTTGTGAAACATATGAAGAGCTTCAAAAGGTGTCAAAATTATGAGGAGCATGAAACGGCCTGAAAAATTGGAGGAGCATGAAGCGGTGTTCAAAAATATGAAGAGCCTGAAAAGGTGTGAAAAATATGAAGAGCTTCAAACGGTGTCAAAAATATGAGGAGCATGAAACGGTCTGAAAAATTGGAGGAGCATGAAGCGGTGTTCAAAAATATGAAGAGCCTGAAAAGGTGTGAAAAATATGAAGAGCTTCAAACGGTGTCAAAAATATGAGGAGCATGAAACGGTCTGAAAAATAGGAGGAGCATGAAGCGGTGTTGAAAAACATGAAGTGCCTGAAATGGTGTGAAAAATATGAAGAGCTTCAAAAGGTGTCAAAAAATGAGGTGCATGAAACGGTCTGAAAAAGAGGAGGAGCATGAAGCGGTGTTCAAAAACATGAAGAGCCTTTAAAGATGTGAAAAATATGAAGAGCTTCAAAACGTGTCAAAAATATGAGAAGCATGAAACGGTCTGAAAAATAGGAGGAGCATGAAGCGGTTTTGAAAAACATGAGGAGGCTGAGAACTTGTGAAAAATATGAAGAGCTTCATAAGGTGTCAAAAATGAGATGAGCATGAAACGGTCTGAAAAATAGGAAGAGTATGAAGTGGTGTTGAAAAAAATGAAGAGCCTGAAAAGGTGTGAAAGATATGAAGAGCTTCAAAAGGTGTGAAATAAATGAGGAGCATGAAACGGTCTGAAAAATAGGAGGAGTATGCAGCGGTTAAAAAACATGAAGAGCCTGAAAAGGTGTGAAAAATATGAAGAGCTTCAAAAGGTGTCAAAAATATGAGGAGCATGTAACAGTCTGAAAAGTAGGAGGAGCATGAAGTGGTGTTGAAAAACATGAAGAGCCTGAAAAGGTGTGAAAAATACGAAGAGCTTCAAAAGGTGTCAAAATTACAAGGAGCATGAAACGGTCTGAAAAATAGGAGGAGCATGAAGCGGAGTTCAAAAATATGAAGAGCCTGAAAAGGTGTGAAAAATATGAAGAGCTTCAAAAGGTGTCAAAAATATGAGGTGCATGAAACGGTCTGAAAAAGACGAGGAGCATGAAGCGGTGTTCAAAAACATGAAGAGCCTTTAAAGGTGTGAAAAATATGAAGAGCTTCAAAAGGTGTCAAAAATATGAGAAGCATGAAACGGTCTGAAAAATAGGAGGAGCATGAAGCGGTGTTGAAAAACATGAGGAGGCTTAGAACTTGTGAAAAATATGAAGAGCTTCAAAAGGTGTCAAAAATGAGATGAGGATGAAACGGTCTGAAAAATAGGAGGAGCATGAAACGGTGTTCAAAAACATGAAGAGCCTGAAAAGGTGTGAAAAATATGAAGAGCTTGAAAAGGTGTGAAATACATGAGGAGCCTGAAGCAGTCTGAAAAATAGGAGGAGCATGAAACGGTGTTGAAAAACATGAAGAGCCTGAAAAGGTGTGAAAAATATGAAGAGCTTCACAAGGTGTCTAATATATGAGGAGCATGAAACGGTCTGAAAAATAGGAGGATCATGAAGCGGTGTTGAAAAACATGCAGAGCGTGAGAACTTGTGAAAAATATGAAGAGCTTCAAAAGGTGTCAAAAATATGAGGAGAATGAAACGGTCTGAAAAATAGGAGGATCATGAAGCGGTGTTGAAAAACATGCAGAGCCTGAGAACTTGTGAAAAATATGAAGAGCTTCAAAAGGTGTCAAAAATATGAGGAGAATGAAACGGTCTGAAAAATAGGAGGATCATGAAGCGGTGTTTAAAAACATGAAGAGCCTGAAAAGGTGTGACAAATATGAAGAGCTTCAAAAGGTGTCAAAAATATGAGGAGCATGAAACGGTCTCAAAAATAGGAGGAGAAAGAAGCGGTGTTCAAAAACATGAAGAGCCTGAAAAGGTGTGACAAATATGAAGAGCTTCAAAAGGTGTCAAACATATGAGGAGCATGAAACGGTCTCAAAAATAGGAGGATCATGAAGCGGTGTTCAAAAATATGGAGAGTCTGAAAAGGTATGAAAAATATGAAGAGCTTCAAAAGGTGTGAAATATATGAAGAGCTTCAAAAGGTGTCAAAAATATGAGGAGCCTGAAACAGGCTGTAAAATAGGAGGAGCATGAAGCGGTGTCGAAAAACATGAAGAGCATGAAGAGTTGTGAAAAATAGGAAGAACTTCAAAAGGTGTCAAAAATATGAGGAGCATGAACGGTATGAAAAATAGGAAGATCATGAAGCCGTGTTGAAAAACATGAAGAGCCTGAAAAGGTGTGACAAATATGAAGAGCTTCAAAAGGTGTGAAATATATGAAGAGCTTCAAAAGGTGTCAAAAATAAGATGAGCATGAAATGGTCTGAAAGATAGGAGGGGCATGAAGCGGTGTTGAAAAACATGAAGAGTCTGAAAAGGTGTGAAAAATAAGAAGAGCTTCAAATGGTGTGAAATACATGAGGACCTTGAAATGGTCTGAAAAAGAGGAGGAGCATGAAATCTTGTTGAAAAACATGAAGAGCCTGAAAACGTGTGAAAATTATGAAGAGCTTCAAAAGGTGTGAAATATATGAAGAGCTTCAAAAGGTGTCAAAAATGAGATGAGCATGAAATGGTCTGAAAGATAGGAGGGGCATGAAGCGGTGTTCAAAAATATGAAGAGCCTGGAATGGTGTGAAAAATATGAGAGCCCCAAAACGTGTCAAAAGTATGAGGAGCATGAAACGGTGTTGAAAAACATGAAGAGCCTGAAAAGGTGTGACAAATATGAAGAGCTTCAAAAGGTGTCAAAAATATGAGGAGCATGAAATGGTCTGAAAAATAGGAGGATCATGAAGTGGTGTTGAAAAACATGAAGAGCCTGAAAAGGTGTGAGAAATAGAACGGCTTCAAAAGGTGTGAAAAATATGAGGAGCCTGAAACGGTCTGAAAAATAGGAGGAGCATGAAGTGGTGTTGAAAAACATGAAGAGCCTGAAAAGGTGTAAGAAATAGAACGGCTTCCAAAGGTGTGAAAAATATGAGGAGCATGAAACGGTCTGAAAAATAGGAAGAGCATGAAGCGGTGTTTAAAAACATGAAGAGCCTGAAAAGGTGTGAAAAATATGAAGAGCTTCAAAAGGATTGAAAAATATGAAGAGCATGGAACGGTCTGAAAAATAGGAGGAGGATAAAGAGGTGTTCAAAAAAATGAAGAGCCTGAAAAGGGGTGACAAATATGAAGAGCTTCAAAAGGTGTCAAAAATATGAGGAGCATGAAACGGTCTGAAAAATAGGAGGATCATGAAACGGTGTGAAAAACATGAAGAGCCTGAAAAGCTGTGAGAAATAGAACGGCTTCAAAAGGTGTGAAAAATATGAGGAGCCTGAAACGGTCTGAAAAATAGGAGGAGCATGAAGTGGTGTTGAAAAACATGAAGAGCCTGAAAAGGTGTGAGAAATAGAACGGCATCAAAAGTGGGAAAAATATGAGGAGCATGAAACTGTCTCAAAAATAGGAGGAGCATGAAGCGGTGTTCAAAAATATGGAGAGCCTGAAAAGGTATGAAAAATATGAAGAGCTTCAAAAGGTGTCAAAAATATCAGGAACATGAAACGGTCTGAAAAACAGAAGGAGCATGAAGCGGTGTTTAAAAACATGAAGAGCCTGAAAAGATGTGAAAAATATGAAGAGCTTCAAAAGGTTTGAAAAATATGAAGAGCAGGGAATGGTCTGAAAAATAGGAGGAGGATAAAGCGGTGTTCAAAAACATGAAGAGCCTGAAAAGGTGAGAAAAATATGAAGAGCTTCAAAAGGTTTCAAAAATATGAGGATCATGAAACGGTCTGAAAAATAGGAGCAACATGAAACGGTCTGTAAAATAAGAGGAGGATGAAATGGTGTTGAAAAACAGGAAGAGCCTGAAAATGTGAGAAAAATATGAAGAGCTTCAAAAAGTTTCAAAAATATGAGGAGCATGAAACTTTCTGAAAAAGAGGAGGAACATGAACCGGTGTTCAAAAACATGCAGAGCCTGGAAATGTGTGAAGTATATGAAGAGCTTCAAAATGTGTGAAATACATGGAGAGCATGAAACGGTCTGAAAAATAGGAGAATCATGAGACGGTGTTGAAAAACATGAAGAGACTGAAAAGGTGTGAAAAATATGAACAGCTTCAAAAGGTGTGAAAAATATGAGGAGCATGAAACGGTCTGCAAATTAGGAGGAGCATTAAGCGGTGTTGAAAAACATGAAGAGCCTGAAAAGGTGTGAAAAATATGAAGAGCTTCAAAAGATGTGAAATACATGAGGAGCATGAAACGGTCTGAAAAATAGCACGAGCATGAAGCGGTGTTGAAAAACATGAAGAGTTTGAAAAAGTGTGAAAAATTAAAAGAGCTTCAAAAGGTGTGAAAAATATGAACAGCATCAACAGGTGTCAAAATTAGGAGGAGCATGAAACGGTCTGAAAAATAGGAGGAGCATGAAGTGGTGTTGGAAAACATGAATAGCCTGAAAAGGTGTGAAAAATATGAAGAGCTTCAAAAGGTATCAAAAATATGAGGAGCATGAATCGGTCTGAAAGATAGGAGGAGCATGAAGTGGTGTTGGAAAACATGAATAGCCTGAAAAGGTGTGAGAAATATGAAGAGCTTCAAAAGGTGTCAAAAATATGAGGAGCATAAAACGGTCTGAAAAATAGGAGGAGCATGAAACGGTCTGAAAAATAGGAGGAGCATGAAGCGGTGTTGAAAAACATGAAGAGCCTGAAAAGGTGTAAAAAATATGAAGAGCTTTAAAGTTGTCAAATATATCAAGAACTTCAAAGGTGTCAAAAATGAGATGAGCATGAAACGGTCTGAATAATAGGAGGAACATGAAGTGGTGTTGAAAAACATGAAGAGACTGAAAAGGTGTGAAAAATATGAAGTGCTTCAAATGGTGTGAAATACATGAGGAGCATGAAACGGTCTGAAAAATGGGAGGAGCATGAAGGTGTGCTCCAAAACATGAAGAGCCTGAATAGGTGTGAAAAATATGAAGAGCTTCAAAAGGTGTAAAATATATGAGGAGCATGAAACAGTCTGAAAATTAGTAGGAGCATATAGTGGTGTTGAAAAACATGAAGAGCCTGAAAAGGTGTGAAAAATATGAAGAGCTTCCAAAATCGTCAAAATATGAGGAGCATGAAACGGTCTGAAAAATAGGAGGAGCATGAAACGGTAGGAAAAATAGGAGGAGCATGAAACGGTGTTGAAAAACATGAAGAGCCTGAAAACGTGTGAAAAATATGAAGAGCTTCCAAAATCGTCAAAATATGAGGTGCATGAAACGGTCAGAAAAATAGGAGGAGCATGAAGCGGTGTTCAAAAACATGAAGAGCCTGAAAAGGTGTGAAAAATACGAAGAGCTTCAAAAGGTGTGAAAAATGAGAGGAGCATGAAACGGTCTGAAACATAGGAGGAGCATGAATTATTGTTGACAAACATAAAGAGCCTGAAAAGGTGTGAAAAATATGAAGAGCTTCAAAAGGTGTGAAATACATGGGGAGGATGAAACGGTCTGAAAACTAGGAGGAGCATGAAGCGGTGTTGAAAAACTTGAAGAGCCTGAAAATGTGTGAAATATATGAAGAGCTTCAAAAGATGTGAAAATTATGTGGAGCAGGAAACGGTCTGAAAATTAGGAGGTTCATGAAGCGGTGTTGAAAAACATGAAGAGCCTGAAAAGGTGTGAAAAATATGAAGAGCTTCAAAAGGTGTGAAGTATATGAGGAGCTTGAAACGCTCTGAAAAACAGGAGGAACATGAAGTGGTGTTGAAAATCATGAAGAGCATGAAAAAGTGTGAAAAATATGAAGAGCTTCAAAAGGTGTGAAAAATATGAAGCTTCAAAAGGTGTCAAAAATATGAGGAACATGAAACGGTCTGAAAATTACGAGGAGCAAGAAGCTGTGTTGAAAATAAAGAAGAGTCTGAAAAGGTGTGAAATATATGAAGAGCTTCAAAAGGTGTAAAAATGAGATGATAATGAAGCGGTCTGAAAAATTGGAGGAGCATGAATCGCTGTTGAAAACGATGAAGAGCCTGAAAAGGTGTGAAAAATATGAAGAGCTTCAATAGCTGTGAAAAATATGAAGAGCCTCAAAAGGAGAAAAACAGATAAGGAGCATGAAACGGTCTGAAATAGGAGGAGCATGAAACGATGTTGAAAAACATGAAGAGCCTGAAAACGTGTGAAAAATATGAAGAGTTCCAAAAGATGTGAAAAATAAGAAGAACTTCAAAAGGTGTCAAAAATGATGTGAGCATGAAACGGTCTGAAAAATAGGAGGAGAAGAAAGAGGGGTTGAAAAAAATGAAGAGCCTGAAAAGGTGTGAAATATATGAAGAGCTTCAAAACGTGTGAAAAATATGAGGAGCATGAAATGATCTGAAAAACAGGAGGAACATGAAACGCTCTGAAAAATAGGAGGAGCATGAAATGGTGTTCAAAAACATGAAGAGCCAGAAAAGGTGTGAAAATATAAAGAGCTTCAAAAGGTGTCAAAAAGATGAGGAGCATGAAACGCTCTGAAAAATAGAAGGAGCATGAAGCGGTGTTCAAAACATGAAGAGTCTGAAAAAGTGTGAAAAACATGAAGAGGTTCAAAATGTGTCAAATATGAGGAGCATGAAACGGTCTGAAAAATAGGAGGAGCATGAAACTGTGTTCAAAAACATGAAGAGACTGAAAAGGTGTGAAAAGTAGCAAGAGCTTCAAAAATGTGAAATATTAGAGGAGCATGAAACGGTCTGAAAAATAGGAGGAGAATGAAGTGGTGTTCAAAAACATGAAGAGCATGAAAAGGTGTGAAAATATAAAGAGCTTCAAAAGGTGTCAAAAAGATGAGGAGCATGAAACGCTCTGAAAAATAGAAGGAGCATGAAGCGGTGTTCAAAACATGAAGAGTCTGAAAAAGTGTGAAAAACATGAAGAGGTTCAAAATGTGTCAAATATGAGGAGCATGAAACGGTCTGAAAAATAGGAGGAGCATGAAACGGTGTTCCAAAACATGAAAGCTTGAAAAGTTGTGAAAAATATGAAGAGCTTCAAAAGGTGTCAAAAAGATGAGGAGCATGAAACGGTCTGAAAAATACGAGTAGCATGAAACTGTGTTCAAAAACATGAAGAGACTGAAAAGGTGTGAAAAGTAGCAAGAGCTTCAAAAGTGTGAAATATTAGAGGAGCATGAAACGGTCTGAAAAATAGGAGGAGCAAGAAGCTGTGTTCAGAAACATGAGAGCCTGAAGAGGTGTGAAAAATATGAAGAGCTTCAAAAAGTGTGAAATACATGAGGAGCATGAAACGGTCTGAAAAATAGGAGGAGCATGAAGCGGTGTTCAAAAACATGAACGCCTGAAAAGGTGTGAAAAATATGAAGAGCTTCAAATAGTGTCAAATATATGAGGAGCATGAAACGGTCTGAAAAATAGGAGGAGCATGAAGCGGTGTTCAAAAACATGAAGAGCCTGAAAACTTGTGAAAAATATGAAGAGCTTCAAAAGGTGTGAAAAATATGAACAGCTTCAAAAAGTGTCAAAAAGGAGATGAACATGAAGCGATCTGAAAAATAGGAGGAGCATGAAGTGGTGTTGAAAAACATGAAGAGCCTGAAAAGGTGTGAAATATATGAAGAGCTTCAAAATGTGTCAAAAATATGAGGAGTATGAAATGGTCTGAAAAATAGGAGCAGCATGAAACGGTGTTTAATAACATCAAGAGCCTGAAAAGGTGTGAAAAATATGAAGAGCTTCAAAAGGTGTGAAATACATGAGGAGCTTGAAACGGTCTGAAAAGAGTGGGAGCATGAAGCGGTGTTCAAAATCATGAAGAGCCTGTAAAGGTGTGAAAAATATGAAGAGCTTCAAAAGGTGTCAAAAATATGAGGAGCATGAAACGGTCTGAAAAATAGGAGGAGCAAGAAACGGTGATCAAAAACATGGAGAGCCTGAAAAGGTGTGAAATATATGAGGACTCTCAAAAGGTGTCTACAATAAGAAGAGCATGAAACGGTCTGAAAAATAGAGGAGCATGAAGCGGTGTTCAAAACATGAAGAGCCTGAAAATGTGTGAAACATATGAAGTGCTTCAAAATGTGTGAAATATATGAGGAGCAAAAACGGTCTGAAAAATAGTAAGAGCATGAAGCGGTGTTCAAAAACATGAACAGCCTGAAAAGTTGTGAAAAATATGAAGACCTTCAAAATGTGGGAAATACAAGAGGAGCATGAAACAGTATGAAAAATAGGAGGATCATAAGACGGTGTTGAAAAACATGAAGAGCATGAAAAGGTGTGAAATATATGAAGAGATTCAAAGGGTGTGAAATATATGAGGAGCATGAAACGGTCTGAAAAATAGAAGGAGCATGAAGCGGTCTTCAAAAACATGAAGAGCCTGAAAAAGTGTGAAAAATATGAAGAGCTTCAAAATGTGTCAAAAATATGAGGAGCATGAAACGGTCAGAAAAATAGGAGGAGCATGAAAAGGTGTTCAAAATCATGAAGAGTCTGAAAAGCTGTGAAAAATATGAAGAGCTTCAAAAGGTGTCAAAATATGAGGAGCATTAAACGGTCTAAAAAATATGAGGAGCATGAAGTGGCATTGAAAAACATTAAGAGACTGAAAAAGTGTGAAAAATATGAAGTGCTTCAAAAGCTGTGAAAAATGAGATGAGCATGAAAAGGACTGAAAAATAGGAGGAGCATGAAGCGGTTTGAAAAACATGAAGAGCCTGAAAAGGTGTGAAAAATATGAAGAGCTTCAAAAGGTGTCAAATATATGAGCAGCATGAAACGTTCTGAAAAATTGGAGGTGCAAGAAACGATGTTCAAAACGTGAAGAGCCTGAAAAGGTGTGAAAAATATGAAGGGCTTCAAAACGTATCAAAAATATGAGGAGCATGAAACGGTCTGAAAAATAAGAGGAGCATGAAGCGGTGTTGAAAAATATGAAGAGCATGAAAACGTGTGAAAAATATGAAGAGCTTCAAAAGGTGTGAAAAATATGAAAAGCTTCTAAAGGTGTTAAAAATGAGATGGGCATGAAACGGTCTGAAAATGAGGAGGAGCATGAAGTGGTGTTGAAAAACATGAAGAGAATGAAAAGGTGTGAAATATACGATTAGCTTCAAAAGGTGTGAAAATATGAAGAGCTTCAAAAGGTGTCAAAAATATGAGGAGCATGAAGCGGTCTGAAAAATAGGAGGAGAATGAAGTGGTGTTGAAAAACATGAAGAGTTTGAAAAAGGTGTGAAACATATGAGTAGAATAAAACGGTCTGAAAAATAGGAGGAGCATGAAGTAGTCTTGAAAAACATGAAGAGCCTGAAAAGGTGTGAAAAATATGAAGAGCTTTAAATCGTGTCAAAAATATGAGGAGTATGAAACAGTGTGAAAAATAGGAGGAGCATGAAGCGGTGTTGAAAAACATGAAGAGCGTGAAAGGTGTGAAAAATATGAAGAGCATCAAAATGTGTGAAAAATATGAGGAGCATAAACTGTGTTCAAAAACATGAAGATCCAGAAAAGGTGTGAAAAATATGAAGAGCATCAAAATGTCTCAAAAACATGAGGAGCATGAAACGGTCTGAAAATAAAAGGAGCATGAAGCGGTGTTCAAAAATCTAAAGAGCCTGAAAAGGTGTGAAAAATATGAAGAGCTTCAAAAGGTGTCAAAAATATGAGGAGCATGAAACGGTCTTAAATATAGGAGGAGCATGAAACGGTGTTCAATAACATGAAGAGCATGAAAAGGTGTGAAAAATATGAAGAGCTTCAAAAGGTGTCAAAAATATGAGGAGCATGAAACGGTGTTCAAAAACATGAAAAGCCTGAAAAGGTGTGAAAAAAATGATTAGCTTCAAAAGGTGTGAAAAATATGTGGAGCATGAAACGATCTGAAAAATAGGAGGAGAATGAATTGGTGTTGAAAAACATGAAGAAACTGAAAAGATGTGAAAAATATGAAGAGCTTCAAAATGTGTCAAAAATATGAGGAGCATGAAACGGTCTGAAAAATAGGAGGAGCATGAAACGGTGTTCAAAAACATGAAGAGCCTGAAAAGGTGTGAAAAATATGAAGAGCTTCAAAAGGTGGCAAAAATATGAGGATCATGAAACGGTCTGACAATTAGGAGGAGCATGAAGCGTTGTTTAAAAACTTGAAGAGCCTGAAAAAGTGTGAAAAATATGAAGAGCTTCAAAAGGTGTCAAAAATATGAGGAGCATGAAACGGTCTGAAAAATAGGAGTAGCATGAATTGGTGTTCAAAAACATGAAGAGCCTGTTAAGCTGTGAAAAATATGAAGAGCTTCAAAAGGTGTCAAAAATATGAGGAGAATGAAACGGTGTTCAAAAACATGAAAAGCATGAAGAGGTGTGAAAAAAATGATTAGCTTCAAAAGGTGTGAAAAATATGTGGAGCATGAAACGATCTGAAAAATAGGAGGAGAATGAATTGGTGTTGAAAAACATGAAGAGCCTGAAAAGGTGTGAAAAATATGAAGAGCTTCAAAAGGTGTCAAAAATATGAGGATCATGAAACGGTCTGAAAATTAGGAGGAGCATGAAGCGTTGTTTAAAAACTTGAAGAGCCTGAAAAAGTGTGAAAAATATGAAGAGCTTCAAAAGGTGTCAAAAATATGAGGAGCATGAAACGGTCTGAAAAATAGGAGTAGCATGAATTGGTGTTCAAAAACATGAAGAGCCTGTTAAGCTGTGAAAAATATGAAGAGCTTCAAAAGGTGTCAAAAATATGAGGAGCATGAAACGGTCTGAAAAATAGGAGGAGCAGGAAACGGTGTTCAAAAACATGAAGAGCCTGAAAAGGTGTGAAAAATATGAAGAGCTTCAAAAGGTGTCAAAAATATGAGGATCATGAAACGGTCTGAAAATTAGGAGGAGCATGAAGCGTTGTTTAAAAACTTGAAGAGCCTGAAAAAGTTTGAAAAATATGAAGAGCTTCAAAAGGTGTCAAAAATATGAGGAGCATGAAACGGTGTTCAAAAACATGAAGAGCCTGAAAAGGTGTGAAAAATATGAAGAGCTTCAAAAGGTGTCAAAAATATGAGGACCATGAAACGGTCTGAAAAATAGGAGGAGCATGAAGCGGTGTTGAAAAACATGAAGAGTCTGAAAAGGTGTGAAATATATGAAGAGCTTCAAAAGGTGTAAAAAATATGAGGAATTTGAAACGGTCTGAAAAATAAGAGGATCTGGTTTCCTCAGTGTGTATGCCCAGAAGTGGAATTGCTGGGTCATATGGCAGTTCTATTTCCAGTTTTTTAAGAAATCTCTACACCGTTTTCCATAGCGGCTGTACTAGTGTGCATTCCCACCAACAGTATAAGAGGGTTCCCTTTTCTCCACTCCCTCTCCAGCATTTATTGCTTGTAGACTTTTGGATAGCAGCCATCCTGACTGGCATGTAATGGTACCTCATTGTGGTTTTGATTTGCATTTCTCTAATAATGAGTGATGTTGAGCATCTTTTCATGTGTTTGTTATCCATCTGTATGTCTTCTTTGGAGAAATGTCTGTTTAGTTCTTTGGCTCATTTTTTATTGGGTCATTTATTTTTCTGGAATTGAGCTGCAGGATTTGCTTGTATATTTTTCAGATTAATCCTTTGTCTGTTTCTTCATTTGCTATTATTTTCTCCCAATCTGAGGGCTGTCTTTTCACCTTACTTATAGTTTCCTTTGTAGTGCAAAAGCTTTTAAGTTTCATTAGGTCCCATTTGTTTAGTTTTGCTTATATTTCCAATATTCTGGGAGGTGGGTCATAGAGGATCTTGCTTTGATTTATGTCGGAGAGTGTTTTGCCTATCTTCTCCTCTAGGAGTTTTATAGTTTCTGGTCTTACATTTAGATCTTTAATCCATTTTGAGTTTATTTTTGTGTATGGTGTTAGAAAGTGTTCTATTTTCATTCTTTTACAAGTGGTTGACCAGTATTCCCAGCACCACTTGTTAAAGAGGTTGTCTTTTTTCCATTGCATATCCTTGCATCCTTTGTCAAAGATAAGGTGTCCATAGGTTCGTCTGAAAGAGACACGTGCACCCCAATGTTCATTGCAGCACTGTTTATAATAGCCAGGACATGGAAGCAACCTAGATGCCCGTCAGCAGATGAATGGATAAGAAAGCTGTGGTACATATACACCATGGAATATTACTCAGCCATTAAAAAGAATTCATTTGAATCAGTCCTAATGAGATGGATGAAGCTGGAGCCCATTTTACAGAGTGAAGTAAGCCAGAAAGATAAAGAACATTAGAGCATACTGACACATGTATATGGAATTTAGAAAGGTGACAACGATAACCCTATATGCAGAACAGAAAAAGAGACACAGAAATACAGAACAGACTTTTAAACTTTGTGGGAGAATGTGAGGGTGGGATATTTCAAAAGAACAGCATGTACGCTATCTATGGTGAAACAAATCACCAGCCTAGGTAGGATGCACGAGACAAGTGCTCCGGCTTGGTGCACTGGGAAGACCCAGAGGAATCGGGTGGAGAGGAAGGTGGAAGGGGGAATCGGGACTGTGAATACATGTAAATCCATGGCTGATTCATATCAAAGTATGACAAAACCCACTGGAAAAAAAAAATAAAAATAATAAAAAAAAATAACAATAAAAAAAAAATAAGAGGAGCATGAAACGGTGTTCAAAAACATGAAGAGCCTGAAAAGGTGTGAAAAATATGAAGAGCTTCAAAACGTGTCAAAAATATGAGGAGCATGAAACAATCTGAAAAAAAGGAGGAGCATTAAGCGGTGTTCAAAAACATGAAGAGCCTGAAAAGGTGTGAAAAATATGAAGAGCTTCAAAACGTGTCAAAAATATGAGGAGCATGAATCGCTCTGAAAAATAGGAGGAGCATTAAGCAGTATTCAAAAACATGAAGAGCCTGAAATGGTGTGAAAAATATGACGAGCTTCAAAAGTTGTGTAAAATATGAAGAGCAGGAAACCGTCTGAAAAATAGGAGGAGCATGAAGCGGTGTTCAAAAACATGAAGAGCCTGAAAGGGTGTGAAAAATATGAAGAGCTTCAAAAGGTTTGAACTACATGAGGAGCATTAAACGGTCTGAAAAATAGCAGGAGCATTAAGTGGTGTTGAAAAACCTGAAGAGCCTGAAAAGATGTGAAAAATATGAAGAGCGTCAAAAGGTGTAAAAAAAATATGAAGAGCCTGAAACGGTCTGAAAAATAGGAGGAGCATGAAGCGGTGTTTAAAAACATGAAGAGCCTGAAAAGGTGTGAAATATATGAAGAGCTTCAAAGGTGTGAAAAATATGGAGAGCTTCAAAACGTGTCAAAAATATGAAGAGCATGAAACGGTCTGAAAAATAGGGGGAGCATGAAATGGTGTTCAAAAACATGAAGAGCCTGAAAAGGTGTGAAATATAGGAAGAGCCTGAAAACTTGTGAAAAATATGAAGAGCTTCAAAAGGTGTCAAAAATATGAAGAGCATGAAACTGTCTGAAAAATAGGAGGAGCATTAAATGGTGTTCAAAAACATGAAGAGCCTGAAAAGGTGTGAAAAATTTGAAAAGCTTCAAAGGTGTGATATTCATGAGGAGCATGAAACGGTCTGAAAAATAGGAGAAGCATGAAGTGATGTGGAAAAACATGAACAGCCTGAAAAGGTGTGAAAAATATGAAGAGCTTCAAAAGGTGTGAAATACATGAGGAGCATGAAACTCTCTGAAAAATAGGAGGAGCATGAAGTGGTGTTCAAAAACATGAAGAGCCTGAAAATGTGTGAAAAATATGAAGAGCTTCAAAAGGTGTGAAATATATGAGGAGCTTCAAAAGGTGTGAAAAATATGAAGAGCTTCAAAAGATGTCAAAAATATGAAAAGCATGAAACGGTCTGAAAAATAGGAGGAGCATGAAATGGTGTTCAAAAACATGAAGAGCCTGAAAATGTGTGAAAAATTTGAAAAGGTTCAAAGGTTTGAAATACATGAGGAGCATGAAATGGTCTGAAAAATAGGAGAAGCATGAAGTGGTGTGGAAAAAAATGAAGAGCCTGAAAAAGTGTGAAAAATATGAAGAGCTTCAAAAGGTGTGAAATATATGTGGAGCATGTATCTCTCTGAAACATAGGAGGAGCATGAAGTGGTGTTGAAAAACATGAAGAGCCTTTAAAGATGTGAAAAATATGAAGAGCTCCAAAAGGTGTGAAAAATATGAGAAGCATGATACGGTCTGAAAAATAGGAGAAGCATGAAGTGGTGTTCAGAAACATGGAGAGCCTAAAAAGGTGTGAAAAATATGAAGAGCTTCAAAAGGTGTCAAAAATATGAGGAGCTTGAAACGGTCTGAAAAATAGGAGGAGCATGAAGCAGTGTTCAAAAACATGAAGAGCCTGAAAAGGTGTGAAAAATATGAAGAGCTTGAAAAGGTGTGAAATAACTGAGGAGCATGAAACGGTCTGAAAAATAGGAGGAGCATGAAGCGGTGTTCAAAACATGAAGAGCCTGAAAAAGTGTGAAAAATATGAAGAGCTTCAAAAGGTTTGAAAAATAGGAGGAGCATGAAGCGGTGTTCAAATACATGAAAAGCCTGAAAAGGTGTGAAAAATATGAAGATCTTCAAAAGGTGTGAAAAATATGAGGAGCATGATACGGTCTGAAAAATAGGACGAGCATGAAACGGTGTTCAAAAACATGAAGAGCATGAAAAGGTGTGAAAATTCTGAAGAGCTTCAAAAGGTGTGAAAAACATGAGGAGAATGAAACGGTCTGAAAAATAGGAGGAGCATGAAGCAGTGTTCAAAACATGAAGAGCCTGAAAAAGTGTGAAAAATATGAAGATCTTCAAAAGTTTGAAAAATATGAAGACCCTGAAAAGGTGTCAAAAATGAGATGAGCATGAAACAGTCTGAAAAGTAGGAGGAGCATGAAGTGTTGTTCAAAAACGTGAAGAGCCTGAAAAGGTGTGAAAAATATGAAGAGTTTCAAAAGGTGTGAAATACCTGAGGAGCATGAAACGATCTGAAAAATAGGAGGAGCATGAAGCGGTGTTCAAAACATGAAGAGCCTGAAAAAGTGTGAAAAATATGAAGAGCTTCAAAAGGTTTGAAAAATAGGAGGAGCATGAAGCGGTGTTCAAAAACATGAAGAGCCTGAAAAAGTGTGAAAAATATGAAGAGCTTATAAAATTGTCAAAAATATGAGGAGCATGAAACGGTCTGAAAAATACGAGCAGCCTGAAACCGTCTGAAAAATAGGAGGAGCATGAAGCGGTGTTCAAAAACATGAAGGGCCTGAAAACGGGTGAAAAATATGAAGAGCTTCAAAAGGAGTCAAAAATATGCGGAGCCTGAAACGATCTGAAAAATAGGAGGAGCATGAAGCGGTGTTGAAAAACATGAAGAGCCGAAAAAGGTGTGAAAAATGTGAAGAGCTTCAAAAAGGTGTCAAAAATATGAGGAGCATGAAACGCTCTGAAATATAGGAGGATCATGAAGCGGTGTTGAAAAACATGAAGAGCCTGAAAAGTTGTGATAAATGTGAAGAGCTTCAAAAGGAGTCAAAAATTTGAGGAGCATGAAACGATCTGAAAAATAGTAGGAGCATGAAACGGTGATCAAAAACATGAAGAATTTGAAAACGTGTGAAAAATATGAAGAGCTTCAAACGGTGTGAAATATATCAGGAGCATGAAACGGTCTGAAAAAGATGAGGAGCATGAAGTGGTCTTCAAAAACATGTACAGCCTGAAAAGGTGTGAAAAATTGGAAGAGCTTCAAAAGGTGTGAAAAACAGGAGGAACATGAAGCGGTGTTCAAAAATATGAAGAGCCTGAAAAGGTGTGAAAAATATGAAGAGCTTCAAAAGATGTGAAAAATATGAAGAGCTTCAAAAGATGTCAAAAATGAGATGAGCATGAAACGGTCTGAAAAATAGGAGAAGAATGAAACGGTGTTGAAAAACTTGAAGAGCCTGAAAAGCTGTGAAAAATATGAAGAGCTTCAAACGGTGTGAAAAATATCAGGAGCATGAAACGGTCTGAAAAAGATGAGGAGCATGAAGTGGTCTTCAAAAACATGTACAGCCTGAAAAGGTGTGAAAAATTGGAAGAGCTTCAAAAGGTGTGAAAAACAGGAGGAACATGAAGCGGAGTTCAAAAATATGAAGAGCCTGAAAAGGTGTGAAAAATATGAAGTGCTTCAAAAGGTGTCAACAATATGAGGAGCATGAAACGGTCTGAAAAATAGGAGGAGCAAGAAGCGGTGTTGAAAAACAAGAAGAGACGGAAAAGGTGTGAAAAATATGAAGAGCTTCAAAAGGTTTCAAAAATATGAGGAGCGTGAAATGGTCGGAAAAATAGGACGAGCATGAAACGGTGTTCAAAAACATGAAGAGCATGAAAAGGTGTGAAAATTATGAAGAGCTTCAAAAGGTGTGAAAAACATGAGGAGAATGAAACGGTCTGAAAAATAGGAGGAGCATGAAGCAGTGTTCAAAACATAAAGAGCCTGAAAAAGTGTGAAAAATATGAAGATCTTCAAAAGTTTGAAAAATATGAAGACCCTGAAAAGGTGTCAAAAATGAGATGAGCATGAAACAGTCTGAAAGTAGGAGGAGCATGAAGTGTTGTTCAAAAACGTGAAGAGCCTGAAAAGGTGTGAAAAATATGAAAGCTTGAAAAGGTGTGAAATACCTGAGGAGCATGAAACGGTCTGAAAAATAGGAGGAGCATGAAGCGGTGTTCAAAACATGAAGAGCCTGAAAAAGTGTGAAAAATATGAAGAGCTTATAAAATTGTGAAAAATATGAGGAGCATGAAACGGTCTGAAAAATACGAGCAGCCTGAAACCGTCTGAAAAATAGGAGGAGCATGAAGCGGTGTTCAAAAACATGAAGGGCCTGAAAACGTGTGAAAAATATGAAGAGCTTCAAAAGGAGTCAAAAATATGCAGAGCCTGAAACGATCTGAAAAATAGGAGGAGCATGAAGCGGAGTTGAAAAACATGAAGAGCCGGAAAAGGTGTGAAAAATGTGAAGAGCTTCAAAAGGTGTCAAAAATATGAGGAGCATGATACGCTCTGAAATATAGAAGGATCATGAAGCGGTGTTGAAAAACATGAAGAGCCTGAAAAGGTGTGATAAATGTGAAGAGCTTCAAGAGGTGTCAAAAATATGAGGAGTATGAAAAGGTCTGAAAAATAGGAGGAGTATGAAACGGTGATCAAAAACATGAAGAATCTGAAAACGTGTGAAAAATATGAAGAGCTTCACACGGTGTGAAAAATATCAGGAGCATGAAACGGTCTGAAAAAGATGAGGAGCATGAAGTGGTCTTCAGAAACATGTACAGCCTGAAAAGGTGTGAAAAATATGAAGAGCTTCAAAAGGTGTGAAAAACAGGAGGAACATGAAGCGGCGTTCAAAAATATGAAGAGCCTGAAAAGGTGTGAAAAATATGAAGTGCTTCAAAAGGTGTCAACAATATGAGGAGCATGAAACGGTCTGAAAAATAGGAGGAGCAAGAAGCGGTGTTGAAAAACAAGAAGAGACGGAAAAGGTGTGAAAAATATGAAGAGCTTCAAAAGGTGTGAAAAATATGGAGAGCTTCAAAAGGTGTCAAAAATATGAAGAGCATGAAACGGTCTGAAAAATAGGGGGAGCATGAAATGGTGTTCAAAAACATGAAGAGCCTGAAAAGGTGTGAAATATATGAAGAGCCTGAAAAGGTGTGAAAAATATGAAGAGCTTCAAAAGGTGTCAAAAATATGAAGAGCATGAAACTGTCTGAAAAATTGGAGGAGCATTAAATGGTGTTCAAAAACATGAAGAGCCTGAAAAGGTGTGAAAAATATGAAAAGCTTCAAAGGTGTGATATACATGAGGAGCATGAAACGGTCTGAAAAATAGGAGAAGCATGAAGTGATGTGGAAAAACATGAACAGCCTGAAAAGGTGTGAAAAATATGAAGAGCTTCAAAAGGTGTGAAATACATGAGGAGCATGAAAATCTCTGAAAAATATGAGGAGCATGAAGTGGTGTTCAAAAACATGAAGAGCCTGAAAATGTGTGAAAAATACGAAGAGCTTCAAAAGGTGTGAAATATATGAGGAGCTTCAAAAGGTGTGAAAAATATGAAGAGCTTCAAAAGATGTCAAAAATATGAAAAGCATGAAACGGTCTGAAAAATAGGAGGAGCATGAAATGGTGTTCAAAAACATGAAGAGCCTGAAAATGTGTGAAAAATATGAAAAGCTTCAAAGGTTTGAAATACATGAGGAGCATGAAACAGTCTGAAAAATAGGAGAAGCATGAAGTGGTGTGGAAAAAAATGAAGAGCCTGAAAAGGTGTGAAAAATATGAAGAGCTTCAAAAGGTGTGAAATATATGTGGAGCATGAATCTCCCTGAAAAATAGGAGGAGCATGAAGTGGTGTTGAAAAACATGAAGAGCCTGAAAAGATGTGAAAAATATGAAGAGCTCCAAAAGGTGTGAAAAATATGAGAAGCATGATACGGTCTGAAAAATAGGAGGAGCATGAAGTGGTGTTCAGAAACATGGAGAGCCTAAAAAGGTGTGAAAAATATGAAGAGCTTCAAAAGGTGTCAAAAATATGAGGAGCTTGAAACTGTCTGAAAAATAGGAGGAGTATGAAGAAGTGTTCAAAAACATGAAGAGCCTGAAAAGGTGTGAAAAATATGAAGAGCTTCAAAACGTGTGAAATACATGAGGAGCATGAAAAGGTCTGAAAAATAGGAGGAGCATGAAATGATGTTCAAAAACATGAAGAGCATGAAAAGGTGTGAAAATTATGAAGAGCTTCAAAAGGTGTGAAAAACATGAGGAGAATGAAACGGTCTGAAAAATAGGAGGAGCATGAAGCAGTGTTCAAAACATGAAGAGCCTGGAAAAGTGTGAAAAATATGAAGATCTTCAAAAGTTTGAAAAATATGAAGACCCTGAAAAGGTGTCAAAAATGAGATGAGCATGAAACAGTCTGAAAAGTAGGAGGAGCATGAAGTGTTGTTCAAAAACGTGAAGAGCCTGAAAAGGTGTGAAAAATATGAAGAGCTTGAAAAGGTGTGAAATACCTGAGGAGCATGAAACGGTCTGAAAAATAGGAGGAGCATGAAGCGGTGTTCAAAACATGAAGAGCCTGAAAAAGTGTGAAAAATATGAAGAGCTTCAAAAGGTTTGAAAAATAGGAGGAGGATGAAGCGGTGTTCAAAAACATGAAGAGCCTGAAAAAGTGTGATAAATATGAAGAGCTTATAAAATTGTCAAAAATATGAGGAGCATGGAGAGATGTTCAAAAACATGAAGAGGATGATAAGGCGTGAAAAACATTAAGAGCTTCAAAAGGTTTGAAAAATAGGAGGAGCATGAAGCGGTGTTCAAAAACATGAAGAGCCTGAAAAAGTGTGAAAAATATGAAGAGCTTATAAAATTCTCAAAAATATGAGGAGCATGAAACGGTCTGAAAAATACGAGCAGCCTGAAACCGTCTGAAAAATAGGAGGAGCATGAAGCGGTGTTCAAAAACATGAAGGGCCTGAAAACGGGTGAAAAATATGAAGAGCTTCAAAAGGAGTCAAAAATATGCGGAGCCTGAAACGATCTGAAAAATAGGAGGAGCATGAAGCGGTGTTGAAAAACATGAAGAGCCCGAAAAGGTGTGAAAAATGTGAAGAGCTTCAAAAGGTGTCAAAAATATGAGGAGCATGAAACGGTCTGAAATATAAGAGGATCATGAAGCGGTGTTGAAAAACATGAAGAGCCTGAAAAGGTGTGATAAATGTGAAGAGCTTCAAAAGGTGTCAAAAATATGAGGAGCATGAAACGGTCTGAAAAATAGGAGGAGCATGAAATGGTGATCAAAAACATGAAGAGTCTGAAAACGTGTGAAAAATATGAAGAGCTTCAAACGGTGTGAAAAATATCAGGAGCATGAAACGGTCTGAAAAAGATGAGGAGCATGAAGTGGTCTTCAAAAACATGTACAGCCTGAAAAGGTGTGAAAAATATGAAGAGCTTCAAAAGATGTGAAAAATATGAAGAGCTTCAAAAGGTGTAAAAAATGAGATGAGCATGAAACGGTCTGAAAAATAGGAGAAGAATGAAACGGTGTTGAAAAATTGAAGAGCCTGAAAAGCTGTGAAAAATATGAAGAGCTTCAAAAGGTGTGAAAAATATGAAGAGCTTCCAAAGGTGTCAAAAATATGAGGAGCATGAAAAGGTCAGAAAAAGAGGAGGAGCATGAGCGGAGTTGAAAAACATGAAGAGACTGAAAAGGTGTGAAAAATATGAAGAGCTTCAAAAGGTTTGAAAAATTGGAGGAGCATGAATCGGTTTTCAAATACATGAAAAGCCTGAAAAGGTGTGAAAAATACGAAGAGCTTCAAAAGGTGTCAAAAATATGACGAGCATGAAAGAGTCTGAAAAATAGGAGCAGCATGAAGCAGTGTTCAAACACATGAAGAGCCTGAAAAGGTGTGAAAAATATGAAGAGCTTCAAAAGGTGTGAAATATAGGAGGAGCAGGAAGTTGTGTTCAGAAACATGGAGAGCCTGAAAAGGTGAGAAAAATATGAAGAGCTTCAAAAGGTGTGAAATACATGAGGAGCATGAAACGGTCTGAAAAATAGGAGGAGCATGAAGAGGTGTTCAAAAACCTGAAGAGCCTGACAAGGTGTGAAAAATATGAAGAGCTTCAAAAGGTGTGAAAAACAGGAGGAACATGAAACGGTGTTCAAAAATATGAAGAGCCTGAAAAGGTGTGAAAAATATGAAGTGCTTCAAAAGGTGTCAACAATATGAGGAGCATGAAACGGTCTGAAAAATAGGAGGAGCAAGAAGCGGTGTTGAAAAACAAGAAGAGACGGAAAAGTTGTGAAAATATGAAGAGCTTCAAAACGTGTCAAAAATATGAGGAGCGTGGAACGGTCTGAAAAATAGGAGGAGCATGAAGCGGTGTTGAAAAACATGAAGAGCCTGAAAACGTGTGAAAAATATGAAGAGCTTCAAAAGGTATGAAAATATGAAGAGCTTCAAAAGTTGTCAAAAATATGAGGAGAATGAAACGGTCTGAAAAATAGGAGCAGCATGAAGCGGTGTTGAAAAACATGAAGAGTCTGAAAAGGTGTGAAAAATATGAAGAGCTTCAAAAGGTGTCAAAAATATGAGGAGCATGAAACGGTCTGAAATATAGGAAGATCATCAAGCGGTGTTGAAAAACATGAAGAGCCTGAAAATGTGTGAAAAACGTGAAGAGCTTCAAAAGATGTCAAAAATATGAGGAGCATGAAACGGTCTGAAAAATATGAGGAGCATGAAGCGGTGTTAAAAAACATGAAGAGCCTGAAAAGAAGTGCAAAATATGAAGAGCTTCAAAAGGTGTGAAAAATATGAAGACCTTCAAAAGGTGTCAAAAAAGAGATGAGCATGAAACGGTCGGAAAAATAGGAGGAGCATGAAGCGGTGTTGTAAAACATGAAGAGCCTGAAAACCTGTGAAAAATAGGAAGAGCTTCAAAAGGTGTGAAAAATATGAAGAGCTTCAAAAAATGTCAAAAATATGAGGAGCATGAAATGGTCTCAAATATAGGAGAATTATGCAGCGGTGTTGAAAACTATAAACAGCCTGAAAATGTGTGAAAAACATGAAGAGCTTCAAAAGGTTTGAAAAATAGGAGGAGCATGAAGCGGTGCTCAAAAACATGAAGAGCCTGAAAAAGTGTGAAAAATATGAAGAGCTTATAAAATTGTCAAAAATATGCGGAGCATGAAACGGTCTGAAAAATACGAGCAGCCTGAAACCGTCTGAAAAATAGGAGGAGCATGAAGCGGTGTTCAAAAACATGAAGGGCCTGAAAATGTGTGAAAAATATGAAGAGCTTATAAAACTGTCAAAAATATGAGGAGCATGAAGAGATGTTCAAAAACATGAAGAGGCTGATAAGGTGTGAAAAACATGAAGAGCTTCAAAAGGTTTGAAAAATAGGAGGAGCATGAAGCGGTGCTCAAAAACATGAAGAGCCTGAAAAAGTGTGAAAAATATGAAGAGCTTATAAAATTGTCAAAAATATGAGGAGCAAGAAGAGATGTTCAAAAACATGAAGGGCCTGAAAACGTGTGAAAAATATGAAGAGCTTCAAAAGGAGTCAAAAATATGCGGAGCCTGAAATGATCTGAAAAATAGGAGGAGCATGAAGCGGTGTTGAAAAACATGAAGAGCCGGAAAAGGTGTGAAAAATGTGAAGAGCTTCAAAGGGTGTCACAAATATGAGGAGCATGAAACGCTCTGAAATATAGGTGGATCATGAAGCGGTGTTGAAAAACATGAAGAGCCTGAAAAGGTGTGATAAATGTGAAGAGCTTCAAAAGGTGTCAAAAATATGAGGAGCATGAAACGGTCTGAAATATAGGAGGAGCATGAAACGGTGATCAAAAACATGAAGAATCTGAAAACGTGTGAAAAATATGAAGAGCTTCAAACGGTGTGAAAAATATCAGGAGCATGAAACGGTCTGAAAAAGATGAGGAGCATGAAGTGGTCTTCAAAAACATGTACTACCTGAAAAGGTGTGAAAAATATGAAGAGCTTCAAAAGGTGTGAAAAACAGGAGGAACATGAAGCGGTGTTCAAAAATATGAAGAGCCTGAAAAGGTGTGAAAAATATGAAGTGCTTGAAAAGGTGTCAACAATATGAGGAGCATGAAACGGTCTGAAAAATAGGAGGAGCAAGAAGCGGTGTTGAAAAACAAGAAGAGACGGAAAAGATGTGAAAAATATGAAGAGCTTCAAAACGTGTCAAAAATATGAGGAGCATAAAACGGTCTGAAAAATAGGAGGAGCATGAAGCGGTGTTGAAAAACATGAAGAGCCTGAAAACGTGTGGAAAATATGAAGAGCTTCAAAAGGTATGAAAATATGAAGAGCTTCAAAAGTTGTCAAAAAAGAGATGAGCATGAAATGGTCTGAAAAATAGGAGCAGCATGAAGCGGTGTTGAAAAACATGAAGAGCCTGAAAATGTGTGAAAAACGTGAAGAGCTTCAAAAGATGTCAACAATATGAGGAGCATGAAACGGTCTGAAAAATATGAGGAGCATGAAGCGGTGTTAAAAAACATGAAGAGCCTGAAAAGAAGTGAAAAATGTGAAGTCCTTCAAAAGGTGTCAAAAATATGAAGAGCTTATAAAATTGTCAAAAATATGGCGAGCATGAAACGGTCTGAAAAATACGAGCAGCCTGAAACCGTCTGAAAAATAGGAGGAGCATGAAGCGGTGTTCAAAAACATGAAGGGCCTGAAAACGTGTGAAAAATATGAAGAGCTTCAAAAGGAGTCAAAAATATGCGGAGCCTGAAACGATCTGAAAAATAGGAGGAGCATGAAGCGGTGTTGAAAAACATGAAGAGCCAGAAAAGGTGTGAAAAATGTGAAGAGCTTCAAAAGGTGTCAAAAATATGCGGAGCCTGAAACGATCTGAAAAATAGGAGGAGCATGAAGCGGTGTTGAAAAACATGAAGAGCCGAAAAAGGTGTGAAAAATGTGAAGAGCTTCAAAAAGGTGTCAAAAATATGAGGAGCATGAAACGCTCTGAAATATAGGAGGATCATGAAGCGGTGTTGAAAAACATGAAGAGCCTGAAAAGTTGTGATAAATGTGAAGAGCTTCAAAAGGAGTCAAAAATTTGAGGAGCATGAAACGATCTGAAAAATAGTAGGAGCATGAAACGGTGATCAAAAACATGAAGAATTTGAAAACGTGTGAAAAATATGAAGAGCTTCAAACGGTGTGAAAAATAGGAGGAGCATGAAGGGGTATTCAAAAACATGAAAAGCCTGAAAAGGTGTGAAAAACATGAAGAGTTTCAAAAGGTGTCAAAAATGAGATGAGCATGAAACGGTCTGAAAAATAGGAGGATCATGAAGCGGTATTGAAAATCATGAAGAGCCTGAAAAGGTGTGAAAAATATGAAGAGCTTCAAAAGGGGTCAAAAATATGAGAGGCATGAAACGATCTGAAAAAAAGCAGGAGCATGAAGCCATGTTCAAAAACATGAAGAGACTGAAAGGGTGTGAAAAATATGAAGAGGTTCAAAAGGTGTGAAATACATGAGGAGCATGAAAAGGTCTGAAAAATAGGAGGAGCATGAAGCGGTGTTTAAAAACATGAAGAGCCTGAAAAGGTGTGAAAATTATGAAAAGCTTCAAAAGGTGTGAAAATTATGAGGAGCTTGAAACTGTCTGAAAAAGAGGAGGAGCATGAAGCGGTGTTGAAAAACAAGAAGAGCCTGAAAAGGTGTGAACAATATGAAGAGCTTCAAAAGGTGTCAAAAATATGAGGAGCATGAAACGCTCTGAAATATAGGTGGATCATGAAGCGGTGTTGAAAAACATGAAGAGCCTGAAAAGGTGTGAAAATTATGAAGAGCTTCAAAAGGTGTGAAATACATGAGGAGCATGAAACGGTTTGAAAAATAGGAGGAGCATGAAGCGGTGTTTAAAAACATGAAGAGCCTGAAAAGGTGTGAAAATTATGAAGAGCTTCAAAAGGTGTGAAATACATGAGGAGCATGTAACGTTCTGAAAAATAGGAAGAGCATGAGGCGCTGTTGAAAAACATGAACAGCCTGAAAAGGTGTGAAAAATATGAAAAGCTTCAAAAGGTGTGAAAATTATGAGGAGCTTGAAACTGTCTGAAAAAGAGGAGGAGCATGAAGCGGTGTTGAAAAACAAGAAGAGCCTGAAAAGGTGTGAACAATATGAAGAGCTTCAAAAGGTGTCAAAAATATGAGGAGCATGAAACGCTCTGAAATATAGGTGGATCATGAAGCGGTGTTGAAAAACATGAAGAGCCTGAAAAGGTGTGAAAATTATGAAGAGCTTCAAAAGGTGTGAAATACATGAGGAGCATGAAACGGTTTGAAAAATAGGAGGAGCATGAAGCGGTGTTTAAAAACATGAAGAGCCTGAAAAGGTGTGAAAATTATGAAGAGCTTCAAAAGGTGTGAAATACATGAGGAGCATGTAACGTTCTGAAAAATAGGAAGAGCATGAGGCGCTGTTGAAAAACATGAACAGCCTGAAAAGGTGTGAAAAATATGAAAAGCTTCAAAAGGTGTGAAAATTATGAGGAGCTTGAAACTGTCTGAAAAAGAGGAGGAGCATGAAGCGGTGTTGAAAAACAAGAAGAGCCTGAAAAGGTGTGAACAATATGAAGAGCTTCAAAAGGTGTCAAAAATATGAGGAGCATGAAACGCTCTGAAATATAGGTGGATCATGAAGCGGTGTTGAAAAACATGAAGAGCCTGAAAAGGTGTGATAAATGTGAAGAGCTTCAAAAGGTGTCAAATATATGAGGAGCATGAAACGGTCTGAAAAATAGGAGGAGCATGAAACGGTGATCAAAAACATGAAGAATCTGAAAACGTGTGAAAAATATGAAGAGCTTCAAACGGTGTGAAAAATATCAGGAGCATGAAACGGTCTGAAAAAGATGAGGAGCATGAAGTGGTCTTCAAAAACATGTACTACCTGAAAAGGTGTGAAAAATATGAAGAGCTTCAAAAGGTGTGAAAAACAGGAGGAACATGAAGCGGTGTTCAAAAATATGAAGAGCCTGAAAAGGTGTGAAAAATATGAAGTGCTTGAAAAGCTGTCAACAATATGAGGAGCATGAAACGGTCTGAAAAATAGGAGGAGCAAGAAGCGGTGTTGAAAAACAAGAAGAGACGGAAAAGATGTGAAAAATATGAAGAGCTTCAAAACGTGTCAAAAATATGAGGAGCATAAAACGGTCTGAAAAATAGGAGGAGCATGAAGCGGTGTTGAAAAACATGAAGAGCCTGAAAACGTGTGGAAAATATGAAGAGCTTCAAAAGGTATGAAAATATGAAGAGCTTCAAAAGTTGTCAAAAAAGAGATGAGCATGAAACGGTCTGAAAAATAGGAGCAGCATGAAGCGGTGTTGAAAAACATGAAGAGCCTGAAAATGTGTGAAAAACGTGAAGAGCTTCAAAAGATGTCAACAATATGAGGAGCATGAAACGGTCTGAAAAATATGAGGAGCATGAAGCGGTGTTAAAAAACATGAAGAGCCTGAAAAGAAGTGAAAAATGTGAAGTCCTTCAAAAGGTGTCAAAAATATGAAGAGCTTATAAAATTGTCAAAAATATGGCGAGCATGAAACGGTCTGAAAAATACGAGCAGCCTGAAACCGTCTGAAAAATAGGAGGAGCATGAAGCGGTGTTCAAAAACATGAAGGGCCTGAAAACGTGTGAAAAATATGAAGAGCTTCAAAAGGAGTCAAAAATATGCGGAGCCTGAAACGATCTGAAAAATAGGAGGAGCATGAAGCGGTGTTGAAAAACATGAAGAGCCAGAAAAGGTGTGAAAAATGTGAAGAGCTTCAAAAGGTGTCAAAAATATGCGGAGCCTGAAACGATCTGAAAAATAGGAGGAGCATGAAGCGGTGTTGAAAAACATGAAGAGCCGAAAAAGGTGTGAAAAATGTGAAGAGCTTCAAAAAGGTGTCAAAAATATGAGGAGCATGAAACGCTCTGAAATATAGGAGGATCATGAAGCGGTGTTGAAAAACATGAAGAGCCTGAAAAGTTGTGATAAATGTGAAGAGCTTCAAAAGGAGTCAAAAATTTGAGGAGCATGAAACGATCTGAAAAATAGTAGGAGCATGAAACGGTGATCAAAAACATGAAGAATTTGAAAACGTGTGAAAAATATGAAGAGCTTCAAACGGTGTGAAAAATAGGAGGAGCATGAAGGGGTATTCAAAAACATGAAAAGCCTGAAAAGGTGTGAAAAACATGAAGAGTTTCAAAAGGTGTCAAAAATGAGATGAGCATGAAACGGTCTGAAAAATAGGAGGATCATGAAGCGGTATTGAAAATCATGAAGAGCCTGAAAAGGTGTGAAAAATATGAAGAGCTTCAAAAGGGGTCAAAAATATGAGAGGCATGAAACGATCTGAAAAAAAGCAGGAGCATGAAGCCATGTTCAAAAACATGAAGAGACTGAAAGGGTGTGAAAAATATGAAGAGGTTCAAAAGGTGTGAAATACATGAGGAGCATGAAAAGGTCTGAAAAATAGGAGGAGCATGAAGCGGTGTTTAAAAACATGAAGAGCCTGAAAAGGTGTGAAAATTATGAAGAGCTTCAAAAGGTGTGAAATACATGAGGAGCATGAAACGGTTTGAAAAATAGGAGGAGCATGAAGCGGTGTTTAAAAACATGAAGAGCCTGAAAAGGTGTGAAAATTATGAAGAGCTTCAAAAGGTGTGAAATACATGAGGAGCATGTAACGTTCTGAAAAATAGGAAGAGCATGAGGCGCTGTTGAAAAACATGAACAGCCTGAAAAGGTGTGAAAAATATGAAAAGCTTCAAAAGGTGTGAAAATTATGAGGAGCTTGAAACTGTCTGAAAAAGAGGAGGAGCATGAAGCGGTGTTGAAAAACAAGAAGAGCCTGAAAAGGTGTGAACAATATGAAGAGCTTCAAAAGGTGTCAAAAATATGAGGAGCATGAAACGGTCTGAAAAATAGGAGGAGCATGAAACGGTGATCAAAAACATGAAGAGTCTGAAAACGTGTGAAAAATATGAAGAGCTTCAAACGGTGTGAAAATTATCAGGAGCATGAAACGGTCTGAAAAAGATGAGGAGCATGAAGTGGTCTTCAAAAACATGTACAGCCTGAAAAGGTGTGAAAAATATGAAGAGCTTCAAAAGATGTGAAAAATATGAAGAGCTTCAAAAGATGTCAAAAATGAGATGAGCATGAAACGGTCTGAAAAATAGGAGAAGAATGAAACGGTGTTGAAAAACTTGAAGAGCCTGAAAAGCTGTGAAAAATATGAAGAGCTTCAAAAGGTGTGAAAAATATGAAGAGCTTCCAAAGGTGTCAAAAATATGAGGAGCATGAAAAGGTCAGAAAAAGAGGAGGAGTATGAGCGGAGTTGAAAAACATGAAGAGACTGAAAAGGTGTGAAAAATATCAAGAGCTTCAAAAGGTGTCAAAAATATGAGGAGCATGAACGGTCTGACAAATAGGAGGAGCATGAAGTGGTGTTCAAAAGCATGAAGAGCCTGAAAAGGTGTGAAAAATATGAAGAGCTTCAAAAGGTGTGAAATACAAGAGGAGCACGAAACGGTCTGAAAAATAGGAGGAGCAGGAAGCAGTGTTCAACAACATGAAGAGCCTGAAAAATCTGAAAAATATGAAGAGCTTCAAAAGGTTTCAAAAATATTAAGAGCATGAAACGGTCTGAAAAAAAGGAGGAGCATGAAGCGGTGTTCAAAAACATGAAGAGCCTGAAAAGGTGTGAAAAATATGAAGAGCTTCAAAAGGTGTGAAATACATGAGGAGTATGAAACGGTCTGAAAAATAGGAGGAGCATGAAGCGGTGTTCAAAAACATGAAGAGCCTGAAAACGTGTTAAAAATATGAAGAGCTTCAAAAGGTTTGAAAAATATGAAGAGCTTGAAAAGGTGTGAAGAATATGAAGAGCTTCAAAAGCTATGAAAACTATAAGGAGCATGAAACGGTCTGAAAAAAAGGAGGAGCATGAAGCAGTGTTCAAACACATGAAGAGCCTGAAAAGGTGTGAAAAATATGAAGAGCTTCAAAACGTGTGAAATACGTGAGGAGCATGAGAAGGTCTGAAAAATAGGAGGAGCATGAAGAGGTGTTCAAAAACATGAAGAGGCTGATAAGGTGTGAAAAACATGAAGAGCTTCAAAAGGTTTGAAAAATATGAAGAGCTTGAAAAGGTGTGAAGAATATGAAGAGCTTCAAAAGCTGTGAAAACTATAAGGAGCATGAAACGGTCTGAAAAATAGGAGGAGCAGGAAGCAGTGTTCAACAACATGAAGAGCCTGAAAAAGTCTGAAAAATATGAAGAGCTTCAAAAGGTTTCAAAAATATTAAGTGCATGAAACGGTCTGAAAAAAAGGAGGAGCATGAAGCGGTGTTCAAAAACATGAAGAGCCTGAAAAGGTGTGAAAAATATGAAGAGCTTCAAAAGGTGTGAAATACATGAGGTGTATGAAACGGTCTGAAAAATAGGAGGAGCATGAAGCGGTGTTCAAAAACATGAAGAGCCTGAAAACGTGTTAAAAATATGAAGAGCTTCAAAAGGTTTGAAAAATATGAAGAGCTTGAAAAGGTGTGAAGAATATGAAGAGCTTCAAAAGCTGTGAAAACTATAAGGAGCATGAAACGGTCTGAAAAATAGGAGGAGTAAGAAGCATTGTTGAAATACATGAAGAGCCTGAAAACGTGTGAAGAATATGAAGAGCTCCAAAGGTGTGAAAAAAATGAAGAGTTTCAGAAGGTGTCAAGAGTGAGATGAGCATGAAACGGACTCAAAAATAGGAGCATGAAGTGGTGTTCCGAAACATGGAGAGCCTAAAAAGGTGTGAAAAATATGAAGAGCTTCAAAAGGTGTGAAATACATGAGGAGCATGTAACGTTCTGAAAAATAGGAGGAGCATGAGGCGGTGTTGAAAAACATGAAGAGCTTGAAAAGGTGTGAAAAATATGAAGAGCTTCAAAGGTGTCAAAAAATGAGGAGCTTGAAACGGTCTGAAAAATAGGAGGAGCATGAAGCAGTGTTCAAACACATGAAGAGCCTGAAAAGGTGTGAAAAATATGAAGAGCTTCAAAACGTGTGAAATACATGAGGAGCATGAAAAGGTCTGAAAAATAGGAGGAGCATGAAGAGGTGTTCAAAAACATGAAGAGGCTGATAAGGTGTGAAAAACATGAAGAGCTTCAAAAAGTTTGAAAAATAGGAGGAGCATGAAGCGGTGTTCAAAAACAGGAAGAGCCTGAAAAAGTGTGAAAAATATGAAGAGCTTATAAAATTGTCAAAAATATGAGGAGCATGAAACGGTCTGAAAAATAGGAGGAGCATGAAACGGTGATCAAAAACATGAAGAGCCTGAAAACATGTGAAAAATATGAAGAGCTTCAAACGGTGTGAAAAATATGAGGAGCATGAAACAGACTGAAAAAGATGAGGAGCATGAAGTGGTGTCAAAAACATGTGCAGCCTTAAAAGCTGTGAAAAATATCAAGAGCTTCAAAAGGTGAAAAATAGGAGGAGCATGAAGCGTTGTTCAGAAACATGAAAAGCCTGAAAAGTTGTGAAAAATATGAAGAGCTTCAAAAGGTGTCAAAAATATGAGGAGCATGAAACGGTCTGAAAAATAGGAGAATTAAGAAGCGTTATTGAAATACATGAAGAGCCTGAAAACGTGTGAAGAATATGAAGAGCTCAAAAGGTGTGAAAAAAATGAAGAGCTTCAGAAGGTGTCAAAAATGAGATGAGCATGAAACGGCCTTAAAAATAGGAAGAGCAGGAAGTGGTGTTCAGAAACATGGAGAGCCTGAAAAGGTGTGAAAAATATGAAGAGCTTCAAAAGGTGTGAAATACATGAGGAGCATGAAATGGTCTGAAAAATAGGAGGAGCATGAAGAGGTGTTCAAAAACCTGAAGAGCCTGAAAAGGTGTGAAAAATATGAAGAGCTTCAAAAGGTGTGAAATACATGAGGAGCATGAAACGGTCTGAAAAATAGGAGGAGCATGAAGAGGTGTTCAAAAATATGAAGAGCCTGAAAAGGTGTGAAAAATATGAAGTGCTTCAAAAGGTGTCAACAATATGAGGAGCATGAAACGGTCTGAAAAATAGGAGGAGCAAGAAGCGGTGTTGAAAAACAAGAAGAGACGGAAAAGGTGTGAAAAATATGAAGAGCTTCAAAACGTGTCAAAAATATGAAGAGCACGAAACGGTCTGAAAAATAGGAGGAGCATGAAGCGGTGTTGAAAAACATGAAGAGCCTGAAAACGTGTGAAAAATATGAAGAGCTTCAAAAGGTATGAAAATATGAAGAGCTTCAAAAGTTGTCAAAAAAGAGATGAGCATGAAACGGTCTGAAAAATAGGAGCAGCATGAAGCGGTGTTGAAAAACATGAAGAGTCTGAAAAGGTGTGAAAAATATGAAGAGCTTCAAAAGGTGTCAAAAATATGAGGAGCATGAAACGGTCTGAAATATAGGAGGATCATCAAGCGATGTTAAAAAACATGAAGAGCCTGAAAAGAAGTGAAAAATATGAAGAGCTTCAAAAGGTGTGAAAAATATGAAGACCATCAAAAGGTGTCAAAAATGAGATGAGCATGAAACGGTCGGAAAAATAGGAGGAGCATGAAGCGGTGTTGAAAAACATGAAGAGCCTGAAAACCTGTGAAAAATAGGAAGAGCTTCAAAAGGTGTGAAAAATATGAAGAGCTTCAAAAAATGTCAAAAATATTAGGAGCATGAAATGGTCTCAAATATAGGAGAATCATGCAGCGGTGTTGAAAATTATAAACAGCCTGAAAAAGTGTGAAAAATATGAAGAGCTTCAAAAGGTGTCAAAAATATGAGGAGCATGAAACGCTCTGAAATATAGGTGGATCATGAAGCGGTGTTGAAAAACATGAAGAGCCTGAAAAGGTGTGATAAATGTGAAGAGCTTCAAAAGGTGTCAAAAATATGAGGAGCATGAAACGGTCTGAAAAATAGGAGGAGCATGAAACGGTGATCAAAAACATGAAGAATCTGAAAACGTGTGAAAAATATGAAGAGCTTCAAACGGTGTGAAAAATATCAGGAGCATGAAACGGTCTGAAAAAGATGAGGAGCATGACGTGGTCTTCAAAAACATGTACTACCTGAAAAGGTGTGAAAAATATGAAGAGCTTCAAAAGGTGTGAAAAACAGGAGGAACATGAAGCGGTGTTCAAAAATATGAAGAGCCTGAAAAGGTGTGAAAAATATGAAGTGCTTGAAAAGGTGTCAACAATATGAGGAGCATGAAACGGTCTGAAAAATAGGAGGAGCAAGAAGCGGTGTTGAAAAACAAGAAGAGACGGAAAAGATGTGAAAAATATGAAGAGCTTCAAAACGTGTCAAAAATATGAGGAGCATAAAACGGTCTGAAAAATAGGAGGAGCATGAAGCGGTGTTGAAAAACATGAAGAGCCTGAAAACGTGTGGAAAATATGAAGAGCTTCAAAAGGTATGAAAATATGAAGAGCTTCAAAAGTTGTCAAAAAAGAGATGAGCATGAAACGGTCTGAAAAATAGGAGCAGCATGAAGCGGTGTTGAAAAACATGAAGAGCCTGAAAATGTGTGAAAAACGTGAAGAGCTTCAAAAGATGTCAACAATATGAGGAGCATGAAACGGTCTGAAAAATATGAGGAGCATGAAGCGGTGTTAAAAAACATGAAGAGCCTGAAAAGAAGTGAAAAATGTGAAGTCCTTCAAAAGGTGTCAAAAATATGAAGAGCTTATAAAATTGTCAAAAATATGGCGAGCATGAAACGGTCTGAAAAATACGAGCAGCCTGAAACCGTCTGAAAAATAGGAGGAGCATGAAGCGGTGTTCAAAAACATGAAGGGCCTGAAAACGTGTGAAAAATATGAAGAGCTTCAAAAGGAGTCAAAAATATGCGGAGCCTGAAACGATCTGAAAAATAGGAGGAGCATGAAGCGGTGTTGAAAAACATGAAGAGCCAGAAAAGGTGTGAAAAATGTGAAGAGCTTCAAAAGGTGTCAAAAATATGCGGAGCCTGAAACGATCTGAAAAATAGGAGGAGCATGAAGCGGTGTTGAAAAACATGAAGAGCCGAAAAAGGTGTGAAAAATGTGAAGAGCTTCAAAAAGGTGTCAAAAATATGAGGAGCATGAAACGCTCTGAAATATAGGAGGATCATGAAGCGGTGTTGAAAAACATGAAGAGCCTGAAAAGTTGTGATAAATGTGAAGAGCTTCAAAAGGAGTCAAAAATTTGAGGAGCATGAAACGATCTGAAAAATAGTAGGAGCATGAAACGGTGATCAAAAACATGAAGAATTTGAAAACGTGTGAAAAATATGAAGAGCTTCAAACGGTGTGAAAAATAGGAGGAGCATGAAGGGGTATTCAAAAACATGAAAAGCCTGAAAAGGTGTGAAAAACATGAAGAGTTTCAAAAGGTGTCAAAAATGAGATGAGCATGAAACGGTCTGAAAAATAGGAGGATCATGAAGCGGTATTGAAAATCATGAAGAGCCTGAAAAGGTGTGAAAAATATGAAGAGCTTCAAAAGGGGTCAAAAATATGAGAGGCATGAAACGATCTGAAAAAAAGCAGGAGCATGAAGCCATGTTCAAAAACATGAAGAGACTGAAAGGGTGTGAAAAATATGAAGAGGTTCAAAAGGTGTGAAATACATGAGGAGCATGAAAAGGTCTGAAAAATAGGAGGAGCATGAAGCGGTGTTTAAAAACATGAAGAGCCTGAAAAGGTGTGAAAATTATGAAGAGCTTCAAAAGGTGTGAAATACATGAGGAGCATGAAACGGTTTGAAAAATAGGAGGAGCATGAAGCGGTGTTTAAAAACATGAAGAGCCTGAAAAGGTGTGAAAATTATGAAGAGCTTCAAAAGGTGTGAAATACATGAGGAGCATGTAACGTTCTGAAAAATAGGAAGAGCATGAGGCGCTGTTGAAAAACATGAACAGCCTGAAAAGGTGTGAAAAATATGAAAAGCTTCAAAAGGTGTGAAAATTATGAGGAGCTTGAAACTGTCTGAAAAAGAGGAGGAGCATGAAGCGGTGTTGAAAAACAAGAAGAGCCTGAAAAGGTGTGAACAATATGAAGAGCTTCAAAAGGTGTCAAAAATATGAGGAGCATGAAACGGTCTGAAAAATAGGAGGAGCATGAAACGGTGATCAAAAACATGAAGAGTCTGAAAACGTGTGAAAAATATGAAGAGCTTCAAACGGTGTGAAAATTATCAGGAGCATGAAACGGTCTGAAAAAGATGAGGAGCATGAAGTGGTCTTCAAAAACATGTACAGCCTGAAAAGGTGTGAAAAATATGAAGAGCTTCAAAAGATGTGAAAAATATGAAGAGCTTCAAAAGATGTCAAAAATGAGATGAGCATGAAACGGTCTGAAAAATAGGAGAAGAATGAAACGGTGTTGAAAAACTTGAAGAGCCTGAAAAGCTGTGAAAAATATGAAGAGCTTCAAAAGGTGTGAAAAATATGAAGAGCTTCCAAAGGTGTCAAAAATATGAGGAGCATGAAAAGGTCAGAAAAAGAGGAGGAGTATGAGCGGAGTTGAAAAACATGAAGAGACTGAAAAGGTGTGAAAAATATCAAGAGCTTCAAAAGGTGTCAAAAATATGAGGAGCATGAACGGTCTGACAAATAGGAGGAGCATGAAGTGGTGTTCAAAAGCATGAAGAGCCTGAAAAGGTGTGAAAAATATGAAGAGCTTCAAAAGGTGTGAAATACAAGAGGAGCACGAAACGGTCTGAAAAATAGGAGGAGCAGGAAGCAGTGTTCAACAACATGAAGAGCCTGAAAAATCTGAAAAATATGAAGAGCTTCAAAAGGTTTCAAAAATATTAAGAGCATGAAACGGTCTGAAAAAAAGGAGGAGCATGAAGCGGTGTTCAAAAACATGAAGAGCCTGAAAAGGTGTGAAAAATATGAAGAGCTTCAAAAGGTGTGAAATACATGAGGAGTATGAAACGGTCTGAAAAATAGGAGGAGCATGAAGCGGTGTTCAAAAACATGAAGAGCCTGAAAACGTGTTAAAAATATGAAGAGCTTCAAAAGGTTTGAAAAATATGAAGAGCTTGAAAAGGTGTGAAGAATATGAAGAGCTTCAAAAGCTATGAAAACTATAAGGAGCATGAAACGGTCTGAAAAAAAGGAGGAGCATGAAGCAGTGTTCAAACACATGAAGAGCCTGAAAAGGTGTGAAAAATATGAAGAGCTTCAAAACGTGTGAAATACATGAGGAGCATGAGAAGGTCTGAAAAATAGGAGGAGCATGAAGAGGTGTTCAAAAACATGAAGAGGCTGATAAGGTGTGAAAAACATGAAGAGCTTCAAAAGGTTTGAAAAATATGAAGAGCTTGAAAAGGTGTGAAGAATATGAAGAGCTTCAAAAGCTGTGAAAACTATAAGGAGCATGAAACGGTCTGAAAAATAGGAGGAGCAGGAAGCAGTGTTCAACAACATGAAGAGCCTGAAAAAGTCTGAAAAATATGAAGAGCTTCAAAAGGTTTCAAAAATATTAAGTGCATGAAACGGTCTGAAAAAAAGGAGGAGCATGAAGCGGTGTTCAAAAACATGAAGAGCCTGAAAAGGTGTGAAAAATATGAAGAGCTTCAAAAGGTGTGAAATACATGAGGTGTATGAAACGGTCTGAAAAATAGGAGGAGCATGAAGCGGTGTTCAAAAACATGAAGAGCCTGAAAACGTGTTAAAAATATGAAGAGCTTCAAAAGGTTTGAAAAATATGAAGAGCTTGAAAAGGTGTGAAGAATATGAAGAGCTTCAAAAGCTGTGAAAACTATAAGGAGCATGAAACGGTCTGAAAAATAGGAGGAGTAAGAAGCATTGTTGAAATACATGAAGAGCCTGAAAACGTGTGAAGAATATGAAGAGCTCCAAAGGTGTGAAAAAAATGAAGAGTTTCAGAAGGTGTCAAGAGTGAGATGAGCATGAAACGGACTCAAAAATAGGAGCATGAAGTGGTGTTCCGAAACATGGAGAGCCTAAAAAGGTGTGAAAAATATGAAGAGCTTCAAAAGGTGTGAAATACATGAGGAGCATGTAACGTTCTGAAAAATAGGAGGAGCATGAGGCGGTGTTGAAAAACATGAAGAGCTTGAAAAGGTGTGAAAAATATGAAGAGCTTCAAAGGTGTCAAAAAATGAGGAGCTTGAAACGGTCTGAAAAATAGGAGGAGCATGAAGCAGTGTTCAAACACATGAAGAGCCTGAAAAGGTGTGAAAAATATGAAGAGCTTCAAAACGTGTGAAATACATGAGGAGCATGAAAAGGTCTGAAAAATAGGAGGAGCATGAAGAGGTGTTCAAAAACATGAAGAGGCTGATAAGGTGTGAAAAACATGAAGAGCTTCAAAAAGTTTGAAAAATAGGAGGAGCATGAAGCGGTGTTCAAAAACAGGAAGAGCCTGAAAAAGTGTGAAAAATATGAAGAGCTTATAAAATTGTCAAAAATATGAGGAGCATGAAACGGTCTGAAAAATAGGAGGAGCATGAAACGGTGATCAAAAACATGAAGAGCCTGAAAACATGTGAAAAATATGAAGAGCTTCAAACGGTGTGAAAAATATGAGGAGCATGAAACAGACTGAAAAAGATGAGGAGCATGAAGTGGTGTCAAAAACATGTGCAGCCTTAAAAGCTGTGAAAAATATCAAGAGCTTCAAAAGGTGAAAAATAGGAGGAGCATGAAGCGTTGTTCAGAAACATGAAAAGCCTGAAAAGTTGTGAAAAATATGAAGAGCTTCAAAAGGTGTCAAAAATATGAGGAGCATGAAACGGTCTGAAAAATAGGAGAAGTAAGAAGCGTTATTGAAATACATGAAGAGCCTGAAAACGTGTGAAGAATATGAAGAGCTCAAAAGGTGTGAAAAAAATGAAGAGCTTCAGAAGGTGTCAAAAATGAGATGAGCATGAAACGGCCTTAAAAATAGGAAGAGCAGGAAGTGGTGTTCAGAAACATGGAGAGCCTGAAAAGGTGTGAAAAATATGAAGAGCTTCAAAAGGTGTGAAATACATGAGGAGCATGAAATGGTCTGAAAAATAGGAGGAGCATGAAGAGGTGTTCAAAAACCTGAAGAGCCTGAAAAGGTGTGAAAAATATGAAGAGCTTCAAAAGGTGTGAAATACATGAGGAGCATGAAACGGTCTGAAAAATAGGAGGAGCATGAAGAGGTGTTCAAAAATATGAAGAGCCTGAAAAGGTGTGAAAAATATGAAGTGCTTCAAAAGGTGTCAACAATATGAGGAGCATGAAACGGTCTGAAAAATAGGAGGAGCAAGAAGCGGTGTTGAAAAACAAGAAGAGACGGAAAAGGTGTGAAAAATATGAAGAGCTTCAAAACGTGTCAAAAATATGAAGAGCACGAAACGGTCTGAAAAATAGGAGGAGCATGAAGCGGTGTTGAAAAACATGAAGAGCCTGAAAACGTGTGAAAAATATGAAGAGCTTCAAAAGGTATGAAAATATGAAGAGCTTCAAAAGTTGTCAAAAAAGAGATGAGCATGAAACGGTCTGAAAAATAGGAGCAGCATGAAGCGGTGTTGAAAAACATGAAGAGTCTGAAAAGGTGTGAAAAATATGAAGAGCTTCAAAAGGTGTCAAAAATATGAGGAGCATGAAACGGTCTGAAATATAGGAGGATCATCAAGCGATGTTAAAAAACATGAAGAGCCTGAAAAGAAGTGAAAAATATGAAGAGCTTCAAAAGGTGTGAAAAATATGAAGACCATCAAAAGGTGTCAAAAATGAGATGAGCATGAAACGGTCGGAAAAATAGGAGGAGCATGAAGCGGTGTTGAAAAACATGAAGAGCCTGAAAACCTGTGAAAAATAGGAAGAGCTTCAAAAGGTGTGAAAAATATGAAGAGCTTCAAAAAATGTCAAAAATATTAGGAGCATGAAATGGTCTCAAATATAGGAGAATCATGCAGCGGTGTTGAAAATTATAAACAGCCTGAAAAAGTGTGAAAAATATGAAGAGCTTCAAAAGGTGTCAAAAATATGAGTATCATGAAATGGTCTGAAAAACAGGAGCAGCATGAAACAGTGTTCAAAAACATGAAGACATTGAAAAGGTGTGAAAAATATGAAGAGGTTCAAAAGGTGTGAAATACATGAGGATCATGAAATGGTCTGAAAAATATGAGGAGCATGAAGCGGTGTTCAAAAACATGAGGAGCCTGAAAAGGTGAGAAAAATATGAAGAGCTTCAAAAGATGTGAGAAAAATATGAAGAGTTTCAAAAATGTGAAAAATATGAAGAGCTTTAAAAGGTGTGAAAAATATGAACAGCTTCTAAAGGTGTCAAAAAAGAGATGAGCATGAAACGGTCTGAAAAAGAGGAGGAGCATGAAATGCTGTTGAAAATCATGAAGAGAATGAAAAGGTGTGAAAAATATGAAGAGCTTCAAAAGGTGTCAAAAATATGAGGAGCATGAAACAGTCTGAAAAATAGGAGGAGCATGATGCGGTGTTGTAAAACATGAAGAGACTGAAAAGTTGTGCAAAATTGGAAGAGCTTCATTACGTGTGAAATACATGAGGAGAATGAAACGGTCTGTAAAATAGGAGGAGCATGAAGCGGTTTTGAAAATGATGAAGAGCTTGAAGAGGTGTGAAAAATAAGAAGAACTTCAAAAGATGTGAAAAATATGAGGAGCATGAAAAGGTCTGAAAAACAGGAGCAGCATGAAGCGGTGTTTAAAAACATGAAGAGCCTGAAAAGGTGTGAAAAATATGAAGAACTTCAAAACGTGTCAAAAATATGAGGAGCATGAAAAGGTCTGAAAAATACGAGGAGCAAAAAGCGGTGTTGAAAAACATGAAGAGTCTGAAAAGGTGTGAGAAATATGAAGAGCTTCAAAAGGTGCGAAAAATATGAAGAGCTTCAAAAGGAGTGAAGAATATGAAGAGCTTCAAAAGGTGTCAAAAATGAGATGAGCATGAAACGGTCTGAAAAATAGGAGGAGCATGAAGCGGTGTTGAAAAACAAGAAGAGCCTGAAAAGGTGTGAAAAATATGAAGAGCTTCAAAAGGTGTGAAATACATGAGAAGCATGAAAGGGTGTGAAAAATGGAGGAGCAAGAAGCGGTGTTGAATAACAAGAAGAGCCTGAAAAGGTGTGAAAAATATGAAGAGGTTCAAAAGGTGTGAAATACATGAGAAGCATGAAAGGGTGTGAAAAATGGAGGAGCAAGAAGCGGTGTTGAAAAACATGAAGAGCCTGAAAAGGTGTGAAAAATATGAAGAGCTTCAAAAGGTGTGAAAAATATGACGAGCATGAAGCGGTGTTCAAAACCCTGAAGAGCCTGAAAAGGTGTGAAAAATATGAAGAGCTTCTAAAGGTGCGAAAAATATGAAGAGCTTCAAATGGTGTCAAAAATATAAGGAGCATTAAACGGTCTGAAATATAGGAAGAGCATGAAAAGGTGTTAAAAAACATGAAGAGCTTCAAAAGGTGTGAAACATATGAGGAGCATGAAACGGTCTGAAAAATAGGAGGATCATGAAACGGTGTTCAAAAACATGAAGAGCCTGGAAAGGTGTGAAAAATATGAAGAGCTTCAAAAAGTGTCAAAAATATGAGGAGCATGAACGGTCTGAAAAATAGGATAGGCTTGAAGCGGTGTTCAAAATCATGAAGAGTCTGAAAAGGTGTGAAAAATATGAAGAGCTTCAAAAGGTGTCAAATATATGAGGAGCATTAAACGGTGTGAAAAATAGGAGGAACATGAAGCGGTGTTCAAAAACATGAAGAGCCTGAAAAGGTGTGAAAAAAATGAAGAGCTTCAAAAGGTGTCAAAAATATGAGGAGCATGAAACGGTCTGAAAAAGATGAGGAACATGAAGAAGTGTTGAAAAACATGAAGAGCCTGAAAAGGTGTGAAAAATATGAAGAGCTTCAAAAGATGTGAATTACATGAGGAGCATGAAACGGTCTGAAAAATAGGAGGAGCATGAAGCGGTGTTGAAAAACCTGAAGAGCCTGAAAAGTTGTGAAAAATATGAAGAGCTTCAAAACGTGTGAAAATGATGAGGAGCATGAAACAGTCTGAAAAATGGGAGAATCATGAAGTGGTGTTGAAAAACATGAAGAGCCTGAAAACGTGTGAAAAATATGAAGAGCTTCAAAAGATATGAAATACATGAGGAGCTTGAAACGGTCTGAAAAACAGGAGGAGCATGAAGCGGTGTTGAAAAACATGAAGAGCCTGAAAAGGTGTGAAAAAAATGAAGAGCTTCAAAAGGTGTGAAAAATATGAGCAGCTTCAAAAGGTGTCAAAAATGAGATGAGCATGAAACGGTCTGATAAATAGGAGGATCATGAAGCGGTGTTGAAAAACATGAAGAGCCTGAAAACGTGTGAAAAATATGAAGAGCTTCAAAAGATATGAAAAACATGAGGAGCTTGAAACGGTCTGAAAAACAGGAGGAGCATGAAGCGGTTTTGAAAAACATGAAGAGCCTGAAAAGGTGTGAAAAATATGAAGAGCTTCAAAAGGTGTGAAAAATATGAGGAGCCTGAAACAGTTTGAAAAATAGGAGGAGCATTAAACGGTGATGAAGAACATGAAGAGCCTGGAAGGGTGTGAAAAATATGAAGAGCTTCAAAGGTGTTAAAAATATGAGGAGGATGAAACAATCTGAAAAATAGGAGGAGCATTAAGCGGTGTTCAAAAACATGAACAGCCTGAAAAGGTGTGAAATATAGGAAGAGCTTCAAAAGGTGTCAAAAATATGAGGAGCATGAAACGGTCTGAAAAATATGAGGAGCATTAAGCGGTTTTGAAAAACATGAAGAGCCTGAAAAGGTGTGAAAAATATGAAGAGCTTCAAAAGGTGTGAAAAATACGAGGAGCATGAAATGGTTTGAAAAATAGGAGGAGCATGAAGCGGTGTTCAAAAACATGAAAAGCCTGAAAAGGTGTGAAATATATGAAGAGCTTAAAAAGCTGTCAAAAATATGAGGAGCATGAAATGGTCTCAAAAATAGGAGAAGCATGAAACGGTGTTGAGATACATGAAGAGCCTGAAAAGGTGTGAAAAATATGAAGAGCATGAAAAGGTGTGAAAAATATGCGGAGCATGAAACTGTGTTCAAAAACATGAAGAGCCTGAAAAGCTGTGAAAAATATGAAGAGCTTCAAAAGGTGTCAAAAATATGAGGACCATGAAACGGTCTGAAAAATAGGAGGAGCATGAAGCGGTGTTGAAAAACATGAAGAGCCTGAAAAGGTGTGAAATATATGAAGAGCTTCAAAAGGTGTAAAAAATATGAGGAGTTTGAAACGGTCTGAAAAATAAGAGGATCTGGTTTCCTCAGTGTGTATGCCCAGAAGTGGAATTGCTGGGTCATATGGCAGTTCTATTTCCAGTTTTTTAAGAAATCTCTACACCGTTTTCCATAGCGGCTGTACTAGTGTGCATTCCCACCAACAGTATAAGAGGGTTCCCTTTTCTCCACTCCCTCTCCAGCATTTATTGCTTGTAGACTTTTGGATAGCAGCCATCCTGACTGGCATGTAATGGTACCTCATTGTGGTTTTGATTTGCATTTCTCTAATAATGAGTGATGTTGAGCATCTTTTCATGTGTTTGTTAGCCATCTGTATGTCTTCTTTGGAGAAATGTCTGTTTAGTTCTTTGGCTCATTTTTTATTGGGTCATTTATTTTTCTGGAATTGAGCTGCAGGATTTCCTTGTGTATTTTTGAGATTAATCCTTTGTCTGTTTCTTCATTTGCTATTATTTTCTCCCAATCTGAGGGCTGTCTTTTCACCTTACTTATAGTTTCCTTTGTAGTGCAAAAGCTTTTAAGTTTCATTAGGTCCCATTTGTTTAGTTTTGCTTTTATTTCCAATATTCTGGGAGGTGGGTCATAGAGGATCTTGCTTTGATTTATGTCGGAGAGTGTTTTGCCTATCTTCTCCTCTAGGAGTTTTATAGTTTCTGGTCTTACATTTAGATCTTTAATCCATTTTGAGTTTATTTTTGTGTATGGTGTTAGAAAGTGTTCTATTTTCATTCTTTTACAAGTGGTTGACCAGTTTTCCCAGCACCACTTGTTAAAGAGGTTGTCTTTTTTCCATTGCATATCCTTGCCTCCTTTGTCAAAGATAAGGTGTCCATAGGTTCGTCTGAAAGAGACACGTGCACCCCAATGTTCATCGCAGCACTGTTTATAATAGCCAGGACATGGAAGCAACCTAGATGCCCGTCAGCAGATGAATGGATAAGAAAGCTGTGGTACATATACACCATGGAATATTACTCAGCCATTAAAAAGAATTCATTTGAATCAGTCCTAATGAGATGGATGAAGCTGGAGCCCATTATACAGAGTGAAGTAAGCCAGAAAGATAAAGAACATTACAGCATACTGACACATGTATATGGAATTTAGAAAGGTGACAACGATAACCCTATATGCAGAACAGAAAAAGAGACACAGAAATACAGAACAGACTTTTAAACTTTGTGGGAGAATGTGAGGGTGGGATATTTCAAAAGAACAGCATGTATGCTATCTATGGAGAAACAGAGCACCAGCCCAGGTAGGATGCACGAGACAAGTGCTCCGGCTTGGTGCACTGGGAAGACCCAGAGGAATCGGGTGGAGAGGGAGGTGGGAGGGGGAAACAGGACTGTGAATACATGTAAATCCATGGCTGATTCATATCAAGGTATGACAAAACCCACTGGAAAAAAAATAAAAATAATAAAAAAAATTAAAAAAAATAACAATAAAAAAAAAAATAAGAGGAGCCTGAAATGGTCTGAAAAATAGGAGGAGCATGAAGTGGTGTTGAAAAACATGAAGACCCTGAAAAAATGTGAAAAATATGAAGAGCTTCAAAAGGTGTCAAAAATATGAGGAGCTTGAAATGGTCTGAAATATAGGAGGAGCGTGAAAAGGTGTTAAAACATGAAGAGCTTAAAAAGGTGTGAAACATATGAGGAGCATGAAAAGGTCTGAAAAATAGTAGGAGCATGAAGCGGTGTTGAAAAACATGAAAAGCCTGAAAAGGTGTGAAAAATATGAAGAGCTTCAAAAGGTGACAAAAATATGAGGAGCATGAAAAGCTTTTAAAAATAGAAGGAGCATGAAGTGGTGTAGAAACACATGAAGAGCCTGAAAAGGTGTGAAATCTATGGAGAGCTTCAAAAGGTGTCAAAAATATGAGGAGCATGAAACGGTCTCAAATAAAGGAGGAGCATGAAGTTGTGTTGAAAAATATGAAGAGCCTGAAAAGGTGTGAAAAATATGAAGAGCTTCAAAAGGTGTCAAAAATATGAGGAGCATGAAACGGTCTGAAAAATAGGAGGAGCATTAATCGGTGTTCAAAAATATGAAGAGCCTGGAAAGCTGTGAAAAATATGAAGAGCTTCAAATGGTGTCAAAAATATGAGGAGCATGAAACGATCTGAAAAATAGGAGGAGCATGAAGTGGTGTTGAAATACATGAAGAGCCTGAAAAAGGTGTGAAACATATGAGGAGCCTGAAACGGTCTGAAAGAGAGGAGGAGCATGAAACGGTGTTGAAAAACATGAGGAGCATGGAAAGATGTGAAAAATATGAGGAGCTTCAAACGGTGTCAAAAATATGAGGAGCATGAAACAGTCTGAAAAATAGGAGGAACATGAATAGGTGTTGAAAATCATGAAGAGCCTGAAAAAGTGTGAAGAATAAGAAGAGCTTCAAAAGGTGTCAAAATATGAGGAGCATGAAACGATCTGAAAATTAGGAGGAGCATGAAACCGTGTTGAAAAATATGAAGACCATGAAAGGGTGTGAAAAACATGAAGAGCTTCAAAAGGTGTCAAAAATATGAGGAGCATGAAACGGTCTGAAAAATAGGAGGAACATGAAACGGTTTGACAAATAGGAGGAGCATGAAACGGTGTTGAAAAACATGAAGAACCTGAAAGGTGTCGAAAATATGAAGAGCTCCAAAATGTGTCAAAAATATGAGGAGCATGAAACGGTTTGAAAAATAGGAGGAGCATGAAACGTTGTTGAAAAACATGAAGAACCTGAAAGGTGTCGAAAATATGAAGAGCTTCAAAATGTGTCAAAAATATGAGGAGCATGAAACGATCTGAATAATCGGAGGAGCATGAAAGCATGTTGAAAAACATGAAGAGCACGGAAAGGTGTGAAAAATATGAAGAGCTTCAAAAGGTGTCAAAAATATGAGGACCATGAAACGGTTTGAAAAATAGGAGGAGCATGAAGTTGTGTTGAAAAACATGAAGAGCCTGAAATGGTGTGAAATATATGAAGAGCTTCAAAAGGTGTAAAAAATATGAGGAGTTTGAAACGGTCTGAAAAATAAGAGGATCTGGTTTCCTCAGTGTGTATGCCCAGAAGTGGAATTGCTGGGTCATATGGCAGTTCTATTTCCAGTTTTTTAAGAAATCTCTACACCGTTTTCCATAGCGGCTGTACTAGTGTGCATTCCCACCAACAGTATAAGAGGGTTCCCTTTTCTCCACTCCCTCTCCAGCATTTATTGCTTGTAGACTTTTGGATAGCAGCCATCCTGACTGGCATGTAATGGTACCTCATTGTGGTTTTGATTTGCATTTCTCTAATATTGAGTGATGTTGAGCATCTTTTCATGTGTTTGTTAGCCATCTGTATGTCTTCTTTGGAGAAATGTCTGTTTAGTTCTTTGGCTCATTTTTTATTGGGTCATTTATTTTTCTGGAATTGAGCTGCAGGATTTGCTTGTATATTTTTGAGATTAATCCTTTGTCTGTTTCTTCATTTGCTATTATTTTCTCCCAATCTGAGGGCTGTCTTTTCACCTTACTTATAGTTTCCTTTGTAGTGCAAAAGCTTTTAAGTTTCATTAGGTCCCATTTGTTTAGTTTTGCTTTTATTTCCAATATTCTGGGAGGTGGGTCATAGAGGATCTTGCTTTGATTTATGTCGGAGAGTGTTTTGCCTATCTTCTCCTCTAGGAGTTTTATAGTTTCTGGTCTTACATTTAGATCTTTAATCCATTTTGAGTTTATTTTTGTGTATGGTGTTAGAAAGTGTTCTATTTTCATTCTTTTACAAGTGGTTGACCAGTTTTCCCAGCACCACTTGTTAAAGAGGTTGTCTTTTTTCCATTGTATATCCTTGCCTCCTTTGTCAAAGATAAGGTGTCCATAGGTTCGTCTGAAAGAGGCACGTGCACCCCAATGTTCATCGCAGCACTGTTTATAATAGCCAGGACATGGAAGCAACCTAGATGCCCGTCAGCAGATGAATGGATAAGAAAGCTGTGGTACATATACACCATGGAATATTACTCAGCCATTAAAAAGAATTCATTTGAATCAGTCCTAATGAGATGGGTGAAGCTGGAGCCCATTATACAGAGTGAAGTAAGCCAGAAAGATAAAGAACATTACAGCATACTGACACATGTATATGGAATTTAGAAAGGTGACAACGATAACCCTATATGCAGAACAGAAAAAGAGACACAGAAATACAGAACAGACTTTTAAACTTTGTGGGAGAATGTGAGGGTGGGATATTTCAAAAGAACAGCATGTATGCTATCTATGGTGAAACAGATCACCAGCCCAGGTAGGATGCACGAGACAAGTGCTCCGGCTTGGTGCACTGGGAAGACCCAGAGGAATCGGGTGGAGAGGGAGGTGGGAGGGGGAATCGGGACTGGGAATACATGTAAATCCATGGCTGATTCATATCAATGTATGACAAAACCGACTGGGAAAAAAAATGAAAATAATAAAAAAAAATAAAAAAAATAACAATAAAAAAAAATAAGAAGAGCATGAAACGGTGTTCAAAAACATGAAGAGCCTGAAAAGGTGTGGAAATTATGAAGAGCTTCAAAAGGTGTCAAATATATGAGGAGCATAAAACGGTTTGAAAAAAAGGAGGAGCATGAAATGGTGTTGAAAAACATGAAGAGCCTAAAAAGGTGTGAAAAATATGAAGAGCTTCAAAAGGTTTCAAAAATATGAGAGGCATGAACGGTCTGAAATGTAGGGGGAGCATGAAGCGGTGTAGAAAAACATGAAGAGCCTGAAAAGGTGTGGAAAATATGAAGAGCTTCAAAAGGCGTCAAATATATGAGGAGCATGAAACGGTCTGAAAAAAAGGAGGAGCATGAAATGGTGTTGAAAAACATGAAGAGCCTGAAAAGGTGTCATAAATATGAAGCGTTTCAAAACGTGTCAAAAAGATGAGGAGCATGAAACGGTCTGAAAAATAGGAGGAGCATGAAGCGGTGTTGAAAAATATGAAGAGCCCGAAAAGGTGTGAAAAATATGAAGAGCATCAAAAACTGTCAAAATATGACGAGCATGAAACGGTCTGAAAAATTGGAGGATCAAGAAGCAGTATTGAAAAACATGAAGAGGTGGAAAAGATGTGAAATATATGAAGAGCTTCAAAAGGTGTCAAATATATGAGGAGCATGAAACGGTCTGAAAATTAGGAGGAGCATGAAGTGGTGTTGAAAATCATGAAGAGCCTGTAAGGTGTGAAAAATATGAAGAACTTCAAAAGGTGTCAAAAATATAAGGAGCATGAAATGGCCTGAAAAATAGGAGGAGCATGAAGTGGTGTTGAAAAACGTGAAGAGCCTGAAAAGGTGTGAAAAATATGAAGAACTTCAAAAGGTGTCAAAAATATGAGCAGCATGAAACGGTCTGAAAAACAGGAGGAGCATGAAACGGTGTTCAAAAACATGAAGAGCCTGGAGAAGTGTGAAAAATATGAAGAGCTTCAAAAGGCGTCAAAAATATGAGGAGCATGAAACGGTCTGAAAAAAAGGAGGAGCATGAAGCGGTGTTGAAAAACATGAAGAGCCTGAAAAGATGTGAATAATATGAAGAGCTTCAAAAGGTGTCAAAAATATGAGGAGCATGAAACCGTCTGAAAAATAGTAGGAGCATGAAGCGGTGTTGAAAACATGAAGAGCCTGAAAAGGTGTGAAAAATATGAAGAGGTTCAAAAGGTGTCAAAAATATGACGAGCATTAAACGGTCTGAAAAATAGGAGGAGCATGAATCGGTGTTCAAAAACATGAAGAGCCAGAAAATGTGTGAAATATTTGAAGAGACTCAAAGGTGTCAAAAATATGAGGAGCAAGAAACGCTCTGAAAAATAGGAGGAGCTTAAGCGGGTTGAAAAATATGAAGAGCCTGAAAAGATGTGAAAAATATGAAGAGCTTCAAAAGGTGTCATATATATGAGGAGCATGAAACGGTCTGAAAAATTGGAGAAGCATGAAGTGGTGTTGAAAAATATGAAGAGCCTGAAAAGGTGCGAAAAATATGAAGAGCTTCAAAAAGTGTCAAAAATATGAGGAGCATGAAACGTTCTGAAAAATAGGAGGAGCATGAAGTGGTGTTGAGAAACATGAAGAGCCTGAAAAAGTTGTGAAACATATGAGGAGAATGAAACGGTCTGAAAAATAGGAGGAGCATGAAGTGGTGTAGAAAAACATGAAGACCCTGAAAAAGTGTGAAAAATATGAAGAGCTTCAAAAGGTGTCAAAAATATGAGGACCATGAAACGGTCTGAAAAATATGAGGAGCAAGAAACTGTTTTCAACAACATGAAGAGCCTCAAAAGGTGTTAAAAGTAGGAAGAGCTTCAAACTGTGTCAAAAATATGATGAGCATGATACGGTCTGAAAAATAGGAGGAGCATGAAGTGGTGTTGAAAAACATGAAGAGCCTGAAAAAGGTGTGAAACATATGAGGAGCATGAAACGGTCTGAAAAATAGGAGGCGCATGAGACGGTGTTGAAATAAATGAAAAGCCTGAAAAGGTGTGAAAAATATGAAGAGCTTCAAAGGATGTCAAAAACATGAGGAGCATGAAAATGTCTGAAAAATAGGAAGAGAATGAAGCGGTGTAGAAAAACATGAAAAGCCTGAAAAGGTGTGAAAAATATGAAGAACTTCAAAAGGTGTCAAAAATATGAGGAGCATGAGACGGTCTGAAAAATAGGAGGAGCATGAAGTGGTGTAGAAAAACATGAAGACCCTGAAAAAGTGTGAAAAATATGAAGAGCTTCAAAAGGAGTCAAAAATATGAGGACCATGAAACGGTCCGAAAAATATGAGGAGCAAGAAACTGTTTTCAAAAACATGAAGAGCCTCAAAAGGTGTGAAAAGTAGGAAGAGCTTCAAACTGTGTCAAAAATATGATGAGCATGATACGGTCTGAAAAATAGGAGGAGCATGAAGTGGTGTTGAAAAAATGAAGAGCCTGAAAAAGGTGTGAAACATATGAGGAGCATGAAACGGTCTGAAAAATAGGAGGCGCATGAGACGGTGTTGAAATACCTGAAAAGCCTGAAAAGGTGTGAAAAATATGAAGAGCTTCAAAGGATGTGAAAAATATGAGGAGCATGAAAATGTCTGAAAAATAGGAAGAGAATGAAGCGGTGTAGAAAAACATGAAAAGCCTGAAAAGGTGTGAAAAATATGAAGAACTTCAAAAGGTGTCAAACATATGAGGAGCATGAAACGGTCTGAAAAATAGGAGGAGCATGAAGTGGTGTTGAGAAACATGAAGAGCCTGAAAAAGTTGTGAAACATATGAGGAGAATGAAACGGTCTGAAAAATAGGAGGAGCATGAAGTGGTGTAGAAAAACATGAAGACCCTGAAAAAATGTGAAAAATATGAAGAGCTTCAAAAGGTGTCAAAAATATGACGAGCTTGAAACGGTCTGAAATATAGGAGGAGTGTGAAAAGGTGTTAAAAAACATGAAGAGCTTCAAAAGGTGTCAAAAATATGAGGAGCAAGAAACGGTCTGAAAAATAGGAGGAACATGAAACGGTTTGACAAATAGGAGGAGCATGAAACGGTGTTGAAAAACATGAAGAACCTGAAAGGTGTCGAAAATATGAAGAGCTTCAAAATGTGTCAAAAATATGAGGAGCATGAAACGGTTTGAAAAATAGGAGGAGCATGAAACGGTGTTGAAAAACATGAAGAACCTGAAAGGTGTCGAAAATATGAAGAGCTTCAAAATGTGTCAAAAATATGAGGAGCATGAAACGATCTGAATAATCGGAGGAGCATGAAAGCGTGTTGAAAAACATGAAGAGCACGGAAAGGTGTGAAAAATATGAAGAGCTTCAAAAGGTGTCAAAAATATGAGGACCATGAAACGGTCTGAAAAATAGGAGGAGCATGAAGCGGTGTTGAAAAACATGAAGAGCCTGAAAAGGTGTGAAATATATGAAGAGCTTCAAAAGGTGTAAAAAATATGAAGAGTTTGAAACGGTCTGAAAAATAAGAGGATCTGGTTTCCTCAGTGTGTATGCCCAGAAGTGGAATTGCTGGGTCATATGGCTGTTCTATTTCCAGTTTTTTAAGAAATCTCTACACCGTTTTCCATAGCGGCTGTACTAGTGTGCATTCCCACCAACAGTATAAGAGGGTTCCCTTTTCTCCACTCCCTCTCCAGCATTTATTGCTTGTAGACTTTTGGATAGCAGCCATCCTGACTGGCATGTAATGGTACCTCATTGTGGTTTTGATTTGCATTTCTCTAATAATGAGTGATGTTGAGCATCTTTTCATGTGTTTGTTAGCCATCTGTATGTCTTCTTTGGAGAAATGTCTGTTTAGTTCTTTGGCTCATTTTTTATTGGGTCATTTATTTTTCTGGAATTGAGCTGCAGGATTTCCTTGTGTATTTTTGAGATTAATCCTTTGTCTGTTTCTTCATTTGCTATTATTTTCTCCCAATCTGAGGGCTATCTTTTCACCTTACTTATAGTTTCCTTTGTAGTGCAAAAGCTTTTAAGTTTCATTAGGTCCCATTTGTTTAGTTTTGCTTTTATTTCCAATATTCTGGGAGGTGGGTCATAGAGGATCTTGCTTTGATTTATGTCGGAGAGTGTTTTGCCTATCTTCTCCTCTAGGAGTTTTATAGTTTCTGGTCTTACATTTAGATCTTTAATCCATTTTGAGTTTATTTTTGTGTATGGTGTTAGAAAGTGTTCTATTTTCATTCTTTTACAAGTGGTTGACCAGTTTTCCCAGCACCACTTGTTAAAGAGGTTGTCTTTTTTCCATTGTATATCCTTGCCTCCTTTGTCAAAGATAAGGTGTCCATAGGTTCGTCTGAAAGAGACACGTGCACCCCAATGTTCATCGCAGCACTGTTTATAATAGCCAGGACATGGAAGCAACCTAGATGCCCGTCAGCAGATGAATGGATAAGAAAGCTGTGGTACATATACACCATGGAATATTACTCAGCCATTAAAAAGAATTCATTTGAATCAGTCCTAATGAGATGGATGAAGCTGGAGCCCATTATACAGAGTGAAGTAAGCCAGAAAGATAAAGAACATTACAGCATACTGACACATGTATATGGAATTTAGAAAGGTGACAACGATAACCCTATATGCAGAACAGAAAAAGAGACACAGAAATACAGAACAGACTTTTAAACTTTGTGGGAGAATGTGAGGGTGGGATATTTCAAAAGAACAGCATGTATGCTATCTATGGTGAAACAGATCACCAGCCCAGGTAGGATGCACGAGACAAGTGCTCCGGCTTGGTGCACTGGGAAGACCCAGAGGAATCGGGTGGAGAGGGAGGTGGGAGGGGGAATCGGGACTGGGAATACATGTAAATCCATGGCTGATTCATATCAATGTATGACAAAACCGACTGGAAAAAAAAAATAAAAATAATAAAAAAAATAAAAAAAATAACAATAAAAAAAAATAAGAGGAGCATGAAACGGTGTTCAAAAACATGAAGAGCCTGAAAAGGTGTGGAAATTATGAAGAGCTTCAAAAGGTGTCAAATATATGAGGAGCATAAAACGGTTTGAAAAAAAGGAGGAGCATGAAATGGTGTTGAAAAACATGAAGAGCCTAAAAAGGTGTGAAAAATATGAAGAGCTTCAAAAGGTTTCAAAAATATGAGAGGCATGAACGGTCTGAAATGTAGGGGGAGCATGAAGCGGTGTAGAAAAACATGAAGAGCCTGAAAAGGTGTGGAAATTATGAAGAGCTTCAAAAGGTGTGAAATACATGAGGAGCATGAAACGGGCTGAAAAATAGGAGAAGCATGAAGTGGTGTGGAAAAACATGAAGAGCCTGAAAAGGTGTGAAAAATACGAAGAGCTTCAAAAGGTGTGAAATACATGAGCAGCATGAAACTTTCTGAAAAATAAGAGGATCATGAAGTGGGGTTCAAAAACATGAGGAGCCTGAAAATTTGTGAAAAATATGAAAAGCTTCAAAAGCTGTCAAAAATGAGATGAGCATGAGAAGTCCTCAAAAATAGGAGGATCATAAAACGGTGCTGAAAAACATGAAGAGCCTGAAAATGTGTGAAAAATATGAAGAGCTTCAAGAGGTGTCAAATATGAGATGAGCATGAAACGGTCTGAAAAATAAGAGGAGCATGAAGAGGTGTTAAAAAACATGAAGAGCCTGAAAAGGTGTGAAAATTATGAAGAGCTTCAAAAGGTGTCAAAAATATGAGGAGCATGAAACGGTCTGAAAAATAGGAGGAGCATGAAGTGGTGTTGAAAAAAATGAAAAGCCTGAAAAGGTGTGAAATATATGAAGAGCTTCAAAGGTGTCAAAAATATGAGGAGAATGAAACGGTCTGCAAAATAGGAGAAGCATGAAATGGTGTTCAAAAACATGAAGAGCCTGTAAAGGTGTGAAAAACATGAAGAGCCTGAAAAGGTGTGAAAAATATGAAGAGCTTCAAAAGGTGTCAAAAATATGAGGAGCATGAAACGGTCTGAAAAATAGGAGGAGCATGAAGCGGTGTTGAAAAACTTGAAGAGCCTGAAAACGTGTAAAAAATTTGAAGAGCATCAAAAGGTGTGAAAAATATGAAGAGCTTCAAAAGGTGTAAAAAATGAGATGAGCATGAAACGGTCTGAAAAATAGGAGGAGCATGAAGTGGTGTTGAAAAAATGAAGAGCCTGAAAATGTGTGAAACATATGAATAGCTTCAAAAGGTGTCAAAATTATGAGGAGCATGAAACGGCCTGAAAAATTGGAGGAGCATGAAGCGGTGTTCAAAAATATGAAGAGACTGAAAAGGTGTGAAAAATATGAAGAGCTTCAAAAAGTGTCAAAAATATGAGTAGCATGAATCGGTCTGAAAAATAGGAGGAGCATGAAACGGTGATCAAATACATGAAGAGCCGGAAAAGGAGTGAAAAATATGAAGAGCTTCAAAAGGTGTGAAATACATGAGGAGTTTGAAACGGGCTGAAAAATAGGAGAAGCATGAAGTGGTGTGGAAAAATATGAAGAGCCTGAAAAAGTGTGGAAAATATGAAGAGCTTCAAAAGGTGTGAAATATATGAGGAGCATGAAACTCTCTGAAAAATAGAAGGAGCATGAAGCGGTGTTCAAAAACATGAAGAGCCTGAAAAGGTGTGAAAAATATGAAGAGCTTCAAACGGTGTCAAAAATATGAGGAGCATGAAACGGTCTGAAAAATAGGAGGAGCATGAAGCTGTGTTGAAGAATATGAAGAGCCTGAAAAGGTGTGAAATATATGAAGAGCTTCAAAAGGCGTCAAAATTATAAGGAGCATGAAACGGTCTGAAAAATAGGAGGAGCATGAAGCGGTATTCAAAAATATGAAGAGCCTGAAAAGCTGTGAAATTATGTCAAGCTTCAAAAGGTGTGAAAAATATGAGGAGCATGAAACTGTCTGAAAAATGGAGGAGCAGGAAACGGTGTGAAAAATAGGGGGAGCATGAACTGGTGTAGAAAAACATGAAGACCCTGAAAAGGTGTGAAATATATGAAGAGCTTCAAAAGGTGTCAAAATATGAGGAGCATGAAACGGTCTGAAATATAGCAGGAGCATGAAGAGGTGTTAAAAAACATGAAGAGCCTGAAAAGGTGTAGAAAATATGAAGAGCTTCAAAAGGTGTCAAAAATATGAGGAACATGAAACGGTCTGAAAAATAGGAGGAGCATGAAGTGGGGTTGAAAATCATGAAGAGCCTGAAAAGGTGTGTAAAATATGAAGAGCTTCAAAAGGAGTGAAATACATGAGGAGCATGAAACCGTCTGAATTATAGGAGGAGCATGAAACGGTGTTCAAAAACATAAATAGCCTGAAAATGTGTGAAAAATATGAAGAGCTACAAAAGGTGTGAAAAATATGAAGAGCTTCAAAAGGTGTGAAAAATATGAAGAGCTTCAAAAGGTGTGAAATACATGAGGAGCATGAAACGGTCTAAAAAATAGGAGGAGCATGAAGCGGTGTTCAAAAATATGAAGAGCCTGAAAAGCTGTGAAAAATATGAAGAGCTTCAAAAGGTGTCAAAAATATGAGGAGAATGAAACGGTCTGAAAAATAGGAGGAGCATGAAGCGGTGTTGAAAAACATGAAGTGCCTGAAAAGGTGTGAGAAATATGAAGAGCTTCAAAAGGTGTCAAAAATATGAGGAGCATGAAACGGTCTGAAAAAGAGGAGGAGGATGAAGCGATGTTGAAAAACATGAAGAGCCTGAAAAGGTGTGAAAAATATGAAAAGCTTCAAAAGGTGTGAAATACATGAGGAGCATGAAAGAGCTGAAAATTTGGAGAAGCATGAAGTGGTGTGGAAAAACATGAAGAGCCTGTAAAGGTGTGAAAAATATGAAGAGCTTCAGAAGGTGTGAAATACATGAGGAGCATGAAACTCTCTGAAAAATATAAGGAGCATGAAGTGGTGTTCAAAAACATGAAGAGCCTGAAAAGGTGTAAAAAATATGAAGAGCTTCAAAAGGTGTGAAAAATATGAGGAGCATGTTATGGTTTGAAAAATAGGATTAGCATGAAGAGGTGTTCAAAAACATGAAGAGCCTGAAAAGTTGTGAAAAATATGAAAAGCTTCAAAAGGTGTCAAAAATGAGATGAGCATGAAACTGTCTGAAATATAGGAGGAGTATGAAGCGGTGTTCAAAACATGAAGTGCACGAAAAGGTGTGAAAAATATGAAGAGCTTCAAAAGGTGTCAAAAATACGAGGAGCATGAAACGGTCTGAAAAAGAGGAGGAGCATGAAGCGGCGTTGAAAAACATGAAGAGCCTGAAAAGGTGTGAAAAATATGAAAAGCTTCAAAAGGTGTGAAATACATGAGGAGCATGAAAGAGCTGAAAATTAGGAGAAGCATGAAGTGGTGTGGAAAAACATGAAGAGCCTTAAAAGGTGTTAAAAATATGAAGAGCTTCAAAAGGTGTGAAATACATGACGAGCATGAAACTCTCTGAAAAATAGGAGGAGAATGAAGCGGTGTTCAAAAATATGAAGAGCCTGAAAAGGTGTGAAAAATATGAAGAGCTTCAAAAATATGAAAAATATGAAGAGCCTCAAAAGGTGTGAAAAATATGAAGAGCTTCAAAAGGTGTGAAATATATGAGGAGCATGAAACGCTCTGAAAAATAGCAGGATCATGAAGCGGTGTTGAAAAACATGAAGAGTCTGAAAACGTGTGAAAATATGAAGAGCTTCAAAAATATGAAAAATATGAAAAGCTTCAAAAGGTGTGAAAAATATGAAGAGCTTCAAAAGGTGTCAAAAATATGAGGAGCATGAAACGGTCTGCAAAATAGGAGGAGCATGAAATGGTGTTCAAAACATGAAGAGCCTGAAATCGTGTGAAAAATATGAAGAGCTTCAAAAGGTGTGAAAAATATGAGGAGCATGAAACGATCTAAAAAATAGGAGGAGCATGAAGCGGTGTTCAAAAATATGAAGAGCCTGAAAAGGTGTGAAAAATATGAAGAGCTTCAAAAGGTGTCAAAAATATGAGGAGCATGAAACGGTCTGAAAAATAGGAGGAGCATGAAGCGGTATTGAAAAACATGAAGAGCCTGAAAAGGTGTGAGAAATATGAAGAGCTTCAAAAGGTGTCAAAAATATGAGGAGCATGAAACGGTATGAAAAAGAGGAGGAGCTTGAAGGGGTGTTGAAAAACATGAAGAGCCTGAAAAGGTGTGAAAAATATGAAAAGCTTCAAAAGGTGTGAAATACATGAGGAGCATGAAAGAGCTGAAAATTAGGAGAAGCATGAAGTGGTGTGGAAAAACATGAAGAGCCTGTAAAGGTGTGAAAAATATGAAGAGCTTCAGAAGGTGTGAAATACATGAGGAGCATGAAACTCTCTGAAAAATATAAGGAGCATCAAGTGGTGTTCAAAAACATGAAGAGCCTGAAAAGGTGTAAAAAATATGAAGAGCTTCAAAAGGTGTGAAAAATATGAGGAGCATGTTATGGTTTGAAAAATAGGATTAGCATGAAGAGGTGTTCAAAAACATGAAGAGCCTGAAAAGTTGTGAAAAATATGGAAAGCTTCAAAAGGTGTCAAAAATGAGATGAGCATGAAACTGTCTGAAATATAGGAGGAGTATGAAGCGGTGTTCAAAACATGAAGAGCCCGAAAAGGTGTGAAAAATATGAAGAGCTTCAAAAGGTGTCAAAAACATGAGGAGCATGAAACGGTCTGAAAAATCGGAGGAGCATGAAGCGGTGTTGAAAAACATGAAGAGCCTGAAAAGGTGTGAAAAATATGAAGAGTTTCAAAAGGTGTCAAAAATATGAATAGCATGAAAAGGTCTGCAAAAAAGGAGCATGAAGTGGTGTTGAAAAACATGAAGAGCCTGAAAAAGTGTGAAAAATATGAAAAGTTTCAAAAGGTGTCAAAAATATGAGGAGCATGAAACGGTCTGAAAAATAGGAGGAACATGAAGAAGTGTTCAAAAACATGAAGAGCCTCAAAAGGTGTGAAAAATATGAAGAGCTTCAAAAGGTGTGAAATATATGAGGAGCATGAAACTCTCTGAAAAATAGAAGGAGCATGATGTGGTGTTCAAAAACATGAAGAGCCTGAAAACGTGTGAAAAATACGAAGAGCTTCAAAAGGTGTGAAAAATATGAGGAGAATGATACGGATTGAAAAATAGGAGGAGCATGAAGCGGTGTTGAAAAACATGAAGAGTCTGAAAACGTGTGAAATTATGAAGAACTTCAAAAATAAGAAAAATATGAAGAGCTTCAAAAGGTGTGAAAAACATGAAGAGCTTCAAAAGGTGTCAAATATATGAGGAGCATGAAACGGTCTGAAAAATAGGAGGAGCAAGAAAGGGTGTTGAAAAACATGAAGAGCCTGAAAACGTGTGAAAAATATGAAGAGCTTCAAAACGTGTCAAAAACATGAGGAGCATGAAACGGTCTGAAAAATAGGAGGAGCAAGAAAGGGTGTTGAACAACATGAAGAGCCTGAAAACGTGTGAAAAATATGAAGAGCTTCAAAAGATGTGAAAAATATGAAGAGCTTCAAAAGGTGTCAAAAATGAGATGAGCATGAAACCGTCTGAAAAATAGGAGGAGCATGAAGTAGTGTTGAAAAACATGAAGAACCTGAAAAGCTGGGAGAAACATGAAGAGCTTCAAAATGTGTCAAATATATGAGGAGCATGAAACGGTCTGAAAAAGAGGAGGAGCAGGAAGCGGTGTTGAGAAACACGAAGAGCCTGAAAATGTGTGAAAAATATGAAGAGCTTCTAAAGGTGTCAAAAATATGAGGAGCATGAAACGGTCTTAAAAATACGAGGAGCATGAAGTGGTGTTGAAAAACATGAAGAGCCTGAAAAGGTGTGAAATATATGAAGAGCTTCAAAAGGTGTCAAATATATGAGGAGCATGAATCGGTCTAAAAAATAGGACGATCATGAAAAGTTGTTGAAAAACATGAAGAGCCTGAAAAGGTGTGAAAAAAATGAAGAGCTTCAAAAGGTGTCAAAAATATGAGGAGCATGAAACGGTTTTAAAAATAAGAGGAACATGAAGTGGTGTTGAAAAACATGAAGATCCTGAAAAGATGTGAAAAATATGAAGAGCTTCAAAAGGTGTCAAAATATGAGGAGCATGATACGGTCTGAAAAATAGGAGGAGCATGAAGTGGTGTTCAAAACATGAAGAGCCTGAAAAGTTGTGAAAAATATGAAAAGCTTCCAAAGGTGTCAAAAATGAGATGAACATGAAACGGTCTGAAAAATAGGAGGAGCATGAAGCGGTGTTGAAAAAATGAAGAGCCGGAAAAGGTGTGAAAAATATGAAGAGCATCAAAAGGTGTCAAAATATGACGAGTATGAAACGGTCTGACAAATAGGAGGAGCATGAAGCGGTGTTGAAAAACATGAAGAGCCTGAAAAGGTGTGAAATATATGAAGAGCTTCAAAATGTGTGAAATACATGAGGAGCATGAAACGGGTTGAAAAATAGGAGAAGCATGAAGTGGTGTGGAAAAACATCAAGAGCCTGAAAAGGTGTGAAAAATATGAAGAGCTTCAAAAGGTGTCAAATACATGAGGAGCAAGAAACGGTCTGAAAAATAGGAGGAAGATGAAGAGGTGTTCAAAAATATGAAGAGCCTGAAAAGGTGTGAAAAATATGAAGAGCTTCAAAAGGTTTGAAAAATATGAGGAGCATGATACGGTCTGAAAAATAGGAGGAGCATGAAGCGGTGTTCAAAACATGAAGAGCCTGAAAAGTTGTGAAAAATATGAAAAGCTTCCAAAGATGTCAAAAATGAGATGAGCATGAAACGGTCTGAAAAATAGGAGGAGCATGAAGCGGTGTTGAAAAAATGAAGAGCCTGAAAAGGTGTGAAAAATATGAAGAGCATCAAAAGGTGTCAAAAATATGACGAGTATGAAACGGTCTGACAAATAGGAGGAGCATGAAGCGGTGTTGCAAAACATGAGGAGCCTGAAAAGGTGTGAAAAATATGAAGAGCTTCAAAAGGTGAAAAAAATATGATGTGTATGAAACGGTCTGAAAAATAGGAGGATCATGAAGCTGTGTTGAAAAACATGAAGAGCCTGAAAAGGTGTGAAAAATATGAAGAGCTTCAACAGGTATAAAATATATGAGAAGCATGAAACGGTGTTCAAAAACATGAAGAACCTGAAAAGATGTGAAAAATATGAAGAGCTTCAAAAGGTGTAAAATATATGAGGAGCACGAAATGGTGTTCAAAAACATGAAGAGCCTGAAAAGTTGTGAATAATATGAAGAGCTTCAAAATATGTAAAAAAAAATATGAGGAGCATGAAACGGTCTGAAAAATAGGAGGAGCATGAAGCGGTGTTGCAAAACATGAAGAGCCTGAAAAGGCGTGAAAAATATGAAGAGCTTCAAAAGATGTGAAAAATATGAAGCGCTTCAAAAGGTGTCAAAATTATGAGGAGCCTGAAACGGTCTGAAAAATAGGAGAGGCTTGAAGTTGTGTTGAAAAACATGAAGAGCCTGAAAAGGTGTGAAAAATATGAAGACCTTCAAAAGGTGTCAAAAATATGAGGAGCATGAAACGGTCTGAAATTTCGGAGGAGCATGAAGCGGTGTTCAAAAACATGAAGAGCCTGAAAAGGTGTGAAAAATATGAAGAGCTTCAAAAGCTGTGAATAATATGAAGAGCATGAAACGGTCTGAAAATTAGGAGGAGCATAAAGCGGTGTTCAAATACATGAAGAGCCTGAAAAGGTTTGAAAAATATGAAGAGCTTCTCAAGGTGTGAAATACATGAGGAGCATGAAACGGTCTGAAAAATAGGAGGAGCATGAAGCGGTGTTGAAAAACATGAAGAGCCTGAAAAGGTGTGAAAAATATGAAGAGCTTCAAAAGGTGTCAAAAATATAAGGAGCATGAAACGTTCTGAAAAATAGGAGGAGCATGAAGCAGTGTTGAAAAAAATGAAGAGCCTGAAAAGGTGTGAAAAATATGAACAGCTTCAAAAGTTGTCAAAAATATGAGGAGCATGAAACGGTCTAAAAAATAGGAGTACCATGAACCGGTGTTGAAAAACATGAAGAGCCAGAAAAGGTGTGAAAAATATTAAGAGCTTCAAAATGTGTGAAAAATATGAAGAGCTTCAAAAGGTGTCAAAAAAGAGATGAGCATGAAACGGTCTGAAAAATAGGAGGAGAATGAAGTGGTGTTGAAAAAAATGAGGAGCCTGAAAAGGTGTTAAAAATATGAAGAGCTTCAAAAGGTGTCAAAAATGAGATGATCATGAAACGGTCTGAAAAATAGGAGGTGCATGAGGTGGTGTTGAAGAAAAAGAAGAGACTGAAAAGGTGTGAAATATATGAAGAGCTTCAAAAGGTGTCAAAATATGAGGAGCATGATACGGTCTGAAAAATAGGAGGAGCATGAAGCGGTGTTCAAAACATGAAGAGCCTGAAAAATTGTGAAAAATATGAAAAGCTTCCAAAGGTGTCAAAAATGAGATGAGCATGAAACGGTCTGAAAAATAGGAGGAGCATGAAGCGGTGTTGAAAAAATGAAGAGCCTGAAAAGGTGTGAAAAATATGAAGAGCATCAAAAGTTGTCAAAAATATGAGGAGTATGAAACGGTCTGAAAAATAGGAGGAACATGAAGCGGTGTTGCAAAGCATGAGGAGCCTGAAAAGGTGTGAAAAATATGAAGAGCTTCAAAAGGTGAGAAAAGTATGAGGTGCATGAAACGGTCTGAAAAATAGGAGGAGCATGAAGCGGTGTTGAAAAACATGAAGAGAATGAAAAGGTGTGAAAAATATGAAGAGCTTCAAAAGGTGTGAAATACATGAGGAGCATGAAACGTGTTGAAAAATAGGAGAAGCATGAAGTGGTGTGGAAAAACATCAAGAGCCTGAAAAGGTGTGAAAAATATGAAGAGCTTCAAAAGGTGTGAAATACATGAGGAGCAAGAAACGGTCTGAAAAATAGGAGGAAGATGAAGAGGTGTTCAAAAATATGAAGAGCCTGAAAAGGTGTGAAAAATATGAAGAGCTTCAAAAAGTGTGAAAAATATGAGGAGCATGATACGGTCTGAAAAATAGGAGGAGCATGAAGCGGTGTTCAAAACATGAAGAGCCTGAAAAGTTGTGAAAAATATGAAAAGCTTCCAAAGGTGTCAAAAATGAGATGAGCATGAAACGGTCTGAAAAATAGGAGGAGCATGAAGCGGTGTTCAAAACATGAAGAGCCTGAAAACCTGTGAAAAATATGAAGAGCATCAAAAACTGTCAAAATATGACGAGCATGAAACGGTCTGAAAAATTGGAGGAGCAAGAAGCAGTGTTGAAAAACATGAAGAGGTGGAAAAGGTGTGAAATATATGAAGAGCTTCAAAAGGTGTCAAAAATATGAGGAGCATGAAACGGTTTGAAAAATAGGAGGAGCATGAAGCGGTGTTGAAAAACATGAAGAGCCTGAAACGGTTTGAAAAATATGAAGAGCTTCAAAATGGGTCAAAAATAAGGGGGCATGAAACTATCTGAAAAATAGGAGGAGCATGAAGCGGTGTTGAAAAACATGAATAACCTGAAGAGGTTTGAAAAATATGAAGAGCTTCAAAAGGTGTCAAAAATATGAGGAGCATGGAACGGTCTGAAAAAAAGGAAGAGCAGGAAGCGGTGCGGAAAAACATGAAGAGCCTGAAAAGGTGTGAAAAATATGAAGACCTTCAAAAAGTGTTAAAAAGAGGAGGCACATGAAACTGTCTGAAAAACACGAGGAGCATGAAGCGGTGTGGAAAAACATGAAGAGCCTGAAAACGTTTGAAAAATATGAAGAGCTTCAAAAGGTGTGGAAAATATGAAGAGCTTCAAAATGTGTCAAAAGTGAGATGAGCATGAAACGGTCTGAAAAATAGGAGGAGCATGAAGTGGTGTTGAAAAACATGAAGAGCCTGAAAATGTGTGAAATATATGAAGAGCTTCAAAAGATGTCAGAAATGAGAGAAGCATGAAACGGTCTGAAAAATAGATGAGCAAGAAGGGGTGTTGAAAAACATGAAGAGCCTGAAAACGTTTGAGAAATATGAAGAGCTTCAAAAGGTGTGGAAAATATGAAGAGCTTCAAAATGTGTCAAAAGTGAGATGAGCATGAAACGGTCTGAAAAATAGGAGGAGCATGAAGTGGTGTTGAAAAACATGAAGAGCCTGAAAAGGTGTGAAAAATATGAAGAGCTTCAAAAGGTGTCAAACATATGAGTAGCATGAAACGGTCTGAAAAATAGGAGGAGCATGAAGTGGTGTAGAAAAACATGAAGAGCCTGAAAAGGTGTGAAAAATATGAAGAGCTTCTAAAGGTGTCAAAAATATGAGGATCATGAAATGGTGTGAAAAACAGGAGGAGCATGAAGTGGTGTTGAGAAACGTGAAGAGGCTGAAAAGGTGTGAAAAATATGAATAGCTTCAAAAGTTTTCAAATATATGAGGAGCATGAAACTATCTTTAAAATAGGAGGAGCATGAAACAGTGTTGAGAAAAATGAAGAGCCTGAAAAGGTGTGAAAAATATGAAGACCTTCAAAAGGTGTCAAAAAGAGGAGGCAAATGAAACTGTCTGAAAATTAGGAGGAGCATGAAGCGGTGTGGAAAAACATGAAGAGCCTGAAAAAGTTTGAAAAATATGAAGAGCTTCAAAAGGTGTTCAAAAATATGAAGAGCTTCAAAAGGTGTCAAAAATAATGAGGAGAATGAAACGGTCTGAATAATAGGAGGAGCATAAAGTGGTGTTCAAAATCATGAAGAGCCTTAAAAGGTGTGAAAAATATGAAGAGCTTCAAAAGGTGTGAAAAAAATGAAGAGCTTCAAAATCTGTCAAAAATATGAGGAGCATGAAACGATCTGAAAAATAGGAGCAGCATGAAACGGTGTTCAAAGACATGAAGAGCCTGAAAAGGTGTGAAAAATATGAAGAGCTTCAAAACGTGTCAAAAATATGAGGAGCATGAAACGATCTGAAAAATAGGAGGAGTATGAAGCGGTGTTGAAAAACATGAAGAATCTGAAAACGTGTGAAAAATATGAAAAGCTTCAAATGGTGTGAAAAATATGAACAGCTTCAAAAGGTGTGAAAAATATGAAGAGCTTCAAAAGGTGTCATAAATATGAGGAGCAAGAAATGGTCTGAAAAATAAGAGAAGCATGAAATGGTGTTCAAAATATGAAGAGCCTGAAAAGGTGTGAAAAATATGAAGAGCTTCAAAAGGTGTGAAATACATGAGGAGCATGAAACTCTCTAAAAAATAAGAGGAGCATGAAGCGGTGTTCAAAAACATGAAGAGCCTGAAAAGTTGTGAAAAATATGAAGAGCTTCAAAATGTGTGAAAAAAAAGAAGAGCTTCAAAAGGTGTCAAAAATATGAGGAGCATGAATCGGTCTGAAAAATAGGAGGAGCATGAAACGTTGTTGAAAACATGAAGAGATGAAAAGGTGTGAAAAATATGAAGAGGTTCTAAAGGTGTCAAAAATATGAGGAGCATGAAACAGTCTTTAAAATAGGATGAGAATGAGACGGTTTTGAAAAAGATGAAGAGCATGAAAAGGTGTGAAAAACATGAAGAGCTTCAAAAGGTGTAAAAAATATGAGAGGCATGAAACGACTGAAAAATAGGAGGAGCATGATGCGGTGGTCAAAAACATGAAGAGCCTGAAAAGGTGTGAAAAATATAAAGAGCTTCAAAAGGTGTCAAAAATATTAGGAGCATGAAACAGTATGAAACATAGGATGAGCATGAAACTTTTTTGAAAAAGATGAAGAGCATGAAAAGGTGTGAAAAATATGAAGAGCTTCAAAAGATGTTAAAAATATGAGGAGCATGAAAATTTCTGAAAAATTGGAGGAGCATGAAGCGGTGTTGAAAAACATGAAAAGCCTGAAAAGGTGGAAAAATATGAAGAGCTTCAAAAAGTGTCAACAATATGAGGAGCATGAAACGGTCTGAAAATTAGGAAGAGCATGAAACTGTGTTGATAAACATGAAGAGCCTGAAAAGGTGTGAAAAATATGAAGAGCTTCAAAAGGTGTCAAATATATGAGGAGCATGAAACAGTGTGAAAAATAGGATGAGCATGAAACGGTTTTAAAAAGACGAGGGCCTAAAAGATGTGACATATATGAAGAGCTTCAAAAGGTGTGAAATACATGAGGAGGTGGAAACGGTCTGAAAATAGTAGGAGCATGAAGCGGCGTTGAAAAACATGAATAGCCTGAAAACGTGTGAAAAATATGAAGAGCTTGATAAGGTGTGAAATATATGAAGAGCTACAAAAGGTGTCAAAAATATGAGGAGCATGAACCGGTCTGAAATATAGGAGGAGCATGAAGTGATGTTGAAAAACATGAAGAGCCTGAAAAGGTGTGAGAAATATGAAGAGCTTCAAAAGGTGTCAAAAATATGAGGAGAATGAACCGGTCTGAAAAATAGGAGGAGCATGAAGTGGTGTTGAAAAACATGAAGTGCCTGAAAAGTTGTGAAATATATGAAGAGCTTCAAAAGGTGTGAAAAATATGAGGAGCTTCAAAAGGTGTCAAAAATAGGAGGAGCCTGAAACGGTCTGAAAAATAGGAGGAGCATGATACGGTGTTCAAAAATATGAAGAGCCTGAAAAGGTGTGAAAAACATGAAGATCTTCAAAAGGGGTCAAAAATATGAGGAGCATGAAACGATCTGAAAAATAGGAGGAGCATGAAGTGGTGTTCAAAAACATGAAGAGCCTGAAAAGGTGTGAAAAACATGAAGAGCCTCAAAACGTGTCAAAAATATGAGGAGCATGAAACGGTTTGAAAAATAGGAGGAGCATGAAGCGGTGTTGAAAAACATGAAGAGGCTGAAAACGTGTGAAAAATATGAAGAGCTTCAAAAGGTGTGAAATATATGAAGAGCTTCCAAAGGTGTCAAAAATGAGATGAGCATGAAAAGGTCTGAAAAATAGGAGGAGCATGAAGTGGTCGTGGAAATCATGAAGTGCCTGAAAAGGTGTGAAATATATGAAGAGTTTCAAAAGTTGTGAAAAAATGAGGAGGTTCAAAAGGTGTCAAAAATATGAGGAGCATGAAACGGTCTGAAAAATAGGAGGAGCATGAAACGGTGTTCAAAAACATGAAGAGCCTGAAAAGGTGTGAAAAATATGAAGAGCTTGAAAAGGTGTGAAATACATGAGGAGCCTGAAGCGGTCTGAAAAATAGGAGGAGCATGAAACGGTGTTGAAAAACATGAAGAGCCTGAAAAGGTGTGAAAAATAGGAGGAGCTTCACAAGGTGTCAAATATATAAAGAGCATGAAACGGTCTGAAAAATAGGAGGAGCATGAAGCAGTCGTCAAAAACATGAAGAACCTGAAAAGTTTTGTAAAATATGAAGAGCTTCAAAAGGTGTGAAAAATATGAAGAGCTTCAAAAGGTGTGAAATACATGAGGAGCATGAAACGTGTTGAAAAATAGGAGAAGCATGAAGTGGTGTGGAAAAACATCAAGAGCCTGAAAAGGTGTGAAAAATATGAAGAGCTTCAAAAGGTGTCAAATACATGAGGAGCAAGAAACGGTCTGAAAAATAGGAGGAAGATGAAGAGGTGTTCAAAAATATGAAGAGCCTGAAAAGGTGTGAAAAATATGAAGAGCTTCAAAAGGTGTGAAAAATATGAGGAGCATGATACGGTCTGAAAAATAGGAGGAGCATGAAGCGGTGTTCAAAACATGAAGAGCCTGAAAAGCTGTGAAAAATATGAAGAGCATCAAAAACTGTCAAAATATGACGAGCATGAAACGGTCTGAAAAATTGGAGGAGCAAGAAGCAGTGTTGAAAAACATGAAGAGGTGGAAAAGGTGTGAAATATATGAAGAGCTTCAAAAGGTGTCAAAAATATGAGGAGCATGAAACGGTTTGAAAAATAGGAGGAGCATGAAGCGGTGTTGAAAAACATGAAGAGCCTGAAACGGTTTGAAAATGAAGAGCTTCAAAATGGGTCAAAAATAAGGGGGCATGAAACTATCTGAAAAATAGGAGGAGCATGAAGCGGTGTTGAAAAACATGAATAACCTGAAGAGGTTTGAAAAATATGAAGAGCTTCAAAAGGTGTCAAAAATATGAGGAGCATGGAACGGTCTGAAAAAAAGGAAGAGCAGGAAGCGGTGCGGAAAAACATGAAGAGCCTGAAAAGGTGTGAAAAATATGAAGACCTTCAAAAGGTGTTAAAAAGAGGAGGCACATGAAACTGTCTGAAAAACACGAGGAGCATGAAGCGGTGTGGAAAAACATGAAGAGCCTGAAAACGTTTGAAAAATATGAAGAGCTTCAAAAGGTGTGGAAAATATGAAGAGCTTCAAAATGTGTCAAAAGTGAGATGAGCATGAAACGGTCTGAAAAATAGGAGGAGCGTGAAGTGGTGTTGAAAAACATGAAGAGCCTGAAAATGTGTGAAATATATGAAGAGCTTCAAAAGATGTCAGAAATGAGAGAAGCATGAAACGGTCTGAAAAATACATGAGCAAGAAGGGGTGTTGAAAAACATGAAGAGCCTGAAAAGGTGTGAAAAATATGAAGAGCTTCAAAAGGTGTCAAAAATATGAGTAGCATGAAACGGTCTGAAAAATAGGAGGAGCATGAAGTGGTGTAGAAAAACATGAAGAGACTGAAAAGGTGTGAAAAATATGAAGAGCTTCTAAAGGTGTCAAAAATATGAGGATCATGAAATGGTGTGAAAAACAGGAGGAGCATGAAGTGGTGTTGAGAAACATGAAGAGGCTGAAAAGGTGTGAAAAATATGAATAGCTTCAAAAGTTTTCAAATATATGAGGAGCATGAAACTATCTTTAAAATAGGAGGAGCATGAAACGGTGTTGAGAAAAATGAAGAGCCTGAAAAGGTGTGAAAAATATGAAGACCTTCAAAAGGTGTCAAAAAGAGGAGGCAAATGAAACTGTCTGAAAATTAGGAGGAGCATGAAGCGGTGTGGAAAAACATGAAGAGCCTGAAAAAGTTTGAAAAATATGAAGAGCTTCAAAAGGTGTTCAAAAATATGAAGAGCTTCAAAAGGTGTCAAAAATAATGAGGAGAATGAAACGGTCTGAATAATAGGAGGAGCATAAAGTGGTGTTCAAAATCATGAAGAGCCTTAAAAGGTGTGAAAAATATGAAGAGCTTCAAAAGGTGTGAAAAAAGTGAAGAGCTTCAAAATCTGTCAAAAATATGAGGAGCATGAAACGATCTGAAAAATAGGAGCAGCATGAAACGGTGTTCAAAGACATGAAGAGCCTGAAAAGGTGTGAAAAATATGAAGAGCTTCAAAACGTGTCAAAAATATGAGGAGCATGAAACGATCTGAAAAATAGGAGGAGCAAGAAGTGGTGTTGAAAAAAATGAAGAGCCTGAAAACGTTTGAAAAATATGGAGAGTTTCAAAAGGTATGAAAAAAATGAAGAGCTTCAAAATCTGTCAAAAATATGAGGAGCATGAAACGATTTGAAAAATAGGAGCAGCATGAAACGGTGTTCAAAGACATGAAGAGCCTGAAAAGTTGTGAAAAATATGAAGAGCTTCAAAACGTGTCAAAAATATGAGGAGCATGAAACGATCTGAAAAATAGGATGAGCAAGAAGGGGTGTTGAAAAACATGAAGAGCCTGAAAACGTTTGAGAAATATGAAGAGATTCAAAAGGTGTGAAAAATATGAAGAGCTTCAAAAGGTGTCAAAAATGAGATGAGCATGAAACAGTCCGAGAAATAGGAGGAGCCTGAAATCGTGTTCAAAAACATGAAGAGCCTAAAAAGGTGTGAAAAATATAAAGAGCTTCAAAAGGTGTGAAATACATGAGGAGCATGAAACGGTCTGAAAAATAGGAGGAGCATGAAGTGGTGTTGAAAAACATGAAGAGCCTGAAAATGTGTGAAATATATGAAGAGATTCAAAAGGTGTCAAAAATATGAGGAGCATGAATCGGTGTTGAAAAACATGAAGAGCCTGAAAATGTGTGAAAAATATGAAGAGCCTCAAAAGGTGTCAAAAATATGACGAGCATGAAACGGTCTGAATAATAGGAGGAGCATAAAGTGGTGTTCAAAATCATGAAGAGCCTTAAAAGGTTTGAAAAATATGAAGAGCTTCAAAATGTGTGAAAAATATGAAGAGCTTCAAAAGGTGTCAAAAATATGAGGAGCATGAAACGGTCTGAAAAATAGAAGGAGCATGAAGCAGTGTTCAAAAACATGAAGAGCCTGAAAACGTGTGAAAAATATGAGGAGCTTCAAAAGGTGTGAAATACATGAGGAGCATTAAACGGTTTGAAAAATAGGAGGAGCATGAAGCGGTGTTCAAAAACAGGAAAAGCCTGAAAAGTTGTGAAAAATATGAAGAGCTTCAAAAGTTGTCAAAAATATGAGGAGCATGAAACGGTCAGAAAAATAGGAGGATCATGAAGCGGTGTTCAAAAACATGAAGAGCCTGAAAAGGTGGGCAAAATATGAAGAGCTTCAAAAGGTGTCAAAAATATGAGGAGCATGAAACGGTCTGCAAAAAAGGAGGAGCATGAAGTGGTGTTGAAAAACTTGAAGAGCCTGACAAGGTGTGAAAAATATGAAAAGCGTCAAAAGTTGTCAAAAATATGAGGAGCATGAAACGGTCTGAAAAATAGGTGGAGCATGAAGCGGTGTTCAAAAACATGAAGAGCCTGAAAAGGTGTGAAAAATATGAAGAGCTTCAAAAGGTGTCAAAAATATGAGGAACATGAAACGGTCTGAATAATAGGAGGATCATGAAGCGGTGTTGAAAAACATGAAGAGCCTGAAAAGGTGTGAAAAATATGAAGAGCTTCAAGAGGTGTCAAAACTATGAGGAGCATGATACTGTCTGAAAAATAGGAGGAGCATGAAGCGGTGTTGAAAAACATGAAGAGCCTGAAAACGTGTGAAAAATATGAAGAGCTTCAATAGGTGTGAAATACATGAGGAGCATTAAATGGTCTGAAAAATAGGAGGAGCATGTAGTGGTGTTGAAAAACATGAAGAGCCTGAAAATGTGTGAAATATATGAAGAGCTTCAAAAGATGTCAGAAATGAGAGAAGCATGAAACGGTCTGAAAAATAGATGAGCAAGAAGGGGTGTTGAAAAACATGAAGAGCCTGAAAACGTTTGAGAAATATGAAGAGCTTCAAAAGGTGTGGAAAATATGAAGAGCTTCAAAATGTGTCAAAAGTGAGATGAGCATGAAACGGTCTGAAAAATAGGAGGAGCATGAAGTGGTGTTGAAAAACATGAAGAGCCTGAAAAGGTGTGAAAAATATGAAGAGCTTCAAAAGGTGTCAAAAATATGAGTAGCATGAAACGGTCTGAAAAATAGGAGGAGCATGAAGTGGTGTAGAAAAACATGAAGAGACTGAAAAGGTGTGAAAAATATGAAGAGCTTCTAAAGGTGTCAAAAATATGAGGATCATGAAATGGTGTGAAAAACAGGAGGAGCATGAAGTGGTGTTGAGAAACATGAAGAGGCTGAAAAGGTGTGAAAAATATGAATAGCTTCAAAAGTTTTCAAATATATGAGGAGCATGAAACTATCTTTAAAATAGGAGGAGCATGAAACGGTGTTGAGAAAAATGAAGAGCCTGAAAAGGTGTGAAAAATATGAAGACCTTCAAAAGGTGTCAAAAAGAGGAGGCAAATGAAACTGTCTGAAAATTAGGAGGAGCATGAAGCGGTGTGGAAAAACATGAAGAGCCTGAAAAAGTTTGAAAAATATGAAGAGCTTCAAAAGGTGTTCAAAAATATGAAGAGCTTCAAAAGGTGTCAAAAATAATGAGGAGAATGAAACGGTCTGAATAATAGGAGGAGCATAAAGTGGTGTTCAAAATCATGAAGAGCCTTAAAAGGTGTGAAAAATATGAAGAGCTTCAAAAGGTGTGAAAAAAATGAAGAGCTTCAAAATCTGTCAAAAATATGAGGAGCATGAAACGATCTGAAAAATAGGAGCAGCATGAAACGGTGCTCAAAGATATGAAGAGCCTGAAAAGGTGTGAAAAATATGAAGAGCTTCAAAACGTGTCAAAAATATGAGGAGCATGAAACGATCTGAAAAATAGGAGGAGCATGAAGCGGTGTTGAAAAACATGAAGAATCTGAAAACGTGTGAAAAATATGAAAAGCTTCAAATGGTGTGAAAAACATGAACAGCTTCAAAAGGTGTGAAAAATATGAAGAGCTTCAAAAGGTGTCATAAATATGAGGAGCAAGAAATGGTCTGAAAAATAAGAGAAGCATGAAATGGTGTTCAAAATATGAAGAGCCTGAAAAGGTGTGAAAAATATGAAGAGCTTCAAAAGGTGTGAAATACATGAGGAGCATGAAACTCTCTAAAAAATAAGAGGAGCATGAAGCGGTGTTCAAAAACATGAAGAGCCTGAAAAGTTGTGAAAAATATGAAGAGCTTCAAAATGTGTGAAAAAAAAGAAGAGCTTCAAAAGGTGTCAAAAATATGAGGAGCATGAATCGGTCTGAAAAATAGGAGGAGCATGAAACGGTGTTGAAAACATGAAGAGATGAAAAGGTATGAAAAATATGAAGAGGTTCTAAAGGTGTCAAAAATATGAGGAGCATGAAACAGTCTTTAAAATAGGATGAGAATGAGACGGTTTTGAAAAAGATGAAGAGCATGAAAAGGTGTGAAAAACATGAAGAGCTTCAAAAGGTGTAAAAAATATGAGAGGCATGAAACGACTGAAAAATAGGAGGAGCATGATGCGGTGGTCAAAAACATGAAGAGCCTGAAAAGGTGTGAAAAATATAAAGAGCTTCAAAAGGTGTCAAAAATATTAGGAGCATGAAACAGTATGAAACATAGGATGAGCATGAAACTTTTTTGAAAAAGATGAAGAGCATGAAAAGGTGTGAAAAATATGAAGAGCTTCAAAAGATGTTAAAAATATGAGGAGCATGAAAATTTCTGAAAAATTGGAGGAGCATGAAGCGGTGTTGAAAAACATGAAAAGCCTGAAAAGGTGGAAAAATATGAAGAGCTTCAAAAAGTGTCAACAATATGAGGAGCATGAAACGGTCTGAAAATTAGGAAGAGCATGAAACTGTGTTGATAAACATGAAGAGCCTGAAAAGGTGTGAAAAATATGAAGAGCTTCAAAAGGTGTCAAATATATGAGGAGCATGAAACAGTGTGAAAAATAGGATGAGCATGAAACGGTTTTAAAAAGACGAGGGCCTAAAAGGTGTGACATATATGAAGAGCTTCAAAAGGTGTGAAATACATGAGGAGGTGGAAACGGTCTGAAAATAGTAGGAGCATGAAGCGGCGTTGAAAAACATGAATAGCCTGAAAACGTGTGAAAAATATGAAGAGCTTCAAAAGGTGTGAAATATATGAAGAGCTACAAAAGGTGTCAAAAATATGAGGAGCATGAACCGGTCTGAAATATAGGAGGAGCATGAAGTGATGTTGAAAAACATGAAGAGCCTGAAAAGGTGTGAGAAATATGAAGAGCTTCAAAAGGTGTCAAAAATATGAGGAGAATGAACCGGTCTGAAAAATAGGAGGAGCATGAAGTGGTGTTGAAAAACATGAAGTGCCTGAAAAGTTGTGAAATATATGAAGAGCTTCAAAAGGTGTGAAAAATATGAGGAGCTTCAAAAGGTGTCAAAAATAGGAGGAGCCTGAAACGGTCTGAAAAATAGGAGGAGCATGATACGGTGTTCAAAAATATGAAGAGCCTGAAAAGGTGTGAAAAACATGAAGATCTTCAAAAGGGGTCAAAAATATGAGGAGCATGAAACGATCTGAAAAATAGGAGGAGCAGGAAGTGGTGTTCAAAAACATGAAGAGCCTGAAAAGGTGTGAAAAACATGAAGAGCCTCAAAACGTGTCAAAAATATGAGGAGCATGAAACGGTCTGAAAAATAGGAGGAGCATGAAGCGGTGTTGAAAAACATGAAGAGCCTGAAAAGGTGTGAAAAATATTAAGATCTTCAAAAGGTGTCAAAAATATGAGGAGCATGAAACGGTGTGAAAAATAGGAGGAACATGAAGCACGGTTGAAAAACATGAAGAGCCTGAAAAGGTGTGAAATATATGAAGAGTTTCAAAAGTTGTGAAAATATGAAGAGCCTCAAAACGTGTCAAAAATATGAGGAGCATGAAACAGTCTGAAAAATAGGAGGAGCATGAAGCGGTGTTGGAAAAACATGAAGAGCCTGAAAAGGTGTGAAAAATACGAAGAGCATTAAAAGGTGTGAAAAATATGAGGAACATGAAACGGACTGAAAAAAAGGAGGAGTATGAAGAGGTGTTGAAAACATGAAAAGCCTGAAAATGTGTGAAAAATATGAAGAGCTTCCAAAGGTGTGAAAAATACGAATAGCTTCGAAATGTATCAATAATGAGAGCAGCATGAAACGGTGTGAAAAATAGGAGGAGCATGAAGAGGTGTGCAAAAAGATGAAGAGCCTGAAAATGTGTGAAATATATGAAGAGCTTCAAAAGGTGTCAAAAATATGAGGAGAAAGAAACGGTCTGAAAAATAGGAGGAGCATGAAGTGGTGTTGACAAACATGAAGAGCTGAAAAGCTGTGAAAAATATGAAGAGCTTTAAAAGGTCTCAAATATATGAGGATCATGAAATTTTCTGAAAAATAGGAGGAGCATGAAACGTTGTTCAAAACATGAAGAGCCTGAAAAGGTGTGAAAAATATAAAGAGATTCAAAACATGTCAAACATTGAGGAGCATGAAACGATCTGAAAAATAGGAAGAGCATGATGCAGTGTTGAAAAACATGAAGAGGCTGAAAACGTGTGAAAAATATGAAGTGCTCCAAAGATGTCAAAAATATGAGGAGCATGAAGCGGTCCGAAAAATAGGATGAGCATGAAGCGGTGTTGACAACATTCAGAGCCTGAAAAGGTGTGAAATATATGAAGAGCTTGAAACGGTGTCAAAAATATGAGGACCATGAAACGGTTTGAAAAATAGAAGAGGCATGAAGTGATGTTGAGAAACATGAAGAGCCTGAAAAGGTGTGAAAAAAATGAAGAGCTACAAAAGGTGTCAAATACATGTGGAGCATGAAACGATCTGTAAAATAGGAGGAGCATGAAGTGGTGTTGAAAAATATGGAGAGCCTGAAAAGGTGTGAAAATTATGAAGAGCTTCAAAATGTGTCAAAAAAAAGGAGGATAATGAAACAGTGTTCAAATACATTAAGAGCCTGAATAGGTGTGAAAAATATGAAGAGCTTCAAATGTGTCAAAAAAAAAGGAGGACCATGAAGCGGTGTTTAAAAACAAGAAGTGCCTGAAAAGGTGTGAAATATATGAAGAGCTTCAAAAGGTGTCAAAAATGAGAGGAGCATGAAACGGTCTGAAAAAACGGAGGAGCATGAAGCGGTGTTGAAAAACATGAAGAGTCTTAAAAGATGTGAAAAATATGAAGAGCTTCAAAATGTGTCAAAAATAGGAGGAGGATGAAACGGTCTGAAAAAACGGAGGAGCATGAAGTGGTGTTGAAAAACATGGAGACTCTTAAAAGATGTGAAAAATATGAAGAGCTTCAAAAGGTGTCAAAAATATAGGAGAATGAAACGGTCTAAAAATAGGAGGAACATGAAACGGTGTTGAAAACATGAAGAGATGAAAAGGTGTGAAAAATATGAAGAGATTCAAATGGTGTCAAAAATATGAGGAGCATGAAACAGTCTTTAAAATAGGATGAGAATGAGACGGTTTTGAAAAAGATGAAGAGCATGAAAAGGTGTGAAAAGCATGAAGAGCTTCAAAAGGTGTAAAAAATATGAGAGGCATGAAACGACTGAAAAATAGGAGGAGCATGATGCAGTGGTCAAAAACATGAAGAGCCTGAAAAGGTGTGAAAAATATAAAGAGCTTCAAAAGGCGTAAAAAATATTAGGAGCATGAAACAGTATGAAACATAGGATGAGCATGAAACTTTTTTGAAAAAGATGAAGAGCATGAAAAGGTGTGAAAAATATGAAGAGCTTCAAAAGGTGTTAAATTCATGAGGAGCATGAAACGGTCTGAAAAATACGAGGAGAATAAAGCTGTGTTCAAAAACATAAAGAGCCTGAAAAGGTGTGGAAAATATGAAGAGCTTCAAAAGGTGTGAAAAATATGAAGAACTTCAAAAGGTGTCAAAAATTAGATGAGCATGAAACGGCCTGAAAAATAGGAGGAGCATGAAGAGGTGTTGAAAAACATGAAAAGCCTGAAAAGGTGTGAGAAATATGAAGAGCTTCCAAAGGTGTCAAAAATATGAGGAGCATGAAACGGTCGGAAAAATAGGATCAGCATGAAGCGGAGTGGAAAAATATGAAGAGCTTGAAAAGGTGTGAAAAATATGAAGAGCTTCAAAAGGTGTGAAATAAATGAGGAGAATGAAACGGTCTGAAAAATAGAAGGAGCATGAAGCGGTGTTGAAAAATATGAAAAGCCTGAAAAGGTTTGAGAAACATGAAGAGCTTCAAAAGGTGTCAAAAATATGAGGAGCATGAAACGGTCTGAAAAATAGGAGTCGCAAGAAGCGGTGTTGAAAAACATGAAGAGCCTGAAAACGTGTGAAAAATATGAAGAGCTTCAAAAGCTGTGAAAAATATGAAGAGCTTCACAAGGTGTCAAAATTAGGAGGAGCATGAAACGGTCTGCAAACCTGGAGGAGCATGAGGTGGTGTTGAAAAACATGAAGAGCCTGAAAAGGTGTGAAAAATATGAAAAGCTTCAAAAGATGTCAAAAATATGAGGAGCATGAAACGGTCTGAAAAATAGGAGGAGCATGAAGTTGTGTTGAAAAACTTGAAGAGCCTGAAAAGGTGTGAAATATATGAAGAGCTTCAAAAGTTGTGAAAAATATGAAGAGCTTCAAAATGTGTGAAATTCATGAGGAGCATGAAACGGTCTGAAAAATAGGAGGAGCATAAAGCTGTGTTCAAAACATGAAGAGCTGAAAAGGTGTGAAAAACATGAAGAGCTTCAAAAGGTGTCAAAATTATGAGGAGCATGAAACGGGCTGAAAAATAGGAGGAGCATGAAGCGGTGTTGAAAAGAATGAAGAGCTTGAAAAGGTGTGAAAAATATGAAGAGCTTCAAAAGCTGTCAAAAATATAGGAGAATGAAACGGTCTGAAAAATAGGAGAGGCATGAAACGGTGTTCAAAACATGAAGAGCTGAAAAGGTGTGAAAAATATGAAGAGCTTCAAAAGGTGTGAAAAATATGAGGAGCATGAAACTCTCTGAAAAATAGGAGGAGCATGAAGCTTTGTTGAAAAACATGAAGAGCCTGAAAAGATGTGAAAAATATGAAGAGCTTCAAAAGGTGTGAAATATATGAAGAGATTCAAATGGTGTCAAAAATATGAGGAGCATGAAACAGTCTTTAAAATAGGATGAGAATGAGACGGTTTTGAAAAAGATGAAGAGCATGAAAAGGTGTGAAAAGCATGAAGAGCTTCAAAAGGTGTAAAAAATATGAGAGGCATGAAACGACTGAAAAATAGGAGGAGCATGATGCAGTGGTCAAAAACATGAAGAGCCTGAAAAGGTGTGAAAAATATAAAGAGCTTCAAAAGGCGTCAAAAATATTAGGAGCATGAAATAGTATGAAACATAGGATGAGCATGAAACTTTTTTGAAAAAGATGAAGAGCATGAAAAGGTGTGAAAAATATGAAGAGCTTCAAAAGGTGTTAAATTCATGAAGAGCATGAAACGGTCTGAAAAATACGAGGAGAATAAAGCTGTATTCAAAAACATAAAGAGCCTGAAAAGGTGTGGAAAATATGAAGAGCTTCAAAAGGTGTGAAAAATATGAAGAACTTCAAAAGGTGTCAAAAATTAGATGAGCATGAAACGGCCTGAAAAATAGGAGGAGCATGAAGAGGTGTTGAAAAACATGAAAAGCCTGAAAAGGTGTGAGAAATATGAAGAGCTTCCAAAGGTGTCAAAAATATGAGGAGCATGAAACGGTCGGAAAAATAGGATCAGCATGAAGCGGAGTGGAAAAATATGAAGAGCTTGAAAAGGTGTGAAAAATATGAAGAGCTTCAAAAGGTGTGAAATAAATGAGGAGCATGAAACGGTCTGAAAAATAGAAGGAGCATGAAGCGGTGTTGAAAAACATGAAAAGCCTGAAAAGGTTTGAGAAATATGAAGAGCTTCAAAAGGTGTCAAAAATATGAGGAGCATGAAACGGTCTGAAAAATAGGAGTCGCAAGAAGCGGTGTTGAAAAACATGAAGAGCCTGAAAACGTGTGAAAAATATGAAGAGCTTCAAAAGCTGTGAAAAATATGAAGAGCTTCACAAGGTGTCAAAATTAGGAGGAGCATGAAACGGTCTGCAAACCTGGAGGAGCATGAGGTGGTGTTGAAAAACATGAAGAGCCTGAAAAGGTGTGAAAAATATGAAAAGCTTCAAAAGATGTCAAAAATATGAGGAGCATGAAACGGTCTGAAAAATAGGAGGAGCATGAAATTGTGTTGAAAAACTTGAAGAGCCTGAAAAGGTGTGAAATATATGAAGAGCTTCAAAAGTTGTGAAAAATATGAAGAGCTTCAAAATGTGTGAAATTCATGAGGAGCATGAAACGGTCTGAAAAATAGGAGGAGCATAAAGCTGTGTTCAAAACATGAAGAGCTGAAAAGGTGTGAAAAACATGAAGAGCTTCAAAAGGTGTCAAAATTATGAGGAGCATGAAACGGGCTGAAAAATAGGAGGAGCATGAAGCGGTGTTGAAAAGAATGAAGAGCTTGAAAAGGTGTGAAAAATATGAAGAGCTTCAAAAGCTGTCAAAAATATAGGAGAATGAAACGGTCTGAAAAATAGGAGTAGCATGAAACGGTGTTCAAAACATGAAGAGCTGAAAAGGTGTGAAAAATATGAAGAGCTTCAAAAGGTGTGAAAAATATGAGGAGAATGAAACTCTCTGAAAAATAGGAGGAGCATGAAGCGTTGTTGAAAAACATGAAGAGCCTGAAAAGATGTGAAAAATATGAAGAGCTTCAAAAGGTGTGAAATATATGAAGAGCTTCAAAAGGTGTCAAAAATTAGATGAGCAAGAAAAGGTCTGAAAAATAGGAGGAGCATAAAGTGGTGTTGAAAAAATGAAGAGCCTGAAAAGGTGTGAAATATATGAAGAGCTTCAAAAGGTGTGAAAAATATGAAGAGCTTCAAAAGGTGTCAATAATATGAGGAGCATGAAACGGTCTGAAAAATAGGAGGAGCATAAAAGGTGTTCAAAAACATGAAGTGCCTGAAAAGGTGTGAAAAATATGAAGAGCTTCAAAAACGTGAAAATATGAAGAGCTTCAAAAGGTGTCAATAATATGAGGAGCATGAAACGGTCTGAAAAATAGGAGGAGCATGAAGCGGTGGTGAAAAACATGAAGAGTCTGAAAACGTGTGAAAAATATGAAGAGCTTCAAAAATGTGAAAAATTTGAAGAGCTTCAAAAGGTGTGAAAAATATGAGGAACATGAAACGGTCTGAAAAATAGCAGGAGCATGAAGCGGTGTTGAAAAACATGAAGAGTCTGAAAAGGTGTGAAAAATATGAAGAGCTTCAAAAGGTGTCAAAAAAGAGATGAGCATGAAAAGGTCTGAAAAATAGGAGGAGCATGAAGCGGTGTTGAAAATCGTGAAGAGCCTGAAAACGTTTGAAAAATATGAAGACCTTCAAAATTTGTCAAAAATTTGAAGAGCTTCAAAAGGTGTTAAAATGAGATGAGCATGAAACGATCTGAAAAATAGGAGGAGCATGAAGTGGTGTTGAAAAATGAAGAGCCTGGAAAGGTGTGAAATATCTGAAGAGCTTCAAAAGGTGTCAAAAATATGAGGAGCATGAAACGGTCGGCAAAATACGACGAGCATGAAGCGGTGTTGAAAAACATGAAGAGCCTGAAATGGTGTGAAAAATATGAAGAGCTTCAAAAGGTGTCAAAAATATGAGGAGCATGAAACAATCTGAAAAATAGGAGGAGCATGAAGCGGTATTCAAAAATATGAAGAGCCTGAAAAGGTGTGAAAAATATGAAGAGCTTCAAAAGGTGTCAAAAATATGAGGAGCATGAAGCATTCTGAAAAATAGGAGGAACATGAAGCGGTGTTCAAAAACATGAAAAGCCTGAAAAGGTGTGAAAAATATGAAGAGCTTCAAAAGCTGTCAAAAATATGAGGAGCATGAAATGTTCTGAAAAATAGGACGAGCATGAATCAGTGATAAAAAAACATGAAGAGCCTGAAAAGGTGTGAAAAATATGAAAGGCTTCAAAAGGTGTGAAAAATATGAGGAGCATGAAACGGTCTGAAAAATCGGAGGAGCATGAAGCGGTGTTGAAAAACATGAAGAGCCTGAAAATGTGTGAAAAATATGAAGAGCTTCAAAAGGTGTGAAAAATATGAGGAGCATGATATGGTTTGAAAAATAGGATTAGCATGAAGCGGTGTTCAAAAACATGAAGAGCCTGAAAAGTTGTGAAAAATATGAAAAGCTTCAAAAGGTGTCAAAAATGAGATGAGCATGAAACGGTCTGAAACATAGGACGTGCATGAAGCTGTGTTGAAAAACATGAAGAGCCTGAAAAGTTGTGAAAAATATGAAGAGCTTCAAAAAGTGTCAAAAATATGAGGAGCATGAAACGGTCTGAAAAATAGGAGGAGCATGAAGCGGTGTTCAAAAACATGAAGAGCCTGAAATGGTGTGAAAAATATGAAGAGCTTCAAAAGGTGTCAAAAATATGAGGAGGATGAAACGGTCTGCAAAATCGGAGGAGCATGAAGCGTTGTTGAGAAACATGAAGAGACTAAAAGGTGTGAGAAATATGAAGAGCTTCAAAAGGTGTTAAAAATATGAGAAGCATGAAATGGTCTGCAAAAAAGGAGGAGCATGAAGTGGTGTTGAAAAAGATGAAGAGCCTGAAAAGGTGTTAAAAATATGAAAGCTTCAAAAGGTGTCAAAATTATGAGGAGCATGAAATGGTCTGAAAAATAGGAGGAGCATGAAGCGCTGTTGAAAATCATAAAAAGCCTGAAAACGTGTGAAAAATATGAAGACCTTCAAAATTTGTCAAAAATATGAAGAGCTTCAAAAGGTGTTAAAATGAGATGAGCATGAAACGATCTGAAAAATAGGAGGAGCATGAAGTGGTGTTGAAAAAATGAAGAGCCTGGAAGGTGTGAAAAATATGAAGAGCTTCAAAAGATGTGAAAAACATGACGAGCTTCAAAAGATGTCAAAATGAGATGAGCATGAAACGGTCTGAAAAATAGGAGGAGCATGAAGTCGTGTTGAAAAAAAGGAAAAGTCTGAAAAAGTGTGAAATATATGAAGAGTTTCAAAAGGTTTCAAAAATATGAGAAGAATGAAACGGTCTGAAAAATAGGAGGAGCATGAAGCGATGTTGAAAAATATGAATTGTCTGAAAACGTGTGGAAAATATGAAGAGATTCATAAATGTGAAAAATATGAAGAGCTTCAAAAGGTGTGAAACATATGAAGAGCTTCAAAAGGTGTCAAAAAAGAGATGAGCATGAAAAGGTCTGAAAAATAGGAGGAGCATGAAGCAGTGTTGAAAATCATGAAGAGCCTGAAAACGTGTGAAAAATATGAAGACCTTCAAAATTTGTCAAAAATATGAAGAGGTTCAAAAGGTGTTAAAATGAGATGAGCATGAAACGATCTGAAAAATAGGAGGAGCATGAAGTGGTGTTGAAAAAATGAAGAGCCTGGAAAGGTGTGAAATATCTGAAGAGCTTCAAAAGGTGTCAAAAATATGAGGAGCATGAAACGGTCTGAAAAATAGGTGGAGCATGAAGCGGTGTTGAAAAATATGAAGAGCCTGGGAAGGTGTGCAAAATATGAAGAGCTTCAAAAGGTGTGAAATATATGAAGAGCTTCAAAAGGTGTCAAAAATGAGATGAGCATGAAACGGTCTGAAAAATAGGAGGAGCATGAAACGGTGATCAAAAACATGAGGAGCCTGAAAAGGTGTGAAAAATATGAAGAGCTTCAAAAGGTGTGAAATACATGAGGAGCATGAAACGGGCTGAAAAATAGGAGAAGCATGAAGGGGTGTGGAAAAACATGAAGAGCCTGAAAAGGTTTGAAAAATATGAAGAGCTCCAAAAGGTGTGAAATACATGAGGAGCATGAAACTCTCTGAAAAATAGAAATAGCATGAAGCGGTGTTGAAAAACATGAAAAGCCTGAAAACGTGTGAAAATATGAAGAGCTTCAAAAATATGAAAAATATGAAGAGCTTCAAAAGGTGTGAAAAATTTGAAGAGCTTCAAAAGGTGTCAAAATGAGATGAGCATGAAACGGTCTGAAAAATAGGAGGAGAATGAAGTGGTGTTGAAAAAAATGAAGAGCCTGAAAAGGTGTGAAATATATAAAGAGCTTCAAAAGGTGTCAAAAATATGAGGAGAATGAAATGGTCTGCAAATTAGGAGAAGCCTGAAATGGTGTTCAAAAACATGAAGAGCCTGAAAAGGTGTGAAAAACATGAAGAGCCTGAAAAGGTGTGAAAAATATGAAGAGCTTCAAAAGGTGTAAAAAATGAGATGAGCATGAAACCGTCTGAAAAATAGGAGGAGCATGAAGTGGTGTTGAAAAAAATGAAGAGCCTGAAAAGGTGTGAAACATATGAAGAGCTTCAAAAGGTGTCAAAATTATGAGGAACATGAAACGGCCTGAAAAATTGGAGGAGCATGAAGCGGTGTTCAAAAATATGAAGAGCCTGAAAAGGTGTGAAAAATATGAAGAGCTTCAAAAGGTGTGAAAAATATGAGGAGCATGAAACGGTCTGAAAAATAGGAGGAGCATGAAACGGTGTTGAAAAACATGAGGAGGCTGAGAACTTGTGAAAAATATGAAGAGCTTCAAAAGGTGTCAAAAATGAGATGAGCATGAAACGGTCTGAAAAATAGGAGGAGCATGAAGTGGATTTGAAAAAAATGAAGAGCCTGAAAAGGTGTGAAAAATATGAAGAGGTTGAAAATGTGTGAAATATATGAAGAGCTTCAAAAGGTGTCAAAAATGAGATGAGCATGAAACGGTCTGAAAAATAAGAGGAGCATGAAATGGTGATCAAAACGTGAAGAGCCTGAAAAGGTGTGAAAAATATGAAGAGCTTCAAAAGGTGTGAAATACATGAGGAGCATGAAACGGGCTGAAAAATAGGAGAAGCATGAAGTGGTGTGGAAAAACATGAAGAGCCTGAAAAAGTGTGAAAAATATAAAGAGCTTCAGATGGTGTGAAAAATATTAAGAGCTTCAACAGGTGTCAAAAATTAGATGAGCATGAAACGGTCTGAAAAATTGGAGGAGCAAGAAGTAGTGTTGAAAAAAATGAAGAGCCTGGAAAGGTGTGCAAAATATGAAGAGCTTCAAAAGTTGTGAAATATATGAAGAGCTTCAAAAGGTGTCGAAAATGACATGAGCATGAAACGGTCTGAAAAATAGGAGGAGCATGAAACGGTGATCAAAAACATGAAGAGCCTGAAAAGGTGTGAAAAATATGAAAAGCTTCAAAAGGTGTCAAAAATATGAGGAGCATGAAACGGTCTGAAAAGTAGGTGGAGCATGAAGCGGTGTTGAAAAATATGAAGAGCCTGGAAAGGTGTGCAAAATATGAAGAGCTTCAAAAGTTGTGAAATATATGAAGAGCTTCAAAAGGTGTCGAAAATGACATGAGCATGAAACGGTCTGAAAAATAGGAGGAGCATGAAACGGTGATCAAAAACATGAAGAGCCTGAAAAGGTGTGAAAAATATGAAGAGCTTCAAAAGGTGTGAAATACATGAGGAGCATGAAACGGGCTGAAAAATAGGAGAAGCATGAAGGGGTGTGGAAAAACATGAAGAGCCTGAAAATGTTTGAAAAATATGAAGAGCTTCTAAAGGTGTGAAATACATGAGGAGCTTGAAACTCTCTGAAAAATAGAAATAGCATGAAGCGGTGTTGAAAAACATGAAGAGCCTGAAAACGTGTGAAAAATATGAAGAGCATCAAAAGGTGTGAAAAATATGAAGAGCTTCAAAAGGTGTAAAAAATGAGATGAGCATGAAACCGCCTGAAAAATAGGAGGAGCATGAACTGGTGTTGAAAAAAATGAAGAGCCTGAAAATTTGTGAAACATATGAAGAGCTTCAAAAGGTGTCAAAATTATGAGGAGCATGAAGCGGCCTGAAAAATTGGAGGAGCATGAAGCGGTGTTCAAAAATATGAAGAGCCTGAAAAGGTGTGAAAAATATGAAGAGCTTCAAACGGTGTCAAAAATATGACGAGCATGAAACGGTCTGAAAAATAGGAGGAGCATGAAGCAGTGTTGAAAAACATGAAGTGCCTGAAATGGTGTGAAAAATATGAAGAGCTTCAAAAGGTGTCAAAAATATGAGGTGCATGAAACGGACTGAAAAAGAGGAGGAGCATGAAGCGGTGTTCAAAAACATGAAGAGCCTTTAAAGATGTGAAAAATATGAAGAGCTTCAAAAGGTGTCAAAAATATGAGAAGCATGAAACTGTCTGAAAAATAGGAGGAGCATGAAGCGGTGTTGAAAAACATGAGGAGGCTGAGAACTTGTGAAAAATATGAAGAGCTTCATAAGGTGTCAAAAATGAGATGAGCAAGAAACGGTCTGAAAAATAGGAAGAGCATGAAGTGGTGTTGAAAAAAATGAAGAGCCTGAAAAGGTGTGAAATATATGAAGAGCTTCAAAAGGTGTGAAATATATGAGGAGCATGAAACGGTCTGAAAAATAGGAGGAGTATGCAGCGGTTAAAAAACATGAAGAGCCTGAAAAGGTGTGAAAAATATGAAGAGCTTCAAAAGGTGTCAAAAATATGAGGAGCATGTAACAGTCTGAAAAGTAGGAGGAGCATGAAGCGGTGTTGAAAAACATGAAGAGCCTGAAAAGGTGTGAAAAATACGAAGAGCTTCAAAAGGTGTCAAAATTACAAGGAGCATGAAACGGTCTGAAAAATGGGAAGAGCATGAAGCGGAGTTCAAAAATATGAAGAGCCTGAAAAGGTGTGAAAAATATGAAGAGCTTCAAAAGGTGTCAAAAATATGAGGTGCATGAAACGGTCTGAAAAAGACGAGGAGCATGAAGCGGTGTTCAAAAACATGAAGAGCCTTTAAAGGTGTGAAAAATATGAAGAGCTTCAAAAGGTGTCAAAAATATGAGAAGCATGAAACGGTCTGAAAAATAGGAGGAGCATGAAGCGGTGTTGAAAAACATGAGGAGGCTTAGAACTTGTGAAAAAAATGAAGAGCTTCAAAAGGTGTCAAAAATGAGATGAGGATGAAACGGTCTGAAAAATAGGAGGAGCATGAAGTGGTGTTGAAAAAATGAAGAGCCTGAAAAGGTGTGAAAAATATGAAGAGCTTCAAAAGGTGTGAAATATATGAGGAGCATGAAACGGTCTGAAAAATAGGAGGAGTATGCAGCGGTTAAAAAACATGAAGAGCCTGAAAAGGTGTGAAAAATATGAAGAGCTCCAAAAGTTGTCAAAAATATGTGGAGCGTGAAACGGTCCCAAAAATAGGAGGAGCGTGAAGCGGTGATGAAAAACATGAAGAGCCTGAAAACGTGTGATAAAACATGAAGAGCTTCAAAGGTGTCAGAAATATGAGGAGCATGAAACGCTCGCAAAAATAGGAGGAGCATGAAGCGGTGTTGAAAAATATGAAGAGCCTGAAATGGTGTGAAAAATATGAGAGCTTCAAAAGGTGTCAATAATAAGAGGTGCATGAAACACTCTGAAAAATAGGAGGAGCATGAAACTGTGTGAAAAATAGGAGAAGCATGAAGCGGTGTTGAAAAACATGAAGAGCCTGAAAGGGTGTGAAAAATATGAGAGCTTCAAAAGGTATCAATAATAAGAGGTGCATGAAACAGTCTGAAAATTAGGAGGAGCATGAAACTGTATGAAAAATAGGAGAAGCGTGAAGCGGTGTTGAAAAAAATGAAGAGCCTGAAAAGGTGTGAAAAATATGAAAAGCTTCAAAAGGTGTCAAAAATATGAGGAGCATGAAACGGTCTGAAAAATAGGAGGAGCATGAAACGGTGATCAAAAACATGAAGAGCCTGAAAAGATGTGAAAAATATGAAGAGCTTCAAAAGGTGTGAAATACATGAGGAGCATGGAACGGGCTGAAAAATAGGAGAAGAATGAAGGGGTGTGGAAAAACATGAAGAGCCTGAAAAGGTTTGAAAAATATGAGGAGCTTCAAAAGGTGTGAAATACATGAGGAGCATGAAACTCTCTGAAAAATAGAAATAGCATGAAGCGTTGTTGAAAAACATGAAGAGCCTGAAAACGTGTGAAAATATGAAGAGCTTCAAAAATATGAAAAATATGAAGAGCTTCAAAAGGTGTGAAAAATTTGAAGAGCTTCAAAAGGTGTCAAATTGAGATGAGCATGAAACGGTCTGAAAAATAGGAGGAGCATTAAGCTGTGTTGAAAATCATAACGAGCCTGAAAAGGTGTGAAAAATATGAAGGGCTTCAAAAATGTGAAAAATATGAAGAGCTTCAAAAGGTGTCAAAAATGAGATGAGCATGAAACGGTCTGAAAAATAGGAGGAGCATTAAGCTGTGTTGAAAATCATAACGAGCCTGAAAAGGTGTGAAAAATATGAAGAGCTTCAAAAGGTGTGAAAAATATGAAGAGATTCAAAACCTGTCAAAAATATGAGGAGCCTGAAACAGTCTCAAAAATAGGAAGAGTATGAAACGGTCTGAAAAATAGGAGGATCATGAAGCGATGTTGAAAATCGTGAAGAGCCTGAAAAGGTGTGAAAAATGTGAAGAGCTTCAACAGGTGTAAAAAATGAGATGAGCATGAAACGGTCTGAAAAATAGGAGGAGCATGAACTGGTGCTGAAAAACATGAAGAGCCAGAAAAGGTGTGAAAAATAAGAAGAGCTTCAAAAAGTGTCAAAAATATGAGGAGCAAGAAACGGTCTGAAAAATAGGAGGAGCATGAAGTGGAGCTGAAAAACATGAAGAGCCTGAAAAGGTGTGCAAAATATGAAGAGCTTCAAAAGGTGTAAAAAATGAGATGAGCATGAAACGGTCTGAAAAATAGGAGGAGCATGAACTGGTGCTGAAAAACATGAAGAGCCTGAAAAGGTGTGAAATATATGAAGAGCTTCAAAAGGTGTCAAAAATATGAGGAGCATGAAACGGTCTGAAAAATAAGAGGAGCATGAAGCGGTGTTGAAAAACATGAAGAGCATGAAAAGCTGTGAAGAATATGAAGAGCTTCAAAACCTGTCAAAAATATGAGGAGCATGAATCGGTCTGAAAAATAGGAGGAGCAAGAAACGGTTTTAACAAACATGAAGAGCAGGAAAAGGTGTGAAAAATATGAAGAGCTTCAAAAGGTTTGAAAAATATGAAGAACATGGGACGGTCTGAAAAATAGGAGGAGGATAAAGCAGTGTTCAAAAACATGAAGAGCCTGAAAAGGTGTGACAAATATGAAGAGCTTCAAAAGGTGTCAAAAATATGAGGAGCATGAAACGGTCTCAAAAATAGGAGGAGCATGAAGCGGTGTTCAAAAACATGAAGAGCATGAAAAGCTGTGAAGAATATGAAGAGCTTCAAAACGTGTCAAAAATATGAGGAGCATGAATCGGTCTGAAAACTAGAAGGAGCATGAAGTGGTGTTGAAAAACAAGAAGATCTGAAAAGGAGTGAAAAATATGAAGACCTTCATAAGGTCTCAAAAATATGAGGAGCATGAAATGGTCTGAAAAATAGGAGGAGCAAGAAACGGTTTTAACAAACATGAAGAGCGGGAAAAGGTGTGAAAAAATGAAGAGCTTCAAAAGGTGTCAAAAATATGAGGAGCATGAAACAGGCTGAAAAATAGGAGGAGCATGAAGCGGTGTCGAAAAACATGAAGAGCATGAAGAGTTGTGAAAAAGGGGAAGAACTTCAAAAGGTGTCAAAAATATGAGGAGCATGAACGGTATGAAAAATAGGAGGATCATGAAGCCGTGTTGAAAAACATGAAGAGCCTGAAAACGTGTGAAAATTATGAAGAGCTTCAAAAGGTGTGAAATATATGAAGAGCTTCAAAAGGTGTCAAGAATGAGATGAGCATGAAATGGTCTGAAAGAATGGAGGGGCATGAAGCGGTGTTGAAAAACATGAAGAGCCTGAAAAGGTGTGAGAAATATGAAGATCTTCAAAATGTGTCAAAATATGAGGAGCATGAAACGGTCTGAAAAATAGGAGGACCAAGAAGTGATGTTTAAAAACATGAAGAGCCTGAAAAGGTGTGAAAAATATGAAGAGCATCAAAAGATGTGAAAAATATGAGGAGCAGGAACCGGTCTGAAAAATAGGAGGAGCATGAAGCGGTTTTGAAAAGCATGAAGTGTCTGAAAAGGTGTGAAAAATATGAAGAGCTTCATTAGGTGTCAAAATATTAGGAGCATGAAACTGTCTGAAAAATAGGAGGAGCATGAAGTGGTGTTGAAAAATGTGCAGAGCCTAAAAAGGTGTGAAAAATATGAAGAGCTTCAAAAGGTGTCAAAAATATGAGGAGCATGAAACAGGCTGTAAAATAGGAGGTGCATGAAGCGGTGTCGAAAAAACATGAAGAGCATGAAGAGTTGTGAAAAATAGGAAGAACTTCAAAAGGTGTCAAAAACATGAGGAGCATGAACGGTATGAAAAATAGGAGGATCATGAAGCGGTGTTGAAAAACATGAAGAGCATGAAAATTTGAGAAAAATATGAAGACCTTCAAAACGTGTCAAAAATGAGATGAGCATGAAACGGTCTGAAAAATAGGAGGAGCATGAAGCGGTGTTGAAAAACATGAAGAGCCTGAAAAGGTGTGAAAAATATGAAGAGCTGCAAAAGGTGTCAAAAATATGAGGAGCATGAACGGTCTGGAAAATAGGAGGAGCATGAAGCGGTCTTGAAAACCATGAAGAGCCTGAAAAGGTGTGAAAAATAAGAAGAGCTTCAAAATGTTTCAAAATTATGAGGAGAATGAACGGTCTGAAAAATAGGAGGAGCAAGAAGCGGTGTTGAAAAACATGAAGAGACTGAAAACGTGTGAAAAATATGAACAGCTTCAAAAGGTGTGAAAAACATGAAGAGCCTGAAAAGGTGTGACAAATATGAAGAGCTTCAAAAGGTGTCAAAAATATGAGGAGCATGAAACGGTCTCAAAAATAGGAGGAGCATGAAGCGGTGTTCAAAAACATGAAGAGCCTGAAAAGGTGTGACAAATATGAAGAGCTTCAAAAGGTGTCAAACATATGAGGAGCATGAAACGGTCTCAAAAATAGGAGGATCATGAAGCGGTGTTCAAAAATATGGAGAGCCTGAAAAGGTATGAAAAATATGAAGAGCTTCAAAAGGTGTGAAATATATGAAGAGCTTCAAAAGGTGTCAAAAATATGAGGAGCCTGAAACAGGCTGTAAAATAGGAGGAGCATGAAGCGGTGTCAAAAAACATGAAGAGCATGAAGAGTTGTGAAAAATAGGAAGAACTTCAAAAGGTGTCAAAAATATGAGGAGCATCAACGGTATGAAAAATAGGAAGATCATGAAGCCGTGTTGAAAAACATGAAGAGCCTGAAAAGGTGTGACAAATATGAAGAGCTTCAAAAGGTGTGAAATATATGAAGAGCTTCAAAAGGTGTCAAAAATGAGATGAGCATGAAATGGTCTGAAAAATAGGAGGGGCATGAAGCGGTGTTGAAAAACATGAAGAGTCGGAAAAGGTGTGAAAAATAAGAAGAGCTTCAAATGGTGTGAAATACATGAGGACCTTGAAATGGTCTGAAAAACAGGAGGAGCATGAAATCTTCTTGAAAAACATGAAGAGCCTGAAAACGTGTGAAAATTATGAAGAGCTTCAAAAGGTGTTAAATATATGAAGAGCTTCAAAAGGTGTCAAAAATGAGATGAGCATGAAATGGTCTGAAAGATAGGAGGGGCATGAAGCGGTGTTCAAAAATATGAAGAGCCTGTAATGGTGTGAAAAATATGAGAGCCCCAAAACGTGTCAAAAGTATGAGGAGCATGAAACGGTGTTGAAAAACATGAAGAGCCTGAAAAGGTGTGACAAATATGAAGAGCTTCAAAAGGTGTCAAAAATATGAGGAGCATGAAATGGTCTGAAAAATAGGAGGATCATGAAACGGTGTGAAAAACATGAAGAGCCTGAAAAGGTGTGAGAAATAGAACGGCTTCAAAAGGTGTGAAAAATATGAGGAGCCTGAAACGGTCTGAAAAATAGGAGGAGCATGAAGTGGTGTTGAAAAACATGAAGAGCCTGAAAAGGTGTAAGAAATAGAACGGCTTCCAAAGGTGTGAAAAATATGAGGAGCATGAAACGGTCTGAAAAATAGGAAGAGCATGAAGCGGTGTTTAAAAACATGAAGAGCCTGAAAAGGTGTGAAAAATATGAAGAGCTTCAAAAGGTTTGTAAAATATGAAGAGCATGGAACGGTCTGAAAAATAGGAGGAGGATAAAGAGGTGTTCAAAAAAATGAAGAGCCTGAAAAGGGGTGACAAATATGAAGAGCTTCAAAAGGTGTCAAAAATATGAGGAGCATGAAACGGTCTGAAAAATAGGAGGATCATGAAATGGTGCGAAAAACATGAAGAGCCTGAAAAGGTGTGAGAAATAGAATGGCTTCAAAAGGTGTGAAAAATATGAGGAGCCTGAAACGGTCTGAAAAATAGGAGGAGCATGAAGTGGTGTTGAAAAACATGAAGAGCCTGAAAAGGTGTGAGAAATAGAACGGCATCAAAAGGTGGGAAAAATATGAGGAGCATGAAACGGTCTGAAAAATAGGAAGAGCATGAAGCGGTGTTTAAAAACATGAAGAGCCTGAAAAGGTGTGAGAAATATGAAGAGCTTCAAAAGTTTTGAAAAATATGAAGAGCATGGAACGGTCTGAAAAATAGGAGGAGGATAAAGCGGTTTTCAAAAACATGAAGAGCCTGAAAAGGTGTGACAAATATGAAGAGCTTTAAAAGGTGTCAAAAATATGAGGAGCATGAAACTGTCTCAAAAATAGGAGGAGCATGAGCGGTGTTCAAAAATATGGAGAGCCTGAAAAGGTATGAAAAATATGAAGAGCTTCAAAAGGTGTCAAAAATATGAGGAACATAAAACGGTCTGAAAAACAGAAGGAGCATGAAGCGGTGTTTAAAAACATGAAGAGCCTGAAAAGGTGTGAAAAATATGAAGAGCTTCAAAAGGTTTGAAAAATATGAAGAGCAGGGAACGGTCTGAAAAATAAGAGGAGGATAAAGCGGTGTTCAAAAACATGAAGAGCCTGAAAAGGTGTGACAAATATGAAGAGCTTCAAAAGGTGTCAAAAATATGAGGAACATGAAACGGTCTGAAAAACAGAAGAAGCATGAAGCGGTGTTTAAAAACATGAAGAGCCTGAAAAGGTGTGAAAAATATGAAGAGCTTCAAAAGGTTTGAAAAATATGAAGAGCAGGGAACGGTCTGAAAAATAGGAGGAGGATAAAGCGGTGTTCAAAAACATGAAGAACCTGAAAAGGTGTGACAAATAAGAAGAGCTTCAAAAGGTGTCAAAAATATGAGGAGCATGAAACGGTCTCAAAAATAGGAGGAGCATGAAGCATTGTTCAAAAATATGGAGAGCCTGAAAAGGTATGAAAAATATGAAGAGCTTCAAAAGGTGTCAAAAATATGAGGAGCATGAAACGGTGTGAAAAATAGGAGGAGCATGAAACGGTGTTCAAAAAAATGAAGAGCCTGGAATGGTGTGAAAAATATGAGAGCCCCAAAACGTGTCAAAAATATGAGGAGCATGAAACTGTATGAAAAATAGGAGGAGCATGAAACGGTCTGAAAAATAGGAGGAGCATGAAGCGGTGTTCAAAAACAAGAAGAGCCTGAAAAGGTGTGAAAAATATGAAGAGCTTCCTAAATTGTTACAAATATGAGGAGCATGAAACGCTCTGAAAAATACGAGGAACATGAAGCGGTGTTCAAAAACGTCATGAGCCTGAAAAGATGTGAAAAATATGAAGAGCTTCAAAAGGCGTGAAAAATATGAGGAGCATCAAAAGGTGTAAAAAATGAGATGAGCATAAAGCGGTCTGAAAAATAGGAGGAGAATGAAGTGGTGTTGAAAAACTTGAAGAGCCTGAAAATGTTTGAAAAATATGAAGAGCTTCAAAAGGTGTCAAACATATGAGGAGCATGAAACGGTCAGAAAAATAGGAGGAGCATGAAGCGGTGTATAGAAACATGAAGAGCCTGAAAAGGTGTGAAAAATATGAACAGCTTCAAAAGCTGTCAGGTATATGAGGAGCATGAAACGGTATGAAAAATAGGAGGAGCATGAAACGGTCTGAAAAATAGGAGGAGCATGAATCGGAGTTCAAAAACATGAAGAGCCTGAAAAGGTGAGAAAAATGTGAAGAGCTTCAAAAGCTGTCAAAAATATGAGGAGCATGAAACGGTATGAAAAATAGGAGAAGCATGAAACGGTCTGAAAAATAGGAGGAGCATGAAGTGGAGCTGAAAAACATGAAGTGCCTGAAAAGGTGTGAAAAATATGAAGAGCTTCAAAAGGTGTAAAAATGAGATGATCATGAAACGGTCTGAAAAATAGGAGGAGCATGAACTGGTGCTGAAAAACATGAAGAGCCTGAAAAGATGTGAAAAATATGAAGAGCTTCAAAAGCTGTCAAAAATGAGATGAGCATGAAACGGTCTGAAAAAAAGGAGGAGCATGAAGCGTTGTTGAAAATCTTGAAGAGCAAGAAAAGGTGTGAAAAATATGAAGAGCTTCAAAAGTTTTCAAAAATATGAGGATCATGAAACGGTCTGAAAAATAGGAGCAACATGAAACGGTCTGAAAAATAAGAGGAGGATGAAATGGTGTTGAAAAACAGGAAGAGCCTGAAAATGTGAGAAAAATATGAAGAGCTTCAAAAGGTTTCAAAAATATGAGGAGCATGAAACTTTCTGAAAAAGAGGAGGAACATGAACCGGTGTTGAAAAACATGAAGAGCCTGAAAAGGTGTGAAAAATATGAAGAGGTTTAAAAGGTGTCAAAAATATGAGGAGCATGAAACTTTCTGAAAAATAGGAGGATCATGAAACCGTGTTCAAAAACATGAAGAGCGTCAAAAGGTGTGAAAAATATGAAGAGCCTTAAAAAATGTCAAAAATTTGAGGAGTATTAAACGGTCTGAAAAATAGCAGTAGCATGAAGTGGTGTTGAAAAACATGAAGAGCCTGAAAAGGTGTGAAAAATATGAAGAGCTTTAAAAGGTGTGAAAAATATGACGAGCATGAAACGGTCTGAAAAATAGGAGGAGCATGAAGTGGTGTTCAAAAACATGAAGAGCCTGAAAAGGTGTGAAAAATATGAACAGCTTCAAAATGTGTCAAATATATGAGGAGAAAGAAACGGTCTGAAAAAAAGGAAGAGCATGAAGTGGTGTTCAAAAACCTGAAGAGCCTGAAAAGGTGTGCAAAATATGAAGAGCTTCAAAAGGTGTAAGAAATGAGATGAGCATGTAACGGTCTGAAAAATAGGAGGAGCATGAACTGGTGCTGAAAAACATGAAGAGCCTGAAAAGGTTTGAAAAATATGAAGAGCTTCAAAAGGTGTGAAAAATATGAGGAGCATGAAACGGTCTGAAAAATAGGAGGAGCATGAAGTGGAGCTGAAAAACATGAAGAGCCTGAAACGGTGTGCAAAATATGAAGAGCTTCAAAAGGTGTAAAAAAGGAAATGAGCATGAAACGGTCTGAAAAATAGGAGGAGCATGAACTGGTGCTGAAAAACATGAAGAGCCTGAAAAGGTGTGCAAAATATGAAGAGCTTCAAAAGGTGTAAAAAATGAGAGCAGCATGAAACGGTCTGAAAAATAGGAGGAGCATGAAGTGGAGCTGAAAAACATGAAGAGCCTGAAAAGGTGTGCAAAATATGAAGAGCTTCAAAAGGTGTCAAGAATATGTGGAGCATGAAACGGTCTGAAAAATAGGAGGAGCATGAACTGGTGCTGAAAAACATGAAAGCCTGAAAAGGTTTGAAAAATATGAAGAGCTTCAAAAGGTGTGAAAAATATGAGGAGCATGAAACGGGCTGAAAAATAAGAGGAGCATGAAGCGGTGTAGACAACCATGAAGAGCCTGAAAAAGTGTGAAAAATATGAAGAGCTTCAAAAGTAGGCAAAATTATGAAGGTATGAAACGGTTAAAAAAATAGGAGGAGCATGAAACTGTGTTCAAAAACATGAAGTGTCTGAAAAGGTGTGAAATATATGAAGAGTTTCAAAAGGTGTCAAAAATATGAAGAGCATGAAATGGTCTGAAAAATAGGAGGAGCATGAAGCGGCGTTGAAAACCATGAAGAGCCTGAAAAGGTGTGAAAAATATGAAGAGCTTCAAAAGGTGTCAAAAATATGAAGAGCATGATATGGTCTGAAAAATATGAGGAGCATGAAACGGTGTTCAAAAACATGAACAGCCTGAAAAGGTGTGAAATATATGAAGAGCTTCAAAAGGTGTCAAAAATATGAAGAGCATGAATCTGTCTGAAAAATAGGAGGAGCATGAAATGGTCTCATAAATAGGAGGACCATGAAACGGTGTTGAAAAACATGAAGAGCCTGAAAATGTGTGAAATATATGAAGAACTTAAAAGGAGTCAAAAATATGAGATGCATGAAACGGTCTGAAAAATAGAAGGAACATGAAGCGGTGTTGAAAAACGTCAAGAGCCTGAAAACGTGTGAAAATTATGAAGAGATTTAAAAGGCGTCAAAAATATGAGGAGCATGAAACGGTCTGAAAAATAGGAGGAGCATGAAGCGGTGTTGAAAAACATGAAGAGCCTGAAAAGGTGTGAAAAATATGAAGAGCTTCAAAAGGTGCCAAAATTATGAAGAGCATGAAACAGTCTTAAAATTAGGAGTAGAATGAAGCGGTATAGAAAAACATGAAGAGCCAGAAACGGTGTGAAATATATGAAGCTTCAAAAGGTGTCAAAAATATGAAGTGCATGAAACGGTCTGAAAAATAGGATGAGCATGAAGCGGCGTTGAAAAACATGAAGAGCCTGAAAACGTGTGAAAAATATGAAGAGCTTCAAAAGGTGTCAAAATATGAGGAGCAGTAAACGGTTTGAAAAATAGGAGGAGCATGAAACAGTATTGAAAAACATGAAGATCATGGAAAGGTGTGAATAATATAAAGAGCGTCAAAAGGTGTAAAAAATATGAGGAGCACGAAACGGTCTGAAAAATAGGAGGAGCCTGAAAAGGTGTTGAAAATCATGAAGAGCCTGAAAAGGTGTGAAGAATAAGACGAGCTGCAAAAGGCGTCAAAATTATGAGGAGCATGAAACTGTCTGAAAATTAGAAGAAGCATGAAACGGTGTTGAAAAATATGAAGACCATGAAAGGGTGTGAAAAACATGAAGAGCTTGAAAAGGTGTCAAAAATACGAGGAGCATGAAACGGTCAAAAAATAGGAGGAGCACGAGACGTTGATGATAAACCTGAAGAGCATGAAAAGGTGTTAAAAATATGAAGAGCTTAAAAAGGTGTCAAAAATATGAGGAGCAAGAAACGGTGTTGAAACACATGAAGAGCCTGAAAAGGTGTGAAAAATATGAAGAGCTTCAAAAGGTGTCAAAAATATGAGGACCATAAAACGATCTGAAAAATATGAGGAGCCTGAAACGGTCTGAAAAATAGGAGGAGCATGAAACGGTGTTCAAAAACATGAAGAGCCTGAAAAGTTTTGAAAAATATGAAAAGCTTCAAAAGGTATAAAAAATTAGATGAGCATGAAACGGTCTGAAAAATTGGAGGAGCAAGAAGTAGCGTTGAAAAAAATGAAGAGCCTGAAAAGGTGTGAAAAATATGAAGAGCTTCAAAAGGTGTCAAAAATATGAGGAGGATGAAACGGTCTGAAAAATAGGAGGAGCATGAAGCGGTGATGAAAAACATGAAGGGCATGAAAACGTGTGAAAAATATGAAGAGCTTCAAAAGGTGTGAAAAATATGAAGAGCTTCAAAAGGTGTCAAAAATATGAGGAGCATGAAACGGTCTGAAAAATAGGAGGAGCATGAAGCGGTGATGAAAAACATGAAGGGCATGAAACGTGTGAAAAATATTAAGAGCCTGAAAAGGTGTGAAAAATATGAAGAGCTTCAAAAGGTGTCAAAAATATGTTGAGCATGAAACGGTCTGAAAAATAGGAGGAGCATGAAGCGGTGTTCAAAAACGTGAAGAGCCTTAAAAGGTGTGAAAAATATGAAGAACTTCAAAAGGTGTCAAAAATATGAGGAGCATGAAACGGTCTGAAAAATAGGAGGAGCATCAAGCGGTGTTGAAAAACATGAAGAGCCTGAGAAAGTGTGAGAAATAGGAAGAGCTTCAAAAGGTGTGAAAAATATGAAGAGCTTCAAGAGGTGTCAAATGAGATGAGCATGAAACTGTCTGAAAAATAGGAGGAGCATGAAGTGGTGTTGAAAAAAAAAGAAGAGCCTGAAAAGGTGTGAAATATATGAAGAGCTTCTAACGTTGTCAAGAATATGAGGAGAATGAAACGGTCTGAAAAATAGGAGGAGCATGAAGCGGTGTTGAAAAACATGAAGCGCCTGAAAAGGTGTGAAAGATATGAAGAGTTTCTAAAGGTGTCAACAATATGAGGAGTAAGAAAGGGTCTGAAAAATAGGAGGAGCATGAAGCGGTGTTCAAAATCATGAAGAGCCTGAAAAGGTGTGAAAAATATGCAGAGCCGCAAAAGGTGTCAAAATGAGATGAGCATGAACCGGTCTGAAAAATAGGAGGAGCATGAAGTAATGTTGAAAAAAATGAAAAGCCTGAAAAGGTGTGAAATATATGAAGAGCTTCAAAAGGTGTAAAAATATGAGGAGAATGAAACGGTCTGCATAATAGGAAGAGCATGAAATGGTGTTCAAAAACATAAAGAGCATGAAAAGGTGTGAAAAATATGAAGAGTTTCTAAAGGTGTCAAAAATATGAGGAGCATGAAACGGTCTGAGAAATAGGAGGAGCATGAAGTAGTGTTCAAAAACATGAAGAGCCTGAAAAGGTGTGAAATAAATGAAGAGCTTCAAAACGTGTCAAAAATATGAGGAGCATGAAACGGTCTGAAAAATAGGAGGAGCATGAAACTGTTTTCAAAAACATGAAGAGCCTGAAAAGGTGTGAAATAAATGAAGAGCTTCAAAACGTGTCAAAAATATGAGGAGCATGAAACGGTCAGAAAAATAGGAGGAGCATGAAACTGTTTTCAAAAACATGAAGAGTCTGAAAAGGTGTCAAATATATGAAGAGTTTCAAAAGGTGTCAAAAATATGAAGAGCATGAAACGGTCTGAAAAATAGGAGGAGCATGAAGCGGCGTTGAAAAACATGAAGAGCCTGAAAAGGTGTGAAAAATATGAAGAGCTTCAAAAGGTGTCAAAAATATGAAGAGCATGATATGGTCTGAAAAATATGAGGAGCATGAAAAGGTGTTCAAAAACATGAAGAGCCTGAAAAGGTGTGAAAAATATGAAGAGCTTCAAAAGGTGTCAAAAATATGAAGAGCATGAAACTGAAAAATAGGAGGAGCATGAAATGGTCTGATAAATAGGAGGAGCATGAGCGGTGTTGAAAAACATGAAGAGCCTGAAAATGTGTGAAATATATGAAGAACTTAAAAGGAGTCAAAAATATGAGATGCATGAAACGGTCTGAAAAATAGAAGGAACATGAAGCGGTGTTGAAAAATTTGAAGAGCCTGAAAAGGTGTGAAAAATATGAAGAGCTTTAAAAGGTGTCAAAAATATGAGGAGCATGAAACGGTCTGAAAAATAGGAGGAACATGAAGCGGTGTTGAAAAATTTGAAGAGCCTGAAAAGGTGTGAAAAATATGAAGAGCTTCAAAAGGTGCCAAAATTATGAAGAGCATGAAACAGTCTTAAAATTAGGAGGATAATGAAGCGTTGTAGAAAAACATGAAGAGCCAGAAAAGGTGTGAAATATATGAAGCTTCAAAAGGTGTCAAAAATATGAAGTGCATGAAACGGTCTGAAAAATAGGAGGAGCATGAAATGGTGTTGAAAAACATACAGTCCTGGAAAGGTGTGAAAATTATGAAGAGCTTCAAAAGGTGTCAAAAATATGAGGAGCATGAAAAGGTCTGAAAATTAGGAGGAGCATGAAACGGTGTTCAAAAACATGAAGAGCCTGAAAACGTGTGAAAAATATGAAGAGCTTCAAAAGGTGTCAAAATATGAGAAGCAGTAAACGGTTTGAAAAATAGGAGGAGCATGAAGCAGTGTTGAAAAACATGAAGATCATGGAAAGGTGTGAATAATATAAAGAGCGTCAAAAGGTGTAAAAAATATGAGCAGCACGAAACGGTTTGAAAAATAGGAGGAGCATGAGGCGGTGTTAAAAAACATGAAGAGCCTGAAAGGGTATGAAAAACATGAAGAGCTTAAAAAGGTGTCAAAAATATGAGGAGAATGAAACGGTCAAAAAAATAGGAGGAGCATGAGATGTTGTTGATAATCATGAAGAGCATGAAAAGGTGTGAAAAATATGAAGAGCTTCAAAAGGTGTCAAAAATATGAGGAGCATGAAACAGGCTGAAAAATAGGAGGAGCATGAAGCGGTGTCGAAAAACATGAAGAGAATGAAGAGTTGTGAAAAATAGGAAGACCTTCAAAACGTATCAAAAATGAGATGAGCATGAAACGGTCTGAAAAAAAGGAGGTGCATGAAGTGGTGTTGAAAAACATGAAGAGCCTGAAAACGTGTGAAAAATATGAAGAGCTTCTAAAGGTGTGAAAAATATGAAGAGCTTCAAAAGGTGTCAAAAATGAGATGAGCATGAAGCGGCCTGAAAAATAGGAGGAGCATGAAGTGGTGTTGAAAAACATGATGAGCCTGAAAAAGTGTGAAATATATGAAGAGCTTCAAAAGGTGTCAAAAATATGAGGAGCATGAACGGTCTAGAAAATAGCAGGAGCATGAAGTGGTCTTGAAAACCATGAAGAGCCTGAAAAGGTGTGAAAAATAAGAAGAGCTTCAAAATGTTTCAAAATTATGAGGAGAATGAACGGTCCAAAAAAGAGGAGGAGCATGAAGCGGTGTTGAAAAACATGAAGAGCCTGAAAAGGTGTGAAATATATGAAGACCTTCAAAAGGTGTGAAGTACATGAGGAGCATTAAACGCTCTGAAAAATAGGAGAAGATTGAAGTTTTGTTCAAAAACATGAAGAGCCTGAAAAGGTGTGAAATATATGAAGATCTTCAAAAGGTGTGAAAAATATGAGGGGCATGAAACGGTCTGAAAAATAGGAGGTGCATGAAGCGGTGTTGAAAACATGAAAGGACTGAAAACGTGTGAAAAATATGAACAGCTTCAAAAGGTGTGAAAAATATGAAGAGATTCAAAAGGTGTGAAAAATATGAAGAGCTTCAAACGGTGTCAAAAATGAGATGAGCATGAATTGGCCTAAAAAATAGGAGGAACATGAAGTGTTGGTGAAAAACATGAAGAGCCTGAAGAAGTGTGAAGTATATGAAGAGATTCAAAACGTGTCAAAAATATGAGGAGCATGAAACGGTCTGAAAAATAGGAGGAGCATGAAGCGGTGTTGAAAAACAAGAAGAGTCTGAAAAGGTGTGAAAAATATGAAGAGCTTCAAAAGGTGTGAAAAATATGAAGAGCTTCAAAATGTGTCAAAAATGAGATGAGCATGAAACGGTCTGAATATTAGGAGGAACATGAATTGGTGTTGAAAAACATGAAGAGACTGAAAAGCTGTGAAAAATATGAAGAGCTTCAAAAGGTGAGAATTATATGAAGAGCTTCAAAAGAAGTCAAAAATGAGATGAGCATGATATTGTCTGAAAGATAGGAGGAGCATGAAGCGGTGTTGAAAAACATGAAGAGCCTGAAAAGGTGTGAAAAATATGAAGAACTTCAAAAGGTGTCAAAAATATGAGGAGCATGAAACGGTCTGAAAAATAGGAGGAGCATGAAGTGGTGTTGAAAAACATGAAGAGCCTGAAAAGGTGTGAAAAATATGAAGAGCTTCAAAAAGTGTCAAAAATATGAGGAGCATGAAACGGTCTGAAAAATAGGAGGAGCATGAGGCGGTGTTAAAAAACATGAAGAGCCTGAAAAGGTGTGAAAAATATGAAGAACTTCAAAAGGTGTCAAAAATATGAGGAGCATGAAACGGTCTGAAAAATAGGAGGAGCATGAAACGGTGTTCAAAAATATGAAGAGCCTGGAATGGTGTGAAAAATATGAGAGCCCCAAAACGTGTCAAAAATATGAGGAGCATGAAACGGTATGAAAAATAGGAGGAGCATGAAACGGTCTGAAAAATAGGAGGAGCATGAAGCGGTGTTCAAAAACAAGAAGAGCCTGAAAAGGTGTGAAAAATATGAAGAGCTTCCTAAATTGTTAAAAATATGAGGAGCATGAAACGCTCTGAAAAATATGAGGAACATGAAGCGGTGTTCAAAAACGTCATGAGCCTGAAAAGTTGTGAAAAATATGAAGAGCTTCAAAAGCTGTCAAAAATGAGATGAGCATGAAACGGCCTGAAAAAAAGGAGGAGCATGAAGCGTTGTTGAAAATCTTGAAGAGCAAGAAAAGGTGTGAAAAATATGAAGAGCTTCAAAAGTTTTCAAAAATATGAGGATCATGAAACGGTCTGAAAAATAGGAGCAACATGAAACGGTCTGAAAAATAAGAGGAGGATGAAATGGTGTTGAAAAACAGGAAGAGCCTGAAAATGTGAGAAAAATATGAAGAGCTTCAAAAGGTTTCAAAAATATGAGGAGCATGAAACTTTCTGAAAAAGAGGAGGAACATGAACCGGTGTTGAAAACATGAAGAGCCTGAAAAGGTGTGAAAAATATGAAGAGGTTTAAAAGGTGTCAAAAATATGAGGAGCATGAAACTTTCTGAAAAATAGGAGGATCATGAAACCGTGTTCAAAAACATGAAGAGCGTCAAAAGGTGTGAAAAATATGAAGAGCCTTAAAAAATGTCAAAAATTTGAGGAGTATTAAACGGTCTGAAAAATAGCAGTAGCATGAAGTGGTGTTGAAAAACATGAAGAGCCTGAAAAGGTGTGAAAAATATGAAGAGCTTTAAAAGGTGTGAAAAATATGACGAGCATGAATCGGTCTGAAAAATAGGAGGAGCATGAAGCGGTGTTCAAAAACATGAAGAGCCTGAAAAGGTGTGAAAAATATGAACAGCTTCAAAATGTGTCAAATATATGAGGAGAAAGAAACGGTCTGAAAAAAAGGAAGAGCATGAAGTGGTGTTCAAAAACCTGAAGAGCCTGAAAAGGTGTGCAAAATATGAAGAGCTTCAAAAGGTGTAAGAAATGAGATGAGCATGTAACGGTCTGAAAAATAGGAGGAGCATGAACTGGTGCTGAAAAACATGAAGAGCCTGAAAAGGTTTGAAAAATATGAAGAGCTTCAAAAGGTGTGAAAAATATGAAGAGCTTCAAAAGGTGTCAAAAATGAGATGAGCATGAAGCGGCCTGAAAAATAGGAGAAGCATGATGTGGTGTGGAAAAACATGAAGAGTCTGAAAAGGTGTGAAAAATATGAAAAGCTTAAAAAGGTGTCAAAAATGAGATGAGCATGAAACGATCTGAAAAATAGGAGGTGCATGAAGCGTTGTTGAAAAACATGAAGAGCCTGAAAAGGTGTGAGAAATATGAAGAGCTTAAAAAGGTGTCAAAAATATGAGGAGCATGAAACGGTCTTAAAAATACAAGGAGCATGAAGCAGTGTTGAAAAACATGAATAGCCTGAAAATGTGTGAAATATATGAAGAGCTTAAAAATGTGTCAAGTATATGAGGAGCATGAAACGGTCTGAAAAATAGGAGGATCATGCAACAGTGTTGAAAAACATGAAGAGCCTGAAAATGTGTGAAAAATATGAAGAGCTTCCAAAGTTGTCAAAAATATGAGGAGCATGAAACGGTCTGAAAAATAGGAGGAGCATGAAGCTGTGTTCAAAAACATGAAGAGCCTGAAAATGTGTGAAATATATAAAGAGCTTCAAAAAGTGTCAAAAATATGAGGAGCATGAAACGGTCTGAATAATAGGAGGAGAATGTAACGGTGATCAAAAACATGAAGAGCCTGAAAAGGTGTGAAATATATAAAGAGCTTCAAAAAGTGTCAAAAATATGAGGAGCATGAAACGGTCTGAATAATAGGAGGAGAATGTAACGGTGATCAAAAACATGAAGAGCCTGAAAAGGTGTGAAAAATATGAAGAGCTTCAAAAGGTGTAAAATATGAGGAGCATGAAACGGTCTGAAAAATAGGAGGAGCATGAAGCGGTGTTCAAAAACATGAAGAGCCTGAAAAGTTGTGAAAAATATCAAAAGCTTCAAAAGGTGTCAAAAATGAGATGAGCATGAAACGGTCTGAAAAATAGGAGGAGCATGAAGCGGTGTTCAAAAACTTGAAGAGCCTGAAACGTTGTGAAAAATATGAAAAGCTTGAAAAGGTTTCAAAAAAAGATGAGCATGAAACGGTCTGAAAAATAGGAAGAGCATGAAGTGGTGTTGAAAAAATGAAGAGCTTGAAAAGGTGTGAAAAATATGAAGATCATCAAAATGTATCAAAAATATGAGGAGCAAGAAACGGTCTGAAAAATAGGAGGATCATGCAACAGTGTTGAAAAACATGAAGAGCCTGAAAAGGTGTGAAAAATATGAAGAGCTTCAAAAGGTGTGAAATACATGAGGAGCATGAAACGGGCTGAAAAATAGGAGAAGCATGAAGTGGTGTAGAAAAACATGAAGAGCCTGAAAAGGTGTGAAAAATATGAAGAGCTTCAAAAGGTGTGAAAAATATGAGGAGCATGAAACGGTCTGAAAAATAGAAGCAGCATGAAACGGTGTTGAAAAACAGGAAGAGCCTGAAAAGGTGTGAAAAATATGAAGAGCTTCAAAAGGTGTGAAATAAATGAGGAGCATGAAACGGGCTGAAAAATAGGAGCAGCATGAAGTGGTGTAGAAAAACATGAAGAGCCTGAAAAGGTGTGAAAAATATGAAGAGCTTCAAAAGGTGTGAAAAATATGAGGAGCATGAAACGGTCTGAAAAATAGAAGCAGCATGAAACGGTGTTGAAAATCATGAAGAGCCTGAAATGGTGTGAAAAATATGAAGAGCTTCAAAAGTTGTGAAAAATATGAAGAGCTTCAAAAGGTGTCAAAAATATGAAGAGCATGAAACGATCTGAAAAATAGGAGGAGCGTGAAGTGGCATTGAAAAACATTAAGAGACTGAAAAAGTGTGAAAAATATGAAGTGCTTCAAAAGGTGTGAATAATGAGATGAGCATGAAAAGAACTGAAAAATAGGAAGAGCACGAAGTGGTGTTGAAAAACATGAAGAGCCTCAAAAGACGTGAAATATATGAAGAGATTCAAAAGGTTTCAAAAATATGAGGAGCATGAAATGGTCTGGAAAATAGGACGAGCATGAAGCGGTTTGAAAAACATGAAGAGCCTGAGAAGGTGTGAAAAATATGAAGAGCTTCAAAAGGTGTGAAATATATGAAGAGCTTCAAAAGGTGTCAAAAATGAGATGAGCATGAAACGGTCTGAAAAATAGGAGGAGCATGAAGTGGTGTTCCAAAAAATGAAGAGCCTGAAAAGGTGTGAAATATATGAAGAACTTCAAAAGCTGTGAAAAATATGAGGAGCATGAAACGGTCTGAAAATTAGGAGGAGCTAGAATCGGTGTTGAAAAACCTGAAGAGCCTGAAAACGTGTGAGAAATACAAAGAACTTCAAAAGGTGTCAAAAATATGAAGAGCTTCAAAAGGTGTCAAAAATATGAGGAGCATGAAGCAGTCTGAAAAATAGGAGGAGCATGAAGCGGTCTGAAAAATGAAGGAGCATGAAGCGGTCTGAAAAATAGGAGGAGCATGAAGCGGTGTTCAAAAACATGAAGAGCCTGAAAAGGTGTGAAATATATGAAGAGCTTCAAAAGGTGTGCAATACATGAGGAGCATGAAACAACCTTAAAAACAGGACGAGCATGAAGCTGTGTTCAAAAACATGAGATTTTGAAAAGGTGTGAAAAACCTGAAGAGCTTCAAAAGGTGTCAAAAATAGGAGGAGCATGAAGCGGTGTTCAAAAACATGAATAGCCTGAAAAGGTGTGAAAAATATGAAGAACTTCAAAAGGTGTCAAAAATATGAGGAGCATGAAACGGTCTGAAAATTAGGAGGAGCTAGAAGCGGTGTTGAAAAACCTGAAGAGCCTGAAAATGTGTGAAAAATATGAAAAGCTTCAAAAGTTGTGAAAAATATGAAGAGCCTGAAAATGTGTGAAATATTTGAAGAGCTTCAAAATGTGTCAGAAATGAGAGGAGCATGAAAAGGTCTGAAAAATAGGAGGAGCATAAAGCGGTGTTGAAAAACATGAAGAGCCTGAAAAGATGTGAAAAATATGAAGAGCTTCAAAAGGTGTGAAAAATATGAGGAGCTTCAAAAGGTGTCAAAAATATGAGGAGCATGAAACGGTCTGAAAAAAGGGGAAGCATGAAACGGTGTTGAAAAACATGAAGAGACTGAAAAGGTGTGAAAATTATGAAGAGCTTCAAAAGGTGTGAAATAAATGAGGTGCATGAAACGGTCTGATAAATAGGAGGAGCATGAAGCGGTGTTGAAAAACATGAAGAGCCTGAAAATGTGTGAAAAATATGAAGAGCTTCAAATCGTGTCAAAAATATGAGGAGCATGAAACGGTCTCAAAAATAGGAGGAGCATGAAGTGGTGTTGAAAAACATGAAGAGCCTGAAAATGTGTGAAATATTTGAAGAGCTTCAAAATGTGTCAGAAATGAGAGGAGCATGAAAAGGTCTGAAAAATAGGAGGAGCATAAAGCGGTGTTGAAAAACATGAAGAGCCTAAAAAGATGTGAAAAATATGAAGAGCTTCAAAAGGTGTGAAAAATATGAGGAGCTTCAAAAGGTGTCAAAAATATGAGGAGCATGAAACGGTCTGAAAAAAGGGGAAGCATGAAACGGTGTTGAAAAACATGAAGAGACTGAAAAGGTGTGAAAATTATGAAGAGCTTCAAAAGGTGTGAAATAAATGAGGTGCATGAAACGGTCTGATAAATAGGAGGAGCATGAAGCGGTGTTGAAAAACATGAAGAGCCTGAAAATGTGTGAAAAATATGAAGAGCTTCAAATCGTGTCAAAAATATGAGGAGCATGAAACGGTCTGAAAAATAGGAGGAGCATGAAGCGGTGTTCAAAACCATGAAGAGCCTGAAAAGGTGTGAAAAATATGAAGAGATTCAAATGGTGTGAAATACAAGAGGAGACTGAAACGGTCGGTAAAATAGGAGGAGCATGAAGCGGTGTTCAAAAACATGAAGAGCCTGAAAACGTGTGAAAAAAATGAAGAGCTTCAAAAGGTGTCAAAAAAAAGAGGAGCATGAAACGGTCTGAAAAATAGGAGGAGCATGAAGTAGTGTTGAAAAACATGAAGAGCCTGAAAAGGTGTGAAAAATATGAAGAGCTTCAAAAGGTGTGAAATTATGAGGATCAGGAAACGGTCTGAAAAATAGGAGGAGCATGAAGCGGTTTTCAAAAACATGAAGAGCCTGAAAAGGTGTCAAAAATATGAAGAGCTTCAAAAGGTGTCAAAATATTAGGAGCATGAAACGACTGAAAAATAGGAGGAGCATGAAGCGGTGTTGAAAAACATGAAGAGCCTGAAAAGATGTGAAAAATATAAAGAGTTTTAAAGGTGTGAAAAATATGTGGAGCATGAAACGGTCTAAAAAATAGCAGGAGCATGAAGCGGTGTTCAAAAACATGAAGAGCCTGAAAAGGTGTGAAAAATATGAAGAGCTTCAAAAGGTGTGAAAATTATGAGGATCAGGAAGCGGTCTGAAAAATAGGAGGAGCATGAAGCGGTTTTCAAAAACATGAAGAGCCTGAAAAGGTCTCAAAAATATGAAGAGCTTCAAAAGTTGTCAAAATATTAGGAGCATGAAACGACTGAAAAATAGGAGGAGCGTGAAGCGGTGTTGAAAAACATGAAGAGCCTGAAAAGATGTGAAAAATATAAAGAGCTTCAAAAGATGTCAAAAATATGTGGAGCATGAAACGGTCTAAAAAATAGCAGGAGAATGAAGCGGTGTTCAAAATCATGAAGAGCCTGAAAAGGTGTGAAAAATATGAAGAGCTTCAAAAGGTGTGAAAAATATGAGGTGCATGTAACGGTCTGAACAATAGGAGGAACATGAAACTATCTGAAAAATAGAGGAGCAAAAAGCGGTGTTAAACAACATGAAGAGCTTCAAAAGGTGTGAAAAATATGAAGAGCTTTAAAAGGTGTCAAAAATATGAGGAGCATGAAACAGTCTGAAAAATAGTAGGAGCATGAAGCGGTGTTGAAAAACATGAAGAGCATGAAAAGGTGTGAAAAGTATGAAGAGCTTCAAAAGGTGTGAAATACATGAGGAGGATGAAACGGAGTGAAAAATAGGAGGAGCATGAAGCAGTGTTGAAAAACATGAAGAGCCTGAAAAGGTGTGAAAAATATGAAGAGCTTCAAAAGGTGTGAAAATTATGAGGAGCACGAAACGGTCTGAAAAATAGGAGGATCATGAAGCGGTGTGGAAAAACATGAAGAGTCTGAAAAGGTGTGAAAAATATGAAGAGCTTCAAAAGGTGTGAAATGCATGAGGAGCTTGAAACGGTCTGAAAAACAAGAGGAGCATGAAGCAGTGTTGAAAAACATGAAGAGCCTGAAAACGTGTGAAAAATATGAAAAGCTTCAAAAGGTGTGAAAAATATGAAGAGCTTCAAAAGGTGTCAAAAATGCGATGAGAATGACATGGTCTAAATAACAGGAGGAACATGAAGTGGTGTGGAAAAACATGAAGAACCTAAAAGGTGTGAAATATATGAAGAGCTTCAAAAGGTGTCAAAAATATGAGGAGCATGAAACGGTCTGAAAAATAGGAGGAGCAAGAAGCGGTGTTTAAAAACATGAAGAGTCTGAAAAGGTGTGAAATATATGAAGAGCTTCAAAAGGTGTCAAAAATGAGATGAGCATGAAACGTTCTGAAAAATAGGAGGAGCATGAAGCCGTGTTGAAAATCATGAAGAGCCTGAAGAGGTGTGAAAAATATGAAGAGCTTCAAAATGTGTGAAAAATATGAAGACCTTCAAAAGGTGTGAAAAGTATGAAGAGCTTCAAAAGGTGTCAAAAATATGAGGAGCATGAAACAGTCTGAAAAATAGGAGGAGCATGATATGGTGTTCAAAAATATGAAGAGCCTGAAAAGCTGTGAAAAATAAGAAGAGCTTCAAAAAGTGTCAAAAATATGAGGAGCATGAAACGGTCTGAAAAATAGGAGGAGAATGAAATGGTGTTGAAAAACATGAAGAGCCTGAAAACGTGTCAAATCTATGAAGAGCTTCAAAAGATGTTAAAAGTATGAAGAGCTTCAAACGAGGTCAAAAATGAGATGAGCATGAAACGGTCTGAAAAATAGGAGGAGCATGAATCGGTGTTCAAAAACATGCAGAGCCTGGAAAGGTCTGAAGTATATGAAGAGCTTCAAAATGTGTGAAATACATGGAGAGCATGAAACGGTCTGAAAAATAGGAGAATCATGAGACGGTGTTGAAAAACATGAAGAGACTGAAAAGGTGTGAAAAATATGAACAGCTTCAAAAGGTGTGAAAAATATGAGGAGCATGAAACGGTCTGCAAATTAGGAGGAGCATGAAGCGGTGTTGAAAAACATGAAGAGCCAGAAAAGGTGTGAAAAATATGAAGAGCTTCAAAAGATGTGAAATACATGAGGAGCATGAAACGGTCTGAAAAATAGCACGAGCATGAAGCGGTGTTGAAAAACATGAAGAGTTTGAAAACGTGTGAAAAATTAAAAGAGCTTCAAAAGGTGTGAAAAATATGAACAGCATCAACAGGTGTCAAAATTAGGAGGAGCATGAAACGGTCTGAAAAATAGGAGGAGCATGAAGTGGTGTTGGAAAACATGAATAGCCTGAAAAGGTGTGAAAAATATGAAGAGCTTCAAAAGGTATCAAAAATATGAGGAGCATGAATCGGTCTGAAAAATAGGAGGAGCATGAAGTGGTGTTGGAAAACATGAATAGCCTGAAAAGGTGTGAGAAATATGAAGAGCTTCAAAAGGTGTCAAAAATATGAGGAGCATAAAACGGTCTGAAAAATAGGAGGAGCATGAAACGGTCTGAAAAATAGGAGGAGCATGAAGCGGTGTTGAAAAACATGAAGAGCCTGAAAAGGTGTAAAAAATATGAAGTGCTTCAAAAGTTGTCAAATATATCAAGAACTTCAAAAGGTGTCAAAAATGAGATGAGCATGAAACGGTCTGAATAATAGGAAGAACATGAAGTGGTGTTGAAAAAACATGAAGAGACTGAAAAGGTGTGAAAAATATGAAGTGCTTCAAATGGTGTGAAATACATGAGGAGCATGAAACGGTCTGAAAAATGGGAGGAGCATGAAGGTGTGCTCCAAAACATGAAGAGCCTGAAAAGATGTGAAAAATATGAAGAGCTTCAAAAGGTGTAAAATATATGAGGAGCATGAAACAGTCTGAAAATTAGTAGGAGCATATAGTGGTGTTGAAACACATGAAGAGCCTGAAAAGGTGTGAAAAATATGAAGAGCTTCCAAAATTGTCAAAAATATGAGGAGCATGAAACGGTCTGAAAAATAGGAGGAGCATGAAACGGTAGGAAAAATAGGAGGAGCATAAAACGGTGTTGAAAAACATGAAGAGCCTGAAAACGTGTGAAAAATAGGAGGAGCTTCAAAAGGTGTCAAAAATATGAGGTGCATGAAACGGTCAGAAAAATAGGGGGAGCATGAAGCGGTGTTCAAAAACATGAAGAGCCTGAAAAGGTGTGAAAAATACGAAGAGCTTCAAAAGGTGTGAAAAATGAGAGGAGCATGAAACGGTCTGAAACATAGGCGGAGCATGAATTATTGTTGACATACATAAAGAGCCTGAAAATGTGTGAAAAATATGAAGAGCTTCAAAAGGTGTGAAATACATGAGGAGGATGAAACGGTCTGAAAGCTAGGAGGAGCATGAAGCGGTGTTGAAAAACTTGAAGAGCCTGAAAAGGTGTGAAATATATGAAGAGCTTCAAAAGATGTGAAAATTATGTGGAGCAGGAAACGGTCTGAAAATTAGGAGGTTCATGAAGCGGTGTTGAAAAACATGAAGAGCCTGAAAAGGTGTGAAAAATATGAAGAGCTTCAAAAGGTGTGAAGTATATGAGGAGCTTGAAACGCTCTGAAAAACAGGAGGAGCATGAAGTGGTTTTGAAAATCATGAAGAGCATGAAAAAGTGTGAGAAATATGAAGAGCTTCAAAAGGTGTGAAAAATATGAAGCTTCAAAAGGTGTCAAAAATATGAGGAACATGAAACGGTCTGAAAATTATGAGGAGCAAGAAGCTGTGTTGAAAAACAAGAAGAGTCTGAAAAGGTGTGAAATATATGAAGAGCTTCAAAAGGTGTCAAAAATGAGATGATAATGAAACTGTCTGAAAAATTGGAGGAGCATGAATAGCTGTTGAAAACGATGAAGAGCCTGAAAAGGTGTGAAAAATATGAAGAGCTTCAAAACCTGTGAAAAATATGAAGAGCTTCAAAAGGAGAAAAACATATAAGGAGCAGGAAACGGTCTGAAATAGGAGGAGCATGAAACGGTGTTGAAAAACATGAAGAGCCTGAAAACGTGTGAAAAATATGAAGAGTTCCAAAAGATGTGAAAAATAAGAAGAGCTTCAAAAGGTGTCAAAAATAATGTGAGCATGAAACGGTCTGAAAAATAGGAGGAGAAGAAAGAGAGTTTGAAAAAAATGAAGAGCCTGAAAAGGTGTGAAATATATGAAGAGCTTCAAAAGGTGTGAAAATTATGAGGAGCATGAAATGATCTGAAAAACAGGAGGAACATGAAACGGTCTGAAAAATAGGAGGAGCATGAAATGGTGTTCAAAAACATGAAGAGCCTGAAAAGGTGTGAAAAATATGAAGAGCTTCAACAGGTGTGAAAAATATGAAGAGCTTCAAAAGCTGTCAAACTTGAGATGAGCATGAAACGGTCTGAAAAATAGGAGGAGAATGAAGTGGTGTTCAAAAACATGAAGAGCATGAAAAGGTGTGAAAATATAAAGAGCTTCAAAAGGTGTGAAAAATATGAGGAGCATGAAACGCTCTGAAAAATAGAAGGAGCATGAAACGGTGTTCCAAAACATGAAAGCTTGAAAAGTTGTGAAAAATATGAAGAGCTTCAAAAGGTGTCAAAAAGATGAGGAGCATGAAACGGTCTGAAAAATACGAGTAGCATGAAACTGTGTTCAAAAACATGAAGAGACTGAAAAGGTGTGAAAAGTAGCAAGAGCTTCAAAAGTGTGAAATATTAGAGGAGCATGAAACGGTCTGAAAAATAGGAGGAGCAAGAAGCTGTGTTCAGAAACATGAGAGCCTGAAAAGGTGTGAAAAATATGAAGAGCTTCAAATAGTGTCAAATATATGAGGAGCCTGAAACGTTCTGAAAAATAGGAGGAGCATGAAGCGGTGTTCAAAAACATGAAGAGCCTGAAAACTTGTGAAAAATATGGAGAGCTTCAAAAAGTGTGAAAAATATGACAAGCTTCAAAAAGTGTCAAAAAGGAGATGAGCATGAAGCGATCTGAAAAATAGGAGGAGCATGAAGTGGTGTTGAAAAACATGAAGAGCCTGAAAAGGTGTGAAATATATAAAGAGCTTCAAAATGTGTCAAAAATATGAGGAGTATGAAATGGTCTGAAAAGTAGGAGCAGCATGAAACGGTGTTTAATAACATCAAGAGCCTGAAAAGGTGTGAAAAATATGAAGAGCTTCAAAAGGTGTGAAATACATGAGGAGCTTGAAACGGTCTGAAAATAGTAGGAGCATGAAGCGGTGTTCAAAATCATGAAGAGCCTGTAAAGGTGTGAATAATATGAAGAGCTTCAAAAGGTGTCTACAATAAGAAGAGCATGAAACGGTCTGAAAAATAGAGGAGCATGAAGCGGTGTTCAAAACATGAAGAGCCTGAAAATGTGTGAAACATATGAAGTGCTTCAAAATGTGTGAAATATATGAGGAGCAAAAACGGTCTGAAAAATAGTAAGAGCATGAAGCGGTGTTCAAAAACATGAACAGCCTGAAAAGTTGTGAAAAATATGAAGACCTTCAAAATGTGGGAAATACAAGAGGAGCATGAAACGGTATGAAAAATAGGAGGATCATAAAACGGTGTTGAAAAACATGAAGAGCCTGAAAAGGTGTGAAATATATGAAGAGATTCAAAGGGTGTGAAATACATGAGGAGCATGAAACGGTCTGAAAAATAGCAGGAGCATGAAGCGGTCTTCAAAAACATGAAGAGCCTGAAAAAGTGTGAAAAATATGAAGAGCTTCAAAATGTGTCAAAAATATGAGGAGCATGAAACGGTCAGAAAAATAGGAGGAGCATGAAAAGGTGTTCAAAATCATGAAGAGTCTGAAAAGCTGTGAAAAATATGAAGAGCTTCAAAAGGTGTCAAAATATGAGGAGCATTAAACGGTCTAAAAAATATGAGGAGCATGAAGTGGCATTGAAAAACATTAAGAGACTGAAAAAGTGTGAAAAATATGAAGTGCTTCAAAAGCTGTGAAAAATGAGATGAGCATGAAAAGGACTGAAAAATAGGAGGAGCATGAAGTGATGTTGAAAAACATGAAGAGACTCAAAAGGCGTGAAATATATGAAGAGATTCAAAAGGTTTCAAAAATATGAGGAGCATGAAATGGTCTGGAAAATAGGACGAGCATGAAGCGGTTTGAAA